>NC_133677.1:3817844-5110344 GCF_048934315.1 Petromyzon marinus
GGCACAGACATTGACGCTTATCAAGATGAGTCCATTGTGACGCCAGGTTCTTGGTCAAATTAGTTGATTAATTATCCATCCTCCGAGTAGCACGGTTGGCTACGTACGGTGCGAAAGAAGCTCAACATACATATATACATACATCATGATTTAAGCGGTATTAATAGTGTGTATGTTAATAATAATAATGCATTCTGTAGTCAATTTCATCTGATACTTTCCTGTGTAAGATCGAAAACATGAACTTAGTTGTTTTTACGAGTTAAATAATCAAATTCACGCACTCTCTGCAGCTAATGAGAAAACCCATCAGCCTGTTAAAAACCTGTGCGCAGACTGGAAACAATTGGAATAATAATAGTATATTGATCGCAAGGTGCTTTAAAGAGAAAACGCACAATGCCTGTGACAGTCACCAAGCTCAAAAGGAGAGGAAAAGCTGACATTCTTTTTGTATTCGACAGCAGTAGAGACAACCGCCCCCACTCTCGCTTCATTATAGATAACAGGCATACCAAGATTTGCCATCATTAGACATCAGCAAGACAGTTGGCCATCGTTGCCCACTACTGCCGTGAGTTACATGATGCCGAATCGACACCACATGTCGAATGTCAACAAGGCGCAGCAGAGTCCTATTTGGAAATGTACAGGCCCTCGATGGGCAGAGCCTGCAGTGTTAACTCGTGTGCCCTTGTTTAGAGAGCACCTATCTCCTGGCTCTCTTCCACATTTTCGCTCTTCTCCGCGTGCTCTCTCTCTCTCTGCATGACGATGATGTCAGGGGACTTGCGGTCAAGGCCACGTACATCGTACATGGAAAAAAAATAAGCTACAATATTTTAATCGCACCGCCCCATGACAGAAATAGCAATGGGAAACAGATGAGGGACGAGCACGTGTAACAAAAAAAATATATGTTGAAACGTAGGGTGTGATTTATTTGTATGTGTTGTCAGTAATTATAACAATACTTTAGTAATTGACGATCTCTTTGTCATTTCACTGGTCGATTGAGAACACCACTGGCACAGCTGCTCATGGGGGTTGTTTGGCTATACTTCACTTTTCCCGTCAGTGCGGGTTGGTTGATGTTGATGGGTGCTGGGATCGGTTTAGGTATTATTCGACGCTGATGTTAGCCGTGTCTGGGGATGACACGGCCACTCGATGCTCTACTGCTTCCCTGGTTTTTGAACCTAGAGAATTACGCGTAAAGTTTGCAAAAACATTTCTGGAGGCAATTGTTGTCATTGATTTTTGTTTTTAACAACATACCTATGTGTATTAACCGACGATTACTTATTTAAAATCATCTGATGCTTTCAGAACACCCACGTGCAAAATTGACTCGTGACGAGAATTGTATAAAAGGCACACCTTAGAAGTTGATCGGCGTATTTCCAAAATGTGGTATCGGCTTGGGGAGTCCTTCAACCAGCGGTGGATTAACGATGGCTGACGACTATAGTTTAATCCTACCCTTGACCAAAACTCCTGTCCCCATCTCTACCCCCATCAAACAGCCATTAATCACCCTGTCGCTACTCCAGCCCCTAGCCCTCACACCTACCTGACAAGGGACAGGAGGGCAGTAGCCCAGCAATGGATTATTGAATCTATTTGTGCGGAGCTTTTGAGTGAATCACCCCCTGGTATGCGTGATTGGATCTTCTCCGGGTACTTTGCTTTTCTTCCACACGAAGCCAAAATACTCATCAGTGGAATGAGCCAAACATCCCCACTGTAGCAGCATCCTTCTTGAAAAGATAGCCTTGAGACTCCGCGAGGCTCATCTGAATAAACAGAGCAAATTTGTGTGTTCTTCGTAACCACCGCGCCAACGCTGCACCTCCTTCCCCGAATAGAAGAATCACTTCTATAGCCATGGCTATAACCAACCCTCTCCCCTACCCAACCCTGTGTGACCAGCGTGTTCTTCATGCGGCAATCGGTAGATGTCTCAAAAGGCTCCCATATCAAAACAAATGACAGAGCCTCTCGGAGTTCAGGTGGCATTAGGGGTGTAAAACTCGTTCTCGATCCACGATTTGATAAAATAATTTGTTCCATCGTCTCGTTTTAGTTTGGCCGTCGCATTTGCATTTTTCCCCGGCTTTTTGTGTCTCGTTCGTCTAGGTTTTTGTGGTTGTGATTGATGCGGCAGCCTAAATGTTAAACGATCCATTTCCATTTGCTGATAATGCACCTTAACGGGGAACAGAACGAGAAACAATACAAACACAAAAGACGCTGTAAAAAAAACGAGACGTAAAATGACCCAGGGGTAAATCGACGAAACGGCGTCGTCATTTTACGCACTCGTCGTATTTGAAGAGGGCATCTTGTTGACGTACTACGGGACCGTAAGAAACTCTGTGGACGAGATTTGAAAGCAAGATGTAAGTAGGGCAGAGTTAGTTTTACCGGTTATGCTTCTAGCCGCACCAAGCGTAAGCTCCGACATGCCAGTGCTGTCACGCGCACACTGACGGCTTGTGCGCAATGTCAGTGCAGTACATAGAGAGTACTGTGTTTCTAGACTGTATACGCGCAGTCCATCTTTCACGCCTCCGCTTTTTGCCTGAGCTCTGTGTGTGTGTGTGATTGTGTCGATGCGTTTGTGTGCGTGCGCGCGTGTGTCTGCGTGAGAGGGGAGCGGTGGTATAGCGGTTCGTGCTACGGCTGCGCTACGAACCTGGCGTCCAGAGTTCGATTCTCGCTCACGGCTACCAACACCAGTGAGGATTATCAGAACCGTTCCTGGGCCTCCCCTAGGTCGACTCAGCCTCAAACAAGTACCGAGTGCGATGTGTAAACATCGCCACTGGGGGGACAAAGGCGGCCGGGCGTGGTGCTGGCCACCCACCTCCTCGTGTGCCGTGCCGGCCTTTCATAGGTGCTACTCGCTAACAGCACTTGCCCCAACAGTCTTTTGTGTGAGAGTGGACATGAAGTGTTTGTACGAGTAGTGTGTACTGTGTATATGTGTGTGTGTGTTTGTGAGACGGTGTCTGGATTACTGTGCTGTGGGGAGCGGTAAGTGCCGCGGTTAGCGCTCAGCGTCTACGGACCCGGTCCCCCCGAGTTCGATTCCCACTAACGGCCAACAAAGCCTCAAATGAGTACCTGGTGCGGTGTGTAAATATCGCCACTGGGGAGACAAAGGCGGCCGGGCGTGGTGCTGGCCACCCACCCCCTCGTGTGCCTTTTATAAGTGCTCGCTAACAACAATAATAGAGTATTTGAATTGTATAAGGGTATCCGTGTGTGTTTGTGCGTGTGTCTGTGTGCGTGTATCTCTTGTGCAACGTGTCCCCTACCGTCACCAAGATAGAGATCCCCCGTGTAGCCTTCAGCAGACTGTGGGGGCAAGTGCTGTTAGAGAGCACCTATTAATGTCCAGCCACGTGCTACGAATGCGGCCGTAGCGGCATCGGTGGCGAGCGATGTCTGAAGCGGTTCTGAGCCTCTCCTAGGTAGACTCGGCCTTAAACGGGTACCCGGTGCGGCGTGTAAACACGAGCACTTAAGTGCCCGTATAGGTCTGCGCAAAGTCTATCGGTTTTCGGGTGTGGGTGGGGGATAATGGGATAAGAATGAGTCTTGGGATTTGACTCGAACCGTTATTAGCAGTCCGGTATGTGTGCAAAAACAAAGCACTGTGCCGTGTCTGTAAGTAATGAAGGGGGTTAGAGGACCCAAGAACATCTAAAGTCCAAACATTCATCCTCGCCTTCGCAATTTTCACGCCTATCCCTCTGCAGATTGGGCATTTCCTTCAGGAAACGGCTGATGTTCCTGAGCGCATAACTCAGTCTTTCACGACATTTGCCCGGCCTCAAACGAGAAACATTAACCGCGGTGTCCAAAGGTGATGTAACTCACAATCATGATAATAATGCCCTTCATCTAATGTCCATTGAGTCTCAAGACTATATTTCAAGAGGGGTAGGCGCTACATTGATTGGCCAGTTCCATTCTTGTAAGGAAAACCGGATTCCAAAATATGCCCACGGCCATATAAGGGAATAATACTCAAAGCTCCATGGAGATAGGTTCAAGACTCTATGGCTACACTGGCATCCCCTGGCTACATTTCTAACCCAAGCCTACAACATTGTGGTATTCGCAAGTAGTCAATGAGTCAAGTACTTTAAACAGGCTCTGACCCGCTTAGCTTCCGAGAGGTCAAGGCTCGCGTTAAGGGAGGTTTGGTTTCGTAGACCACGACGATGAAGGTAAAAGGTGCAGCCCTGCAAGTACGTGCTCGCTCCACTGCTGGGTATAGCATCTCTACGAGAGGGAGAGTTCTACGGAGCTCCTCTGGAGGGTAATTTGTCCTTCTTCGCCAACCAGACGTTTTTGAAGAGGAATAAGTACCCACACTTTACCCCCATCATATGCTGGGTAAGCAACGGCGGGCGGTGGTGGTGATTTATATGTATGTTGAACTTCTTTCGCACCGTACGTAACCCACCGTGCTAATTGGTTGTCTACGTACGGTGCAGGAGAGATCGAACCTCTGGATTGCAAGTCCAGTGCGATGACCGCTCTAATCGCGTCCTTCTCTCCTGTGCGCAGTCGGTAGAGGCGTCAGCGGTCGTGCCGGGAGCTCCCGTGGGATGCGCTGACTCGATGCCGCCCAAGATGTCTGTGTTGGGGCCGGGTTCGCTGCTGCTGGGAGCGATGCTGGCCCTGGTCGTGTTCGCGCGCCCGTCCCCCGTGGAGCAGAGGGGGCCCACGGACGCCAGCACCGACCGGCCGGACGGTGAGGGCGGGAGACGCGCGCATGGGGCGGGAGACGGGCGGAGATAGTGCGTGTGAGATGGACCGACGGGTGGAATTGGGGAGCACGTGATGTGTGCATTTTTTTTTAAAACACAGTTGCCGATCACAGGCTCAAAGGCCCAAATTTTTATTTTTTTACCAGGTAAGTCCCACTGAGCTATATGTGTCTTTTTTAGAAGCGACCTTCTCACAAATGATATCTCAACGATAGTGGCTTATCACCTGCTAATTGAAAGCGGCCAAATACTCTAAACGCATCTTTATAAATGTGGTGGGAAAAACCGGAGGTCCCGGAGAAAAAAATGGACGCGACCACAGGGAGAGCACGTACACTCCAAATATACAGGCGTCGGGGTCGGGATCGAATCCACAATCTCCTGCATACCAGGCGAGGTAGTTGACAGACTGCATGGTAGACTACTGTGAGAAACTCTGTCTCTCTTCTTGTACAGCTGAGAAGCCACCGAGCAAAGAGCCGTTCAAAACAGCGTGTTGTCCGTGCAGTTCATCTGAAAGCGTGAAAACACAACTGCACACGCTCGGTGCTATGATGAGCGAATAATACTCCGTGTACCTATGGACTGTACATATAAAGCATGTGTTGTTTTGTAAAACTTCGCAAAGACAACTCCAACAAGCGACAATTTACTGCAGACTCAGAGACTCGGGGAATTGCTGCACAATATCTATTGGGTTACTTTTCATATTATTATTGTTACTACTACGCTTGTTTAGCCAGGAACGCCTCGCCGAGTTTCAATCCTCTACTTTAGGAGCATCTTGGCAACTTTTTGCAGTCGTGGCTGACGGTGGCCTGCTCTACTTCGAATTGTGTCGCAGGATCTTTTAACGTCTGCTTTGAAGGAAACGGCACGTGTATATAAATATCGTGGCTAACGCATCTGCAGTATTAACCAGGGGCAGCCTGCCGGATTTTAACCGCAAACCTCTGCGAGAAGTGGCGAGCGCACTCCCACTGGGGCCCGTGTCACCTCCACAGCTTTGATTTAAAAAAAGGCGCCAAGAAGTTTTTTTTATATAACGTACCACTTTGACACCATCATATTTATATTCTTGGTTCTTTCGGTAAAGTCACGTAGAAGGGAAACAATAAAATAATACAAATATAAAACAATAAAATTCTCACGACGTTTCGACTGCAACACATGCAATCATCATTAGGTGTGAAAACCACAGCAAGAAAAATTTGAAAAAAGTGGCGGGTTTTTTTCTTCAAATTTTTCTTGCTGTGGTTTTCACACCTGATGATGATTGCTTGTGTTGCAGTCGAAACGTCGTGAGAATTGTATTGTTTTATATTTTTTTTACATTTTATTGTTTCCCTTCTACGTGACTTTACCGAAAGAACCAAGAATATGAATCCCTGCAGTCACGAAAGCTTTAAATAAAAACCATCATATATGCTTGAAAGTGCTAGGTAAGAATAACACCCGCAAATTTGAAAGTGTCTCAGGACATGCAAAACTCTCGTAAAACTGCAATTCATTTAATCGCAGTCGACAAATGAACGTTTTATTTCCCTCCTAAAAAGTTGCACATGGCACTGTTTTAACAAAAAGCTGATTTTTTCCCCCCTCCTCCACACTCCTCTTTGCCCCCATTGTCGCTTCAATTTTCTGGCGTGTGTGGTCACTCTCTTGAGAAGCGGATGGGCCCATCTTGCGCTTACTCTTTGGCCGCGGCCGCCTATAAAGCCGCCGTATAAAGCGTATCGGCTTTAAAGCTCTAAGCGTGGCATTGTGCGCGCTGCTTCCGGTGGGGAGATCACCCGACGGATTAAGCCATAGACTGCACATCGCTCGAGTATCCTTGGAGACCGGCAAAGCACATTTGCAAGAAACTTTACCAACTTGAAAAAATAAATAGAGAGATGGTACGTTTTTTAAACGAAGTTATAATTTTTCAGCATGGTGGCAGATATTTTGATACGCGAACGGGTTAAGCTGGAGGTGTTCCCAGAAGTTTCAATTGCACGATGTTCAGCTTCCGCTGAGATCTCATGCAGGCAAGTGATGTGAGCTTTTTTTAATCACAGTGGCTGCAAAGCAAAACAGCCAGCAACTTTACAATATGACTGGCGGTCCAGCATGAATGTTGGCAGAATGGAAACGGTTTCTCTCCGATGCGTTTTCTTCTTGGCTTGTACCGCGTGTTGTTCGGCATGATGTCCGACGTTCCGCTCCACTTGCCGGGAGCTTCTTCGGGTGCTGATTTTGGAACATGCCGAACGACACGCGGTACATACCCTAAAAAACCACATCGTGGAGCTGTGCAGCACAGTGTCATAGCCGTACACGGCCAGCACGACGAAATGGTGTTCAGCAGGCGGCCGCGTTGTTGGCGAGCCCCTGAACTGGCCTTCGCATCCGCCTCTTACGCACATGAAATATGGCGCGTGGGTGCACGTGTGTGCGGACGTGCGTGCCATAGCCGCTCGCCGTTTGTGCGCGTGCGTGCGTGCGTTCCTGCAAGCGCATTAATACAGGTATTCACATCCAAGTCTGTGCCCCATGTGTGAAATGGTCGAGAGTAAACACGGCTTCCTGGCACGGTCCTGATTGATCGCACCCGGCAGGGAACTATTTATTTTGTGTGTTGGTCTCTCTTTCTGCTGCTGCTTTGTACCTCAACAAGTCTCGATTTTAGGGGCAAAAAAAAAGAATAATCTTCCTTGCGCTCTTGTTTATTTTTCCGACCCTACGCGTTTCAGACTTTACGAAACTTAAATTGACATACGTACACTATTTCTGGGGCTTGCCGAAGAGTTGAAGGATTTTATTTTTCGTCTCCGGGTTGGCTGTCTAGCCGAGGAAAGTTGGGTCGTTTTTGTGATGTTGTTGCTTTTATCTCAACACAAGTGCAAAGGTGCGAAGGTGCAACTTGCGAAAGTGCGTGTGAGCGAGCGCTGAGGGCCTCGTGCGAGCGTGAAGGGCCGCGTAGAGGGCCTGCGCATATGGGGACGATGCTCGTTTTCCTGCTGGCCCACAGGATGTTAATTAATCACAGCTGTAAAATAATTCGCAAAAGGCAAGTAACCTTCATGCATTAAAGAGTTTGGCACCCGACGTGCTGGTAATGTGCATTAGCGATCTGCCGCGGAGCAGACTGATTTATATCTGCAGTTAATTTAATAAGACTCGAAAAAAATAATCTGATTATTTTAATCATGCCCTGCAAAAATACGTGCTTATTTATTTGTTCGTGAGACGTACTGTACATGTGCATATATGGTGAATTCGTTCAGTTTTTTCCCCGTTTACAGTATATGTACACATACAGGTATTTACGCGGAAAGTTTCATGCACGTACGTGGTCAGTTCTTTATTGAGGGGGTGACAGAGTGTAACACGGAGGCTGATAGTGTCAATATTCGCAGCATGAGCATCAATTGGGTTGTTGTAGCTTGTGCATTTTCTTACGCAGCTAGTTAGCGCGATACACAATGCCACCCATCTCACCGCTGCATCTAATTCTCTTGCAGCTCGCTTGCAATTTCATTGCCATGGAATCGCCCATTTTCGTATTTTATGCCCACATTTTTGAATCGGTAGTTTATGCCCTACACGCGCACGTGGAATATATGTGCGAATTTTTATTTCCATTTTCAAACAACAACGGCAACAACCCCGGATTGCAAGTTGCGTTGGATAAGCATAAACCGCCGACTTTCGCGGACGGCTGCTGGTCCAAAACTTCCGCCCGCCGCTATCTGTACGGACATCTGTCTCTTCTCAGGGCTGCTCCATTGGAGAGTGAATTTTGTGCAGTGGCTCGAGGGGTGAGTGGGGGAGGGGAGGGAGGAGGAGGAGGTTGGGGGGGGGTGTCGATTAGAGGTTAGGGGTTAGAGGGTAGGATCGCTAAAGGGGATGGAATTTTGGCATGCGACCTGCTTAAACTGTGACACCTATGATCCAATGGGACACCTCAGCCACTGCTGCAGTGCTCGCTGCTCACGGATATTGGAAGTGCACATATTTGCTGCTCTGCCATGTTTTAGGGTTTAAAACCCTGTAACCTCTTCAGGATCAAGGCTGCAATCGTGCAACCGCCGTCGCAGTTAGGTTACAATATACATCAAGGCAATTGTAGGCGCATGTATTGCCAATGCATTCCTTTTGGCAATGGAAATATATGTTTAAAAGTGTGTTCTACTTTGTATTTTATTATGTTGGCATGGTCGTGCACCGCTAACACTCGCGCCTCGCAACAAGAAGGGTTTGAACCCTGACGTGGGTGTCTTTCTGGGTGGAGTTGGAACGTTCTCACCCTGCTCCGCATAGGCTCCCTCTGGGTTTTCTGGTTTCGTCCTAAAGCTTAACAAAAAAATCAAGCCCAACCGGTATTGACCAAAACATCCCAATGTAGAAAAATTACCTGCAAATGATCCAATTGAAAACGAGTAATGGGACTTATCTTGGTAAACAAGTATAATAATAATAATTAAAAGCATGTTTTTTGTTATAAAGTCATCTTTGTGCCATCAAAAAAATACGTTTGATTCGAAGCTTTCGTGACTGCAAGAATTACTCTTTGTTTTTTTTTCGGTAAAGACTATGCGTTAATTGTGTTTTGACAGACCGTCTGTGTTGCTTTATATGGTTTCCAACTTTCGCTAAACCCTGATTGTTTGGTATGCTTCTCTCTCTGTTGTACCCTGTTGTATCTGTGTTAGTTCCCCCCTACTTGGGTGTCTGTATATACATCTGGGGTTATGTGTTTCCTCTCTCTCGTAAATTTAGCTCTTCTGTACCTGATGATGGCTGCTTGTGTTGCAACCGAAACGTCGTACGCTATTGTTATTTTATTATTTTTTATTTATACGTGACTTTACCGAAAAAAACAAAGAGTAAAAATTACATTACCTAATGTAAACACATGTTGGAGATGTCAAAATTATATTTAAAAAAACACAAGTGAGCTCATGCAGGATGAATCGCAAGTGGGGGATGATGGCCGGTGGGGTGAGATTGGTGATGGAATGGAAGCCAAGGGAGAGAAGATGGCCAATGGGTCGTCTGCCACAGAGATGGAGCGATGAGAATAGTTAATGTGCAGAAGCGACGTTGGTTTGTGGGATCACGAAGCTGTGCGGGATGGTAAATTGTATGGGACGGCCTTCATTCAGCAGTGGATAGATCATGGCAGGATAACGATTATACATATATTTTTAAATCCTAACACGTTCGGTGCTTGCTGTCATGAACGGGGGTGGGGGGGGGGGGGTATAAAACACTTCATGGAATTTATGGCCAATCTGTTGCGAACAGTGATTCCCCTTCGCGCATTTGCCTCCCATTAGCTTCTCCCATATGGCAGCCAGGCCCGGTACTGTGCGCGCTTGGAGGCAAGGTTTTTGTGAATGGGCTCTTGTGGACACCTATTTACATTAAGCCACCCCTCCCCCCCCCCGGCTTGTTTAGGAAAACCGCAGAAAGCATCGCTGGATTCATGACAGGGGATGATGGAATATTTGAACGCTGTCTGTTGAAATCCTCGGCATGCTTTAGTCTGCACCAGCGACCCTGCTGCTGCTGCTCACGTGATCCTTCATGGAGCACTCCTAAGACGCCGTGACTTGACCCAATATTGCCACAATAATTATTAATGACAATGCAGCTCTGTGTGGTGGATACATAATCATCCCCGACAGATTCATATGTTGTTAAAATGTACACTCTCTCACACACACACACACACGTATGTATGTATAGCAGTGTGTATGTTGAACTTCTTCCACACCGTAAGGGAGCCAACCCTGCTAATCGGAGCAGTAGGTTTAATAAAATACTTGGGAAGGAGGAGCAAGTGGCTTCGCGCACTGTGCTATGAACTTGGCGACCTAAGTTCGAGTCTCAGCCATGGGGAATGTCATTAGTAAGTCAAACATGAACCGATCCTGGGTCCTCTTTTCACTCATGCCCTGACGAGCGTGAAGTATCAACAAACACAACTTCTAAGATCAACCCCATTGCTGGGAGTCCTTCATCCAACAGTGCATTTGGCACACGCAAGCTTAATATACTACATTACAATCATTATTTTATTACTGGAAAAATAAGTATTATTAATAAGTATTATTATTATCCTCCGCTATTTACGTCACAGTCGATGGTCACGCACATCGTTTATAACATTGCGACACTGATCCACTTTGTGTTAAACAAATAAAAACAACTTCTTACGCAGGAAGCGTCGATGAACACAATATCAATACGACTTCTGCGAATCCGCAATGGAATCCTTCTCGCATTCTCCTTCCACCCCTCGTACTGTTGCCTATCCCCGTTGTAAAATAAAAAAATAAAACGAGAGTGCTGATTTCGATACTCCTGCTTCTCCCCCCCCCACGCTCACCCCCCCACTCTCACCCCCCCCCCCCCCCACTCTCACCCCACCCTCACCCCCCCCGCCCCCACTATGGCCACCGACCACTTACTCCCAGTCCTCACAACCCCGATGTGAATGTCTGGAGTTGATTGGCCGATTGCCCGTGGTTCCTTCCTCCTCGTTCTTGAATCCTTTTAATAACCCCCCGCCGACCGAGGGCCCCCTTGGCTGTCAGCTGCCGTGCGTAGCGGCAGCTGATCAACAGCCATCGCGGCGATGACGACGACGACGACGCCGCCGCTGATGCTTTGCGCAGTGGGCGGCGGGGTGGCGTGCTGGAGGTGGTGGGGGTGTTAATTTTCTTTCTGCCTTAATTAACGGCGCATTTATTTGGGTTCCAGCCGGCGCATGTGGCATACATTGAAGAGCGTTAGTCACGCCTTGCAACAACATGTTTAATTCCTTTCGTGTTTTTTTTCTTCCCTCTCGGCATCTCGTTTTTCGCGCTACGGGGGGAAAAAAAAGCTCCTCGGTGATTTCCAGTGAGTGCTCGCTATCTCAAGGTGTATGGCATCGTGGGAGCAGCAGCAGCAACAACAACAAGCGATAACCTTGTGAAAACAAATCTAAGCCAAAATGCAGGCTTCCTCTCCCACGGAGCTTGGGGTGTTGTTGTCTCCACCTGTGTACGTGTCTCAATTTTTAATTTTCTAATTAAAAAAAAATCGGTGACTCAACCCCCAAAGGGGTTAAGATGGAGTGGTGGCGCAGCGGTTAGAGCCATGAGTCCGTCAATTAGGATTCCCAGCCGCGACTTAATACACCCCTATTCATCAACTCGTACCAACCAACGTAGTGAATTCGTCAAACAACACCGTGACCGTGATGATGTAGGGAGGCCATCATCCATCAGTGGATTGACAAAGTACCGCGGTTTATATTGTGCACCTTTATTTTGTAAACTTCAGTGGTTGTGCCAGAGGTGCGGTTGAGGAACCGTCAATACATTGCCTGGGTTGTTGACATTCAGAATAAAATTGCTCATAAAACCAAATGTTACGGAGGCAAACCGCTGCAGCTAGTGCCAGCACGCTTGTACATCATGATGACGGCACTATTTTTTACATGTATTCCGCAAACACAGCCCGCGTGCACAACATACACAAGGGCCTGTGATGTAGGAAAAAGCACAAACATTTTAGTTTTCACTAAACATTATCGTCGTGTTGTGCCTGGCCCGTGTACACACTTATTATTTTTCTTCTTATGGCTGATGGGCATTCTAAACAGCTGCAGAAATCTGCTTTTGAATAAAACGAATAGCTGCATTTTTGGCGTGCGGTCAACAATAGCGTCAGAGGGAACTCAGTGTCGGGCTGGCTTCCATTCAGCGCCTAACAATATGTGGTGTGTAGATCGCTTTTTTCATGCCCACTCATTAGTTGGTATGATAAATCATGATAGTGCACGTTTTTACGGTCCGGTGGAACATTAACTCGTTTCGAAGAAAAAAAAAAACCATTTAACAATTACCATTAATTTAAATAACGCTTGCGTGCCGTTATAACCGGCGCTTGTTGCTGTAGTATTGTTTGTACAGATGTAGCGCAATGTTCTTTGCGTTAGAAAGTGCCAAACATTATTAACATGGGCGGCCTAAACGCGACAATATGCGGCAAGCAGTGGCGCAAACTTTGATTTTGAGCCACTCTAAATAGGAGCTTTTTGCATGCATGATGCCATCTGTGGTCGGACTGCATATGATTAGCCGTCCTTTTTTCAGTTGCGACTCTTCAGATCTTCCGCAGATTATATAACCAACTACAATCGCAGTGCCGTGATCTAACTGATCGATTCTAACACAAATCCTCATGAAGCAATGGCCGACCAAATAGATTGATTTTTTGTTTTGTTTAAGCATGGTCGTGCAATTTAACGTGGATCTTTACGGTGTGCCGCGATGCTCCACAAGCGCGCAACTTAAAAAAAACCACAGCGGCAGCTCCTTCTGGCAAACGCTTGAACATTCGAGCGAATTTTTTCAAGACAAGTGTGCCCTCTCTCAGGAGCACTGGGACGCGAGTGGGGAAAAATGTCACGAGGGCAGGTGCCATCCACCGCACAAAGCGCAGGGCCCCATGGCGTGGCATCACAGGCAACGTGCCGGCCTCCGTGGGCCCGTGTGGAAATGTGGCGACCATCTGTGCAGGTCTGCACATACCTTCCCATATTTTACCCCCCTCCCACCTTGAGCTACGTTGGGTGCTGACAGGTCGATGTAAATACCTGACAAATGCGTCTGGTCTTGTTTAATTTAATGGGACGTCCCATCTGTGTAACGCGACTGACCAGATTGTTGTCTCGCTGAGCCACACCGTGACGCGCTCAGAAGTGACGTGCCACCCTGGTGCCACAGGGCCTCCTGCCCACGCGGTGCTTTTGATTGCTTGTGTTTTCATCGAACTCGTTCGTTATTCCGCATTATATTTATATTCTAAAGGAAGTCGTGAAGGCCTTTATGAGGGTTTTTTTTAAATGGTACACAAGCTACAGACATTTCCTGCGCAATATATATATTTTTTATGTGTAATTAACTTATCGTGCGTGTGTAATGTGCACATGTTTATTTTGATGTTCGCTCCTTAAAATCGTATTTTAGCTTGAAAGCCTTCAAATAAAAAGCTATGCTTGAAATGAATATATTTTTGCCGTGCAAATCAAACTGTTGCACACACAATGGAAATTACATACCTTTGTTGATCGACAGTTCCTTACTGCACATTTTTGTCTTTGCGTGCACATTTTTAAGATAATGAACGTAAGCCCTCCCCGTGGGATTTATTCGCGATGGATAATGGCTCCTTATGTTTCAGTGAATAGACAGCGAGGCAAGGGCTAGTGGATCGCACGCAGATTTGCACAACTCCCTCACTTCCGAGGCAGCGAGGTGACCAGGAAATGTCAGTACAGCAAGTAGGCATGTGAACCCTTTGCGTGGACATTTGAATGTTATTTTCCACAGGTGTTGGGTTTTCTCTGGGTATTCCACTTGTCCTTCCACACACAAAACACAGTGGAATTCGTCAAACTTGCCAATGTAGGAATTGGCCACGTCTCAGGAAAATTAGTGTTTGCACTTCACGTGAGGCATTCCTGTTTAGATGAATGAGATTAAAATGCAGATATCTTTTAGCTTACTATTATTCCTTTTTTGGCTTTTTGTGCACACATTATATAGACAAGGGCATGCTAGCTTTGAGGCTTTCGTGACTGAAATGATTCATACTCTTTGTTTTTTTTAGGTAAAGTCACGTAGATAAAATAAAATTAAAATAAAAGAAAACAACTAGCCCTCAAGATGAACGGTTACTCTGACCGTATCATCCGTCAAGCTGTTTCTCCTACCATACAGAAGCAACCACTTGACACTCCGGTCAAAATCATCACACTGCCATACATAGCAGGTGTCACCAAAAGGATTTCCAAAATTCTAAACAAACACAAGATCCAGGTTCGGTTCAATACAGTACACAAAATCCGTGATCTGATCCCATCCGTAAAGGATGTCATTCCTGACTTACAGTACCCCGGTGTTTACAAATTGAGTTGTATCTGCGGTGACTGCTATATCGGGGAGACGAAACGACACATTTCTCACCGAATTCGCGAGCACAAATCAGATTTGAAACACGGCAGAACGAATTCTTCGGCCGTGGCTGATAATTGTCTCAACACAGCGAGTTCTCATGAGATTGTTTTCTCCGATACCAAAGTACTATGCAAACCTCCCGGTTATTACCAAAGATTTGTCCATGAAGCCATCCAGATATACAAACATAGACACAACTTCAACCGAGAGGATGGTTTTAAATTAAGAAACCACTGGAAAGATCTTCTTTGGTTCTTTCGGTAAAGTCACGTAGAATGAGAATAAAATAATAAATTGATAAAATAAAATAACACAATCATATTCTCACGACGTTTCGGCCACAACACAAGCGGCCTTCATCAGGTGAAGGGACGAGACTGTCTGGAGGACAGCGCTGGAGTGAAAAAGCAACGCTCAGATCACGACCTTTAAGCTGTGTGAGAAGAAACAAAGCTGGAAAGATGTCATAAACCAAGTCAAAACTCAGCTACCTTATAAGCGCACAGCCTTTTTTTACCATTTTTCATTGCCCCCGTGCAGTGAACCACCGCTTCCCCCGAACCCTCAACATAACAAAAGACGGATTAACTTAGCCCCGTCGTCGTTCCCTGCTTGGCCCCTCCTCCCCACCTTAACCTGTATATCAGCTCGAGGGTTTCAGAGCCTCACCACTTGATGCAGCTATCTTGCTGTGACTGTTCCACCTGAAGACGGAAGCTTGTGTTGCCTCCGAAACGTCGTGATTTGATTGAGTTGTTTTCTTTTATTTTAATTTTATTTTATCTACGTGACTTTACCGAAAAAAAACAAAGAGTAGACAAGGACATATTCTCACTTTCATTGTAAATGAGATAATGGTGTAGACACTTACGTAGTCGCAGCATGTTCCTTCGCAAACAGCACACCAGATTCTCCAACTTGTATTTCCCGCACGCGATATCCTGTGCAAAAAACTCAGACGCGATTAACACTGAGATTTTTTTAAACAAATAATTTCGACGGCTGTCACGTTAACCCTGTTAGCGGTGGCAATAGTCATTCATTTCCCGTAAACAGACGCTGCTCCGCCGCATGCATTTCAAGAGTCCATATAAAACCCATAAGTGAATATTGATACAAAGTTGTTCCCAAGGCATGCAAGAGTGGCCGGGGATAGATCTGCGAGCAGCAAATAGCTCTGTCCACTTACCGAGAATTGCTCACAAATGCATTGATCGGCTTTTCTTTTTTACAAAACGCATCGCCGCCGCTTGCAGGCAATGTCTGAGATGATGGAGAGCCCCCTGCTTTAACCATGTGCTGCGTATTATGGCTTTTTAGCTTTTAAAATATACAGTTGTGTGTGTGCATAATAATAATAATAAACGCCGGTCTCAGCCTTGACGCGACACAATTTAGCCTGAAGGCAGTGAAAAGGAGTCGCGATCTTTCGCCCCCCTTTTACAAACGTCATCATGGGAGTTGGCGTTATGCCAGCCGCAGAGCTCCCGGGCCTGATGATAACTCCAACCCTCAACCACCAGCACACGAAACGTAATGTCATGCACATCCATCCACCCATCACGACGCCACCAAACTCGCCACGCGGTCCCGTGGGCAGCACAACGAAAACACACGAGGCCACGCTTTGCTTTCTCGGGTTTAGGTCGCCAAGCCGTGCACAGGACCGACTAAGCCCATACGCTAGAAAATCGAGAATTGGCCCAACTCGAGAAAGTACGGATCTCGCGCTGACTGCCGAAGGTTCATCCAAGCCGGCGAGACTCGCCCGCTAATTCATATTTACAATCCAGACATTCGTCAGCCGGTGTGCCAATTAAACACTCAAACCCTAAATTGGTACTGTAATTGCCAGGAGCATTTCGTTTGGATCAAAGACAACATTTTTTTTTAAACAAGTGAAATTGACTTCCTTTGTGATGCAGACAGCCCTAACTACAGTAATAGGCCTTCTGATAATACCCTAAATGTGATGGTAATCTGCGCAACTAGACGGACGCTGATAACAATAGCAGCACCACTTGGCGGGGGGAAACAACAGAAGGAGGGAGGAGTTGAGAGTGGTGCTTGTCCGTGCCAGCGGGGAGCGGTGGTGTAGCGGTCAGCGCTACACTGCACTCCGAATCTTCCCACCCCGAGTTTAATTCCCACTCACGGCCATCAACATCAGTGACGATGATCTAAACCGTTCCTGGGCTTCCCCGAGCTCGAATCGGCCTCAAATGAGTACCTGACGTCTTGTGTAAACATCGGCACTGGGGAGATAAAGACGGCCGGGCGTGGTGTTGGGCACCACCCCCCCCCCCCCGTGTTTCGTGGCGGTCTTCATAGGTGCTCGCAAACAGCACATTTATTTGGACGTACCGCATACATGATGTGAATATTTGAATTGCGTTCGCAAGTCGGATACATTTTTCGCAAGTACTGTACATATGCGGTACATTTCCATCCGTACGATGAACTTCACAAACAGTCGTGTCGTAGAATAAACGGCGCTTATTAGAACGACGGCGCAAGTGGATCGGAAAACCCATTCCGTCTACGTTCCTCTTCCTCCCCTCCCCTCCCTCCTTCCCTCAACTCTTGTACCTCCAGCCAACAGTTCTCATCCTGCAACCCCACCCCGCCCCACTCGTTCGCCTGCCTGCCTGCCCACTCTGCCGCTATTTCCCATGTTGCTGGGATCAGAATGCGGTGCTTTTGCCAGCGAGCGTACAGCAGGCACCTAAAAAATTATGAATGAGCTCAGCCCGCTAAGCGGCACGATGAGCTTGCCGAAAAGCATCCCGTGCTCAGCCCATTATCAGGACATGTGTGGTTTTTTTGTGAGAGCGTACTAAGTGGGTTTTTTTGTTATGGTCACTTGGCTCAGCTTGCTCGCTGGCGTGCGCTTGCGTGTAAAAAGATGTTTTTACGTAATGAACGGCGCACAGGCCTACCGTTTAAGCTGTCAATCTCCCGTCTGTCTGTCCGCTCGTCGGTTCGTTCGTCCGTTCTTTGACCTCGCTGAGCACAGAGGGACGTTATTCTGCACAGACTTTCGTCCGAAAGAAGTCCCGTTTGTGTACGTGTGTGAAAAAAAACTAAACTATTGTAGGTCGGTAATGAGTAACAGGTTTGTGTTATGCAGTGATTGTCGTATTGCGTGCGATGAATTTAGGGTCGCGGGACGTCATCGGCAACAAAAATTAAACGGAGAATTAAAAAAAAACGAGCCATGGAAAAATAAAACCCACAAAAAGCCTCACGTGCTTTGAAAGGTGGCTTTGTTGTTTTAGAAAACAGAACGGTGCTTTGATGTTAGGCGATCATTTCTTTTGAGGATCGCGTTTAAGAGAACGCCAGTGATGTGCATTTCGAGTTTGATTCCGTTTTGCGACTGGCGGTTACAGTTATGGGTAGTGATTTTGCTAGTGAGGTCAAATTGTGCGGTGTAAGTGTGGACGATGTAAGGGCACGCTTTTGATCATTTGCAATGGGGTAGTGATTTTCGTGGTTCAATTTCCCAAAATTGTCGTGCACAATTGAAACTGGATTAGCTGTATAGGAAAAGAAAACAAGCAAAAATAATCATTTCCATGCAAAGTTCAGTAAGCCTACATATCAAACAATCGTAATTATAGACCATCCAGGTATATCCACATGTTACGTGTAGAACAGAATGGACCAGCATTCGACGCATACTGGACAGTGAAAAGTGTACAAATAAACGCGGAGAGATGCACGCTTGGAATTACGCTGAGAGATGGGAACAGGAGGAACACGTGGATCGGAGACATCGCATTGACGGTTAAGAAAACCAAGTGGGCCAGAAAATGTCATTCGAAGGTTGGCACTGATAACCGAGTGGCAGCCAAAGGAGAGAACACGCCCAATAATATGGCCACCATGGCGATGGAACGACGAGTTGAGCTCATGCACAGGAGAAAGATGGATTGGCGGCATCCTGGGATCACGAGGAGATGGCAATGTGCTAAATACCCAACGAGATGCTGGTTTCCACACAGGACACCTGCCATTGTTCAGGCGTCCGTTTTTGGGGCCAATTTTAGAAAAGTGACGCCACAAGGCAAACTTTTTCCTGCCGATTCTTTTTTAATCGGGGGGGGGGGGGGGGGCGGGGATAAATTGTTACTGCTGCTCAGTCACCAAATTGCTTACAGCTGAGCCCAATAGCAACCTTCAGGGCCGCACAACAATTGTTGACGACCATTTCACGACAGCACTTCCGCGTCGGTGGCTCCGAGGAAACAAAAGGATGACGTCACTTACAGGCAGAACCTCCCTCCTATTGTCTCCACGTGCAGAGATCAATGTCATCAAGCAGCAGTGAGCCGAGCAAACGCTGGACCGGTTTCGACCTTCTAGGTTTTCATCAGTCATGCTTGGTTAAACAAATGCCGCTTGATAACACTGTCATGGAGAGCCAGTCGGGTGGTGGACTAAAGTTGTGGAGAAACGCAATACAGTTACGCTATTATATTAATTTCGCCATAGTCTATTGCAATGCGCAATATGATTTAAATAAAATTGCTGTTGTTGATGTTCTCAGCATGTAATTTCCCACCGCTGGGCAACGGAATCCCCAAATGTGTCTTCCATTCCCTCCTCTCCCCAGCTGCTTCTTGTCCAGCTGTGGCCCCCAAGCCCTTGGATGTTGTCTCAATGCTGCCATCTCTCCCGCTCTCTTCTTCACCTGCTTCTTTCGCCTTCCTCTCCGTATCCACTCCGCAGTCCATTATGTCTCCCGTCTCTCTCTCTCCGTCTCTCTCTCGTCCGTCGCTCACAAAGTCTCTTGGCCACCTCCGGTTCGCACAAAGGTCAACATACGCACACTCAATTTGGGTGACGGCACCAGACGTAAGGTCATGGTCGCATGTTCCCCACCGCATAACGTTGATACCGTGGGCTCGGGCTCGCCACGGCTCCATCGGTTTTCCGTCGGGATCAACGTTCGTTTCCCGCGTTCATCCGCGCTGACCGAGCGAAGCAAGAGTGGGAACATTCGAGCAGGAAAAGTGACCTTAAGGGCGCGGAGGTATAGAGGTGGCATCGTGGTTGAGTCGCTGCGGCGTACGGCGGCGGTTCTCAGGGTGGAGGTCATCCGGTGGCACTGGCGTGGTCGGTGACGCTCCTTCCTCGTGGTTCGCGGGGCTGCGATGTAGACGCAGGCTGATCCGGACAATACTGACCACGTTTGTACTTTTTTGTTTAGGGTATTCATTAACATTTTACTTTTGATATATATAATGAAAAAAAATGTAAGTTTGGTAAACTAACCTACCACAACCCTAAGATCTAAATGCCCCCCCACCCACCCATCCCCTCGCCTAAAAAATAAAAAAACTTTATAGCTGCGTAATTTTTATTCAGGGATTACAAATAAATAAAATGTCCTGGTATTTAGAGATAAGCGGCTGGGCGGTCCGCGGAAATGTTTTCATCGGGCCGAGGTGTCCGCAGGCTAAAAAAAAGTTTGAGAGACACTGCAAGTCCAGTTAAACAACAAGTAAACAATTTATCTCTGGTGAACTCTTCACAAACCACAAACTTTTGCTTCTACCCCCCCCACCCACTGTCCCCCGTTTCCCGCCTGCCCCCCCCCACCACCTTTTGCAAACATGCAAAAATGCTCCCATGCAGAGAGGCCACGTTTTGGCAGCTATTTTTAGTCGTGGATGGAGACGAGCCATCTCGCCGCCGAGTCGCAGTTTTGTGTTCGCTCGTAAAATACTGCTGGCGGGCGGAGGGGGAGGGACTGCGGTTTTGGTGAGTCGAGTGCCTTTAATGAGACCTTGGTATCATTAGAACACATGGGCAGTATTTCAACGTGCTAATTGTTTGTTTGGAGAGAGAAAAAAAACCCCAGCACAATTGTGCGTGTGTGTGCGCGCGCGTGCCGGTCGTCTCAGGCTCAAATGAGTGTCCGGTGCGATGTGTAAAACATCGCCGCTAGGGAGACAAAGGCGGTCGGGCGTGGTGTTGGCCACCCACCCCTTCGTTTGCCGTGTCGGCCTTTCATTGGTGCTCGCTAGCAGCACTTGTCCCGACAGTCTGCTAAGGCTACACGGGGGATCTTTGTCTTCGTGAAAGGTAAAGGTGCAGCTCTGAAATTACTCTCTCGTACCACTGCTATCAGAGGAGTGCTTCCCCCTGCAGTGGAGGCCCCTCTGTCACTGCTGACTCGAGAACGCTAAACAGAGCCCCCCCCCGGACCCCCTCCAGAGGTCACTTGGCCTACTCTTCCTCGCTGGCCTTGAAAGAGATGGAAGTAAACCACACCTCACACCGCCACACATGAACTGCCGATCGAACAGCTGAGCTCTTACCCGTGTATGCGGCAAGGCCTGCAGAGGTGGCCGGGGCTTCAAGGAAAACCTGCAACAATTTTGTTTCGCGTGCCTCGCCGGGAGATCGAACGGGCGGCGTCTGGACGCACGTCCAACGTGCCCGCCACTGGCGAGGTGGCAGCATCGTGTACGATTGATGTGCGTGTCAACACATATAGTATAAAGAAGTGTAACTAAATATATATTTATATTTCCTCACCGTTTTGGGGAAATGGCTGCGGGGGGGGGGTGTTTCCAAAGAAATAACAATTGTGATTTGAAAATTAAATAGAAACATCTGACAGCGTGGAATTATATGAAAAAAAAATATTCCCCTCCCTCTCTCCCTCTCTTCCGTAACTTGGCCTCTCCACATTCTGTATCCGACGGTTACCGCCCAGTGACCTCGCTCCAGCAGCTGCGGCCTCAGTGGCAAGCAGCTTCGATGGGGTGGGCGGCATCCCATGTGATGTCTCATCATCATCATCTTCTTCTTCTCTACGAATTACTGCGAGTTACAATTGTCCCCCCCCCAACTCCCCGCCCCAGCGCCGACACCACCACCACCAGCCCCGTCGGGTTTTTCTGTG
Source organism: Petromyzon marinus (assembly GCF_048934315.1). NCBI lineage: Eukaryota > Metazoa > Chordata > Hyperoartia > Petromyzontiformes > Petromyzontidae > Petromyzon > Petromyzon marinus. The sequence goes on from NC_133677.1 coordinate 3,839,552, forward strand.
TGTGTTTGCGTACGTGCGTGTGCACGTTTAAATGTTGATGTTAAAGAGAGGCAATAAAAACACGAACCCTCCGCGCGATGGGTTTTCTGAGACCACAAAGTGCAGAATGGTAAGAGTCCGTGAATCGTGCCGCACACACACACACAAGTTGCTGCTGTTGTACCAGCGCTGACGTGCCCTTCTCGACTCAGCTGCCCACTGGGTTAGCCACAGCGGACTTTCAAACCAGAGGGCCGCCCGTTTGTGTTGACGTCTCGGCGTGACAGTTTTAACTTTGCCGCAGAGTTTGTTAACATCCCCACGCCTCTCTCTGTCCACCCGGCGTTAGTCGATCGGCAGGTCGTGTGGTGAAGTAAAGTGTGGACACTCACAGCTCCTACATTACACAGAGACTTTCTGTAGCTCCCTCTATTTGTGGCACTTCTGCCAGCAGTGACTTGAGCAGGAAGTTTCATAGCTTTTCCTTGAGCTAAGCAACTGTAAGATTTCGATTTAAAGCTTTCGTGACTACAATGATTCATCTTCTTTGGTTCTTTCGGTAAAGTCACGTAGAATGAGAATAAAATAATAAATTGATAAAATAAAATATTATTGTGTTATTTTATTTTATCAATTTATTATTTTATTCTCATTCTACGTGACTTTACCGAAAGAACCAAAGAAGACAACTGTAAGATATTTACAGGCGGTTCGTGGCGCTCCGTCGAGGAGGAAGTTGACGTTTTCGGACCCTCTGCATGTAATGGATCAGGGCGGAATATGTCCCCATGGGCGAATGGTCCTTGCTTATTGCATTCGCAAATAAATACGTTCTTGGTCCATCAGCCTATGAGCATCCTCAAACAATATTATCCAGCAGCGTTTATTTACGCAAGGAAACTCTGGACCGATTTATGACATTGTGGGTCTCTTCAGCAAGAGTGAGGCTTGTTATACGAATGTGGCTGGGTTCGCAAGATGTTATTGGCAAGAGCACTCCACCAAAACTATGCCCCCCCCACCCCACCACCCTGTTCGACGCATTATTTGTGGTACTGCGTGATTGTATTTAGCCCCAGACTTGAGCCCTTGAGCCGAACCCTGGTCAGTGACAGTCCTCGCGTATGGCCCCGACAGCAGCAGGTGGCTGTAATGCCCCTGCAGGGGGAGAAGCAGCTCTGCGCCCAGGCGCGGCTGTCGGTGTCCGGTTCGCCGCGTACGTCCGTGTTCGCCCGTGGCCCCCCCTCCCCCCCCCCCCCCCCCCCCCCAGTAGCGGCGAGGGCCTCCAGGAACATGAGCTCTGCGAAAAATATTCCCCGCCACATGTTAGGGGAGGACGCGTTACGTAATTCCTTCACGTAACCGTCGCGATGTACGTGCGGAATGGCTGGCGAGCGAGCGAGCGAGCGAACGCACGCTGGCGGCATTACCGCATCGCGGGAGGATGTAACGGATGTAATGTTTCAGTTGTGTTCACCCGTGAATAATTAAAGGTAATGTTTGGGTAGGTTAGAGCTCGGTAGATGGACGGGTGCACCGTGTGTGCGGAGTTGTACGACAAGAGACATGCCGAGGCAATGAAGAAACTGAGAAAAGTCCAACATATTCTCCTTCCGCTGGCCACCGTTGTTTGGAACTTCCCTATTCCCCCAGCCTTCTATCCTGTTGACTCCCTGTCCCTGCTTATTTGCATCATCTCGCCTAAATGTGGTCAAATTCAGACGTGACATGAATCCCGGTTGTATTCCATTCCGTTGTGAGTTTCACATTTGAGTAAAACATACTGTGGCTGTAGCATTTGACTAATCAATTAAATGCTATGAGCATGCGTTGCATTTCAAACCGAAACATGCAAAGCAAACTTTAATTTCCCACGGACAGAATCCTCCTCTGCTGCGTTCCTGAAAACTCGATGCAGTTGTATATGCAGCATTGTGTGTCTGTTACCAATGCACGTAGCGTATTATTATTTCAGTCTCATCTGCCAAAAAAAAGCACTCTGCATATTAACTATCGTGGGTACGCATGAAACCTTTTCGCTGATATCACGCACTTACGTGCTAAATACACGCATGAACGATGAGCGCTGTCGCGTGTATTTGGGGTGCCACGGTTGCGATGTGTTTATTATCTTGCCTGCTTTGCAGGAGGTCGTGGGTTTCATCCCGACCCCGACGACCTGTATATGTGGAGTTTGCTTGTTCTCCCCGTGGTCGTGTGGATTTTTGCACCCGGGTCCTCCGGGTTTTCCCGCCACATTTAAAAACGTGCGTTGCTATAAATTCACGCACGGTGATCCATTTCGTTGACCTATCATTTGCGGCCTGGTCGCTTCTGGTAAAATTATTTTTAAAAAGCTGTATTTTTTTCGGTGCAGAGAAGATTAAACTGTGAAGGTTGAATAGTTCAGTTAGGGCATTGACCTGCATCTAAATCGTGAGCGTCAGTGCAACACAACACGCAGTGCTCACTGAAATCGACATCTGTTGTTCACGTGTGTGAGTTGTTTGGTGTGCAGTGTGAATCTTTTCAGGAAAGATGCATTTCCCAACGAATGGGACATCTCACATTTCCGTAGTGAGCTGTAAAAGCTCAGAACATGTGTGCTTTTTTGGGAACCTACCACCGCAATGGCCTTGGGTCGGTGTGATGTTAGTTGTTGAGCTGCCACGAAATCATCGATCGAAAATAAACCCTTTAACTGCCTTTTCCGCTTAACAAACACTGCCCTGTCAATAAACAAAAATGTTATGACGATCAATTACGTGGCATTGCCCTTGTTCCGGGCAGAAGAAAAAAAACATCGAACGTTTTCAAACTCTGGTGTGAGTGAGATGCACTTTAACGCTGTTTGGTAAGAGACGTGGTATATATTTCAATACCGGTTGCTGTGCACAGACCCCAAAAGGCCCAAACACCTCAAGCAGCCAGCAACAAATGTCGCCATTGGAGGTGTGATAGATGGGTTATGGTTCCCGTTATCGTTTGTATGTGACCGTGGAGCATATTCTACGGGAAATTTCTGAAGCGTCAATGTTTTGCACCTTCATAACATGGGTTCAATACCCCGCGTTTGGGGGACCTCCAGTGGAGGCTTTTCCATTAGCATTGGCATGAACAAGCATTTGCTGCAGGGCTTTACCTCTTGTCTGGCATGACATGCAAAGGAGCGGTGATCTGGAATTTCGGTAGGAATGTTTCCGCGGAAATTCTTCCTTAATAGAACCGAGTGTTCTCTTTTTCATTCTCTTTATTTATGGGGTTTTTTTCCCTTTCCCAAAGTAGTTCAATTTACAACAACAAAAATAAAAAAGCTAATTATGTTTAATTAACGTACAGCTCACTCTTCGTATCTGTAATTATTTTTGCTAAGTAAACTGTTTTGACTGCTGTGTTTACGGCGCTATGTAGGCGGGCCATGAAGAGATACAATCACTGACATCATACTTGCCCGTCATTATCCTCTTGGCCACTCACTTGCATTTCTTGCGATAAAAATGTTTCCTTTATCAAGACTTGCGGGGCGGGGAGGAGGAGGGCGGGCAATCTACGAAACAATCCCGCATCGGTGAATTCGAAAAGCAAAACGCTGCGTTTATCAAGTTAAGCGGTGACCGGTGATATGCGGTCCTCGCCGCCCGTGGGACAATGACTCGTCTCAGAACGGACATTAAACAACAGTCTGTTTACAGCACACAGGCCTAATAGGCGTATAACGTTTCACTTTCAAATCCAAGAGCAAACTGGAGCTTTTGTGGTTTAATTGAGCAGGTTTCCTTTCACTCCCCCCTCCTCCCCTCCCCCCCCAGCTTTCCCTCTCCTCCAAAATAATATTTCTTTTCTGCTTTTTTTTTATTATAATTTCGGCATCCGCTGGGCACAGCGAACGTAGGTCTCTGGTTTAAATTATCCCCTTTCCTTCCTGTCTCCGAACGCTTTTTTTTTTTGCCGGGTTGCATTCCACCGCGCTTGCACCGTACAAGAGCCACACGTTCCCGGGCGCAAATTCCGCCGTTCGGCAAAAGCTGTTACGAGCCCGGCGACGGAAAATAACCTTTTTGTCGCTCGCACACCGCGTGCGCGCACGCACACACAGAGAGAGAGAGCGAGAAAGCGAGGAGACTTGGCAGCCTCTGGGCGTGATTCCACCGCTTGGCTATCGGCGTAAGCGCCCGCTGCTCGTTTCCTGCCTTAGGTGAATGCACGGCCTCTGAGCGCTCGCACATGCACACGCGGTCGTGCCACAACAATAACAGCCTTTGTTGGGGGGACCGGTGAAAATAACACAGAGCCGTGATTCAAACATTACTCTGTGCATTGTCCGCGTGCTTTTTTTTATTCAGGTGTTTCTTTCGGCGGTGACTAAAAGAGACAGGTATTATTTATATACTAATACGTGAATAATATTCAGCCCTTTGTCAATTCACTTCTGATACGATAGGCCTTCCCAGCCACACGGATTCGGTCATCGTTGGTTGTTTGTGCATACTTCACCACACTGGTCATTGCTGATTTAAGGCACAGTCTGAACGATATCCCGTCTCTCGGTGTTATCGTTCACGCTGAGCCTTTGTCGCAGTATTCTCAAAACGTGTCAGAGGCCACACCACACGTTATCATGACCACTCTCGCATTCGCCTCTGTACCTAATCGCGTGTCTCAGGCCTCGTTGGGCATCATAGCGTCGACGCGACGCCAAGCGCCGGGGAGGATGAACCGCCGCGGTCCCCCGTGTTTGGATTCGGGGGTATGCCGGCAGAATTCCAATTCAAGATGCACGGCGATGTTCGGCGCAGGGTGTCGGATGAACCGACGGGAAGGGCGAGCGAGCGAGCGAACGTGTTGCCTGATGTGTCGCGTAAGTGGACTCGGGTTACTAACGTCACGGGCTGGGTTCCGTGGCCTGTAATGCACGGGGAGCCTCGGGAGTGCATGCGAGGCTTAGTGGCCTCAATCTAAAAGCTGTGCTCTGTGAATGCTTCGTCGGACGGAGGCGCAGACTTAAGTCTTGGCGTGGAATGTTTGCTCGAGTAATCCTCATTCCAGACACGTCGGACATCTTTGCCTCTGCTGCTCGACACCCAGTTGGGGTCGCCGTTGCGCCGGCGGTGATTCGGAATCTTCCACTAAAAGTGTTAACCACCAACCCCCTCCCACCCACCCCACCTGTATTCCACTCCCCGTGGTGATGGTAACTCGGGTGCGCAACGTCTGAAACACCGCGATTAAAATTTGTACGGTGCGAACTCCATGCCACACGCCGTGCTCGATATTCATGCAAGTGACGCGTCGCAGAAAATCGTCGACTCGTGTTCAACTAAACGCAGCGGACGATGAGAGCGCACGCCAAATGAACAAGAACGGCCACGTGCCGGTGTGTGTGTGTGTGTTTTTTTGTTGGTTTGGAAAAAAAACAATGCCGCCGTTAAAATGTGCGAGCCGTGTGTTTGATCGCGATGGATTGTTTGCGCGCAGATGTTGCTCTCTTGTTTTGGCTCCGATGCACCACCCCGACCGTTCGAGTTATGTTGTTATGCCATTAAGCAACGGGCACGTCGGGATATACGTCAAAAACGGGTACGTTCGAAACGATACAAATTGAGGATGAAGCAAGTGGACTTCACGTGAATGCTTGTGCGGTAGTCGTACAGAATATAAGTTAGTACTGCTTAACTATGCCGCAGATATATAACAATACAACACATGGCAATTCATCAGGTTCCTATTCCTTTTCATGCAAATACAAAACAATAATTGCATACCTGTCAACCCATACGGTTTAAAAAATGGGACCTTTTTGCCAGTATTTTGAGTGAAAAATTCCTTGAAAAAGGTTTTTGTTTGGTGTTTGAACATCTTAACACCTGAAAATGTTTGATTTAAAGCTTTCTTGACTGCAGTAATTCATATTCTTAGCTCTTTCGGTAAAGTCACGTTGAAGGGAAACAATAAAATAATAAAATATATATAAAATATATAACAATATAAATATATATTTTATAATAAAATATATGTAAAACAATATATTTTATAATAAAATATATATAAAACAATATAAATATAAACAATATAAGTATATAATATAAATATATTGTTATATATTATTATTTTATTGTTTCCCTTCAACGTGACTTTACCGAAAGAGCTAAGAATATATTTTAACACCTGCTTTATTGCCAGAAAAGGTAAAACCTATTGTTATTTTTCCATACGGTTTACCCTGTATTCTTGTACAGGAAAATTGAGCTTTGAGGTCCATACGGCATAAATCCGATTCAATACGGGCAAACATTGACTTTTTATCAATTTTTTTTCTCCCTTGTGATGTGACTTTGTCGGATGAACGTTGAGATTTCTAAGGGCACGGGGTGGCCAATAAGGTCTGAATAGGTCTTTAATAAGGTGGGCACTGATCAGGGGTTGATAGGTATGCAAATGTTATATAAATCGGGCCTTGCAACCTGTAATGTCTGTGGCATGGAGCTGCATTTTAAGCCGTAACACAGGCTCCCAAACAGACACACATTAATTAATACAATTTTAAAAGGAATGTTTCAAACTCCTTCCGTTGCGTTTGTGTTATTAGATTTTTTTTGTGCGTGACCCTGTTATTAATTATTTAAAAGCACTGTGTGGATATTTGGACGACGATGCTGCTGCTGCAGCTACATGCTGGGCTGCATTTGCAAACTGCCTCCAGAAGTCTGCCCCCCCTCCCACCCCAGTCTCCTCACCCTGATGGAATATGGCAGTGCTGCTCTGTTGCGATGGCCCTCTGACACTGTCGGCTCCTCGCTCCAGCGAGAGCAACAGCCACCGACCATCGAAGGGCGTCAGTCTGCCGGACTATTGATTTCGCGTTGCCCCCTTGTTTTTTTCAAAGTAAGTTAAAACATTTTTTTTTCAAGAAACCCAGAACACGGACATCGCAGAGGGACGTGCAAATGACGAACATGCGGTCTCAAATAGGGGGGGGTGTGGGGGTGGGAGGTTGGTGTCTGGAGGCACTTGGGCTCTCACTGACTTACCCACGGTAGGATGCAACGATCGGGAAGCAGCAGATTAACGGGGAAGCGAAAGAAGAGTGGAAGAGTGGAAGGAAGGGGAATAATGTAACCAAACAAAGCAGGAAACAGAGTAACACAAGGGGCCGTGTCGGGGTTTATATCCCCTCTTATTTTGCTCCCCCCGGAGCGGTCGTCGTCAGGTGCTCGCTGCAGTGTTTCGGTGTCCAGGAGTCCATCCCCCTCTCCCCGGGCCCCTTCTCCCGATGTTCCGGGGTTCAGTAGAAACGGGGAGTGTTGTACCCCCGCTTAACGAGCCGCGCGCGCCTCTCCGCCTATCCCGTCGGCATCGTCTGCGACGCCTGCAGCAGGTGTCAAGAGGAGCCTTGAGAGAGCGCGGACGCGGCTACCGTTGCTCCGATACACGCGCGTTTTAAAACGGGCACTCCTGCTATCAAATCGTTCTATATATCTATATAACATTTTATATAATTTGAAAACTGATCTTCAATCGTCTCACCGAATTTAAGCGAACGTAATATGTGATGTAACGCTTGAATGCAATGTGGGGGTTGGGTGTGAATGGGCAGTTTGTTGGGACGCTGAGCTGTCAATCCGGTGATCTGAGTACAATTCCCGGCTACGGTTGACATCAACGGTGAGTGATATCTGAGCCAGTCCTGGGCCTCTCCTCCTCCACCAACCTGCACTGACCAGCGTGGTGAAATATGGTCACAATCTCCACGACTGGAATGGCATGGAGAGGCCTTCGTCCAGCAGTGGATTGACAAAGGCTCTAAATTATTATTAGACATCAGGTAGTTAGTTGTGCAAATGAAGATTTAAAAAAAAACATGGTGAACTCGTGCATGAGAGTTCAGTGAGCTGTGCCAAGGGGTGTGCTACACTTTGTGAAAACGTTCAGGACCACAGGCAACCCATCAGTCTCTGGCTTTGTGGGGACTCCGGTGTTATTACTCCGCTGGTCTCGTCCTCCGGTGGATGTGGCTTGCAGCTGCATTTGCGTGGGCAGGCGGCACTTGTCAGCCCTGCTGGCTGCAACCCATGTCGCCTGGTGTGCTGGTGCGGTGGAGACTCAATTTCCAAGGAGCTGGTGGTCTGGCCACATGGTTGGTGCGTTGTGTTGGTGGTGAGAGTGGCAGTGACGACGGTGGGTTTGTCGGAGAGGAAGTATGAACCCATCAACCTGAGTTGCATTCCTGGCTATAGCTAACATCAGTGGTAATTGATATCTGAACTGGTCTTGAGCCTCCTCTGTGTTGACGCAGTCTTAAATGAGTACTGCACCTGGTTTGGCGTGTAATTATAAGCACTGGTGCTGACCTCACCGCGCCCTCGTGTGCCGTGTCGACCTTCATAGGTGCTCGCTAAAAGCACACCCTGTCTCGGCTACATGGGGGAAGATGGTCCGGTGGTGATGATGGTGGTGGCCCCTCACTTGGTGTGGCGGTGTCGATCATAGCTGCTCACTTGGCAGCGGTGCTGGCCTCGAGCTTGGTGGCAGCGGCAGTGGTGACGGTGGTGCCGGGTTTGTTGGGATGCAGGAGGCTCCGTGCGCGCGCGAGAATGAGCAACCCCCCCCCCCCTACCGGCAGCCTCTTGTCGTTTTGTAGATTCTGTGCCGTCTGGAGAGAGTGGCGGGTCGGGAGAGACCCTTCGTGACCCTGAGCAGTGCAAGTCCCGACAAACGTCGGCAAAGCAAAATGGCAGTGTGCGATCGCCCCCCCCCCCCCGTCCTCCTCCCCCCCCCGTGAAATTGTTCGAGGTCAGGGTTATAAAAGAAATAATTTCGAGAGAATATTTGTACTTGAATAGTTTAGTATTACGTTTAAAAATCGCAATAATTTTAAAATGTCTGCCGAGTGTGCTTCATATCCCTCCGCAAATCTAAAGGGTTGACCAGGACCATTCTTCGTAATGTGTTAAAATACAAAAGGGAATGAGTGAGTTTCCACTTGGCTCGTGACATCTAATAAGGAACAACATTTTGACATCCCGCTATTGCATTCGTATAATTTGAAGCGATTCGTGTATTTGGAAAACGAGCCAATTTCAATAATGCTTTTTCTTTACAACGAGAGATGATGGAACCTCATAAAACGATAATCTTTTATTTAATTTTACTATCATGGTACCAGACATTTTCACTACTATGCAATGATACACGGATCCTTATGGAACTCTAGGCTTTTTTTCTCTCTCTTAGATCTGTATGCGTCCTGCCGTCTGCAATAGTGAGCGGTATATCTTTTTGCAATGAAAAGCGATTGCTCGTAAGAACTCAACCCCCACGATCAAATCGTTCTGCCCGCAAAGACGGCAGAGTGGCGCGCTTGTTAACACCCGCGCCTCAAAGCAAGACGAGCCTGTGTTAGACTCCCGGCTTTCTGTGTGAAGTTTGAATGTTCTCCCTCCGTTCTGCATGCATTTCCGCTGGGTTTTCCAGTTTCCTCCCGTAGTTGATAAAAACACAACGCGTAACTGCGTTGGCCAAAAACATGCCAATGGTTGAAAACAATGACCTGCGAATGACTCTGTTGGGGTTCAACGTGGCAACGTCACCCCCCCACCCACCCAATGAAAGAATAAAATATAAACTTGACAGGACCCTCCTGAAGAAGAGTCTCGAGACTCGGTGTGACACTGCTGGGTTAACAAAGCGTAATTTAGCACAATGCATCCGATACCAATCACTTTCAGAAGCTAAGTGGGAGTTGAGCTAGTTCAGCGCTTGGATGGGAGATCTGCCTGGGAATGCTGCTCCCAGGTGGTGTGTGTAGGCTCAGGCTGCAATGTGGGCCCGGATATTGCAGTACAGCATTTGGATTCTTGAATTTAACTGCGTGGAACGTTGCGCGCGTCACCCTCTCCTATGTCCGTGGGTTTTCTCCAGCTTTCCTCGCACGTGAAGCCGCATAATCCTCCTTCGTAATACAACGGAGCAAACATCGCAATGTAGCAGCCCCACCCACCCTCGCCCCCCCCCGCTCCCCCCCCCAAAAAAATATAATCTTGAGCCACAGTGAGGGTTCTCCTGGGAAAATAATGTTCATTTCTTGAAAATTATTTAAACCTAGGAATTTCTGAGCATTGGTCCTCATGGACACACAAAGGAGAATTCGAACGTCGCATTGATTGGAGCCGTCCATGAACTCGGGCTGCACTTTATCTGTGTTTGAGGATCGCAGTCTGAACGACCTGCTCCGTGGTATATCTCGCGTTGGTTGAGGTACAATGAAGGCGTCTGCATTCCTTTGATTTTCTGTCAGGGGATGATTCATGGCTGGGTTACAAAGTCACCTTTCACTGCTATGGGCGTACACGCACACAAAGACCTCCCGTATAGCCTTTTAAAGACTGTTGGGGCAAGTGCTGTTAGCGAGCACCTATGAAAGCCGGAACGGCACACGATGGGGTGGGTGGCCAGCACCACGCCCGACCGCCTTTGTCACCCCAGTGGCGATGTTTACACATCGCACCAGATACTCATTTGAGGCTGAGTCGACCTAGCGGAGGCCCAGGACCGGTTCAGATAATCGTCACTGGGTGTTGGCCGTGAGCAGGAATCGAACCCGGATTTGCCGGGTTCGTAGTGCAGTGCGCTAACCGCTACACTCCCGCTCCCCCCCACACACACCACACACGTACGCACACACACACGTACGCACACGCACAAACACGCACACAGGCATGTGCACTATCATTTACTGATGGCATGGGACAAGCACTTGCTATGTCTCTGATATAAATGGGCACAATGTACAACCTAAACCCTGCTGTATGTCCCGGTATAATGTCTCATTGAGTCAGCTTGGCTTTAAACAATTTATAAAATAAGACATTTCCCAGGCATATCTTCGAATTGGTCTGATATTCATAACTTCAATAAAATCATTAAAAAAATTGCATCTGGGCGAGGTTAAGTGGCACACGTGCCAGCCTCGTTTGGCTCGGAGAATGAAGTCCTGAAAATGATAACGGGTTGTGCCCACGACCAAATATCACCGAGAACGCACCCATAGCTTGGATATGGCTCTGACGGTCGACCACCATGTATAACAGGCCATTGTATGATGCGGGGCTATGTGGTAGGCAGCTTCGGGCAATGTAGCAAAATCCATTGCTGTGCTGTACTTCTATGTTTCCCGCCTTCAACACACCACCAACGCGTACTGACCAGCAAAATCCAATACCTGCCACCATGTACATGGCGTGGGGGGAGGCCCTCAATCCAGCAGTCCAGCAGTAGATAAACAAAACAAAGGGCCGTAGATGTACGTGTATAACATGCATGTGTGTGACACGTGATGCCTGTGGAACGCTGTCATTGACGGCTGCCACCCACCCACCTCACCCACTCCTCCACTAGCAGGCCCTCCCTTCTGGACCCACCCTGAGAAGATGGACAAGCGTCTTCACGCCGTGCCCGCCGCGAACACCGTCAAGTTCCGCTGCCCGGCCGCAGGGAACCCCCCTCCTGTCATCCGCTGGCTCAAGAACGGCCGGGAATTCCGCAGCGAGCACCGCATGGGCGGCATCAAGGTGAGAGGCGTTACGACGGGAAATGAGGCGGGGAGACGGCAGGGGGACGGCGCTCGCTTGGGGGGGTGGTGGTCCGAATTCTAATGTGCGGTTTTTAGGGTGGGGATTTACATCGCGTCTGGGATGTGACCGCACGTCAAGACCGCCGTGCGGGAACGCTGGGCGTGTTTGTGTTACATCGAGAGAGGCGGTCTGTCGTCGGAAGAAGGAGGAAGAGAAAAGCCACAGTCTTGAGCCTCTGAACGGGGAAAGGTCTTGAGCGTGGGAAGGGCATCGATGGCAATGGGTGGCCGGAGTTGCAGCTTACGCGAGCAGCAGAGAAGAACGATTGACCGCTCGCCGAGCAAACGTTGACCTGGGGGGTTGGGTGCTCGAGCAGAAAGTGCACTGAGCATCTTGAAGGGCGATCTTGAAAATAATCTGGCTTTGAATCGGGAGCCAGCTGAGGGACTGGAGGAGTGGGGTGATGTCATCTTGTTTTGCCGATGAAATTCGATGTTTGTTTCTATGTGTTTGGGAGTGGTGGCGTAGTGGTTGGTGCTACGAATCCGAAGGCTCTCTGGTTCAATTCCTAGCCAATAACGCTCATTCTAAATTAGTATACAATCCATTCATTCCTACATGTTTTGCTTTGTGTAGTGTGTTCATTGTCAGAACCAGGGTGGCAAATGCCGCTGGAAGTGATACCTGCCAAATTGCCCCCTTGTTCCATGCTCTCTTTAATAGGGGCTCACTTACACGAACTTGTCCCTGCAGTCGTTAAAAATGAATAAGGGATCCCTGTCTAGTCTCGGTGTGCTCACGCTTATTTTTGGCCAATAAAACGGAGCTGGAAACGACGACTAGTTGGCACACAATGGTGAGCAACATCCGCCTTCATCCTCGCATAATGAAACAAAACATTAACATTCAGCACGTGGCACGCGGGCTTTAAATTTCATTACTGGGCCAGCTGCCGTCAGGCGAGCCAGGCTGATAGCGGTTACCGAGTGGCATTGTCTCTCCGCGCGCGCGGGCTCTCTGGCATCGGACACGGCAAGGTAACCGAGAGGACACGAGACAACTGGCGATGACGGAAGGCAGCCGAGGACAGAACCACGCCCTCTGTGGCGGCGATGACAAACGTCTGGCAAACCGCCGACATCTGCTCGTCTCAGCATTAATCCGGCTGTCCCATTACACGAGCAAACAAACACTGGGCCGGCCGTCCCCGGCGACATTGACCCGCCCGCGAGGTGACCACGAGGCCCGGTGATGGATGGCCTGTCGCGAGCGGCCAAATCAATCGCGGTTCGTCTCATTGCTCGCGCCGCCGGCCGCGGGCCTCTCGGAGATCCGCGGCGCTGCGAGAAACGTCGCCGCTTCGGTGCCCTCCGTGGTTGGCGAGATGTTAACTGCCTCGCCTGGTATGCAGGAGGTCGCCGGTGCGATCCCGACCCTGACGCCTGCTGCTGTATATTTGGAGTTTGCCTGTCTCTCTCTCTCTCTCCCCGTGGATTTTTTTCCGGGTCCTCTGGCTTTTTCCCTCCATGTTTAGAATCATGAGTATTGGCTGCTATGCATTTCCACGTGATATGCCACTTCGTTGAGCTATCATTTGTGGCCAGGTAGCTTATGAAGAAGAGCTACAAAGCTCAGTGGGCCTTACCCTGCTAAAATAAAAAAAAATGTTTTTAATAGTTAAGTATGTTGTGAAGAGGCTCCCGAATGCCGCCCCAGTTGTTGTGCGAAAGCGGTCGGTCAGAGCGACGCGAGGAGGCACCTGCAAGTTGGGCAGGTAACGCTGCACCATCGTTAGTCTTGCTTTGGGTGCGGCGGTGCTCAGGTGTAAGCTAATACCTGTGTCTCAAGCCCAAACACAATAATATATATAATTGAGTGAAAGGCTCGAATGGTTTTTTTTAATAACCGTCTGTTATATTGCTCCCTTTGGCCTATGCTTGATTTACCCAATTTATCTCCCACTGCCGCAGGCACTTTCGGTCACGTGTGCGCAATCACACAAGGCGGCTGTGAACTCGACGGTCAATGAATAGTGTCAATATTAGTGATGGTCCTCGCCGTGCGATATAAATAATTTTTATTAGATTTTTATATTATGTGGCGAGACAACGGTGCGGGTTGGTGGTGCACCGCGCTCTGAACCCAGCGACCCTCCCAGCCACGGCTTACACCTCCGATGAGCACGGTTTGCTACGTACAGTGCGAAAGAAGTTCGAAATACATGCATGAGTAGCGAGCGATAGCTGAACTGGTCCTGGCCACCATTGCCCCCATTCACCAAGAGGCACTGAATTATCTTGGTGGCGTTTGATCAAACAAATCCCTATGACCGACGTGGAGTGGAGAGGCTTTCATCCAGCAATATAGATTGTAAATAGTAACAAGTCGTGAACTTTGGTTGACAGACGTGGGTCGTGCAGTTTAACACGTAGTAGGCTTTTACGACCAATATTTTTCATAATGAAGATTTTTTGGGTTAGATCGCGTAAGCATAAATGTGTCCTAAACCTCGACCACCCGACACAGCCAACTGGAAATGGATTTGTCACGTAAACATAACGCCAATAAGTTATTACTTCAGCCCATCGGTGTGTTGGAGTGTAAATCCACAACATTTATAATTTGAGTAGAACCGTGACGTTTCGCTGGTAATTACATCCAGCATCATCGGGCGATTTACCAGAATATTGAAGGGCTGTACGTCCGCGTACACAGATCTCGATTGACGCGCCGCTCTTGCTGTTGCCGTGTGATTCATCGCAGCTGAGGCAGCAGCACTGGAGCCTCATCATGGAGAGCGTCGTGCCCTCGGATCGCGGCAACTACACGTGCATGGTGGAGAACCGCTACGGCTCCATCAACCACACCTACCAGCTGGACGTCGTGGGTGAGAGCCCGTCACCACGCCAGGACGCCACGGCACCCCACCTTCCGCACGTTGAAGGCGGCGGAAGGTGGGGTGCCATGGCGGATAGATGTTAACCCCCCTCCTCGCCTGGTATGCAGGAGGTCGTGGGTTCAATCCCGACCCTGACGCCTGCTGCTGTATATTCGGAGGTTGCGTGTTTTCTCTCCCCGTGGTCGCGTGGATTATTCTCCGCATCCTCCATGTTTTTCACTCCACTTTTAGAATCAGCGTTCGTTTCGAGTATTTGGCTGCTATACATTTCCGCGAGTTGATAAGCCACGTTGTTGAGCTATCGTTTGTGGGCAGGTAGCTTCTGGAAAAGAGCTACATAGCTCAGTGGGTCTTACCTGGTGAAATAAAAATAGTTAGCTTTAGGCCAAGACGAACTCTCTCTTCCTGTCAGTTTCTTTTTTCCTCCGATCGTTTTGTTTCCGGCGTCTGCGTGGCCCTTGGCCCGGGCCCGTGTTTGATTTAAATGTGAATGGTTTTTTTCTACCACCCGCTCAGAGCGCTCGCCGCACCGGCCCATCCTGCAGGCCGGACTGCCGGCCAACAAGACGGCGGTGCA
This sequence comes from Petromyzon marinus, assembly GCF_048934315.1. Classification (NCBI taxonomy): domain Eukaryota; kingdom Metazoa; phylum Chordata; class Hyperoartia; order Petromyzontiformes; family Petromyzontidae; genus Petromyzon; species Petromyzon marinus. The sequence goes on from NC_133677.1 coordinate 3,854,577, forward strand.
GGGCAGCGACGTGGAGTTCCATTGCAAAGTGTACAGCGACGCGCAGCCCCACATCCAGTGGCTCAAGCACGTGGAGGTGAACGGCAGCAAGTTCGGCCCCGACGGCTCGCCCTACGTGCAGGTCCTCAAGGTGAGGTGGCACCGCCGTTGTCGTCGTCGTCGACGTCGTGCGATCGTTGAGTGACGTCGTCGCGTTAAGTGGCATCCTCTGAATTTTTGTTTTGAAATCCCTCACTACTTTGTCGATGTGTGAGATTTTGGTTTTGCTCCGAATGAGATTTCCGTATCACAGGTGTCTCTTGCAATAGCAAGATTTGTCTCAATGTGCTCACGTGTGACGTCTCAAGTGTCACGCGCATCCCTTTTTCAATCCACTGCTGGATGAGGGCTTCCACACCGTCGTTGCAGTATTTAGGGATCGTTGTCTCTCCGCACATCTGCCCGTGTGTGTCTCTCCCGTGCCTGTGTGTGCGCCTACTCGTATGTTTTTTTTTCCATTTCTCGTTGGGAAAACTAACGTGACGCAATGTTTACACATTCGTGGTTTCTCGTCAGTGAGATGGCTTAATCGGAGTTGGCGTTTCTGAGCGTTGTTTGGAGTAGTGGCGGTAATTTTGTTCAGAAGTGATGCAAATTCCTCGTCGGAGTTAATACAAATATCCTTTAAGTCGCCCGAGGCTTTGAGCTATCTTCGCAGATAAACAAAAAGAAATCCAGAAATTTAAAAATACCTCTCGTTTCCCCATGAATGGCATAGCCTAAAATAAGCAGCCAGTAACATCATAAATTTAAAATAAACGAATTAATAGATTGTTAATTACACATTACAGTCCTCGAAGAGGTGAACAATACATGTAAAACAGATGTAACAATAACACTGACTTAAAAGTAAAATATACATAAAATAAATTATATTTTGACCTGTGACCCTTCTTCATATGTGCTATGCAGAAGGCCCATTGCCTGAAATTTCAGGGATCAATATAAATATTCCTGCTAAGACAGTTATCGACGAATGTGTTGAGTGTTTTTGTTGTTTGTGCTTGTGCACCAAATGTTATGAGCAATAAGTGTAGTCCGGTGTTTTGCCGTACTCTGCTGGACAGGCCCCATGCGGCTTCGTGAACACGAATCTAGCCCAGCAGCATTTGATCAACAGGGTACACTGCCGACGATGGCATTGAAATTGGGTAATTTGTTCGAAATAGCCATGCAAATCCCCTTTGTACTGGGGTAACGCTATTCATTCCGATATTATGAAGCAACTGGAGCTATACACGTTTAAACAATCTCGATTGATAACTCATTTATTTTTTCGAACTGCTTTTCGCGTTCAGTTTGTTGTCATTCCCCCGCACCTCCGATTAGCGCGGTTGGCTACGTGCGGTGTGAAAGACGTTCAACACACACACATCTTGAGGGAGGCTTGAGTGCGGACGTTGGGGAGTAGAGGGTCCGGCGAGGGCTGTGGACGTGCGTTCCCACTCACGGCGCCGTGCGTCGACGTGCGTCCGCGCGTGCCCATCGCTGATGCCTCCCCCTCCCCCCCTCCGACCACCCCACGTTCGTCTCTCCCCGTTTTCCCCAGAGCTCGGGGTTAAGTAGCCCCGACGTGCAGGCGCTGCGCCTGCGCAATGTGTCGATGGGCGACGGTGGCCAGTACGCCCGTAAGGTCTCCAATTATGTAGGCGAGGCCAGCCAGTCGGCGTGGCTCACAGTCCTCGGCCTGTCGCCAGGTAACGGCTTGGGCCTTCTGCCCCTTCTGCCCTCCGCTGCCCCGGCAGCTGTCCCTGCTGATCCCCTCGGGAAGGCAGGGCTTTCTTCAATTGGTGTTTGTGCTGCAGGGATACTCGCTGGGACTCCTGTGCTTTTTGTCGTTGTCGTCGTTGTCGTCGTTGTTGTTTTGAGCCAGCTCGGAACGAGGCCGAAATGAGCCGGCCTGTTTCGTGCGGGCGGCCTTGTCCCAACGCAGGGGCTTGCGGGAGGTTGCCAGGTGGCTTGCTGCAAGCGCAGGTGGCTTGTGGGGAAAATGCTTTGGCTCTTGTGTGACATGCGGAGGAAGGCTTGGACGCAGGCAGATGGAAAAGTGAGCCGGTGAACAAGCAGCTGCGCAGGATGCAATGCCGCGAGTGCGAGGTGGCCGCTTGAATGAGATGCACGGAATCAGCCGGAACGGCATTAGTGGCATTGATTTTTAATCGATTATTTTCAACGAGTGCATAGATATGCACACACATGTCCGAGGGGGCCCGGTGCAAGCTAAGCTTCGTGTAAATCGTTTAGTGCATTTCCAAGCAATCAACCGGGGAGTGTTGTTTTCTTTGGTTTTGTGGCGATCTCACAGCATTTGGGCAAGAGTGATGAGCGGTCTGTTGTGAAGAATCAGTTCGTTCATCAATTAATAATTAGCCTTCAAAAGAAAATGCCAAAAGGGAGCCGATGCGTGTGCGAGCTCTTGGCCACCGCTCGCTTGCTCTGCTCGTCTTCGTATGCGGCGGCGCTGGATCCTGGCTGCGGGGTTGTTTGCAGTTCCCTTTGTGCTTCTGAGCAACTGCCACGAGATCTCATGACCTCTTGCCCGGCAAGACCAAACAAAGGATTATCTTCCATCTGCAGGATATATCCGCACTTTCATGCCACTAACAGGGCCTCTTAATGGTCACTTAAAAGACCAATTATAATCTTAATCGTTGTTTTTGTGTGTGTGTGTGTGTTAATGTGTGGCACTCGTGGTTTGGCCATATGGCAACGTTAGTGGCTGTTAATATGATCCCAGACAAAGCATTTACACCGTCCCTTTACTTATTTAATTAATTCACTTATCCGCCCTCGGCCATTTGTTCACGAGCGGCACATTTCCACACATGGTCTCGTCTCGCACGTGATCGCGTGGCGCATAGGTGAGTGTGTCGCCAGGCTGTGCATCTGCTGTGGGCACAGCGCCGCAGCCGATTGAAGCTTCGGACCTTTTTGCTCTCTTGGGAGTGGTTGAGGTGGACATTGACCAGTCGCCGTAGTTCCTTTGCAAAAGAAACATCCCCAAATTTTAGTAATGCGCATATTTGAGCCAGCTCCATCGTTCATTGATAAATTCTAAACTTGCAGATTATAAACGTAAACGTCAAGCCACTGCTGGATGAAATCAAATAACCCCCATAACTGTAAAAGTGTCAGTTATGTGGGGGTTGTTTGACCATACTTCACTGCACTTATTAGTGTGCATTGGCAAGGACCCACTTCAGATATCCCTCTCCACTGCCCATGGGTAGCCGTGGCCAGGAATTGAACCAAGCTCGCCGGCTGCGCATCGCGACGCATTAAATTCCGCGCCAATACATCGATTGGCCGGCCGATCGTGGCCAAATCTCCCATTACAGTTTCATTTTATGTTGTTGCTCAAGCGACGAGCACATTAATTGAATTAATAAAAAACACACGTAATGAGCGCGACGAGCACGGATCGCGCGGATGGATCTCCGGAATGCAATCGCCGCTGCGGTTTCGTTAGACGCTCGAAGCCCCCCCCCCCTTGGCGCTGTGCGGTGTCCCCCTCCCCGAAGCCGAACCGCGTCTCGGCGTGCCCGACCTGCTGCGCCGTGCCCGTGCGTGTCCACTCGTGACCGGCGGGCGGCAGCTCCTTCTTTAATCTCGCCCTCTGTTCTTCCTTGTTTTCGTTTCTTAATTTTTTGCCTCCGACTCCCCCCCCCCCTTTGCCAACCCTATCGCCCCCCCCCCACCACCCACATTGTAGACGGCCGGAGTGAACACGACAGACAAAGAGATCGAGGTGCTGTACTTGTGGAATGTCACCTTCGAGGATGCTGGAGAGTACACCTGCCTGGCAGGGAATTCTATCGGGTTCGCCTATCACACTGCTTGGCTAAATGTCGTGCCAGGTACTTTCTGAGCTTTTCTCCACGTGCACCTCGACCCCCCCCCCCCCACCCACCCAGTGTGTGTGTTTTTGGGTTCATTGCGTATACTCCAGGGTTCCCTCAAAGTCCATTTCCTCGCGACCCACAAGGGGTTACGTCATTCTGAGCTTTTTGCCGATGTGCCTACTATTAAACTAAAACGTTGCGGGCGGATGTGCACGTCCGCTCGCACGCGCGCCCGACGATTTGCTAAATCGCGTGCCTCGCATGGCGCGGAGATAGTGGGTTCAAATTAAAGTGAAGACCTTTGTGCTGTGCGTACGTGTGCGTTTCACGTGGTGGTGCGTAACGGCTGAAATTGATCAGCTCCTCGCTAATTCATATGGGACGCGTTTGGAAACCATCAGATACGTGCGGCGTGTAACATTTACATTTGCAATTAAAAGGGAATAATTTGTTGTACTGGAAAAGATGAACCGTGATCCGTAGCAAAGCGTGGATTTCAGAACCACCGTGGGTTCGTCTCGCGTGTTACTTCTGCGTGACTGTGTCTTGTTTCGGTGTCTGGGTCTGCCACCCAACAACGTTATAATCGCACGACTTTGCCGCGTCGTTTGCCAATTTGAAGCGTTGCCAACACTGCTGCTGCTGCTGTTCATCACGGTTGTGATGTTGCTTTTTTTGCGATCCGCTCACTTCATTCGTTTAGTTAACGACAGTTAAAGGTTCGCAAACGGTGACGGTTCCGAAAATATGCGTAGGCGGTGGCGACCCTAATTTATATTTGCGTTTGCAAATTCAAACGGCAAATGAAAACCCCAAAATAATAACATAGAGGGTATCATAAAAAAACATGCACTCGCATACATGTCACGACAGCAAGCCCAAAGTCTACTAGGTTCATTTACATTTTTGTTTGTTTGTTTCGAGTGGTAAATTACTCCAGCAGTGCTATCTACTTGATTATGAGAAAATCTCTTGCCACTACACATGCGGTGAGAAGCGATTGTTCAGGCCCTGCTGCTTCAATCTCAGCCATGACAATTGTTTTGACAAGGCATCATTTGATCCGTAATGATTCACTAAACCCACTGCCGTGCTGGCAGGATGCTCATTAATAATTAACGCATTTTAACCACATTCAAACACTCGAGCGGCTCGGTAGCAAGGGGAATGTGATTTGCCGCATTCTTTGGGTCTTTCGGTAAAGTCACGTAGATAGGTTTAAAGAAAATAACAAAAAAATACTTTTTTGTTATTTTATTTGACCGAAAGACCCAAAGAATATGAATTCCTGCAGTCACGAAAGCTTTAAGTCAAGATTTTATTTGCCACACTTGATAAATGTTCGTGGTGCACAAATTCTACCAGCACAGCAATAATTAACTTAGTGGGGGCAAGGAAAACAACTGCGCTTGTTCCATCTTCTCTGCCTTCCAGTTGTCCGAATTCTGACCCGTTTCTCTAGTGCCAGTCTTGATAAATCGACAGCACAATCGGCCAATCGCATTGCTCCAAACCTGGAATCTGCCGCAAAAATAAGAGGCGATCTGCCGGGGATACTTCCGAAGTTATGCAGGAGCTCTGTGATTAAAATTGACAGCGCGGCGGGAAGCTAGCGCCTGGAGCTGGAGCGATGAATGGACAAATAGCGTCGGGTGTGCACGGAGCGTGCCGGCACGGATTTCCATCTGCGCTGGCCCGGAATGAAGCCTCAACAGTTTCCAAATTCCTCGCTCAGCAAGCCGCCCCTAGGCCACTGATTTTCAAAGAGCTTAAACGGCCAATAGGCAGCTTTTAAAGCCACAGTTTACCGGGCACATTTAGCGCATTGTTGCACACGAGACCCCGGGTCGTGCTCGGCTGGATTCAGAAGCTTTTAAAAACAGCGTGACTGCAGTGTGACTAACGGTGCAAGAGTTTTAACAGATTTGTGTTTGGCTGAAAGGAATACGTTTTGTTTACGTTTGTTTAATTTGTAGGCAGGTAATGATTTAGCACTACCGCTTGCTTCCCGAATTGACGCGATTCGTGGTGGTTCTGATTGGGGGGCACGATTCAACTCTTTATTTAAGTAGAGGTTGCGAATGAATGCACGTTTTGCACGAACCAATTAAATTCAACCTGAAAGATCAAAAGTAATTGGTTCTGATGCACGTGATTGGATGAATTTATCTTGAGCATCGAAATACATTTTTGTCAACGAATCAACGCATCGTTAAATGTTTTTTTTTTACTAAATAACACAATACAAGCTGAAAGTGGAGCTCAACATTGCAGTCTTAAAACACAACTCCCGTGTCAGTTAGTCCCATATTGCAGCTGATGCTACATAAAGCGCCGTCATAGTCCACGCAACCCAATTTCTCTGTTTTGTACAACAGCGAAGTTCATCTGTTCTTTGCTGCCATGGAACAAGCATTTGCAATTGGCAACAAGGCGCAAAATTGTTGCTCGCACATGTGAGCGGATGCCATCCTCCTGTGCTCGCTTGTGTCGATTATCTTTTGCGATTGCTTCACCAGTTAAACGTACTCGGGGTGTGGAACCGCTTGCTTGCTTAAAAATGTAATAAGCTCGCTTGGAGTTTATGTAATGAAACAAATAATAATTATGTTAAAGAGCAGTGGCTTCATGTCAATCGAAATGCGATTGACGTTGATGGTCAACGCGTCCGCGGCTCGTCGATGTGCTGAGCGGCGGCGCTGTGGCTTGCACGAGCGCTTTGGAAGCCGACTTGCGGTCGTTTCGCGTCGCCCTGCGACGTCTTCCTGGGCTGTCCCCCGATTATTCTTCGGCACGATGCCCGACGTTTGGCTCAATTTTGTGCGCCTTATAAATGCCAATTATTATTATTAGCACGTGGAGCTAAGCGTCGGCCATCATGCCGAACGGCACCGTGGTACAACCAGAAAAAACACATCAGAGAGCTACTGTCCGATGTGTTTTGGGAAAGCTGCCTCTTTGGTTTGGTGGAGTGGGACTCAATGCAGACGTACACAACATCACTGACCCTTCTGTGTCCGTGGCCTCACAAGCATCCACCTTGCCTGAGCCATGGCACGGCTGGAGTCTGTGATTGAATCGTGATGTTGCCACTGCGAACTCTACATAGACCCACGGTCTCTCCTGACCCAGCCACCGATGTCAACGCTGTCTATACAACGAAAGCCTCTGAAACTCTGCACGAGACTGAATAACCAGATGGCCTTGTTGTTGTGACCTTGGGCATCCAAACACACATTTGTGCTGCAAGCGGCTGTGAATACTTACACATTAAAATGCAATCATATGTATTAAAAAGAATCCCACATCCGCTCCCTTCCCTACACAAGCCACGGTGAAGGAGTTGAGGGACAGCGGCTCACTGGACCCCATGTACACGGAGATCGGCATCTACTGCACCGGCGCACTGCTGCTGTGCCTCATGCTCGCCGTGATGCTGCTCTACCGCTGGAGGCACGCGGCCACCAAGAGCCTCCCCGAGCCCAAACTCTGCAAGCTCTCCAAGGGCGTTCCGCTCAAGCAGCAGGTGTGTACAGGCCCAGAGTTGGGTCATCGCAGCGGGCTTCTAGTGTTGACGGGCCCAGGGCCGGGTCATCACAGGGGGCTTCTGGTGTGCACGGGCCCAGGGCCGGGTCATTACAGGGGGCTTCTGGTGTGCACGGGCCCAGGGCCGGGTCATCATAGGGGCCTTCTGGTGTGCACGGGCCCAGGGCCGGGTCATTGCAGGGAGCTTCTGGTGTGCACGGGCCCAGGGCCGGGTCATTGCAGGGAGCCTTCTGGGGCTGCGACCAGTGCTCTCGGAGATTTGGAGGGGAAGGGCGGCCCCCCCCCCAAAAAAAACTATCAATGCTGCTTTATAATCGGGGGGCAGGGGAGTGGGAGGTGGGGCAGGCTGGGGCCGTAGGTTCCGCTCCCCGCATGCACGCCGTCTCGGGTCTCGCGCGACCGCGTGTCCGTCGTGTGCACTCCGGCGCAGGTGTCCATCGACTCGAGCTCGTCGCTGACGTCGCACACGCCGCTCGTGCGCATCACGCGCTGCTCCTCCAGTGACGGCGGGGGGCTGCCCGGGGTCTCCGAGTACGAGCTGCCGGAGGACCCCCGCTGGGAGTTTCCGCGCGACAGGTGTTTTGCCATTTCACAGCAACATCAATAACGTTGGGAAAGTGGTGTAGCCGTTAAGCAGAGGTCGGCGCGCCGTGCTACTTTGCACGTCGGTGACGTGGCTCAGCCGTAGCGCATTCGCCACCGGTTGCAGAGGTTCACGGCTTGCATCAAAGTGGCCGCCCCGGTTAATACTGTGTAAGCATGAAAAACACGCTCCGTCTGCTTTGCAGTGGATGTTTAAGATCCCGTGGATGTCGCTCGAAAGAGCAGGCTATTGTGTGCCGGGCGTCAACGTCCACATTTTTACAAACTCTCAGCAAAATACTCAGTTGGAATATACGTAGCAATCAACTCCGACTCGCGCCATATGCTGGGAGCTTCTTCAGAAACTGTTGGAGCTCAGGACATGAATATTCAGTTCCTGAAGAAGCTCGTGAAGTAAAATGTCGGACATCATGCCAAACAACAGACAATACCGCGGAGACCTACGCGGCAGTATAAGTGGTCCTTGAACCCTCCTATGTCATTCGACTTGTATAGAATGCATTGCATTAAAGGAGGAACTTACAGGGTGCTTCAAAAAAATTAACACTTCCGATAATTTGCAACAATTCTACAAACAATGTGCCTCCGGGCTCTGGAGACCACCTGGGGACAATGATGGCGAGCAAGTGGAGACTCTTTGACTTTTTGAAGCTGTTAACATACTAGTGTTATCATGTTACAGTGTAGTATTATCCATTTTCTTTTCAATTAAAAACGATCGTCCCATGTAAGTGTTAACATTTATTTGAAACACCGTTTACGTATATAAAACAACAAAGCACCCCCGTATAGACTGTTGGGGCAAGTGCTGTTAGCGAGCACCTTTCAAGGCCAGCACGGCACACGAGGGGGTGGGTGGCCAACACCACGCCCGGCCGCTTTTGTCTCCCCAGTGGCAATGTTTTACACACCGCACCAGGTACTCATTTTGAGGATGAGTCGACCTTGGGTACGCCCAGGACCGGTTCAGATAATCGTAACTAGTGTTGCCCGTGAGCAAGAATCGAACCCAGGTCGCTAGGTTCATAGATCAGCGCGCGAACCAGTAAACTACCACTCCCCACTATATATACACACACATGAATTGCAAACAGATCAATAACCGAGAGTATCAAATGTGCAGAAGGTTGTTACTAATACGCTTCCTGCTATTCCGCCCACCCACCCACCCACCTTCTGCTGCTCTCCCCGCTGTCCCACGCCCTGACCACGGCTGCGTCGGTGCTCAGGCTGACTCTGGGAAAGCCCCTGGGCGAAGGCTGCTTCGGACAGGTGGTGATGGCCGATGGGCTCGGAGTTGACAAGGAGAAGCCAAACAAGCCGGCCACTGTGGCCGTCAAGATGCTCAAGGGTGGGTGTCGTGTGGTGCGGTGGAGTGGGTGTCGTGTGATGTGGTGTGGTTGGGGCGTACGGCGCAGTGTCAGTCTGTAAACGTCGTTGTGCCCTCGCGTGCGGTCGGGCTGGCGGCGGGATGCTCTGTCCGTTTTCCCGATCGATCAGCAGCGAGTCTGATGGACGGATGTTCTAAAGTGCAGGTGTGTTTATTGTAGCTATTGGCAAGTAGTTGATATTTAAAACCTCGGTTGTGTTCATACAAACCAGCCAGCATTAATCCATAGCCCGTTTTGGAAACTGATCTCATCTGCTGGCAAGCGTGGTGTGTTCACACAGTGATTTTTTTTGGGACAAATTAAGTAAACCTTCAGACGGCATCGCGTATAATTACAAGTAGCATATCGGAGTGGACCAGTGCATCGCAGGAGAGTCACTCTTAAACATATCGTGGGGTTTCTAGGATTGCGGAACATATCGTTTGGGGAGGGAAGGAGTAGTTGCTCGGAGGTCACAGCAGCACCCTCAGATCTGGACTCGGGTTCGCAGAGTGTTCCGCGTGAACCCAGCCGCAATCGAGGTACGAAAGCAGACTCGCAAAAAAGAAACGCTGTGCGCACAGCCTCGAGCTGGCAAAACACAGGACAGCGGCAGGGCGTTGAGGGATGGACAGAAGGCAGGAAAAAAACATACGGTGGGGATTTAGAGCTTGTTCCGTCTGGACACAGCCCCGGGCCGCGGCATTGTTGGTGGTAGCAGCGCAAGAGGTAATGAGCTGAAAATGAGGGTTTTTTTTCCTTCCCCGGGTGTGCGGAGAAGAGAGGCCGGCAGAGAGAGAGGGTAATTATGGGTAATGAGGGGTTGCGGGGGCGGTGGACCCGCCGGTGAAAATCGCATTTGTTCCTTTTGTCTTCCCGAAGGGCGGCGGTGTAATGCTGTAATTTCCGAAAGCCTCTTCGGCAACAGAGCCCGCTTAGCACTCGTGTAATGACCTCTGATTAAACGTTTTCTTCTGGAGCGATGAGAGTGCCACTATTTTGGGTGCAGCGGCGGGGTTCAGGCCGGGTGATGGCGGTTGATGGACTCGTTGGCCAATTTGCCGTCACGTTTCTATTTTAGTAATTGACTCCCATCCCGTCAGGGTGAACGGCGAGCGATCTCGTTGGCTTTGCCCGCTGTTTTGCCGCACGTAATTTTTCCCAAACATTTAGCACCGCAGTGCAGCTTGCCTTTTTAATGAAGCACAGCTGTAAGTCAAGCTCAATTGGACATTTGATTTTACAGGAAAAAGCATACTTAAGCATTCCGCGTCTGTGTTTAGCAATGAAACCCTCAAAACGAAAATGAACAATGCATTATTCTCGGTATAATTATGCAAAATACAATTAAATAACAAAAAATACATATATTACATAGAGAATGTCATTACAACTATTTTTCGACAAGGAGTTAAAAACAATCCCTAACTTTTATAATCACCCTAATATATTGTTGGTAGTTTTGTACTCATTGTCAAGCACAGTTATAGATGACAGTAAGTAATTGTTGGTTGTGATTTAATCTTAATTGAACAACAGCTCTGTATTCTTATGCACGTTATACAGTGCATGTGTCGCTGGCATAACAGATAACTTTTAATCGATTAAGCAATGCATCGTTGAATACCGAACCCACGAGGCCTTGCCTAGATTTCTCTCTGTGCCATACTTGGGTACATTTAACCGCGAGGCTTCGGCCGGTCGCGACGGCGTCATTGAAATGAGAAATGTTGTTGATCCCCGCGTGGCTGCAAATTCTAACGAGAACGTGCGCTCTGCGTTGCAGACGATGCCACGGACAAGGAGCTCTCGGATCTGGTGTCCGAGATGGAGGTGATGAAGATGATAGGAAAGCACAAAAACATCATCAACCTTCTGGGAGCCTGCACCCAGGATGGTGCGTGGCGGCGTCATCGCGGGCAACTTGCCAACGAGAATTCAGAGCAACAGTGCGCCGCTGTCAGTGTTGTGGTTGTAGCGAGGCCAATGCATTTGTTTTAAGTGGTTTGTTACATGTGGCTAAAGCTCTTCTCCGTTAATTATATCTCATCTGCTGGCATTGCAAGAAAATAAATCCCAGGACCCGTGTTGTCTGCTATCAATGATCGTGGATATCAGGAAATGGTAACGATAAAAGAGCTCGTTTTGATGAAGGATAAAGGGCTCAAAGTTAAGAGCTGGCCACGCGGCACATTTGTTAAGAGCACACAGCTCAATTGTAACATCCTCTTCGGGCATTGGGTCAGCCCCATCATCCATTTGTGGATCAATACAATGAGTACCTGTAGGAAGTCCTCAGTGGCTGTTCTATGCTATGACTCACTCCCACTATAAGCATGCGGAATTCATACCCACAGGCTCCTGACCTTGTAATAACTCGGTTTATTTGTTATTTTTATTACTGTAATTAGAAAATTATGCTGCGGCGGTGAAACGGTTAGCGCACTGGACTTTCAATATAGAGATCGATTTATCTATTCCAGTGTTCTTCATTGCAAGGCCAGCACGGACCACTGGCGGCCACTGGCGGCCTTTAATGCGGCCCCCGAATATACACAAATGTGAAAAAACCCCCATCGTGCTGTCAAACCCAATAGTTTCAAATGCGTGGCGGCACTCACACTGACGTCTTATCGGCGAAAGTGGCACCCCCCTCTGAAAATGCGTGAAGAACGCTGATCTATTCGATCTCCTGGCGGCGAGAGAATTAAAGCAACGGTGCGGGTTTCTAAAATACTCCTGCCCCTGTGCACTCCAGCGGTATGAACGCAATACACCACAGTTAGCCGATGGGCAGGTCGCTTGTGATGGGGTGGGTACTCTCACCTCGTACAAGACGTCCGGCCAGCTTGACAGCGCCTAGCCCTTCCGCCAGTAGTGATGTGAGCGAGCAATTGCAGGGCTGCACCTTTCACCCTTTTGTTTCACGGTTTAAAAAGAGCGGCATATGACAAGCAGGGGACCGAGAGTGACACGAACAACCCCCCACCCCCGCTCGTTTTCTGCGTGCCGGTGCTGCGGTGCAGGACCCCTGTACGTGATTGTGGAGTACGCTTCCAAAGGGAACCTGCGGGAGTACCTGCGGGCGCGCCGACCCCCGGGCGTCGGCTACTCGTTCGACCCGATCGGCTACAGCGATCCGAGCGAGCAGCTCACCTTCAAGGACCTCGTGTCGTGCGCGTACCAGGTGGCGCGCGGCATGGAGTACCTCGCCTCCAAGAAGGTGCCCCCCCCCACCCTAACTCCGCACTGCCCCTCCCCCCGCCGCCGCCTTCGCTCTGCCCCTCTCGACGCCGTGCACCACATCGTCCGTTGTAGTCACGTTTCCCACGTGTTGACTTGCTGACGCGGTGGCGAGATGCTCTATATTTAGAAACACGCATTTAGGGTATTTGGCTGCTTTCAATTTTCCAAATGAGGGCCAGGTCGCTTCTGATAAAGAGCTACATAGCTCGGTGTGCCGTACCTCGTAAAAAATACAAAAAATAACAATAATAATAATCAACACTGGATGAGGGCCTCTGCCGTACCGTGTGGGCATCGGGGTGAGTCTATCATACTTCAGCTCTGGTCAGTATGGGTTGGTGACATTGGGGAACGTTGACGTTGGAGTGTTCAAGCACAGTACAACAAATTTATTTTGTTTGCGCCGCCCTTCCGATGCCCACAAACGTAGCACAGCGCGACAGATACCCGTGACAACCTGCCGTGCATGGCGGTCGCCCATCCAAGTACTATCCAGGCTCGACTCTGCTAAATTTCCGAAATCTAATGAGGTTTAGATGCATTTTGGGTGTCTTTTGCTCTAGGCACAGAGCAAATGAACACGTGGAAAAAATACATTACGACTCCCATCACGTACAAACGCTGCCTAGTAAAATTTAGCATGGCTAAGGAACATTACTCACTCAGTGGCAGAGCGGTGGTGCAAAATTGCTGCCCCTACTGTTTGATGCAGAGACAACTCTGTGATCTCCGCTTCTGTGAGCCGTTTCGCTTACACCAAGGATTGCAACCGCTCTGCCGCAGATTTCAGTTGATGCTTCGTCTCGCGACATAATGCCGCGAGCACAATCTGGATAAAATTTTGTAAAATGTAAAAAAAAGCCAAGAAGGAAAACAATGTTTCGCGTGGTATTGCCCTCAAACTCAGACATATGATATGGTGCACCTTTTTCCATTCATATGCAAATTAACCGACTACACACTGTGTCGACCTGATGGTAATCGAGAAAACATGTGGACTGGGGTTAGAGACACACTCCCCTAAATTATGTGAACTCCACTGTCTGCCTGTTTTGTCCCTCAGCAGAATGTGTGTTTAGAAGCCACTGAATTTCTCTACATCCCATGGGCATGCGCATTCAATCGTGAAAAATGTTTTTTTTAGCTCAGTGTTTGTGGATTATTCTTCCCTTGGAACTGAAAAAAAAACCCGACTCCTTTTCTGCCTTTTGAAAGGGCCCGGCCAAAATGTCAAATGAATTGCTCTCTGAGGCCTCTTCCCCTGGCTCTTTCTAAGGCACTCTTGGATCTAAAGCACAGGAAAAATTGTGCCACCTGCCCAACCCCCCCCCCCCACACTTCTATATAGGACCCTGCAGAGTCCAGTCGCATTACACTTGCGAGAGCAGGAGAGGGCACACCGTTGCCTTGCTGGCAAGCGCAGAGTTGTCTTGCTCGCAAGCGCACGGTTCTCTTGCGCCCGGGCGCCTCCCCGAGACTAAAACTCCGTCTCCTCGTGTCCGCCAGTGCATCCACCGCGATCTGGCGGCACGCAACGTCCTGGTCACCGAGGACAACGTCATGAAGATCGCAGACTTCGGCCTGGCCCGCGACGTGCACAACATCGACTACTACAAGAAGACCACCAACGTGAGTGGCGCCAACACTCGGTCAAACGTCGCTTGAATTCGGACGATGGCTGTACAGCCACGGATTATTGAATCCATGTGTGTGGGGGGAGCTTCGAGATTTTAATTCTGCGCTACGTATTGGTTTTCTCTGGGTACTCTGCTTATCGTCAATATGACAAAGACAGAGTATTCATGGAATTAGCAAATAATCCTGATGTTGGACCCTTCTGAAAACGAGTGTTGAAATTAGGTGAGGCTTTACTGGATAAATAGTGAGTTCGTTTTTGTATTTGTATTTCCAAATTCAGGTCTAATTTATCAAAGATGATGTGCAGATCCACTCCATTGAATGGAGGTCTGAGGGCAATAAGTAAAACGAATTTTCAAAGTACATGACAAATATTGTGTAAGGTTAATGAAACCAAACAAATTGAGGGTATTAATTTTGGCTACACTCACTCGCTCTGTTGGCTCTGGATCTTGTCTTTGGAGCGCTGTGTATTTTAAAATTCAAAGTACCAAAACATTTAATTAAATCACCACATTTTATATACACTTACAAATGAGAGTTCAAACGGTGCGACATTTCTTACAAATATGTGGAGCTTTCTTTTTTTAGTTAAACAAATAAACCCCCCCTCCCCCTCGGAATTAATGAATGCCCAACACTGCAGGCAAAAACTGTTGAATTTCAATTTAAAGCGCCCCGTGTTGTATTTTTGTAGATTTTTTTTTCGACAACCCCTTCTCCCACGTCTTTTGAATTAACGTACGCGCGGATTCCAGAGGAATAATATGCCTTCTGTTTCCCGGTGCTGGCAGGGTCGACTGCCCGTCAAGTGGATGGCGCCCGAAGCACTGTTTGACAGGGTGTACACCCACCAGTGCGACGTGTAAGTTACCGCACGCGTGCGCGCGATCGCAAGCGCCGGCCGGCCGGCCGGCTGGCTCACGCGGCCCGCCAATGCACAGCCAGTCACTGCGCACTCGCAGCCACAATTACAGACCTTACGGAGGCCACCTGCACCGACGATGCGTCTCGGCTAAAGGAGACCGAGAACCAGCCTTTTTGTATTAGGCAATTAACCAATTAATTTTACAGTATTTTGAAACAAAATAAAGAAGCAGACACGATGCCTACTCCCCCCATATTGGTCTTTCCACATGTAATTTTACACATCGCATAGGCCACATGGCCTTTTGGGAGTGCATATTTTCAAAATTATACAATAAAAAAACTGTGGACCGGGTTCAACGCTCAGTGTGTCACTCTTTGGTCTGTATTATAAAACAGCTTTTTGTTACGGCCAAGTTTTCACTGAATAATTTCCGGGTCACTGGTGAACCAGGAGGTGGCACGTGATGAGTAGCCGCAGCCATAGCGGGAAATTTGTCAGGGTCAAGGACAGGTCAGAGATAAAATAATTTATTTTTATTTCAGGAATCAAATTCACTCCGGTAAACTTAGTAAGAGTAGACTGATCTCAACTTCTTAGCCGACTAATCTCATTCATGACAATCGTATAAAACACCGCAGAAAACCAGTCGGCTGGAAACCGATCTTTCTCTAACGTTATTCATTTTATTATTTGACCGAATAATTTAATGCAACAAAATGCTTTCCAGCGCATGAAAAAAAAGAATCAATGGAATGCGGGGGGTGGATGACTGTTTGTTGGGGAAAGGACGGTGGTGCAGGAACGGAGGGCCAGAGTAGTGTCGGCTTTGGAGGAAAATGTGAGAGTGAGCTCTGTGTGTAGGGAGGATCTGGTTCGAATTCCCCTGCAACAGCAGCAGCAGCAGCTGTATCCTTGGAGAGGGATTGCATGGCAATGCTCTGGAATATATTTTTTATAAATATATATTGTAATTTAATCGCCACTCAAATCCAACTTTGCTGAAACTGCTGGACTCAATTGTATGTTTTCTAGCTCATGATGCGAGGATTGGGAATGGTTTTATATAAAACTGGTGCCCACGGGTGAACAACGCATCTTGATATGATATTCTTAATGTTAGACTGCATGCACTAAGCCTATAACAATTAACTCTCCTTCGCGATTTGATAAATTATCACAATTTTAGGTCATGATTTTATTTATAAACCTAAGGGTTGTTTTCTTCTCAGAGTGGAGAATGTTGCTGCCTCTAGTGGCAATAGGGGTAAAGCCAAGTGAACCCATTATATGGAAGACAATATAAAATAATAGATTTCTATACACACAATTGGATGTGTGTAACATGAGCATAAGAATTAACATTGATGAACCTACACAATTTACCACCAATGTGATAAACATGCAAATTTCGATGGCACCCCAAATATACACCAAGCTGATCGCAACCGACGGTGGAGTTTAGAACGGACGATGACCCTGGCCAAGGTCGATGTTGAGATAGGGCCCAGGACGAGCGGCTGTTTGGCCATGTTGCGGTGGTGGCACATCGACGGTGCTCTCGCGTGGGTGCTTGCAGATGGTCGTTTGGAGTTCTTCTGTGGGAGATCTTCACTCTGGGTGGCTCCCCATACCCCGGCATCCCAGTGGAAGAGCTCTTCAAGCTCCTCAAGGAAGGACACCGCATGGACAAGCCCAGCAACTGCCCCAACGAGCTGTACGTTGACGCTTGCACAGGCGGACGAATGAGTGGGAGTGCGCGGTGGTGTAGCGGTGAGCGCTACGCTGCGCTATGAACCCGGCGACCCGGGTTCGATTCCCGCTCACGGCCAACACCCAGTGACGATTATCTGAACCGGTTCTGGGCCTCTCCTAGGTCGACTCAGCCTCAAATGAGTACCTGGTGCGGTGTATAAACATCGCCACTGGGGAGACAAAGGCGGTCGAACATGGTGCTGGCCACCCACCCCCACCGTTGCGGCCTTCATAGGTGCTCACTAACAGCACTTGCCCCTACAGTCTGTTAAGGCTATACGGGGGGGTCTTTGTCTTTGTATGCAACACAATGCAATAATACAACACGTAACATGTGGCCAAATCCTCGGATCTGGTTGAAATCGCCGTGACAACTGATTATAATCTCAGTGCAGGGGGAATATTTGCCCGTTCATCTACAGGGAGCTCGATTGTGCGCCATGACACGAGCTTAAGCGTGCGGTGTGCGTGCGTGTCTGCTGCAGGTATATGATCATGCAGATGTGCTGGGCAGCCTCCCCATCGCAGAGGCCCACCTTCAAGCAGCTGGTGGAGAGCATGGACAGGATCCTCACACTCAGCTCGCAGGAGGTACTTGGGATTACGCAATTATGTGCGGCGAGATGCAGTCACACAATGCTGTTGCAGTGACAGCACCGCCCGCGGTTCACATTGAATAAAGATTAAGAGATTGGGCCAGGCTACAGTGCCTTGTAAGCCACAACACAATTGAAATGTAGAAGCTACCATTATCAACCACTTACAACAGGGGGATTGATCATGGCTGATGATGACAGTGTCTAAATTTCACCGCATCTCAAGATGCTGTCCAGAAACAGTGGGCACTTTTATTTTTTATTGGCAGTCATAGGCAGAGAAAACAAAACGAAAGCGTTGAGTCTGCACTTTGAACAGGGCCCACGGGCAGCAGAGGAGAACGAGGGGCCTCTCAATGCGCGATGGTTGACTGGGGGCTTCGATAAAAAATATTGGTTTTGCTGGATTGGAAAGTGCGTGCTGGGTCGTAGAGTGTTGACACATAATGTGGACAGGTTGACGGGGGCGAATCCATGGAGAATCTTGTGGATGGTCACCGCGATCTTAAAATTGGTTAGATCAGGTGCCGGTGTAGCGATCGGAGTATCGGAGTGACGTGGTCCCGTTTACGGGCACGGGTGAGATGTCAGGCAGCGGCCATTTCGCGATCATCCGCAGCTTGGAGATGAGGCATTTGGAGAGGCTGCAGAACAGAGAGTTGTGATTGTCGGGTCACAATTATGACAAGTACACGGATGAGTATCTCAGGAGTTAGTTGGGGCTCAGGTAAACAATGGGCGCGAGAGACGTCGCCCATGTGGACGCCGCTAAAACATCGCGTTGTCTCGCCTGCCACCTCGTGACAGGAGTACCTGGACCTGTGTGCCCCACTGGAGCAGTACTCCCCCAGCTTCGCGGACTCCAACAGCACGTGCTCCTCCGGGGACGACTCGGTGTTCGGCCACGAGTCCGTTCCGCCCGTGCTCATCGGCCCTCCGCTTCCACCCCCGAAACCGGCGCAGCCCGAGGAGGGCTTCACTCAGGAGCTGCCGCTCGCCGAGCCAAACCCGCCGCGCCAGCCGCCCCAGCGGACGTAACTCCGTCAGGCGGGGCGGGGCGGGGGGGGGGGAGTGCGCTGGCAGTGCTGCCTGGGTTCGGTTTGGTCGTGCGACCTCGTTTGCCCTGGGTGCCCACGTGCACCAACATGGGCCCAAAACGGCCCCACTGGGGCTGGTATGTTCACGAGGACCCTGTGGACCATGTGCCACGTTGCCCCTGTGTAGGCCCTGTGTCTCACCCACGCTGATCCGGTCCAGATGAATTGTGTCCAGCAGCTGTAAGCTTAACTGTTCTTTCTAACCGATGATGGTGATTTACCCTCGGTTGAACGTTTCATCCGAATTTTATAAACTTAAACCACGCTCCTTACGTCTCGTGTAAATTTGGATTTAGATCTTCTAAATTCTGCGCGTTTGACAACTTTCCAACATACTTTCGTATAATTGAGTAATGCTACCTTGAAGCTTAAACGTTAATACGTAATACGTACCTTTCTTTAAGCCTATGAATTATTTTTGCTGCTACTGCAGATGGTGATATATGCTGGTGTATTGTTTTTTTTTGGTAAGCAATCATGCACGAGGACTGTGGGAGTGCCACTTCTTTTTAAGTTATGTTGTGAAGACATTGGCGCCATTTGAAGATGCCTCCTACTGCTCGAAACGGTCGCGACTTGGACTTGAATGAACTTTGCTCGAGGAAAAAAATAACGAAACCCAGTCAACGTCTCGGGTTAAAGACATTGCAGATGGGCGTCAAAAGTCAACCCCTTCACACTTGAGCGTGGGCTGTCCGTGCCCACTAGGACAAGAGAACAATACCCGTGAGACCTTGGAGGCAATGATGATGGACCGTGAATACAATGACACCTGCTTTGGGACCGTCTTTCCTCACACATTGGGAATTTTTTTCTCCCGTCCGAAAAAGATGTTTGTGTGTAACCTACTGAAAACTGTTGGTACAGCACATTTTGAAGCTGGGGATAGCGGATTTTTTTTTTAAATGCGGTCTACATGGTACGAAGAGGAATCGCCTTTCATGTAAATGTATAAATAGTTATATGTATATTTTATAATATTAATAATATTGATAATACTGTAATAATAGTAATTTTGTACTAAACAGTAATTACAGGTGCATTTTAGCATGTATATTAATAAAAAATATATATAGATTATTTTAATACAGAGGGCCTGAAAGCCATTTCTGTTTTTTTGTTTTTTGTTTTCAGGAGTACAACAACAGATAAGAATGTACGCAGTGCTGTAATGCATCAGACTGGTCTGGCAGCTCAGAAAGATAAACGATAGAAAAACGGTTGTTTAGCCAGTAACACTTATTCTCTCCTTTATTCATAAAAAAAAAAACATCAGGGGACTTTCTGAAGAAGGAAAACAAAGTTTAATATATGCCATTGTCTATAGACAAAACCTGAAAAGCTACACTTTGCTGTACGGTTTTATATAAACATTGAAAAAAAAATATTAAGAATCGACACTAACAGTATTGTTTTCTTTTACTAATGTTTATACTTATTGTGTATGTACATTCCAAGCATTTCGCATGCGTCGTAAAAACAAAAGCAAGTTAAATGTCATATAAGATTGTGCCTAAGACCGTGGCGGCTCCTCAATAGGGATTGTAGTGTTCAGACAAATCTCCAGTCGCGCGCCCTGCGCCCACGACTCATCATCTTTCGCAGGGAGGTTCAGGTATGATCTGTATGTACGTTTGTTGAACTTCTTTCACACCGCACGTAGCCAACCGTGCCAGTCGGCCAGGTGCGGAAGGACAACAAAACGGAAACACAAAAAGCGGTTCTAACGAAGTGAGTTTTAAATCTAGATTTCAAAGTGCACAGCTCTCTCTCTGTGTGTGTGCATTCCCAATATCTCACTCGATGTGTCAATTGATGTCTAAAGTAAGCAAGCCTGGGAGGCACTGGTGCCCCCCCCCCTCGCCCCACGAGAACCGGTGCGCGGCAGCCAATAGATTGGCAGCCTTGGGTGGAGGCCCCGCCCAAAACCGTTCTAGCCCCACCCACAATCGTTCTAGCCCCACCCATAACCGCTGTAGCCCCGCCCATAACCGTTCTAGCCCCACCCATAACCGTTGTAACCCCACTCAGCTCATCTTTGCACCGCCTCCCCTAAAGACACATGGTGACAGCGACGGTGAAGGCCAACGGTGGTTAATGATGACTGATGATTGGACATAATGAGTGATGATGGAAAATTATGCTGAAGATATTGTTGATAACGATAGTCGTGATGATGATGATGGTGGTTATGATTAAGATTAATGAGGATTGGGGATGAGAGGATGGCATGATGGCATGCTTCCAGGCCCCCAGACATTCCCTCTAACCCTGCGTCAAATGCCGAACACCCCCAAAACATTTGAGCACAACCCGCCACTGGCCTGACATCTAATTTATTGATAGTTTTTAATAAAATGTTATAAATAACAATTGTGCGCGCGTCTGTTTGTTGTTGTTTAAGGACACACCGAATGTTTCCGCAACAAATGTGCGTGCGAACAGAGCTCCCTGCCACATTCACCACATCGGCATCACCGACTAGATGACAAAGCATTAGAAAAGCAGCATCTTGAGGATGCGAACTTTGCTTAAAATTAACTTTTCTGCACGTAGCGGTGGGTGACGATTGCATCGGCTTGGCGGGTATTACGTTCTCTGAAATGAGCTTCACACCCACTCAGTGTTGGAATCCCACCCGTCTAACGCAATCTGACATCTTCACTTTGCCGGCCCACTCGTGGCTCTGCTTTCATCCTCTCTAGCGAGTATCCGTGGGGACGTCGCATCACAGAAGCTGTTTTTGGAAATCCTCCAGCTTCTGCCATAGTACGTCGATGCCGCGAACACCAACGTTGGTTCGGCTCGCTTGTACCCCAAAAAGCCACCGCGGTGCACGTGTTTCTCCGCTGCGTTGATCGTACAGTCGCCCTTCCCCAGCTGCGAGGACACCACTGCTCGCGCATGCTGTTCTTGAAAGCAGATTTTTTTTTCAAGCGGGAAGTGTGGCTTGTTTTTATAAAACAATAACCCCTTTTATCGCGAGGGCCATAGCATTTTTTGTGTTTATTTTGCCACGACGCAGGGCTTGTTAATATTGGCCGATGCTGGAATGTATGCGGAGGAAGTATTTAAAGAGATGCCTTTACCAACACTCCCTCATCCCCCTCCCCCTCCCTCCAAAGCCAGTCACAGATTTCCTGAATCTGATATCCATTCTTTCCTCCACCCCATGACCTCTCAATAGTGTTTTTTGTTTTTTTTGTTCCTCAACAGCCTCTGTAATGTCACCGAAACGTGCAGATCATGTAAACAGAGAAGGTGACATGCTACATCCTGCTGCTGCTGCAGTGTTTGCATAAACAAATGATATTATTATTTACCCAGGGAATTCTCATTGAGTCTCAAGACCATTTTTCAAAAGGGCCCTGCATTGAGACAGTTGGCCAACTCCATTGATGAGCAGCTTCATGTGGGAGGGAACCATAGTATTCAGAAGGAAAAATAAACCCACGCATACGAGTAAATAAAACGCAAATCTGCGCACGGATAGATTCAAACCACAAGACGTACCAAATACATGCAATGTGTGAACTGAGCCTATGGATTGAAATGCCATCTCCTGACCACCTCGCAACCCCGAGCCTCATGCCTACAAAATCAGGATGTTCCAGGTAGTCTCCCAAGCGATAATAATCAGGCTCAGCTCTGCTTAGCTTGTGATGTCTGTTCAAATCTGGAACCTTTATGATGATCTGGCCTTAAGCAAATGAGCCTCATAGCCCAAGGGGAGGCTGGAATCTTTCTAATCCCAAGAGGCTTAAAAGTGTTCATGCCCCATAGTTGTGAAACTAACATGATTTGTTTTCATTCCTTCATTCAAATGCCAAACAATATATATACAAGCTTTGAGTACGTATGTATCAGGGCAATAAAAAAGTACAGGAAATTTGCTACCAATATAATAATGCACCTCAATCATAGATTAACAGACACACTCACACTTGCTCCATTATACTATGAGATGATATATACTTTACAGCCCTTTGTCAATCCACTGCTGGATGAAGGCCTCCCCACGTCATGTCAGTCATGGGAATTGTGCGATCATGCTTCACCACACTGGTCAGTAGTTCGAGTTTGTGAAGAGGCGGCACCCAGGACTGGTTCCGATATCATTCCTCACTAATTTAGCTCTCGCCCGGAAATCGAAATCTGGTCGGCAGGTTCCTAGCGCAAATGCGCTCACCGCCGTTACACCACTCTAACACATTTCTATAGTTCCTCATGTACGTGTACTTTTTAACACACTGTTCTAATCAAATGTTCACCTCTCCCTAAATGTTTGTTAGCAGTGCCTTAATCCACTGGGCCACAGCTCCCACCCCGAGATTTAATCGTGGAGGTGTAAAACGCCTGTGTGTTGAGGCAAGTGTTAAAAGTGGCCTTTTTGAAGCAACTTCAAAGCAGCAGAACGAAGGAGAGGGAACCACAGAGGGCAGCTCGCACACGCGAAGTGACGAACACAAATGTTTTATTTTTTAACTGAAGACAAACATGAATAGGAGCTGGTTACTTGAGACCAAAAAGCGGCCGACGAAGGTGGAACTGCTATATAAATCATATGTGGAATGCTTTAGGAAAATAATAATATAAAGTTTTGGGCCAACTTTTATGGCGTTTAAATGTTACCTATATTAGACCATTCAGACACTGGCCATGCCTGTCTGACATGGCAGCCTGGAGCAGTCAGAGTAGGCCGTTATGTACCCACAAAATTGGCAACATTGGTATGGAAATTTGCGTGCAATTATTCAACTTTTCCCCATTAAAGAGCACAGTGTCGCCTTTCACGAGACCTGCACGTAGCTCAAAGGCGTTCCCCTCTTTAATAAAGACATGTACGTTTCATCCAAAGAAATGAACGTATGAAATTATAATTGAAAACACGTAAATAATGTAATAATAGATTAGCAGTGTAGAATTATGCCCCGGAGGTTACACACACGAGACTGACTAGAGCGCGCCCTATACCTGTCTTCCGCGGTTTCTCAATGGGGAGCATGAACGGCTGCGCGATCCTGCACGCAACATCACTTGTGAAGTTGCCCCACTTTTCTTAACAGAGTATTGCCATGCAGCGCACACCGGTTCGCCTGCCTCCCTTGGCCTGTGGGCTGGCTTAGGGTACAGGCTCTGGCCGGCTTGACCTTGCCCAAGCCCTGAACAGCTGCACTGCAGGAAATACACAATCATACTCTTTGGTTCTATTCGGTAAAGTCACGTAGGTAAAAAAATAAAACAACAAAAATCACGACGTTTCGGCCACAACAATCACTCAACCATGATGAGCATGTGTATCTTGCCAAATGCACACTTTCAAAAATTGCCTCACTTTGCCATGAAGCATTTGTTTTTTTGGCAAAACGCTGCTGGGTAATTAAAGTTTAGCAAAAAAAAACATGTTTTGCTCACTTGTAAAGGAACCTTGGTTGATATGGCCGTTCAGCTTTTTAGCTTCCACTAATTTGAATCACTTTTAATGTGTCAATATGATCACTTTAAGGATGTACTTTATTGTTCCATCTCATTCCACGTGACGAGCTCATTTGTTGATTTAAAAATTCCCCGCTCCAGCTGTGGCTCATGTAGTGATGTGGTACCGTGAGATATGATACAACACATAAACCGGCAGTAGCATTATTACGGCATTTCTAAGAAGTTGTAAGGAAATGGCCATACATTTTGTTGAGGGGGATTTCGAAAAAAATTAACAGTTACGTTGACTGCCAAGCAGGCGCAGGCAGCCGTGAAAATCAATTCAACTGCGATGAAAAATTAATTAAGCAAAATGATTTGTTTTGCTGTACAGAATGTAGTACTTTCTGGATGCTGGTGACAGTAAAATCTGGATAACGCTCACTGGTGAGGTCGGGTCGACAAGTTAATTGGCAAAGGGCTGTAAATGATAATACAATTTTCAATCAAAATAAAATCGTATTTTCGAGTAGTATTGATCAGGGAGCGATATAGCTTGTGGTATATTGTTTATGCCTAAAAATAAAGTGAAAAAAAAGATAACGTTTTGCAAAGTGGCTGGCTTTTTAATGTTTGTTTGAACGGACTCTTCCAAAGGCCGGTCTGTTTGTAAGAAACGCACTGTAACTTCATAACGGCTATTCTATAGGTCCCTTGCAAACATCTGTGTAATGCTGGGCACGCTCCTGCATTTTGTTTTGGTTTACTCCAGTTAGTTTGGTTTTAATGCCTTTCAGCCCTTAAATAAAAAGCAGAATATTTATACATACCACCGCTTGAAGCACATAAATAAATCCGTTTGGAAGTGCCTTGGATTCTTGCCATTAATGCACAGTTTAAAATACACCCGGCCAACCTAGTGTGCTGTGCTTTATAATAATATGATACTGGCCGCTTAAAAATGTTCTTGATGCTCAATCCACCCATGGTCTGGCAATCCACCAACCCAAACCCCATTTTGCCCATGCTCAGACTCAATGTCTTACCAACCGCCTGGGCCCTGGCCATGCATGCCAGATCGTCACTCGTTATGCGAGGCACGGTGAATAACAGTAGTTTATGTACCTGTATGGGTCTTGGCGCCAACGTCCACACCTGGAGCTGTTCCAGCGTACACACACATGTGTGTGTACGCTGGAACACACATGTGTGTGTGTACACAAGGGGAAGCGGTAGTGTAGCGGTTAGTGCGTTGTGTTACAAACCTGACGACCCGTGTTCGATTCCCGATCACGGCCAACATCAGTGACGATTATCTAAACTGGTCCTGGGACTCCCCTAGGTTGACTCAGCATCAAATGAGTACCTGGTATGGTGTGTAAAAACATTGCAACTAGGGAGACAAAGGCGGATGGCCACCCACCCCCTCGCGTGCCGTTCTGGCCTTCATAGGTGCTCACTAACAGCACTTGCCCCAACAGTCTGTTAGGGCTATACGGGGGACCTTTGTATGTCTTTGTTTTGCACAAGAGCACATGCCAGCAATACTCCTTCATGCATTAGATATGAAATGTGGAACTACACACAGAAGGCACTCGAGTGAGTTTATTGTTTGTATATTTTTTTGGCTAATTAGTGTCATCTAGCTGGCAACTAACATGACATTGCTTTGCATTGTCATGTTAATTGTCATGTTAATTGTCATGTTACCATCTGGGAAACCACCAGTGGTGGGTGTTTGGCTGGAATGCAACTTTTGTGCAAATTATGAGCTCAAATTTTGTACAGATATATACTGTATATAGTTATTGCACATATACTTCCATAACCAATTGGCTCTGCCTAGGTCTTGCCATGTGCTGTTCAATTAATTCACAGACCTTTTAATACAACACTTTTTGGATTGATAAATATTCTACATGCGACCTCATGTGCAAAACCTCTGCACAAATACAGGGACATGCACATCGAAAAAATGCAAATATATTATTGGAGGGAACTAAGACGGTTAGCCAGCAGGAAATGAAAGAAAAAAATTACAGTGAAGATAGAAATTTAAGAAATTCACTGCTGGAGACCTGGCTCCAGGAGTGAATTGACAAACGGATGTAAGTGGGTTTTTTATATTCATGAGCATCATGGCTCAAAGGCGATGTTCTCAGACTGATGTATGCCTTGCATGAAGACTCATCTCTTATAATGGGGGGGGAAACATCAGAGATTGATAACCACGATCCACATTCCACTCAGCAACCATTACGAGATCCTGCTGGTTGGACCACCAGCAGCTTCCACCGGAAGCAACATTTATACAAAATACGAAGCCAATCTTCCACAACAAATTTGAAAGAAAAAAAAAACGCACGGAGGTAAGAAATTGTGTATGCATATGAATTCAGACTTGTGACAGACATGACAGCCGT
The DNA here is from genome assembly GCF_048934315.1 of Petromyzon marinus. Lineage (NCBI taxonomy): Eukaryota > Metazoa > Chordata > Hyperoartia > Petromyzontiformes > Petromyzontidae > Petromyzon > Petromyzon marinus. The sequence continues at coordinate 3,881,018 of NC_133677.1, forward strand.
GAAATGATAGCTCGAAGTACGGCTGCCAACCTTCCCACCTCTGGTTCTGAAATAAAAAAAGAGCTCTTCATTCCTAGTGTATCAGCCTGCCAAGTTGCATTTCCCAGAATCATATCTGTGAAATTGTATTCTGAAAAATGTATCATTTGTACATTTTATCTGAGCAATTGTCTGGTGCAAGAGCCTACACGGCATTTGTTGCGTGTGAATAATACTGTGGGTGGGGGGAAAGCCATTACGATCACATAGGGAGCGCTTCGAATTATGCGTCACTGATTGGTTTTAATATAAACAGTTGAAAATAAAGAAAGCTGTCTCTGGTGTGGACCAATCAGTTTCAAGGACAATGCATATATTATCAGAGTATGTTTTTTTTTGCATTCTGACCACAAGCATTGTTGTTAATGCAGACATGATTCATTGTAAAAAGTTTCAGTTTGGTGTTTTAACATCTTAACACCTGTTTTGTTTCCATAAAAAAGAGGAAAAACCTATTATCAGTTGAAATTCTATTCACGGATATATTTTCTAACATCTCACTTGGTTATAAATGAAGTTCGTGCTGGTTTTAAATACAATTAGCGACTGTCGTAGGCAACAGGGGGCATTGCATCAAATCCATGTTTGTCCTGTACTAGGCTCCATCTGTGCTCCATGCCTTAACTCAACCCACACTGACCAGCGTGGGGAAGTATGGTCAAATAACATCAACGGCCCGCACAACACGGGGAGGCCCTCATATAGCAGTGGACCAATGAAAGTGCTGCATATGTACATGTCTTAAATGTATGTGCAGCACTTGTATGCACAAACGGTAATTGTGTAAAAAGTGTGAAATTTCTGTACAGTACTGTATCATAACAAACATACTCTATTGGCACAAGTTACACACATTCATCACCATCGTATAGGCAATGTCAATGAATGGTGGTTAGTTGAACCTTATAGCGGTACCCCGGGGTACCATAGTACACCGGCTCTCGCATAATGTCCGTGATGCAGTCATTTTTAGTCTGTTGATGGTCGGCGATGCGGCTATCGACTCATCTCGACGAGCTGTACTCACGATGCACCACCACCACGGTGCGTACCCAGAGCGTTCAGGGTTTCGGCGCAATCGGCCTCGCTGCGTTTTCACATCGCGGAGTGGCACCACCGATTTCGGATTGATTGGTACCACAGTCACGGAGTTAAGTAACACCCCTGGACAAAAATAGTGTCCCTGAAATAAAGTATTTAATTGCCTCGACCATTTTGTGTTATTTGGTACCTCGGGGTACCGCCATGAGGATCAGTTGTTGTAGTTTATACATACAATTCTTAACTGTTACATTTTAGCATTACACAGCTGAGATTGAATAAAGGATGTACGGTACTGCTGTACGTCAAGTGTTATATTGTAAATTTTGATTTAAAGATTTCGTGACTGCAGGGATTCATGTTTTTTTTATTGTTTCCCTTCTACGTGACTTTACCGAAAGAACCAAGAATATGTTATATTGTAGTTTCAAATAAGGGACAGCAGGCGGCGTACAGGAATTGAGAGCTTATATCAAACCCTGCAGGAATTCATATTCTTGGGTCTTTCGGTAGTCACGTAAATAGGTTATTTTTGTTTTTTTCTTTGAACCTATCTACGTGACTTTACCGAAAGATACAATAATATCAATCCCTCTAATTGGCATTTTCACCACCCCATCTTTCCTTCCTTAATAAGCATCTCCTCGTGTTCTAGATAATCTCCCACGCCCATTCCACGCGTTTTTAATATGCTGGTTCAACACTTTAAAGCGCCTCTTTGTTTCCCAAATGCATTCCAATTTATTTAATTGCCGTCAAGTCATTAAGAATGTTCCATTTGTAAACCTGTCTGACAGCGGCGTAGGATGGGTTCTGCAAGATTATATCACTGAGCTACAGTAAATGGAGGATGATGTTGTGGTACAATGGTTAGGGGCCGTCCATAAATTACGTCACCCACCTAGGGGGGGGGGGGGTCAGACATTTGTGACGATGTGTGACGAGGGGGGGGGGGGTGAGAAATGTGACGTCACATCAAAATGCTTTAATTAAATATAGACAACACGTTCTACTTAATTAAATAGATATTTCATGTTTTCTCCTACAACATCAGAGTGCAGCGCCACATTAAATACGCACTATAATGACAATAGTAATAGGTTTTTACCCTTTTATCTGGCACCAAAACTGACACCTTTATACAAGGGATCATGTTTAAAATAACCACAACACAAACAGTCAAAGTGCAAACAAAAATATACAACTGATAATGATATGCAATGTCCTTGATAATGCATATCATTATCAGAGTTGTCTCTTTTTGTTTGCACTTTGACTGCTTGTGTTGTGGTTATTGCAAACATGATCCCTTGTATAAAGGCGCAGTTTTGGTGCCAGATAAAAGGGTAAAAACCTATTACCATATCTTGCTACTGGCAAAGGAGGTCTCATAATGTAAATAGAATGACAATAGATTAAAGCGATATGAAGCATATTCTTGGTTCTTTCGGTAAAGTCACGTAGAAGGGAAACAAAATGGAAATATGGTTGGGGGGGGGGGGCAGAGCTTTGTGACGTCATATTTGAGGGGGTCTGACTTTCTGTGACGCCGTGTGACGAGGTGGGGGGGGGGGGCAAAAATCGTCAAAAATCGCGTGACGTCATTTATGGACGGCCCCTTATCACGCTGGACTTTCAAGCCAGATGTTGCCGGTTCATTTTCCTGGCGTGGCCGTTGAAACAAAGGTGCAAGGTTTTTTAATTTTAAAAACTCGCCGTGCCTCTGTCCACCCAGCAGTATAATTAGACCAGTTAATCCATCTACATGTCACGTGTGGTGAGGTAAAATGTGGGTACTCCCACCTCTTCAAGATGCTTAGCTCGTACTAAAGAGTGGGCCAAATTTACATCAAAAGAAGCTATCTATAGCTTCAGATAGTGGAGGCCCTTTCATCAGCAGTGGCTTTATAAAGTAATTGCAGGGCTGCACCGTTACCTTTTACAGGCATTTGAGATACTGCACCTTCAATTGCCTCTTACTAACCCGAATAATAGTTCAATTTGTTTAACCATGAAGCCCCATTGAGTCTTATAACATCTCGTTTGGGTCCTTCTTTAAATGTTTTGTCGCAAGGCAATGAGCCACCATGTTTTAATCCTCAGAGGTAGAACAAACAATAAAACGCGAATAAAAACCGGAAAAATCGAGAGAATGGAAAATACACTTTTAATATGAAATTTAACGCGATCTGTTTTTACGTGCGCAGTGTGAGCCATTGGTGGAAATCAAAGGTGACTACGGCTACCACCCACCAGAGACTACATTTACGAGCCTGACTAAAAACGTACGTTTAAAGGTATTTTACCGATATGAGAGACAACAGTCCACTGAGGAAAACCTTAACATTGTATTTGCATGGATTGTATTCACATAAAACATCTCAATAACACCGCCATGAAAGGAAATATGTATTCCATAATGGGCGGCGCTTTGTGTAATGGCCCTTCTTCATAGCACGTGACTGCTTTATTCATAGCACAATGGGGCCGTCCATAAATGACGTCACGCGATTTTGGACGATTTTCGACCCCCCCCCTCGTCACACGGCGTCACAAAAAGTCAGACCCCCCCCTCAAATATGACGTCACAAAGCTCTGCCCCCCCTAACCATATTTCCATTTAGAAAATAAAACATGCTTCAGTTCGCTTAAAACTATTGCCATTGTAGTGCGTATTTAATGTGCCACTGCACTCTGATGTTGTAGGAGAAAACATTTATTTTAAAGTCTATTTTTATTAAGTAGAACGAGTTGTCTATATTTATTTAAAGTTGCGCATTTTGATGTGACGTTACATTTCTCAAACTCCCCCCCCCCCTCGTCACACATCGTCACAAATGTCTGACCCCCACCCCCCAGGCGCGTGACGTCATTTATGGACGGCCCCATATGAAGAAGGAACATTTTCCAAAACGTTACCCACTATATACTTGTTTCCTTTGAAGGTGGTGTTATTGACACATGTGTTGCGGTTTTTTGTCGTTGTAAATTTCGCTCTTACACCAGTGCCAAAGCATCAGCGTCACCAAATAATTTGGGGGAAAACGTCTCTGATTAGCTGACCAATCACCAAAAAACTAAAATGAGAATATTCTTGGTTCTTTCGGTAAAGTCACGTAGAAGGGAAACAAAAAAATAATAAAAATATAAAACAATAAAAATCTCACGACGTTTCGACTGCAACACAAGCAATCATCATCAGGTGTGAAAACCACAGCAAGAACAATTTGAAAAAAGTGGCGTTTTTATTAACGTTAGCACCACGGAGAGCGATTTGGGAGTTATTCAGATGGACGAGTCCATCTATGTTCGGAAAAGAGGAGGGGGGAGACGAAAATAATGGATGCGGTCTGAAATCCACCTTAATCGTGATCAATCAATTAAGACCCGAATGGGTTTATCAAATCCTTCCAATGATTGCTACTTCGCCTGGTATGTAAGGAGGCCGTCGTTTCGATCCCGAACCCTGACGCCTGTATAATTGAAGTTGCTGGGTTCTCTCTCCCCTTGATCGCATGGGTTCTTCTCCAGGTCATCCGGTTTTAGTTTCCCCCCTGCACATTTAGAAACGCGCGTTTAGAGTATTTTGGCTGCCGCCGTAATTTTCCACGTGGTAAGCCACTTCGTTGAGCTAACATTTGTGACCGGGTCGCTTCTGCAAACAAAAAAAAACCGATGTAGCTCAGTAGGCCTTACTTATCCGCTCAAATAAAAATAAATATAGTTTCATAGCTTCCTTTTGCGTCCGTAAACTTGTCCTGTGCCGCCTCCTGGTGGCTCGTGCCGTGAAATAACCTCACACCACAAACACCCCCCGCCCACCCCCACGGCCCCCGTTGCATGGCTCGTGTGATGATTGGTGGGGGAGGTGGGAAGGAAACTACGACAGGAAGGAAGGTTTGACAGTGCTGGAGAGAGAGAGAGAGACAGAGGGAGATCAGTGCTCGGCGTGTGTCTACGGCTGCAAAGAGAGGCCCGCGCGTGGCCGATTGCTCAGAGAAACACAAATCCCGCCGCCTCGCCATGGCCGCGCAGAACGACGAGGTGCAGAGGCAAATCCACCAGGATTGGGCCAACAGGGAGTACATTGAGGTGATCACCAGCAGCATCAAGAAGATCGCCGACTTCTTGAATTCATTCGGTGAGCGAATCGCGTCCACACGACCGGAGGGGCGGGGGGGGGGTTCTAGCTGCGAATCGAACTCGCGGCCAACACCGCCGGTGACGATTACTTGAACCGGTCCCGGGCCTCCCCTAGGTCGACTCAGCCTCGAAGCGAGTACCCGGTGCGGTGTTAAGCATCGCCACGGGGGGAAGACAAAGGCGACCGGGCGTGGTTACTGCTGGCCAACTACACCCCCCTCTCTCGTGTGCCCCCCCCCCCACCCACATTCATGGGTGCTGCTACTGGCCACGAACAGCACTTGCCCCAACACTCTGTTACAGGCTACACGGGGGATCTCTGTCTCGCTAACGGGCGTGGCTCCTGACCACGTCCCTGTCGTGATCGGTGCTCGCCAACGACGCTTGAAGCCCCAACAATGAGCGCTAGAAAGGTTTCAAGAGTTCACGGACAGCTGCCGGGGGACATTCCTGCAGCGCGGGTTGGCTGGGTTGGGGGTGTGAATGTTGACCGGTGGTGCTTTTTACCGTCATCGCGACGAATACGTTGACGGCGCCGCTCTCACCGCACGTTAAACTGGTGAGGTTCGTGACTTGGGCCTCGTGTAGAACCAGCGGAGCGATCTTGTTGTCCTTGCTGTGGGTGAGTACAGCCGGTGCTGTCAGGCCCTCGTCGGCACAACACGGTGGGCGGGCCTCCCGCTGTTATTATCATCTCGGCTTGGACGTGTAGCGGTTGCGAGGAAGCTCCGATGTCAATTTAAACAAAAAATATTTTCATTTCACACCTGTCAATCCATGCGGTTTTACCCCTAATTCTTGTACAGGAAAATTGAGTTTTCAGGCCCATAGGGCCATCACTTTTGGTAGGACTTTGTAGGGTGAACGTTGAGATGTATAAGAGGCACGTGGGTGACCAGTAAGGTCTGAATTGGTCTGTAATAAGGTAGGGCACTGATTAGGGGTTGACAGGTATGTAGTGGTGTGTACTAGTGGTGCTTGTCTATTTGGTGTGTTCTCTTTTGTGATGGGACTTTGTAGGATGAACGTTGATATATATAAGTGCACGGGGTGACCAATAAGGTCTGAATTGGTCTGTAATAAGGTAGGGCACTGATAAGGGGTTGACAGGTATGTAATTTGTGGGTTTAGGGGGGGCACATTGAATATGGGACCACATGCGTACTGTTGTACCTCCGTGTCAACCCCCATCCCTGTGTCTCTCTGCGTGCGTGTGGATGCAGAGATTTCGTAAGGGGAAGGGCGTTGTCTGTTTTGTTGTGGTTGCCCAGCGGCTCTTTGGGGACAACTCTAGAATTCATGGAGCGGTGACCCATCCGTGCCTATCCAACAGCGAATTCGTCTGCCCGAGTCAAGCCCCTGACAAGCCCAGACCAGACCTAGCAGCTCCTCATATCTGGCCAACAACCAGAATAATAATAGGAATACTTGACCTGGTCAATTGTGATTGACGTATCATACACTGCAACCTGAGTGATGCGATCCAACCATCAGGCCCTTTTTATCCATGACCTGCTTTGCTAAACCAGCTCTAACTAACCTCGATTTATCCCCATAAGCACGGCCCTTGGAAGCAATCCCAGTTGTGCTAATATCCAAAGTTGAGTACTGTCAGAAGTTGTCCCTCCCCTCCACCAGTGTAATTTAAGCACGTGTTGCTTACAGTAGAGTTGTGCTTATATAAGCTGTGCCTATAGCCATATTCTGTTGTAAATGATTAGCCACTTTTTTTTAATAGCATCCGAACTGTATGCCCAAAATCATGCAACTGACAAGTCACAGCAATGTGTGTATATTGAACTTATTTCGCACCGTTCTTAGCCAATTGTATAGAATTTCACGTGAGATTGAGAAGTTTACTGTTTTGTCTGTAGACATGTCATGCCGCTCGCGGTTGGCAACCCTCAACGAGAAGCTTACCGCGTTGGAACGCAGGATCGAGTACATCGAAGCCAGGGTGAGTAGGTCTCCGTAATTCTTCTTGGACCCGCTTTGCTGGGATTATCTTATTTGTGTTGTTGCTCTGGAGATCGGGAGATCGATGTTCGATGTACGGTCGTCGCGTTTATGGCATTCGTCGTGATTTCTCACTTAGAGTGGGCCGCGTGAAGGCTGCCGACATACCCGAAAGAAGAAAATCTGATTGTGGTCTTTGGGAGCCGTGCTTTTCGTTTGAACTCGGTTCGTTTGTGCAGGTGACGAAAGGAGAAACTCTGACATGAGAGTCTTGCTGGGCCCTGGTCAACGCTTGCTCCTGCTGCCCCGCCGGACGTTGGCCTCATCGTCATCATCAGTTGGGAAAGTTGAACTGTTTCCACTTGACTTGCTTTTGCGATGTTTGCGTGTATAGCTGTATTTCAAGCAACCTTTTCGTCATGATGATGTGATTCTTTTACTTGCAGTGTATGCCAAAAAAAAGTGTGCCATTTTACCGTCTGTGTTTTGTGTGCGCTCGTGTAAAGAAATGCTTTACGTTGCAGAATGTTAAGCTGCTTAACTGGAATTTGCATGAATTGCCTCTCATGTGTACTTGGCATATAGAGAGAATACCCGTACATTTGTGTTATTGCAGCCAAATTTACTGTACATGAGAGGTAATGAGAATAAACTATGAGGGCACGTACCAATACTCTACTTGAATCATGCAAGGAAGTGTGGATGGAGCTAGTCTTTCCAGGACCAAAAATGCCACTATGGAAGGTTGCTCACTTGTACGGTAAATTTAAACATCTTCTTTGGTTCTTTCGGTAAAGTCACGTAGAACGAGAATAAAATAATTATTGTCTTTTCTTTTATTATTTTATTCTCATTCTACGTGATTTTACCGAAAGAAGCAAATAAAATTTAAACATGTTAGACATCTCCATATGCGATGCTTCATTGTGGACAGTTTTAGTCATTGATTGTAATCTTAAATACCCACGTACCATCTTCGGTCCACAACTTGTCCTTTAATGCCAAGGTTGCTGCTGCTGCCCAACTTTACATTCACTGCACCGTAGGGAAATTGAATTGAAAGCACAAGAAATTATAAATGTTTACCGATCGAATCGATGGTGGTGCTTCTTTAGCTTTCTTATTAACATTTACAATGTAAGCTCAGATTATGCAATGGTTTCAATTGAAATAAATATAGCATATAAAAAATGTGAGTACAGTAAAGATGTGTTTGGTTAAAATATATAAATAAATTATGCCGATATTTTTATATACTGAAAATTAACAGTATATCTCAATATGTAAGTGGAACTCGCTGTTACATACACCATATATATTTCCTGTTGCACAGGTATTTGGTGCCATAAACACATTTTCAGAGTTTATATTTTATTTTTCAACTGGAAAATATTTGAAAAATATTTCAGTCTTGGAAAAAAGTGAAATTATGAATTTAGGGTCAATTTATAAAATCTTAAATTGACAGAATTAGTTTTCTTATTATGCAAAGAGAACGATATTATATTTATTTGATGGAGTTAAAGGTTGTACTTGGGCTCTTAGTGCTTGATGGCAACACCATTAAAAAGAAACTATTGATTCTTGGCACATGTTCCACAGTTGTGACAACTGAATTATGTTTGAAACCTTTACATGGTTACAATCTACGAGGTGTCTTTATTTCACTCCAGTACATTTCATTGTGTTTGGCTTGCGTGTATTAGGCCAGCATTTTCGATCTCAGGTTGATTTTCTACACTCACTGTTGTTTGATGCTTTTTTTGCGTAATAAATGTTTACGTTCACAATCATTGTTGGTCTTTGTGTGCGCTGCGTTTTTGGTTGACAAGCAATATGTGATACAAAACAACACATTTGTGACGGTGCAGAGGTGGTATAAATGTGTGAAGGTCATCAAGGCCACTTGATTGCAGGTTACCTGATCACCAAATATTCCAGGTACGAAATCACTTGTGCTTGACGTTCTGTTAACTGTTAGATTAAACAAAAAAATATCAATTCATAGCCCTTTGTTAATCCGTGGCTGGATGAAATCCTCCCCATTGTGTCGCTCAGGGGGATTGATTGACCATACTTCACGCTTACATAGTTCGTCACGAGGGTGGGGTGCCCAGAACCATCTCTCGCCACTGATGTTCGTCATGGTCAGGAATATAACTCACGCCGTTGGATTTAGGCCGCCGTGTGCGAGCCACTGCACCACCACTCCACCCCATTAGATACATTTTCCGTGTAAAAAAACAATTACAGTATATTATAAAGATAGGCTTAATATTTTTCCAGCGTTAATCCAAATCACAGTGGGAAGTGATGTGTGAAACGTCTATGTTGATTATTGGCAGATGCCGCTTGTATATTAATTGAGGACGGATTCTGCAGCGGTGGATGCAGATGACTGGCGTCCCTTTTCCACAGTCTGGCGCTTCCTGGCCTTGCCAGCAGAGGTCTGCTCTCTCCCATCCTCTTCAGAGAGCTCCATGGACACCTGCTCCAGGAACTGAATCCAGAAAAGGAACAGTGAGCCCAACCCCTGAAAACCATTCGGCCGGAAACCTTATTCTGGACATACTGCTGCTATTTGTAAAAAAATATTTATATATTGTATTGTCTACATTATAAAAACACCGTTTTGCAGGGTTGTCGATGTCTTGTAAATTTAAAATACAAATTCCAATTTAAACGTGGAGGTAAAAGAGGTTTGATTGATCATTGGTGTATACTTGGATCGTGAGGTTTGTAGAAAATGACATTTTAAAGTATTCCAGAATAACGGAAACAATTACAAAGTTAACCAAGTACCTTGCTCACAATATTTTGCCCGAAGTAGCATTGTGGCCGGGCGAGACTTGGATTGTGACATCCCAGCCACGCTCCATCTCCAAGGAATAAACCACCAGGTGTGCTCATGAATATACTGCAATGTGTGGATTTAAACAGCGTTTTAATGTGGCCGCATTTCAAAACACTCGACAGGAATGGAGGGCATATTTGATTTACAGATAGGTGGTCAGAGACAAAGGAAAAAAAGGAAGGTCTTCAGCATGTACTTTCATTGGCAGGGAGTCCACAGCATGGACAGCTGGTTGTAGGGAATTTCTGCAGAAATTCATTAAAACTAAATTCTCATGCCTCTCTCAATTCTTTTTTATGCCAGTCTAATGGGTATGTGGGTATTATCAGTGTATACAGCATTGTTGGGGTGGAGTGGTGATGCAGTGGCTACCACACTGCACTGAACTCTGTTTACCTGCCTTTGATTTCCAGACACGGCTTGCATCGAGTGGCAAGTGGACCGGTTCGGATAGCACCAACCAGTACTGACCAGCGTGGTGAAGTATAGTCAAACAGACCCCATAACCGTCATGGTGTGAGGGAGGCCGTCATCTAGTGGTGGATTGACAAAGGGCTGTACTATATACACGCATACCCAAAATGTAATCTTATACCATTCAATCTTACGTTTATGAGAACTTGATGAAAAGGGCCTCACCTGTGGCCGACGAGCTCCCTTTTCGTCCACAAACTTGCGGAATGCCAGAGCGCCGTGCAAGTGCAGCAGCTGCGTGTCCTGTAAAGACAAGCGAGTGAGCTGTTACTGGTAGCTTTCACAGTGCTTTAGGTCAATGCGTGGCTGCTCTGCTTTCGTGGTGCCGCACGTTTTGATGTAACCTGCGCGACAAATACCTCTCCAAAATTATGCAGCTTTGAATTTGGGCTGTGACCGCTGTATTGCAATGATATAAATGTATAAATAGTTGCTTTGAGGTAAGGATCGATGGGGTAAATCGAAGGAAAACGTTAGAAGGCATTAACTGTCGCTGGTATGAAAAATATCACAAGTAATTTTCATGAACTTTAAGTTCTCAGAATTAAATATTTAAAGTGATATTCGTTTTTACATTTTTCTAGGAACCTACACATTTATCATAGCCGGTTTTCTCAGATGGAAAGGAAGACTAAAATATGTTCGCGATTCAAAGTCTTACAATGGCAGTAGCTCTCTTCTTGGCTTCAGAAGCCTCCCTCTCCTGGACAACGTTAGGGTCCTCCAGAGGCTCATTTTGAGGCTTTTTCTTCCAAGTGGCAGGTGGCAGATACCAGGCCCCGTAGCACATCCTCCCACTTTGTGGCTGTTGGTGAAGTCCAGGCCACACAAAACGGTACATATATTATTTGGTGATATTATTTGGTGGATGTGGTGCACGAGCACAAATAATAAAAACTGAACTGGTCAGCTATAGTGTTTTTTATATATATAGGCAACGTTTCAGTCAATGGCCTTTCCATCATAGCCTATTATGTTTTTCTTTTTAAGGTAGTGTTATTGACGAACGTGTTGAGGTTTTTGATATGTAATATTGTACCATTCTTAATTCTCTGTAAAGTGCCTTGGTTGAAGCGTCTTGGCTAAGGGGCTATATAAATTATGTTAAGATAAGATAATCAACTCTTCATGGCAAATCGACATTTACCTAAACTATAGCCGGCCGGTTCAGTCTGTAATGGTTCACTCATTATGTACCATGTGAGGTGTGTTATTGTTGGCAAGCATCAGTTACGACAGCTCGTCAACTATTTTATGTCATTACAAGTCGACAACGTTAAAATACAATTGTAACAGATTTGTCAACATGTGATCAAGGATGACTTTACTGGTGTAAAAAAAACCATGCCAAACGCGCATATTTACTTACTCGGAATTGTAATAATGCATTGATTAATCACTCACAATACATCCATGAAAATGTGTATATACAAATCTGCTTTTCTTAATTTGTATATGGTGAATGTGATTGGCTAATGTAAATATGCAACCACGATACATTCATCACAATGACAAAATAAGTATGCATTTTTTTGCAAATTGGTGGTGGTTTTCCATCTCGGACAAGCTGAAATTAAGTCGACTCCGATAACTCGGACATGTCGCAAGAACGAAGGGAAGCCACGTGACGATTAACATGGAAGCACCAGGGCGGAGAGAGGTGGTTTGAAGTGGTGAGCCAAGTTATGAACGATTGCTGAGTGGATGTGGAGATGATGGCCTTGGACAGGAGTGAGTGCAGAAGGGAGGAGGACCAGGAAGGCAGACCCCAACAAGCGTGCATCTCTCGTCGCTGCACTACCGCGCAACCGCTCCGTGCATCTCGTACGCAATGGCATGCCAAGGTGGGTGCTGTCGATTGCGTACCTGCGGCCCTGCACCGGTCTTGTGGGCGGAGGTGCCTTTGGCATTGGTGGAGGGAGCGCTGTCCGGGGTGGCGCCAGCCGCCGAGCGCAGCTCAGGGGGCACGTTGGCGAGCTCCACCACGTGGATGGGCACGGTGAGCGGGGGCTTGGTCTCGTAGCCGCTCGCAAAGAGGCTCATCAGGGTGGACTCTTCGATCACGTCGCTCTCCCCACCCTGGCCTCGGCACAAACACAAACACGATGGGTGCCTCCGATTGGCATGGTTGGCCACGTGCGGTGCGAAAGAAGTTCCAACACACGTGCGTGCATTGGTTGGTGCTTTTAGAATGCACGCACACGGAGATAAGATCCCCCTGTGATCGTGGTAAAGTGTAGGGGCAAGTGCTGTTGGTGACCACCTGTTAGAGCCAGAGGGGCATACATGGGGGTGTAGTTTTTTCAAATGTCACCACTGATACTCGGGGATACCCAGGACTGGTTTAGATATTTGCCAACATTGTTGGCTGTGCCCGGGAATTTAAACTTTGGTTGCTGGGTTCATAGAGCAGTGCGTAAACAACTGCGCCGTCGCTCCAAATATAAACTTTTTTTTAATACAGTATAGCCTTTAACAAACTGTAAAGGCAAATGCTGTTAGCACCTGTGAAGGACATCAACACGCATGGCCACCTTTATATCCCCTGTGGTCATGTTTACACACCACACCAGGTAATTATTTCAGGCTGAGTCGACGTAGGGGAGGTCCAGGACCGATTCAGATAATCGTCACTGGTGTTGGCCGTGAGCGGGAATCGAACTCGGGTCGCCGGGTTCGTAGCGCAGCGTAGCGCTGACCACTACGTACAAAGATATAGTGGTCAGCGCTTTGTACATAGTGGTCAGCTGACCACTACGTACACACACGATTGCACACACGCAGAGATAAACAAAATATGCCTGTAAACAAAACTGACTCTTAATCCACACCCCCCGTGTCACCCTCCATCCACCTGAGCCTGGCAAATGCTATTTTGCACACTATCTGGAAACCAGCTTTCTGGAATGTGCTGATCGTTGTGTCGGTTGTAAATTGAGCTGTATACATAAATATCCATCCCATTCCCCCCTTTCCTCCATGGGTTCTGCTCCGACTTCAGCCTACCGCAGTGGTGGGGACATTTTATGATTATTATTATTATTGAGAATGTCTTGCTGTAGTCAAAATGTGCGCCTTGTGGCATGGCGAGCGTGTTTCAACCTGTTGCCATTTAGTATTCATATTCTAAGCCACCCTCTGTGTATTCGTATTCCCCTTTGAAGTTAGACATTGCATACTATTTTTCCACAGCCTTGAATTAATGAATATTCTCTATTTTCTTCTATTAAGTTGGTACAGTGCTCTTCACTAATTTGCAGAGGGGGGCCACTTTCGCCGATAAGACATCATCAGTGTGAGGGGCCGCCACATTTGAAACCATTGTATTTGACAGCACCGCGTAATGGGGTGTTTTCACGTATGCGTCTTGTCGGAGGCCCCACTAAAGGCCACGAGGGGCCGCCATTGGCCCGCGGGCCTTGCAACGAAGAGCACTGGGTTAGTGCATCAATGAAAATAACCAGGCCCTCACCAATGAGGCGACCCAGTCGCAGAAGTCGTGGGTGACGCGCTTGAGGTCCTCGTCTTGCGAGGAGCCGCTCGGAGGTTTCCGTCGGCCTCTCCTGTCCTCCTTGCTGCTGCCCTCCACCTTGGGAAGCCAGCGGTATGGGTTCTGGTACCTGCCCTCTCGGCTAACAACAGCAGCAAAAACATTGACTACCAAAGCAGACTATGTCACCCTCATACACCAGTCTCTCCATTGGCTCCCAATCTAGTCCCAGACAAATGTCAAGATAGCCATCATGGAAGTCATGAATCCTACGTGAACCCGCCTCTGCCTTCCCTCTCCTCTCTCAGCTCACTCTACTCACCTCCAAGTACTCTCTGATCTAACAACCAAGGCCTTCTGTTGATCTCCACTCTATGGGTGGTATTTCATTCGCCACTGCTGCCCCAAGGTCTGGAAGGCCCTTTCCTCCAGCCATGTGTGCTGTTGGCTCCCTGCTCGTTCAGGTCCAGATTTAAGACCTTTCTTGTATCCTCTGCCGATGATGGACTGCCTCTGTGTGGTCGTGAACACTTCTTGTCCTCGTAAAAATTCCACCATTAATGAGCTTGGGTTACAAATCGATAGTAAATGAGCATTTACGTTTGTGAGTTATCAAGAATGAGTTTGTGTACTCACGTGGATGAGATGGTGGTTGGCCGATCCTCTATTGGATAGGGTTCGGGTTTGGTGTCCTCTCCATTTGCATTATCCATGTCTTCCTCATCCTCCTGCTCGACAGGAGGTGGCTCCACATCCTCCTGCAGAGATGCCTCAAAGCGCCGCATCTCTGGGTCCAGCAAATTCACCACCTCTTCAAACAGCTACATGGCCACGATAAAACGAACACATCACCATGATGCTCATCAATATGGGGCCTTATACACAAACATGGAATGACGAAATCAGGTCGCGTGCATGTGCTGCTAGGTGGTTTGTTACATAGCAGGACCGTGAGAGATGGTGACAGCATGGGGAGGCCTTCAACCAGCAGTGGATTGATCATGGCTGATGATGATCATGATGATAAACTAGGGCACTCATAGGGCAATCGTCGCTGGGTATCGCCACCGGCGATGGTTGCCACTCAATAATCTATTGAGGGAAATTAGTGGAAACAAATGATATTGCTGCTTTTCATTGTAGGCGATTGGGATGGCAACTACAACGAAGGTTGTGTGTTGTGTAAACCAATCCTTGTTCATAAAACACACATCAACATTCTCCGTTCACATTGTTGCATGGAAACGTCGCCGTGCCAATTCCGTTTCAAGTTGGCGTAGTTGCTCATTAGTAAATGCAACAGTGCTACTAACAATTGCTGGCAACAATTCCCTA
Source organism: Petromyzon marinus (assembly GCF_048934315.1). NCBI lineage: Eukaryota > Metazoa > Chordata > Hyperoartia > Petromyzontiformes > Petromyzontidae > Petromyzon > Petromyzon marinus. The sequence goes on from NC_133677.1 coordinate 3,896,350, forward strand.
CATTGCCCCAGTGTGTCAGGGCTTCAGGAATCCGCAGTGGAGTGAATGTTGCAGTACATATGCTGTTAGATGGTGAAACATAGAGGAGTTGCAGGGAAGCATCAGCAGAAGGTCCAAGCTGACTTTGGACAGATATTGCACATACAGGATGAGTGAATGATGATACGACTTCGCTAAAAGATGGATTTTGTTTGCTTTAACGGCGATGCGAGCATTACTGCACCTCCGGATCGAGGCTCTGCTGGAGGTGTGGGTAGAGTGCGAGCGGGTGCTCGCGCAAGCCGCACTCCGTCTCCTCCACGAGCGCCCGGCGCGCTTGCTGCAGCGGAGTGAGCCGGGACAGGTATCGCCGCTGATCCACGAAGCCGGACGATTTGTTCGGCCGACGTCCTTGCCCCGTCTTCTTGGAATTGAATAGCACTGGTTCAGCCCGCGGACTCCCAACGCGAACCAGCAAACCATCCAACGATGCGGTGTGGGCATCGATAGCCGGTAGCCTCAAGCGTTCCTTTTTATCAACCCATCCCCGCTTGTCGGGATCGTTCACCTTTGCAGAGGGCTCCAGGCGTTCCTGTGATTCTTGGGCGGTGGTCACATCGCGATGTTCGTGCATCTGGTGAGGCTCGAGGTCGGCTGCAGAGTTGGCCGAGCGGGCGGACGATGATACCGCGTGCTGTGTTGCGGCGTTGTACGCGAGGAGGCTTGCGGTGGTCAAGACCGGGGGGAGGCCCTGCCAGTCCGCGTCCAGGTTGGGACGGAGGAATCGCCACCGTCGGCAGTCGTAGGAACCCGCAAGTTCGCTCTTCTTGCCCCACTTGATTTGCTTTGCCAGCAAGCGCTCCTTGTACCTGCAGCAGAAGAAGAACAATTGCCTTTCGTGATGTCCATTAGAAGTGTTGTAATCTAATAGTGTACATACATACGTAAATGATAACAGTGTTTGGTGCTTGAGTTGTGGCACAGTGGTATGTGGACTGTGCTATGAACCCGCCTATGTAAGGTCGATTCTCGGTTACGGCTAACATCGGTGGCAAGTGATATCCGAACCGGGCTTGAGTGACCCTTCACCAACCTGCAATGAACAGTGTCGTGATGTGTGGTAAAACAATCCACATGGCAGGCAGGGGGAGGCCTTCGTCCAGCAGTAGATAAACACAAGGCTATACGTTACAATTATTGTTGTTGCGAAGATTTTATTTTTACACGCTTTCCTTTAACTCACGCTGTTGTTGTCGTTGTTGTATCCTCAAATCTTGTAAGTCAATTGTAACCCACTTCCCAATGTGGTATCGACAGCAAACTTGGTATACTTATGTCATACTGATGACAATACTATATTCTATCATTAAAACACATCTATATTTTTAAACATTGTTTTTTATGTTATGTTTCGGCTTGGGTTCTAATTGTCCACGGTGAACTGACGTTGGCTGTAATTGGCCACGGTCCCTTACGTTGTGGCAAGCTTCAGGGCCACTTCCTGGAGTCGTGGAGTTTTGCCATCACTAGTATATTTAATAAAAGCGTGTTTAAAAAAAAATAACATTACTTATTAAACCAAATAATGTTTTCATTTAATCTCTAGACTTTATTCAGGACCCAAATGCTTCGATATCCAACTTTAAAAAAAAAGTGCATTGTGTTTGATTGCTATTGATCATTACTTTCTTCGTGAAATTGTCGTTTTTTGTTGTAAAAGATTAGGCAACTCATTCGTAATCTATAATTTACGCTCACGGCCTACGTAGGCGATGCATTTCTGAAGCGGTCATGGGCCTCCCCCTAGATCGTCTCAGCCTCAAACGAGTATCTGGTGCGATGTGTAAACATCAGGAACTGCCGAGACAAAGTCTACGGAAAGCGGTGCTGCTGTGTCCTGCCAAAGCTGCACGCTCACAACACAGTTCTGTTAAGGCCATGACGGGGATTATTTTTTTTTATCTGTGTTCAAGAGCTTGTGAGAATTAAACCCCCCCCCACACAGCCGCCCTCCCGAAAGATGAGTGAGTGCTTTGAAGGGGGCTCTGTAGCCGTCACACACATACGCACAGCTCACCCACTCACTCACCCACTCACTCACCATGGGTGGCGACCCACTTTGTGTTCCATCTTCCAGACGCTCTTCCAACTCGGCAGTAGCAGCTAGCAGCAGCTTCTACCCAGTACAGCTGCCGATCGTGCCGCTACTGCTGATACTAACTACAGCCGCTTTATGCCACTACACCTGATAGCAGATATGCTGTCAATGCGGTACTGCTGCTGCTGCTGATGCTACTGATGATGATGATTGCACCGCTGGTCCTGATTTCTACCGCTTGTATCGCAGTGCGTCTAAGCCGTCATTCACGTGGAAGATGGGGAGGGGGTGGGGGAGGAATCCATTTGCGTGTTCAGTTTAAACCTCGCTCTTGGTAAACGTTTATATTCTTTTCTTCAAATCGACTCGTCCGGTCGTGCGGTTGAGCGGCCCCGGGAGTCTTGAGCCGATTGTTGCCGATGGCGAATTGTGTAAGTGGCTATTGCCGTGGTTTGTTGTTGTTGTGCGGCCGTTGCCACGGGTAACCGTTGCACAGTGACATGCAGGATGTATGGGTGGCGGTGCGTTCTGTGAGAAAAGGGGGCACAATTTGAATTCCCCCGCGGTACCGACCACACTTCACCACGATCGCCCCACTCAAACGAACACCTTTGGGGCAAGCCTTGGCACGTGGCTGGATCAGTTGGACCAACGTCCCTTGTTTGCTGGATAGCAAAGGGGCCGTCCATAAATGACGTCACGTGATTTTGGAGAGATGTTTGACCCCCCCCCCTCGTCACACGGCGTCACAAAAAGTCAGACCCCCCCCTCAAATATGACGTCACAAAGCTCTGCCCCCCCCCCCCAAAAAAAACATGCTTCAAATCGTTGATTTAAAGCTTTCGTGACTGCAGTGATTCATATTCTTGGTTCTTTCCGAAAGAACCAAGAATATGCTTCATCTCGCTTTAAACTATTGTCATTGTAGTGCGTATTTCATGTGCCGCTGCACTCTGATGTTGTAGGAGAAAACATTTATCAAAAAGGCTATTTAATTAAGTAGAACGTATTCTTGGTTCTTTCGGTAAAGTCACGTAGAAGGGAAACAATAAAATAATAAAAGTATTTTACAATAAAATAATAAAAGTATTTTATTGTTTCCCTTCTACGTGACTTTACCGAAAGAACCAAGAATATGAATCCCTGCAGTCACGAAAGCTTTAAATCATAATTTGAGTAGAACGTGTTATCTATATGTATTTAAAGTAACATTTCTCAAACCCCCCTGGTCACACATCGTCACAAATGTCTGACCCCCCCCCCCCCTAGGTGCGTGACGTCATTATGGACGGCCCCATAGCTGTCAATCCATACGGTTTAGCCCCTATTCTTGTACAGGGAAATTGCGTTTTCAGGTCCATACGGTGTACAGCCGTTTCAATACGGGCACATTTTTGTTTTAAATATTTGTTTGTGTTTCTCCCTTGTGATGGGACTTTGTAGGATGAACGTAGAGGTGACCAATACGGTCTGAATTGGTTTGTAATAAGGGAGGCACTGATAGGGGGTTGACAGGTATGGTATCGCATCGAGGTGCGAAGCCTCGAAACAAGCCTACATTGTAACACAATGGTTCATATAACCTTTACTGTAGCCTTGCACGCCTTTGGTTCTCAATCTTTAAAAAAATAATGTTCATAAATAATATAGGTTTGATGAAACAAAGTATACTCTATAAGTTACAAGCTAGTCACTCAGCTATTTCAATGCTAAATTCGATGCTAATTCCTTTGTCAAGGGGTACCTCTGCGGATGTGTATACTTTAACTTAGCTATTTCAATGAGCCATTTCAATGCTAAATTATATGCTAATTCCTTTGTCAAGGCGCTTGGTCTTTTTCTTCTCACACAGCTTAAAGGTCGTGATCTAAGCGTGGCTTCTTCCACTCCAGCGCTAGTCTCGTCCCTTCACCTGATGAAGGCCGCTTGTATTGTGGCCGAAACGTCGTGATTTTTTGTTATTTTATTTTCACCTACGTGACTTTACCCAATAGAACCAAAGAGTATGGGTCCTAGCAGTCACGAAAGCTTTAAATCTAGAATTAAAACAAAGTGGTTGTACTTCCGTGCTCCTGCTTAATTTCTTTCGATGATTTACCTTCTAAAAAAAAATCTGGCCATGTCTCGCACCCCCCAGGGCGTGCGAGATGCCCTCAGGGGGTGGGTGCGTGCACCCCAGGTTAAGAACCACTGGTGTAACATATTCTTCCACACTGCCCTCTGCTGTCTGCCACACAGCGCCCGCAGCCTTTAACAATCAGTAAAGCTTTTATTTTTCGATTTAAAGCGCTGTCCTCAAGACAGTCTTGTCTCTTCACCTGATGAAGGCCACTTGTGTTGTGGCCGAAACGTCGTGAGAATTTTATTGTGTCATTTTATTTTATTAATTTATTATTTTATTCTCATTCTACGTGACTTTACCGAAAGAACCAAAGAAGATGAATCAGTAAAGCATGATCCTCGCCGATACACAAGATAATATTTTAGTTATAAACATCTGGCAGTTCACCAGATTTGATTAAAGCAAGCTTGATTCTGCTGAGGAGACACTGGATGTCGAAACCGGTCCAGACTTTTGATTGTGTTCAGAATCAGAATATTTGTTTATACTGGAGGAATCCGTACTCTTTGGTTATTTCGGTAAATTCACGTAGGTATAAAAATGAAATAAATTAAATCACGACGTTTCGAGTGCAACACAGGTGGGATAACTACCTATTCTATTTTTTTACCTACGTGACTTTACCTAAAGAACCTGCAGTCACGAAAACTTAAAATCTAGATTGGAGCTCTCACAGCTCTTTTTCACAGATGTCCAGTGGGGGTGGATCAGAACGTTGCAATGGTGTTGTTAATATACACTCGCCAATTGCTGCGTGGATGTGTAAAAGTTACTTGTTGTGTGTTTTTTATGTGAAGAGACAGATTTGTAAGGATGGCTATCTTTATTTTGCCATGCATGTGTAGAGGTGTTACGGGAGGGTGACACGCGGTTGTAGGGCGGTGGCCACAAACACGTCCGCTACGGCCACTACCCTGGGGGGCTGTGGGGGACGCTGTGATCCCTCCCAGCCCCACCCCTCAGTGAGGGACAGTATAAAAGGTGGGATCCGGAGAGCTAAGAGGCAGTTCGACTCAAGCAAGATGAAGAGCCAGTGAAGAAAGAAGATCGACTAGCCAGACCCTGGAACTCCTTTGGCCTGCTGTCCTCTTGAGGGCCGGGCAAAGCAAGCCAGGGTGCGACACCAGAGCGGCGAGGGCCGATCTCCTTCTGAGGGCCAGACTCGTGTGGCTGGTGATCGGGACCTGCGCCGAAGCTGGGCCAGATCAGATAGCCTCCTGAGAGAGGACCAGGATAGAGGGACCAGGGAGCTAGCGTAGGCTAAGGCTCGGGAAACGTTCCCTCTATAGAGTACGGGTGAAGAGGCCGTTAACTCTTCAAGTATCAGATTAGCCACTGTAGAGTGAAGTGTCTGTAATAAATACGTGTTGCCTCCAAAGAACAAGTCTCCGTCGTCAATAAGGCCACTACACATGTAATGGTCGTTCATCCAAGCAAAGCTCTGATGAGATAGGGTGCATTGTGGGTGATTCGGTTCTCGGCTGAGTGGCGTAATTATTTGTTGAAAAAGTATGATAGCGGAGTAATACGCTTAATCATGAAAAACAACATACCAGTGTCTTATTAAAGTTTCTAATTAGTCAGTGCATATTTACCTGCTATGCGATGGATAAGAACACGGACATGTACTAAGACTGTGGTACAAACGCTGAAAAGTACGCAAAGTCACACGGAGAGATGCATGCTCAGAACTACACCTATATACATTAAGTGCACTGTAATGTGTAATTCCACATTATATTTTTGGTCCATACAATCTTGAATCATAATCGAATTTGACCCTCAATTTGTTCGTACGCGTAAACCATGAACTTGAAGTGCCCGTAACACGACCGTCTGAAAAATAGAACCTTTTTTTAAGGGAATTATTTTTTTGAGTTGCTTTTGGAAACTTGGAAGCAGCCAGGAGCACAGGGTAGGGAGGGTGTGTGCCCACTTGGACCTCGGTAAATCACTCCCCGCGTTCCAGCGGATCATCCGACGTTGCATTCACCAGCGCGCTACAAAACATCGGTTGTTGATTTATCTGCAATCGCAAAGATGTCCAGCGTGCGTGTGTCTTAAAAACACGCAAGCCACCCGTAGTGTCAGATTTATTCCGCATATTCAATCCTGTATACAGAGGCGAATCAAAGTGGGTGTATTGTAAGAAGCTTTTAAAGCGGCTGGGTGTCCGTCCTATCATCGAGTAGGGGTGTGTGTGTAACCAGATTTATATAATGATTGTAAACGAACACAAGTTTGGGGGTGTGTCTTTCGAGAGCATCTTATAATTCGATTAAAATAAATGGTACAGTGATTGAAAAAAGGTCCCATCGCTAAGATATTCGTGAGAATGCATAATCATGAGAGGTGGGTGTTGGGGGAGGGGTGCTTTTATTTTCGGCACTGACTTTACGACGCTCGCAGGAGACGATGGCAGTTTTATAAAAACAAAATCAAAGGGGTGACACAGGGGAACAAAGGAGTCATCGATGGTGGGCCCACGTGTAGGTGTGAGCTCAGCAGAGACACGTCCGCTTGCGTCTACAAACAGCCGCGTGTGTTTTTTGGAGTTACGGAGCAGCAGTTGATGGAACACTGCGCTACGAACCTTTTGCAACTTCCACCTGATTTAAAATCCCGGCTACGGCTAAAAAGCCAGTGGCGAGTGGTATCTGCATCCCCCCACCCCACCGCACTCCCCAATTCATCAATCGGCGCTCGTGCAGGACCAGCATGGTTGAAGTATAGTCAACCCTCGAGCACAGAAATTGCAGGGCTGCACCTATAACTACGACATATATGAGCTTGTGCTTAGAAACATTTTCCATCCGGCAAACGTGCACCGTTTAAATAAAGTATCGCCCCTATCGCTTATGGCTGAAAGTGCTCTCTGCGGGGGGATAATATCCTTGGCACAAGTCACGCTCGCACGCGGGGAATGCGGGAGCTTGCCTTACACAGACCCCAACCCTCGTAACACAACACGCCCGGCTGGCAGTTTAACCGTGTTTGTAAACACTTTATATATATACACTACAGCTGGGCTTGCACTTGTCCCTACGCATAATTATATATCGCGGTACATAAGGAGACCTTAAAGTGTTCCCCCTCGTCCCCTTCATCCCCATCTTACAATCCCCCCCCCACCGTGTCTGGCTGCAATAGCGTGGGTCGCGTAATGCCACCACGATGAACACGCCGCATGTCGCGTGCTCAGAGACAGAGGGGAGGGAGTCTGCAAGGTGTCTTGGTCAAGAATGAAAATGCCGCGGCAGCTCAACGCCCAAATCAAACGCAGTGTTCGATCTCATCGGATCTCGTGAAGATAAGTGGAATTGCGTCCGCTTAGTAATTGGATGTGTGGACCATGCGGGATTGGCCATTTTTTGTTGCAGACGTGGGGCCTTTGAGGTGGCCAGGAGGTGGAAGTACAGCAATGGGTTAAATGTGTCAGTGGGTTGAAACCACCTGTGCGGAGCTTTTGACCGTTATCCCCTCGTTGATGTAGGTTTCCTCGGTTGCGCTTGGGTTTCTTCCCACGTGCCAAATGCTCACGAATGGCATTGGCCAAACGTCCCAATGCAGGACCCTCCTCAGACTCTGGATTTTCTGGTAAAGTCATTCCTAGCATGATGCGGACTAGTATACGCTTATTCACTACCACTGATACAATGAAATTCGCGAGCGCATTCATATTGATAGGTTTGTGTGTGCAAGCCCTTTGATCAATCTTCTACTGGATGAAGACCACCCCACCACACCTTTCATTCACGGGGGTTGTTCGACCTTACTTCACCACGCCAGTGAGATGCGGCTTGTTAAAGGGGTTGCCCAAAACAGGCTCACTCACCACAGCCATGGCTGGGAATCACACTCACGTCGGCGGTGAACCATGCGCTAGCCGATGCTCCATCGCTCGACCCCATTTCTTTCGCCACCGTTTGTTTTAAGGACTTTCCGTTTTGCCGTTTTTCTAAACATTTCGACTTCTCTCTGAAATGTCTGCAATGGGAATGCACTCGTCTCGGTATGTCACGCACGCATACGCTGAGCTGGACACTTAAGTTCCACCATGGGACACCGCACCATGTGCGTTTCACATCCATATCTGTCACAGAATAGGCTATCCGGCTCTTTTAACAGGCTCTCACGGCCGTAAGAAGCATGTGCTGTCAAAACTTATAAAAGTAAAAAAATGCTCGCATCGTTAATATGATAAAAGCGGCACAATGCATTGACTGGTGGGGTAAAGTAGGGGTAATTCCACCAAATAAACGATATTAAAAATTGTATTTTACCACGTAAGGCCCACTGAGGTACATAACTCTTTTTCAGAAGCGACCTGCCACAGGTGATAGCTCAACGAAGTGGTTTATCGTGTGGACATTTATAGCAGACCAAATACTCTAAACGCGTGTTTCTAAATGTGGAGGGAAAAATCGGAGGACCCGGAGAAGAATCCACGTGACCGCAGGGAGAGAGACATGCATACTCCAAATATGCAGGCTTCGGAGTTGGGATCGAATCCATGACCTCCTGTATACCAGGCGAGGTAATTAACATCATACAATCCTTCTGGTCTCTATGCCAAATGACTGTAAGAGAATCACATTATTTACTGCAGGATGAAGGCCTCTGCATGCCGTGTCGGTCATTGGGGTTGTCTGATCATACTTCACCGCGCTGGTGAGTGCAGGTTGGTGAAGAAGGAGGGTTGCCCGGAACTTGGTCAGATACCGCTCGTCACTGTTGTTAGCCATGGCCAGGAGTCGAACCCAGCTCCACACATTCACAGCGCATTGTGGGAATCACTACACCAGGGGTGGCCAACGTGCAACATACCAAGACCCAAAACGTCCCCGTGAGTTCTGCAAAGAGCCAAGTGTATATATGTATATACGTGCGTATATATAGACAGTTTTCGGCACAGCACTGGAGATAGTCATTATTCTTTGGTACTGTGATCGTATGTTCGGCGTTGTGCGCCTTCGATAGAGCCGCGTGGCGGTGTGGTGGTGGTGCTGGACCACACCATTCCTCCACCGAGCAAGCGAATACTTTATTTAATCTCAAAAAATGAAAACTGTTATGAATGTAATTGTCCCTGAGGCGGACTATTTTGGCAAGTGAATATACTTTGAACAAACATTAATGAGGAAGGCCCTTTCATTAGCCACAGCTGACATTTGCCGATGGCTTTAGAGCCTCATGTGCACACTGTCTACAGCTGCAATGATGCTCTTGAGACTGAAATTTTGATTCATACTGAACATTACTTGCAAGGCAATGTGCGTATCTTCTAAATGCATGTGCAAGTGCTGTGCCGCGTATATCACAGTTGGAGGTGCCTAAGGTTGACGGACGTCAAAAGCAGGACTATATTTGACTCGTAAGCCTATACTTTCCTCTGTACTAATAATCACCGCTCCCACACACGCATGCACACTCTGTCTCGTCATATGCATATGAAGGCAGGGCGAGAAACGTGGACAGTACAGCTTACACACGAACATCGCCTTTTTATTTAATGACGTCTCTGCCGTGCGCCGAATATGTAAACGTCTTCGATGTGAGCGGAGGCTTTTGTTCTAAATTGTAATTGTGGAAAGCGATGGACTCTTGTGTTTAACCTGTATGATTCACACCATCCTATGTATCTGTCCAACCGTGTTTCATAAATTTGTATTACGGTTTTTTTTACGCAGGAAAGCCTCATTGAATATCAAGACTGGTTTTCAGGAGGGTCCTGTCAAGTGTTTGCAGTAGGGGGGGATGTTACTATATGCAGATCCCAATTGAGTAATTTAAGGGTAATTATTTTTTTCAGAATTGGGATGTTTAGTCAATACCGATTACAGTGTATGGGTGTTTTAAAGAGCTTTTTCCATCCGGAATGGGGTTTTTTTCTCGATAGATTTCATCTGGAATACACCCAATCTCATGACATATCGCAAGCTAAGCAGATTGAGCCTGGATAGTGCTTCACTGGGCGACCACCATGCTTGCCAGGTTATAAGGCATCTTCAGGGTTGTGCTATTTATTGCAAAGGGCAGTGCATGACTATCCATTGTACTTTGCCTCAATGTTCCCATGGCCACCATCCCACATTGGACAGCGTGATGAAGTATGGTTAAATAACCCCCACCCCCCACGACTCAGCCGGTGTGGAGACGCACTCATCCCGCAGTGGATTTACGAAAGAGCGGTACATTTACACGTTGCGTAATTCCAGCGTGCGGTGCATGCATATGCCTCATCTGATATTTAGAAAGTGTAAATCAGCTTGTTTTCGTATCAGATGCATACTTTGATATAAGATGGCACGTCGTCCCTGCCGTGGTTACACGATGCGTGAATCGGCTATCCCTGACCGCGGGCTCCTCGAGTCGACTTCGTTCGCCTTGCAAAAAATGAACTTAGTGGGGGCGACCGATTCTGTTTCCAGACACTGGCTCATCGTGTTCGTTACAGAATTCCCATTAAACATTATTTCCAGACGGCCGATGTCGAGTTATATTAAGGGGATTTAAATGTCAAATGACTTCATAAAATAGATACTTGGATTTGTTTTGCCAAGCATTCAAATCTTAAACCTTCTTTATTTACCCAGGTAGCATCCTTGAGTCTGAAGGTTATTTTTTAAGGAGGTTGCTGATTGCTACGTCTCAAACAAGGTTTCCTTTGTATTTTTTTGCGTTGGAAGAAACTGAAATATTCATTGCATCCGAAATGCGCATTAGGAGTGAGCATAGGCCAGTAACCTACTTGCTGTACTGTCACATGGTAACTCGCCGCTGTTGGGAGGTGGGTGTCTCACAACAACTGTGCCTTCAAAGCGCTGCGGTAATTACACAGCAAGCACCGTTTACAAATGTTCCCATTTCAGATATAGTGTGTGAATAGAATATTAACATAACGTATAGAAGGAAAGGATAAATAATGCACATATATTTTCTCAAGAGGGCAGCAATTAGCTGAGAGGATGGTTAGCGATTCCTGGCCATCACTAACATCAGTGGTGAGTGATATCTGAACCAAACCTGGACCTCCCTTTCACCAACATGCACTGACCAGCATGGTGAAGTATGGCCAAACAACCCCCATGACCGACACGGCATGGGGAGGCCGTCATCCAGCATTGGATTTACAATGGGCCTGTAAATTAGCATGACTTACATGTACTCGTGCAGTGAGTTTGGAGCAGGCACGGGTTATAAAGTGCGTGTGCAATTTAGCGTGTGTTCCATGGGCGAAATCTGTAGAATACAGATGTCCACAACAATCGTGTTAACAGTGAGAACATTGCGTGTTTCTCACACTGTGTCACTGTCATTTGAATCGGCAACTGACAGCAATCATAAGGGGATGTGGGAATTGCTCAAGCGGCAGGCCGGGGGGAGGTAGAGGCGTTGGGGGGGTCGGCAAAGATGATGGATTTAGTTCAGGGGTGGGAATGAGGAGGTCCTGTGGCTCAAGAAGCTGATCCATGCGGTTACTGATGACCCCTTGAATGGGCCACTCCCCCAACCCTATAAGCTATGCTTCCCCCCTCCTCCTCCTATATATATGCGTGTGTGTGTGTGTGTCTGTGTGTTAAACCCAACGGGTGGTCGCCGAGCTACGCACTTCGGGGTCCCGCACAGCTTCTGCAAAGGCGTCGAACAATTTCAGCCAGGGGGGTGCTCGCTCGCTCGCTCGCAGCTGTGAGATCCTGAAGGGCGAACTGACGAGACGTCCACGAATTCCGTTTGGCTTCGTTTGTCATCTCTGAGCGCAGAGAATGACTCTTATTGACGAGGAGGAGACGGTAGGTCGCTGTGACGTTTGTACACATGATGTGATGTCGTTATGTAACGAAAACGATTGCAGCGATGATTGTTTTACCAATTTTCAAGTGACCGCAACGTAAAATGTCTTTGGGTGTGTGCAAATATGCATAATGACAACAATTATAATTAGAAAATGCCATCCTTACGCACCAAATGAGAACGCGTCAACTTGAGATTAATTAAAATTCCACGGCTGGACGAAGGCCTCGCCCCACGTGCCGTGCCGGTCGTGGGGTTTTGCTTCACCATACTTCACCACGCTGGTCAGTGCGGGATTGGCGAAGTTGTGACCGGTTTACTCACTACGCGATCCTTTACCTCTTCCGCTTCAGCGTCGTCCTTTTTCTTTTGTCAGTGCCACTTTGTATGTGTGCCTACATATGGGGAGGGGGGGGACACGGTGAATTTGTGCTCTTGGATATATAGTGTTGTGCAAAAAAAAGTTTCTTATACACAACAATAAAACATGTTTGACGTTTTTTTTCGAATTAAATGTAAAAGCAAGCCATCGCAAGCAGGCATGTACATATTTGTGATTTATTATAATTATAATTTAAGCACCTAATGAATATAAAGCATTATCCTTATTGGATTGCAGATGAAGTAGTGGCGTTATTTACGTCACTGGGATAAAAATAAAAAAAACGAATCGAGATTTTAGTGGACTGGCCATCGTCACGATTTCCTTAAGGATACTTTGCTATATCGAAAAACAATATTCCTTTCATCTGTGATTAATGTTGTGTTCAAGTGGAAATCTACATCATACTTAAATCATGCCTCGCATATGCCTTCCTGTATCATTAAGTTGTATATTACTCGATATAAAAATCTATTTAGCTGGTTTTGCTAAATGCATGAACCAAATCACGTACGATGCAGCTTAAACAGCCATCTTCAAATCTTGAAAGTTATCTGCAATGTGGTCAGGAGATGGAAATGTTGAGTGTTATCCCGTTCTATGTGTTGGTTTCCCCCCGGTTCTCCAGCTTCTACCCAAATGTCAACGCTCATTATGGAATCGGTCAAACGAACCAATTCAGGGCCCTGGTGAAAAAAATTTATCTTGAGACTCAGCAAGGCTTTAGATAGCAAACATATTGGAACAATCCCATTTAACCAGCCTTAAGGAATCCGAATAATCTATGTAAGGAGTGTTCTATATTACAATATTTGGCCAGTTTCATAAATGAGTATGCGGCGTGTTGAAAAAAAACCCCAATAAAAACCAAACGTACATCGGATAAATACTTAAAGCTTCCGCACAGATAAATTCGAAATCCATAGCAATGCTGCCAACTTCTGGCCACGTCACTGCATTACCATGTGAACAGTACGTCGTGGGAAATCAACATTGTTTCATTTCCTAAAGAGACCCCTTCTCGGCACAAGAACGTGGCATTGTAACCGCTGGCTCACGATCACCAAACAGCTTTCAGCCTCCGGCCAATGGGCCCCTCTATAGCTGCCTGTGGTGACACACGCCTGTGCTATGCGGCGCTTTGCATGCGCGGGCTGGTGCACCACGCAGGTTTCTGAAACTCCTTAGCCAGGCCGCGCAGCAAGAGTGTCGAGCGCAACCCCATCTGTTCCAGATTGTTGAGTGCTACGTCACCTCGAATGAGAAGTTTGTCTGCGAGCACTAAGGATTCATTTCACATTAAGCAAAACACCCTTTAACCCAAGGATGAGTCGAACGTACCAATGTAGGGACCTCCTGAAAAGAGCACTGAGAATAACTTAGGCTTTTGTGGACGAATAAATCCCATTAGCATGGGGACGGTATAATGGTTAGTGGTGCTGCACGGAAGACAATAATGGTTTGTAATGGATCAATCAGCTTTGACTTCACCGTTCATCCTGCTCCTCCCCTCTCTTTGGACATCAGGAGAACTCGGTGAGTGTTGCGGAGTTCCTGAAAGCTGCGGCTCGAGGGAAAGTGGAGGTGGTGGAGGAGTACCTGCAGCAGGGTGGTGACCCTGACTCTTGCGATGCGGTTAGTTTTTCAATTGCTATCATCAACATCATCATCGTCGTCGTCGTCATCAGTTGTGATCAATCCACGACTGGATGAAGGCCTCACCAAGCCGTCGCCAATCTCTCATGGTCGTGCTCGGTAACAACGATCCACCTAGGACTTTGTGCACAAAATTATGTATCCCTCCCTTTCCGTGGTGGACATCCTCCGGGTCACATTCCCTGCCACACTATCACGCGCTGCAGTCACCTTTCTGGCGACGTCACCTTGCCCAAAGATGTGTCAAACTTGCATGTGTCCCCTAGTCCATCTGTCCATCTCTCTGTCTCTCAATGTAATTAAATCAAAGCGTGCATCTCCCACGCACTTCTTTGTGCACTTTTCAGCTTTTTTACTAGATTCGAAGCTTTCGGGACTGCAGGAATTACTCTTTGGTTCTTTCGGTAAAGTCACAGAGAAATAAAATAAATTCAATAATATATTTTCAGTTTTTGTTACAACTTCCTAAACGTTAACCATTTAAATTTTGATTTAAAGCTTTCGTGAACCAAGAATATGTTAACCATTTAGTCAAGCAAGTCAGCGTAATTTCCTGCTTAGATAAGCTCTTCTGAAACTGGTATTCATCTCTTGTTTACAGCCTTGTACCAGTGGTGGAAATTCCACATTCCTATGGCAGGGAATGTGTTTTCTGTAGGACAATCACTGTTGACTTCCCCACAAGCTGGTCCTGAAACTCCCATAAACAGCTTTGAAACGTGTGGACAGTGACAACCAAAAAAGGGACGTTTCCAAAGGACGAATATTGCAAGAGCAATGCATTTGTATGAGTAGGCACACTGGTAAAATTGGCTATTGTATCCACAGCACGGACCTGTCCTGTAACAGCATCTTGAAGTGATAACAGCCCAGTGAGGCTCAAGTTCATTTTTTTAATGATCATGCTCGGTGGTCAGTGCTGTAATGATCTCCCTGCGAAATAATCCACGCAACGCTGACAACCACACCACGTATGATTTCTTCAATTACACAATATTAAACACACATGTGAACTCGGCGGCAATAAATCCGTTCGCAGCTCAACTTATTCTGAGTCTCCCCTCAGTTGACTAAAGTGGACAAAGGGTGCCCAGGCGTGTCGCTGGCCGCACATTCGGGCCTTAATAGGTGCTCCATAACAGCACTTGTCCCGATAGTCTGTAAGGTTAAACGGGAGATCTTATTTTGGTAATCTGTGGGTGTGTGCGGTGTGTGTCGGGGGCGGTGATGCAGTCGTTTGCCACCCATAGATAACGCCAGGGGTGTGTGGTATATGGGCCTGTCCGAGGCACTTCTTAGTTCAACTCAGCCTCGGTGTGGTACTGAGACCTGCGAAGTTGGTGAGACAAAAGCGGCCGGGCGTGGTGCTGGCCGTACCACCCTCTCATTGCGCCATGGCTGTCTTAACGTGTGTGTGTTGAGGTATAAATGATGACTCGAAGGCAGATCTTCGTGTAGGGGCTTGCGCCAGCTGTTTTATTCAAGACTTTTCTTCACACACGACTCCCGTGTACTGCACGCTCACCGCCTACACTCCACATCCCAGGGGAAAGGTACTGGGGAGGTCCCTAGCACACCCACAGGCTACCCTAGCCTGGTGCTAATTTCCCCCTACCCTGGGTCCTATCGCTCCCCCAGGGGTAGGGTACTGGGGAGGTCCCTAGCACACCCACAGGCTACCCTAGCCTGGTGCCAATTTCCCCCTACCCTGGGTCCTATCGCTCCCCCAGGGGTAGGGTACTGGGGAGGTCCCTAGCACACCTACATGCTACCCTAGCCTGGTGCTAATTTCCCCCTACCCTGGGTCCCAACTTCCAACTTCCCACGTTCCTGGCTCCTCGCGACGACCTGGAACACGTCACGGGTCCCAACCTAAATAACCCCAGGGGGACATGACGTCACCGGACACCCGCCGCGCACGACGTCACTCTCTGACGTCACTGCACCGGAGGGTGAGCGTGACGTAACTTTATTATTAAATATACACGTGCTCGCCCGCAGCTGCTTCATCATAATATACCATTCTCTATCCACTGCTGTCGCCATCCCTCGCAGTCCTGGGATGGCGACAATTTACCCGACTTCCTGTAAACGAACTGATCTCATGGATCCATGTTCATGGTGTTCTTCCGCTTGGGTGGGTTCCCTACCAGCGGCCTTTATAGGCGCTGCTCCTTCGCTTACTGCACTTGTCCCTACAGCAGGGAGGGAGGGACAAGTTCCCGCCTTTGACTACCGCGGGTCTGATCACTTCGATCATTAATCCCCTCTGCCGAAGTGTGTCGGACAAGCCCAATTAATTTTCTCATTGGTCAAATGCTGTGCATCTAATCTGTGTTGGTTCTATGATCCACGTGTTTGCGTCTCCCATTTGTAATTCATCTTTTGTTTTATTTACACTGTATTTGTCAGCTTTTATAAGGCTACACAAGCGATCTTTGTTTTATTTTCTGTTGTGTATGTACCGTGTACTCAGACCCATCGCACGGCTCTCCATCAATCCAGCCAGGCCGGGCACTTGGAAGTGGTACAGAAGCTCATTGACAAAGGAGCTCAATTGGAAAATAAAGACAAGGTGGGTTTACTTATACTGTGTAGGAACCTCCTGGTTCCACCAGCCCACAGGGGATTATTGTGTCGATCCGTCCGTCCGTCGTGCATCCAAAAATGGGAGGGGTGGGGCTGGGTGGAGAGGGGAGCGTGGGGAGGGGCTGGGTGGGGAGGGTGGGGCTGGGTGGGGTGGGGCTGGGTGGGGAGGAGTTGGGTGGGGAGGGGCTGTGTGGGGAGGGGAGGGTGGGGAGGGGCTGGGTGGGGAGGGTGGGAAGGGGCTGGGTGGGGGGGTGGCTGGGTGGGGGGGTGGCTGGGTGGGGGGGTGGCTGGGTGGGGGGGGGCTGGGTGGGAAGGGGCTGGTCACCCCGTGGTGCCCTTATAAAACTCAACGTTTAACTTACGCCGGCTTGTGCCCGCCCTCACAGTCGGGCATATTTACGGAATACACCACGTGGTGCCGCCGTTGACCCTGGCCATTAACCGAGCAACCCAACGTTCCTGCCAGCTCCCTCCGCAGGAATGTGTTTTATATCCCTCTCGGATGCATCCCAATTTTATCCCAGGCCTCTTTCCACACGCCACTGATCAATGGTATTTGCCAACCATCTCAATGGAGGATCCTCTTGAAAAAGAGTCTTGAGACTCTTTGCTGGCTTAATACTGCACAGTCGTTGGCTTTGTGATCATGAATATGTATTACATTTTGCGAAACTTCAAAACATGGCCAAACGATCATTTTGAAAATTGGTAGCTTCTGAAACAGAACGCTTCCTAACTCTGAACGAGAGTTAGTGTTCAACATGTCTTCGAAACATAATAAAACACCGTAATGGGATTTTTCGATTTAAAGCTTTCGTGACTGCAGGGATTCATCTTCTTGATTCTTTCGGTAAAGTCACCTGATCAGCGATCTTGCTGTGACTGTCCCACCTGAAGACGGAAGCTTGTGTTGCCTCCGAAACGTCGTGAGAATTTTTATTTTGTATTTTTATTTTATCCCCATTCTACGTGACTTTACCGAAAGAACCAAGAAGACCGTAATGGGATGTTTCAGACAATGGCTTCTCTCCTGCGCAGAGCGTGAAGATTGACTCAAGAGTCTGAGGCTGCATGAAAGAGTTTGTGTCCACGTCGGTGTTTGTTTTTAGTTCACCGTGGTGTAAAAAGTTTGACGTCGCCAAAACAAAATCTCTCCGACGTCTCTCTCCCTCTGCTCTCTCAAGAACGTCCGCCGCACGACATCGCCGCGCGTCTGCTGTGAAGCGGCGAGAAGGACACACGTGGCGACGTTTTTTGTTGTTTAAATTAGCGCCCATCTATAAATAGCTCAGCCGTATCACGCACAATCAGGGCCGGATTACGGCACGGGGCTTTAGGGGCTACAGCCCAGGGGCCTCTGCCAGCTGGAGGGCCTCCAGAGATTAAGTGAAAAGTTATTTCGTTTGATGTATATATTATCAGAGTATGTTTTTTTTCATTTGCATTCTGACCACAAGCATTGTGGTTAATGCAGACATGATTCCTTGTAAAAGGTTTCAGTTTGGTGTTTTAACATCTTAGCACCTGTTTTGTTGCCAGAAAAAAATGGAAAACCCTATTATCATATTTTGGTGCTGGCAGTGGAGGTCCCATGAAGTTATTTCATTTGTGAATGCTGAATTTTATTAGCTGTTAGCCTTTCTTTAACTTTGTTTTCCCTTTGAAAATATTTTACATGGGGCCTCACAGTACCTGTAGCACAGGGGCCTACAAAATCTTAATCCGGCCCTGCGCACAATACATGTGGGTAGTGGTGATTTAAAGCGATTTGCATAGCGCAGAGACAGAGACGCGCGTGTGCGTGTGCCCCATTGCACACAGCTGTAATACGCTACTCCCAGCCGGCGGCATGAGTCGACATGTCGATCACGTTATCTCGCCGAGGGACCGATTTTTTTTTGCTCGCCTCATCTTGCTCCCGTGTCATCTTCCAGAGACGGTGGGGGGGGGGGGGGGGAGGTTCGTGGCACAGCCGGTGATTTGAGCATCATTACTGACCGCGCGCGGGCCTCTTGTGCCCACAAATGGTCGCCGTCGATCCAAGTTGGAACGGTGGACACGAAACTGAATGAAGCGTTACCCACTAATTAGCATAGCTAACGTTGGGGGGGGGGGGGGGCATAGGCAGATTTGCGCAGATGATGCGAGCGCAACACCACCCGCCCCCCCTAGCCCCTTGACTCCCCGGCTAAGGGGCCATCCATTTAGTCGGTACACAAAGTCTGTCAAAACTTGACCCCTCTCTCCCCGCAGAGAGAGGGTGACGCACCCCCCCCCCCCGAATCCTATAGAACGGCCGATATTTAATCCACGCAGAAACAATAAAGGATTAATAATATTAACGTGTTTAAGCAAACAGATAGTCCACCGCTGGACTATCAAACTCATTTGAAGGCCAATGTAGACAAATTATTATGTGTACATTGTCAGTAGAACCCCCCATACGCAAGCGAACGCATTTGGGTTACCCCCCCTCCCCCCTTCATGCGTACCTATTAAATGGATGGCCCCTAACCTGGTAAATCCCCCCCCCACTCCACGACACACCCACCCACCACTCGCCCCGCGTCTCGCACTCCCCATCCGCCAGTTGAAGTCGACCGCGATGCACTGCGCCTCCCGGGGAGGACACGTGGCGGTGCTCGAGACCCTCCTGGACAGCGGGGCCAGCATCAAGGCGACAGATTCGGTAATGTCATAATTACATCTGCCGATGGGCCATCGCGCGCACTGAGTCGTTGGTGTGATAGCGCCGGCAACAATTTGCCGAGGGGCCGAGTGAGGACCCCAGCAGCGTCGTCTTCTTCCTCCCTCCTCCCTCCTTTGCCTCGTCCTTCTTGCCTCCTGCTCGGAAGCGTTGCTAAGGGGCCGTCCATAAATGACGTCATGCACCTGGGGGGGGGGGGTGGGTCAGACATTTGTGACGATGTGTGACGAGGGGCAGGGGAGGGGTTGAGAAATGTGACATCACATCAAAATGCGCAACTTTAAATAAATATAGATAACACGTTCTACTGAATTAAATAGACTTTTTAATAAATGTTTTCTCAAACAACATCAGAGTGCAGCGCAACATTAAATACGCACTACAATGACAACACTAGTTTAAAGCGATTTGAAGCATGTTTTATTTTCAAAATGGAAACATCGTTTTGGGGGGGGGGGGGGCAGAGCTTTGTGACGTCATATTTGAGGGGGGGGTCTGACTTTTTGTGACGCCGTGTGATGAGGGGTCAAAAATCGTCAAAAGTCGCGTGACGCCATTTATGGACGGCCCCTAATCTGGGCTATTCATGCGCAGTGAGTTCCAGCTCACCGGAGTTGCGGCCATATAGGGGAGCCTCGGCGGAGGTTCAACTTATCAACGGGCCATCGAGGCGTGCAAATAGTTCTGCGTTTCAACGGGAGGCGTTACGCAACGGTTGCACGTACACAGAGAGGGGAGGCCAGGAGATCCTCATGTCCAACGCCGTAGCTATAAATTGTACCTCGGCAAGGCTCCTTTTCCTTACCGCTCGATCCCACGATGGTGAGTAAAGTTGAAACCCGGCCTTCAACGACGGCGCTTGTGGTGTTTTACCGTCTGGGTTGAGTTTTCCCCTTTTGGTTGCTGATCTCTGGGCGCCACGCTCCGTTTGCGTGTCACCCAGTGCCGGACTAAGCTAGTGCGGGGCCTGTAGCATGTGATGTTATAAAGGGGTCCTAAATAAAAGATAACAGACAAATGTTAAAACACACATTTTTTTACTTGCATAGTAAAGTAATTGTATTTTTTCATCTGCTATACAGCCAGATAATACGACAAATCGCTAACCTTAAACACCCAGTCGTTCATACAAGTTGAAGGTGGTATAGTACGATAGTAATAGAGCAAGTGCGGAATCACTGAATCGGAATTGATAGCTTGAAAGCATTTAGCGCGGGGCCCGTAGCATATGTGGCTACTTTTGCTACTAGGATAATCCGGCACTGGTGCCACCTGCCCCTCTCCTCCTGCCTACACAACCCCCCCAATGGCAACCTCGTCCTGTTCCTCGGTACACCGACAGCACTTGCCCACATTCTATTATATGAACTTTCGAGTTACTCGGCCGAATCTTCTGTGACATTCCTAACATTCTGCGCACGGCCCTGCATTTTCTAGCTTCGTTGTGAAACGCACAGCTCTATGTTCCAGACAGAATAAGCAGACATTATGCCTGCCTTAAATAACCCGTCTGATTCACACGAAAGTTGACATTGCTACTCTCCCATAAAACCTGACGAGAACTCATTCAAGCAAAAGTCTGTTTTGCCAAGGGAGAACCGCGATTTAGCACGGTTGGCTACTTACGGTGCAAAATAAGTTCAACGTACGTACATACGTACAAGGTGGACCTGGGAAACTGTGAGCGAACACTTAATACAGCAGTTTGAGGAGTCCTTTTATTGAAGGCTGAGGCGCAATGAGCGTGTGATGCTGCGACGAGCGCGTTCATCCATTTCTGCGGCCGCTGCAAAAGGGGAAAAAAAAAACAATTATGAAAAAAATATATATTCAAAGACTGGCTCTGGGAGTCTCGAGGGATGTGGTGACATCAATATTAAACTACCCGGTTCATTTCAAAAGCAAACAAACGCCCCGTGCCTCGCTGACAGATTCGCGCCTTACGCAGAATTTATGCAGCAGCCCCGGGAGACAGATCCCCAGCTGCACCGCACGACATGGCATCGTCGCCATCACCATCATTGCCCTCCGATCATCGTCACTCGTTAGCAGATGACCAATTGGTCCACCTCAAGGGCACCTTGACTTGAGGTCCACCTTCACTCGTT
This sequence comes from Petromyzon marinus, assembly GCF_048934315.1. Taxonomy (NCBI): domain Eukaryota; kingdom Metazoa; phylum Chordata; class Hyperoartia; order Petromyzontiformes; family Petromyzontidae; genus Petromyzon; species Petromyzon marinus. The sequence goes on from NC_133677.1 coordinate 3,917,785, forward strand.
CATCCCGAGTTCTCGCTTTGCAAGATGGACTTTTGTTTTCAATGGAACCACGCCTGCTTTGTACGGCGTCGCTCCAACTGGAGTGTGACTGGACAGGTATTTAAGGCAGAGTGTTGGACATGAGAATGCTGGGAATTCCACGTAAGATTCGGGGAACATAGTGGGAATCCGGAAAATATTGACGAAAGCAATTAAGGCGCCCAACCACCCTCACATCTAATGAGTGAGAAGTTTTAACTACAGCAAGTATATTGTAATCAACGGTGTGCATTTTACCACAACGGGCTTAAGTAGGAACAGGCCCATCAGGGGCAGGGTGGGTGGATTGGGGTGGACAGATATAGCAAATTCTATTTTTTGTTGTAATCCATTTCCTCAGTCAACCCACACCCACCTGATATTGGTGAACGGAAAATAATAAAACCTCACGAATTTTTGCAGAGCAGTATGGGTAACAAAGCAAATAAATAAAATTAGGGAGATCTGTTTATTTATTCTGTAAATGATGATTTGCATGCATATGTGGAGACGCATCTAATCTGCAGTGGGTCCTTGGGTTAGATTGGAAATTGAGCTGTGTACAGTACTTACATTTCCATATGATTTTTCCCATCCTTTGATGGGGTTGTGCCTACTTAATCATATCTTGATAGTGGGGGATATTTCAGAAAAAACGATGATGTTTATACACATCTCGCCGGTCAACTAAATGTCTGGCGTGCCACAGCTTGCCGTCATGCGTATGTATGTATGTTGAACTTCTATCACACCTGTAGACCCCTTATCAGTGCCGACCTTATCATAGACCATTTCAGATCTAATTGGTCACCCCGTGCCCTTACAAATCTCAACGTTCACCCTACAAAGTCCCATCACAAGGGAGAAACACAAACAAATAGACACAATTTTTGTTTGCCTGTATTGAAACGTATGGACCTGAAAACTCAATTCCCCTTTACCAGATTACGGGTAAACCGTATGGGTTGACAGGCATGCATACATAGCCAACCACGATAATTGGATGTGCGGTGGAAGAACAACAAACTATAACACAAACATCAGCGTGAAAGAAATTCGTTTTCAATCGAGAGCAGCGGTTCTTAACCTGGGGTGGACGCACCCCCTGGGGGTACGAGATGCCCTTTCTGGGGGTGCGAGACATGGCCAGGTTTTTTTTTTCCAGGGTAAATCATCGAAGCACAATATGAAGCACAGGCACGTAAGTACAACTACTTTGTTTCGTCAAACCTCTTTGTATTTATTAACATAAATTTGTTTTAACGATTGGATAACCCCAGGGGTGCAAGGCTGCAGCAAAGGTTAAGAACTACTGATCCAGATGATTTAAAAGTGCACACAGCTCCCAGTGCCTTCCCAACATCGGAAGGAAGAGCGTTCCAGACGGCCGCAGGAGCGCGTCTGACCGTCTTTGTTAGACGGCGAGCCAAAAAGCCGCCGCCACTGCGAGGATGGCGAGCGGAGTGTAATCGCGCATCTCACCATAATGTAATCGCGCATCTCACCATAATGTAATCGCGCATCTCATAATATAGTCGCGCATCTCATCATGACCGGAGTTTAATTGTTGCATTTCCTCGTTGACAGATATTGAGCAGCCCCTTGCACGTGGCCGCTCGCGTTGGGCAGTACAACGTGGCAGAGTTCCTCATCGAGCGTGGCGCCAGCGTGAACGCCCAGGATAAGGTGCGTGCCAGCAAGAAGGACCCGTCGATTGGGATCGGACATGCGTGTTTAGCTGAGGTGGCCGGACGAACGCAGGAGGCTCACAGCCGTTTCGAGGCACCTGAGAGCTGGAATCACTTGAGATCCTGGGTCCACATCAATGTTGCAACCACCTGTGACTTGACACAGGTTCTCAAGCACAAGGGAGTTGATGGTCTCAGCCTGGTCACCAATGACTGCACCAAAAGAAAAATCATCATCTTGAATTTGAATTTTCACTTATTTTTATTTGATTCCATCTATTAATATATACTTTTTTATATTTTAATGACATGTGACAAATACTTTTTGCAAGAAATACAAAATGTATTTTCACATTATGAATAAAATAGCTTTTGGAATTGACTTGAAAGTATGTCCATAACATGATCTTTGAAGTCCTTTCCTTGATACAAGGTAGTGCACTGCTCTGCACAATCCGTACTTTCACAACATACTGCCAATATCACAAATGAAATGTAATGTGGACGCAATGTTTCGTCAAATAAATACCGAGTAAAGCATAATTAAGGCTCAAGACTATTTTACAGGAGAACTCTGTATACAGTGATATTGTCATTTATACATTGAGTGCATTGCTTTTTGGAGAAAACTGGAATTACTTGAAAAAAATCAACACATCCATATATCAACTGCAGTAGCACTCACTGCCAAATAGTCACATGTGACTCAAAACAATAATTTGAGCTTCCTAAGGCAAGTTGAATAGAAACAAAATTATCTTTGGGCTTTGTACTCCACGTGTGGTTTTGAGATATGTGGTTCCTCTGTCAGTGCCTGGCGATATTTTCGGCCAGCTCTTTCCGTGCAGTGAATTGAGATGCATTCACATTCAGACGCTCCCGTCTATAAATAGGAACTGTGTTGGAGAATGGAGAGCACAGCTGGGATATGCGATTAAGATTAAGTTATCGCTTAATGTACCAATTATAATCGGTACATTAATTTCTTTGATTACTCTACCATTTGCATAACACAAAATAAAGTCTCAAACTCTGTCCCCAGACGTGCCACTGTATGAGATTTGATAGGCGGCGTTATTGGCATCATCAGCGACGTCACGGTGGGCGTGGCTCGTCGGGGGTTTCCCGCATTCGGCACGAAGGATTATGGGGGTGGGCCGCCTTTTTGACAGCGGAAAATGGCAGTCGATGGTAATTCTTTAATAAACGAAACAATTGAGTGGGCATGTGTGTATTTGTAACAGCCGTGTCTCCTCGCATGCCCTTTCCTCCCCCCCCCCCCCGCCTTGTGCAGGAAGGGGACACGCCGCTCCATGAGGTCATGCGCCAGGCGCTCCCCAAATTCGCTCAGCTTCTCATCTCGGCGGGTGCCAGCGTTGGTGCCAAAAACTACGTGAGTGATGAGTGGCCGTGTCGGTATATGCTCATGTGTGTGAGTGTGCGGGCGTGTGTGTGTGGCGAGGAGCGGTAGTGTAGTGGTTAGCGCGCTGCGCCACGAACCTGGCGACCCGAGTTCGATTCCTGCTCACGGCCAACACTAGTGACGATTGTCTGAATTGGTCATCATCTTCCCCTAGGTCGACTCGGCCTCAAATAAGTACTTGGTGTGGTGTTTAAACATCATCACTGGGAAGACAAAGGCGGCCGAGCGTGGTGGTGGCCACCCACCCCCTTGTGTGCCATGCCGGCCTTTGTAGGTGCTCGCTAACAGCACTTGCCTCAACAGTCTATTCAGGCTATACGGGGGATCTTTGTCTTCGTGCGTGGTGGGGAGCAGCAGTGTGTTGCGATTGGCGCACCGCACTGTAACCCGGTGACCTGAGTGATCCCTGGCCACGAATGACATCGGTGGCAAATGGTATCTGAACTCTTTCCTGGGGCCACCTCTTGGTTGACTCGGCCTCGTACGAGTGCCGTGGGGAGACAAAGGTGGCCAGGTGTCGTGCTGACTACGTCGCAACCCTTGGGCATGGCTTCCACCTTAACAGACGATGTCTAAAAATACGTGCTCCTACAATGCACGCGGCTGTAGTATGGTGGGGGATTTTTTGTGTGTGCATGTATTTACATAGACTTACTGGGAACTGGTAGCAGTACACTCCTCGAAGTGTTTAGCAAAAGACCCTAAAGCATCTTAGAACGTTATGGTGGCCCTGTCCAAATAATTAATCTGCAGAGCATAATTTATGGGGCCAGAATTCTAAATACAGCTGCAGGGACAGACTCAACTATATTTGTGCCAAAATTCAGCTTTCTAGAGCACCACTAGAATTTGCAATCGTCACGGTCACGCATGTGCATTGGTTATAAACCGTACCAATAATGTAACCTATGTCAACTTTGACTACTGTCTTGTTTGTGTGCAAAACTAGCAAAATCCGTGGACAAACTGCGTGTGTTTTTTCTCTTTTCAGGCTGGAAAATCTGCCGTAGATTTGCTTCCACCAATGAACAATGAGACTAAAACAGCGATGAACAATGTTATCAACAGCGCACAAAACTAGCCCAAAGCGGGCAGGCAAGACACGGAAATCTGCTGTGGTTTTAGGCGAATGCATGGAAACTAACTGGAGATCAGCTACGACCCAGGGATATTTTTTTTTTGTAAAGATGACTTTGAATTTTGACCTGCTATTTAGAATGATGTTATCGCACAGTAATAGTATTTGATGTTTTGGGCTCAGCTAGTTGATTGTTATGGATGATGGGTGCTGCGGAGATGTGACGTTTGCTGCAGTGTGCCATCTGTGCCGTGGAGTATTGCCATTCACGTACCCATCGGCCAGTTGCGACGATAGATAATGTTTTCATAACTGTCGCACTAATTTGCCAGATTTTTTTCTTCTCTGTTGTAATGATAATAGTAACAGCAAAAATAACCATCGATAGCCCTTTGTCAATCCACTGATGGATCAGGGCCTCCCCAATTCTTGTCATTGATGCGGGTTGGTTTTTTTTGGTATCATACGTCATCGCACTGGTCAGTCGTGTGCGTTGATGAATGGGGAGCTCAGGACCGGTTGGGATAACACTCGCCGCTGATATTAGCCGTGGCCATGAATCGAAGTTAGGTCGCAGTGTTCATAGCGCAGTGCGTCAATATCCGCAGTGCCGTGACTTCCCCAACAATTGTAAATAACCGAGTTAAAATGAGATTTGTATTCAAGTGACGAAACAAAACATTAGCCATTGCCAATTATTCACCGATAATCCCAATTCCATGGCTTTATGCATGCAAATTATAATAATTGGATTGAGAATGACAGCAGAGAGTGACATTGAAATGCAATACGGCACATGCTGTAACGAGAAGGTGCGGCTGTGACTGATGCCGGCACGTGGATTTAAACATTCAATACCGCGATTCCTTTATACACCGAGGCATCTGATGCGTGGGCCGCCGTCTTCCGAGTGCAAATTTAAATTGTGAACATGCAAGGAATGCCTTGTGCAGTAACACGTGTGGAATAACACGTGTGCAATAACACGTGTGCAATAACACGTGTGCAATAACACGTGTGCAATAACACGTGTGCAATAACACGTGTGCAATAACACGTGTGCAATAACACGTGTGCAATAACACGTGTGCAATAACACGTGTGCAATAACACGTGTGCAATAACACGTGTGCAATAACACGTGTGCAATAACACGTGTGCAATAACACGTGTGCAATAACACGTGTGCAATAACACGTGTGCAATAACACGTGTGCAATAACACGTGTGCGTGAGGTGTGCGGTGCTGTGGGGCGCATCGGGCATCCCCTGAATAAGCACAGCTTTCGTCGTGGGCATCATTTGAGCAGGAGGTGCTCTGCCAAAATAAAATTATTTATTTTTAAGCCAATGAAAGACGCTGTCGTTGAAAGCGCGTAAATAACGTCCCTGTGACCGAATGCTGCTTTGCCTAAATCTATAAATGTTGTACTTGGTAGACACCCCACGTGACAGCTATGGGTTTAACACATATACTGCAGACTACTGTCATGTCACTACTCCAAATAGCATATCAATGGTAACTCAAAAATATAACTGTTGGGATAATTATGGCACTCACACTATATACCGGATCCTTTAACCCTAGTCGCAGTGACTCGGGTATCTCTTATTTACAGAACCTAATGCCTAAATCCTACAGCAGATTACTTTTAACGATTCACTCCCCTCGCGCTTTGATGAATTCTCATGGTTCGTCACCACAAGTCGGTTGAAGAATCCAGTTGTTTTGTTTGTTTCGTTTCTGTCGTCCCATTTGTACTGTTTCTCTAATTACTTTCGTCTTGCTTGAAGTTTTGCTTGCTCCGCTGGCCTAGGCATGTAACATTAGACTGTGATTTGCCTGCAACATTTACACGAATCTAAAAAATAAAACATTGGTTCTTTACACACGCAACCGATCGCCTACACGTGTCATGAGCCTTGACAGTTGACGAACCGATGTATAAAGCTTCAACGTCTCCGGTGAGGGTCAACCTGGACACATGGTAATCTGGCAGTACCTCCCTCCAGCAGTCCCGCCCGATTTTATAGGGGCTCCTCTACTTACGAACATTGACACAAGAACTTTCAGAGATCTGAACAAACCCGGTCCGTATGTCCAGTTTGCCTATTCGGACCGAGAGTCGTAAGTTTAACCGCCGCGCAATAGATGGCGGTGGTGGCATCTACATCTGTAGAACTTGAAGAACTAGTGACATCTACATCTGCAGAACGTGAAGAACCAGTGGCATCTACATCTGCAGAACGTGAAGAACCAGTGGCATCTACATCTGCAGAACGTGAAGAACCAGTGGCATCTACATCTGCAGAACGTGAAGAACCAGTGGCATCTGCAGGAGATTATACAACTTTTAAATATATTCCCCGTGTACATGCCGTACAACATGTTCGTAAAGTTGAACTTACGAACAAATCGAATTACAAACAGAACCTCTGGAACCTAACTCGTTCGTAAGTAGAGGAGTCCCTGTACTCCCCGTCCCCCACACCAACTCTGCCAGTCCTGCCCACTACTCAGCTGTATTAAGAGGCACCCACCCACTCAGAACATTTTAAGCTGGGATAATTAAATTAGCACTTTCTGTTATTACACCTAGCACTGCTCAGCATTGGAGTCCCCTAGCCAATACTCCATCTCTTTTCCCTGATAACGTTGCTCAATTCAAGGCACTATTAACTCTGATCTATTGCAAATTTGACATCACTGTTTGTTTCTGACCGCTTGGCGTTTTGAGTCTTTTCTGGGCATGTGGTTAGCAAGTGTGATAAGAAATATGCTTGGGGGGGGGGGGGCAGGGGCTTGGGAAAGGGGGAGGACTGCTGGGACATCCTTCCTCAAATCACTTGGGCTGTGCGTGGCCACACCAGGAGGACATTTGGTACCGTTCAACATAGCTGGCGCCAATAGCCAACCCCCGGCCAGCGTGTGTACCGCTATAGATTTATGGAGCTGGGATGTGTGTGTGTGTGTGTGTTCCTTGGTGGGAAGCGGTGGTGCGCTGCGCTACGAACAGGAGACCCCGGTTCGATTCCCGCCCACGGCCAAACACCATCGACGATTATCTGAACCGGTCCTGGGCCTCTCCTGGGTCGACTCAGCCTCAACTGAGTGCCCGGTGCGATGTGTAAACATCGCCACTGGGGGAGACAAAGGCGACCGGGCGTGGAGTTGGCCACCCACCCCCTCGCGTGTCGTGCCGGCCTTCATACGTCCCATCTAACAGCACACGCCCCAACAGTCTGTGAAGGCTATTCGGGGGATCTTTGTATTCCTTGATATGCAGTGCACAGATCGTTGTGATTGTTTTATTCGCGGGAGGAGGGTTGGGGGGGGGGAGCTTGACGTGGCCGCTTGCTGCAGTGCACATGTGGGCATGCGCTCTATATCGGTCTAGAATGAATCCGGCGCGTCCGCCGAGGTGAATGTGCAATGAGCCCAGCTGTCGGACAAATGAAACAAAGGAGAAACCCCGCCAGGGCTGCGCATATATTTCAATTGTCGCTCTCGTAACGGCGCCGGGAACGTCCCGGAGTGTCGCCGACACCCGCGCATCTCACGGAACGTGTTGTAGCAATCATCGGGCGCGCCCAGCGCGCAACGGCTTCGATATGAGTTAGTGGCGTTCGCTCGACCTGCTTTGGCTTCACCTGTCTTTAATTACTCGAGTGTCAGTCCGAGAGCGATGGAGGTAACTGCGGAGGCGAGGGTTGGCGGAACACGCCGTGAAACTCCCTGGCCGTCCAGGGCGAAGGCGGTGCACCAAATGTGGACTCCGTCTGTTCCGCCGGTGTGGCGTCGAGTGTTGCCCCGTCGCACGCGTGCATGTTCTCCCTCCGGTGCCCCGGCTTCCTCCCAGCACGCAAACACCCAGCACGTCAACACCCAGCACGTCAACACCCAGCACGTCAACACCCAGCACGTCAACACCCAGCACGTCAACACCCAGCACGTCAACACCCAGCACGTCAACACCCAGCAAGTAAACACCCAGCACGTCAACACCCAGCACGTCAACACCCAGCACGCAAACACCCAGCACGTCAACACCCAGCACGTCAACACCCAGCAAGTAAACACCCAGCACGTCAACACCCAGCAAGTAAACACCTAGCACGTCAACACCCAGCACGTCAACACCCAGCACGTCAACACCCAGCACGTCAACACCCAGCACGTAAACACCCAGCACGTCAACACCCAGCACGTCAACACCCAGCACGTAACACCCAGCACGTCAACACCCAGCACGTCAACACCCAGCAAGTAAACACCCAGCACGTCAACACCCAGCAAGTAAACACCCAGCACGTCAACACCCAGCACGTCAACACCCAGCACGTCAACACCCAGCAAGTAACACCCAGCACGTCAACACCCAGCACGTAAACACCCAGCACGTCAACACCCCGCACGTCAACACCCAGCAAGTAAACACCCAGCACGTCAACACCCAGCACGTCAACACCCAGCAAGTAAACACCCAGCACGTCAACACCCAGCACGTCAACACCCAGCACGTCAACACCCAGCAAGTAAACACCCAGCACGTCAACACCCAGCACGTCAACACCCAGCACGTCAACACCCAGCACGTCAACACCCAGCATGTCAACACCCAGCAAGTAAACACCCAGCACGTCAACACCCAGCACGTCAACACCCAGCACGTCAACACCCAGCACGTCAACACCCAGCACGTAACACCCAGCACGTCAACACCCAGCAAGTAAACACCCAGCACGTCAACACCCAGCACGTCAACACCCAGCACGTCAACACCCAGCACGTCAACACCCAGCACGTCAACACCCAGCACGTCAACACGTATTACTTGGCTGGGAACATCTCGACATGTGGAGGGTCCACAGAATCTGTGGGGTGGATTGTTGTCTCGGGTTCACTGTGTGACTGCCGCTCTCCCGCCTGCCCGTGGTTTATTCGCACCTCTGAGACCTTCTTCTCCCTCGTCGTGAGTTCGCGATTACTGTGCGCCTTACGGGATTCGATTATTGTGATTATCGTGGGGGGGGGGGGGGGGGGTAGGGGAATAGGGGTGCACTGGCAGCTACGTACGGTTGGCGATGTACCGTGAGAAAGAAGTTCAACTTACATCCACGCGTATGATGACGGAATAATGGTCCTCTACGCGCGTAACCATTGATTCAACGTGCACTTAAGATGCGCTTATTTTTCATACGATGTAAACTTTAGGCATGTTTTTTATTTCTCCTTTTCACCAATTTTTAAGTGAAGGAGACAGCGAAAGAGACAGGGCAAACGAGTCAATGCAGACGAGACGGCCAGTAGAGAATGGGGCGAAATATAATTTATTGTTGAAATAAATCGTGATCTGAATCGTGATATTTTATCGAATTGCGATGGGTGGGAGGAGTGATCCGCTACGTGCCGACTAGTTGTGAGGCGTACATGATTAACAGTACTGTACTTCCTTTAGGTAATACGCACACTAATAGTATTTAAGCGTTATGTAAGAATTATCGTGTGTCTGTCAGTCACAGAGACATAGTTGCGTCATTTCCATTGCGCTCTGTCGAATGAGGGAACATTTTGACTATAGAGAACCAGGGACCTTATGGCATTGATGATGAGATAAGTACGACCATTATCTAGGCACATAAACACGTGATTGTTGGTTTGTTTGTAATTCTCACTAGAAGCCCGCTCGTTTTATGAACATGACCGTCTGTCAAAGTCCTTCCTTCCCTCCCTCTCTCCAGCCAGCAAAACTTTTTTTCCTAACAGTATAGTGATTGCAATGAGTGGTACGCCCCCTTGTGGACACATCGTGGTATTGTATCTAACGTAAAAAAAAAACAAAGTGACGGGGGTGGTGGACGGGACGAGGCCTCACGACAATTCAGGCCACTCGTGCGATGCATTTATTAAAGTTCTAAATGCATCACCTCGTCAGCATGACGGGCTGGTACAAACTTGTCACTCTTTGCTGCGCGGCCGCAAACGTGACTTCTTGCAGGTGGATCCGCAATGTTCCCGTGTTCGCGTGTCGCGCTCCACGTGTGGCGCATCTGACACCGTACACCGCTGGTGCGAATTGGCTCGTGGTCCAGATGCAATAACTGCTTTTGGTGGCTGGTACCTCGTAGGGGGTCCGTGGGGACTTCAAAATATTTATTCTGCGACGAACAACATCAGGGTGTGAAAATTGAGGCTGATGTTTGCCGAGCACAATCCCAGCGGCTACTACCCTGGCGTCCGTGCTAAGTTTGGCAAATTATTCGATGCATGCTGCTGCAGTAACAGTGGCGCTCGAGCACAAACACTAGGAATAATAATATTTAAAAATAAACTCACACCATTCGTCAAAATGGAAAATATGAAACGACGTTTTGGGTAATGTGCCTTCTTCGTGGCACTTTGTACGCGTAAAATTAGGCATCTCGGCCGAGCACGAATTGTACCCACGAGTGCATTCATTTGTAACGTATATATAATTGCGACTAATCTAGTCGTGTTTGTCGATCGGTAGGTCGCGTGTGGTGGGGTAAAGTGTGGGTACTGCCACCTCTTCCAAGACGTCTGGCCAGTGTGGAAGAAAAGCCGGCCGAATACCCCCTGCCAGTGTTATTTAATACCACGTACGGTATTTTTTGTTAAACTCTAAAACACCGCGTAATATAATTCCTCATTTTTTCTGAGCTAGCATAGAGGTCCTGGCGCCAGCAGTGACGTGAGAAAGCAATTGCAGGGCACCAGCTTTATCATGACAGTATTTATTTGCACAAAGACAAAGATCCCCCGTATAGCCTTAACATACTGTTGGGGCAAGTGCTGTTAGCGAGCACCGGCACGGCGCACGAGGGGGTGGGTGGCCAGCATCACGCCCGGCCGCCTTTGTATCCCTAGCAGCCATGTTTACACAGCGCACCAGGTACCCACAATTTGAGGCTGAGTCGACCTAGCGGAGTCGGCTCAGAACCCTTTTAGATAATCGTCATTGGTGCTGGTGTTGATGTTGGCCGTGAGCGGGAATCGAACTCGGGTCGTCAGATTTGTAGCGCGATGCGCTAAGCGCTAAGCGCTACGCTCACCGCTCTCTCCCTCCACAAACACACAGACGCAGGCACTAATCTGTATGCGATGCGCTTACTCGTTGAAGCAAAGGCAGCAGCATGCAGCCACTGACAATTGACACGCGTTTCAACATCCGCATGGAAATTGATTTCTCTACTTCGAGGCAAACTGCAACTGTGCGTGCAATCGCGGCTACGAAGTGCCACCCTACCGAATGATCCTTTGCCAAACCGCTGGTTGCAAATAATAGTGCTGTCGGAGTAATGCTACTACCTAACCCAGCAAAACCGTGCCCTAAAAGGAAGGCTCCTTTCTCAGGAGGGCCCTGCGTAGGAATGTTTGGTCGATACCACGACTGAGTTTCGGCTTCGTGTGGGAGGAAAGCTCAAATGCACACCACAGTGCTGACACTCAGCACTGTCATATCCAGAATAAGAACATTTATTTATACCAGAACGTTACAACAACAACCAATAAAAAAACCCAACACGATAGAAGTGCAGATTATAGGCAAGGTAAACAAATAACTTTAAAAAATATATATACAAATAAACCTAAACTATGTTTGAACCAAAGACTATGTTTGAACCAAAGAATATATTTGATCTTACTAAGTAAGGCCCACTGAATCATTTGCGTCTTTTACAGAAGCCACCTAGCTCGCCAACAACAAGAACAACAACAACGTGCCCCGTTCGCCACCAAGTGGCGGTGACGTCACCACGGCGCTGGTGCCATGCTAGGTGTGCCTATGAGGCCACGTGAAGTGTCGAAGGCCCGCTGGCAGGAGGTCACGTGTAAGACACAGGTGCCAATGGTTGACTGACTAAGATGAGTGGCAGATTCACCAATGGTGCTCTCCATTGTGGCAGTGTTTCTGTATTTTATCCGCTCGGCGCTCTGCTCGTTGTGGTGAGCGTCGCTCCTCTGCCCTCCGTTGTTGCTGGAGGGCGACTGCCTCCACCTGCCCAGTAGCAGCGTCCTTCTCGAACCTCTTCCACAGAAGTCGATCTTGACACCGCTGGTAGCGGTCTTCGTCAAGTCCACTCAGCTCCATATCCTCCCGTACCGCATCAGCCCATCTCTTCTCCAGCCCGTATACCGCGCCCATTTAGCCCTCTCTATCCGACCAAATACAAGCTGCTTGGGCATGCGGTGGCTGGGCATGCGGGCTACATGACTCAGCCAACGCGGCCTTGCAGCCTCACAGCTATAACAGCTGGCAAGCCCTGATTGTCACCCATTCAAATGCTGAAAAGGATCAAACCCGATTAGCTTCCGAGCACTAACACATAAACAATAGAACTGGTAGGTGAAATGCGTCACCCTCTTCCCCTGCCCGCACTCGGCGATTCGATGGTGCGTGATTCGATCAACAATACTTTTTTTTTATTTTCACGTTCTGAAATATATAGCGCCCACAAAATATGTGCAGGGGTTCGCGTAAGCCGCCTTACGCGACTATGCAGTCTACATATACCACACATCACTCTCAGAAGGCGGTTGAAGTGATTATTGTGCATAGAACAAAACCATTTTCACGTGGAGGCGCAGATATATTCACGAGACGTTACTTCCACTTATCAATTGTGTTATAAATATTTTTTGTGTATTATACAGCATTGGAATTGAACATCGACTCGCGCAATTCGACGCAGCAGTCGCGAGTTTAAGAACCTACGATTCGATTAATCAATCGCTCCGTCCCACCACACGTAACACTTTGGTTCGAGGCTGCCCATGTTTGGGGCGTCATCGGACCCGCGATGTAATTTCACAAACAAAAAATACCCGACTGGTCACGTCTTAGCCGCAACTCATTGCGTACCATAGGGGGAACGTTTTTTTTTCAACCTGGCAAACAATATCGTGCTTCTAAATTTAGCGCGTTCGGTTACTTCCATCACTACAAGGCCCTCTTGCAGTGATATAAATTACTGACTGTGTGTGTGTGTGATAAATGTATGGGTACCCACCAAACCTATTTGAAAGTCCTATTCGGCCCTGGGTAAATGAAACGATGTCCCCACCCATGCCGTAGTTCATTAAGAATTCACGGGCAGTGACCCGACTCAATGGTATAATTTTCCACGATATTACAGGCCGTTTCAATCTCACACGCGCGGATATATTTGAATGTATAAATATGACTCAGCTGCAACCCCTGGACTCTGCAAATGTGTTCGTTGGTAGTGGGTTAGCGAACAAGTATTAAATATTGCTTCGGTATGGTTCCACAAAGCAAATCTTGCAGTCAAATTATTATAATCGAGCCAAATAATGTTGGTACAATATTGAACAATGGTGTCGGATTTTTCTTCAGCCTTTCATCATATACAGAGTAGGCGAGAGAGCATAATGCATTGTAGACATGATCAAATTGTATCGTTACTCATTCCGTGTTTAACGTTTGGTTAACATTAACTGTGCTGTCCCCCCTCACCCACCTCACCGTTTTAAATGTGTCAGCCTCAGGTAGCCGAGAGTGTCACGTGTACCAAATACGCGCAGGAAAAAAGCAATCTAAAAGTCATCGCTTCTTATAACACGCGCGATTCCATATCAGTGTTAATTGGTCGATGTATCGATGCACGGTCACACTCCAAACAGTGTTGCCTGGTTCACACAGCAGCAGACGTGGGTTAACCCCCGAGTACAACTGAGTAACACACAACAGTTGGCCGATCGAGCGGTTGCGTGTGGTGAGGGCCAAGTGTGGGTGCGCCCACCTTCTGGAGGGGTTATCTACAGCTCCTGGAGTGGCTTGGGCAAGGGCTCAGCCTTTGCCCATTTCACAGACACTGGTGGCACACACCTGTGGGGATGGCAGTACAACAAGTGGTCTGGCAGCCCTTACGTGTGGACTTTTGAGTGTTATCGCATCGCGTTCGTGGTGGGGGTCTCTCCACGCTCCAGTTGCATCCCACACGAAGCCAAACGTCTCCGATGCAGGACCTTCCTGAAATCGTATTCTCGAGAACTAGTGAGGTTATTTTGGGGATAAATAATTGCCAGTATTAATATCTTACACCACGTACGGTATCACACTTCTTGTTAAACTCGAAAACACCGCTTAATATAATTGTTATTTTTCCGAGCCTAGCATATACGAATTTTTGTATATATGTAATAGACGACGTATGCGGATGCTAAATGAATTCAGGCATGAGTGATTATGTGACCTGTGGAATGCATAGGTTAATTGAGAATAATTATAATCTTTACTGTCACTGAGAGGAAAGGAATATTTTATGTAAAATAAAAAAAGCAAAGGTTGCCTGCTCACGCCAGAGCTGATGGAAGGGACTTTTAAAAAGGGTCTTTCTCCAGAGTATCTGGTCGACTATTCCACGGTGGCCAGACGTCCCGGAAGAGGTGGGAGCACCCACACTTTACCCCACCGCACGCGAGCAAATTGGTGGGTGGACGGAGGCAGGCGGTATTTAATAGATATGCCCATTGTTTCAGCTGATGTCGGGAAATTGAACAGGCGTCATCTGGATTGCAAGTCTGCTGTGCTGCTCGCCATTACACAATGCATGTCTCGTTGGTATTCTTGATTTTTTTATTGCACAATGTGATTAGTTGTACTGCATGAGCTGATTGAAGAAGCTCCTCGATTTTTTTTGGGTCTCGTTTGTACAATGTTGCCCATTCCATCAGCCTCGCTTGGAACATTGGCATTTTCTGCGCATAAAATAAAATTGAGCGCGTGATTCAATAAACAAACACAGCGATTTATACCACGCTCGATTAAATGTTGGTTTCCCGGTGTCTTATCAATTAATCGACCCATCACCACACCCCCTAACCCCCGAGCGCAGGAGTCGGTAACCTGTGGCTCTGCTTCGTGACGTTTCTTTATTAAGGACCACCGTATTGTATGCACATGCATTGCGACTCTTGAAATGTCGAGTTTTTAACCGAATTGGAAAAAAATGCCTCTTCTTGTTATTTTCGTTGCCGACCCATAACCATGGGAATCCAGTTTACCATGGGAGTCCAGTTTACCATGGAAGTCCAGTTCCATGGGAATCCAGTTTACCGTGGGAGTCTAGTTTACCATAGAAGTCCAGTTTACCATGGGAGTTCAGTTTACCATAGAAGTCCAGTTTACCATGGGAGTCCAGTTTACCATAGAAGTCCAGTTCCATGGGAATCCAGTTTACCGTGGGAGTCTAGTTTACCATAGAAGTCCAGTTTACCATGGGAGTTCAGTTTACCATAGAAGTCCAGTTTACCATGGGAGTCCAGTTTACCGTGGGAGTCCAGTTTACCGTGTGGCAGTCCAGTTTACCGTGGCAGTCCAGTTTACCATGGCAGTCCAGTTCACCATGGAAGTCCAGTTTACCATGGCAGTCTAGTTTACCATATAAGTCCAGTTTACCATGGGAGTCCAGTTGACCATGGGAGTCCAGTTTACCATGGCCCGAACGTCTCTTGATTGGCTCCAGTTGTCGCAGCCACTAGGGGGGGCTTTAAGCACAGAGATTGCTGGCAGGAGACGCTGAGAGGTTGACGTCATGGGGCTGTGTTGGTTTTTGTGGGCACCTGCCGGTTAGGTCGAGGCTCCTGGTTAAATTCCGGGCACGGTACAGCGTGCCGAGTGACAGGAAGACGCAAGGCAAATGAATTCGCCACACAAGCGAATTGATCTGTCAATGCTGCGTGTATACATGCACACATACGACATGGAGGATCACACATTCAGGGATATCGTAAAGATCGCAATTATTGTAATTGATCACGTTGAAAGGATGTTTTAAGGCCCTGATTTTTTTGCGCTGAAGCAGAAATAAAAGATGTTCAATAATGCATAGGGCTGCGATCAGCGAGTCCTTTATTCATTCCATGTTCTAATTCTCTAGCAACATCCAGCCCGCTACCTTGTGGTCTCCATCACACCCCCTCACCTCCCCCACCCACCCACCCACCCCGCGCTCTCCCTCCCGTCCAATCTCTCTCCACCAGCTGATAGCCCAAAACGAACGATTCGGCTGGGTAGAGAACAGCGCTGGCAGTGCGGCCAGCCAGCTGCTCTGCTGCTGCTGCAGCTATCGCTACTGCTGCCGCCGCTCGAGCTAACCCACCCCTGGGGGCTGCCTGCCCGCCTGTTTAGCCGAAGCCAGCCCCCGTCTTGCGCAGCGCTCTGTGAAGAAGCGACAGACTCGGCACAGGAGAGAGAGAGGAAAAGGGACCCCCCCCCCAATCATCCATCGCCGGACATCATGAGCTCGAGAAGTTCCAGTAAGTTGATGACGTTTCGGCGTTCTTCACATGCATAGCGCGTGTAGTCTCTGCGTATATGCTAATACGTGTATGTCCGTCGGTCATGCGGCGAGAGGAGAGCTGGTGGATTGACCATACTTCACCACGCTGGTCAGTGCGGTTTGGGCGAAGGGAATGCGTTTTTTTCTGGCCGCTCGCCGAGTAGCTGACTGCTTTGGGGTGCCCTTCCCCGTCGAGCTAACCAGGTCGACTGAAGCACTCACTCCGCTGTGCCACGGGAAGGCAGTCGGTGCTTCGTTGCAGAGGCGGTGGCGTCGGCGGCTCGGTGAAGCCTTCATCCAACAGTGAATGATCACGGCTTGTGATGATATATACACGTGTGTGGGTGTGTGTGATTGCGTTAGACGGAGCTGTGGTTGTTGATACGATGTGTTCATTTGGGTTTGTTGTTTAAGCAAAAATAATTCTGAATCGTCAGATCTCGGAAGCTAAGCAGGTTGGGAGCCTGGTGAGTGGGCTACTTTGATGGGATACTGTCTGGGAAAACCAGGTGTCATGTGTGGGCTGCGGGGTGGCCAGGATGTGGCAGTACTGCCGGTACAGCAATTGCTTTAATCCACAGATGGATTAATTGTTTATTTGTGAATGGATTTTGGATATATCTGTGCGGAGCGTCCGAGTAACCACCCTCGTATTAGAGTGGCGGGCTTCTTCCGACATGGTATTGGTCAAATGTCCCATTGCAGGAGGACCCTTCTTGGAAAACGGGTTATGAGACTCATTGTATGCATGTATGTTACACTTCTTTTGCACCGTACGTAGACAACCGCGCTAATCGTTGAAGCTTACCTGCGTAAATAAAGGACATAATAGATCATTGTGATTGTTAGCAACCTCTACGTACACGCAGCCAGTACCGTCGCGTCTAGTTGATTGTGCGTCGGAATGTCTGGATTGCAAATGCAGTACAGTCTATTGTTTCCCCCACTGCATTATTGCTTCTGTTACTGAGGGTGGAGTGGTGCCGCAATGATTAGCGCGATGCTCTGTGAACCAGAACCTACCTAAGTTTAATTCCAGGAGAAGGCTGACATCAGTGCCGAGGCCAAGTGTGCTTTTTTCGATAGTGATATCTGAACCCACACTGACCAGCCCGGTGAGGTGTGGTTGAACGACCATACCTGGTTAAACCGGGCTGGGGAGGCCTTCATCCAGCAGTGGACTGACAAAGGGTTGTGAATTATTATATTGTATTATTTGCTGTGTGTGCTGTAATTAATGTTCTGTCATTCAATCTTACGGACAATTTGACAGTATATACACACACACGCACATTTTAACATTGAATTCAATTTGTTGGCTATGCTAAAGATGCAGAATTTTTAAAACGATTTGGACAGAGACTAACAAAAACCCCCTTTTCGTTCACGAGCGGATTACATTTCGGAGAACACGCCACTGCAGTGCTCATACGAGCGGGAGACGCTCAACACTGCCATCCCCTGGCCAGAGCGCCCACAACAACTGGAAAGCCCTGGCAACGTTCACCCACACCCAAGCAATTCGCCAGGCTCAAACTCCTGCTTAGTTTTCGAAATCGGACGAGATCGGGCGCCGCATTCAGGGTGATTCGATGGTCAGGCACTCGCGTTATTCGCCAGAAAGCCTGTTCGCGCGTGTCAATTCAGAGAGAGGCTCACTCCCTCAAGTCGAACGCCTGTTTCCACCCCTTGCTGAAGTTCACGGGCGCGGCACGCGATTCCCACGCATGCCTCCATCGCCAATGGCTTCGCATCTGGAGTTGAGATGCGACAGTGGGCGTTGTGGATCGTGGTGCGGTGACTTTGCAGAGCGGATGTAAGAATTGGGCATGCCCGGTTCGTCGAAACTGGTTCCGCCACCTTCTCCTTCGTGTGGGCAGGATCCCATTCTTCTCTGCTCGGCGGAAACAAATCCTGCACGATCAAATGCCTGGCAGAGAACAACGCGATGATTGCCAGCCTATACTCGTTTGCTCGGCGTTAAATTTTAACTGGAATAGTCGGGATGGAATGCTGTGCTTGGATTTTTTTTTGGTAAACCACAGTCCATCTCGCGTTATTTTGTCCGTGTGATCCTGTGGTGGTGTGCGGGAACATATGACACAATAGCATAGGATTGTTATGAACGGGCGTACCTTGTATTCTAGTGGTAGTGCCTTATGCCGATAATTATCAAGATTTCAAGCCAGCCTAGCAGCGTTCTGGAAAATATGGAGCTGGGAATTGAGTCCTATCACAGTGAGATTGCGACTCCAGTTACAGCAATGTGGTTGATACAGGACGATGCTTGGTACGTATAAAGGCGAGGGTTAGAATTCAGGGAGAAGGGTCTTATAAAAATGCATCACGTTCGTCTCCAATGCATATCCAAAACCATATTCTGTACCGACCTAAAATCACACGATCTATACTGCGGTAAATGTAGTCCCTTATATTTGTGCGTTAAACCGCTGGTAACACTGTAGATTTTGCATACATTTTATATATATAGCACGCTATTAGGTAAGTGGGACCTCTGAATCCCCACCATAGTAACACGCGTAGCAGACAATTTGATAAATTAAAGCCCCTTTAGTCAATTAACGTGTCGGCGATAGGGGCTGTTGACCATACTTCACCACATTTGTCAGTGTGGGTTGATGAAATGTGCTGGGGCCGGATTGGTTTCCCTGTCTCTGGAATCGAACTCGGGAGCTGATATATAACGCAGCGTGCCAACCCGTTGCGCCACCGCTCCTCGCACACAAAACAATCGCAGTTATACCGGATTATTTGTGCCGCCTGTTTTTTGTTATCATCAACACGCAGGCAATTTAATTATCAGGATTATAAGCGGCGTTTTTTTTTTTCTTCAGATGAGTGTGAAGTGTTGCCCACGTGTGTTTGGCATGGGCCTTGGTCCCACGGAATTCGATGCCTGAAGAGACAAGGACAAAGATCCTCCGTATAGCCTGAACAGACTGTCGGGGCAAGTGCTGAGAGCGAGCACCTATGAAGGCCAGCACGGCACACGAGGGGGTGGGTGGCCATTGATCACGCCCGGCCACCTTTGTCTCCCCAGTGGTTATGTTTACACACCGCACCAGGTACTCATTTGAGGCTGAGTCGACCTAGGGGAGGAGGCCCAGGACGGATAATCGTTACCTTGTGTTGGGCGTGAGCGGGATTCGAATTCGGGACGCCGTGTTCGCAGCGCTACCCACGAAACGACGCCTCACCCAACCCTCCCACGGCCAATCCCGTCCACACCCACCCACCAACACCACCCACCCACCAACACCACCCACCCACCAACACCACCCACCCACCAACACCACCCACCCACCAACACCACCCACCCACCAACACCACCACCCACCCACCCACCAACACCACCACCCACCCACCTATCCACCAACACCACCAACACCAACCCACCAACACCACCACGCACCCACCCACCCACCAAAACCACCACCCACCCATCAACACCACCCACCCACCAACACCCACCAACACCACCCACCAACACCCCCCACCAACACCACCCACCCACCAACACCCACCAACACCACCCACCAACACCCACCAACACCACCCATCAACACCACCCCCACCGTCCCGCCCGCACCCCTCTCCGTAGCTGGGGGGTTACATGCGCCTAGTGCCCGCCGCAGTTGCACCGCCGGTACTACTCGATAGTTGCGCTTGAATCCTTCGACCGTTGTAAGAATAAAACGAGAGAGATCCGCGCTGCTTCGCTCCGCTTGTGCGCTTGCCGCGCACACAGAACGCGCGCGTCCTGCCTGCACACAACCCGCTGACTCGGCTGACTTCACTGCCCCGCCGTCATTGTTCTTTACGCGCACACACACACAGAGGTAAACAAAAGATCCCCCGTGAAGCCACACAGATTGCCTGGGGCCAACTGCCGATAGGGAGGGCATAACGAGGTGGCTGGTGGTGGTCGGGATCACGCCCGGCCGCCTTTGTCTCCTCAGTTGCGGGTGTTTTTACACGTCGCACGAGGTACTCGTGGCTTGTCGACATCGTTGGGAAGCTCGGGGTACCCGGTGCAGATATGTCTTCGTCGTCGATGCTGGCCGTGAGCGGGAATCAAACTGGGGCGGCCGGCTTCGTAGCGCGGTGGCGCGCTCACTATCGCATTATTTTGTAAAATCTTGCTGCTGACACCACTTTTAGAACCGTGCATGGTTCGAACATCTCTTTGTCAATCTGCTGGATGAAGTCTTGCCCATGCCGTGTCGGTCATGGCGGATATGCTGTCCATACTTCACCGCGCTGGGTTAGTTAGTGCGGGTTGGTGAAGTGTGGTGGTTGCTGGTGAATTATGGGATTGAAGGCAAGACCGGCGATGTGAGAGCCCTGTACCGGGAATCGAACTCGGCTCGCCTAGGGTTCACAGTGCAGTGCGCTAACCACCGCCATCAACCCGCACTGACCAGCGCTTGTGGTCAGTGTTTGAGAGATGGAGGCTTGTTTCATGAGTTAAAGTACATTGCTTTTACGCCACTGGCAGCGGAGCGATGGTGCAGTGATTAACGCACCGCACCATTTCATTTTCAGTTTATTTTTATTTTAAGTTTATTTATTTGGTATAGCCCTGTGAGCCATTCGGCTCTTGAATCGGGTGCAACCACAACAAACAAAAAAACCAAAAACACGAACAATAAAGCATCTTAAAGTGACTATGTGACTGTGCAAACAGAAAATCCATGAAAAAAAACAGCAAAATATTCCTGAAAAAGCACCGTACACCAACGCTGCGTGCAAAAATCCCAGTGGGATGCAAGTCAAACAACAACAACAACAACCACAAGAAAACTTAGATTAAGGCCATCAGTCTAACTCCGTACTACAACAAAACAATGTCCAAACCAAAAAACGTTTTCGAAATCACCAAAAAATAAAGCCATAATTGCAATGTAACAGTGATCATAGGGACTGTGACCGAATTTTTTTTACAATAAACTACATAAATAACATGTAACACCAAACCATAGAGCCATAGCTGGCTGCATGAGTTACTCCACAACAACAGAAGCATCAGTCGGAGTATCGACCCGCGCGGCATGGACGAGCGAAGTGTAGGAGGCCCTCATTTAGCAGTGGAAAAACGGAAAGGAGCCGTGCTGTACCGATACGTACCGCAGTGCAGCAGTCGCCGCACTTTGCGCCCTTCTCCCCCTGTATTTCAAAGTAAAAGTTGGGGGGGTTTGTGGCTTATAATCCGGGAAGTGTGTGCGTGTGTGAGCAGATCATTTGGGGGGGGGGGCACAATTTGGGAAGTGTTTTTTTTTTATTTCCGGATCGCTTTATAATTCCATACCTGTCAACCCCTTATCAGTGCCCTACCTTATTACAGCACATTTCAACCCTTATTGGTCTTCATAAACCTCAACGTTCATCCTGCAAAGTCCCATCACAAGGGAGAAACAAACGGCTTAATAAAATAAATCACGAACCAAAGAGCATGGAATTCCTGCAGTCACGAAAGCTTCAAATCAAGATTGAACTTAATTAAAAAAACCATTTGTGCCCACATGGAAACGGCTGTACGCCGCATGGACCTGAAAACTAAATTTCCCCGTTTGAGTAGCACTCAAGAGAGTCGGTGGCGGTGACGGTGACTCAGCCACGCGTTCTTCCGAGCACAACTCCCACGCACGACCCAGCAACGCAGCCTTGAACGGCACGTGGTGTGTCTGCCGCTCCGTCGTGGTGTGTGAGCCTGTGGGGAGGAGCGGCGGTGTAGCGGTTAGCGAGCTGCGCCTCGAACCCGGCGCACCCGAGTTCGAATCCCGCTCACGGTTCTGGGCATCCCCTAGGTCGACTCGGCCTCCAACGAGTGCCTGGTGCGGTGTGTAAAACGTCGCCACTGGGGGAGACAAACGCGGCCGGACGTGGTGCTGGGCCACCCACCCCCTCGTGTGCCGTGCCGGCCTTCATAGGTGCTACTCGCTAACAGCACTTGCCCCAACAGTTTGCTAAGGGGATATTTGTTGTATTGCCTATGTCTTGTCGTATAGGCTGCGTACGAAGCCAGTAGCACCCGTCATGGGCGTCGATTGCCCACCCGATGACACTGATCAGCCACATCGCATTGAACCACAGCGGACACGTTCCCGGTGACTTGTCCATACGCGCTATAGCGTTCAAGGGTGGTGGACCACGGCCTGCTAGTATACACATTTACTTCAGCCGCAACCCTTGACTGAACGATGAATATTCGTGAATGATAAAATCATCGACGGTATAGAGCTGCGGGGTTTGGGAGCGGTGACGCAATGATGAGAGGCGGCGCCGTGGCGATATGAAAGAACCCGAATTAGATTCTCGGTCACGGTTAATGTCACAACTTGCGAGTGATATCTGAGCCGCCCCCCCCCCTTCTCCCCACCGTACCGACGAGCGTGGTGAAGTATAGTCAACGTATCAAATGGCTGGCAACGTTGACGGGCTGCAAATTTGACATCAGTATTTATATCTATGTATATATTAAAAAAACAGATATTCTGGACACGGTGCTTCGGGTACGCCACAGAGATGAAACGTCGAGTTCCAGCGAGACCCTAGTGGGGGTAACCAACCCAACCCGCAACGTGCCCCCCCCCCACACCCCCCCCCCCCCCATCGAGGTGGTATGCAGCAAGCATCGACATCAAACGCTCACGCAGTGTTGTAACGCTGCCGCTAGGCGTGTTGTGATTCGCGCACGTGAACATCGCAAAGGCGCGCGTGACCACGTCAGCCCGTGGCTGCTGCCGGGATTGTTGAGACGTCGCGGCTTTGGCGAGAACGTGCATCGGTAGGAATGGATGGATGCGTGGGCCAATGGATGAGACAATTGGTAGGAATGGATGGATGTGTGGGAATGGATGGATGCGTGGGCCAATGGATGAGACAATTGGTAGGAATGGATGGATGTGTGGGCCAATGGATGGATGTGTGGGCCAATGGATGAGACAATTGGTAGGAATGGATGGATGTGTGGGAATGGATGGATGTGTGGGCCAATGGATGAGACAATTGGTAGGAATGGATGGATGTGTGGGAATGGATGGATGTGTGGGCCAATGGATGAGACAATTGGTGATGGGCACGGCTGCCAGGGCTCAGAAATGAACGCGCCCGAGAGGGCGAGCACTTTGGAAATGTAGCGACGAGAGGATCACTTTCACGTGAAATGGAGAAGTGAGATCGATTGTGGCATTGCGAGAATAGGGGGGCGGCGGTGGGGGGCGGTGAAGAAAGTGTGTGGAGAGTTTCATTCAACAGTGTACGGAGAATGGCAGCTGATATTCGAAAAAAACAAAGAACCACCATTTCGAGTTGTACACTAAGAAGCGAATGTTAGCGAGCACCTATTGAGGCTGGCAAAGAACACGATGGGGGGTCGTGTGGTGCCAGTGTGACGCCCAGTGCTGATGGTGACGTGCCACATCATGTACAATGAATACTTCTTTAAATCTGACTTGACATAGGGGATGCCCAATCTAGAATTAGATGTCACAAACACCACTGATGTGCATGACTAGGAATCAAACCCGGGTAGCCGGGCATGTAACACGATGTGCCGTTACCACGACATCACCGCTCCTCATTTATACAGTATGCCTTTGCCATTACGCGTACGGTAGCCAAGAACGTAATTAGTCATGCCAACGCTGTATAGGGCACACTCACTTGTACGGTATTTACATTCACACGAGCACTCCTGCTTCAGCAAACTGAAACGGACGCAACTGGAAAATGAACGCGACGCGTATTCGGTGACGGGGAAAGGAGAGTCCTCCAACTGCTCAGCATTCATAGCCAATGAACGAATGTCAATCAGGGCACGTAAGTAAATGCGTGTCGCGCAGGTTCTTTGGTATCCGGAGAGTGACGCCGACTCTTAGGGGCTCTTTTTTTTCTGGATGGTCTTGCATTGAGTTTTTGTTAATTTGATGATGGTTTTTTGGGAGAATTAATTAATTTATTGCACAATTTGGAGGAAACCCACGTACACGAGGTGGCAGCACTCTATCCCCGTACAGATGGAACAGATGGCGATTAATCCACTTGCTCTGCCGCCTGAGTTTGTATGTTGAACTTCTTTTGCATCGTACGTGGCCAACCGCGATAATCGGAAGTGCGGGGTAAGGGCAACAAACTAAACACAAAAAAAGCAGTTCTAAAGAAATTCGTTTTCAATCTATATTTAAAAGTACATAGCTCCCAGTGGCTTCTTAATATCGGAAGGAAGAGCGTTCCAGACGGCCGCATAAGGGCATCTGAAAGCACGCGATGCGGTGACCGCCGTCTTTGTTTGATGGCCAGCCAAAAGCCGCTGCTGCGAGGATGACCGCCGGAGTTTACGTGATGATGCCTTTATGCTCCTTGACTAGATCAGCAAGATATTGTGGTTCCAATTGGCACCTCGACGCCCGTGGGAGAAGGGAGTTTCTCAACGTTTGTGCAATCCACCAACCCCTCGCTGCCTCCCATAGTGCAGGATTACGGGTGTGCGCCACTGCTAAGAGAAGTTAAGAGGGCGTGGGGTAGGAAACGCCGTGAGAAGGGGATGATAGTTTGGTGGTTGAGAATAACGGCAGTGGCAAAGAGAACGTGCCCAACGTACTGGTAGGAACCTCCTGGTTACACCAGCCCACATGGGATTATTGTGTCCGTCCGTCGTGCATCCAAAAATGGGAGGGAGGGGCTGGGTGGAGAGGGGAGGGTGGTGCTGGGAGGGGAGGGTGGGGAGGGGCTGGGTGGGGAGGGTGGGGCTGGGTGGGGGGTGGGAGGGGTGGGGCTGGGTGGGGAGGGGCTGGTCACCCCGTGGTGCCCTTATAAAACTCAACGTTTAAACTACTCACGCCGGCTTGTGCCCACCCTCACAGTCGGGCATATTTGCAGAATACACCACGTGGTGCCGCCGTTGACCCTGACCATTGACCGAGCAACCCAACGTTCCTACCAGCTCCCTCCGCAGGAATGTGTTCTGTTGTCCTTCCCACCCCCGCACCTCCAATTAGCACAGTTGGCTACGTACGGTGCGAAATAAGTTCAACGTGCATGCCTACATAATGCTGTGTAAATGCAGCTTTGAAATCGGCTCATGTGCAGGGGCTAGATGGATGGATCATTACATGGTAGGATCGCGAGAGATGTCAAAGGCTTGGTGAAGGACTTCACCCAGCAGTAGATTGACAATGTCTCATGATGACATGTTAATATATAGTTGAATGATAAAGGTTTCAGTTTCTGAGTGTAATGGCCAAAGGCATCTGATAAATGATGCCTGGAATGTGAATAGGGGTGGGGGGTCAGGTAGTGGGGGGCTTGTATCAGGGTTAATGGATAAATCAGGGAAGATAATACTGTGCTGACATTTCTGGATATCGTGGGAATTGGCCACTTTCCGATGAGACGTAAAAGCTGGGGTCTTGCCTATGGACATTGAACATCCCCCTTCGCTCTTCGACAGAGAGAAGATCGTGTCAACCTCGGGTGGTACCACGACGCAGGCTCATTTGAGCTAAATGCGATTTTCAGCCAGACCAAATTTCACTCTCCTTGCTAATTCTCAAAAATCAAATCCTCCCGTGGGAGCATCAAGACTTCGCGGTAAGATGAGATGCCATTCTCAGCATGCCTGTCCAGTGTGAATGATGCCGCGGCTAGGCGAAACGTGCACGTGTGCAGAACTCCGTTCACAGCCTTCGTAGCCAAACGTGCTAATCGAACGTGCGAGCAGGGTGGGTGGGAGACAACACGAAACACAGAGACAGTTTTTTTTACTTTGTCATTTAGTTGATGACAAACTCAGATACAGTTTTTGGGGTCGTTCATCTTTGCCGTACATGCATTTTTATAATAATAATAAATAATAAAGACAGTTTAAATATCGACATTAACATAACAGGCCCATTACAAGGGAGCTAATTTAAGCAACAAGGAGACAGCCGCATTCGCGTGTCCGGGAGGGTGAAGGACAACACGGAACAAAGAGACAGTCTTTGGATTTGTCATCTTATTGATGACAAGGATACATTTTTTTTTTGGGGGGGGGGTTGTTCATCTCTGCCGTACATTTATTTTATAGTAATAATACATAATAACATAGACAGTTGATATAGCGCTATAGCATAGCGGGCCCATCACAAGGACGCTGAAAGACCGGTGATGCCAGACACGATTTAAACCACGGGTGACTGGTCACTGCTGCATTCGCATATCCGACCCGGCCAATTAACCGCCCACGCCCGGTGCAGCATTTGCGCGCAGTGAAACTGTCAAAGTCTGTGGACGTTCACAAATTCGACCGTTTCATAAATGCCTCGCTGATACATGTATTCGCTCGCTTCTGGAGCGCACTGACACGTGTCCCTATGGTTAAATAAACGCGTGCTTTATTGAAGTCCACTAACCTCTTTGTACACACGTCGCTTCCACTGTCATTGTCCACAGGTGTTCGCGTATCTGACCTTTTCACATATCCGACTGCAGCTCAGTCCCCAGCGAGTCGGATACGTGACGTTGCACTACATATAAAGAACTGCCGCGTTAGAGCAGTGTAGTTCTTCATATTGATTGCATCCTTGCACCCCTTTGTTGTTAAACAAATGATGTAAATACATATATAGGGTCGACGAAACAAAGTAGTTGCACTTATGTGCCCGTGCTTAATTTGTGTTTCGATGATTTACCTTCTAAAACACTCTGGCCATGTCTCGCACCCCCCACGAAGGGCATCACGCACTCCCAGGGCGTGCGTGAACCCCAGGTTAAGAACCACTGGCGTATAGCGTCGGTGCCCGGATGAAGAAACGGCAACAGGCGTGTCTCTATGGAGACCTGGAATCACGTTGGAATGTTGTCCTGAGCCGGTTCCAACTCATTAATTGGCGTTTCAATTTGCCCCGTCTTGATTTAAACAAAAGACCGGTTTGTAGAGTGGCGGAGGTGTTTGGAGAGGGTACGGAGGGGCGGAGGGTCGTACGTGTTACTTAAATAATGTGAAGAAGCCTGTTTGATATTCCTGCATTTAAAGCTTTGCCCTTGCACGAACCAACAACGCAAAGTTTGTTACCTGCATAGGACCTACACAGAGCGGCGAATCTGTCGCGTGCATAGGGGGTGCACTTGCACCGGTACAATACGGTGCAGAGGGACCCCTGGCATCGTACTTGAAAGAGGGAGATATTTAACGGGAAGCCCCATTGCAGTGCTTACAACGGGCACCATCCCGGTAAACGAGGAATGTTGGACCAACGTTGAGTCAACGTTCGTCCAACGGTTCCAACTGCATTGCGACGTTGGTAAAGTTGGCCCAACGTTGCAATGCATTCTGTGATGCCGACCACGAACCCACATTATGGAATGCACATGTGCACATATGTACACAACTTCTGACGTAGCTCGGGAATCGAGTGTAATAAAACGAATACAAAATCAAAATGCAATGTATATATATACGGCAGTCCATCTGACCACGAGCCTGCCAGGCTTATATTAACCAGCAGAATTTGTTGAAGCATGCAAACTCCCGACTGGTTTTCGACCTTCCGGGGCTCATCAGCAAAGTCAGGCATGCTAAATAGATACCGGATGTGACTGGCAAGTGCCTTCCAATCTACGCCACGAGCTGTCCGCGACAATTCAAGATGTGCGGATGTACATGTGCACACTGACGACTACTTGTTTTGAGGGCGATATTGGCACGTCAAATTAAGATTGATTTATTGTACGTGCATTCTTTCGCTTCTCATGGCCAATCTGTCTGCGGTCCATCGTTAAAATATTTTACGAATGATAAGGCACACTCCCCCCCCCCCCACCCTGTATTTTAAAGCAAAAGTTGGAGCTGCGTCGTATAATTGGGTAGACGTGTGTGTGTTTGTGTGTGTTTGCGTGTGTGTGTTTGTTTGTGTGTTTGTGTGTGTTTGTGACCAGATTTTTGAAAACTTTGTCACTGGGCGCACGTCAAGAGTGCGTCTTGCTTTTCCGAGCATCTATTATCCTGCAGAGAATACGGTAACTTAAAAAAAATGTCACGAATGGAGTAGGCATTATGCAGCCACTTACGCGCGTGCGTTTATGATCACGTGTACCCTCCTCATCAATCAAGCGCTCTGCAACAAAAAGCTGATTAAAAATGCATATTGTTCCGCTTTCTGTCAGAGTGCTTTTAAATATTATAAATATTCAATAAAGTGGTCTCGGCTATTGTAACCGCGCGGCGTTCTGTGGGGGGTTGAGAGGGCAACGTGACATTTCGAAGTGTGTCGAGTTTACTGTCTGTAGCATGAAAATATTACCACGTTTGTTTTGAACTATTCGCCACTTAATTTGCATTAGGTAGCTCACTCAGCACCGTTTCGTAGGACATGTACTGCATTTGATAGTTTGTGTAGTGACGTGTTAGATTACACTAATATGGTAACATTCATTCATTTACCGCCCCTCGTCAATCTACTGTTGGATGAAGGTCTTCCTACACCGTATCAGTCACGAGATATTGCTCTGACCATACTTCACCAGGCTGGTTGGTGCGTATTGGTGAAACAAGGGTGGTGACGGGGGATTGATATTAGCTTTGGACAGGATTCGAACTCAGGCCACCAGGTTCGTAGTGCAGTGTACTAATCAACTGCACTATAATTTTCCGTTCGTAAATCCACAATATGCATGCGTATTTAAATGCCAAAAAATGCGTGACAAAACGACAGCAACAGCGTTCAATATAATCTGTATCGATCTGAATTTCCGAGAGGTGTATTGGTATTGCAGGCAATTGTACAGATGTAGGGTGCTGCCGTGTTACTTGATATCTCCCAGCAAGTCTAATTTGTATCAAATCTCACCGATCATACATTATATATGGGCACCGTGTAATACTCATTGACACTAATACGTATGAACCGCAATGCTTCTGGAAGGCAATTCATAATTTCATTTGGAAAATTATCCGAAACGACTCGTGTGATGCCAACTGGCAGAGAACAATTCCTCTTATCTGTGGCGTTCATACTATGTCGGGTTATTCCCAAAAAATGGTTCCACTTATCCACGGGGAAAAGAAAAATCCACTGAAAATAACATAATTGGAAGCATAGGGCCACGGATAACGGGCACCTCCATTGGCGCTACAGCTTCCGCGGATGATACGAGTCGCGTGTGAAAAGGCCGCAGACGAGAGGCGTTCTGTACAAACGTGCAACATCAGGGCGAGAAGCACAAACTCATTTGGCACTGCAAGGGTTACTTACCGGTCCGCGCTGAATTATATATTCTCTTTTTCGATTTAAAGCTTTCGTGACTGCAAGGATTCACCTTCTTTGGTTCTTTCGGTAAAGTCACGTAGAATGAGAATAAAATAATAAAATAAAACAATAAAATTCTCACGACGTTTCGGCCACAACACAAGCGGCCTTCATCAGGTGAAGGGACCAACCTGTCCAGCGGCGTCGGAGTGAAGAAAGCCAAGCGCTGGTCGCCTCCCTTTAAGCTGTGAGGGAGCAAACAGCAAACGCCCTGACAAAGGAAATTAGCATGAAACGCACCACTGACAAAGCTTGGAATTAGCACAAGATGAAAAATAATTCCAAGCTTTGTCAGTGGTGCGTTTCATGCTAATTTCCTTTGTCAGGGCGTTTGCTGTTTGCCCCCTCACAGCTTAAAGGGAGGCGTCCAGCGCTTGGCTTTCTTCACTCCAACGCTGTCCGCTGGACAGGTTGGTCCCTTCACCTGATGAAGGCCGCTTGTGTTGTGGCCGAAACGTCGTGAGAATTTCATTGTTTTATTTTATTATTTTATTCTCATTCTACGTGACTTTACCGAAAGAACCAAAGAAGATATATTTTCTCTCTCTCACATGGGAAGAGTCCAAATGGTCAGGTTCAGCACGGGGAGTGGGGGGGGGGGGCTTTTCTGTGCCTGGAGCCGCCTGGAGTAACGCTGGCTGCACAGGCAGCATGCGATGGCACACGCATGCTGTCGGGATACCACGAGGCAATTGGTCACCGAAAAGGGCTGAACCATGTCCCCTTAAATCAGTCTCACAGAGCCACTATTGTCTCCTCGTAGTGTGTATGTATGTATGTTGAACTTCTTTCGCACCATATACGTAGCCAACCGTGTGTGGGGGAAGGACAGCAAACTTAACACCAAAAGCACTTCTGAAGAAATGGGTTTTCTGTCGAGATTTCAAAGTGCACAGTTCCCAGTGGCTTCCTAATGTCGGAAGGAAGAGCGTTCCAGACGGCCGCAGAAGCACACCTGTAAGCGCGCGATGCGGTGCACCTTTCGAGTACGAGCCTGTGAACCAATCGCTCGAAGTGAGCCTGAGCTCGTCGGACCTCAGAGGCTAAGCAGATCAATGCCATGGCCACGTGTGTTAGTGAGATCTGTAAACACATCTGTCCACAAAGGGTTGTCCCTCGAAATAGCAATTCTATAGATACTATTCGGTACATATTCACATGGAAATTTTGAAAGTGGTTATCAGAATGTATTTTTTTTAATCATCCGGCACCATAGTGTAAATTGCAGTCACCAATGAACTCTTTTGGTCCACTCTGTCTCTCATGGTCTCTCTATTTGCAAGCGATGAAGAAAAGCCATTGCCCAAAACGTTGCCGATTATATATTTTCCATTTTAAGGGCAGTGATATGGGTGAATGTGTTGAGTAAATTACAGCGCGAGGAAATAACGGCCAATGTGCCAGACTCAATCACAAACACGATTAGGGGTTTGATTAAAATTGTCAAAACTTGACCGGGAAGAGAGAGAGAGACAAAAAATTATAAATTGCAGACAAATATCTCATCGTTTTAAGGGTGGATTAAAGAAGGCGGCATAACTTCATGCGGTGATGAATGCACGTGCATTATCGTGTAGAGCTTGTGCGGTGATCTATTCATAGTTTGCAACGATAAAACACAGATTACGACTTCATGCAGACTCCCAGAAGTAGGTGCAGCTTTGTGAGAATTGAATTATTTCCGAGCTCGCAGCTCAATGACATCACGAGGGCATTTCATGGGAATGCTTTCTACCGCCCCCATCTTGTAACTCGCTTATTATTTGTCGGAGGCTTTCAGTGGCTCTTTAGTAAAATAACGAGACTCGGCCTAAGATGCACTGCTCTTCATGCTTTGCTCCGAATTGATTTGAGTATTTATTTAAAAAAAACATTAAAAGGTTCTGCAAAACCCTTGATTTTTTTGCTGTATGTTTAAAAGGATGCTTGCTACCATCAACGCTATCCCAATTCGGGCATGCACGCCACTTATTAATTGAACACGATGTACCGTTTGACGCGTTTATTTTCGTTTTACAATTCAGCTGCGAAAGAAATTAATTGTGCTTTTTAATTGGAAAGTACAAAATTGGAAGGAAAAAAACCCCCCAACGAGATTCGTGTCACGTGTCACTGGAAACAAGGACAGCGGATCGCTGGAGAGATCCAGCGATGAATCGACAACGTCCACATGGGAGAAAATGATGCGTTGGGCACAGTGCCATGGGGCCCTGCTGGAAGGAACGACATGAGGCCCTCCGTCCACTGCCCACACCCCACTCCCCACCTTCTTTGTGGCTCCCTGCTTGGGCCCATCCCAGGCTGTACCAAGGAAATACAAATAGATCACAGCACGGCAAGCTCTGAATGATAATGCCGTGTGCCACCAGGTGCAGTTGCAGCGCCTGCGCACTCAATAGTTGGAGCACACTGTGACTCTTGAGTCGCAGCCTACCGCGCGAATTGTACCTCTGATTCGTGCCGTTGGCAACGTACGGTGCGAAAGAAGTTCAACATACGTATATACATACAGCGCTGGTGGAGCAATTAAATAATCCTACATGGAGACGCTATGGATTTTGGTTCAACACAATCACAGCGAATATTACAGAAATGGTGAGGTTTTGATGAACGTGCACACAAAGCTGAATTGCCTGTAATGTTTTATTCGCAGAGTTAAACTATAGGGCTCTGATAAAGAAAGCAAATAGCAATATGAATATTGAATCTATCTATTTCCTTTCATGTGAGTGTCATGAGTCACGCCTATTGCGTTTTGTGACTTGGCATTCAGTGTATACAACGAGGAGGTGGTTTCTTGTTGTCACATTTGAACTGTCCCCTGTGATTCGGCACGCACAAGCTCCGCTTAATCATCAGCATTTGTCACAGCTACAGTTGCAGAAATGCGGCAATGAGATTCATCCTTCGCGGCAATTTGCACTGCAGTACTCGCGCAGAATACTGTAGTATACATTTTGCCCAAGTCATGCTCCGCACGTCTGATTTATGCGGCAACTCCTAGCACCACCAAATCATTATTCCGAATTCACGCAAGGAGGCTCCCCTGCAGTGCCTGGGCGCGATACGATCCGGCATACTTTCTTTTGATGTGTGCAGGATTGAAGGAAGCGCGCGCGTGGGAGTCTTTCACTTTATCCACTGTTGGAGCGTTGCACCCTGCCGACGGGCATCACAGCCATGCTCCCGTGCGCGCGCTCGCTCGATCGCTCGCTCGCTGGCCGGGGTGGCTTCTTCCGCGAGCCGTAATGCAGCAGCCCCTCAGCCAATAACGGCGCGCGGAGACGCGGACGTGCACGCTTCGTGGACCGCGCTTCATCCCGGGAGTTTTTCTGAAATGCAACGATTGCGTGCCAGCGTCCTTGGCAAGGCTGGCAGCTCTCTCGGCTGGAGAGAGCTGTTCACTGCGGATCCCGGCGCACGTTATGCCAACGTGTGCGGCGTTGGGGAGCCCGGCGATGCAATGCATTGTCTGTCAAGAGCGTGGCTGTGCGGACGGCCAAAGTGATTTATTGTATTGTTAGTCTTGCATTGTGATCACCCGAGGTTATTCACTGCTGAATAATTCGTCATGCTTAAGCATCTGCATTAATTTTCCCTCTAATGAAAAAGCCGCTCGTGCAAGGCTTGCAGCTGATATCGCAATGCCTAAAACGCGGCACATTTGAGCGGTAACCATTTTTTAAAAATATGTAACATGCAATATTTTCCTACATTTAATAACGTACCCTCATTATTGACTTCTCGTACAACAAAGTGCCATGCCCATCATCAGCCGTGGTCAATCCACTGCTGGATGACGGCCTGCCAAAGTTGCCACCACCAGATAATCCTGCTCAGTAACGGCACGTCCGCACAAACTGAATTCATCCCTCCATCTTCTTGGGTAGAAGTCTTAGCAAAAATATAGAAGTAAACATTGCAGGGCTACTATTGGCTGACCATTATAAAATAGGAGCAATGGGTTTTCTGGGTCAGAAACCAGTGGTGCGTTGTGGCCTTAGTAGAGTTGCCGCTCCTCACGGACTGTCAGTGAGTCTCTACCGGAATTGGCATCGATCTCCTGGTGACTATTGAAAGCAATCCGGGAGATTTTAATCGGAGATATTGAAATTAAAAAAAAAAACACATTTGTAAAATAAAAAATTATCCCCGGAATAGCCTCAGTCAAGAGTTACCAACCCGAGGCCTTAGAATTCGTGATGTGGCTGTCACGTTTACATTTTGCTGTCGCAGGAGAAACGTTCGATGAGCGGCAATTTTGCGGGAAACAATGAACGGCATGCACGGCTCTCCGTGGAGTGCAGGCCTCCCGAACCGAGCACCCCCAAACCCCGTGACTCTGTCCCCTACCCCCTCTTCTCTGTTGACTCGGCACGACGCAGACCCGCAACACTTTGCTCATCTTAATATTTGGCTCGACGGCGCCGACAGTTGGGTTTAATATTTTATTCACGCGTTTCCGCGTGGCCGTGCACCGAGACCCTGAATTATTTAGGTGAGCACAAAAAAATGCCCAGATGTGGAGCACATCGCTGTTCTTTGGCCGACATGCTGCGTTAAATGTGGCCCACGTGCAATTGAATGGTCTTTCTATATGTCTAGCTACATATTTCATTATTACTACAGTGGGAAATATGTACAAATTATTTAGTATCATAAATTATTCTATAAAAAAAAATCCACTGCTATTTGTTCGGCGTCTTCGCTAAAACATGTCTTAGATTAAAATGTATGCGCACCATAAAAAAAAATACTTATTAATACATATTATTACGTCTGGCTATACTGCAACTATACTGGTAGCCAAGGAATTAAATGTGTCCGAGGACCGTCCATCGGGGGGATGAACCAATGAATCAATTTCGATTTAAAGCTTTCGTGACTGCAGGGATTCATCTTCTTGGTTCTTTCGGTAAAGTCACGCAGAATGGAAATAAAATAATAAAAATAAAAAAAACGTAATAAAATCAGATTCTCACGACGTTTCGGCCACAACACACAAGTAGCCTTCTTCACCTGAAGAAGGCTACTTGTGTTGCGTGACTTTCCCGAAAGAACCAAGAACAATGAATCAATGTGGACAGGTGCTTGGCGGATTGCCACATCACAGAGCCGTGGGAGCTGGTCACAGCTTGCGGATCATTTCATCCAGCAGTGGATTGATCCTGACCACGCTGCTTCCTGCCACCGCTTCCGCCGCCGCCGCTGACGACGACGATTGGTCCAGTCACAAATGCTGCAGAGTTGATCTTCCTCGCCACCGTGCACCATTCCCGCTATGTTTGGACCCTCGCCTGCCTTGATTGATGTGACAATGAGGCAGTTAGGCCGTAGCGCATTCACGCCGCGAGCCCGTGCCGATTGCGTCAGCATGGCGGGCTGTGAGGTTGTGAGGTTATATTTAGCCCGCACGTGGGATGCGACACCCTCCGCCGGCGTCGCACCACCACCACCACCACACCCTGGCCACCACCACCACACCCTGGCCACCACCACCACACCCTGGCCACCACCACCACCACCACACCCTGTCCACCACCACCACCACCACACCCTGGCCACCACCACACCCTGTCCACCACCACCACCACCACACCCTGGCCACCACCACCACACCCTGGCCACCACCACCACCACCCCCCTGTCCACCACCACCACCCCCTGGCCACCACCACCCCCCCCTGTCCACCACCACCACCCCCCCCCCCTGTCCACCACCACCACCACCCCCCCTGTCCACCACCACCACCACCCCTGTCCACCACCACCACCACCACCCACCCTGTCCACCACCACCCCCCCTAGCCACCACCACCACCCCCCTAGCCACCACCACCACCACACCCTGGCCACCACCACCACACCCTGGCCACCACCACCACCACCACCACACCCTGTCCACCACCACCACCACACCCTGGCCACCACCACCACCACACCCTGTCCACCACCACCACCACACCCTGGCCACCACCACCACCACCACACCCTGTCCACCACCACCACCACAACACCCTGGCCACCACCACCACCACCCCCCTGTCCACCACCACCACCCCCTGGCCACCACCACCCCCCCCCCCTGTCCACCACCACCACCACCCCCCCCCCTGTCCACCACCACCACCACCCCCCCTGTCCACCACCACCACCACCCCTGTCCACCACCACCACCCACCCTGTCCACCACCACCACCACCCCCCCTAGCCACCACCACCACCCCCCTAGCCACCACCACCACCACACCCTGGCCACCACCACCACCACCACACCCTGGCCACCACCACCACCACCACACCCTGTCCACCACCACCACCACACCCTGGCCACCACCACCACCACACCCTGTCCACCACCACCACCACCACCCCCTGGCCACCACCACCACCACCCCCCCTGTCCACCACCACCACCCCCCCCTGGCCACCACCACCACCACCCCTGTCCACCACCACCACCACCCCTGTCCACCACCACCACCACCACCCACCCTGTCCACCACCACCACCACCACCCCTAGCCACCACCCCCCTAGCCACCACCACCACCACCCCCCCTGGCCACCACCACCACCCACCCTGGCCACCACCACCCCACCCTGGCCACCACCACCACCCCCCCCCTGGCCACCACCACCACCCACCCTGGCCACCACCACCACCACCACCCCACCCTGGCCACCACCACCACCACCCCCCTGGCCACCACCACCACCCCCCCCCTGGCCACCACCACCACCACCACCCCACCCTGGCCACCACCACCACCGCCACCACCGCCGCCGCCACGTTACGATGAAAGTGCTCGGGGCGTGCCCGTTGTGCGTGGCTGCCGGCTCCCCCAGTCGCACAGTGGCAAGTTCAGTTCAGTTCATTTATTTGGTACAGCCCTGTGAGCCATTCGGCTCTTGAATCGGGTGCAACCGCAACAAACAAAACACATGAACAAGAAAACATCTTAAAGTGACTACGCACAAACAGAAAAAAAATCCATGGTGCCCGCAAGATTATCCCTCTGCCGACTGCGTTTGGCTAACGGTGCCGAGGGTGTCTGCGTTTATACAACGACTCGGGGTTATTCGGAGGTGCCACAGGCTCCCCTCGCAAACGCTTATGGCCTTCGGCCAGGAAAGTCACGAAAAAAAATCGCACACGAACGACGCATTCCGCGCAAGCATCCGATGCTCCGTTTTGAAGTTTTAAAATGAAACAGCTTTGAATTGTATTATGTTTCGAATTAGATAATTGTATTTCTTCATTAAAAGCTGATATCATTTTACATCTGGAAGACCTCATTGGAAACGACGTTTCGTGTGAATTTTCTCTCGTCGTTCAGTAGATGGCCTTTCTGGGGGTTCGGTTCGATGCGGACTTTCACCTTTATGGGATTGCGGGATTGAGATAAGGCGACGTAGGGCTGGCTGTGCGAGATCGATTCCTAACGTAATCGAACGTCTGTCCCTGCGCCTCCGTCGGTCATGCAGGGGGCGCGTAGAGGTTTGCAGCGCCCCCTGCATGAAAAAGAGGGAAAGTGCAGCGTTCATCGCAGATAAAGTTGTGCACTTATATAATCACAGATAAAGTTGTGCACTTATATAATCACAGATAAAGTTGTGCACTTATATAATCACGGATAAAGTCGTGCTCTTATATAAGAGTATGGGGAAGGTGTCCTAGGCGCAGCCCTGCAATTGCTGGCCGGTGCCACTACTGGTGGAGAACTTTGGTCTACTCTTCCATTCTAGCCAGACGACTTGACAGAGGTGGGAGTACCCAAACTCAACCAATCGTGACCTTGCTTATTAACTGACTGCTGTACTTGTATCCTTTGACTGTATTTTTTAAATATAAAAAAATACTAATCATTTAATATCTGGAATACACCTCGCCTGGCATTACATCTTGAAGTGCATGCAAAACGGTAAAACGTTTAAATTACATGCTCACGGACCTATACACTACGACTGAAAATCGGCATCCATTTGTTTAATTGAACAACAAACACGAGCTATTGGTTCATGGCCAAGTTGAAATTATACATTCTGGAGTTATTTCTAGAATTGGTCCAAGCCTACTGATTGCAAGGATATGATCCGGCAGGCTGCTCCACAACCACAGTGCCAGTATCGATGCCTGAATGCGGTACTTGAGGAACCTGCTGTTCATTACAACGGAGTAGATTTTTTGTTATTTTAAAATATATATAATAAAACTGCCATTGACACTACCGTGGCTGCGTCCGTAGCAAGCAGGCTGTCGTTCTCTGCAATGGATGAATGATAAATGGTGTGCAATCGCCGGGTTATCTCTTGGCGTTATCAAAACGTGTGCAGTTTGGTATTAACTGCGCATCTAATGCTTTGAAACTTGCAGATGGCGGTGCGTTCAGTTTTTTTAGGTTATAAGATGAATGAGAAATATCTTTCAATCGTTCGGTAGTCATGGCACAAGGAGATGGAGCTTCTGGAACTCCTTCAGTCAGTCAGACACGTCGTCTTGTTAGTGAATGAGACCGTGAGTTGACAAATAGAATAACTAGATATTAAATGTATTCATTAAACCCGCTACACAGGGAAACATGAAAGTAATTATTGGCGGTGACCAGGTGTTGAACCCAGGATCTCAACCAGTGCTGCCTCGAGTACCGATTCACCTGGCCACCTCTGCAAAAGTGACAATATCCGGTAGTGTGATATTTTTACACTTAGGAAAGCGTCCCATTTGACAGGGTTACTGCAATCGATAACATGCGTAGACCACAAACTCTGCAGGTGTCAAACTACGTGTTTGAATCTTATTCGGAAATTTTGTTTTGTATAATATACATTGTTAACTTTTGGTGAGCACATTTCTATAGGCGGTGATGACGATTTGTTTTTTTTTCTTCTGAACTTTTTTTTTGGGATAGAGTGGCCTAATTGGCAAAACAAACTGCCGGAGCATGGGGCGAGGGCAATTGCTTTCTCTTAACGAGGCCCATTTGCCCTGGAATTTCAATTTGTGCTGACGAAAGCGTGCGAGGCTAAGGGGTCTCGCGACGAGCGCTGTGTTTGTCCGTAGAAGGCGCATCGGCGAGTGCTCTCGGCGGCGATAAACTCCTTTGACGTTTGGCGGCGCGGCCAGCAGTAGTGGCCAGTGGCATTTTAAATGGTTCTCAATTGTTGTTCAATTGTATATTGAAAAAAAAAATCCATTCACTTTCAAAATGCAATCTTTGTTTGGCTGTCCCATTTTAGAAGTGCAAAACGTTGCATTTGTTTTCTCCCGGAGAAGGAAAAAAAAAGATGACCGAGTCATTTGTGATACAATTGCTGTCATTTTGAACAAGATAAAATCAATTATAGGCGGGTGGGGTGCTGTGGGAGTGTGTGGAGCAGTGCCGAAGTGGTCAGTTCAGTGCACCCTAAACCCAGCAACCAGAGTTTGATCCCCATTTAGGGCTAACATCGGTGCGACGCGACATCTGAACTGCTCCTGGGCCCACACCCTTCATTAATAAAACACAAAAATGTAACTCCTAACGTCAAACCCCGGCTCCCCCTGTACGGCCATTATGGTGAAGTTTGGGCAAACAACATCCGTGACCAAAACCGTGTGGGGGAGTCCATGCAGTAGTCGAGTGACAATGGACCGTAAATTAATGTTGCATTTTTGATAAAAATTATTACCATTTAAAATCAATTATTTTTATTAAACACCCTTAGAATTAAATTAACATCTATTATTTGTCTCTCCACGTAAAAAAAGATATTTTATTTTACACAATCCATCGACTGCACGGCCTTCTGGGAGTGTATCGTATCAGCAGCATTGGTTCAATTCAAGCAACACTCTGGAGCGGTTTCTCCACTCGGTGTCTCGCCCACAGTCAGGTTCGCTTGAACGAATGCTGTTGAATTGCCCGGTGGTTTTGAGCGAGGACGTTTTCCGTATAATATACGAGGTTATGGTTAACGATTCATTGGTGATACAAGTATGCGACAGAATTCTGAGTGGCTGGGGCACAGTCAGTGTGCAGTCACGGTTTATTTTTTTTATCTGTAATAAAAAAATATATACATACATGGGGAGACGTGACCACATTCTCGTATCTTCATAAACTCCTGCGGTGGCTTGCCTAGACCGTGTATTTCAAACAGTTTCATTAATAAATGAAGTCCACTTTAATGTGGTGTTTAGGTTTTAAGTAGCATGGTGTTTAAAAGGTGTTGGGGAAATGTTTTCAAATGTATACTCCGCATTATTCATGTTTATTGGCAAGATGTGCTGATTACATCTGCAGCGTGCAATAATTAATTTGTTTCAAAATTGAGTGTCAAGTTATGCAGATAAATTAAACGCCACTGAATCAACCTCGTTTATTATTTAAACTAAGTGTTTTACAAAATTAATGCTCTGGAATGTAACATTGAGGTGTCCCAGGATGGTGAATCTAACATCCAAGCCCTTTGATCTGCAAACTCCTGCTTTTCAACAGCTGTAAAATAACTCCATGTACGCGGGGGTCAAGCGTTCATTGCATAAAGTACATTGAGCATGACTGCCATATGATTGACGTGGAAGAGCATTCCAACTGTGCATTGGGAAAGCTGGACTCGACACGATCTTCGACTCATAGACACATGAAATATTAATGCACTCTACAAATACTGGAGCACTTCTTAAGGTAAGCTGCTTTTCGCAGGACAGTAACTTTCTTCTGATAGTGCCTGTATATTAGGAGTACACCGTTAAGGGTTTGCGATGTAACTCGGCTGCGAGGCACCTCGTCCGAGTCATGCCTTCTTGGTCTTGAATAGATGGGTACTGTGTGCGGCGCTATAATGCATTTGCCGTACTCAGAATCTGCGCTGCTGTTTGAACTAAGTCCCAAAAGTCGAAACTAAATCTCAACACATTTGTCAATAACACTGTGGCCCTAGAAGGAACCAAAAAATATATAATAGGTGGCGTTTCGGGCAATGGCCCTTGTGCTTGGTAGAGATATCTCACGACTGTGCTATGAATAGGGTCACTGCCAGTAATGGATTTTGTGCTGGTACACCACTGCCAACACAATTTCACAAAAAAATATTGATTAAATTTAATGTGTAATAATGCCAATGGGGATGTGGCCAAATACTCACTGCGAAAGGAGGTTAATGTGATGGCTTACAGGCGTAGAGTGGTCACCACACTGCATTATGAATCCGGCTACCTGAGTTCGATTCCAGCCTTGGCTGACATCATTGATCTGCTTACCTTTTCTATACTTTGCTCTGCTATCATGTTTTTGTATTGTTGTTGATACGTTTTGACCCACCTCGACTGGACATCTGTGAAAGAGAGCTTCATCGCTCATCGGATTCCTCCAGTATAAATATAGATTGTCATTCTGATTGACTCGGGGATCAGAGCACCGAGACGGGGCCACTGAGATCCTGGGTTCGAACTCGACCGCATGCCGTCCAATCACACAACCAGAGCACGTGTTGATGTTAACGCTGACTACATGGAAGCCATGTCCATGATATGAATTGCCTTTTCAAGTAATCTCCAATGGAGGTGGATAGGTGCCCGTGTGGCTCAGGGGGCAGAGCCCTGAGATTCTTGGTTCCAATCTGGGTTTCAGTCACCTGTGATTGAAACCAAGTTCTCAAGAGTGGTGAGTTGGTCTCAGCCCATTTATATGAAAATGCACAATAAAAAATCCCCACGTAAAATTTGTATTTTCACTTGTGACTACATTCCATCTCTGAGATGTGGGAAATTGCACCGACCAGTACGTGATAAGGAAATGTCACTTGAAGAGATCTCACAAGTAGTTCTGCAATATCTGCTTCCACTGGCCATTTTCGAACACGCATGGCGAGTACTGTACCTGCGGGAGTTTCGAATGGACATTTTTCTCATGACATGAAGCCGATAGCACAGCGGGATTTAAAGGGTGGCACAGCACGTGAGAGAGTGGGTTGTGGACAGCTCTTCACGCAGAGACACCTTGTGCCGCCGAGCGATGATGTCAGTCAGCGCTTGACACACCACTCTCCAGGCCTTTCTTTCAGGCTGTGTTCGGTGGCAGAGCTATCAATCGTGCAGGTGGGGGCACGCGTGCCAGAGGGTCCCAGGTACTGGGCTACGGGGAGGTGGGAAGGCAGACAGCCCCACCCCACCCCCACCCCCATTCATTTCCTTCAGCAGGGCCCATCTTTACTTTTGATGTTGCCAGGCCAGGATCTGATCCTATTTGTAGGAGAGCGGTAGTGCAGCGGTTAGCGTGCTGCTGCTATGAATCAGGCGACCAATGTTCGATTCCTGCTCAGGGCCAAACACCAGTGATGATTATCTTTTTGACTTAAAGCTTTCGTGACTGCAGGGATTCATATTCTTGGTTCTTTCGGTAAAGTCACGT
Organism: Petromyzon marinus; assembly: GCF_048934315.1. NCBI lineage: Eukaryota > Metazoa > Chordata > Hyperoartia > Petromyzontiformes > Petromyzontidae > Petromyzon > Petromyzon marinus. The sequence goes on from NC_133677.1 coordinate 3,960,023, forward strand.
AGAAGGGAAACAATAAAATACAAATATATTGTTTTATATTGTTTTATATTTTTATTGTTTCCCTTCTACGTGACTTTACCGAAAGAACCAAGAATATGATTATCTTTTTGTTGTCAAGGGTGTGTTGCTGGGGTTGCAGCGCCCTGTGCTCATCTCTGCGTCACCGCTATGTACAAATGCACACCCACGCGCATGAAACAGAGTGCATTGAAAATCCAGTTGATTAAACATCCTATTACTATATCCTCGTCGTGGTGGGATTGAGGCGGGATTAGACTGGTCGATTGTCGTGACACAGTTCTCCGTGTTGCAGTGATCTCCTTTCACGGTCTCTATTTGTGTTTAATTCTAGAGGGGGGTTCTTTACCATGTAATGATCGTGGTGCAGTGGTGTAGACGAAGGGATCATGTTTGAACGCTCCGAGCATCATGCTGTTATAGGGAACAAAGGATTGAACAAATAACGTTATTTTTTAATTAAATGAAATCTGAATGTCTGTTGAAGAGTGATTTATTCATTATTTTAGATACTGAGATATGCAAGGATTGTGGTGGATGCTCTAAAAACTTGACTGAATTAATAACAAATTGCACATTTGGATTCTTTGAAGACAAAATACCCATAAAACAATGCTCAGCCAGATTATAAAAATAATGTCGTAGCAGGGAGAAATAAACATTTGTTAAAGCTTAATTTATCATTCTGTTAAAAAAGGAATCGTGTTTCAAGATGCAAATGTGCAGCAGTTATTAATGTGTTATGTAAAATAAACATGTTTTACAATTTGTTGACATAGCATGACCGCAGAATATATATCTTAAGAAGACCCTGAAACAAAACAAATATAAATTAACCTTTAGATTCATATGTAAATCGTTTTTTGGTAGGACATCTAAAAAATACATAAATAATGACTATAAGTATGAAATTAAAGCAATAAATAAAGATTTATTTATTTATAATAATAAATTTTCAATGCCGCTGCCAACTACCAGCATTTAAATGCAAAAACAGTGAACTTTTTAAACCCTGCCAGGTGGAACACGCAATGCCCTGTTCTCAACTAAACCCTGCCAGGTGGAACACGCAATGCCCTGTCCCCAACTAAACCCTGCCAGGTGGAACACGCAATGCCCTGTCCACAACTAAACCCTGCCAGATGGAAACACGCAATGCCCTGTCCACAACTACACCCTGCCAGGTGGAACACGCAATGCCCTGTCCCCAACTACACCCTGCCAGGTGGAAACACGCAATGCCCTGTCCCCAACTAAACCCTGCCAGGTGGAAACACGCAATGCCCTGTCCACAACTACACCCTGCCAGGTGGAACACGCAATGCCCTGTCCCCAACTAAACCCTGCTAGGTGGAAACACGCAATTCCCTGTTCTCAACTACACCCTGCCAGGTGGAAACACGCAATGCCCTGTTCTCAACTAAACCCTGCTAGGTGGAAACACGCAATGCCCTGTCCACAACTAAACCCTGCTAGGTGGAAACACGCAATTCCCTGTTCTCAACTAAACCCTGCCAGGTGGAACACGCAATGCCCTGTCCCCAACTAAACCCTGCCAGGTGGAACACGCAATGCCCTGTCCCCAACTAAACCCTGCCAGGTGGAACACGCAATGCCCTGTCCACAACTACACCCTGCCAGGTGGAAACACGCAATGCCCTGTCCACAACTAAACCCTGCTAGGTGGAAACACGCAATTCCCTGTTCTCAACTAAACCCTGCCAGGTGGAACACGCAATGCCCTGTCCCCAACTAAACCCTGCCAGGTGGAACACGCAATGCCCTGTCCCCAACTAAACCCTGCCAGGTGGAACACGCAATGCCCTGTCCACAACTACACCCTGCCAGGTGGAAACACGCAATGCCCTGTTCTCAAATAAAACCTGCCAGGTCTAAACACGCAATGCCCTGTCCACAACTAAACCCTGCCAGGTGGAACACGCAATGCCCTGTTCCCAACTAAACCCTGCCAGGTGGAAACACGCAATTCCCTGTTCCCAACTAAACCCTGCCAGGTGGAAACATGCAATGCGCTGACCCTTCTCTGAACTAGCAGGGTGGGAATATTTTAAACGTTAAGAAGAACTTAGCGAGGTGAAGGCGATTTCAGTTCCAAAGGTAAGATCAGGGGATTAGGAAGGGAATAAGAGTGGTATTTGTTGGAATATCCCCCGTGTCAAAGATTGAGCCTATAATCAGATTATCCACGTCTCAAAATAAATTTTTAAGCCAGGTGCAAATCGGTGAACCCTCTGTGAGGACGGCCACCTCACGGCGGCACCGCTCCACCACCACCAAGCCCCTGCAGTGTCCGGCCTCGGCACGGTGGCTCTGTTCGTGTGGCGTGGATGATGGTGAGGAGTTTGGATGGAGCCCATCACGGAGAGCCTGTTACGAAGACCCCATCACGGAGAGCCCCTCGTGGAGAGCCCCTCGTGGAGAGCCCATCACGGAGAGCCCCTCGCGGAGAGCCCCTCGCAGAGAGCCCATCGCGGAGAGCCCCTCGCGGAGAGCCCCTCGCAGAGAGCCCATCACGGAGAGCCCTTCGTGGAGTGCCCATCGCGGAGAGCCCATCACGGAGAGCCCATCGCGGAGAGCCCCTCGCGGAGAGCCCATCGCGGAGAGCCCCTCGCGGAGAGCCCATCGCGGAGAGCCCCTCGTGGAGAGCCCATCACGGAGAGCCCATCGCGGAGAGCCCCTCGCGGAGAGCCCATCGCGGAGAGCCCCTCGCGGAGAGCCCATCACGGAGAGCCCTTCGCGGAGTGCCCATCGCGGAGAGCCCATCACGGAGAGCCCATCGCGGAGAGCCCCTCGCGGAGAGCCCATCGCGGAGAGCCCCTCGTGGAGAGCCCATCACGGAGAGCCCCTCGCGGAGAGCCCATCGCGGAGAGCCCGTCATGGAGATCACGTCAAAACCGTTTCCGCTGTCTGTTCTAAACCTTCAAGATGTTTGTTCATCAATAAGTGTCCTGGGGATGTGAACAGGATTTTTCTTTTGTCTATTCAAGCAAACGCGTCATCTAGAATACGTACAGTCTAGGATATTATATTGTACCGTATTTATTTAAATATTTGGGAACTTGTGTAATGCTTTCAGGATAATATTTGCTTTAAAATACCAGACACCTTCGAGGTGAGACTTATCAGAATTTTAGCATTGCAGATTTTTTTTTTAATACGCTCTATCAGAATCGTAGTTTTAATGTGGTCGTTGGGCCTACGTAATACAGCAAACACACAGCGCTGACATGACGTGAAGTCGGCCAACATCCAGGTGTCACATTCGGAACGGCACTGCACCGTTGGGCCGGTGCAGTGCAAGCAAATGACCAAGCGCATCCATCGCACGCGAAGCCATTCGCGAGCGGCCTTGCAGTGAAGTCTCGGGAGTTTTTCCGTCTGATGCCACAAGTCCGCGGCAGCCCGGGCCTTCGCACCTCGTCGTCTGGGCGAATGGCAACCGCCATCCATTTCCCCCCTGAACAAAGAGGAAGGGAAGACGAAGAGGAGGCAGCGGAAAAAGAAGCCTCCGCAGAGAAGACGGGAACAAATGGAGGCTCTGGGGCTGAGCTGCCTGTGCGGCTCCGAGCTGCCACCGAAGAAGGCGAGGCCGGATGGGGGGCGAGCGCACGAAGGGTCGACCAAGCGCTTGGCCGTCATCGTGGACGGGGAAGTCAGCGATGTGCTCTGCCAGGTGCCCAAGAGCTGCGTGCACAGGCAACCGCCGCCCGGCATCAACCCGGGCGGGGGCTACTCCGCCAGTGATGTGCCCGTGTTCGGTGGGTGCCGCTGCTCCTCTCTCCCGCACCGCTCCTCTCTCCCGCACCGCTCCTCTCTCCCACACCGCTACCCACCCCACCACCTCCTCCTCCTGAGCGTAGGGGTGCAGCCACACTTTGGGAAACTGTGGGTCTCCTCATTGGCGAATGGTTCGCGGTTGCCACTGGTTAGATTAGAGCCGCACAGTGACCCGACATTTGCTCGTACTATCGTGAATTGCCGACGGCATGTCTTACGACGTACTGACAGTCGCTTTTTAATGTGTGTTAAACTAAACTACTTTACTACAGCACAGGTGTATTATATCCAAACAAATACTGGTGAGTTGACTCACCAGTACGGAGCCGACTGTTCGTGCGCTACTGTGGATTTAAAGTTTCCACCATCGGCATAATAAGCCATCATGCCACTCTGTTGAATGGGTAAAACTCAGAGTCAAAAAACATGCTTGGTCTAAATCGTCGGCGGGTGTCTCTTCGCCATATATAAAAACAAATGTTGAACAAATTAATCAGTAATGCACTGGCAGAAAAAAAAGACTCAACACATTTATCAAAAGTGCTGCCTTTAACAGAACAACTTATAATTGCCAACGTTTTGGTCTGTGAAGGGGCCACCCATTGCTTGAAAGAGCGTCTGTTTTATAAATTTTATTTTGAGGCCACAGTGTGGTCTTCGAAAGTGTTCAGTTGTTAAAAATATAAATCTTTATTGTGGATGTCTCGGACACCAACGTTGTGGACACCCACGTTGTGGACACCCACAGTAACCCCTGCACCAAACCGCAACTTTTTTTCTGCCAACTCTGTGAAAACAAACTGGAACCGCGGCAGAAAACCGAGCGACTTTGTTTTTACCCTTTATAATTTAAGCGGCGAGCTGCTCGAGAATAAGTCCGCCAAAAAAATTGGGCTTTCTTTTTGGGGCGGGCGGGCAAGAAGGTAAAGTTATTTATGTACGCAGCGGGCGTAAAGCCCCTCGAGGAATCGTGGGATTCTGTTGCCAATTCCGCCGCGTCCCTCCGTGCCTCTCTCGACAGAGGCTTCGTTACCGTGAAGCAAGAGCGCTTGTGAAAGTTCCACTTTCGTTGTGTTTCGTACATTACACATGGGCGAGTGTTGATTAACCAGTTATCCGCCCACGCGAGCGTGTCTTTTTGGAGCAGCATAAAAAAAACCAAGTGCGGCAGATGGTGTGTGGGTAAAGCAGCTGGGCTGGGTCTACCTCGCTCTTGGACATGTTTCCGTGCAAATCCCACAATGGCCGACTCAGCCTTTCCTCTAATTGGGGAGGGGGGGGGAGGGGGTGCGTTTTGTTGCCCGAGACACCCTCTGTTTTTTTCTATTTCTGTGGGTTTCCTATTTGATTTTAGATGGCAATTGTAACAATCATAATTATGAATACATAAATGGTGTTGCTTGATTTATTATCTTTTTGTGCTACTTAGAAAGAACACGCCGATGCTGTTCAGATCCTCATTTGGAGAAAGTAGCCCTCACTGGGAAAGCAGAAAGGGCAGTGTGTGGGCGACTTGGGCATTTCAAGAATGTGAACACACTCTCATATCGATGTATCTTAAAGATGAAATAGCATGGGGGGTGGTGGGGGTGGTGGGGGCATTGATCCACATTACTCAATTTTAAGATTGCTTGTCAGGAATGCATTAAGTATTCTTAGGTAAGCATATTAGGGCTCTTTCAACCTGTGTACTCATGAACAATTGCCCAGGAGTGGTTACAATGCTTAGTGATATTAATTGTAGTCACGCATTCTGTGTGGTGGTGAATATTTAATGCCGACGATACCTGTGGCTATCCTCTTTAAATAACACATCACCAAAGATACACAATATCCATTTTCTCCATGATGCACAACCGTGGATAAAATCCAAATTGCTTTGCGTTGTAATATTGCAGAAAAAAAAGTTGCAGAACAAACGGCTACTCTTCCTGGCAGGAGGCCAAGACGAAGACGAATTGTTTGGAAGTGTGACTTTTTTGCCTGTTGACATGGGGCTCCTATTAAAGCTTTGCACCAATCCAGCATGTGTAATTTCAGCACAACCATTGCTGATCGCCATCCCCCACTCCCAGCTGTGTGAAACGACACCAAAGACAAAGGCGCTCCCCGTCCTTATATCCCGCAACAGACTCTCGGGGCAAGTGCCGTTAGCGAGCACCTATGAAGGTCGGCACGGCGTACACCAGATGGGTGGACGGCCAAGCACCACGCGCGGCCGCCTTTGTCTCCCCATTGGCGATGTTTGCACATCGCACCAGGTACTCAGTTGAGGTTAAGTCGACCTAGGTGAAGCCCAGGATCGATTCAGATGATCGTCACTGGTGTTGACCATGAGTGGGAATCGCACTCGTGTTGCCGATGTTCAGAACGAATCGCGCTAACCGCTACACTACTGAAAGTACAACCACCACCTAAACATGTTAGCTGCCGCAAATAAACACCCCAGTGCCAATTCTGTCAAAGGAAGTCAGTTTACACAAAAGCAATAATAACACGCTCCTTTCATAATGCATATGCAAGGTTTTCTAGGAAGCCTTAAGAGGATTAAGGTCTGGGTTATGAACAACCGTGCTCACGCCGTGTGCGTGCATATTCTCAGATATTGCGTTATCTGCAGATTGAGATGCAGCTCCGAAATCGAATGAGGCTGATGTGCTTTCTAATTAGATTTTGGGCTGCTCAAGCCATACACAAATCGAATTTGATAAGCCCCCCCCCCCCATGTGCCTTTTATGCTTAATCCAGTAATTCACCATAACCATAGCACATCGTTCAAGATGTTCAAAATGTTTTTGAATAATTCAGGCTCTCTGCAGTCAATGGAATGATATATATATGTATACAGTGGTTGCAGGGCTTAATTTCTCACTAAGTACTTTCTGGATCAACTGGAGTAGGTGCCACTTGACCAGGAGCCACAGCCATAGCGAAATCAATCCTGGATGTGGTGTGCCGGAGCATGGAAATATGTTCTGGGTAGCCGACCCGACGGACAGATCCAGCTGGAAATGAAGCCCCGAGTGTGTGAAAAAATGCAAAATATATTTTTGCTTACAATATTCGAAGACAAAATGTTCCACAAATCTGTGAAGCAGCTTCTACTTTGCAAACTGCACACTGTGTAAATGAACATGGTCGGTAGTTCTACATCCTTCAGAGAAATAGTGCAACATATCGCGTGTTACCATTTTGCAAGTGACAGGAGAGAATTTGAACCAAAATATGTTGACAGTCCCTAATATATCTATGCAAAGTGACATGAATATTCGTGCAGGTCTCTTAGGCTAAATCTCTGTCTTATATAAATTTCACATGGCCGAAACTCTGAATGCGCTCAATTTCAAATATGTGAAGCCGAAGCAGGTTTGAGCCTGATTAGTATTTGGATGGAAGACTGGCTGGGAATTACGGCTTTTGTCGGCTCGGATTATTTCGTGGCAAGAAGATAGCAGTCAGTAGAGTCACGGTTTCTTAAATCCATCTTTGCAGATCTTTGGTTGTCGTTCCCTCACATGTGAGTTTTTCTTCAGGTTTCCTTCCACATGCCCAAACACTCTTCGATGTAAGTGGCCCAGAAACCCCAATGCAGGACCGTCCTGAACAACAAAGTGAGTCTCGGTGAGGCTGTCTTGCGTATATAAAGGACATTGTTACGTTAAATGGTATTCTTTCACGGAAGCCTCAACCCTCCTCCCTCCCTCCCTCCCTCCCCTTTCCTGCAGGGATTACTGGTGTCAAAATCCAGCTCGAGGCATCGTCATCGATCAGCTGGTCGGTTTCTAAGCGGCCAGGGGCCACCGATGACGTTAGGATGGATCCGAGACAATAGGGTTACGGCAGGCGAATTCAGGGCGGCACGCACGGGGGCACCACCGGTCTCATTGCTGCCGTGATCTCTTTATGTGCAATGTGCACGACCGTGACAAGACCAACGACAAATGTGCAGCCGGGGGAAAGATATTGTTCTCATCGGGGCGATTGTAAATGTTAAACACGCGTCACGCGTTTCCTTTCGGTTGGTTTGTGTGTGTGTGTGTTTTTTTGTTGTCCATCTGATTCGCCGCAGGCTCCCAGCGTTGCACCGCTTACGATGGCCATGGTGGCACGGGGAGCGGACTTTGAAGGCATTAGGTTCATGTGTTAGCCAGGCGGCTGAAACGCCACCCTAAGCATTTTCGTTTCTCGCCACTCTTCATTTTTGCTTTGCCGTGCGAGTCGGCCGGAACATATTTCCGACCGTCTCTTCTGCAGCGTCGTTCACAGTCGAGTTTGGATTTATTAAAGAATACCCCCTTAATGCCCCACGCAATTGTTGTTCTGTTTGTGGATTGAGGTGGTGGCATGCTACTTGTGATTTATTTTGAGATTGCGACAAATAATTCTCAAGCCAATCTTGATTTGAAGCTTTCGTGACTGCAGGAATCCATACTCTTTGGTTCTTTCGGTAAAGTCACGTAGCTAGAAAAAGAATAGATCTCGACGTTTCGATAGCAACAACAAGCAATCGTCCTCAGGTGAAACAATACAGCAGGCGGACTGCTGAGGCAAGAGGAAATCATTTCCTTGTGTTGCTATCGAAAAGTCGTGATCTGTTATTTTTCTACCTACGTGACTTTACTCGAAAGAACCAAAGAGTATAATTCTCAAGCCATTTCATCGGACTCTTTACGTATATAAAGTGAATGCTCTCAGAGATTGTGAAATGCGACATTCTCTTAAAGTGATAAAATAACATTTACGACACTACTAGCGTATGCATATTAATTATAATGAATAATTTAAATGTGGCGTTTTTATTATTATAATGCTTTGAAGTACGGAAAGACTTGACATTTTGGTCAGCTGGCCTTATGAATTAATGAGTTGCTCTTAAAGTCAAAATGCTCATGGGAATGAGCCGCTCAAAATATGGCACCTCCGTTTCTCAATAGGAAAGTAATTTAGCGTTTTGCAGCTTCTGTTTAATAGACACGTACTCTATGGTGTATGCATACGCCAATCTTTTAACGAATGTCTCTTGCGTTCGCATTTTCGGGCTGTTGGGTGCTACTGCTGTTCGCGAGCACCTAATGAAGGCCAGCACGGCACACGAGGTGGTGGTTTGGTCAGACCTGCACAGGGCCGCCTTCGTCTCCCCAGTGCTGATGTTTATAATGGCTGCGTCAACGTAGAGGAGGCCCACGACCACATCTAATATCACCCGTCACCGATGATCGCCGTGAAAACAATGCGACTAGTTCGTCAAGTTTTGTAGCTCTGTACCCAAATGACAACACACAATCACAATCATGCAGATGACAACACACACAATCATGCAAATGACAACACACACAATCATGCAAATGACAACACACACAATCACAATCATGCAGATGACAACACACACAATCATGCAGATGACAACACACACAATCATGCAGATGACAACACACACAATCATGCAGATGACAACACACACAATCATGCAAGTGACAACACACACACAATCATGCAAGTGACAACACACACAATCATGCAAATCACAACACACACAATCATGCAAGTGACAACACACACAATGATGCAATGACAACACACACACACACAATCATTCAAATGACAACACACAATCACAATAATGAAATGACAACACACACAATCATGCAAATGACAACACACACAATCATGCAAATGACAACACACAATCACAATCATGCAGATGACAACACACACAATCATGCAGATGACAACACACACAATCATGCAGATGACAACACATACAATCATGCAGATGACAACACACACAATCATGCAAGTGACAACACACACACAATCATGCAAGTGAAAACACACACACAATCATGCAAATCACAACACACACAATCATGCAAGTAACAACACACACAATGATGCAATGACAACACACACACACAATCATGCAAATGACAACACACAATCACAATCATGAAATGACAACACACACAATCATGCAATCAAGTACGGAAGCGTGCGCGCACACACCCTGCCGGAATGGATAACATATATTTATTGTGTTTTGTTATTTTGCTTTCACCTTGCGAGGCACTTCCCAGACACAGAAGTTAGAGGCTTGCGTGAAAATGCGTCTGGTGATTAAATTGGCACCCGATGTTTGCCACTGATAATGGCTGTGAGTGGAAATTGAACTCAGGCTGCCCGGTTGGTAGCGCAGCGTGCTAACCGCTGTGCTACCACTCCTCACACGCATGCATGTAATTCACCTGCGTATAACCCAAATTTATTCCACAGGTCACGACTGCTTGGGGGAAATCGATTATCCTGAAGTATCAGATCACTATGTACTTTGCCTCTGGGATGGAAACTTAGATTAATGGCGGTGTTTTCACAGTCCTGCAGATGTCTGTGCATCACAAATCCTCCCGAACTTTTCCAACCCAGAGAATGCTTCCATGTACATACGTGTACTGCATATAAAAAAAATATAATGATGTCACGATGAAAATGTTTGAGTGTCGATTGAAAGTGTTCTCATGAAATTGCGCCAATTTGCTCGGCAACATTTACCATAATGATTGCACTCTGTGAATATGGTACTCTCCAACGGTGTACATGCAATTATTTTCACTTAAACGTGTACCGATTTTGGAGATGTAGTCCCTCTGCCTGAAACCCAGCTATTTCCACAAGATGAAACATCATTACGACCATTGGCCTTGGTCAGTCCACTGATGGATGAAGGCCTCCATTAGAAGTCACCACCATCTGACAATCCTGCAGAGTAACAATCCACCGAATGCACAACCCACGATCGCCTCTCGTCGCTCCATCCCCAAAGTAAACGCCCTTTCGGTTGCCTTACATTTCTTGGCTGCCACTCTGTTTCATTGAATCATTGATTCAGTGGCCTTGACATCAATTATGACTTGGCAATATCATTTGTTTTCTATATCGCTAATGGAGTTTAGCTGTTGGCAACGTGCAGCGATTGAATTGGCCGACGCCCAAGGTCCAACTTTCATTTACTATTTGCGAATCATTAGAGTCGCGTGTCTCGGCGGGAGGGTGAGGACGGTGAATGGTATCATGGCCTGCTGCTTTCCTGCTGCTTGCCACTGTGTGTTGTATGCACAATGCACTGCTTGGAACGAGCTACTGATAATCCAACATTCCCTGCGAGAGAAATGTATAAGGCAGCCGTGCTGGACAGCTTGGGGCCTTTCCTCCCGCCGTTTGTGGAATGTTTCGATGAGTTGAGCCTGGCCGTTTCAACATTTACACCGAGTCTTAAGAATTTGAAAACAGAAATCGTCCGAGTGCGACCGAGGCAACTTGCAGCGAACCGACCGAGTTGGATTCCTTGGCCAAGGCTGACATCAGTGGCGAGTGATATCTGAATCGTTCCTGGTTGCCATGCACGCGTGCAGCAATAATGTAATGTGCAGCACGCTGTCCATCCACTGCTGGATGAAGGCCTCCCCAAATGCTGTGCAAACTCGCTCATAACGCATTATGAAACTAAAACTGTAAACTTTTTTTTTATTTTACCTGGTAAGACCCACTGAGCTATATAGCTCTTTTTCAGATGCGACCTGACCACAAAGGATAGTTGAACGAAGTAGCTTATCACGTGGAAATTTACTGCAGAAAAATTCTCTAAATGCACGTTTCTAAATGTGGAGGGGGAAAACCAGAGGACCCGGATAAAAATCCACGCGACCACTGGGAGAGAGACACGCAAACTCCAAATATACAGCAGGCGTCAGGGTCGGGATTGAACACACAACCTCCTGTATTCAAGGCGAGGTAGTTAACATCTCGCCAACGCCGTGCCACACAAATAAAATAAAATAAAAAATACAAAACGTACATTAACACCCAGTGATAGATGTGGTGTTGGGGGAGGGAGTAGATTGTGGGAATTGTGGGGGTGTCCCTCCAGAAGGCTGCTGCGGTATGGAGATGTTAACTACTTTGTCTGGTATACAGGGGGCCGTGGGTTTGAGTCCGAACCTGATGACGCCTGCTGCTGTATATTTGGAGTTTGCGTGTCTCTCTCCCCGTGGTCGTTTGCATTTTTCTCCGGGTCTTTCGGTGTATCCCCTCCACATTTAGAAACTTGCGTTTAGTGTATTTATTTGGCTGCTATACGTTTCCACATGATAAGCTACTTCGTTGAGATATCATCTGTGGCCCGGTCGCTTCTGAAAATGAGCTATACAGCTCAGTGGGTCTTACCTGGTAAAATAAAAATAGATTATAGGTTTTTTTTTCCATAGATATTGCGTGTGCAACCGTATGTCATATATTTCACTTTTTTAAAAAAATGTCTGCAATATTTTGCTTACTTATCCTGAACTGTAAACTTTTTAAATGTTTTTGGAGAAAAGTAAAAACATCTGAAAATTTTAAACATAACATGGTTATAAAGACTGCCTTGGCTTTAAATTGATCCCAAGTTTGGTGAGGTAGGCCTTGTGTGTGCGGAGAAGAGAGAGGGATACAGGAAATATATCGCGTCTGTATTGGGCACCCTATAATTTGTAGTTTTCCACCCTAAGGGAGAAACTAAACAAAAAACGAAAAAGTTTGATATTTTAGGCAATATATATGTAACTCCACAGCCTGATTATGCATGATAATAAGGTAAATATGAATAAAACATGGGAACAATTAATGCAAATATACAATCCCCAAGTACAGCAGCGCTTTTTAGATATTTACTTTGTGGCAATAACAAAAAATAACCCACAAAAATAAAAAAAATGTATGTGAGTAAAACATTAACCTGAGGTATATAGCCTCGATGTTGACTTTTTTTTGCAAGCGAAGGCCGTGAGATATTGACCGATGAGTCCGTTCAAGAGGGTCGTGGCTGAGGGTTCAGAGGTCACACTTTCATGTACAGTGTGAGTAGTTAATGCCCTTTGAATCGCAATCCTGCCACTTCAAATGCCTCACAGGCGCCCCGCAATTACATTGCCATCAGGATTCCATTGCCATTTATTCAAATGTCCGAAGTGACCTTCAAATGGACTTTGCTGGACTAAAATATTCACAGCAGCCCGGGATTTTTAGGGTTGGGTTGTGCAGTTGGCAGGCCGAGTCACGTGTTTTAATTTGTAACGGTGAGGCATTTGTGATTGTAGGTGATGAATTCTGCAGGGTAGGGGCATGTGGTGTGTTTGATTTTTCCAGGGGGCTGCCGTTTAGATTGTTATCTGTAACAAAATCGCCGACTATTTAACTGATCTCGTCAGATTTTGGAAGCCAAGTACACGTTGATCGTGCCTGGATAGTGCCTGGATGGGTGACCATCCAGCTACACTGTGGGTAGCAGAGCACAGTGCAGTAAAATCTGTTGTTGTACTGTACTTCTATGTTCCGTCGCCTTGACCAACCCGCACTTACCAGCCGTGCTGAGGTATTGTCACATAACCCCCACTCCCCGCGCACAGCGTGGGGAGGCCCTCATCCAGCACTGGATTGACAAAAGTGCTGCGTTCGGACATGTGTCAAATTTTCAATGTGTTTGACTTCCTCCAGACGTGCATTCTCTATACTCAGCCAAAATCCGAATAACCTTAATCTTTACAAGGACATAACCTCCCGCTTGAGGTGGCCGTAGAAATTTGTAAGAATTTAATGTATTTTTTTATTACATAACAGCAAGCAAGTTCAATTTGGACTGATTAACTTTTTGCCCGAAACTGATAATGTTTCAAAGCAGCGTGCAGAAATTTCAAATGGTCTTTTGTGATTAAGAAAACAGCTCACAAAGTTTTATTCGGGATAGGCTGTAACCCAACCCACCCTCCGCTGCCTCTCTGTTCATGAATCTTAACTCTATTTAACTCTGAGTATTCCCTGTACCCTCATTAGATTCTGTGCATCTTTAACTGATAGGGCTGCACACTCACTGCTCACACAGTGGGGGGTCCACGGGACAAGCTATATGTGGAACAGTGAGTTGTCTGTGCAGCATTCAACACCCTTTGCTTAGAGTTGCTCCCTGTGGCGATATGTTTGCCAGTTCACTGCGGAGTGGATGGCGGGGAGGGCCACGGTAATTTGGGGAAGCGTGCCTTCCCCATGCCACGCTATATATTTTCTTCTTAGTTTAAGGGCACTCGAGTTAATTGCCACAGCAGTAATTGTGAGAAATGTGGCTTTAGAATATTGGCCATTATTATTATTAAGACGGCTTGGAAATTTTACCAGTCCATTGAGAGAAATAAAAACAAATGTTGGGCGATATGGAAACAAAGCTGGCATAATGGAAAAAAAGATTATCGTTGTTAAAAGATATTGTCTAATTATTTTTTGTAATTAAACTCTGGCTTAATGTGCAACTATCATGCAAATATATTATTATTTTACAACACAAATGGATTAGGCAAGTTATGATTCCACTCTCACAGCAATTCCATGGATTGGCATGATTCGGAATTGCAATTTGATTCTAGCGTCGATTCTGTTGTTTCATCTTCGGTTCTTGTGCACATGGTTCGATGCATTTATTGCGAGCATAAAAAATAGTTTTTTTATCAATGCATCGTTAACTTCTGAATATATACTCGTCATGTATTCGTAAACTAATGATGCAAACAATTACCGCTGGCGTTTAACTTACAATTCAACGCTCACATTGTGTTCGCCTGCACGCATCAACACGACTCTGTTTTCCCGTTTGTTCAACATAACACGAGCTTTTGAATGCTGAAAATCGCTTGTGGCACACAAGTCCAGGAGAGCTCTTTTACAATACAATTCCGTGGACAATGGAGGCGCAGAATGTCGTTAACAGATCAACGTGGGCCAATAAGCCAACAGCACGCAGCGTTGAAGGAGTGTGGTGTTCTCTCTCCCTCCATTAGGCTTTAATGTACTTTGCAATGAACCCTGGAAATGTAAGTTTGATACCTAGCCACGGCTAACATCAGTGGCGGGCGACGTCTGATTGCGTCCTGGGAGTCCCCTGCAACGACCCGCATTCGCCAGCGTGGTGAAGTATGGCTAAACGACTCTTACGACCGGCACGGCACAGGGGAAAGCCTTCGTGCAAACGGCGAATTGAATCGTTAATCAGTCTTAACGAATGGTTCTTTTGCAAAGTATTTTAACAACAGAGTTTCCCGAACACATTTGTCCCCCCGCCTGCCCCAGCACCTTCGACTATATCACGGTTGGCTACCTCCGGTGCGAAAAGAGTTCGACACTCGTGCACACAAGCAATGGGGCTCAGCGTCTTTGCTCCGGATAGAAATTTTCCCTCGGATTCTACCTCGCAGTGTCGCCATTGGAACACCGCCTCACGCGTCAGCCGTTTCGGGATATTCCTGCGAGATGAATGCATTTGATTCGGTCAAATGGCGCTCGTTAATAATGCATCGCAAGTATAGATATGCGCGGGGTTGAATTTCGCGGCCGACGGGAGTATCCACTGTTCGATTCTATCATATGCGTAGGCGTTCTTGCTTGATGCGTTTTGTTCCCCCCCCCCCCCCCCCCCAGTATTTTAAGTTGAGTTTTTTTCTGCTGCGTTTACATTTTAAATAATACAGTATCACATATCTATTCCTTTTCTTCAGTGTGTACGCACGGTGTCATCGGTTGTTATTATTTAATGCGCGGCTGAAATGTTAATGGGAAGGGCATCTGCCACCAGAAATTGGAAGGAGAAACATTATCCGGCGCGCACAAAGCTCCTGGAGTTAACAGTTCATCTGCCGCTTGTAATGACCAAATATGAGACGCGTCCACACGAGCACAAGTCTCTACCGTGACTGAGCGCTCTGTGAGAGGGTTTGAAATACTGGATTATGCAGCGTGGCATTCATATCTGGTCATCGTCGCAAAAAGTCATTGGGCGAATGCATTGATTGAGTGCTTTTGCTGCATGTGACCTATGTAATGGCATCAATAACAAAATAAATTAGTGAAGTGCCAAATGGGTTGTCAGCTACATTTTCTGTTTCATGGGGGGTGTTACATTTAATTGGGAAGTCTACTCATTGTAACATCGCAGTGCCTTTTTTTGTTTGACAGTAGTCGGTGCGTTTAATTTGAACCATGCACCTTGCCACTGTATCTTATCGCACGCGTGTTGCTTTGTTTCAGATCGTCAACATTTCATCCACAGCGCCACATTAACCAAATATACAACACACATGGTGTGGCATGAAAAAAATATATATAAGAATCGGTTTTGCCCCTTTTCTGGCAATCAAACAGCGGGTGTTAAGATGTTAAAACACTAAAGAGAAACCTTTCTGCAAGGAATAAAGTTGCTGCATTGGCCACGCACAGTGCAAACAAAACAAACAAACATTCAAATAAACAACCTTGTATTTTTGTCACACTTTGATACTGGCAAGCAAGGTCTCATTGATGTAGCTGCTGCTCACCCCGAGCTATGGATGCTCTGATACGTGCGGCATTGTCCTGGTGCTGTTCGCCTTTTGGCGTTCTTCTCTGCACTGGCACTGGAGAGACGAGGCAATAAAGAAAGTTGCTGTCTCTGGTGTAGGCCAAATCAGCTTCACAGACGATGCCCATCGTATTGTCACAGCCACGTGTTTGTTTGCATGCTCACCACAAGTGCCGTGTGTGGGTCATGCAGACTTCATTCCTTGCAAAATGTTTCTATTTGGCGTTTGAACATCTTAACACCTCCCGCTTTATTGCTAGAAAGGGTTAAAGCGATTCCTATTTTTTCATACTTTTATACCGGCAAAAAAGGCCCCATGTTAAGATGTGGCGTATATGTTTATATAAAATGCACATCGGTCGATAACCATCGGCGATGCTGCATCCTCTGTTGGATGAAGGCTTTCCCGAGTTTTCACCATCCCCCCCCCCCCAAGTGTGTAGCAATGCAACGATCCCTCCAGCTCCAGCACACGAGCTGAGGCTCATAACTCCATCTCCGTGATATTCGTCCGCCTCGGAACCGTTCCTCCTGCTGCCATTCTCTCATCAGTCTCGTCGATCGTTAGCCGTCATTCCTTCTGGGGATACAGCACGTTCCGCACCATCGCTAGACGTGTGCAAATTGTTGCAAAGAATGACGCGTTCCTATAATGTGCACGTATGTAGGTCGTGTGTGTGCGTGTGTGGGCGTGTATGTGGGCGGCAAGGTGAGTGAGCGATGAATGACAAGTCACAGTGATTCAGTGCAACACCAAATCACTGAGGGTATAAATAGCAGCTGTGCTATTTTTGAACATGGAGCAGACACTGTGTACACATTTTCCGCTCAAATACCAATTCAGAATTTTACATTTTCCACGCTGGGTCTGCCGTTGCCATGGACCGTGCCAGCATTTAAAGCCACCTTTACACTCCAACCCGCTTGCTCCTAAACATTCCTTGTCTAAATTAGTGTCCCTTTGCCAATGTCCATCTCTCGTTAAGCAATTATCCCCATTCACACCGATTGCCAGAAGGCTGGATACGTCTGCTACAAGTGAAAGTGTTCCAATAAATCAAGGGCTTTTCCACCAAGGAGAGCACGGCTCCCCCTGGGGGCCATGCCGGTTATAATCAGAGGGTTCCTCGGTCAGTTCCACGATTGTTTTAAATGTGCGAGCCTGCGTGGACGGACGGATGAGCGCTCACGTTTGGTGGGTGGCGTGCGTGCATGCGGGCGGGCGGGCGGGCCAACGCCTGGCTGGAGTTCGCGTGCAGGGGCAGCCGGGATTAACTTTAGCAAGTCTTCGGAGTGTGTGAGCTAACGAGAAAGAACTCTAAGATGGGACGAGCAATAATATTAATTATTAGTGGAATGCAGAAGTTGAAATTGCTCGACTTTGGAATTATCTCCACTCGTTTCTTTTTCCCACTTGTTTTTGTATCACATTGCTGAATTCAAGGGGCATATTTTGCTCTTATCTGTTTAGACTTTATAAAAATTATGTTTCTTGCTGACTGCTTTGTGTGGTTTGGAGCTTTTGGGCCTCTGCTCATGCAACCATGTTGAACAAAAAGACTGCTGTATGGCCTGGTAATGTCAAACGCATGGCACCAAACAGCAATCTAGCAAAAGCAATGGCAGTGTTAGTGGAAGGCAATAGAGGAAGAGGATGACTGAGACGAAGATAAATTGATGTAGTGGAAAAGGAGGCACTTGCACAGAGACGAATGACAAGCAAATATCAGCAACAGATGAGTTATGATGATGATGATGATGATCGCCAACAGTGAATTACTGCTGAGGTTATTGCCGTAAGTACATGGACCCAGTGACCTCCGTAAAAGGGGCTGTATGGGGAGAGAGAGTGCGAGAACTACCGAGTCTATTTGTTGACAAGTGAGTGAGTGTGGCAGTGTGTTGGTGAATGGGAGTGTGGGTGCTCCCGGCGAATGTGTGGGAACGTGCGCGCGTAGCGGGATTGTGTGTGAACATTTCCCTTTAATAATATTGATTGGGAAACTGGAAAGGAGTGCCCCATGTACGGTTCTCATGCCGCTGCACGCAAAGGGCAATTCTAAACTAAACTATTTAATTTTACCAGGTAAAGCCCACTGAGCTACATAGCTCTCTTTTCAGAAGCGACCTGGTTACAAATGATAGCTCAACGAAGTGGCTTATCTTGTGGAAATTTTATAGCACCCAAATACTCTAAACGCGTGATGTTGATCCTAAATGTGGAGGGAAAAACCAGAGGGCCCGAAGTAAAATCTACGTGACCACGGGGAGAGCATGGATGCTACAAATATACAGCAGGCGTCAGGGTCGGAATCGACCCACGACCTCCTCCATACCAGGTGAGGGAGTTAACATCTCACCACCGCGGTGCGCCCCTCTCTAGGAAAACAGAGTTTGTCGTATTTCTCCTTGCAGCCATATGGGTTTATAAAGGGTAGAATTAACCTTAATTCTGACCCGCCGCAAGCCATCCAGTCACACAACCGTTGCGTGCGCTAATTCTATCGCTCAATATACAGAGGCCGAGGCAGTGGAGAGCATTTTGCCGAGGGTTGAATTTCTTTGAGGTGGCTGGCCGAGCTCGGGGGTCGGAGCACTGAGCTGGTAACGGTGAGATTCCAGATTTGATTCTGGCTTTCCGCTGCCCGTGATTGAACTGGGTTCTCAAGTGTGGCCGAGTTGATTGTATTGGCCCAATTAATCGACTGCTCAAACAATTATCACGTTAAATGTTCGTCATCGTGTAACAATGGGAGAGTGTTTCCTGCCTCCCCTCCCCCTTCTCGTGCGGATTAAAGAACAGGATAGAATCTCAAAAGTAGAGCCCTGTGATATCGCCTTCCACGAGCTGTTCTCAGCGTGTTGAAACGCACTGCTGTACAATTATTTTGAAAATGGATTCTCCGCCTCGTAACATGACACCAACAGCAGAAAAAAAAGGAAAATAAATGAGACAAAGAGGGGGTTGCGTCCATGTGGATCGAGGGATTGGTTTTGTGTCAGGAGTTGCATCCGGGTTTCTCCCACCCAGAATCAAACTGAGTTCTGAACCATAGTGACTTGATATTCTCATCCTGGTCACCAATGAAATGCAAATATAACCCATCATATATATTTATTTAACAAAAATAATTGAAATGTCAATTCCAGAGTCTGGAACGCAAATTATTGATTTGATTCCCACACGATGTGCAATTGCCTCTTATCTCGGTGTGGATAAGAGGCAATTGAAGGAAATCTCAGTTGTGGTTCTGTGATGTCATCTTCCACAGGCTGCTGTCCGGCGTAGTCTGATGCACAAGTGGGGTGGTGCACGCAGTTGGAATGCAAATGGCAGGAAAACATTCTTTGGAGGGGGTTGGAGTACCCACAATATACCCAAACACACGTGGCCTGCCGATCGACTAATAGCGCAGCACACGTTTATACAGCACTGTTGGTTGGACAGAGGCATGGGGTGGATTGGGGGGGGGGAGGAATTAAGAAACTTGCCCATTGCTTCAACTGCCACGCCCGACCGAGAGAATGAACAGGTAACATGTGAACAGGTAACATGTGAACAGGTAACATGTGAACAGGTAACATGTGAACAGGTAACATGTGAACAGGTAACATGTGAACAGGTAACATGTGAACAGGTAACATGTGAACAGGTAACATGTGAACAGGCGACATCTGGGTTGCCAGCTCAGCGTGCAAACGATCACGCCCATGGCAGCATCTGAGTCCAAACGGTAAACTTTCAGATGTATTTCTACTGGTTCCTGCTATAACTGGGCACACGCTCGGCTAAGCACTGAGACCGAATCTACCATCGAGATCAATGTGGGGTCATCACGCAGAGTTTTTGCGAAACCTTGTTTTACGAGTAAACTTGGTGCTGTAAAGAAACACAAAGCAGGAAAACTGGCCTTACACAAACATACGGCCTCTTACAATAAACGATCGGTGTACGGGTATTCCACGGGTATTTATGAATAAACAATTTTGTTCCTAATTCTAATAATACAGGTTCAGTATTGAAGCCAACTGCGGGAGAACAGCACGTGACGGCGTCAGAGCAATGCCCAGCGGGAATCCGTCGCTGTTTGCGTGGCAATCGCGGCGCGGGCATGACGCTCGGTGGCTGCTGTGGGGACGAGTAGGCGGGTAGACGTTGGTGACTGGGCTGTGGGGACGAGTAGGTGGGTAGACGTTGGTGACTGGGCTGTGGGGACGAGTAGGTGGGCAGACGTTGGTGACTGGGCTGTGGGGACGAGTGGGCGGGTAGACGTTGGTGACTGGGCTGTGGGGACGAGTAGGCGGGCAGTCGTTGGTGACTGGGCTGTGGGGACGAGTAGGCGGGTAGACGTTGGTGACTGGGCTGTGGGGACGAGTAGGCGGGTAGACGTTGGTGACTGGGCTGTGGGAACGAGTAGGCGGGTAGACGTTGGTGACTGGGCTGTGGGGACGAGTAGGCGGGTAGACGTTGGTGACTACTGTGGGGACGAGTAGGTGGGTAGACGTTGGTGACTGGGCTGTGGGGACGAGTAGGCGGCAGTCGTTGGTGACTGGGCTGTGGGGACGAGTAGGCGGGTAGACGTTGGTGACTGGGCTGTGGGGACGAGTAGGCGGGCAGTCGTTGGTGACTGGGCTGTGGGGACGAGTAGGCGGGCAGTCGTTGGTGACTGGGCTGTGGGGGCGAGTAGGCGGGCAGTCGTTGGTGACTGGGCTGTGGGGACGAGTAGGCGGGCAGTCGTTGGTGACTGGGCTGTGGGGACGAGTAGGCGGGCAGTCGTTGGTGACTGGGCTGTGAGGACGAGTAGGCGGGCAGTCGTTGGTGACTACTGTGGGGACGAGTAGGCGGGTAGACGTTGGTGACTGGGCTGTGGGGACGAGTAGGCGGGTAGACGTTGGTGACTGGGCTGTGGGGACGAGTAGGCGGCAGACGTTGGTGACTGGGCTGTGGGGACGAGTAGGCGGGTAGACGTTGGTGACTACTGTGAGGACGAGTAGGCGGGTAGACGTTGGTGACTGGGCTGTGGGGACGAGTAGGCGGGTAGACGTTGGTGACAACTGTGGGGACGAGTAGGCGGGTAGACGTTGGTGACTGGGCTGTGGGGACGAGTAGGCGGGTAGACGTTGGTGACTGGGCTGTGGGGACGAGTGGGCGGGTAGACGTTGGTGACTGGGCTGTGGGGACGAGTAGGCGGGTAGACGTTGGTGACTGGGCTGTGGGGACGAGTAGGCGGGTAGACGTTGGTGACTGGGCTGTGGGGACGAGTGGGCGGGTAGACGTTGGTGACTGGGCTGTGAGGACGAGTAGGCGGGTAGACGTTGGTGACTGGGCTGTGGGGACGAGTAGGCGGGTAGACGTTGGTGACTGGGCTGTGGGGACGAGTAGGCGGGTAGACGTTGGTGACTGGGCTGTGGGGACGAGTAGGCGGCAGTCGTTGGTGACTGGGCTGTGGGGACGAGTAGGCGGGTAGACGTTGGTGACTGGGCTGTGGGGACGAGTAGGCGGCAGTCGTTGGTGACTGGGCTGTGGGGACGAGTAGGTGGGCAGTCGTTGGTGACTGGGCTGTGGGGACGAGTAGGCGGGTAGACGTTGGTGACTGGGCTGTGGGGACGAGTAGGCGGGTAGACGTTGGTGACTGGGCTGTGGGGACGAGTTGGCGGGTAGACGTTGGTGACTGGGCTGTGGGGACGAGTAGGCGGCAGTCGTTGGTGACTGGGCTGTGGGGACGAGTGGGCGGGTAGACGTTGGTGACTGGGCTGTGGGGACGAGTAGGCGGCAGTCGTTGGTGACTGGGCTGTGGGGACGAGTTGGCGGGTAGACGTTGGTGACTGGGCTGTGGGGACGAGTAGGCGGGCAGTCGTTGGTGACTGGGCTGTGGGGACGAGTAGGTGGGCAGTCGTTGGTGACTGGGCTGTGGGGACGAGTAGGCGGGTAGACGTTGGTGACTGGGCTGTGGGGACGAGTAGGCGGGTAGACGTTGGTGACTGGGCTGTGGGGACGAGTAGGCGGGCAGTCGTTGGTGACTGGGCTGTGGGGACGAGTAGGCGGGTAGACGTTGGTGACTGGGCTGTGGGGACGAGTAGGCGGGTAGACGTTGGTGACTGGGCTGTGAGGACGAGTAGGCGGGTAGACGTTGGTGACTGGGCTGTGGGGACGAGTAGGCGGGTAGACGTTGGTGACTGGGCTGTGGGGACGAGTAGGCGGGCAGTCGTTGGTGACTGGGCTGTGGGGACGAATAGGCGGGTAGACGTTGGTGACTGGGCTGTGAGGACGAGTAGGCGGGTAGACGTTGGTGACTGGGCTGTGGGGACGAGTGGGTGGGCAGACGTTGGTGACTGGGCTGTGGGGACGAGTAGGCGGGTAGACGTTGGTGACTGGGCTGTGGGGACGAGTAGGCGGGTAGACGTTGGTGACTGGGCTGTCGTTTTTTTTTCTTTGCCCACGATGCCTCGTAGGTGTGACGGCGATAATGAAATTCTTTCGCGCGCATTGCACTTGGAATAGCATCCAGTGAACTTTGAAGCTATTAGTCACTTTCCCGTATGGCGACGCTAATTCTCACGTAATTTGTTTTGTCGGTTTGGTATATGCGGTCTTTTTTAATGTACAAACGTTTTCAGGTCCAAACGTTTTCTGGTCCGTACGGCGTACAGCCGTACGGACATGAAAACGCAATTTCCCTGTACAAGAATAGGGGCTAAACCGTATGGATTGACGATATGTGACGAGGGGGGTTTGAGAAATGTGACTTTAAATACATATAGATAACACGTTCTACTCAATTAAATAGACTTTTTCATAAATGTTTTCTCCTACAACATCAGAGTGCAGCGCCACATTAAATACGCACTACAATGACAATAGTTTAAATCGATTCGAAGCATGTTTTATTTTTTTGAGGGGGGGGCAGAGCTTTGTGACGTCATATTTGAGGTGGGGTCTCACTTTTTGTGACGCCGTGTGATGAAGGGTGGGGAGGGGGGGTCAAAAATCGTCCAAAATCGCGTGACGTCATTTATGGACGGCCCATTTGTCAAGTTCCATCAACAGTCACGAAGCACTTGTATGGGAAGGATTGTGGTTGTCTGTGGACAGTGGCCCACGTTTTATTCGCGTTTGCTGTAAAGACAAAGTAGATCGACACGCATCGTGACTGTTTTGGGGTACACGCGTGCTTCATCATTCATGCCACGGGTGGTTGCAAGGTATTTGCTGCCCGTTATTAGGCATATGAGGCATCCATGACATTTTTTTGGTTATTTTATCAGCCTATCGACCTTGCATAATAAGTTAATGTTGTTCAGTTAGCAATGTTCACACACATGTTGATGAGACCCGAATGGTCAAAACCAGCCCATAGGTTGCCCACCCACTCATTTAATTGTATGCACCTACACATACTCTATGTACGTACACGTATACAGCTGCTAGTCTTTATGTATATTGACTATTAAAGAACGCAAGTTTGGGCAGGAAGGGTCGATGACTGATGGTGGACGAGATTTGTGATGGAATGGCGGACAAAGGCGAGAATTAAGCCTACGAGGATGACCACCACAGATACAAACCATTCACCAAATTGTCAATAACGTTGCCTTAAATGTACAAATATATAACAGGTAATGTTTTGGGCGATGACTTTGATAGCAGAGACTCCAGCTTCATGTGCGGGAGTGAAATGGATGTTGTGGCATCACGGGACTGTGTGGGATGCCAATGGCCTGGATAGGCCTTCATCCAAAAGTGGATAGATCACGGCTGATGATGATCATGATGATGGCATTAATTTGGCATCTCGTTAGTGGGTTTTCCCTGGGCCCACTCTTGTGCATAGCCAAGGGACAATATGCTTAATCCGTGTTGACTCTGGGAGGGCCTTACGAGACTCAAAAAGGCTGTGTAATAAGCTCACGACGAAATAATTTGCTTGCTGTCTAACGTAGCCGAGGTCGTGAGAAGTTACGACATTTAGATGCTCCAGCTTTTAAAGTCCCGGCGGTAATTTCAGGGCCATACATTGAGCGGGAGCAGGGACGTGATCGTGGGGGCTGAATGTCAGCGTTGCTTGCCCAGGCCATTCCCCTGGCAAGGCGAGGTCGGGGTGCAAGGAACTTGCACAACGATGGGTTGGCTTGAGATGGCATTATTCCAGAGCTCGGCTTTCTAATTATTTTCAGCAATCGATTCCCTTGCCGATGATCGGCTAATTGGACAATGCGACAAAGAATAATAATAGGGTTTTTCCCCTTTTTTTCTGGCAACAAAACTGAAACCTTTTTTTACAAGGATTCATGTCTGCATTAACCACAATACCCGCAGTCAAAATGCAAACAAAAAACATACTATGATAGTATATGCATTGTCCTTGAAACTGATTGGTTCACACCAAGGGACGGCTTTCTTTTGAGCCTCGACCCAATTGGTGCTCGACTAGATGACGCCAAAAGGCGTACAGCTCAAAGACAATGCACTATCAAAGTAATGAGGGCTCGGGGTGAGCATCTACATCACAAGCTAATCACTCAGCTATTTCAATGCTAAATTCTATGCTAATTCCTTTGTCAAGGCGCTTTGTTTCTTCTCACACAGCTTAAAGGTCGCGATCTGAGCGTGGCTTTTTCGCTCCAACGCTGTCCTCCAGACAGTCTCGTCCCTTCACCTGATGAAGGCCGCTTGTGTTGTGGCCGAAACGTCGTGAGAATTTTATTGTGTTATTTTATTTTATCAATTTATTATTTTATTCTCATTCTACGTGACTTTACCGAAAGAACCAAAGAAGATCATTAGACCTCTTTTGCCAGTACCAAAATATAACAATAAAAACCCTATTATTATCTTTTGGTACTGGCAAAAGAGGTCTAATGAATGCGACAAAGAGTTTGGCAACAACAAAAAAAGTCTCACCTCCTTTTCCATGTGTGCCGCTGGACAGGAGGTGAGGGGGCGGGGCTTGATGACGTCGTCAACATCACTAGTCAGGCCATGGTTGGTGCGACGGCACAGGGGGTTTCCTGCCTTCGGGATGCCAGGATGTCGAGGCGGTCGCCAATTGTATCGGAGTCCAACCGATCGACCACTAAAAAAAAGCAGTTGCTTTACATTTGTTAGTCGATGAATCGACCCGATCAACGAATCATCCCGGCTCCATTGACTAATTCTCCAACGGCTGAGCTGCGTGTGTTGTGTGCGCGTGCGTGGGTGGACGGACATGTGTGTGTGTGTGTGTACGTGGGAGCGGTAGTGTCGCGGTTAGCGCACTGCTGTACGAGCCCGGCGATCCGAGTTCACGGCCAACACCAGTGACGATTTTTTTAACGGTCCTGGGCCTCCCCTAGGTCGACTCAGCCTCAAATGAGTACCTGGTGCGGTGTGTAAATATCGCCACTTGGGAGACAAAGGCGGTCGGGCGTGGTGCTGGCCACCCACCCCCTCGTGTGCCACAGTTCCGGCCTTCGTAAGTCCTCACTAAAGGGGGATCTTTGTTTTTGTCTTTTGGTTAGCACCCGGTGCAACGATCTCGGCGACCTGAGTGAGTTTCATTCTCATTGCCAACATCATCAGTGGCGAGCGATATCTGAACTGGTTCTGGGCCACGCCTAGGTTGACTCAGCCTTTTAGTGAGTACCGGGTGTGCTGTGAAACAACATTGACACTGGGGGAGACATTTGGCCCAGCGTCCTTCTCGCTGCACCACCCACTCGTGTGCTGTCCCTGGCTCTAATAGGTGCTCGCTAAGAGTATTTGTCAAAATGAAGGCTATATGGTGCGGAGTCGGGGAGAATAGTGGGGAGTCGGGGAGAATGGTTATCTTTGTGTGTGGACATGTGTGTGTGTGCACGGCATTCCCATCCACGGCATGCCTAAACAGCTTTTGTTCGGCCGAATAGAGGGGGCTAAATGGGCGCGGCACGGGCAAGAGAAGAGATGGAGTGATGTGGCACAGGAGGATGTGGAGCTGAGTGGACTTGCCGATGACTGGTACCAGCGGTGTCAAGATCGGCCTCTGTGGAGGAGGCTCGTGAAGGACGCTGCTGGGCAGTTGGAGGCAGCCGCCCTCAAGCAACAACGGAGGGCGGAGGAGAGACGCTCGCAACAACGAGCGGAGCGCCGGGCGGCTAAAACGCAGCAAGTTGGCACAGTAGGGGGCACAGGTGGTGCATCGGCCACTCATCTGAGTCAGTCGACCCATGCCACCTGGGTCTGCCCCGTGACCTCCTGCCAGCGGGTGTTCGACACTTCACGTGGCCTCGCTGTTGTGTGCGTGGCAAACTGGCGACTGCGAAACGAACGCACCCACACCTGCACTCAACACCTGCACTCCAAACCTGCACTCCACACCTGCACTCAACACCTGCACATCTGCACACCTGCGCTCAACACCTGAAACACTTGGACTCCTGCACTCAACACCTTCACTCAACAATGCGCGTGCGACGTTCCTCCGCGTGTCCCTTCGACCGTGCAGGCATCACGTGTGGATTAATCCTCCTCCTCCCGCCGTGGTTGTTATTATCAGGTCACCGAAAGAAATGCGTGCACCGATATTCTCTCAATGTATAAAAAGCCAGAATCCTGCTGTCACGCTAACTCTGTAACGCTCTCATCAACAACACGGTGTAACACAATTTTGTTCCTGGGTACTAAGTTTTTAAAATTGTATGCCTAAAAAGTATTTTAAAAATGGCTAATAATCCCCAGAAACTTTGCTTTTGTGACCGGGACTTTATGTCAACGAAAGACACAAACGCACACGTTGTCTCACTGAAAATAGTTAAATTAAAAAAATATCACTATCCTGGTCACAAAAGCCAAGTTTGTGGGGAATTATAGCCATTTTCTATACTTTTTAGGCACAAGCAATTAGGAAATAACACTTACTACCCAGGAACAAAATAAATGTTTTTGTTACACGGTGTAATCACGTGCATGTGACATCACTCCACATGGACCCAATAATCATGCCTGTAACATTATTTTCGAGTGAATATTTCAGATTTAGCGCAAAACACTGCAGGCTAGTAAGAAAGAGAGGAACAAGATCGTTAGAGTGACGAGCAAATCGGCATACTGTACGTGAGGGTACACATGCCACGTCGCCTTGCTTGGGGTAGAAATTGATGGCTCTCGATGCCGGAGGTGTTTGCAGTTCTGCCCTGTAGCTCTCCGAAGTGCTTTCTGCTCGTACCGTGTGTTGATCGGTGCCGTGTCCGACGTTTCGCTCCCACTTGCTTGGGAGCTGCTCAAAGTTCTTCAAGGCTCCTGAAGAAGCTCCCTCTAGCACATGGAGCGAACCGTCGACCACGGAGTTGATATTCGTCAAGAACCTTGTTTGCGATTCAAAATTGAGTTTTGGGTTAGGCCAAGTGATCATCTGGCAGGATACATGTCGTGACGCCCTCCGCCACCTGACATAGCGAAACAAAGTATGACATTGCCAAGTGCATCAGCGTTTAACGCGCCAATTCTTATTAGTTTAAGATTTCCGTTAAGTTGAGCAACAAGTCTCACAACCATATCGAATGCAATTTAACCGCATTTATTTCGTCTCATGTGCAACGTTTGCTTTTCACCGTCTCACCTTCTGCACCCTCCCTACCCCGATTCCCCCCCCCCCCCCCGGCTCCCCATTTGCCCCTGCAAAACAATCGCACCGCCCCCCACCCCCCCCCCCCCCCCCCCAGTGGCCGAGAGTCAGGACGAGCGGCAGAGCGTGTTGGTGGACAAGCCCGCGATCCACTGCTACAAGTGCCGCGACCTGTGCCGCGGGGAGGTCCTGCGCGTGGAGAATCGCCACTTCCACGTCTCCTGCTTCACCTGCAAAGGTGGGCGAGCTCCGAGTAGCGAACGACACCACCCCCCCCACCCCACGCTGCCTCCACGATGGGGCGTGTACTCTTCGGTGCGTCCCCTCCCTTGGCTGCCACGCCGTCGCTGATCTCGACCGCCGACCGTCGTTTCTCCCGGCGACGTGCCTTTCCCCTTGCCCTGCCCCACGTAACCACTGTTGTGGGTACGGCGCCACTACCTGCGCTGATAGTTCCCGTTTCTATTTGACCGACTTCCCTGTTCTTTCCAAGGGTCAGGATGGATGGGGTACTGTGAACCGACTACTCCTGTTTCTCCACCACCTACCCACACACCGACACACCCACCAAACCAATAATCCTGGGGTGGGGGGGAGTGCTGTTGTGGGATACTGTGAGTAGCAAATATTTATATATAAATA
Source organism: Petromyzon marinus (assembly GCF_048934315.1). NCBI lineage: Eukaryota > Metazoa > Chordata > Hyperoartia > Petromyzontiformes > Petromyzontidae > Petromyzon > Petromyzon marinus. Next base: position 3,988,472 of record NC_133677.1, read on the forward strand.
CAAATAAACAAGCAGTAGTCCATCTCTCTGCATAAATCAAGTGCATTTTGGTCACTGTCCAAGATGTGCTCGTGAATGCTGTTGTGTGTACGCTGTTCCTTCTGCTTGTTATTTCAAGTCGCTTTCGGGCTCACCGACTGTTAAAATTGGGGGGGAGGGGGGGGGCGATTGTTGCTCTGCATTCGAGAGTCGGTGACGTCCACTGTGGGTCTCCCGCTGAGCAGGGAGCTCGGGGCTGGGAGCTCGCAGATGAAACCCACGATGTGAGCTCTCTTATCCTGGAGTAATCGCGGACAGCGACAGATTCGCGCTCAATAACACGTGGTACCGGGAGGCATTTGATTTGAAAAGCTATGGAGTATTGTGGTTATTTCGATTTCACGCGGCAAATGGAATCTCAAATACACGAGAATGCGTGTAAGCCACCGGGCATCATGTTGTCCCGCAGTCGCTTTGCCTCGAAGCGGCATGATAACAGGATAACACGCACGCACGCACGCACGCACCCGTGTAGACAACATGGTACATTCTATGATTAGTAGTCTGCACCTATGACCGATGCAACGGCAGCACTTTAATCACAGAGTTATACAGTCTTAAAATAGCATCTTCCTCGGCTGTCCCCCTGCAGAGAGACGGCACACTTCCCAGCTCACCTCTTCATTCTGTCCACTGTCCGCCTCTCTCTTTTCAAGCCTCGTCCTCTTGCCAGGGGTCACCATAGCTTCGCAAACGGAACCTGATCAGCGATAATCAAGGCACCCGGCCTACATGCCGTCAATTAATATTTATTTTGCCTAGGATTTGCTTGCACCGCCCGTAACCGTCATGTAGCATTTTTTTTTTAGTGACGCCTCGTGACCTCCAGCGTCAAATCTGGAAACTGTTCGGCGGAACGGAGGAGCCATGACCCCCTCCCCCCCTCCCCCCACTGTGCACCCTGGCCAAGGGATGTTTCACGCGAATTGAAAATCTCGTGTCTTATTACCGTGAGCGATATCGGTTTTTCTCTTTGACCTGATCGCCCTGAACGTGCTCGATCTTGTCGGGTTATCTCGGAAGCTAAGCCGGTCTGAACCTGGTCAGTAATTGGATGGCTGACCACGAGGGCTTGGCCCACCAGGTGTTGTAGATGCGCAGGGCCATAGCGTGACCAGGAGATGGCCATGCCAAGCGTCACCCTCTCATGCACATTGTGGGTTTTCTCCGGGCTCTCCCGGTTTCCTCTCACAATCCAAATAATCATGACTGGCATTGACTAAACATCCCAATGTAGCAGGGGCCCTTCTTTAATAGTCTTGAGACTCAGTGGGGCTTTTGCAGGTAAAGTAGGCTAATATTATATGTTTTTCACAAGCCTTTCGACTCGTGTTTGGCGTGCTCAGAACACACGTCCCTGGTGCAAGGAAATAAATGGGGCCCGCTTGGGCCCTCCCACCCCTCTCGCCCCAATCTGGAGAGGAGGGACGGGGGGGGGGGGGATTTAATAAACGTGCCAGTAGCCAATTTTCTCAACTGCCACACCGAGAGATCGTATCGAACCGGCGATTCGTGGGTTGCAAGTCGAAAGCGCCAACCGTTACAGTGCGGCAGCATCTCGTTTTGAAATGATGTAAATGTTATTCCTGACCCACTTGATCCCGCATTGAAAAGACTTTTGTTCAGCCAGGCATGCGAGGGAAGTGTGCATTTTGTATGCAAATCCTGAAATCTATATGCCGTGCCCACGTCTTTCGCAGCGGCTTCTGTCAGGGCATATTTTGTATCCCCCGCGTGACTTTCATGTTTCACTGCCACTGTTCTCTTCCTGAAGGCATGCTTTCAGCTCTCAAATGGCCTCATTTAAAGAAGATTACCTGTCCTGCCGTAAAGCCACCTTGTGCCTGCTAATAGGGCCCCAATGAGAGTGGTCACGAATACCGTACTTTTAGAAGGCAGAGGGGAAAAAATCCACGTGAATTAAGTCTGGCAGAAAATAATTAAACAAACGACCTTAATTATTATTAAGTGGAAGGAGTCGGAACCTTATAACGCTGACAGATGTATCATGGAAACAAGATGCAAACATTTAGTACTTTTTAAAAGTTACTTTTCAAGGCTCATTATTTTTTATAAGTCACAATTTGTTTTTTTTATGCATTGTGGGAATGTTTAACACGTAGGCTTTCGCGACCAATATTATTCATAATAAAGGTTTTTGGGTTAGATCGCGTTTATTTATAAATGTGTCGTAACCCTCCACCACCCGACACGGCCAATCAGCAAAAAAAGTGTCACGTTGACACCCTGCTGCTCTATATAAAAACCGGGAGCAAGCGAGGGCTTTACCATTCTGGCGAATTGCCCGATGATGCTGGAAGTATTTACCAGCGAAACGTCGTACTCAAACTGTAAATGTGGATTAACTCTTCAACACACCGGTGGGCTGAAGTAGTGAATTATTTGTCTTTTGTCAACGTGACACTTTTTTTGCTGATTGGCCGTGTCGGGTGGTGGAGGGTTACGACACATTTATAAATAAACGCGATCTAACCCAAAAACCTTTATTATGGACATTGTGGGAATGTAAGCGAAGGGTTTGTGATTGCATTCATTGTGTGATTTTTTTTACATGCAATAATCTATGTGAAAACAGAGATATCTGAAAAGGGATTGGAGCTGTGTCATTGTCCACTTTGCAATGAACCCGGCAATGTAAGTTTGATACCTAGCCACGGTTAACATCAGTGTCGGGTGACATTTGACTTCATCCTGGACATCCCCTGCAACAAACCGCATTGACCAGCGTGCTGAAGAATAGCCAAACAACCCCAATGACAGGCAGGGGAAAGCCTTCGTACAGCAGCGAATTGATACGTTTATCGGTCTAATAGAATAATCTTTCGCAATGTATCTGAAAACAAAGTTGCCTGAACATATTTGGAGCCAAGGCTATCTGGGAAATGCAAACAAGGCTTCAATTTGGACTGACGAGATTAAAGACGTGGGGGTGCTCTTACACAGCTCACAGCACCCTACTTGATGCAGCTGCGATCGTTTCATACTCGAGTGCAACCGGCAGCGCAAGAGAAAAAAAATTCCTTTCCTTTTTTGTTATTTGGTCCCGTGGGCCACTTGAGGCTTTGTGTCCCGACACTCCTGGTGGCCAGGACGTGCTCTCAGAGTCAGGGGTGCAGCCACTGCTGGTGTCATTGGCGTCCGGACACCCTCCAACTTTATGTATATATATACATACGCACACAGCTTCGAGAACCCAAAATATTTGTACGTAAATCATTGTTTTTTAAGTTGCTTATTTCTCTCTCTCTCCCCCCTTTTAACAATGTGACACCAATGCCATGAAGTGCCCTGTAACGGAACACAGTCGGCCACAAACAGTCGAACTCGCACGTCAATGCCGAGTCAGCCGCCAGCCCATGTTAAGTTTTAATATATTCAACTTTCTTTGGGATTTCACACCCTGATTTCTAATGCAAACGTTGTGAGTGTGTCTTATTATCCAGTATTCGGTGTGCGTTTGCGACCACATTCCTTCAACTGTATTGTATGTACGTACGTTGAACTTCTTGCTGTAATGTAGCCAACCGTGCTCATCGTTTTGGGATACGTGCCACTTTCCGGAGCGTTGTATAATCCAGAGAATACGGTAGTCGGAGTGCAGCCGAACTCTTCATGTCTGTGACGAAGTTTGGGTGGGGGGGGAGAGAGAACTTCGTGGGCCCTATCTGGAATGTAACGAAGAACCACCGAACGCTCCCGTCTTTCAGTTTGGCTGCGTCCCCTGCTCGGAGTCGAAACGCAGCGTGTGCTACGAGCTTAGCAAGCAACTTCCTTTCTCACGGCCACGTCAAACACCGATGCCCAGATATGCACACACGTGAAAAATAAAGAAATTAAAGTTTACTTTTCGCTTCCCGCAAATTTAGTTTGGTAGAAAATCGCTTGGGACCTTGGATTCTTGCGGCCGTTGACACGAGCGCCGATGGCGCTGAATGTTTGGCATTCTCCGCGCAGGGATCGCAAGGCAATGGTCGTTATGACCCCGGAGAAAGAATGTTATAATTGTCGAGGAACAGTGCCAGCCACAGTTTCAATTGTGAAGCGGAGTGCGGTCACACTGCAGTGGCCAGTGGTCATTGAGCGATAACGTTGTTGGATAGATATTATCCCGTGTGGTTCTGTTTGCATATGTGATGCCGCAGAATAAGTCACCTGTTCATTTTAATTCTAAATACGTTAACGTTTCAGGTTTTGACATGTTTCAAATGGCAGAACGCCTTATCAGCATTGCACTTCGTTCCTAAGGAATGGAATTAAAATGCAATGTTACACTAGAAACGAAAATATGAAGATGAAATGGATAAGTATAGGTGCATCGCCAAGTCTCACTTAAGACACCACTTATTCTTGGTCCACGGCTTTCAAAGTACTGTACACGACTGTTCTTACGTCATTCACAGTCATCGTCGTCCCTGATCAAGCCACTGCTGTATATTTGTTGCGGTTGCACCCGATTCAAGCGCCGAATGGCTCACAGGGCTATACCAAATAAATTAAACTGAACACAATCCACCGGCTCACGAACCGATTTATTCGCTCCAACTCCTCAGTAGCCATACTTTCAGACGCATTCCTTACCTTAGCTGCCACTCCATAATTCCCGTTGACTAGCTATCGGCCATCATCCCATCCAGCGACAAGTTTTGCCCAAACAGACTTACTTTTCTACAGAGTCAGAATGTACGATGTCTGAACTTGCAGATGTTCTCTCGTCCATGCGTCCTTCTTCCTGCCACTCAATATACTTTCTGTCATTGTTCACGTGTATCTGTTACGCGAAAGGTCAAACGGCACATGGTGACCGAAGCGATAAGACATGTAGGCAGCTATTTAAGTTTAAATACAATAAATGTTTCAAAAGAGGATACCGGTGGGTTTGTAAAAAAATGTTTTTAATCAAATAATAATGCAAGGCAAACCTTCCTGAATGCATGTTGTACCTTAGACTCTCTGAGCACTCGTACATTTCACTGTCAAATGTATTCGAGATACGTTTGAAACCGGGGTATGCAGCGTGACGGTGGAAAAGGAAGATAGCAAAGCAATTGGACTGCTCGGTTCACGAGAGTAATGATTTACTGTGCTCATTGAACATGGCAAAAAAATATATATCCTTGCGCGACATATTGTGACATGTTATTCATGCAGGAGTAATTATACGAATAATATTCTCCTCCGTCGGGAGATCCCGTGATCCGTGACAATAAACTGACATTTTTGCATCTGTGGCCATTTATCCTTTGTTGATTATAACAATCATGGCTTCAGTACGGAGATGCTGTTTTCCCCCTCTGCAAATCCCAGTGTTTCCATAATGCAAATTGTGCATTAATTGCTCATATTGTCTGGGCTAAGCCGTCCCTCGTAAGCTGTTTTCATTCGACTGAGCGGACGGCGTTGCCAGCGTTTCAGCGGAAGTGGGCTCATCCGATAGCAGCGACACACACAATATCTCGTTGGAAATCACCCGTTCCCCGTCCGCACCGCCCGACGCTTCACGAAACATCAGAAATGGCAGCACGCATAATCCGTGTTATTTGGGCCTCAACTCTCTGTTCCCCTTGCAGTTGCCTCTAACCACATGCAACGCACATAATAATAATGTTTAGTTTTGTATAACGTTGTTTTCGCGCAAGTTTGCGTCTCACAATCGCTGAGGAACCACAGACCAAGCTGGAAGGCAAGCCAGCTGGTGAGCCGGCGCTACCAACAGTTGCCCATGCTCTGCAATCCTATATTTTTTCGTGTGTTTTCAGCCAGTCAACGGATGTTTATACACGTGGGAGGAAAACCGGAGCACCTGGAGAAAATCCCACGTACGTGAGGTGGGGGAGGGCAACACTACTACGGTCTTTCATCCAGAAAGGATGGATGATGAGATTAGGTCTGCACTTTGCACGACCGCATTTTCCTGGCAAGCCCAGGGTGTGGTAACTCGACGGCCAACGGGGGGGGGGGAGCTTCTCTAAAGTTGCGAGCCACGAGCTCTCGTCTCCCCAGTGCCGGATTTCAGGCTCGCAGCTACCAACGACCGGCACGGCCGATTTTCTCCGACCACGACGTCCGTTTCATCGGCGCTCAGTTGCGCTCGTCGGCTACAAGGAGCGAGGCCGGCAATGCTTCTGCGCCGCTCGTGTCGCGTAGATTCGGCGCGGCCTGTGCGCCAGTTCCTGCGGTCAGCGGAGGGAGAGAGAGAATTCGCATTTTGTGCGGCGCAAGCCGAGGCAAACGAGAGCCGAATCAAGAGACGGCGACGGTGTTTGCGGGAGGCCTGAATCCAGCAGTGGGCTCACCATGGCCGATGTTGATGATTATGACGGTGAACAGATCGTGCCAAAGATGTCCGCGTTGCAGACTCCACGGGACTCTTCCGCTACGTTTCCGTGACCATCGGCAGGCGAGCTAGGCTCGCTCGGTTTGTGAACCGGCCTACTGCACACGGGTTCCACATGGCGCCATTTCCGGGCCAATCCGGCACCAAGCAAGCTGGATGCCAACCCCAATTGAACCGATTGACTCTTCTGGGCTTTCACATCGTGCACAAATAACGAAAATAATGCATGCCTGGGATAGCCTAACCTAGCCTGAGCCTGAGTTAACGATTTTTATGATTATTTTCTTTTTGAAAAAAGTCACTTCCCGACGAGTCGTAGAGGTTTGAATGGGGAAAGAGGGGTAAGGATTACAGAGCGGAAGGGATTGAGCTTTCAGAGCCATGCTGCTCACAAAGTGTGGGAGACTGTTCCGATGACTCGAGCATGGTCCAGATTCGTACCTGGGCCAGATCCATACCTGGGTTTTGGGAACAGGGCATTTATCTTTTTGATGTGTCGTGAAACTCTAGTGCTCAACATTGAGCTTCCCTATACGTTCTTAACTGCCCCCACTGGACATCTGTGAAAAAGAGATTTATAGCTCATCGGATTCCTCCAGTATAAATAAATATGACGACTCTGATGCTTTTCTGTGAGTAAGAAGCACCAGGTGGCTCTCAAAATGTGTCATGCACCTCGGGCTTCCAACAAACGCAGGAGAGTGAAGGGAAGGTTTGCTCTTCGTGACCTCTTGCCTACAGCAGAAAAATCCACGGACTGTCCGCACACGCACACATTAAGAATTTTTTTCATTAATTAATGCACTTACCGACAGTCCAATTGAATCAAGATGATTGTGTTTGCCACATGAAGAAAGCGTTATTCGTCCTTGCTCTGCGAGTGACTTTGAAAGAGCGGGTATTTAAACGTGTGCGAGAGCTGTGCACATTTTTGATACCGTACGAACGCGCTCATTTCACACGTGGGACTCTCACGGCCAATATCATGGTACAAAATTGTTTAGATCCTGTCACATTATACCTCCACGGTCTAACCCAAAAGGAACTTAAATGATGAGTCACGAACACACTGCTTTCAAATGCGTTTCGGGGATATTAAAACAACAACAGCAACAACAGTAACTGTAGTTTCCGCAAAATAACTCGCTTTAATCCGAACAAAGAACTACGCACGCGTGGAGGGGGGGGGTAAGCGTTTTGCGCACCGTCAGATTTTAAGGTTCGGCTGACCGGTGCAAAGCACACTGGGGGGAATCGTGAAGGGGCCGTTTTGCGACGAAGAATTTTCGAGCCGTCGGTACCTCTCCGGGCTACCTTTGTCCACCGTGGCCCTGCGTACTTGGCCCGTTACGCCCGGGCGTGTTTTTGGGCTCGTATGCATTTTGGCCGACGATGAAAGTACGTCTCTCGCCAGCGTTCATTATTTAGCGTTGGGTCCCCTCCCCTCAACCCCATTTATCAAGGCTGCCAGTCCCTCGCTCACAGCTGTTATAGCAGGTGTCTGTCCTGTGCTGTTCAGATGCATTTTGGTATTCCTGCGTTTGTGTTTTCTACGGTGAAAAAAAAAATTATTGCTATGTTGAGCAGATTGAGAGTGCGTCGTGTTTTTGTTGTTGTTACAAAGATGACGTTATCCTGCCCCAATCATCTGAGCTCTGTAATGCCCATCAGCGTTTTTTAGCCGCGTGTCTGTGCCATTGTGCTTTCCCGCGCTCCGTTTGTTTGTTCACGCAGCACAATCTCCCCGGCAAAAAAAAATAACACGACAAAGTTTTAAAGCCGTCGCAGTGACATTTAAATATATATTACGTGAGATTAAACAGATCTGATTTTGGATGCAATTCAAGGTAAAGAATTACAATATTAATTGATGATGTGATTTTCCGATACATTTCCCGTTCAGCTCCAGTTGTTTGACGAGAGGGGAATGCATAATTAACTTGCGCACGCTACATCATTGTGTGAGAAGGAAGAGATCAGAAGCAAGTCGGAGTAAAAAAATTCAAATGAACGCCGATCATGTGAGCGCTAGTGCAGCATACCGAGCACCGTTCTGAAACTTTCATAAGAATCGCCCAATTGGCAGCCTTTCTGAGACTCCCCCCCTCCCTACTGGCTGTGATTCAGTGATGTTTAGTTCGTTATGGGGAAACATCGTGCGTAGCATTAATTTGTCTCATGCTGTTCGTGGCAATGTAGAAGCAGTTGTGGAAATGTAAACATTGTTAAAGTTCTCAACGCTCATTCTCTACCCCGCTGTAAAAAAAAAAAGTATCCGTCGGTCGTCTGTGTGTCCAGGATGGCAAATTAGCATGTTGTATAAAGGGCTCAATGATATAACAACAACATGATTAACTATAATTGATGCAATTGTATGGCCTTTTGTCAATCCTCTGCTGGACGAAAGCCTCTCTAAGCCGTATTTGTAAGTGCAGGTTGGTGAAGGAGAGGAGAGTCCATGAACGGTTGACACGTGACTTGTCACTGCCGATAACCGTGGCTGGGAATCAAACTCAGGTCATCGGGTTCATGGTGAGGAGCGCTAAATAATATGACACCATTCCACCCTGGATTTATATATTTTTAAATATAATGAAAACAAACATTTGATTCTTTATACATTAATCATAAGCAGAGTTATTTTTCTATGTCATTGCCACAGTTTAATAAAGGACCTAAAGTCACAAAATGCTAAAACAGAGAATTCCAGCCTCTATAACCAGTTTAGTTTTAGCGTAGTTGTCGGTACAGCCATATATATTTTTTTGGAAAGTTGTGCATGTTGACCCCCTGCCTGCCTGGCTTTGAATTGTGAGTCGAAATCTACGTAGCTGGAGCGGCGCAGTAAATATACCCCCACGGAATCCAAAGTGCTGATCGAGCGTGGAAAACCCAACAAATTTCGCGCCCTCGTTGCTGGTTTGTGTCCGAACGACAGCTGCGTTAATCCACGGCGATGGCACCAAGCGGTCTGGGAGGTGAGGGGTAACGGAACGCTAGCATCACGCTTGCTTTGCTTAAGCGCAGTGTGCCTATCGATCTAAATAGGGCCGCGGACGTCTATAGTGGTGAGTTTGAAAGGCCTTCGGAGGGTTAGAGTGGCAAATTAAATAAAATAAACCGCAGGAAAGGTGAAAGCTTTAGAGGATTTACTTTGCGATTCGCGCGTTCAACATTCACCACCTGGCTTTGTGAATTTGGCTTGCGTCGTGGTGACAATATTTACGGCGGCTTGAGCAGGTGCTCTTGTCTTCCAGCGGTGGATAGATCCTAGCTGATGGTCAGGGGCGGAGCCACAGGGGGGGCTGGGGGGGGCTCAGCCCCCCCTGAAATTTTGGGAAAGTCGGTAATCGGGATAACCGGATATCCGGCTGCTGCAAAATGCTGCAGGCTGCCACCTTGTGCTGCCCTGCAGGCTGCCACCTTGTGTGCTGCTCTGCAGGCTGCCACCTTGTGCTGCCCTGCAGGCTGCTTGAGCGGCAGCCTTTCGAACTTATCGAACTTATTAGCCACATCAGCGGCTCCGACCTATTAATAAACTCCGCGTTCAAATCCAATAAAATTTGTTTTATACATTTGTGGCGCCCATTGGAAAACATACACTGGATATCTCAGAATATTGAAGTCAGCCCCCCCAAAATCAAAATTCTGGCTCCGCCCCTGCTGATGGTGATAATTATCATGGCGGATGATGAATGATGATAACGATGGCGAAGGGGCGCGTCATTACACGGGCTTTATTTATTTAAAGGTTTCACCTCGGCAGGCCAATTCGAATGGAAAGGCGCGCTTTCAAATACGGGGCTGGTCCAAGAGTTACTTGCCGTTACCTCCGCCTCGCGTAGAAACGCCTCGTGTTTTTCACGAACCTCTGCTGTGCGTCTCTGATCGACAGACGTGACGATCAAACTCGCACAACAGCCACGTGGCGCTAAGCAGTGTGGCCGCAGGCAGCGTGGTTGGCACTTGAGCCCTGGTACGGCGAATGAAATGGGGCCACCACCGTGCTCCAATCTTTGACCCCCCCCCTCTCTCTCGTAGCCCGGCGCTTTCCCCGACCTTCCCCCTGCTCTTTGTAGCCTCGTGCATCGGTCACTCTGGTCAGAGGGTCCTTGTTGCGTTTGCACCGCCTGCACGCTCACCAGCTACGCTACCGGTGTAGGGCCAGACACGCGTTCAGTGCTCGCGATGAGAGAGACACGGTGCTCACGAGCGGTCGCTGTCGGCACGGAGAAACGGCTTTCACGTTGAGCCACAGATCTCGAGTGCCCTGTGAGAGTGGCAGCGCGAGTAACGCTGGGTCCTTCTGCAGCCATTTAAGCTTTCGTTTTTTAAAAAAAATATTAATGTTTGCGAACGGAATTTAAGTCGGGCCAAAAAAACTAACCCCCATGTCGCTTTTTGTTCGTTAAAATAAGGGCCTTATCAAAGCACGGGCATGTGGTGGAGGTCCTGGTAAAACACATTCGGGAGAGGTGCTTTAATTATTTTTTTTGTTTAAACAGGGCTGCACCGTGTGCACGTTGGTGTGCAAAGATTAGTCCATTGCTGAAACTAAACTGCGAGAAAGAGCTCTGGTATGGCTAACTCTTTAAGATGATAAACCAAGCAGCCCAAATGCATCCCATGTGATAAGGGAACCTCTGTATAATTTGATATACTGTATAAGTAACAGATATATCCTAAATCAATCACCGTATATACATTATTTGTAGGCAGTATACTGGTAGTGCGGTGATGAGGGCGATGTGTTATGACCCTATCGCCGGCCGCGCCCAACATCAGTGCTGAATGTGTGAACCGGTCATGGGGACCCCACCCGGGGACCCCCCCAGCCCCCCCCCCCCCAAACTTCACCAACCCGCATTGACCAGCGTGGTGAAGTATGGTCAAACAACCTCTACGACTGATGCGACGTTGGAAACCTTTACCCAGCGACGGATCGATGAAGTGGGCTGTAAATAAAACATGTGTGACGTTGAAAATGTCACCTTGGCTTGCGCGTCTCCCCCTGCATGTCGCGTTCTCTCGGGGTACGTGCGGCGCCCTATTTTCTCTCCGTTCACATTGTGACATTATGAGCGCCGGCGATTAACGGGGGGCGTTTATTTCCGTCCCCGCGCCCGTGACTGCAAACGTCGCGTCGGAGCGGCAGTGCGGGCGCGCGGGAGGCAGGGATGCGTTGTGAACTTTGTTATATATTTCGATTTAAAGCTTTCGTGACTGCAAGGATTCATCTTCTTTGGTTCTTTCGGTAAAGTCACGTAGAATGAGAATAAAATAATACATTGATAAAATAAAATAACACAATATTATGTTATTCTCATTCTACGTGACTTTACCGAAAGAACCAAAGAAAACGTTATATATATATTTTTTTACGCGCGAGCAGAGCGCTAGGTGCCGATGACATACGGTTCTCACCTGGTTGCTCTGCACCAACCCCCCCCCCCCGTCTCTCCCCCGGCTCCTCTCCTCCTCCTCCACCACCAGCCTTTTGATCGTTGCGCGTGCTCCTCCGCAAGCCGTGCACGGAGACTTTTAATTAAAACGGTCAATCCCGGCCACCGAGGCTCTCGCTGGCCAGTGAGAGCGGTCGCGTAAAGGCGAGCGGCGCCTATAGGGGAGGGGGGAAAAAATGTATTACCACGAAAAATTATTCAACAAAATGCGTCCAGCGCGTGCGGGCCGAGACGCGGGCGCGGGAAATTGGCGCGCGCGGATTTAAGGCCGTAGATTTTGTCGCTGTGTTCTCGTTGAGGATGGCCTTTTGGAAAAATGTAATTCTTCGGTAATTCAAGCCAACCCGCTTTGAAAAAGTAAAAAAATCAAGAATGTCTTCTCCGGTCAGGGGGGGGGGGAGGGGGCTGACCAAATCGTCCGGAATGTGCCTGGTCCCGTCAGACCTCAGAAAGCTTAAGCAGCGTTTGAGTCTGTGGCAGTGCTTGGAAGATCCGACCACTTCGGCACAGAGACGGACAGGTGGAGTTGGCGTTGCGGGGGCAGTAGAGGGCAGTGTAGCAAAAACTAAATATTGTTCTATACCTCCCCCCACCTTCACCGCCCCCCACTACAATTGACCAGATTGGTGAAGTATGGTAAAATACCTTTTACTGGCAATATGTTGTGGGTCGGGGCTCGCTCAGCAGTGGATTAACGGACAGTAAGCGTGCATAAGGCTGTGTGTTTACCAGACGGACGTGCAGCAGCATATTTAATAATTTATCCTCGAGAAGTGGGGCATGTGGGTGAATCATTGCCAGCGTTGTCCCAGAGGTAACCCCTTCATGTTGGCCAATCACCTGCCCCGTCCATCCTGAAATGTAATTTAATCGCAAAACTTTGACCCTTAGGAGACAAAAGGTTGGTGAAAAAGTTGTTGAGTGAGTTTATGATTAATCCTGACATTATTGTTCCGTGTAAGTATGTACTGTATGTAGGCATGTTGGACTTCTTTCGCACCGTACGTAGCCAACCGTGCTGATGGGAAGTGCGTTTTTTTAATATTTCGTTTTTTTTAATTCAGCCTTAATACCGCCACCCGCTCAGTTCGCCACGCGTCAGAGCGGCCGACCGACCGCCTGCCTGCCTGCCTCCCTCCTCACCGCCCCGCGGTGCCCGCGCTTCCGCTCGCTCGTCTCTCTCGCTCCCGCAGTGTGCGGCTGCGACCTGGCGCAATGCGGCTTCTTCGTGAAGAACGGCGAGTACGTGTGCACGCTGGACTACCAGCGCCTCTACGGCACGCGCTGCCAGGCGTGTGGCGACTTTGTGGAGGGAGAGGTGGTGACGGCACTCGGCAGGACCTACCACCCCCGGTGCTTCGTGTGCTCCGTGTGCAGGTGAGCGCCCTGCAGGCTGGGCGGTGCCCCGGGTCCGTTCGCTACGAACCCGTTCGAAGGAGAGACGTCTTTCGAACGGGAGACGTTCGAAGGACGTCCTCCAGGCAGTAGACCCAGAGGCCGCCCGCGATCGCGCTGGGAAGACCGAGGAGCGACCGGCGGTCCGGGAGCCACGGTTGATGCCGCTAGGTGGAGGACAGGGCAGGTTGGAAGACCTTGGTGGAGTCCGCTGCCCCCCGCGACCCGATTCAGTTTGGAAAAGCGGGCCGATATTGTTTGATAATAAGCACAAAGCTGCACTGACCTAATTCAAGTCTCAATTTAACTTTCTCTGAAAGCACTCCCAACCCCCCCCCCCCCCCCCCAGAGTATTTCCAACAACACCATTTACTGTTGAATATTGCATGGATTTGCCCCGTTGCACACATCAATGTGGTTGTGTTCAGGAGTCAGCTCCGTCTAAGCCTGGCAAGGTGACACACCTAGATTTAAAGCTTTCGTGACTGCAAGGATCCATACTCTGGTTCTATTCGGCAAAGTCACGTAGGTAAAAAATAAAACAACAAAAATCACGACGTTTCGACCACAACACAAGTGGCCTTTATCATGCAAATGTTTTTATAATATGTTTTTATAATGTTCATCATGAAGGCCACTTGTGTTGTGGTAGAGACGTCGTGATTTTTGTTGTTTTATTTTTTACCTACGTGACTTTGCCGAATAGAACCAAAGAGTGAGGTGACACACCACCACACGGACGCTAGCAGAGGATATTAAATCAAGACGAGCGGTGCCAGGCCGCCGAATCGACGCAGTTACTCACCATCGTACTCCCTTCCATTTCTTATCCCTGCCTAATCACACCGCGCACTCAAACCAGGTCGCATCCAAGGTGTTCCTCTGCATGTCCAAGGCATGCAGAGAATTTATTTTGATTAGCGCAGGCTCCACCTTGCTATACCCCGGTGGGGGGGGGGGGGGGATTAAGATTCAAGATGATGATGTAATTTATATAGTATATAATGTCTATGTCAATAAACATCCACGAACGCCGCCGCATTGGAGTGAGCAATCGACGGTTCTCAAGCTCACGCTCACTTTGCGGGTGTGGGAATTAAGTGAGGACATGCATCGCATCTGCATCAGGTTTCAATTCACGTCGGAGAAAACACTGCACGCGGACATTTGCAGGGTCATAGGCAACAGGCAGGAGTTGTGCTGAATACTAAATAACCATTAACGCTTTGCCCTTGGTCCGCAGTAACTGTTGCTACACGTGGAGCGTACAATGGAATTCGCTTCATTATCACGGAGCGCGTGGCTGCCTGCTCGTGTAGCCCTAGGGCACGCCGCCTCTACCCCTGGTGTAGCCTTGGGAAGGGTGGCGACTTCATGGTGCATCTCCAATTCACGCTTGGTCCATAACGTCAGCCTCTTTGCCCTTTCTGGCCACAATGTGATCATCTCAATGCCCACGATTCCCTGCTGTAGAGGAAACCTCCACAAAGGCTGTCGGTGGACATTCCCCTGTCTGTACGGCGTCTTGAGATGCGGTCGCGTGTAGATGCTTTGTCCGTGTATTCGTTCCTGTACAGCCCTTTTTGCCAATGCACCGTTGGATGAAGGGCCTCCTCGCAGCACGTCGGTTAACTTTGACCATACTTCACCGTGCAGGTTGGTGAAGGTCGCTCCAACCCCGCTTAACTTCTAAGATCTGACGAGATTGAGGTGCATTGGTCATGGGTGTGGGTACTTTATAAATCCAAATGGTATTGTGCGGTTAGATATAATAATGCAAATGTTTTTATAATGTTCGTGAATGTTTACATAATTTCTAATGTCTGCACTTGTATAACCCGCAGTGGGAGTGAGAGACTCGGGGATGTGTTTTCTCACTGGGTGACAAAGACAAAGATCCCCCGTATAGCCTTAACAGACTGTGGGGGCAAGTGCTGCTTGCGGGCACCTATGAAGGCCGGCATGGCACACGCGGGGGTGGGTGACCGACAACCACGCCCAGTCACCTTTGTCTTCCTAGTGGCGATGTTTACACACCGCACCAGGGACTCATTGGCGACTGAGGGGAGGCCCAGGACCGGTTCAGATAATCCTCACTGGTGTTGGCCGTGAGCGGGAATCGAACTCGGGCCGCCCGGGTTCATATCCAGCGCGCGAAACCGCTACGGTGCGCTAACTGCTACACTACTCGGTGATCTGTTCTCTCACTGGGTGAGGACCATGAGTAACAGCAGTGTTCCACCCGTGTTCTACTTTTGTTCCCACGCCCCCTCCCCCCCAGGCAACCGTTCCCGTCAGGGGCCCGTGTCACGTTCAACGGGAGGGAGTGCTTGTGCCATGAGTGTACGCAGCCCATCTCGCCCGTGCTGCGCGACCCCAGCAACCCCAGCAGTGAGTCCTGGTGGCCCAGCCGCCTGAACCTCCGCTTCTCTAACACCTCAGCATTTTGGTTGTCTTAAAGCCAATGCACATATCTCATCATCATCATCATCATAATCAAATCGTCATCAGCTGTGATCTATCCATTGCTGAATGAAGTCTCTGTCAAGCCATCGCCATCTCTCATGGCCTCGCGATGCAACGGTCCATTTCATTTCTACCCAAGAGCCGAGTTTATGATATCATCTCTGTGGTAGATTTCCTCTCGAGAGTTGATCCCTTCTTTGGCTGCCATTCCGCTGTTAATCTCGAGTTCCGGCCACCATCCATACCATCGACGTGTCCTGTCCAACCCAGCTTATTTTTTTCTGAACGCTCAACGTGACGTTTCAAACTTTGTGCGTGTGTGTTCTCTGATCGACATGTTCTCGGTGTATTTTCTATAGCTAAAGATAGTCCCGTGCTCTCCTCCCCACATTTAACGTTGCGGATCAAAGCTAGTCTGGAGTTTGAATGCTGGAACAGATGCAGGCGGACGAATTTTGTCTCGAGCGCCCGTGGGCAAATGGAATTTACGTGGAGTTTTAACCTGGATACGTGAATAGGAGTCTTTCTTTTATTACTTAAATTGCCCCTCGACAACACTTAAATTAATGTTCGCAAAAAAAACTGCGCGAACGTCGGGTCTTCACTCGCAGGTTGTCATCCGCAAATTTATCGTACTAATCACCATGAATACGGATAACATAAAAATGAGATTCAAGAGTACTTAAGAATGCTTGAGTTTTTATTAGTATTTCTCTCTTTGAGCATGACTTTAATATTAACATTTGACTTAAAATTTCGTAACTGCAGGAATTAGTATTCTTTGTTTTTTTTCTTTGAAGTCACGTAGATAGAAAAAGAATGCTACAAATAAAGTGAATAAAAATTATAAAAATAAAATAAAAAATACAAATAATAAAAAAACACTAATGTATACTAGCCTGATTCTTAATCGGAGTGAGTGTACTGGCAATCTCTAATCTGGACTGTAACCTGGTTATTAAGTTTGGTAAGTGTACTGGCAGTCTATAATGTAGACTGTAGCCTAGTTTTTAAGCTGGTGAGCGTATTGGCAATCTATAATGTAGACTGTAGCAATGGTTATTCAACTGAGTGAGCGTACTGGCAGTCTATAATGCAGACTGTAGCCTGGTTCTTAACCTGAGTGAGCACACTGGCAGTCTATAATGTAGACTTATTCTGGTTCTTTCTGTAATAAAAAATAAAATAAAAATAAGAATAAAAAACCCACGGCATTTCGATCGCAACACAAGCGGTCGTCATCAGGAAAAGGCGGGTTAGCCTCTAAAGGCAAGATGTTTATAAAGGTTTATAGATGGGCGTAGCCTAAGTATATCAGCAGCATGGGCGGGGCAGCTAATGTTAATGTAGGAGAAAACCCCACCACCGGCAGTAGGTCCACGCCAATCAAAGGGCCGCCAGGCAATCATTGCACTTAGCTCCACACACCCACACAGCTGACGGTGGAGGTTGACAAGAAAAAAATCAAGTCATGAACCAAAGTGGTTGATGACATCCTTCCAATGATTGCTGAGCTCGTAACCATCCTCTTGGTTGAAATTGTGTCTGTGTCTGTATATTTGGATGGCTTCTTGAACGAATCGTTGTTGATTGTCCGTAGGCTTGCAAAGTACCATCGTCTTAGAGAAATAAATTTCGTGTGAGTCAGTCGCATTAAAATAATGATCAGCCACGGCAGAAGTATTGGTCCTTCGTGTTTCAAATTTGCCTTATGCTCACGAACACGGTTCGAGACATGTCGCTTAGTTTCCCCAATTTAACTGCTGCCGAAGATACAGCTTTGTTTGTAGATGCCGGAAATCTTGTCCTTCAGAAATAGGATCAGATCACAAATTTTATGTACTGTGTTAAATCGGACCTGGATCGTGTGTTTGTTCATGATTTTGGAAATCTTTTTGGTTACCCCTGCTATGTATGGAAAGGTGATGGTTTTGATTGGATCCTCAGATGGCTCCTTCCTCACGGTTGGGGTGATGGCTTTGCAGATTGTGTAGTCAGAGTATCCATTCGCCTTGAGAGCTTGGTGTACGTGGTTGAGTTCACTGGTTAGGTGTTCATGGCCGGAGATACATTGAGCTCTATGGTGTAGCGTTTTGATGAGGGAATTCTTCTGAGATGGATGGGAGTGGGAATCAGGTTTTAGGGAGGCGTCAGTATGGGTTACTTTCCTGTAGACAAAATGGCTCATTGATCCATCAGGTCTCTTTTTGATTAGAACATCCATGAAAGGTAGCATGCCATCCTTTTCTACCTCCATGGTTAATTTGTTGGCTGGGTGTATGGAATTGATGTGGTTGAGGAATTGGTTTAGAGCCGGTCGGCCATGTGGCCAGATGATGAACGTTTCATCCACGTGCCTCTTCCACAAGGATGGGCATAGAGTGGATTCCTGGATGGCGTCCATCTCAATTTTTTTCATGAAAATATTGGCTACAACCGGAGATAAGGGAAGAACAGCTTCGTTACAAAAACGAACAGTATCATCACTGATTCAGCTTCATTAATTGAACAGACCAAACGGTTTTCCTTAAAATCTTCTGCTGCTAGACCACCCAGATTTTATTCTTATTTTATTTTTTATTACTGAAAGAACCAGAATAAGTCTACATTATAGACTGCCAGTGCGCTCACTCAGGTTAAGAACCAGGCTACAGTCTGCATTATAGACTGCCAGTCGGTTCACTCAGTTTAATAACAATTGCTACAGTCTACATTATAGATTGGCAATACGCTCACCAGCTTAAAAACCAGGCTACAGTCCACATTATAGACTGCCAGTACACTCACCAAGGTTAAGAACCAGGCTACAGTCTACATTATAGACTGCCAGTACACTCACCCAGCTAAATAACCATTGCTATAGTCTGCATTATAGACTGCCAGTACACTCACCAAACTTAATAACCAGGCTACAATCTACATTATAGATTGCCAGTACACTCCGATTAAGAACCAGGCTACAGTCGACATTAGTGTTTTATTATTATTTTTATTCACTTTATTTTTTATCATTATTTTTCTATCTACGTGACTTTACCGAAAGAACCAAATACTTTAATATTGTTTGAAAATGCAAATCCACTATGGTGCAGCTTTCATGCTCGTCGCTAGAGGCACCACCTTAAGGCGATTCCAACTGAGGAACGCCATTCTTCATATCATGCTCGGGATGCATGTTATTTATTCCGGCATTAATTATCTGCTCATGACTAATGCTGATTTTGAGCTAATTTTACTCGAGCAATAAAAAAAAATCTCCTGCGCAGTCGAGTAATTGGACGCACTGATATCCGAGGGCTATTGTCCTTATACTGTATATGATCAGCATTTACGTGATGGCTAATTAGGGCACATTTGTTTTTTTTTACTTTGAACACGAGGGCTTGCCCCCCGAACCAATGGAGTGGAAATGCTCAGGTCTCTCAGGTCGACGTACGCCTCAGCCCAGTGTTTCCCCGAATAATGATGGCATGCCCTCCAGTGGCGAAACGGCACGTACGTGTAAAACACAAAAAAGACAAACAAAAAATCCCCCCTGCCCCCCCCCCCCCAATATAGCCTACATTTTGACAAATACTGCAAGCGAGCACCTATTAAAGCCAGGGACAGCAGTCGAGTGGGTGGCGCGGCGAGAATGACGCTGGGCCACTTTTGTCTCCCCAGTGGCGATGTTGTTTCAGAGCACACCCGGTGCTCACTTAAAGGCTAAGTCAACCTAGGCGTGGCCCAGTACCAGTTGAGATATCGCTCGCCACTGATGATAGCAGTGAGATGAATAAAACCCTGGTCGCCGAGTTCATAGCAAGGTTTTGCTAACCAAAAGACAACGATCTCCCCCGTATAGCCCTAACAGACTGTTGGGGCAAGTGCTGTCAGCGAGCACCTATGAAGGCTGGCACGGCACACGACGGGATGGGTGGCCAGCGCTACGCCCGGTCCAGCTCAAGTTCAGATAATTATCACTCGTGTTGGCCGTGAGCAGGAATCGAACTCGGGGTCCTCGGCCTCGTAGCGCAGCACGCGAACTGCTTCACTACCGCTCCCGAATCACGCACGCACGCATTCGCGCGCACGCACGCACGCTCTAGCACGCACGCACAAACACCCTGCTGAAATGGCGAACAGATATTTCTTGTGCCGTGTTCTTTTGCTTTCACATGCGAGGCATTTCCCAGACACAGAAGTCAGGCGCTGGCACGAGAAAGGGCAGGGAAAGCAGTGTAATGTTTAGCCACTTGAAACATTCTAAAAGGACGCTCTTGTGCAGCTCATCATGGATGGAGAGCCAAAGTACCCTCCCGGAGACCGCTCAGGCTTTGTTTCGGAAACAAAATTTAGAGTGTCCGTCTCATTTTGCCTCCGGGAAAAGTGACACGGCTCTTTAGAAACGAACGTTACAAAAACAGGTTACAAAAGCCACATTGATGGGGGTCCTGGTTTTCGAATGGGAGGTGGGAGAGGGTCGGATATAGGGTGGGGGGGGGGGTTGCCCATGTTGAGTGGATCCCGTTGATGTTGACGTGCAATGTTAAGAGCCCTTGTCATCGATAAACACATAGAAACCACTGCTCTTCTCTTAACGGTGATTTTTTTTTTTTACACTTCAGCCCATAGCGGCCTCAGTGATGGCACGCGGGTTCAAATGATGCTCTCGTTATTCGCATCGTATCTACAAAAAAAGGTAAAAATAAACACAACATTCAAATAATTGTATCGTTTTTATTTCTTATTCACACCAATTAACCCTTTCCCAATCCGAGATGACTGCAAGTTGCAGGGTGGGGTCCCGTTCACCGCTGAATCTCGGAACGCGCAAGTGGTTCAACGTTCATTTTATTTAGAGAGGCATAGTAGCGCCGTTGTTTTTAAAGACATTGTACTTACCGCAGAGAACTTTGGCGACACGACTGCACTTTATGAAAGCTGGTGCCAAGCTGCACCACACACCCTCCCGCATGGCTTTGTGGGAGCTTTGGTCCTGATCAAGTCATTTTATTTTATTTTTTCTTGCAGTTCTGTTCTGATGATGCCGTGCACGTACAGTGAGGGAAAAAAGTATTTGATCCCCACTGATTTTGTACGTTTGCCTACTGACAAAGAAATGATCAGTCTTTAATTTTAATGGTAGGTTTATTTGAACAGTGAGAGACAGAATAACAAAAACAAAATCCAGAAAAACGCATGTCAAAAATGTTATAAATCGATTTGCATTTTAATGAGGGAAATAAGTATTTGACCCCCTCTCAATCAGAAAGATTTCTGGCTCCCAGGTGTCTTTTATACAGGTAACGAGCTGAGATTAAGAGCACACTCGTAAAGGGAGTGCTCCTAATCTCAGCTTGTTACCTGTATAAAAGGCACCTGTCCACAGAAGCAATCAATCAATCAGATTCCAAACTCTCCACCATGGCCAAGACCAAAGAACTTTCCAAGGATGTCAGGGACAAGATTGTAGACCTACACAAGGCTGGAATGGGCTACAAGACCATTGCCCAGCAGCTTGGTGAGAAGGTGACAACAGTTGGTGCGATTATTCGCAAATGGAAGAAACACAAAAGAACTGTCAATCTCCCTCGGCCTGGGGTTCCATGCAAGATCTCACCTCGTGGAGTTGCAATGATCTTGAGAACGGTGAGGAATCAGCCCATAACTACACGAGAGAATCTTGTCAATGATCTGAAGGCAGCTGGGACCATAGTCACCAAGAAAACAATTGGTAACACACTACGCCGTGAATGACTGAAATCCTGCAGCGCCCGCAAGGTCCCCCTGCTCAAGAAAGCACATATACATGCCCGTCTGAAGTTTGCCAATGAACATCTGAATGATTCAGAGGACAACTGGGTGAAAATGTTGTGGTCAGATGAGACCAAAATGGAGCTTTTTGGCATCAACTCAACTCCCCGTGTTTGGAGGAGGAATGCTGCCTATGACCCCAAGAACACCATCCCCACCGTCAAACATGGAGGTAGAAACATTATGCTTTGGGGGTGTTTTTTCTGCTAAGGGGACAGGACAACTTCACCACATCAAAGGGACGATGGACGGGGCCATGTACCGTCAAATATTGGGTGAGAAACTCCTTCCCTCAGCCAGGGTATTGAAAATGGGTCGTGGATGGGTATTCCAGCATGACAATGACCCAAAACACACGGCCAAGGCAACAAAGGAGTGGCTCAAGAAGAAGCAAATTAAGGTCCTGCAGTGGCCTAGCCAGTCTCCAGACCTTAATCCCATAGAAAATCTGTGGAGGGAGCTGAAAGTTTGAGTTGCCAAACGTCAGCCTCGAAACCTTAATGACTTGGAGAAGATCTGCAAAGAGGAGTGGGACAAAATCCCTTCTGAGATATGTGCAAACCTGGTGGCCAACTACAAGAAACGTCTGACCTCTGTGATTGCCAACAAGGGTTTTTGCCACCAAGTACTAAGTCATGTTTTGCAGAGGGGTCAAATACTTATTTTCCTCATTAAAATGCAAATCAATTTATAAAATTTTTGACATACCAACATGAGGGGGTAGCCGCAGTCAAAGCTCCAAACACATTAAATAACCCACAGCCCAAGCTTGCAGGACCTGGCATTCCCAGGTAGTCTCCCATCTAACTTACAACCAGGCTCTGACTGCTTAGCTTTCTGAGATTTGATGGGATAGGGCAAATTCAGGGTGATCTTTTCAAGACTTTTAGCCTACTGGTCCTGTTAAGGCACGACCATCACCTATCATATGCTGTATAACAATAATGAACGATCAAGTAAAGGCGCAGCCCCGCAATTACTTTCTCAACCCACTGATGGCGGAAGGGCTTCCACTAGACGGAGCTCTAGAGGATGTTTTCAGAGGGGGTGGGAGTACAGTTACCCACACTTTACCACACCCTGCAGCGTGGTATCCATTAATACCGCTGGGTGAATCGTTGGGATTTGAGAAAGTTGGCCCGTTGTTTGATAATGCCGTGCCGGGAGATGGCATCGAACTGGCGACTTCTGGATTGTACCTCCAGCTGTGCTACCATTACAGCATGGCAGCATCAAGTATAGTGTGTTTGTGTTTTACGGTCGTATAAACTCCATGATCATTGTTGGCATTTGGCCTCTAAAAGAGCGCCCCTTCTTAGAGGCCAAACGCCAGCCGTGGTGTTGTGTGATCAGCACGCCGTGGATAATCCCAGCGCTGTGGGGCAAGGACGACGAGACGCGAGTAAGTCCTGTCCTTTGCAGGATGTAAAAAAATAAAAAAATATAATAATCCACTTATGTTCTCCACAAGATGGGATTAAATGAACCACCTGCCATAGGGCATTTTTCAGGCTATTATTCCCACAAGGCAGAGCAGTCGAAGGGATTTTTTTCCCTTTCCAAGCAGCCTAATTACACCATTGTGTATAATTCCACGGGCAAACACGGATGCTATTTTTCACAGTGTACGCGTGTGGCTGTGTGCCTGCAACTGCGAATGCAGTAATAATCATCGTCCTCTTCCCGAAGTGATGTCAATGCACGCACATATTTATAGCTGTGAATAAATAATAATATAATAATGTAAAATAATGTTGAGAATAATACATTTGGCATTGACTAGTTCTTTGTCCCCCCCCCCCAAATAATTAGATTACATTTTACGATTCGGGGTCTCGACTATATTAAATCCCATCACGTGATTTTTTTTCCCCCCCATCTAAATTTTTTACCGCCTCATTTATATTGAATCCCGCTCCATCGGCCTGAACGCAACGCTTTGCTGCGCATTGCCACGCCGCTGCCACCGGGCGCGAGCGGCCGACGCCCCCGCAGACATTCCCGTGCGTCCGTCGCGAGACCACGAGAAACCCATTTCGGTGGACAAATCGATTACGCACCGAGAGCGCTGCGCGTGCGCATCCAACCGCGAGTCTTTCCCCCCCCCCCACCGCCCTCCACAACTCGCCGGATGCCCTCTGCCGCGCCGTGGCGGACACTGCACAACAGGAGCGGCGCCACTCGCACCGCGTCTGGCCACGAGGAGTTATCTGCACGCAGCTGGGCGCGGCGAACGTTGCCCGGGGCCACTCGGCCGCCCCCCCCCACCACCGACCCTTTCCCGCGGTGCACCCATAATTGGACACATTACGATCACGCTGTCGCGATCACTCGCGTCAATCGACGGATTGACTTTTGGAAAAATACACCATGCCTTTGTTTAAGGAAGGCAACGGTACAGGCCCTTTGTCAATCCGCTGCTGGGGTGTGGTTCCTGGGAGCCGTTTGACCGTACTTCGCCACGACGGTTCATTTGGGTTGGTGACATGGGGTCGGGGTCGGTGGGATGGGGGTGGACTGGTTCGGATACCAATCACCGCTTGCTGTTTTTCATGTCTGGGAACTGAACTCGGACCGTTGGGTTCATAGCGGCAGTGCGCTAACCTCCGTTCCACCTTTGCAAGATAATGATGAAAATAATAAATAATAAATACGGCTTTAGATGCAATGAACACACACTGTGTACCCGGTTTAATAATAACAATGGAAGCTTTTTGCTAAATGTGCTGATGGAATGGACCACATGTGCATTTAGGGTGCACTCTTGTTTATTTGCTTTTGTGTGCGAGTCTGCTTACGAATGTGTTTGGGCTGTTAGGGTTTTTTTTCTCCTTTTAAATTTGGTCACGTGACCTAATGTACTGAACTCACTGCACTCGTTATATACTCATATACATTTACCACTCATATACATTTACCACGATATTTTTGTTGTTGTACATGCGGTTTCAGGAAAGGGCGGTCCAACACAGATGCCATATTTTCCGTCCGTTTGCTACAGCAGAGGTGTAGGGAATTCCAACAAGATCTACATATCTGCTTTATTGACCTGGTCAAGGCCTATGATACCATCAGTAGACCTGGGCTCTGGGTTGTTCTTCGTGCTTTCGGAGTCCCTGACCCTCTGCTCACGCTCATTAAGGAGCTTCATGATGGCGAGCGGCCCCGGGTAAAACTACATGGCCGGGAGTCAGAGCCATTCCATGTGCACCTTTGGGGTGTGCAGGGAATGGCACGTAGTTCGTGAAGCCTTAAATAGCTGTTCCGGAAGAATTTCCATTTGGTACAGATGCAATGGGAGGCTGATCGATGCCCGGGTGCAGTCAAGGGATGGCTCCCTATTGCTCAACCACGTTATGTATGCCGATGATCTGGTAATTGCTGCTCACTCAGAGGAGGAGTTGGAGACGCTGCTGCTGGGACTGGAGCGTGTCACTAAGAGATGGGGCCTTACCATCAGCCCCACCAAAACTAAGCACCTGCCTGGGCATTTTGTACCATCGGACACTCCACCCCCACAACTCCCAATCGTTGATGGGGCAGTTGTGGAGAGAGTGGAGAGTTTCCCATACCTTGGCAGTGTGCTCATGACCGGCTCCGGTTTAACAGCAGAGGTCTCACTCCGAATGAGTCGAGCGGCATTATATTTTCATCGATTGCGTAACGCTGTGTGGAAGCTACCTGGTCTATCACTCCGCACAAAGCTTCTTGTCTTCTCGGCCATGGTCATTCCCTCCCTTCTCTACGCTTGCGAAACGTGGACCCCCTTAATGGAACATCTTCTGGCCTGCCTACGATCCATCCTGGGTTTAACCAGGCTGGATTGTGTGAGGAGCTCACAAATCCTTGAAAGATGTGGACAAAGTCCCATCGGTGAGGTCCTCCGGCAGGCAAGGCTGCGTTGGCTGGGTCATGTAGCACGCATGCCCAGTTACCGCATGCCTAAAGAGCTTTTGTTCGGCCGGATCGAGGGGGCTAAACGGGCGCCGCACCGGCTAGAGAAGAGATGGAGTGATGTGGTACAGGAGGACGTGGAGCTGAGTGAACTTGCTGATGACTGGTACCAGCGGTGTCAAGATCGGCCTCTGTGGAGGAGGCTCGTGAAGGACGCTATTGGGCAGTTGGAGGCAGTCGCCCTCCAACAACAACGGAGGGCGGAGGAGCGACGCTCACGACAACGAGCAGGGCGCCGGGTGGCTAAAACACAGCAAGTTGCACAGTAGGGGGCACAGGCGGTGCATCAGCCAGTCGTCTCAGCCAGTCAACCCATGGCACCTGAGTCTGCCCCATGACCTCTTGCCAGCGGGCGTTCGAAACTTCACGCGGCCTCAAGGTGCACATAGCCTGGCACAAGCGTCGTGGTGATGTCACCGCCACTTAGTGGCGAATGGCGGCTGTTGTTGTGTGTGATAGGGCAACGGTACTGCAGTGGTTCATTCACCATGGCTATGAGTGGTGGGGCGGGTGGTGGAGGGTCACCTGTGTTTGGTTCCCAGCCATGGTTAACATGAGTGGCGAGTTCACTGACAACGACGACAACAACGACAACGCAGCGCTGGGGTTGTTTTCCGTGCCATTCTGGTCACACCGCACCAGGGCTTGCACATGGCCTCCAAAGGAGGCAACTCTTTTTAGAAGCCAAATGCCAACAATCATCGTGGAGTCTATAAGACCGTGAACAAACAAAAAAAAGCCACACACACACACACGCGCAGTCCTCTGTACTTCCGCACTGTAATGGTTGTTACACTGAAACTACAATGCAGAGGTCACCCCTTCGATCGCAGTCAGTCGAAAAAATGGGCCAAATCCGCTCGTCTCTGTCCGTCCGGGAGTGGGTGCACCGCAGTGAATCAAAGGGTAAATAACCGGTTTTCATGAACGTGCAGTCAAATAAGCAGCAGTGGGTTTAGAATGGGCAATCTTTTCTTAACAGGTCCTTGCAGGGTGGGCTGGTAGGAACATTGGAATTTGTTTTTTTACACCCAACAGCACGAGATTTCACTTCGTTAAAGTATTGAAAGGGGACGGACGGACGGACGCATTAATCTATTGCAGGCTGGTACACTCAGTTTACAACTTCGTTCCTACCAGTAAAATCACGATTCTATCAGTATGACACGTGACCATGTCGTATGAGTCATCACACCGAACGCACCTCCATTAAGCACGGTTGGCTATGTACGGTGCGGACCTTCAACATACACGCATACATACCAATTACATTTTACGGCACAGAATTGCAAATATGCCACACAATGAAAGTTAGAAGGCTCAAATTCATTTTGGCCTAAATCCTGTTCTATAAGTTTTAGAATGCATGTGCAGTCACTGCGGTAGCAGAATACATTTGGAGAGGTTGTGCCAAAGGCCAGGACTAAAACTTGTGAGCAGACAGCTTTTAGCTTCCACGGTCCTCGCCTTCGGAATGGCCAGCCGCAGGATCGGAGGGCATTAGGATCAGTGAATGTTTTTAAACGACATCTTAAAACGTAACCTTTTTTGATTGTCTTTTAATTAGGGTGCCCTGATTGTGTGCTTGTTATGCGGTTTTTTTTCCTACTTTTAGTCCTTTATAATGTTACGTCTTTAACGCATCGATCTTATTGTTGTTTAAATTGTGTCGGTCGCTTTTCAATTGTCTTGTAACGCACTTTGTATAACATTGCATTTTATGCGCGAATTGTGCTGCGTGAGTAAAGTTTGATTTTACTTTATTTGCTTGCCGGGTTTCCAGAAATTAACACAAAGCCCTCTTGCTGCGCTTGCTGCTGGCGCTCGCAAAAACCTCTCAATAAAGTGGTGATTTAGAACGCAACACGTTCATGTTAACAAAGCTTGCAATGGCTCACTCCCCGAGTGATTCAATTGTCACGATCTGGTTCAAGGCTCAGTTCTTTTCATCTCGTCTTTACCGCCTTGTTTGCATTGACCCTTGGTCGTTTCTTTGTCTCCTTCGCAATTTTTTTTGTTTGCATGCTTTAATATCCGAACATTTCATTAAACGTGCACACATCGCAAATTTCGGAAACCGATTGCTACTCGCGCGATTCAACGCGGGAGAAAACCGATTTCGATCGGCGAACGAATCGATGCGTCTTTACGCGCCTCCCGCGAGAACAGCCGACACGGCGTGGAACCTACGGTGGAGGAATTGGGGGGTGGGGTGGGGGGGGGGTTATCCTTGTGCTCTTCCCGGTGTCCGCAACGGTCAGGGCCGTCCATCCCAGCTACTGCCACTGCTCTTTCCGCAAGTTCCCACGTCCAAGTACACTCCGTTCTAATTCATCGGGTGCATTGTGGCTGCGCTGGGTTGTTGTTGTTTTTGTTTTGAGCGTCGCGAAGGGAGGCGCACGTAGGAAAGCACCCGTTGGTGAGGATGTCCTGGCTGCATACAAAACCAGCTCGCGCTCCCCGCACACACCCCCCCCCCCCCCGCAAAGACCTCATCCGCAGTACCCCTCCCCAGCTCCCTCTCCCCCTTCGCCACCACCCACCCCTCGCTCTGCTTCGCTGGCTGTTCACGTAGCAGCGCACCATCAAAGACGGTGAACTCCAAACGCTAATTTGCCTTGCTCGGTAATTGTCTACAACGAGAGGCATTTTCCTCGTTGAGCGTATGCCTCTCCTGCCAACTTTCGTCCGTTCCGTAATTGGCCCGTAGATGGCTGTTACGTTGTTTTGGTGGCATGTGGTTTGCGTGCACTACTATAAATATATATAAATTAATTGCTACGTTATTGTTTAGCAATAATGCGTTAGGCATCTGTTGTTGTTGAAAAGTGTGGCCCGTTGACCTGCTGCTTATGATACGAGCCCAAGTGCTGCTGTATTGTGATGAATTAATTTACAAATCATAAATGTTTAGCTCAACAAATCATAAAACGTGCAAACAAATAATACAACGAAGCATTTCAATAGATACTGAGCTCTGTAATCACTGGAGAGGTCTCTGAATGCCAATCACCTTCAATACATCGACTTTTTCAATTCATGATTATTGCATAGGGAGGTCACCCCTCTGCTGCTCTCCCTGGTGCTTGGATCTCCTTTTCCCAAGTCATCAGTGCTGATGACTCACCTTGTTTAAGCAGCGGCTCAAGACCCGGTGAAGTGTCCCAAATATAAATAAATAGAATAAATTAATATACAACCCTTTGGCGGTCTACCGCTGGATAAGTGTATTCCAAAGCTGCATTGGCCACGGGGCTTCTGTGACCCTCGCCACGATGGTCAGTGCGGGACGTTGAAGGGGAGGCCCAGGATCGGTTCCGATATCGCTCGCCACTGATGCTAGCAAACGTCCAGGAATCAACACTCGGGCTACCAGGCTCATCGCGCTGGGTGCTAACCAATGCGTGGGCGCTCTCCACGTCTCGGTGTTAAATATATGTGTATACAGTACACACACGTAGCCGAGATATTCGGGTGAATTTAGACGCATCTGCGAATTCCCCTTCCCCCCACCTCTTTTGTGTCGCACTGCACTGTGTGACTTTAGACTGCGCTGGGTGTGGACGAGACATCAAAAACGGGCAGGCGCTGCTTGCCCTGGAGCGGCACTGGCACCTGGGCTGCTTCAAGTGCCGAGCGTGCGGCAAGGTTCTCACCGGAGAATACATCAGCAAGTGAGTGGGCGAGAGTGAGGATGCACGGGCAACTCTCGACGGTCCGCAAGGTACATTATCCGGGTTTTGCGGATTAACCGCGCTCATCTCTCCACGTGCTCGTTTGTCAGCTGTTCCCCTCGCCCGTCGAGGTGCAAGGGACTCGGCGGCCGGGTGACGTTAAACACGTGGGCAGGTAAACCTGTTGATTGCTCTGAGAACCAATGAAAGGTGGATGACACATCCTACGCCTTCAGCCCCATTTTATAAAAAAAGGAAACGGGACCAGTAGGATATTTGCAGCCTAATTTACCTGTGTTATGCAAGAACTGGGTTATTGTTTAATCCAGGCGACTCCACTCCCCCACTACCCCAGGAAATTGAGGGTTGACTGTATGTACGGCATCTGAATGCGCCTAAAACCCACGTCAAATGCGGGAGGCGCACGCCCAACAAAGGCGTAGCAGCATCCACCCTTCGGACACAGCCCCTCGAGATCCCTCATGGCAAGGCCCTCAAGCGGGGGACCCCTTTCTCCCCTCCCCCGAGCCTCGTACAGTTAACGGTCGATCTGACGCAAGCACAACGCCCTTGGTGGCCGACCTCTCGGCCTCTTCCTCCACCCACGAGGCGCTCAGGTCTCTAGCGCAGTGCAGGGTCGACCGAGGTTAATCGAGCGTTGGACGACACGAGGAATGGGAAGAGGTAAAAGACACCGCCCAAAAAAATGTAGCGGATTCGAGATGGCATTTTTTTAACTCTACGAGCTGAAATAAGCTGAATGAGGTTTAAAACCCACGAACATTCGTAACGTGATAGTTGTTTGCATAGTGACTTGGATAGGGCCATCAACTCGCTACATTTGATGACAAAGTTTAATCGCGGGTGGCTACTGAGATTCAGACCAAAAATATCCACCATGCCAGCTTGTTGCTCAGACACGGTATTAAACTTCAGAGCCACCCAGCCAGCTTGAGCAGATCCAAGCCTTGGCACCGACAGACGAAACGCACTATGCCTCATTTAATATACATTCTGAAAGTCCATACGGTTCCCTAAACCCAATACCATGACCGCATGTCATATCCAGTGCCCATTGCATTTTCACATTCATTGTAATACTGCTGGCATAAGGATAATTCCGTATGCTTTAGTTAACCAGGAGAAAAGGGAATCTATAAATATGTATGATCTCTTTATTTTAAATAAATAGTTTCATAATAAATGAAAAGTTGAAATGTATTCATGACATCCCCTCCCACTCTGAGCACACTTGACCCTCCCCCATCAATATCGCCACGACTTTCTCTTCCATTAACATAATTAGTATTATATTAACTAAAAGCCTATGCATTTTCTCCAGTAAAATTGTGACACTCCCTCTAAAGGATTTCCATTTGGGTGATCTCTTGACATTTTTTCTTTTCAGTGACAGATTTAAAAAAATATACCATTTTGAATTTTTACTCAACCTTTTGCTCGTATACCTCTTTATATGGGATACCTGCAACGTGTGCTTGTAAGAGGAGCATCCCGAGTGTGCACGAGATATTGGGGCATTGTAACGACGACAAATGAGCATTCAACGATCCGTCTTCCGCAGTGATTTGTTGAGTGACTCACAATACGGATGATGATCAAATAAAATGTTTTTTTCCTTTCATTTTCTAGCTCATATTTACCACCTCGTTTGTATTGTTTGTCATGTACTGCGTCTCGTGCCCAAAGGTAATCATCAGCATGTCATCACCATAAGCCATGGTCAAGGCACTGTTGTATGAAGGCCTCCCCAAGGCTCCCCGCCATCCTTTATAGTCTCATGATGCTGTAATCCACCCAGCACATGCGCTGATCTCATTGCTCCATCTCCGCAGTGGACGTCCGCTTCTGCCCTTTGTCTCTTTTGGGCTCCCAACAGTATCTATTTTCGTCCATCATCCCGTCCAGCGGTGTGTCTTGTGCAAGCCGACTTACTTTTAATGACAGTCAAAATGATATATTTAACCAGCACATGTCCTCTAATCCACCTCTCAGTCGCTTGCATTCATAACAAATTATATTTATCCATATGCGCACAGCACTACGCGTGCATTATGAGCTTCAGAATTGACTTCAACCGACGAACCGGTGCATTCATACGTTGCCCGACGGCAATTACTGTACCCGTTGATCTCGGTGAGCTCAGGGCCGTCTCTCTTGCAGGGACGGGATGCCCTATTGCGAGCGGGACTACCACTCCCAGTTTGGCGTTCTGTGCGACGGCTGTGAGAAGTACATCACCGGCAGAGTCCTGGAGGCAAGTTGCGCGTCGCGTCCGCCGCGGCGACGGCAGAGCTGCAAAAACGAAACGCGGCGAGGGATCCCGGGGACTGTGCCGGGCCCCCATCCCCTCCGGCTGTGCTGCTTGCGGACAAATAAACGATGACCTGAGTTTTGAAAAATAACAACGGCAAAACGACGCTCCGACGTTCCAAAAGAGGTGCCCACGGTCAATTGGGGGGGGGGGGGTGGGGGGTGGGAGTAGATCGTCACGCCGTACAGGCCTACCCTGGAGCTCGTCTCGGCTGCCCTCGTAGAGCCGTCTGATAAGGAAACGCCGCGCGTTACGCATTGGCGGTTGCCCAGAATCGCCAGCTTATGCTGCGTCCTCGGCTGGGTTTTATTGGGGGGTTGGGGGGGCTATACGAAGGGCTATTCTAGTTCACGGTGTCCGCGGGGATGCATATGGCGCAGATGTACGCGTACACAAGGGAGCGCCTCTCCCATGCTCACGCATTTAATCAAGGACGTGGCCGCCGTTGCACAGACCACTGCTAAATTGGTGATGTGCATCGTCAACATTAGACTGTTGCGATGGGGATTGATTGTTGAAACTCAGATCTAGCGTTATTGGTGCGCCATGTGATATCCTCGAACTGATCGTCATTACACATGCCATTTGTTAATGTAATAGGGTATAGTTATTAGGTACAATTAATACACCGCAATCACTATTACGTCCTAAATTGATTGACGTCAAATGAAATTGATCGGGACTATGGGCTCATTTTGAACGTTGAAACGTCATTGTGAAAATGTGGGTAACCTCTAGAATCGCATTCTCTTCCTGAAGGTCAATGATTGCAGGCATCAAATGGAAAGAGCCTTCAGCACCAGGGATAGCTCCTGCAGGGAGTGGCCCTGTGATGTGCACATTGCATACGTGTCCTTAACCGCTTACCACCACGTCGACATTCCACGGGACTGGCGTAATGGCTGCGTTATTCTACGCAGCAGAGCTTGACAATTAATCACGTTACAATTAACATTGCAAATAAAAAGAACCTCCCCTTTGCCGGCGTAATTGATGGCACCGCAAAATTCGCAATAATTTACGGCGGTGACGGCGATGGGGGGAACATTCTAGAATCCCCTTTTTGGGTTCAATTGGTATTGCCCGGCTGCGCGATGCACTGATTGTTGTGTCGTCACGACGCCGAGATTGACCCGGCTATAACATCCACCCCTCCCCCCACAGCCCGCACCTTCCGTCCTCCCGCCTCCCACCCACCCGTGCCTTTCATCCAGGGTGTGTCCTGGTGCAGGGCAAGGTGATCGTTGTTCCGCTGGACAGAAAAAAATTAAACGAAAAGGGAGCTACCCATAAAACAGCCTTTTGTTTGGCCACGGGTCTGCGACGTACGCACATACGCACGTACGCACGGTTAGGTACGATCCTCGGAGGGTTCCGGTACCCCAGTTTCCCCTCGCACCCCCCTTCCCCGCTCGCGCCCCCCCCCCCTCCCTTCGCTCGCCATCCTCTCCAACCGCGGTGGTTGCCGTGGTGAGTGTGGCCGAGTGGAAGGAGTGGCCTGGTTTTTTTTTGCCGTCACTTGACTCGACGCTCTCGCTAAGAGCGCCCGGTGCTCCGCGGCTGACGCAGCGCGGCTGAAAGGTGGCGTCGTGCAACGGTCGAGCGGTACGTTCCACTTTTTTTCCCCCCCCCTCCCGCTTTGGTGAAATTAGATGATGTGAAGTGCGTTACTGTATACAGCCACTTTCTGCTCAGTCTGCCTACTCCGCGGAAGGGTCTATGCCCGAAACGTTAGCCTCGTATATAATATTAATTTAAAGTCGTAGTAAAATAATAATGATGGTAATTTACAGCCCTTTGTCCAGCGACTGCTGGATGAAGTCTTCTCCACACTGTGTCTGTCATGGGAGTTGTTTGGCCATCACTTCACCACCTGGTCAGTGTGGGACGGTGAACGGCGGCTGCTTGGAACCAGTTAATATGTGACTTGCAACTGAAGTTAGCCGTGGCTAAGAGTCAAGCTCGGGTCACCGGGTTTATAGCATTTTGGTTTGTGCTTGTACACCACTTCCAAGCCAGTCCATTATTTTACTTTTACATATATAATGTAGACATGTGTATTTGTATTATATGCTTTCATAAAATTGACGCGGAATGTTTTACTCATGAGAATATTAAAAGGTTTGAGTTTGGTGCTTTAACATCTTAACACCTGTTTTGTTGCCATAAAAGAGGGGAAAAACCTATTATAATATTTTGTTACTGGCAAAGGAGGTCCCATGATGAGAATATTAGACTTATGATTCTTAGGTCATGAGTTGACCTAGAACATCAGTTATCTGGCATTGGCTTACGAGTAACAGTACTACTTGCTGTTAATTCGACAGCGGTTATCGCAGATAGAGCCTTGCCCCCACTATAAGAACATGGAGTGTCCACCGCTGGCTCATGCTTTCCTATAAATAGCTCCACTAGAGGATTGAAAGAGCGCCGATATACTTTTACACGAGAATGAAATGTAGACAGGAACATGTACCATTCTTTTTTCAATTCACTGCTAGATGAGGGGCTCTCAAAACTCTGTGGGCCATGGAGATTGTCTGTCCATGCTTTACCATGCTGGTCCATGTGATTTTGAAAGTAGGGAGCATAGAAGTATAGAACGGCAATGGATTTCACCAGACTGCCGTCTGCCACCCACCACTTGTCTCTACCGCCCCGTGACAACCTGTTTGTTCATGGAGGTCACCCATGTGAGCACTGTCCAGTCACGGCGCATGCTTAGCTTCCGAAATCTGACAAGATCGGGCGGACTATGGTTGACGTGGCCATAGGGGAAATGCAGAGATGGTGAAGATGAAAACCACATGTATTAGATTCCAATGAACGGGCACTCAAGTGCTTTTTGCTTCCGTTCGGCAAAAACGAAAAAACTTAACCAAGGTGGGTTGACCGGCACGACGGTTGACTGCAAAACGAGATCGGAAGCGCCCCACGAACACACACACCGTTGACTGTTTGGCACTCATTTGTATGCTTGCATACGAATTCGTCTGTGGGCGAAATCACCATGGCGGCGACGTGACTCGCTCAGCTCTTATGGGAATACTGCCAGTTTCAGTTCGGTTTTCCACTCCCCACTGTGAAGGGTGTGTGGGGAGGATGAAGGCAGGAGGAGGGGGTGAGTGGTCGGCTGCCTGAGGTAATGTTCATTGCCGTGAGATTGCAAGTGAGTCACCAGTCATCGTCACGATCGTTCACGCATCATACTGTTCAGTAAAAATAAAAATATTTACGGAGCAAAGATGTAACCTTGCGACTGCACTGCCGCATGGGGGAAGGCTGCGGGCTTGTGTACCACACACGTAGTTCACGCCGGTTTGCTCAGACGTGCTAATTGCTTGGAAACGACCTTTGTGGGTGGTTCAGTGGATGGATAAATGGGCAGGGAATTGAATCGCTGGCGCGGAAAATCTCTTATTTATTGTCATTATATATTTTTCAACGATTTATTTAGAACGGTTTAGAATTTCAGACCCGGCAGCTCATCTACCGGCCGTACCACGATCAGCGCGCAAACGGTATTCGTTCGGTTGAATTTATTTTCTTTCCAAATCACAGCTGGCTTAACTCAAAAAGAGGTTGGACTAAAAAAAAATGTGGCACTTGGCCGTTTTACGCATAACCCGCGGATAATCGGAAGAAATGGGGCCGTGGAAAGGAGGCGGCCTCGTGTGTGTGTTCTCCTTTTCAAGGGAGATCTGGGTGACAAAGGTCACACATGAATAATAACCCTGCAAGAAAATGAAGCGCGCGATATTGCAAATAACCACCTCACAATTACCGCAGGTCCCAAACCATTCTTAAATAGACAAGGACACTGTACACAAGGCGGATCACTGTGAATACAAAGTCCCGACGAGGTGGACGCAATAGTGAGCGTGGAATAGACGTGGTTTTAGTGACGGGAAATGTTGTACACCTACAGCCATTTTTGTCAATCCGCTGCTGTATGAGGGCCTGCCCACGCGGCATGGGGTCGTGGAGGGCTGTTTGACCTCACTTCACCACGCCGGTCGGTGGGGGTTGGTGACGGGATGGACCGCGGAGACGCGGACGTTCCTACATACAGAGGAACAATCCATTGCTGCTGCACTGCACCCTGCTGCCCAACGCATAGCCCTACACCATCCTATGGCACCTGTTACACACGGTGACCACGCATCCAAGCGTTCTCCATGCTGAACCCGGCTTCAGCGTCTGAGTTCTGACGAGGTCGGATGCACTTCGGGTGATTTTGTCACAGACTGCCAGGATCTGGGTGTACCTTACTCGATGTAAAGGCAATACGGCAGGACACATTACCTTAAAAGCTAATGGATCTCATGAATCCATTTATGCCCATTGACCAGTCTCCCATAAATGTCGTAGCCCATATTTCTGCGAGTACAGTATCACATTTTTGAAAGCATGTTTATTGATCTCCTCTATTACTGTAGCCATCCATTATGCATTCACGATCATAACTCTGCACTACAATAGATTGTCACACACACAAAAAGTAATGCTACATCAACTGTGCACGTGCGTTCCCGGAAAATGCGGAACGTTGGGCCAAGGGTTCCATTCACTGGGCAAGGTGGTGATGGGCCCAACGTTGCGTGTTTACACTGGATTATTCGTGCAACCAAAGACCACATTTTATTATTTTGTAATACGATTGCTGTCGTGTTAAGACGGTTGCTGTTATTTCTGCGTGTTTTGTAAACCGCTTCATAGATGCAGTTGCATTAAGAACCAAATAAATTAAATCAGATTTTTGCGCATTAACCTGTCTAAAATATATATGCGAATATTCATTGTTTTGAGCTGAGGAATAAAAATGAAAAAAAAAACAAGCACGTCAGGGTTTTAAAGAAACACGAAGAAAATAATTTTTATTTAAAGCTTTCGTGACTGCAGGGATTCATATTCTTGGTTCTTTCGGTAAAGTCACGTAGAAGGGAAACAATAAAATAATACAAATATAAAACAATAAAATTCTCACGACGTTTCGACTGCACACAAGCAATCATCATCAGGTGTGATGATTGCTTGTGTGATGATTGCTTGTGTTGCAGTCGAAACGTCGTGAGAATTTTATTGTTTTATATTTTTATTATTTTATTGTTTCCCTTCTACGTGACTTTACCGAAAGAACCAAGAATACGAAGAAAAGAATTCACACATTTTCGGAGCACTCGCGCAAAATATAAAAATTTCCAGACTGTGAAAAATCCACGTTGACCTCAATGCTCATGGTACACGTACAGCCCCTGTTGTGTCCACCCCCTGCCGAATGAGGGCTTCCCCATGCCGTGCGGGTTGTTGAGGCGGTTATTTAACCATACTTGACTGCACCTGCCAGTGCAATTTGGTGAAGGCTTGGAGTGCGCAGATGCGAGAGCATAGAATAACAAGACGGACATATTTTGCATATGTATCCATTTTTATTCAATAACCGTGCTCGACGATCTGTGGCATCGAATCGGTTAACGTTAACGATTTCAGCGAGTGCAGCAGCGGCTTTTTTTTTGCTGCACTGCCCTGCACAGAGCTCAGCCTCTCCTGCATGCTGGTCACCCATCCAAGCGGCTATCCGGGCACGAGCCTGCTTCAGCATCCGAAATCTGCCGTGATCGTGCGCATGCCGTCCCGACGATTCGGTCACAGTAGGCAGTGGCAGACGAATGGGGGCGTTGTTCATCTCGTTGCCCACGGTTTACGGGCGAGGTCGCACGCTTTGGGCCGAGGCGGCGCTTTGTGTTAGGCGCCAGTCGCTCTCTCGCGACGTTCCCAGGAGGCACAGAGATGCAGTTGGGGGGGGGGAGGCTCAGCTGTAAAGCCCCGTGGACGGGGTTACGGGGGGTCAGACGCGAGACGCACGTTAGAGTCCTCCTGGCTTTATCCATTCAAGCATCAAATCTAGCGGTGTGTCTGCACTTGCGTGCGCGCGTGAGCGTGTCCTTGTGTCACCTGAATATTTATTTGATGTTATTTTTTTATTCGTCTTATATCCAGCCATGTGTTTGATGTAGCCACGGTGGCGAGATGTTAACTATCTCGCCTGGTATACAGGAGGTCCTGTGTTCAATCCCGATCCTTGACGCCTGCTGTATATTTGGAGTTGGCGTGTTCTCCCAGTGGTTGCGTGGAATTTTCTCTGGCTCCTTCAGTTTTTCCCTCCACATTTATAAACGTGCGTTTAGAGTATTTGGCTGCTATGCATTTCCACGCGATAAACCACTTCGTTTAGCTATCATTTGCGGTCAGGTTACGTGTGAAAAAGAGCTACTGTATATAGCTCAGTGGGCCTTACCTGGTAAACCAGGTAAGGCCCATTAAAGACTCTATTATAGAAATTTATATTTACATCCACAAACGTAAATCTTTCTCTATTTACAATGGCTTTGTTTATTTTTGTTGTAAGTGTTTTCAGTAATAAACAGACGCACTTGCGAGCAGGCGTTGCAAATGCAATGGGGAAGAGGAGGAGGCTTGCGACGGGTGGAACAGAGGGTGGAGGAGGGAAGGTGACCGAGACAGCGCATCGCAGTGGCACTCAGAGGGTGGGCGATCAAAAGCGACGTCCAGAAGGCAGATGGCAGGGAGGCTTCAAGAGCATACCTTGGAGGTCACGCGTCAGCTTTACAACAACTCTGGGGATCGAGTGCCAGTGGCATTGCTCGTGATCACCTCTTGACCTTAACCGTGACCCACACGCGCACGAGTCTGTCTGCGAACGTGTAGTGAATTAAGACTGCCCCCAGCAGCAGGCCGTGGAGCCGATTTGATTGCGTAGAAAAAAACTTGGTTCTATTTTCGGAGAGACAGGTACACGAAGGAGACATTTAGTCTGCCCTGTCTGTTTTGTTATTTACATTGTCGACAAGAACGCTAATGATTATCTGGTGTTATATTTACACTGGGTTGTTTATACAGCCAAGCCGCTGTCAAGAGCGTGCCGTCTGCTGCAAACATACTCTGTTCAAACAATCAGCACTGCAGAATTTTGCGAAGCAGCATCAGACAGTCACGTGAAAATTGATCATGTATAATTATTTTTTTTTGCGCAGGCACTGTTCATGTCTTAGCCACCCACCCACCCACGTCTCCCCAAGATTAGGTTTCAAGCTGTGAACCCGCTTCTGCGTTCTTGTAGATTCGTGTCTTGCACCTCCATATTTCACGGGCGAGCAGCGTCCTGCACTGTGTTCGTAGCAAACCACGAACGATCACGAGCGCGCAAGACCATGGGCACGCTCGCCGTGCCCTCTTTCATCCATTAGTTTGCGTAGGCATAAGTGGCACCGCGCGTGTATGTTCATTAACCGGGCGACATTCATGGGTCGCAATCAATGAATGTTTACGGTTCCGTTGATTCTATTTTAAGGCATGTAAATTAATTGCGTTCATTTGATGGGGTAATGTTCAACATATGTCTCGCTGCAGGCAACATTCCGCCGGGCCATTCCACGTGAAGTGGCGGCTCATTAAATCGGGTATCTTGCTTCTTGAGAGCTTGCCGGTCACTGGTCATTAACGTGAAGCCCGTGCCCCCCCCCCCCCCCCCCCCCGGTGCTCAAGATGCCACAATTAGTGCGCGAGGTCCCGCTGCAGAATATGGTGTAGAGTTACACTCGCTGGGGATGGAGGAGGAGGAGAAGAAGGGGGGAAAAAACAACATCAGCGACCACAGGCTGCTTGCATTTTGCTGTCGCCAGTAGCTTTTATTTGATTTTGGGTCCCGTGCTCAAATGCGTCTCAAGTCGATGATCTGCGGTCCATTAATCCGGTGTGCCCGTCACTTTCCCCCACTGCCATTATTCTCGTTCTTGTTTCATTTTGGTTGCGTGACATATTCACGAGCGATCTCTCTCCCTCTCTCTCTCCCGCATTGACCACGCCACGCCTCACACCGCCACGGCAGAGAGGAGATACCGTCCTCCTCGTTCGCCAGAGAAAGGCGCGTCTGTGCGTGTTTTACAGAGGGCCTCTTTTATGCTGCCGTATTGATCGCCGGCAACTCGGTCCACTCCCGAGAGGCGAAATCTGTGGCTTTATCCGGGCTGCCCGTGGGGTGGCTGCTGTCATCCGTCTGCCTCTCTCTCTCTCTCTGTGCTCCTCTTGTACTCAATTCGAGGGTCCTTGTGAAGCACATTCTGCCGATAGTTCGTTCTGCCGTAGTTTGTTTCCTGTCCCACCCTGTAAGCTTACTGCCAAGAGTTACAACAACAACAATATACACGCACGCATTAATTGTCCTTCGTTTGTAATATAGTAAAGCAGTAGAAAGGGGAAGTCACACAGTTTTTTTCTATCTTTGCATATCGAAATGTATTCCAAGATTGAAGAACGTACATTGTAAACTACTGGTATTGGCCAAACATCCCAATGCTGAAAAAAATTACCTGCAAATTACTCAGTGGGATTTCCAGATGGCAACATCATCATCATCATCAGAAGCTACTGTGCAAACTTGGCAGGACCCTTCTGAAAAGGTTACATGACAAGTGTAATATAAAATAATAACATATTGGGCATATTTAATAATAAGCATAGCTTT
This sequence comes from Petromyzon marinus, assembly GCF_048934315.1. NCBI lineage: Eukaryota > Metazoa > Chordata > Hyperoartia > Petromyzontiformes > Petromyzontidae > Petromyzon > Petromyzon marinus. Next base: position 4,028,490 of record NC_133677.1, read on the forward strand.
GGTATTCGCAATGATTCCAATTATCCTGCGCATTAATGAGATTTTTAGTTTCCAACACGAAAACCCCCATGAGGTTAGCATGGTGGACATTTGTAAGAACACTTTTTTTTGTTCCCTAGGTCATAGGTCACGATTAGTTCATCATAAGACAGCCATCACAAAAGTCTACAACGAAATCAACTCAACCAAGTCCTGTGGTTGTCATAATAACTCACAGTCAGACACGTTAAGCTTCTTATAGACTACCATGTCGCATATCAAACTCGTTGGGGACTGAGTTATAGGGCGATAATGTGAAGAGGTGTCGCATATGCGACCATCTACAACAACAAAAACGAAAGCTACAACGCGCACAAACACTGCACTCGGTGCAGGCGGTTAATCAGTCAGCGTGCATACGTGACGGCCGGACGCGTGTTGTCGTACCGCTGTTACAGACTGACCCGCGTCCGCTCGCTGCTGCTGTGGGCGGGCGGGCGGGCGAGCGAGCGAGTGGGCAGAGTTCGGGGTGGATGAGCGGCGTCGCGAGCGGATCCTAACCCTCGGCACCGCCTTGCGCCTTTGTCTCGCGCAGGCGGGGGACAAGCGCTACCACCCGAGCTGTGCGCGATGCTTCAGGTGTCACCACATTTTCTCGGAGGGCGAAGAAATGTTCCTGCAAGGTACGGGGGGCGGGGGCCTGTGACGTTTCTTGCCCAAGAACGTCCGTGATTTTAGTGGCGAGTTGTTACCGTTGAAATCGGCCCAGCGCGCAGGCGCCGGGGGTGGGTGGTCACGTCGCGAGGGGTCACGAGAGAATGGCGGCGGCTTGCAGAGCCCTTAATGCAGCAGTGCAATGATCGTGACCAATGATGCTGAACGTGTTAAAGGCCAACGTACCGTGCTTCTCTCTCTCAAACACTCACTGGCACCCTCTCTATTGACATCGGCATTTCCAGTTTTGTATATTTTTATTTTGGGGGAGCTAACCGTTGCACACACACATATATATAGTGTACATCAAATTATATGAAAACAATAAGTGGCCATGTTGTAGTTATGAGTAAAAAAAAACGTCTTGGCGTCTTTGTAAATTATCATCAATGTCCCATCGGTACATATTGGGGTTGCTACCTCTGAGGTTTCCAGTTAAGTTTGTTTATCCAGGTGAGAACTTGACGCAACAAAAAACTAGGACATATCAGAATAACTTACAAGACTGGAAGAGGGGATATCTACTTGGCTAAGTGGTACATGGTTACACAACTGACAACAACCGGGTCTTTTAATGTCCTGAGAAGACCCATAAATTTCCCATGAGGCTACCTTAAAAATAGGATGCCTTATGAAAACCAGGACAGGTTGCAACTGTAATATATACCCTCTGCAAGCCAAAGTTAGTTTATATAATACATTTACTTATATATCTCTCTCTGTATGCTTGTATTAATTACATATATGGCATGTAGGTCAACTGAGCACATGAGAGTTTAGACAGGGAATGCAAATAAAATCAGAGTAGGGTAATACATTGGGTTTCTTTGTGTAGGCAGCTGTTTCATGACAAGCTTTAAACATTTTAGATGTTTCAGAGTCCTTGTAGAAACACAATAAAAAACAAATCGGTGTAGTAATAATAATACATCTCCTTTGTTTATCCTGGACAACCTCATTGAGACTCGATTTTATTTTTCAGGCAGGGCCTTGCAATGCCAATGTTTGTTTGGGCATGTTCCACTAATGAGCGTTTGTTGGGCAAGTGGGAAGAAGCTAAAAATTCCCGTGGAAAACGAACTGCAAGAGCCTCTCGCGATTGGATCCAAGAATCAATCTGTACTGCCCCTGTCATCTGACCACATCACATCTCCGCCGTGAGATTTGGGCTGCGCTTTGCAACGGTGGTTCTCAACGGCTACTGTGCACACCCCTTGTTGAATTGTGTTTCAACCCAACGTGGTTCTGAGAAATCAATGCGTGAATAATGAACATCAATATTTTAACCAATTGTCCATTCTGTGAGGTATCCTGCCCAGCTAACAACTTCAAGCGAATAAAAAAGCACATCAGCGCACGCTCTGCACGCGTGACGTCATTTGTTCGCGCCCGCTGGCTCCTCTTGGAAACCACATTGTTAATGATTAATGAGTTTAGAAAGGTCTTTTAAATCTGTTCTACATATTGGTTAAAAATGTATCGTAGTTATTTTGTATTGGCAGACTCACACATGATTATTGACCAATGACTCTCACGTACGATATAATTTCACACATTTCTAAATCACCCCACGTGGTTCGCGTAACCCCCCCCCCCGCCCCCCCCCCCCCCACGGGTTGAGAACCACTGCAGTAGAACTCCGTGCGGTCCGCGAACAACCCCCCGCTGGGTCATCGTGCCCGGCGTGATTTAATAACCTCGCTCCTCCTCCTCCTCCTCGTTTCTCTGTGGCCACGTGGGGGCTACCCGCGGTGGCTACCCGTGGTGGCGCAGGCTCCTCCGTGTGGCATCCGGACTGCAAGAAGGCGGCCAGGGCCGAGGAGCGAAAGCGCGTGAGTGCGCGCACGCACGCGGGCGGGCGCATGCCACCCACCGACACGGGCAGACGCATGGAGCATGGAATGATCTCGCGCGCCACAATTATTTGCACACCGCCCCCGCCGTCCGTACAATGCAAAAATGTTGAACCGTGTTGTTGTCGTCTCCAGCGTGTGCCACTGGCCAGGTTTGTGCACGACCACAAGGCGGTGGTTCTCTGTGGCAGAGCAAAGGTTCTCTTAATGCGACCAACCTGTGTTTTGGATCGACGCCTCACCCACATGACTCTCACCCTCTCCAACCACCCCACCCCACCCCACCTTACCCTCTCCACCCACCCCACCCCACCGCCTGCCCCTCCGTTCCTCCACCGCCTGCCCTTCCCTTGCACCACGGCTCCAGCGAGTCTCGGCTGAGAGCATTCCTTCCCGGCCCAGCTCCAGCATTTCAGGCTCCCCGAGCCATTCTCTCTACGTGAGTGCCCCACCTGCAGCATGCGCGGCAGTGCCTGACCTGGCTCGCCGAGTGAACACCTCCCCCCAGATTTAGACAGCTCTTCCGGTGAATGGGGGAACATTTGGTAGCATTTAGGACTCGTGGGGCTGTAAAGTGTTGCTGTGGTTATAGAGTGAATATGCCGACACGACCTGCCTAGCTACTTCATTGTTTGTCCCCTTGGCCTGCCACTCCATGCTACACGTTTTCAAAATCGTCCAACTGTTTTGTCTTCCAATTGTGTTCTTGTTGTTATTATTGTTGTTGTTGTTTTGTTCGCATTTGTATGTATTAATAACGAGCGTTGATCTTGTTTTGACGCGTGTATAAAGGGAAATTTAGTTTAGACGTATATATTTTTGCTCCAGATGCAATTGACACACAATCGCTGTGTGCTCCAAGTGTGCGCATATACGACGTCGTGCAAGCATGCCGACAAAGTTGCACCCGTGTTTTAAACGACACACGAGAGAAACGCGTTCATGACTCCACGTAGTGGTTGCTTGCTGATCGAACCACGCATTTTTGTACGCATCTCGTCGTTTGGGACACCGGGTTTGCTTTCACGTGTGCGGCTTATTGGCGGTTTGAGCGTTGTCTAAACTGCAGGTTAGCTCCGTTGCTGTGTGTCTGAACGTTGTCCCCCCCCCACCACCCAATGTTTGTCGCCTTGTTTCATGTGTGCCTTCCTTCCCCTCCATCCCCTGCCGCCTCTCCTCCCCCCACACCCCCCCCCCCGGGCACTCTGTGATGGTGGGGGGGGGGCACATTTAGTCCACGCCGGTGCTGGTATCTCTTTGCCGACTTTGCCCGGTGGGGGTGCGGTGTGTGGTGGTTGTGTTCTCTGCCGTCGTGGTGGTGGTGGTGTCGGTTGGGTTGGGGGTGTTGGCACTGGTGGGTGGTGACGGTCAAATCTGTGGATCTGGGGGGGGGGGGTGGTTACCAACCAGGCACGAGTGGACAATGAGGCGATGGATTATAAGGACCTTGCAGCCATCCCGCGGGTGAAGGCCATTTACGAGATCGAACGACCCGATCTCATCACGTACGAGTCTCGCTATGCTGGGGAGAGGCTAGAGCAGGTGTGTGCATGCATGCTTCCATGTTCGTTTCCCTTTGCAGCCTCCCCGAACCTGTCACGGCACGAGTGCAGGGACTCTGCTGCATCAAATTCACGTTGGCACTGGCACCTCTATTTCACTCCGTCTGGCTCGCCTGGCAGGAGCAGCTGGTTTCTGGCTGAACGAGAGCACGAGCTTTTTAAAATCCTCAGCATTTGTGATGTCTAATTTTAATTTGATTTGCTTTGTCAACTCAAATTTGGTCTTAAGTCTCAGTGAAGGAAACAAACAATGTGACAGGTTTAAGGGGCTACAAATTGGATTGACTTTATAGTTTTACTGCATTTTTAACACTGCAAGGGCACCTGGGAGTTGCCAATTCATTCGATTAGGAATTCCCAGCTCCCTGTGTATAAAATATGATCATTTAAAATCCCACCCAAACACCATTCATCAATGTCACGATAACCCTTACGTTGTAAATCCTGTAGGATTTCAAAAATGTCTTTTGGGGCCCACCAGGAATTCCAAATTCCTGTGGCATTATTGCACCACATAGGATTATAAAAAAAAAAACTGAAAATAAATTTCAGTTTTGGTTATGAACCTTTGTGGAGGGCGGGGGGGTTAATATTTGTAATATAACTGTGAACACCCTTGTCACTTGTAATTATGCGTGCATACAAGTGCTTTTTCTTGTTAAAATTATGATTTTTGTTATATGAATATGATCACCCCCCCCCCCGTGTTGAGGAGGGCAGCTGAAGGGAAGGACAGATGGAGGGGAGGGCAGCTGGGGGGAGGGCAGCTGGGGGGAGAGCAGCTGGAGGGGAGGGCAGCTGCAGGGGAGGGCAGCTGCAGGGGAGGGCAACTGGAGGGGAAGGCAGCTGGGGGGTGGGCAGTTGGATGATAGCCAGAGTGTACGTTGCACGGCGTTGAAGGGTCAGCACTCTTATGGTGACAGCCTTGGACCCTCGCCCTCTTAACCTCCCCCCTCCTAGGGCCCAGTGGAGGTGCATGAGAGGCTGGAGCGACGATCCTCTAGTCACGGCACCATCAGCTCTCCCGGCTATGCCCGCCACGGGTTCTCTCCCTCTGCCACGCGATCGCCGCAGCACTTTCACTGCCCAGGTATCCCAGGTACCCATTCCCCTCTGATCATTTTCCACCGCAACCACCATTAGTTCCAAAGCAGGCGAAACCGTGACCAACATGGCCAAACTGTGATGTGCAGAGGTAGCAGAGGTCAGTTGAAGTAAGGTCAGGGGAGGGAAAACATTACATGTACAGCCTTGAAAATTGAGTTCACACGCCGCTGCTGGCAGAAGGGCTTCCACTGGAGGCAGCTCTAGAGAGCCCCTTGAGTGGGAATTTGGCCTATTCTTCCATGCTGCCGTGACCGCTTGGAAGAAGTGGGAGCGACAACACTTTACCCCGCCTGGTGTGTAGCCCGTGTATTTGCTGGACAGAGGCGGTGGGGGATTTAAGACATTATCCCATCGTTTCAACCGCCGTGCCGGAAAGTTTAATTAAGCCGGCGAAGTCTGGATTGGAAGTCCAGCGTGCAAACCGTTCACACCACAATAGAGGTTTTTCGGTTAGATCGCCTAAATGTGTCGTTAAACCCGCCACCACCCGACACAGCCAATGAGTAAGGGTTTGTCAAGTAAACAAAACATGGCAATTCGCAGCACGCCGGTGTGTTGGAGAGTAAACCCACAACATTTACAATTACTCTACAACACATCGGTGTACTGAACTAGCAACTAATTGCCATGTTTTTGTTTACGTGACAAACCTTACTCATTGGCTGTGTCGGGTGGTGGAGGGTTTAACGGCACAATCACATTCGCGCGATTTAACCCAAAAACCTCTTATGGATAATGTTGGTGGGACAATGTTAAGCATTCACACTACAGCGGCAACAATATGAATCGAGGGTCTTAAATGAATGCATCACATTCGCTGAGCTTTTCTCCTCTTTCGTGCCGCTGCACAGTTTCAAATTATTTGGAGCACGTGCACGCAAAGCGATTGGTCGTTCACTCGCTGTCCAGAGAAGCCAAATGATTTCATCCTTAAGCCTCGCTGACTGTAGCTTTGCTGCTGCTGCTGCTGCAATACCATGTTTACCAACGGCAGCTTCACATCTCTTGAAGAACGAGGTCATTCCAAAGAGCACGTGTAACGCAGTGCTTGCGCATACTTTCCGAGCGACCCATGCAAAGATTGAACTCTCTGCATTCAATGCCAAACATACGGTTGGGGAGTTATTGGCCATGGCAGCTTCGTTATGTTATGGTAGATTCTCACTAATGTGGGCTTGCCTCCCAGGTCACCGTGGCATTCTAGCGGCTTGCACCACGTCGCTTTGATCACTGTCGGGGCACCGAAGTCCATCGTGGCTGTTTTGAAATCGGCTTTCACAGACCATCGCCCAAGTGGTGTGAACCAAATTGCCGCAGCCAGTGTCTGGAGCCGCCAGAACAATATCGCCTACTCAGAAGTAATTTTGATTTCCACGTATTCACAATGTATTTTGCATGTGATGCAGCATGCTACTTTTTACATATTGTGCTGTATGGGGGTCTAACAATGCGTCGATTAATGTCCAGGCTTGAGCTCCTGTGATATGCATTGAATAGCACCTGTGAGATTTTTTATACGTGCATGTACTGAGTTCACATGACCACTAGAGGCGCTACCATTGATGGCAATGTTAACATAAATTTAATTGATTCTTGGAATTGAATCGTGGCCTGAAATTGAGACAGTTAATCAAATCGCCAGGGTCAAGGGGTGAATTATCGCACCGCTACACTACTGGGTATATCGTGTTTTTTTATTTTGTGTTTTATTACCAATGCAGTTTCTTTTTTATGTTGCTCATTTTTTTTCTTTTCCCCTACTCCTCTATCTCCCTTTATCATTCCACCAACCACTGGCCTGGTCACTATGCAACCGTCCCTGACACACCGCTTCTCACAAACACTCTGACTGTCTTATTCTTAGTTCTTTCGGTAAAGAACTAAGAATATGAATTACTGCAGTCACGAAAGCTTTAAATCAAAATTTAACTCTGACTGTCTCTTTAAATTCATATCTTCCTCCTCATTGCATCACTGTCTGCTTTTGCTCCTCTCTTTATCTCTAATTTACCCCGCGCATTACGATCCGTTCACCTTTTTCTCAACACATCGATCCTACTTTATACATCTGTTGTTTCCTCTCAATTTCCTCTCCCCTCCCTCCTTCCCTCCCTCCCTCCCTCCCTCTCCCTTCCCTCCCTCCCTCTCTCCCCTCCCTCCCTCCCCTCCCTCCCTCCCCCCTCTCTCCCCTCCCTCCCTCCCCCCTCCCCCCTCCCTCCCCCCTCCCTCCCCCTCCCTCCCTCCACATCACGTTGACCCCCCCTCCCCCTGTCCGACCTGGAGGCATGATCACGACAAGTACACACAGCTCGCCCTCGCAAAAGCGGTCCCTAGGGCAGTCGCCCTCCCCCCGCCCCCCCCAGTCTCCCAAACACTTTCACCTGCCAGGTATGACCGCTCCTCTGCCAGTGACCCCCCCGTAGATATCGCAGTTCGCTTTGAGAAGATTGGATTTTTTTTTTTTACAATTATTATTACTGTACATACAATAATAATAAAAACGAACCCCCCTCCCCCCCTTCTTATTTGTCTAACGTACAACTACTAATTGCGGCAATTACCCGCAAAGTTGCTTGGATATTAATGTTATTCTTTGTTTTATTCATTTCATGAGCATTTAGAGTCATTTGGCACTTGGTGGATGTCACCAAAGCAAGCATTCATCCCTGAACGGAACATTTCATGTGGAAATTGCATGCTCTTACGCACACAATGACCGCATATGTGCATATGCGTGTGTGTGCACGCGTGCGCACGATGGTCACACCCGAGCGGCGGCGGCGTGCCGATTGCTAGCGCTGACATTTGAGGCATTCCATTTAGTCGAGGGTTGGAGGGTGGATGGAGTCGGGAGATCCGTACCCCGCAGGTTGGCATCAAGTGATTTGATACAATCTGGGGGGGGGGGGGGGGTGACAATGAGCTTCTGGTATTGGATAGCGGAAGCACCGTCAGACCTGCGGTTCAGGCTCCACCATGCCTGGATTCGCCTCCCCCCGCTGCCCGTGGCCTTTTACAAATTGACTTTGGTGACACCGCTCGCTCACTCGCTCGCACGCTCGCGCGTGCGCTTCGTTACCGCCACGCGGGCCCAAACGCGACCGCTTCACTAAGACCCCTGGCACAACGGCGCGCCAAGCGCAGACCAGAGCCTCGCTTCACAATCGGCGCTTAGCAGGGAGTGAGAGAGGTAGAGACACTCGATTTTCGCTGTTTTTCTCGGCTATCTCTGCCGCTCATTCGCCTGATCCTCCCCAACCCTCCTGCGTCTCCTTGATCGTCTCCGCTCACCACACCTCATCCCTTTCCCCGCGTACCTCCCCGCCTGCCATGACCCCTTTTATGCTGCGCTGTGGAATAATCACCGAGTGGCCTGACCCTCGTTGTAGCTGACGGCTGGTTGTTGCTGTTCACGTAGGGGTGGAGCGTTTTTTTTTAGCTTTGTGTTAAAAAGCAAAGGACTGCACTGTTTGCCCACCAGAGGGCGATAGCATTATTCAGGATCACTGCTCGCCTCTGTGTTCTGATGCTTGAACGGCAGATGCCGTCTTGCTGACTTCTAAAACGTCACCTAATTTTACGGATTTTAAAGACACTCCGGAAAGTAACGACGTAGCTTCCAACCGTGCTCAGTGACAACAAAGTTATCCAAAGCTAGTCTCACACAAGCACTCACACCTACCAGGACATAGGATACACCCCCCAACTCTCGCTTAAACAATACAGGGGACGGGGTGGGGGGGAAGTGTAACTTACAATCTGAAGAATACGGCAACAACTTTATACATGAAAGAGTATGGCGTTAGTCATTAAGCTCCTTGCATTTGTTTATTTCGCTATTACGATACACTGATGTTCATTGATTCGCCGTATATTTTTGGTCCGTTGCGCAGAAGACAGCTCCAACATTTACAGGAAGCCGCCCGTCTACAAGCAGTACGGTAAAGTTGACATATTCCATTATAAGAACATAACACGAAAGCTTTGGGGAGTATTTGTTGGCCACAGCTCATAAATCAAATATATGGCCATGCCTCGTATAACCTTAAGGGGAAAAACCGGCCTCCGCTATTGCCATGTGGAATTTTCACAATTTTGATTATTGATTATCGGCTGAGAGTAGCGATTGCAACGTCCCCTTTACTCATTCGAGCAGTGGAGACTTTTTCACAATTGCCTCAGCAAGCTCATTGGCGCAGGGAAATCTGAAAATTCCCCTCCTAGGTTGGCCAGGGTAGCTCAGAGGTTAAGACTGCTAAGCTGGCATCACCAAGATCCTGGTTTCCAATCCAGGCATGCACCTCGAATTAAATCGGGTTGTTCCAAGTGCAGTGAGTTGATGGTCTCGGTCCATTAACCGGTGGCTGCGGAATTAAAACATCACTTTAAATTTAGCTCTGCCCACAATCAATTTCCACCAAAACTTTCAGCTGTGAGAAATGAAAATTATAATTTGGACTCTTACGCTTGGAACATTAGAGCCGTCGTCACTGTTACCCGCTGCTGCCGATTCTGCCGCCGCTGGGCGCGCAGAGTCGTCGATGATGTCGGGGCCGGGCGGTCGTGTCGTCGGGGAGGACGTCATCCAGGCGGCCAAATTCCCGGCGGCGCACGCCCCGGATCCCGCACTGCCCGCCAAGATCGAGACCGACTACTGGCCCTGCCCCCCTTCTCTCGCCGCCGTCGGTGAGGCCTTCCCCGGCATTGATGCCTCTGATGGGCGTGGACGAATAACGGGGGAGCCACGGTGGCGAGATGTTAATTACCTCGCCCGGTATACAGGAGGTCGTGGGGGCGATCCCGACCCTGACGATGCCTGCTGTATATTTTGGAGTTTGCACGGTGTGCTCCCCGTGGTCGCATGGATTTTTTCTCCGGGTCCTTCCGGTTTTTTTCCTTCCACATTTGTGTTAAGAGTATTTGGCTGCTATTAATTTCCACGTGATGATAAGCCACTTCGTTGAGCAATCATTTGTGGCCAGGTCGCTTCTGAAAAATAACTATATAGCTTAGTGGGCCTGACCTGATAAAATAAAAAAAATTGTCACGTTTAAATACATTTTAGCTTTTACACGATGAGGTGGTTTATGAGTCACGCTAACACTCGATTGAGTCTGTGTTATTGGAGGTCGATGAGTAATGACAAGATTGTGGCATGGTTTGTGTTTCAAATCAGCTGTCGGAGATCTCCCCAAATAACACGAAGCCGCTAAACAAAAGGGCTCAAATGAAACATGTTTATTTTCTACTCTTAGAGTGCCTACTCCTACGCGTTTTCGGGCATGTTTCTGGAATGTGCGGAATTCGCAGGGTGGCTCCGTAGTTTTCTCCTGCTCAAGAATATGAGTTGTTAATGTTTCCACATACCAGGCCTGAGCTGGTTCAAACGTAATGGCAACAGCAGTTATTTCTGCTCCATGTGTACATACATACATAACTAATTTATGTCTCCGTTTCTTCGGATGTCACTGGGGCTTTACCAGGTCCGGCCTTAGGGGTGGGCAAGATCGGGCAGCTGCCCAGAGCGCAAAGCTCCCCAAGGAAGCACTGAGAATACATTCGTAGAGAAAGCATTACAATTTTCACGATTAAAAAAAAAATGTGTCCTGAATCGTGTATCTAATGAGTAACACACGTGCACATGAGTGAAATGAAATATATAAATGACCGTGGATTACTTTCAAAGGGTGCAAAAAAGACGATTGATCTGGCCAGAGTTTGCATTATATATGGTCATGGGGCTTACTTGGTCACCTAAGCCAGTATTTCCATAAATCTACTCCTTATGACCCACCAAAATGTCCTGTAAAGTTCACAAATTTACCTTCATTCAAATATAAATGAATTCACTGAACACTTCACGTTCTTGAACATTCATAAACATATTCCATGTAAAATTTAAGGGAGTGTAGATTCCAATGTGCGTGTGTATATTACATTGTGTGGGACATGTTTAGCAGTCATCACGCACGTGCAAAATGTAACGGGATCATTATTATTCAATTTGTAAAAAATATTATCAATTCGGAAAACCAGATCGAGGTTCTACTTATATGAATGCATAATGAGTCTGGATTAAATAGCGCGTTGACCAGGGCCCCCATAGCTTGGATATAATATTCATGCCAATAACATCTGGCAACCCAGCAGAATTCGTTTTTGTAACAAAGGCTGACTCTGCCGATGATACCCAGAAGGTCTAAACCGCTCCACAATCTTCTGGGTGCAACAAACGCTGCCGGACATAACCGACGCTGGAAAGAAAATAGGCCGACTGACTCACGGCATGACTTTAATTTGTATGTCGGGGACACAGAAATGCTTTTTACCCTCATTCCAAGTCTGTGATTGCTTCTCCGTTGGTGGTGGGGGGGGGGTGGACGGTGTTGGGTGGGGACAGAGTGGCGGAAGAACAGGACCATGCACGAGGAGGAGGAGGAGGACGAGTCAAGGCGGCGTCGAGTCGTTCACGAGCAGGAGATGAGCAAGGTAGTGCACTCCGCACTGTGAGTTTTTTTTTTTATATAGCACCGGGAGTTTTAAAAAATAACTTTCCGTGAAAAAAAAACGAATCCCGATTCAGAAATTATTTCAACTCCAAAAAATAAAACGCAGATAAGGATCGGTGTTACGTTGAAAAAAACAAATGGTGTCCTTTTATTTATCTTTTTTTTTATACCGGCCATGTTTACTGAGATGGATCGTGGCTGATGTTGACGGTAATCACTATGAGGAAAACAACAACAACAACAACGGTAATCACTATCGTCAATGACCAACGACAACGCGGTATTCTATCAATTGGACAGCATCGTTGGACGCGCCAATATTACTCTCCAAATAAGAACACGTGGTTGGCATACACGCCCTGCTGCAAGCAATGCAATGGGGGCCACCCCCTGTTGTCCATTGTTCTTTTTCAACTTCACCCGGTACCTGCGGTGCCCATTTGGCCCCACAGCCCCCACCCCCCCCCCCCCCTTACCCGGTGCAATTGCACCGCCTGCATACTCCGATGGCCACACCGCACGCACAACCCCGCTTGGCATTCACCCGGACGCCGCGTCGGGTGACCCGCGTCGCGTCCCCCGCTCCGCCCCGCGGCCGTCGGCAGGTGCAGTCGGGCCTCGGGCGGATGATCCTGCGGGAGGAGATGGAGAACCAGCGAGAGCTGGACCCGCGGTCGTCGTCACGCACGCCCTCCGCTTCCAGCGAGCCCTCGCAGCGCACGCTCTTCGACTCCCCCGTGCATGCGTGTAAGGCGTTGCATTGCTCACACGGCTTCGTCGTCGTCGTCGTCATCAGCTGTGGATCGGAGCCACTGCTGCTGGATGTGTTTAGTTTGTTGTCCTTCCCCTGCACCTGCAATTAGCGAGGTTGGCTACGTATGGTGCGAAAGAGGTTCGACGTAGACACGCACATATAAGGCCTTACCAAGCGGTCGCAAGTCGGCTCGGGCAGATTATTTTTCGACTGATCAGAGGGCAATTGCAAAATTAGTTTACGGAAAACATTAAATGGATATTAGGTGATTCTAGTTATTCGTGTATAAGCGGACAAGGATATATGTCAAAAAAAGGTTTGTAACGTACGTGCATCTCTTCACTCAGCCCTCCTGATGGTTTTGCTTCTTTATCTCACCTGGCTCAGTGATGCCACATGATGGCACCATACAGGTATAGCCAAGGTTGTTCCGTGGCATGGTTCAGTATAGCTCACCTGCTCTACTCCCATCGGATGTATTCACATATACCGTGTTGGGCCAGGTTGCAACTTGCAATTGGAAGGTTGCAAGTTCAAATCCTTTTTTTGGGGGGCTGACCCAGCCCATCATTACCTTTGAGGTCGATAAAATAGCTACTGTACCACTTTGTGGGAAAGTCACCCCTGCCCCCATTGGATTGTGGAAATTCCACCACTGGCTGAGGGCTGTAAACAAGATAAGAGCCGTGCCTCATTGCTCATCTGAACACGAACTAACTTTTGGCTGCTGACTTTAACTGAAGGGTTTCTGCCACGGTGTTACCGGTCAGCGCATGTGAATGGGTTCACTGGATCACCACATTTAGTCGATCGGCAGGTCGTGCGTGGCGGGATAAAGTGTGGGCACTCCCACCTCTTCCAAGACGTCTGGCCCGTGTGGAAGGGTAGGCCAAATACCCTCAAGATGGAGCTCCCGTGACATAGCAAAACCCCACAACAGTGGTGTGAGCAAGCAATATCAGGGCCGCACCTTTACCTCTTTTTTTGACTTGACTACAATTGAATGTGCTCGGTAAGATAGATCGTTTGGAGCGGGAATTTTATTTTTTATCGGAGAAAGGTAAGGAAAGGAAAAAAAAACTGGACGTTTTGGCCGGCTTGCTCCACATATTTTATCTGCCTGTATCAATGTTCTTGTGGTGCTCTTTTTGGAAAGCTCCATCAAGGAGTCTGTGCCCTGAGGAGCAGGGTAGGTACCCACGGTCATGATGGAGCATTGTGTCTTTATCATGAAAAATCAACGTCTCGTCCTAACTTGTGCGCGTGCGTGCGTGCGTGCCTGTGTTTCATTCATTGATGTCGTGCTTGTCTCTGATTATTCAACGGGGAAAATGACGGAAAGGATTGGCAACACTTTGTTTTTGCTCGTCAGTCACGTGTCCCTTTTAAACGTATTCGATGGCAAATTCAGTAGCTTTAAACTGCAATTTTACTTTTGCAATGACCGAGTGAAGCATGCCATTGGAAATAGTAAATGTTCTAACAAACCCCTTCCTGATTAGGATATTCTAGGGACAATTAAATGACTGCAGTGAAGCTCTCTTGAGCTCCCTCTTTTGAAGACCCTACCGCCAGCAGGGGCGTTAAGCTATTAATTGCAATGCATAACCTTTGACATCTACGTTAAAATTAATGTTTTTTCCCCCCGATAAACACTGAGGCCTTGATGTTGCAAAAATGACGAGTAAATGAAGTGTTGCCAATGTGTAACGCAGATGTGAATCAGTCATTCACTGTGCTGTCATATGGGTGGTGACCACATCCGCTGCAAACGGTAAAGATATGATCAACCCTAGAAGTTGTCTCATCCAAAACGAATTGAAAGAGCGCCTTTCACATTTTGGCCTGGCATTGTGCACATGTGACAAAGAGAATGGCATCAATGTTGGAATGCGTGCCACGGCGTAATTTTGACACTTCTAGGGGTGAATGTATTTGGCTTTTAGAGGGATTTCCAATTCACATTGATATTAATTCACGTGCACACCTGTGAGCAAGACCATGATTTTGGAATGAAAGCCAAGGTTTCTGTCTCTGGGCCACGGCTGGGGTCTGTAACACAAGGTCACCTCCGTGACCATTAATACATGGGCAGGACCAAGGACCATGTCTGTTTGTTGGGGGGACATTTTTTTTTATCAGTGTCTTGACCCTTTGGCAAGGAGCACTGTTTATCCACGGCTAGCTGAGACAATTATAACTCTTTTCCACTGCAGAATCAAGCCATACCGGGGCCATGCCGAGCCAGCCCGACGTGACTCAGGAGCAGTCCCGGATTAAGCTAGTGCGGGGCCTGTAGCATATGTTATAAAGGGGCCCTAAATAAAAAAAAAAACACTTAAATATTAAAACACACAAATTTTTAACTTGCATAGTAAAGTAATTGCATTTTTTCATTTGCTATACAGCCAGATAATACGACAAATCGCTAACCTTAAACACCCAGTCGTTCATAAAAGTTGAAGGCAGTATAGTACTATAGTAATAGAGCAATGCAGAATCAATGGACCGGAATTTTTAGCTTGAAAGAATTTAGCGTAGGGCCCTTGAAAGTGCAGGGCCCATAGCATGTGCTCCTTTTGCTACTAGGATCATCCGGCACTGCTCAGGAGTTCCCATGTATTTATTGCCTCACTGCAGAAGCCGAGCCGCGCCATGCCAATGCACCGACGTCACATGCCGTGTACGTGTCGACACGCGTGTAGACGTTGCGGTGGCGCCGTCCTCGGTGTGCACTGACTCATGTCACGTGCTCTGTGAAAGTAGAATGTATCCCTGGCCAGCGCGTCACGGTTTACTTCTGCCAAATAGCCAGTGGAAAACCATGCCTACATTGAGGGCCCACGCTGGCTTGGCTCGGACGGGCTAGTGGAAAAGAGGTATATTGTTGGGAGAATTGCCTTAACCCTTATCTTTCCACCATGTGCATGAATGTATACACATTTAACCTTGGTTCTAGCCTTACTTTTCAGCTCTAGTCTGTAACTCTGAACAACTCTGGTCTTGACCTCAGGCCCTCCGTGCCGAGTGCGTGTCTGTCGTGTCCGTTCGCATTGGTTGGGCATTCGTGTTTTGGCATGGTGGTCGCAACTGCTGACTCTTGGATGCAGTTTTAGAACGATTTCCAATCAACGGGCAGCGGTTTGTACACTTGCACACACACACACGCACGTCTTAAAGTTACTTTACACAGCTGGTGTGGCTCTCGTTGAGTTGTCTTTCACTCTCCATGGACATGGTCAGACCCCCGTGATATTTCGTTACAGCAGCGGTTCTTAACCTGGGGGGCATGTAGGTACAACTACTTTTTTTCATCAAACCTACGTGTTTATGAACATTATACGTTTAGTTTTCAACGGTTGACAACC
Organism: Petromyzon marinus; assembly: GCF_048934315.1. Lineage (NCBI taxonomy): Eukaryota > Metazoa > Chordata > Hyperoartia > Petromyzontiformes > Petromyzontidae > Petromyzon > Petromyzon marinus. The sequence continues at coordinate 4,044,336 of NC_133677.1, forward strand.
AAAGGGGTGCACGGCTGCATTAAAGGTTAAGAACCATTGCTTTACAGCGACCAGGCAGGGTAAATATTATCAATCAATCAATAAATATTTGTAATAGCGCACTTCACATGCACAAAGGCATATTGATGGAGTGCTTTACACATAAGTACATTTACATGAATGCCCAGCACTTAGAATATAAACATGCAAGACGTTTAGTTTGTAAGAACAAAGCCATGTACCCACTGTGCTGTAAGAGCGGTTAACAATGCAACGATTTGTCTATGAATATATCATTTTATGATTGCAAATGTTCATTGAAACCGACGTGTAAGAATCAATGATTTTGATTGAAATAAGTTTCATGTAACTGGTGCACATGTGTTTCCACAGTCACCACAGTTCACCACAGTCCTAAATACAGATTACATTCTTGATTTGTCACATTGAGAATAAGCTTCGACCAAACTCAGTGTCACGTTGCAATTAAATATTGCATTACAGAAGAGAGCTAGAGACGGTTTTATATGCATGACCAGTGAATGTGATGTTCATTATCGCGTAAACTTGGCGATGCATGATAATACATATCGCACTTACAGCAGACACAGATGTAATTAACTTACAAGCCCCAACATTTCAGAAGAAAGGGTTTCAGTGAAACCTTATATTTAGAATAGTTAAAACCTGAGCTCGACATATATCAAGGAAATCAAGAGGTCCTCAAGAGTGATACAGGTTTTATGACTAAAAACAGACTGAAACTAAATCGTAAAAATAACACTTTATGCCGTTTTTTTATGACCAAAGGCAAAATCTGAAAGCTTGTAAGTCTGCAGTACAGGTCTCTAAAAAGTAAATATTCACGTAAACAAAACATTTTATTTGTAAGTTAAAATACAAAAAACACAATATTTTTAACACAACTCAGTTTTTGCCGACGCGTTTTCGGACTGGTCGTTGGTTTAATGGACATCTGTGAAAAAGAGCTTCATAGCTCATCAAATTCCTCCAGTATAAACAATTATTCTGATATTGCGCAGGCCCAGGGAGAGTCTTCATTGGTTTAAAGTGCAGGCCCAGGGAGAGGCTTCATTGGTTTAATGTGCAGGCCCAGGGAGAGTCTTCATTGGTTTAATGTGCAGGCCCAGAGAGAGTCTTTGTTGGTTTAATGTGCAGGCCCAGAGAGAGTCTTCGTTGGTTTAATGTGCAGGCCCAGGGAGAGTCTTCATTGGTTTAATGTGCAGGCCCAGGGAGAGTCTTCGTTGGTTTAATGTGCAGGCCCAGAGAGAGTCTTCGTTGGTTTAATGTGCAGGCCCAGAGAGAGTCTTCATTGGCTTAAAGTGCAGGCCCAGAGAGAGTCTTTGTTGGTTTAATGTGCAGGCCCAGAGAGAGTCTTCGTTGGTTTAATGTGCAGGCCCAGGGAGAGTCTTCATTGGTTTAATGTGGAGGCCCAGGGAGAGTCTCCGTTGGTTTAATGTGCAGGCCCAGAGAGAGTCCTCGTTGGTTTAATGTGCAGGCCCAGGGAGAGTCTTCGTTGGTTTAATGTGCAGGCCCAGAGAGAGTCTTCATTGGCTTAAAGTGCAGGCCCAGAGAGAGTCTTCGTTGGTTTAATGTGCAGGCCCAGAGACAGTCTTCGTTGGTTTAATGTGTTGGCCCAAATAGAGTATTTGTTGGTTTAATGTGCAGGCCCAGGGAGAATCTTCGTTGGTTTAATGTGCAGGCCCAGAGAGAGTCTTTGTTGGTTTAATGTGCAGGCCCAGAGAGAGTCTTCGTTGGTTTAATGTGCAGGCCCAGGGAGAGTCTTCATTGGTATAATGTGCAGGCCCAGAGAGAGTCTTTGTTGGTTTAATGTGCAGGCCCAGAGAGAGTCTTCGTTGGTTTAATGTGCAGGCCCAGAGAGAGTCTTTGTTGGTTTAATGTGCAGGCCCAGGGAGAGTCTTCATTGGTTTAATGTGCAGGCCCAGGGGGAGTCTTCGTTGGTTTAATGTGCAGGCCCAGAGAGAGTCTTCATTGGTTTAGTGTGCAGGCCCAGAGAGAGTCTTCGTTGGTTTAATGTGCAGGCCCAGAGAGAGTCTTTGTTGGTTTAATGTGCAGGCCCAGAGAGAGTCTTTGTTGGTTTAATGTGCAGGCCCAGGGAGAGTCTTCGTTGGTTTAATATGCAGGCCCAGAGAGAGTCTTTGTTGGTTTAATGTGCAGGCCCAGAGAGAGTCTTCATTGGTTTAATGTGCAGGCCCAGGGAGAGTATTCATTGGTTTAATGTGCAGGCCCAGGGAGAGTCTTCATTGGTTTAATGTGCAGGCCCAGAGAGAGTCTTCATTGGTTTAATGTGCAGGCCCAGATAGAGTATTCGTTTATTTAAATTGCAGACCCAGTGAGAGTCTTCGTTGGTTTAATGTGCAGGCCCAGGGAGAGTCTTCATTGGTTTAATGTGCAGGCCCAGGGAGAGTCTTCATTGGTTTAATGTGCAGGCCCAGAGAGAGTCTTCATTGGTTTAATGTGCAGGCCCAGATAGAGTATTCGTTTATTTAAATTGCAGACCCAGTGAGAGTCTTCGTTGGTTTAATGTGCAGGCCCAGGGAGAGTCTTCATTGGTTTAATGTGCAGGCCCAGGGAGAGTCTTTGTTGGTTTAATGTGCAGGCCCAGAGAGAGTCTTCGTTGGTTTATTGTGCAGGCCCAGAGAGAGTCTTTGTTGGTTTAATGTGCAGGCCCAGGGAGAGTCTTCATTGGTTTAATGTGCAGGCCCAGGGAGAGTCTTCATTGGTTTAATGTGCAGGCCCTGCTGGCCACGAGTAGTGGTCGTTTTTATGAGTGCCTAAACTAACATGCACTCCGCTGCTGTGTGCAGGGTCTCCATCCAAGTCTTCTTCCCTTCCAGGTTATGGAAGGAATGGGCTGCAGCGGGTAAGGACATTAGTTCAACTTTCATGTTGTGCTCTTGATTTTGGTTTGCGTTTTGAAAAAACGCTTTCTTTGGTTTCACTGCACAACAACAAACAGCAGGGCCGCAACGACGCTGGCAGGGGCCGGCGATACAGAGGGGGTGGCATCGCAAAAAATACAAAGTTGAAAGCCGCGGCCTCGGACAATGCTTTTTGTAGTGGGGGGGGGGGCTACGCCAGCCTAAATGAGGCACTCGGGAATGATAAACACTCATTACTGGCATGCACGAGGAGTGCACGCACCGCGGCCGTTTATCATGGAGTGTCTGCCAAAGGTCAGACTGCTCATGTAATTCAGGAAACGGGGAAAAAAAACTATTGGCTCTAGCCTGGAACTACAATTAATGGAACTATAATGAATGCCCTCATCTCGGTTTTATTTTTACACTCCGCACAGTTTGGCTATTTCCTTTGCCACTTCCTGCTGACCCCAAAGGATACCGTTATCTTCACCGCAATTAGCCGATGGACATGAGGAATTTGAGGGACTGTTGAGAATTGAACGTATGCGATTGTCAAACATTTTCTGTTTAAATTTCCTTTATTGGAACCACAATTAGTAGCCCCTCTTTTTTGTACAGAAACGTATCATTTGGTAAATTAACGTGTCCCGTGCCTTATGCTCATTTGCTCCTACAGCCCCAGTCGACAGATTTCCATCACGTCCATGGAAACTGTTACCAAGATCCCCGAGGTGAGACGAGAGGCATTCGATGATAACACCGCACGTATTACCTTTTCTTTTCATCATGTTTGTTTTGCACAGAGGCATCCGTTTTCCACGCAGCAACAAGTGACGCAGCCTCGTTCAAGAGTAAATCTGAGAATCCGTCGTGATCCAGTTGACGTCATCTGCTCCGTGCTTCACAATTTCCCCCAACGTCGTTAATTTCCCTTAGTCACGTCTGACGTAGTGAAATGTCTTGTAAATTGCTGTTGAATTTAAATTGTGTTTTAAGGTTGACCTTGTCATTAAAACTCCTATTCCACGTGAATATATCCCAGATATGGTGGCATTTTAAAAAGGATTGCATTACTGTGAACCAAGTGGGTGATCCAGTGGTGAGCACAATGCGCTTTGAACCTGACACACCCGAGTAATATTCCCAGATGTGGCTAGCGTCATTGGTGAGTGATATCTGACCAGGTACAGCTCTCCCTGCCCCAACCAACACCTTCGCCTACCCATACTGACCAGCGTGGTGAAGTATGGTCAAACACCCCTCCCCCACACTCGACATGCCGTGGGAAGGCGTTTATCCTGTAATGGCTCGGTAACGTGTTGCAAATTAGAATTAGTATTACTGTTATCATTCTAACACACCGAATGGATGTTATCGTGTCCTTTAAAATAAATGGTTACAATGCAGTCTATGTTTAAATAAATATAATTGCGTATGTTATGATTATTTGACCTGAAAAAGGTGAGTACTGTTGCATGTGCTGGATAACTTACTCCGCGTGTGCTTGTGTTGGAGGAAATCGGTGGTTTACATTTCGTCGTTTGATGCATTGAGAAGTGTCCATTTGTTGAAAATGCATCGTTGCGTGTGCACATTCTGTGTTACATGAAAAACATTCCACACAACGGGTACACCCGCCCGCCTCCCATCCGCCTCGTGTACGCCTTTGGTGGACTCTTGTCGCAAACGCAAGTCGCAGAATTTAGGAACGTAAATATTTAATTCGTTTCACGCTGCACAACAACAACAAAAAAACAACCTTGCAATTTACCAACAATTCTCTGAATTTATAGAAAAAGCAATTAAAAAAACGTTGGCCACCTTTTGAAAAGCCGTGCATCGCCGCGCTTTGAACTCGAGTACAATGCTGCTCGTGGAAATGTACACGCAGAGCCCTTTTGTCAATCCACCGCTGGATGAGGGTCTCCGCACACCACGCGGATCGTGAGGGTTATGTTCAACCTTCCTTCACCACGCTGGTCAGTGCGTGTCGGTGTACGCGGGAATCGTAGGCGTTGGATCAGAGCACCGTAAAGAATGGATTAAAATGTACTTGCAGATGTAGTAGATTTAGGAATAGGTTTTACCCTTTTAACTGGCACAAAAACTGACACCTTTATTCAAGGCATCATGTTTGCAATAACCACAACACAAGCAGTCAAAATGCAAACAAAAAAAGACAACTCTGATAATAATATGCACGGTCCTTGAATTTGATTGGTCCACACCCGAGACAGCTTTTCTTAGAGCCCTTAGTCTCCATTGGTGTTGGACCATTTTGACTGCTTGTGTTGTGGTTATTGAAAACATGACGCCTTGAATAAAGGTGTCAGTTTTTGTGCCAGTTAATAGGGTAAAACCTATTCCTAAATCTTGTTTCTGGCAAAGGAGGTCTCATAATGATGTAGTAGATTCACGAGTATTGTCGCGGTTTTTCGAGAGACCAAGCAACTCTCACTAACTGCCTCTCATTTGTTTTTTGTTGTTTTGTTTTCCTGTCCTTTGTTCCTTTTCGTTGTGTTTGGTTTGATTTCCCTTCTCATCTCCTTCCATGTAGATTGCCAGGTAAGGGGACACTTCCCTTTAACTTAGGGATACAGTACTTTGCAAACACAAAAAAATACAGTATTGCTTGAGTCAAGATAAAAATTTTAATCATTTGGTTACCCTTGCAAAGCATATATGACACATTCTATAAGTGCCATTGATTAAACAGCGCAGAATCTTTAAAATCAATCGAGTAAAACATATACGAATAATAACATAACAATCCCCTTTCCTATTTCATGTTTCATCCGATTATTTTATGTGTCATTACCATAATGTTCTCCGGCACATACCAGTCGTCTTTGGTGTCATTTAATGTATAACGTTAAATGTTTATGATGGAAAGGAAATGCAAATGCTCGTACAGTACTGTAATGCCACTACTGCCAATCGAACCGGCCGGTCACTTTTGATGGCGGCGCTGTCAGATGTTGTGACGGCTTTGCCACATTGCGGGGCGTCTTGTGTTTTCTAAAAAAAATATATACGTGCCGTGACCGTGTGCGGCAACGCTTCACAGGGCCCACGCCCTAGTGCCATTCGTCCCATTAGCGCAGTTTAATGGCTTGCGGGGTACGACGGCAAGGGCCGCCTGTGTCTCGACAATCGGGCTGCGGCATTTGCCTAGCAACACCTGGCCAACCCGCATAAATGTGACTGCCGGTGAGACCCAGAAGGTCAAAACTGATCCATTGTGTGCTTGCTTTAACAAACGTCGCCGGATTGCATCGGTCTTGAAAGCCAAGAGGCCGATGGACTGAAACACATTTGTATTTATTTGTAGCGACAGAGAACGGAGTTCTGCTTGTATATGCTTTTTTCCCATAATGCATAGTGCGTTTCTGTACTAATAACTTGGTGCTCGGTTGAGATTCGCGTGATCAGAATGGGGAATTGTTGGTAGGCCACTTAAAGGCTGCACTGTTTAGCGTCTGGGTGCGGCGAGATTTTCTGATGTTGTTTTTCTCGATCATTACTATTTGCCAGGTGCCACCATCGACAATAGAGGAGGCTATGACGGTTCGTGGTGCTTTTATTTTAACTCATAACTTATTTCTTTATCGACACGTTGTTGTATGCATGTTGAACTTCTTCCACAGCGTACGTAGCCAACCGTGCTAATCAGAGATGTGAAAATGTGGTAAAATAAACCGTAGCCAGCTGCTGCGAATATGCGAATTGGTCTTGCCACACTGCAGTACGCTCTTTGCTGTTGCCCCCATAACGCCCGAGCGTAATCAGTGCCAATTACATTGGCGGTCACATCTTCATTCTATTATAGCGCTGTGGGAATGCCTTGTTTATATACGACCGCACTTCGAGAAAGCTGTTCGAAGTTAGTGTGGGAAAAATAATTTAGCGCGGGGCCGCAGTGGATTTATGCCACGACCGTCGCGTGCGCATTGCGTGTACGCTCGTGCACGCGAGCGTCGCGTGCGCACGGTGTGGGCACACGCGCGCAACACTCACGTGTGCGCACGGTGTGTGTGCGCGTGCGTACACACACCGTACACACGCACACGAGTGTCATGTGCGAGCCGCCGCAAAGAGCCTTCCGCTTTGTGCCACAGCCTGCTGCGGGCGGTGGAACACGGGCGTCCCGAATGGAGAAAGGCGTGTCTATGCCAAACATTCTGGAGCCAAAGGTATTGCGAAAATTCATCGTTGTCATCATCATTACCGTCGGCATCGTCAGCCATGCAAGTGTGGTTTTTCTGGAGATGGGCTGCCTGTTGAGCGTTTCTTCTCACCACGCACTGCTATTTCAGATATTTATTTTCATTTTACCAGGTAAGGCACACTGAGCTATATGCAGGTCTTTTTCAGAAGCGACCCGGCCACAGATGATAGCTCAACGAAGTGGCTTTTCAAGTGCAAATTGACCAACGCATGTTTCTAAATGTGGAGGGAAAACCGGAGGACCCAGAGTAAAAATCCACGCGACCATGGGGAGAACATGGAAACTCCAAATATACAGACATCAAAGTCAGGATCGAACCCACGACCTGGATACCATGCGAGGGAGCTGCCATATCACCACTGCGGGCATCTTTCGAAGCAAACTTCGATGACGCCCTCGGTAGCGCATGGTGAAAGCTTTGAGAGAAGAAATTCCCAACACGCTGCGATACCTTACGTGTGTGGGATGTTTAGCAATCATCGGGTGCGACAGCGTGCAACGAGCATGTATGCTTCAAACGAGGTACATTTGTTAGCTCGGCAAGACGCACCCCTCGTAGGTCGCAAGGAACGGAGCTTGAATAACCCCGGCAAAAGAGAAGGAGGAGACAGCTATTGGGAGAGCATGGGAAGGGAAAAATCCCATAACTCTGTCCCTGATTAGTTCAAATGGATGGCTTATGGGGCTCCCCTTCTTGGTTGTGTTAGCGTGGGCACCGTCTCTCTGCAGGGGATTTCGCTGTAAAAATTCCTCACATTGCCTCCATGAGGCTATTACTGGCAGCAGTTTACTCATGTCAGCAGGGAGTTTGAACATCACTTGGCCTGCTGAAATAAACCCATTTAAACTTCGTCATTCCTCGAAGAACAAATATGTTATCGAGTGAGACCCGCCTTTGTAACTGTGCGAGGTGGTTAAAGTATCACTCGTCAATTTAAGGTGCTTGTTGAGAATGGTACAATATGACTGAATGGGTATTATGTGGTCACGAATACTTTAAATTTACAAGGCTTTAATAAAAAAGGGTATATTGAAGAAGGCAGTGCTACTAGGGATAATGCCAAATGTTAACGCACTACATACTGCATATGTGCCCCAGTGGACATCCATGCAAGGAAATGGAGCGATTAAAAATCAGCCATTGTGCAGAGGGCTAGGTGGATTATTGCATTGCGGGATTGTGAGAGATGGCGATGGCTTGGGGGCGGGGGGAGGGGGGGGAGGCCTTCATCCAGCAGTGGAATTTATCATGTCTGACGAAGGCGACATACTTCATTCATCCACTACGCGTTACCTTTCAGCCTTATCCTAAGCAGTGGATAGAGCGCGGTGCCTGGTATTTCCAAGCTGATTCCAGTGCACGCTCCCGCAGATATACCCGTACGAGATACTGATCGTTACGACTCGCGGACGAAGCAAACTACCGCGCGCCGTGGACAGGACCACTCTAGAGGTGAGTGGCGGCACACCACGTGCGGCACGCCACGTGCGGCACACCACGTGCGGCACACCACGTGCGGCACACCACGTGCGGCACACCACGTGGCGGCACACCACGTGCGGCACACCACGTGCGGCACACCACGTGCGGCACACCACGTGCGGCACACCACGTGCGGCACACCACGTGCGGGTGAATTTATTTTGTCATTCAATCGATGTTCAGTTGTACCATTCTTGACTGCCCCGGCTCAGTTAGCTCGCATAGAGAATTCATAATAAAGGTTTTTGGGTTAGATCGCGTTATTTGTAAATGTGTCGTAACCCTCCACCACCCGACACGGCCAAACAGTAAAAAATGTGTCACGTTTACAAAGGACAAATAGTTCACTGCTTTAGCCCACCGGTGTGTTGAAGAGTGAATCAACATCATTTTCAATTTGAGTACGACGTTTCGCTGGTAATTACATCCAGCATCATCGGGCAATTCGCGAGAATGGTAAAGCCCTCACTTGCTCCCGGTCTTAAATAGAGCAGCAGGGTGACGTCATCATTTAACTCATTCCGGTGCAGTGATTTGAGGCGGAGGGGGGGGTATTGTAATTATATAATCGATTGGTAATCAGTCAATGGTTATGATTAGTAATGAGTTGTAGATTAGTAATTAGTTGTAATGTGTGTTATTGTGATTATATGCTACGTTAGTAATCCGTTAATTAGTATGTGTTTCCCCTATAAGGAATTGTAGTATGTATTATTTAACAATACGCTTCCAAGCCGCACTAAGCCTGTAGCTGTCAGTGCGATTAAAGTTATTTCTATTTCTCTCAATTTCAATGGATTCTCTAATTAGTCTTTGCCAGTAATAATTAGTTTGACACAACACTTCAACGTTATCAAAATCAATTGAGTGTCCTTGTTGACAAACATGTTCTGCCACTGCCGACAGTTGTGTTTGAGATAATTGAATATTTCTTTGGTGTTCTTTTCGTCTCATGCTGATGTTACATCCCGTCTGTCCAATATAGCATCTGCCACATAAACAGTTAATCCGATATACACCTTCTGTTAATAATAATGTAGGTAAGTCGTCTTTAGTGTAAGATACTAGGTTTTGAATGTTGTGTACTGTACCAAATCTTACTATAATGTTTTGCTTTTGAAAAACACGGGCTAATTTGTCAGTTACTCCTGAGATATATGGAATTTTAATTGTTTTAACAATCTGATCACTTTCAGCAGTGTTGCCTTGCGATCGTGATTTGTCATTCCGTGCTCTGTTAATTTGAGTATTATTGTAGCCATTCTGATTCACTCTTCAACACACCGGTGGGTTAAAGTTGTGAACTATTTGTCCTTAGTAAACGTGACACATTTTTTACTGTTTGGCCGTGTCGGGTGGTGGAGGGTTACGACACATTTATAAATAACGCGATCTCACCCAAAAACCTTTATGAATAATATTGGTCGCGAAAGCCTACGTGTTAAATCGCATAGAGAATGTATGTTTTTTTTATGGGAAGGTGCCGTCTTACCTCATATAGTTGGGAATTTAAATGCACGTGTCCACTGCTGGATGAGTGCCTTCCCCTCGAGTTACTTCGCCACGCACGTCAGTGCGGGTTTGAGGAGGTGGGGAGCGCGGGTGTCGGAGCATAGAAGCGTAGTACAACGACGAGCTGTACTGCACTGTCGTTTTCTGATCGCCATGGTAGCGCCACAGCTCCGTAGCCACCCATGGCAACCTGGTGTGCATGGTAGGCACCCATCCATGCTTTACGCAGGCTGAAATTTGCTTAGCTTCTGAGATCTGATGGGGTTGGAGACATTACGGGTCATTCGGTTAATTTGGGAGTTTGGATATTAATACCAAATTGCTTCTCAGTAGCAATTGTATTTCAATTACATGGGCTAACTGTAATTGAACATATTATTTGGGTCTTTCGGTAAAGTCACGCAAATAGGTTCAAATTAATAAAAATAAAATAAACAAAAAACTACAAAAATATGGCGACGAACTTGAGCAGCACGACGGGGATCCCAACTCCAGCAACAGCCCCGAGGTCCCCCACAGGGGCCCCTCTTATACTCTCAGCGTGGCCTGGCTCCGCCCCGGCCACGCCCCCTTTCTGGAACCTACCAGCGGGTTCCGGGTGGGCCCCTTCTGTGACCTTTCCCCTTGATGCTCCTCTCGTGTATATCGTGGCCTGCTGACGTCAGGACTGCCGTACGCCGCAGATCCCCTTTTTTGCCAGCAGCCAGCGCTATGCCACTGCAGTTGTACACCGGTACAATTGTCACGAGAGGTGGAACCGTTCTCCTCCCTGCGATTCGCTGAATTGTCGCACTTCGGGGTTGCAATTGAACTCGAGCGTTGATTCCATTTTTCAAAGTTGCGGTGAATGGCAGGTGCCGCAACTCGCGGCTGCACGGGCGATCTCAATTCGTCGCGCGTGGCATACGTATCAGACGGGTCATTCTGTGACTGTATCATGGGGTTCAGAAACAAGGATGGTCAATGCATTGTTCCCACCCCTATTTGTCAACAGTCCGTTTTTATTAATGTTTTTTTGTTTGTTAAGTAACCGTGTGTCCCCCCCCCCTCGATGTCGCCTCAGCGCCACTTGTCTCCAGAAGAATTCTACCGGCTGTTTGGGATGAGCATACAAGAGTTTGATCGCCTGCCCCTGTGGAAGAAGAACGAGATGAAGAGGAGGCTTAGGCTCTTTTGAATTTGCGAAAACAATCCGGCTCGAAATGAGATGCATGGAGAAAATCCACTTTTAGAGAGAAAGAGGGGCAACCACACACGTCTTTGATGGACTGTTCAAAATTTAGCAAATTGTACAGGTCACCAGTGGATTCTCATCAAGGTGTATTATAACGATACTTAAGATAATTTTAAATGGCTACATTGTTTCGTACCTTGGAGTTCATTTGTATGTGTTAACTTTTAACATTTGTACACGTAACACTGGGTTGATGTCACACTTATTATTTTCCTCTTTCCTCCTTAATGGAACATCAGCTTGGATGCCTTTACTTTATATATATTAAAAAGACCTGTAGCTATATAAAATATATTTGAACTACTAACAGAAGAACCCGTTCATTCGGACTTCTAATGAGCATTGTGTCATTTTGAAGAAAATTTAATGAGTTATGCATGTACACTTCCAAATTAATTTACTTAGTCATACTCTTTTTTTGCCAGTGTTCATTCTATTGTGAAGAAATTCATATTCCTTCAATTGTTATAGAGCTTATACATTTCTTCTGGTTAAGGCTATTGTATTAGACGGCACATTATCTTGCCAACAGCACACACTAATGGCGTTAAGCCCAAGTGAAGGCTGCAGGCAATGGGACCGAGAGGATCCATTTCACGGCTCGATCTTTTGTCTTTACGTTTGCAATTCTGCGCGAAGCTGTAGCCGATAAAGCCAAATCGGCTCAAAAAGCAACGCTGTCCTCGTGAATGTGAAGATGGAGTCGTCGTGACCCGCAGGCGGATGGAGAAAATGGGAAAGTCAGTGGTGAAGTTTCGAATGCCCTGCACTAAATATTATGTAAAGATGTGGCCAAATAAGAATGGAAGGATTCATTCTTCCATGCACTATTGTTTTCAAATTGACTGTCAATGCGAAAACAACATCAAGCGCATAAACCTTAATCACCTTGCAGCCACACACCTCCTAGCACAGGGAACATTTGCGGTCAGGAGCAGGGTCATGGTGTCTTAGAAATGTGACTGGACAGAGGCGGGATGCCATCGCACGGGCGAATTCTACCGGCCTCCCAAACGATTTCCTCGCGAACACGTCCCGAGCCGCGTTTTCCGCACCACCTCTTTGTGGCCGACTTTTGGATCCAGACCAAATTGCGGGGCTAACGTGGGTTGCGGTCCCGTGGCACCGGCGCTGCCTTGGCGGTCGGTCTGATAAGGAGTGGACGTCTCGACGTTTGTGGCAGCGTTTGTGGGGAAACACGGGCGCGGCTTCATCCGCCACGCAACGCGGCTCAACGTTGAGCCACCCGAACGGCCGAGTCTGAATCCGACAACGGCGTTCCCTTCGCCGCTCTCGCCGGCAGTCGGTGCTACCGTCAGTGTTGCGAGACGAGTGAGAAAGGGAGAATAAGGGGAGGGGGGGTGCGCGTGTCATCGGCACGAGGCCCCGACCAGTGCCCAACTGTGACCAATGTGAAGGTGGCTCGAGCTCATGTGGCCAATGAAGTAAAGTTGCCACCGTCTCTCCGCTGCTTTAATGGGGGAGGGGGGGGGCGGTAATGGGGCATACATTATGTAGATGCGTGGCGTCGAGATGTAACCTTGTGAAAGAGAGCTGCGACGTTTTAGATAGGACGTAGATTTAACGGGTGTGTCTTCGCTTTTTTTCGAGGTGCGTAAAACTCACATTAAAGTGGCACCCGTGCGTAACAATTTAACAGAGGAATTACTGAAAATTTTTATGTTGGTTTTGGGTTTTGTTTTCCATAAACAAAGCACTTAAATACAGTTCCTGCACTGGAAAACATTCATTAATCCGGATGCTTAGGACACGAGGACTTGTTTTTCGTATATGTACTATTGAAATATTTAAATATTGCTGGTGATATAGTACACCATATTTATTATAGATAACACTAGTCCGTGTACATACCTGTGGTAGAAAAAGCTAGGTATGAGCATATACAATGCGTCGTACTGCACAGCACCTACTACCAGTCGAGGAACGCATTGACTTACGCGATTGTCACCGTTTTTATTGAGTAATTTATTTACGTATGTGCGTAAGTCCCGGTATATATACACAGACACACATTCTTACATATCGGTCAGCTTAAAATATAACGGGATCAAAATCATCTCGACACAACGCGTACATTCTAAACTGTGCACATACATATTTAAACAAAATACACGTTAACATCGGTGTAAAACGTCGCTTTTTTTTAGCTTGGTCCATGATTGGCTTGAAGGGCAATTCAGTATGACACGGCAGATGTCGGGCAGATTATGGCACAAACCACAGTAAAGCAGTCCGAAAGCAGAGCAGCTCTGAGTTATTGCAATAACGCTCGTGCAGATTTTGACAAATAGAGAAGGAGATTTGCTGAATGCGTGTAATAGAAAGAGGATGGGTGCCTGCTCGCTCAGCCAGTGGACAATTTATTAAGGCGATTTTTTACTTAAGTTCCTCGCTTACGGTATGCGAGCTCTGTGCTACATTCGACCTTTACTCTAATGCGTTGTCTGTCTGATTCCAAAGCCTTTTAAAATAAGATCAGCACCGCCAGCGCTCCAGATAAGGTTGTGGATCTCCGAGTAATTTCCCCTTAAATTTTGAAATGTTAAAAAGTAGAATCTTTAATGCTCACTTATGGGGTTACGCGTGAAGTAGAACCTTGTATGCTCACTGAAGTGTTTTTTTGTTGCTTTGCCCTTGTACTTCAATTTGGTCTTACGATAACAGCCCACAATACGGAGGAAGAAAGAAAGGAATCCTCAGTTATTATTTTTTTTTACTCCAAAATGAATGAAAACTGCGTAAGTGCAGTTTAGCCCGGGTAAGTTACCGAACGTCTCTTCAAGGAACCCAAGGATCACATGACCGCTCCTCCTTTCTGTCACGCGAGTTCAAAGTGCGTGTGCAAAGTTTGCGATGCAGATTATTTGTTATAATGCATAATTAATACGTATTTTTTGTAACCGTAAAAAAATGCCCGGCATGCAACTTATCTGGAGCACCGCACGCTCGCACTATGCTGTCGTTAGACAAGCATGCAAACAAAGAAGGGTGTTTATCTTGCTGTTTAAGGCCTTTGAATAATTTCATTTAGAAGTTTGCAGCACGTGTAAAAAAAAAACTCGTTTAATTATACCTGAGTGTGTTGAATTTACTTTGGAAATTGCAAACGTTTGTTACATATACATATTTTGGGTTGAACTCTATCATATTTCACAAGTTATCTAGATTTACACTTGTAATGATATTTCTTTTTGTAATTGCGATGATAATGCTGTTTGACAAGGCCAGCTTGAAACAGGCTACACATACACACGTAGCGAATACATATTTACATTATAGTAGCTTTGTTGCAAAGTCGGTCATTCTTGTCCATATGTACTGTTTTAAATGTACAATTTGAATACACATTTTCAATTGCATCTTAATGTTGAGGAACGGATACATAAATACTGCTGGGTCCCTATAGTACACAACCTTACAGTTTATTTTGGATGAAAGTGCAAACGCAGATTTCTGATGCCAAGTATAAAGTGGTTAAGTATGAATCGGATTGAATTCAGTTTAACGCGATTGATGTGTACACTATACGGTGTGGCGTTTCAATCATCCATCCCTGCGGGATCTGATTTAGTTCTGGACTACCTTATGGGCAAGTCAACAGTGGGTGTCCTTGGGCGGGACCTCGTCCCTGAATGAGAAATGTGAAATTCCCACCTCTGGTTAAGTGAGGGCTGTAAATGGGGAGATTGGTTCCCACCTCACACTCAATTTGGCAAGAAACCACTTAATCACGTTCTGTATATCATCGGGGCTTTTGATTAATTTCAATGCAAAAATGAATTTCCGATGTATACCAGTGGAAAATCTAATAACGAGAAAAATATAAGCCACACTGGGCATTTCCCTTTAAACAAAAATGTTTCGCAATGCCTGCTATAGCATGATGATTTGCATTAACCAACGCTTCAGCCTAAATGAAGCATTTTCCATTTGATGTGTACGGTTATCAATTCGTTTGGAGATGGCGTATGCATAATGACGATCCTTTTCTCCACTGCAAATGATCTTTGATGTCTCTGTTGATCAACCGTAGCATCTCGATTGCAGTGCTGGCTGTGAGGGCATGATTACATGAATAATAGCAAAGCCAAGGTGGTTTACACTAAAGCTGTCCGTAAACCCATACAAACTAGGAGAATTATGCTGTCTTACGTTCAGATGTTTAGAAGTGGATTACATTATATTTTAGCTCTGCTGTACATGCTAGCATGAATTGTTCGTATTGTATATTCTAAAAGAAATACATTTAAAATTGTTGGTTTTTCCGTTTCGTTTGCCAGACTTCTATACGTACGGTAACTGTATTTGCAAACGTATCTAAAGTGACTGAACAATTAGTTGATTTGTCTCAAACTCTGTAATTTCACTTTTTGTTTTGCAACGGCTTGGATCTGCGACAACAATAAAAGGAAAGTTAGCATTAAACACCGATGCTACGTGGGTGTTCATGTATTTATAGTTGTGCAAGTGTGTCACTGCGGGTAACATACGCGAATTAAAACATGCTTCTTTGGGTCACAACGGTATGTCGCTTTTCATTATTAATGATTATTTTATATTTCCTTGCCAAGACACGGATCAGAGATACGCGATGCAGATTGATCAAGAAAACGGAGCAAACGTTGCAACACGTGCATAGAAGCGCATGAAGTGGTGGCCGCTTGGGATTCCAAATGAGGCTCCGAGACATGGGGACGCGTGCATCTCAGAACGTTACGCACATTAGGGGGACATCACACCGACTGCTGCGAAGAAATATTAAGTGGACGTGAGAAGGTGCGATGGCTGGTGGACGAGACTAGTAACAGACTGGCAGCCAGAGACGGGGTACAAGCGCAAAAGGATGACCACTGCCGAGACAGAGCAATGAAACCAGCTCGTGTGCCGTATGGATCGGTGCTCGCCACACATTTGAAACCATTGGGGTTTGACAGCACGATCATGATGATGATGGGAGGTGTTTTCATAATTTTGTGTATTGTCGGGGGCCGCACTAAAGACCACCAGGGGACGCCAGTGGCCCACGGGCCTTGCAATGAAGACCACTGTCATGGATTGTTGTTTCGCAGGACCGCGAGGGATTGCAAGCTACTTGGTGTAATATCGGCGTCGTGGTTGAAGTCGCTGTCAGCTGTCCGTTGTACTGATTCAAGTTTGAATTTGCCCCGTCATGTCACGGTTCGAGTGACAGCCAGTCTCTGCGCAAACCACACTTTCTCTTTATGAAAAATAAGGTTGTTTGCATGCTTACCACAAGTACCGTGTGTGGTTAATGCAGACTTGATTCCTTGCAAAAGGTTTCTATTTGGTGTTTGAACATCTTAACGCAACTGTTGTATTGTCAGAAAGGGCAAACACATTTTTATTTGTTTATACTTTGATCCTGGCAAAAAGGTCCCAATGACAATTTCTCTGTGTGTGTGTGTGGTGTGGTTTGAGTTACTTAACCGTTGGCTGTCACGTGGCCACTCGTCGTTTGGCTCTGTGTTTCTCACGGCTTGAGTTTTCGGGTAACCGGCTGAAGAAGAGACGTTTACGACCGATGCCTATTAGGTGCTATGATCATGGATCAAAACAATTAAACGTGGGCATGGATCGGAGAGAGAGAGATAGAAAATAAACAAAAGTTGTAAAATTCTCAACAAACAAAAAAAGCGTGGAGAGGTGCACGCTCGGAATTATTCTGAGAGAGAAGGGGACGCATGGATTGGACAACTTCTGTTAAATACGCAATGTTCACTGTGACGCACAGTGGGAGCTATCATCAAGCTCGTGTCCAGCAGCCAGGTGGATTGCTCCATCGCACGCCACGAAAGGTGGCCACACCCTGGCGAGACAGCTATCCGACAGTGGATAGATCATGGCTGATGATGAAACTGACCGACGCCATAGCTTCAGCTGGAGTCACTTTGCTTCGTATATTATTTTTCTTCTGTTGCCAGTGGTTTGCATGAGGCACGTGGCAGCTTGGCGTTGCCTGCGTGTCACACTTTTTGAGCTGTTTCCACTGCTCATCTTTTGGCATTGTGGTTTTTTGTAGGGGCTGTCAAAAGACGTCGTCCTTATTTTTAGCAGTGAGTGATTCATATTTAATTTGTTTTCGGTTTTTTTTTACCCCCCACGTGGCACTATCAAGGAAAAAAATACAATTGGTGCTGCTACCGTGTGAAACGTACGTTCAAACGTGCGTAACGTGCGTTTGAATGTAGGCGAATAACTTCACCACACACTTTGCTTTTAATCCTTCGGTTTTAAAAGCTGCCAGGGTGTGATCACGTAAGCTCGGGATGTATGGTTTGTCACACGCCCTCCATTAGCCGAGGGTGTGGGCTTGTGCTTGTTATTACACAGCTCCCGGTGCTCGCGTATGCAGAGTTTCAACAGCTCATGGTAGTAACAAAGCTACTCCTGAGTGACGCAAGGATGTGTTGGAATAGCTGCGCCTGGCATAGCTGTAGTGCAGTGATGCTTGACCTTTATTGCAGCCTTGCACCTAATTGCTTCTCAATCGTTACATTTTTGTATAATGATAATAAATACATAGAGGGTTTGATGAAACAAAGTAATTGTACTGACGTCCACGTGCTTAATTAGTTTGTTCGATGATTTAGCTTCGAAAAAAATAAATCTGGCAATGTCTCGCACCCCCCCCCCCCCCCCAGCAGAAAGAGTATCTCGCACCCCCAGGGAGTTGCATGCACCCCGGGTTATTGAACCACTGCTGCAGTGGATATGCCAACGAGGCTGTTTGTGTGCGTCGTTTATTAAACGGCGACTTGCCGTGCGGTGGCGGTGCTTAATGTCGTCCTACAATGCTTCAAAAGTCACTCGTTTATAAGTACTGGAGATACTAAAGTCGACGTCGCCCACTGATTGCCAAATATTTACTTCTGCCCAAGAGTATTGTACTTGCATGTACAATGTATACATATGCCTCGGCGTGTTTGTCAACGTGTCATCCTCAATTTCGGATAATCTCGAGGGAATTGTGTAATGCAACGCCTTGGTTGGTTACAGGCAATACATAAATACACAGCTATACAAATGCTACGTTTCACCACCAACAAATTACATTTAGGTTCTTCAGCCAATGGGCCTTCGGGACCAATGTCATTTCAAAATCGGCACCCGTTTCAACCGATGTTTCAGGCGCATGCAAACGTTGGTTCGTTCGTTTCTCAATCCGCTTGTCCCGGTGAGGGTCGCGGCGGCTGCACGCCGAGTCGGGCGAGCGTGTTCGAGACAAACAGACGCAGGTTTAGAGACATCTCCATATATATAAAAGGCAAAGTTGTGATTATGTGTGTCTGTTCAAAATGTTTAGCGTACTTCCCGACATGCAAAAAACTTGAAATTTGCCGTGTGGGTACTTTCTAGACTGCACACCATGCAAAAATTATAAAAAATAATTTTTTTTGCTGGGGGGGGAGCTCAATAATGCATAATTATTTTGCACGGCAAGTGAGCTGTGACGTCTAATCTGTCATGTGACCCGCGCATGTGGAAGCGTAACGCATTGTAGTGTAGTGGTTAGCGCGCCGCGCTACGAACCCGGCGACCCGAGTTCGATTCCCGCTCACGGTTACCACCCTCGTTTGAGGCTGAACCTAGGTCGGTTCAGCCTCAAACGAGGGTACTGGTGTGTGAACATCGCCACTGGGGGGACAAAGGCGGCCGGGCGTCGTGAATCCAAGTCCCGGGCGAAGCCGGGTAGTAAAGCTAGTCGTCATATGAAGCGGGCTTGGGTTGGACACGTTAACTAGAGGGGACTAAAGACTGAGTACCAGCGAGAGGAACTGACGCGCCCTAGAGTACATCCATAGTAGAGATGGAGCCATGAAGCCTGATTTTTTTTTTGGTGCGGATACTAGATGGCTTGTTGCGTCGCAGCATCCGCGAAGGATGGCGGCGTCTTGGGGAGGCTTTCATCTAGCAGTGGATAGATGACGGCTGCTATTGATTACATCTGTAGCCACTGTTAGATTGTGATGATGTGCGTTTGTCTCTTGTCACCTGTGTTTTTGCACGTATTGTTTTGCTCTTGTTTTTGCATGCTTTGACAGCCTGTGGTGTCACCCTTAAGGCGGTGTGTTTATTAAGTCTGAATCACGCTGTAATGAATCACTTGGAAACTTTTTGCCAAAGGGATTTTACGATATGAAGCCAATGAAGCCAATCAATAAATTACGAAAACAAGCTGTCTTGTGGTGGCTGTTGACTCATGGATGCTGAGTTTGGCTGATAGCTTATCCTCGTTGGTGCCTGCCATAATACTCCGTCTGCCGACACAATGAGGTAATGCATATCGTAGCTAGAACCTGTATCGTAAAACTAGAAATATTTTTATTCTTGGTTCTTTCGGTAAAGTCACGTAGAAGGGAAACAATACAATAATAAAAATATAAAACAATAAAATTCTCACGACGTTTCGACTGCAACACAAGCAATCATCATCAGGTGTGAAAACCACAGCAAGAAAATTTTAATCAAAATTTAGAAATATTTTATTATTTTACCAGGTAAAACCCGCTAAGCTCTATAGCTCTTTTTCAGAAGCGACCTGGCCACAAATGATAGCTCATCCAAGTGGCTTATCATCATGTGGAGATGTTTAGCAGCCAGTGAGCCAGACACTCTAAACGCATCTTTTTTAAATGTGGAGGGGGGAAAAACCGGAGGACCCGGAGAAAAATCCACGCGACTACAGGGAGAGACACCGCAAACTCCAAATATACAGTACAGCAGCAGGCGTCAGCGCCGGGATCGAACCCACAACCTCATGCATACCAGGCGAGGTAGTTAACATCTCCTAGCCACCGTGGTGTCCCATGTCAAGGTGACGCATGGAATGGTCTCTCCGGAGACATTGAGAATCAATTGCTCATCGCCTGAGAATCTGTTTTTAGACTGTAGGAGGAATGAGCTCTGAGGTTTTTTTCCCACAGATATGCAGTACGTGCGGGTCCGCAAGCTACAACAGCAAACAATACAAAAACCGCGATAGGAGTGCATAATACAAAAAAATTGAGAAAATCTTCCTGCCTTCCACCTGCCGTAGCATGGGCATGCGTCCTGCTCAGCAAGTTCCGTGTGCAGCCGACCGTATCTTATACAGATGTATTTAGCGCCTTATTCCAAGGCGCTTGACAACATTTATTAAATTGTGCATAGGATGGTGGTCGTGGTTGAAATGAAGAGTGGCAGTAGCGTGGGGTCAGGGGGTGCCTTTTGGGGCCCCCTTGACAACCGCCATGAGAGACGGAGCTGTGGGTGGCTGCGTTTTTAGACCGAATGACAAATTTGGCCAGGTTGCAATAGGGTAAATCC
This sequence comes from Petromyzon marinus, assembly GCF_048934315.1. Lineage (NCBI taxonomy): Eukaryota > Metazoa > Chordata > Hyperoartia > Petromyzontiformes > Petromyzontidae > Petromyzon > Petromyzon marinus. The sequence continues at coordinate 4,065,026 of NC_133677.1, forward strand.
ATAATTGTAGCACACCTTAACTTGAGATTCCTTCACATTGATTCATCTTTACCCGTGCGACATTAGACCGCTCCCTCCCGTGACAGACGGACAGACAGATGGACGCAGATAAATCCGTGCTTTCGACCCTCGTTGGATATCGTTAATAGGCCAAAGCCACGCACTGCAAAGAGCAACGCCATCAGAGAAGTGAATTTCGTCACACTACCTATGCCCCTCGTGTGGTTTGCAACCCTCGAAAACACAGCGGAGAACTCCGTACACTCAAAGACGCTATCCGGTATCACAGATCTGACATGCCTGTTCATCATTATCATCATCATCACGGAACGCGGACAGATAGCCCGTAGGTGTCCACTGCACATTTAGTCATTTGTTTCGACTTTTCTCTGTGACACATTGCCAATATGCCTACGCAGCGAGAATGAAGTAAACATCACAATAACAACAAGCGTGACTTTGCTGATGAGAGTCAGACTGTTGACACCGGCCCCATAGTTTGATTGCGCAAACAAATACTGCTGGAGAGTTAGCGGCGCTCGTGGAAGCCAACCGGCTGATGTACCCCAGCGGTTTTTCTTTAAAAAAAAATGGTAACTAGGATTAATAGCATCAGTTAGAGGCGCAGCCCTGCAATTTCTGGTGGAGGGCCTCCACCAGAGGGAACACCGCTTAAGAGGGCATTGGTCTACTTTTCCACGCGCGTGCGCAAACGCACGAGGAAAACGATTCAAGTTCGAGAGAAGAGAAGATCCCGAGCATCGACGTGACCTTTAAATGCGATGACACAGTTGCCGCGTGCGTGTACAGCCGCCCCTTTTGTCATTGCCATTGCCCGTGCGGGTCGTGGTTACATCATGGGTGGATCAGGAGTCGATCATAACTTCTCGGCGCCAGTCAGTTCGACTTAGCGAAGGCATGGGCGCATAGACGTAGGGTACAACAATGGATTTTTGCCGCACTGTCCCTCTGCCCGCACAACACGTAACGGTCTGCAACAACGACAGCAACAACAAGAGCAACATCCAGGCTGCAAACTGCTTAGCTTGCGAGATCCTACGAGACTGGGCGCGCATTCCTGCGAGAGATTTGGTGATATCAGACAAGAAGGCTTTGTGACAGGGTGATCCTTTTATAGATAACACACCCAGATAACAGGAGAGATGTTCTAGGGTAAACGTGTTATTGCATCGCCTCGAAAATGCAAACATATCTTCCACCAATTTCAATGCAATTATTACATCTTGGGAAAAAAAACCTCTGTTCTAATTCACTTTTTGTCTAACAAAGCCGCTCTGATTTGCTCGGGTAAATTAGTAATCGGTGGGGTGTCTATAAGTGGATCGCCTTGTATAAGTCGCTGTCATATAGAGTCGGGCCCTCGTGTATGGGGAGTTGGTTGGGGAGTTGGTGGGGGGAAAATTGGTGGCGGGGGGGGAGTTGGTGGGGGGGGGAGTTGGTGGGGGAGAGGAACTTGGTGGGGGGGGCGAATTGGTGGGGGGGGGGAGTTGGTGGGGGGGGGGAATTGGTGGGGGGGAGTTGGTGGGGGGGGAGTTGGTGGGGGGGAGGGAGTTGGTGGGGGGGGCGAGTTGGTGGGGGGGGAGTTGGTGGGGGGGGAATTGGTGGGGGGGGAGTTGGTGGGGGGGGAGTTGGTGGGGGGGAGGGAGTTGGTGGGGGGGGGCGAGTTGGTGGGGGGGGAGTTGGTGGGGGGGAGGGAGTTGGTGGGTGGGGGGGCGAGTTGGTGGGGGGGGGCGAGTTGGTGGGGGGGAGAGTTGGTGGGGGGGGAGTTGATGGGGATGGAGTTGGTGGGGGGGAGGGAGTTGGTGGGGGGGGAGTTGGTGGGGGGGAGGGAGTTGGTGGGGGGGGCGAGTTGGTGGGGGGGGGGCGAGTTGGGGGGGGGGAGTTGGTGGCCGTTTCGGGAATACCAGACTTAAGAGATCCCTCCACGGCGAAGCTGCGATTAAGTGGAATAACCTGTGGCTGACGCGATCCATTGCCACATGTCCCTAGCTCCCGGGTGTGTGTCGAGCTCAAGGCAACTCGTGGTGAGACTGCCTTTCCTTGCCCTACCCTCGCGAGCACTCCCCTCCCCAGAACGGCCAAAGCCTCCATCCACCACCACCACGACTAACCCTGCCCCTCCCCAAAGCGGCTTAGCCCAGCCTCTCCCTATCCCGCTGACTCCTTGGAGTGAAGGAGAGCCACGCGTAGAGAGAGTGGCAGCGTGAGTGAGTGAGAGGACAGAGCTCTCCGGCCGTCGGAGACAGGCACGAGCCGAGGGGCTGTGATGGAAAAGGGAAAAGGTGAGTTGCCTTTGAAACTCTTCGTTCGTCGCTTCGTGTTGCGCCTGATTGTCTTTGTCCAGACGAGGTACGCGCGCGCCTGTGTATGTGTATGTGCGCGCGTGTGTGTATGTGTGCGTGTGTGTATATGTGCGTGTGTGTGTATGTGTGCGTGTGTGTATATGTGCGCGTGTGTGTATATGTGCGTGTGTGTGTATGTGCGCGCGTGTGTATGTGCATTGCTTCCACTTGTTACAGCATTGCACTTGCCATGCCAACAACAACAAAAAAAAACATCCGCATTGTACGTACCTGGATGGTTCCACGTGTGTTTTTTGTGTGGGCCTCCCCTAGGTCGACTCGGCCTCAAATTAGTATCTGGTGATAAGGGTAAAAATCGCCATTAGGGAGACAAAGGCGGCCGGGCGTGGTGCTGGCCACCCACCCCTGTCGTGTGCCGTGGCGGCCTTCATTAGGTGCTCGCAAACAGCGCTTGCCCCAACAGTCTGTGCAGGCTATACGGGGGATCTCACTTTACAAACGTCCCCAACAAGTTGATTGGGAGACGTCACCGGCCAGAGGAAAAGCTTTTTTGTTGCAAACGGCATGCAGCTTGGCGGTTTTGGTTGAACGGTGATCTGCCTGGGCCCACACGCTTGTGTGTTTGTATCTATATTGAAAAAAACTCACTTCTTTAGAACCGCTGTTTGTGTTTCGTTTGTTGTACGTCCTCCCCGTAACTCCGATTCGCACGGTTTGGTTACGTACGGTGCGAAAGAAGTTCAACATCCTATATACACACGCGTACGTGTGTGTGTGGAGTGAGATTGCTGCATTTTTGAACGAAAACGTGCACACATATACAAGTAATCCAAAACCGACAGATAAACAAAGCGAGGATATGACCTAATGGAGTGAAAAACAAGTGTGAAATTCAAACCCTTCTCTCCAGCAGGTAAACCAAAGCCTTGGTGTCCTTTGTTGAGAGGTTTTTTTTGCTGTGGGTTGCATTAAAACTTGCCTACACCCACACTCTAACTTTCACAGACTCAGCACATTAGTCTTCTTTTGCTACTTAAACACAAAAGCGGAAAATAATTATACTCCGTGCCGTAAAAGGTCGGAAGCGATTTGGGTAGCAACGGAACATTAATTACATATTTGAGGAGGTCTGTTTATTGATAACAGATAAAAAGAGCCCGTTTGAGGTAAGCGACTTGACATACCAGACCACAGCCAGCACGCAGCGCACAGACAATTTCAACCCAAACTATTTCCTCTCCGTGTTTACGCAATTTGTTTTAAAACAAACAATACGCATGCTTTGTAATTCTGCACATTCTTTTTCCCTCAATAATGATTCGCGGGGCAGTGCTGACACGTTTGTGGGTTCAGCATATGGTCTTCGCGTGAGCAGCAGCAACAGCAGCAGCAGCAGTGGTTGTGGCCATTGATGAGATTTTTTTGGGATAGTGAGGGGGGAGTTGGGTTGTTTTTTTTGTCTGTGGCTACCCCATCCCCCTCACTCGGCCCACCCGATGTCCACTCTCCCCCCCCCCCCCAAGCTATTCCCAACAAAGTACAAACTGTAATCCGCCCACCCCCAAGTGGGTTGGAATTACCAAGCTCCTTGCAAATGAATGAGACTCCCAAATGAATGTCTGTCTCCTGTTTAATTATCTCTGGATTTTGGCAATGTTTTGCAAACGGCGCAGGCAGCGGTGCATCGATTCATTGATTACATGTACATTCTTCAGATACGTGCACCATCAAATCGTGTCAGGATCGATGCGTTTTGTTGTTAAGTTTGGGGCGTGCGCAGGTGCGACATTGGTTGCATGGACAGAACGCGAGTGAGGGTGACGCCTCGGGGAGGCCTTCATACAGCAGTGGATAGATCATGGCAGATGAAGTTGAGGTTTCTTACAATGGGTTAATGTGATCCTCTCAGCCACTCGAGGCCACTACAGGTCACCATATTACAACAACAAAAACACATTTTTATTCTTGAATTGTGACGATGTTATCGAGTCACCGAGAGAGGATGGGTGGGTTTTTCAGCTCCCATCAGTTTCACGCGACCTTAGTCACCTCGTGAGTACGCGCATGTACCCTAGTCACATCGTGAACACGCGCACGATGTCACGGGCGAGTGGATTCTGGTGAATGGCCGTGCATACTGACGGACCATTGCATCGCAGTCTTGGTGTGGGCCACTGCAAGAATGACTCGGGTGAACATTGGTACCAAAAATTAAGTAACAGAGTAAATGGAGAACGTATCGCTGTGATGGACAACTGCTCCTGTGAATTCAAAGTAATTCGAATGTAAACTTCTTTATAACGTCCTAGTTTTATCCAGTCCATACATTGTATAAAGCGTGATCTCCAATAAATAGTCAGTCGATCTGTCTTCTCTGAAGAAAATCTATTTCCAAAACATCAGCTTTATTTATGTTTTTGTTGTTGTTAAGCAGTGATGTCAACAAGTGTTATTTTTGTTTGTGCACGTGTATCACTGCAAAAAAAAAAGTCGCTAGACTTGTGTAAAATTGTGTTGATGGCCACATCTTCTCTTCTTGTGTTGCACCGGCCATGTTAGCCACTCGCTTTAGACAGTTTTTTCCCCAAGCGGTGCATGTATAAATGTTGCAAACAAATGTGGTTGCCATTCATAACCATATGTTATGACAATGTACAGGCCTTTCCCTCAGCACCGCATGATGAAAGCCTCCCCTTGCCTCTCGGTCTTGAGGGCCGTTGGCCAATATTCACCACACTCGTTTTGCAGGATGGCGAAGGTATTGGGGGGTGGGGGGGCAGACTGGTTCAGATATCAATCACTTCGCCATAGATGTTCAGAGCCGTGGCTTAGAGTTAAACTCAGATGGTCTGGTTTAAAGTGGACTCCGCTAAAAACCATTGTGCCACCACAGAAGCAAGTCCAATAATAATGTACTGAAACATGTTTTATTTCTGTGGACATCCGCGTATGGATCCTGCATATAACCTGGGATTCTTTGTGGAGATTTGTTTCAAAATGTATTTACATAGGCGGTGGCATGAAGGCTAATGTAGGCCCTATCGCATTCCAAGGGGATTATACAGCATCAACAAAGGTGCTGAGTCTTTGCAGTCTATTTTAGCATGCATAATAAAGGTTTTTTGGTTAACGCCATCTAACCCAACAAACCTTTATTATGAATAATATTGGTCGCGAAAGCCTACGTGTTAAACTATTTTAGCATGCCAAGTTGGTGGCTTCGGACGACCAACAAATACGACTATTGTTTTTCTCTTACATTTTCCTTCAAGGCATTGTCAATATTTTGATTTTTTTTTAAATGTATCCATTAGGCACGCATTTCTTAAATCAGAAGAACACCTTTTAACATTTTGTACAACATTATTTAATTTGTTGTTATTGAAACGGGCATGTGGTCAATTATGTTGAAAGGTAATTATAGCATTGTAATGGGGGTGCCTTTTCCAAACACAGAGGTCACACGAGGGTCATGTAATGTACGGGCCTCCGACCTTCACCTGGATCCTAAATTGTATTGATAGTCTGGAGACAAATCCGCTTGTGTGCAGGTGCTCGGGACATGGTCGCATCACTCGATCGTGGGAGATGGCAGTGGGCTTATGGAGGCGTTCATCCAGCAGTGGATTGATCATGGCTGATGATGATGACGATGATAATTCTGGAGATATTTAGATAGGAAACGCAGTTCTGTGCTATACGGATGTTAGCACACTTTTAATATCCGAATCAAATTAGATTAATAAAACATTTAAGTTGATCGGTTTATAGGATGTAAAAAATATTGAATGTGTTTTTTAGGGTTTTCATTAGCCACATGGCACCAATAAAGTTCTGTTAACAGATTGTTTTTGCCTGGACACTTTCTTACCTAAATTACACCCGTTCATTATTTGAGTGTGGGGGATGGATATTTACAACAACCTTACTGTAATAAAAAGGTAGGTGCAATCCTTGTGACTTTTGGCAAATACAAAAACCTATTTCAAATTTAAATGAGGGCATGACAACAACAGAACGATACATCGCAAAACAAGTATGCCCATTGTTTCTCTACAGCGTCTTGAGATAGAGTTGCATTTAGATGCTACAGTATATACTTGGTTTGGGGAGGCCTTCATCCAGCAGTTGATTGACCATGCCTCATGATGACGATAAATCCAAAATGTATTGTATTGGGCTGCACTAGGGAGAAATCATTACAATGGCAGTTCTGGGAGTTGGCTCTTTCAGGGACCCAAGGGGACGTTATTGGGAAAAGGGTCTTGCCTCTTGAAGTTGATTTATGCCAAATGTAGCCTTTCTAGGAAAATCACTGAAAAACACGACTTTTTTAATGAATCATACTTTTCGAAGATAGTCACTAAAGCAACTCAGCTCTGATGCATTGTACTGCCCAACATTCCATTATGGTGTAGCAATGTGACCAGAAACAACATTGTATATTGGAATGGTTAATCAAAAACAACAAATCGGTATGGTTGCTCATCGTTTAAAATTGCGTTTTCAATAATTGTGCCTTCAGGTGTGTGCTTATTTCTGCGTGTGCATGTTTGGATGTACTGTACACTGTCAGTAGGGTTCAAATAGTTGTGCGTTCAGATGCTTGGTTGTCGGTGTGTGTGCTTAGAGGTGTGCCGTCATTTATGGTCGAAAGTTTCGCCTCGTGTTGGTAACGAGAAATCGAAATTGCTTGAGCAACCATTTACTTTTCCCCATGCTTCCATAAAGTTCAAGGTAATGCCAGTGTGAATGTTGCATACCGCAGAGGTTGGTGCGGAGCGGGCTGCGCTGGGCTTGGAAGGGGGGGGGGGTGTTGAAGTGGTCCGTCTTAAGCAGCACAGCTGGGCCCTCCACCTCGCAACTTCAGCTGCATTTCTCCATTTTTTGTTTGTTTACCATTGGCACAGACGCCTCGCACCAATGACCCTCACGCTTTACCTGCGTGGAAAATACCGTAGCTAAACTGAGGCGCCGTGCCGCACTTGGACTGGGATTAAAACAAATGATCACTCGCCATCGCCTGCATTTGCCCCGGGGAATCTTCTTGCCAATGTATAGCAGCGGCCGGGTCCCTTGAGCAGCTGCCTCCGCTATCCCCACGAAGAGTTTTATAATGAAATGCGCTCCCCTTTTTTTGCACAGCCTACGGAGCGCCCACACGAACAGATTGTGCCACTTGAAAAGGAGCTTTTGTGCAGCTCAAGCATCTGACAGCTTACTGATAGCTTCATTATGACTACGTTTTTCGGTGCCAATGTAACAACATAAGATAGGAATGCCAAAATTGTTAATGTACCTACAGAAACTGAATTCAGTAGTGTGTTTTTAAAACATAATACTTTTTAATTATTTTTAAATAGATACCTGCATCGTAGATTTTCTCATTATGTTTTAATGTGCGTGAAATGCTACCTTTGAAGTTTATTAATGAGATGTTTTCAATATAAATCTCTCCCTGAGGTTCCCTTTGAAGCCAAAATTGCGTTCCGATATTTGTTGTTCAACAACAGCAGTTTGTTAGGCCGCAACGCAGCTGACTGCCTTAATAATTTCAAGAGGCACATCAACACTTTCATGCAGAATGCCAACATTGGTAAACCTTTCTCAACCACATGTCGTCTAGCTTAAATCACAAATAATAATGAACACGCTATAACCAGTGTTCCGATGGAGAAGCAGCTCGTAATTGGAAGGTCGCAAGTTCAAAGCCTGGTTCGGGGTTCACTAACCCCATCATCCCTGCAGGTTCTATAGCATCAGTCGTTGTTCTATGGAACGACGAGTCCCCGCCATAGGAATGTGGAATTTCCACGACTGGCTCAACCGATTTGAACAGGATATGGGCACCAGCTCAATGCAAAATTGACAACTCACACCGAGCAACAGCAGCACAAAAATAGAGGCCGCTCATACTGAGAGGGCAATTTCCTTGAATCGTCTTCGCCACGTCTGATTTATAACACAGACAGACAGGCAGACAAGGATCTTTGTATTAACTACCTCTTTGATGACAGCAGTCAAACGTCCGCTGGTTATGCCTGGAACTAAATCCGGCTTTGATCATGTCGATTGTTCCACGGCAATGGTGACCGCACGCAGGCGAGGTGCTGTTTGCCGCAAGGTGGAGCGCCCATTTGGACCCATCGCTGGAGGCGCCGTGGTCATATTTCATTCTAATCCCACCGAGGTCTTTCTACAGTGGCCTCTTTGTGACGAGGCTGCGAGTGTATGATGTGAACATAATGGGGTCAGGGCTTTTCCTGGCTGAGTCCGTAAAGCTGAGGTCTTTGAGCAACGGCTTAAATATACGGGCCATAAAAAACCTGGGTGGGGGGGTGTTTGGAGAATTTCAGCGTCTGGGATGGCCATTTCGGTGTCCAACTGTTGAGAGCACCTCGGGAAAGATTTGTTTTTAATGCTGTCACCCGAAACGTATTTTCTAAAAATTGTCACCGCGCAACATAGGTGGGGTTCATTTGGGTTGCTTTTTTCTTCTTTCATATGCCAACGATGAGGTCACGTGAAATTCTGCAATTGCATTTGTAGGCCCGGCTTAAGTGCATTTCATCCTCGATGGGGTATATTTTTGGGGGTTGTTTCGCGTGGCAACAAGAATGAGCTGCGTAAGGACATCAGAAGGGGAAGCGTCGTTCGCTCTTCGGGAGCACAAGTAAAACCGAACGTTTGTAAGCAATGCTAAGAGCAGGGGTATCGATACTGGCGAAGAACGGCAGCTCGAAAGTCTCCGCTCGTGGGCGACGTAACGACGAGCCGACGCGTCGGTTCTTTTGATTCGCGATGCGTGCGTCGATTCGTAGTGCGCGAGAATCGGTTATAAGTCAGCCTTTCGATGTTAGTGACAAAATTGCGTGAATGAGACGGAACAAAAACACGAGAAACAATTAAACTAAGATGGTAAAATGGGGGGGGGGGCGGGGGATAATGCAGTTTTGAATACAAATCACGATGCCGATTAGTGACACTGCTTAGGATCGCTGTGGTGAGTGGGAAGTCATTGATTGCACGCCTCTCTGCGATCATGCGAAATTAAATGACACGTTACCACCACTTTATGATCTCTGCGTTCACGGCACCAGAGACTCGTTTTTGACAACGCCACCCAGGGGAAGTCTCCTCTGAGCTCAGAAACTGAAATGGAACCTGGATTATAGCAACATTAACATATGGTGCGCTGACCACAATGACGTTCGTTCCTTTTCTCAATTATGTGTTTCCCCTATGCCGTTCATGCTAAAGTAATGAAAAAGAAATCGGCTTTACCATATGCGGCACGAATGCATGTGTTTAAGATGTTCAAACACCACGTAGACACCAATTACAGGGCGATCAAGTCTGCATTGACCACACATACTTGCGGTAAATCGTGTAAACAAATTTACTTTGGTTATGTATGCATTGTCCTCGAAAGGGTTTGGCCTACACCAGAGACGGCCTCCTTCATGGCCTTGTCTCTGCACCAGTGTTAGACCAAAGAACGTCCAAAATGCAGACGGCACAGAGGCAATGGCAAACATAAAGCCATTAATAGCTCGGGTTGAGCAGCTATATCTCTATGGGTTTATTTTCTTCTTCACCATCTTGATACTGGAAAAAAGGGACCCAAGTTCAATCGGGCCGTGCTAAGTAACAGTCCGGGCGTGTACTACACCATTGGAACCTCCTTTGCCAGTAGCAAAATATGATTATTGATTTTTTACCCTTTTATTTGGCAACAAAACTGACACCTTTTTTTACAAGGAGACATGTTTGCATTGATCACAATACCTGCGGACGGAATGCAAACAAAGAACATAACTTTGATAATGTATTGGCACTGTCCTTGAAATTGATTGGTCCACACCCGAGACAGCTTTCCTTAGAAGCCTAGTCTCACAAAGTGTTGGACCAGATGACGTCGTTGGACCAATCAATTTCAAGGACAGTGCATACATTATCAGAGTTATGTTTTTTGTTTGCATTCCGTCCGCAGGTATTGTGGTCAATGCAAACATGACTCCTTGTAAAAAAAAGGTGTCAGTCTTGTTGCCAGATAAAAGGGTAAAAAAACAATAATCTGTCCGGGCGTGAGTCCGTTTCAACAGAGCTTCACTTGCAATTGCCCAGCCGTGCGGAATTAGGAGTGGCTTCACTTGCCACGAGTGATGCCTCATCGGCAACAGCCAAGGCACCCGTGAGGCTACAAGTTTCAAACTTAAGCCCTTAACCCCCTACCCCGCCGCCCCCTCTTTAGACTCCATTTGTTCCGCGTTGCGGGAGAGAATGGTGTGTGTCTGTTGATCGTTGTGGGCTCACTATGATTAAAAGGAAGATTTTGTAAACTGATCCTGCCAGAACTTGCACCGGAACATGACATGTTCATGATGTTAGGTTTCCTTGGTAGTTTTCCACTGCATGTCGGTAGGCCACCAAGGCTTAACAGACAGATGCCACCAGTGTCAGTATCTCGCTCCCTTCCCCGTGTGACGTAGCTCTCTGTGATCCGGCAAAAATTAAGCGCAATGCTATAGAGGCAAGTGTAAGGCACGGACAACGCAAAGCTCTGTCACTTTTCATCTTCAAATTGAGTTGGTTTTCTACACTTCCTGTGCGCTATCACATTTTGGCATACCTTACTTAAATTGTTCTACATGTTCTGTCTTTTTGTCAGTTTATTCCCACGGTATCTGCAGCAAAGATGTTTTACTTTCTCCCACAAACTCCTTCAGGTGTCTCCACAATCCTTCCCACAGCAGGGGTCCAACATTCTGCTATGATATTCTTTGTCACGTTACAGTTAAATCATTGGAGTTTTTTTTATTCTGAGGCCTACAATTTAATGGCTGATCGATCTGAAATGGTCAACTCGATACACTTGAAAATCCGGTTTAAAGCACTCGCATTCGGATGCAAACCCAGGTTTCTCAGCGGTGCGGAGCTCAGTGCTCAGGCCTCTTAGCCACCGAGCAACCTCGTGAATCACTTTAACGTCGAACGCCGTCTGAGCTGACACGGCGGGTTCTCTCAAAGGCAGAATGGTTCACTGGCACGCGCTCTATGGTGCTATTTCCCCACGTGTTTACAACCTGTAGAGCCACTGCTAAAGGTTTTTTTTATCTTTTCCCACCAGTGACAGCGGTGGCGGCTCGCTCGTTTGCCCGCTCACTTCTTCGTTGGGGGGGAGTTTTAAGCGTGGGATGTGGCGGACATCAACGCTGGCAGCAATCCTGAAGAAATTCCTCAATTCTCGAAAAAAACCCCCGAGGCCCTCCCAAATTCAAACAGTTGACCCCCCCATCTCAGCCGACCGAGAAGAACACAGCGCTCTTTCTTCGTCACCCGCAGCTCAGTCCATTGTTAAAAGAGACTTTTGCTTGTAACAGTCCGGTGTTGACATCACTGCGAATCGAACATTGATGCTCGCTGTGACCGGACACGTGGGAGAGCAGTGACCAGCAATGGGCGTGTCACAAGTGCATCCATGGGGGGCGTTTTCATCCCACCCACCCATCCACCCCCCTGCAACAGACTTATTTCTGTTCAGTCAGTCTCTGAAAGCATACGTAGTAAATATATAACGTGGACCTTTCCTTCTGCTTGGCTCCGATTATTAATGCTAAGGTTGATATGCGTGTCACATGGATTGGAATGTGATTCCAGAGCGTGTGGTAACAAAATCACCTTCGCTGGGATACAGGATCCGTTTCAGAGATTTATTCCAGAGTTTCCTACATTATACTTAAAAGTTGAGTTTTTTTTCCCCATAGCTTTCAGTTTTGTGAAAGTAGCTGATGCTGAGATGTATCTAAACAATTGTCCGAGTTAGGAAAGTACATGTCCAGCACAATCACTACTACGACTACCGTAGTCACTGTTCCATTGCACTTCACTCATTGATTATTGCACCCACTTTGAGGATTTGGTCTACCCAACTGGCTTTTTCCATCTCATCCTTGGCTGTTTTCAACCACCTCAATGTAGGCCACAATGCTTCTCTTTCTGCTTCTTTCCTCGCACTGCTCCACTTGGGAACTCTCCCTCCGATCGGATTTTTTTCCCCAAGTTCTTACAACCTTGCCCAATTCAAGACGCGTGTTACATTGTACGTATGCATGTACGTTGAACTTCGTCCGCGCCGTACATAGCCAACTGTGCTAATCGGAGGTGCAACTTTAGGAGATCCGTTTGTTGCTGGACGCTTGGCGTTTTGAGCCTTTGGTCAGCAGCCGTGACATAAACAAATTTAAACAGTCGAGTAAAATAGGATGGAAGGGGGGGGGGCTATGATTTGTCGTCGAGAAATGGCCACGTGGCTTTTCTCGTGACTTTTCCCAAACTGATAAGGGCCAGCGGCATTGGATAACTTTCGTTTTTTTTCCTCTTTCTCAACGACCTTATTGTGTGGGTCACTGTGGAAACGTGACCTCCTGATGCAATGGAAAAACAATAAAAACACACACTCACACAGTCATGTTAAGGTGGTGGGGGGGGGGAGGTGCTGGTTGGAGCTTCAGAAAAATTCCAGCCTGCTTGGCACAGCAGGATTACGAGCAAGTTTCCACTGAGATACTGGGCGGCGGTGATATCTGGGTACGTAAACAGTCCGGGCGGTGATGTGAGGCTTGGCGTGGCATTGCGGGGAGGTGTGGGAACGCCAGGGGAGCTCCTCTTCGTGCTCTAAAATTCACGTGAGAAAAAAACATTGAGGCTGCTCCCAGAGAGTTCCAATGCGAACAGACGCTCGCTCACTTCATGCTGTGTGGCTGCTCCGCATGTGAGGTCACGTTGGTGATTTTTTTAAAAAGAATTACGAATTGAGGGAGGTGACGATTCCATTTCATTTTTTATTTTTTGTTGTCCTCTAGTGCCCATCTCATTTGTTTCGTCTTCTTTCATCTAATTTATTATTTTATCCTCAGGGTATACATTTTACACGACTTGCACATCTTGCTGCTGTTGTTTGTCTTATCAGCCTGCAAGTTTCTATTGCTGGGTCAAGACCACCCTCATTTTCTTCCATTCCTCTCCTTTTCCATAACGATGCCATGATTTGCGTGTAATTTTGATTCATTGTAAAAAAAAACCAATGTGTTAACACACGTTTTGACACTTATCAATGCGCCAAAGCATACTTTTTCATGAAAGGATGACTTCATCTAATAAAGTTGTTTTTGAGGCGTATGCCCATTTTAAATATCGCTAGTTCTTTTTATCCACAGTGATTGTCGTTTGACCATCGTGAAGTATGTCAATGTCACGATGAACTCTGGTCACAGACAAGGAATAATGGTTTGATGCCTCGGCGTGAGTATGAAGAAGTTTGTTTTGTAACTGACTACACCGTGCTGTTGGAAGGAAACTTATAACCGATGTCCCGAATTAAATTATGCAATGTGTTACCATGCAGAGAGGTTTTTTTTAAAGTAAATCTACACCTGGTGGCCCCAAACAAAAAAAAATCAAACAGCATGCTACCAAATGGAATGTCTGGTATCTTAAAAATATATATTATTATTACATAAGACTCTTTTACATTTCATATCCCTACAATGTTGTTCTGGTTAGCCCGTAAGTTCATCGGTTAGATTCGATCTTGCAGCCTGGCAGTTGAAACAATGGTCCAGTTTTCTTGGAAATATTAAATCCGCAAACACCCCCCCCCCCTTTTTGAATCCCACCTCTACCCACCCAGCATTGCAAATGGTTGCTAAAGCAAACGTAAGGCCCACTGAGCTATGTAGCTCTTTCAGAAGCGACCCAGCCACAAATGATAGCTCAATGAAGTGGATTATCACGTGGACATTTCTAGCTGTAAAATACTCTAAACGCACGTTGCCCAAATGTGGAAGGGAAAAATTCGCGGGACCCGGAGAAAAATCCACGTGACGACGGGAAGAGAGACACACAAACTCCACACATACAGGGGTCAGGGTCGAGATCTAACCCACAACCTCCTGTACACGAGGCAAGCTAGTTAACATGTCGGCGCAGTCGATCATCTTGTTGCTTGTGGCGGGGTTAAAGCATGGGTACTGCCAACTCTTGCGAGGCATCTCGCCAGCGTGGAAGAGTAGAGGGGGGCTCGACTGAGCTTCCGCTAGTGGAGGCGCTGTCGCCAGCAGTGCGTCGAGGAAGCAAATTCACGGCTGAACCTTTCGCAGCACCTCTTTTATACGTGTAAATACACGCTTCAATCGTTCGTGTGGGTCCCGAATGAAATGGCCTGTAAATTTGCACAGGCGCCCTTAAAACTCCACGGATGGCAAATCAGGTTTGGTTAAATATAAAACAGCCCCTAGCACCAACAAAGCAAATAAAGCCCCCTCCCCCCCCACCCCCCAACTGGATTGCCCCACGCTGAAGCCCGCTCCACAGCTGCAGCGCGGCTTGCGATCTCTCGCGAAAGCTGCACACGTGCGAGCAATGCGCTTCTGTGGGCGTTATTTATTTATTTGCTTCACCACGGTTGGGCAGCATATCTCGCGCACGCGCTCGTCTCTCCTCACTATGTGCCCACCAGCTGCTTTCCGCATTGAGAATGATCTGAAAGCTGATTTACGTGGAGCATTAAAGGCTCTTGCGCCTCCCCCCGCCACCGCCTCCCCCCAAGCAAACGGGGTTGCTGAAAGGACAATTGTGTCATCGTCTGGGGGTGGGGTGTGGGTTTGCGGTGGTCGCTCTGCTCCCAACCCCAGGGACCCGGTTGTGGGTGCGTGCGTCAGATGGCGTGAAAGGTGAATGTGCGCGGAGCGTCCAATGAGGTCTGCCTAGGAAGAGCGTTGCGAATGTTCACCGCCGACGGAAGTTATCGTTGGGGTTTGCAATGTGGAGCCAATGTGACACGTTTCCGATGCATGCCCCGTTTTTTTGTGGTCTGTTCGGCACGATGTCCGACGTTTCGTTCCGCGTGCTGTTGAGCTTCCCCGGGAAAAAATAATTCGATTTCACGTGCTGAATTCAATTCTCAAAGTCGCTTTCAACACGTTGGAGCGAAACATTACGAAATGATTACTTTGCTCCCGGCACGTGCGGCGAAACGTCAGACATTGTGCCTAACAACGCGCGGTACATCCCAAAAACTACGCCGTGTATTTTATACTATTAATCACCACTTATACCTGGGAAGGTCAACCCGTGCAAGTGCTCCGTGAATGGAAAAGATCACAACAACGCGAGGGTAAGATGGAGAAACACTCGACAGGATAACGCTGTCTCCATGCAGAAACCACCCTTAATTACTTGCCTAGAGGGCAGTTGTCTGTCATTCCGGACAATGGCTGACAGACTGACTCCACGATTTACAATCATCTGTGTACCGATTGCTTGAGCGTCAACGTTTTCCAAGACGACCGGGTGTCTAAGGGGGTCGGAGCATTACGCTGGCGCTGCCAAAGTGCCTAGGTTTGAATCCGTGTTTACAGCCCGCCGTGATTAATTAAGTATATTTATTAGTTATCAAGTACGGAATAGCGAGTTGGTGCTCTTAGCCGGGCCGTCAATGACCACATACAAGAAAATGACGTGAAATGTGATGTTGCATTGAAAATGTAAAAATGTTGTTTTGACTGTCATCGTAAAACTCTCGCGAAGCGGAGTGTTTTTGTGTGTGAGAGAGCGACTCTTACTGTGGAGAGGATAAAATGGCCTTACATGGATTTATTTGTTTAAGTCTGCTGAAAGAGCTCTTCTGCAGGCCCTTCTCTGACACATGGACGCTCACTGCTGTATGAGATTTCCCAATGGAATATTTTTTCATGTCAAATCACACGATACCCATAGCAACAATTCGAAATGATTGCAAAAGGGACCAAGACAATGGAACAACAAAATCTAGTTTATGTTCTTCGGTGAAAACGAGTTTTTTCTTATTGTTACCAATAAGGTGACAGGGTGTTGTTTTGAAAACACTGCCTGTGCATCTCTATTTGGACATATTTTGCAAAGTAAATATTTAGTTGAGGTTATGTGCGATGCAATCTCCTCGCTGTCTATGGCTGAGATTGGTCTTGTCATCTTCCACCCCCATGTGCCCTAATCACCCGTCTGCTCGTGTTTATCTATCATGGCCTCGATTGCTGGGGTGACCTGCCAGACCACGATGTTTTGTTGCTCACTATCGTCACCAACATTGGCTCAACAACGAACAAATTAATTAAACTGCCATAACACACCAGACACCCAATGCGTTAGCTGTGTGTGCACTCTAGTAAATATATTTTAAAAGTCCATGTTACCGCCTGCTCAAGTGACCATTGAGACTGTGCTCATCTCTTCTTTCGAGCCCTGAGCCAGTGATGGGAATTTACAGGGGCGAGTCTACCCACAGCAACAAGCACCATTGACTTCCCCACAAAGTGGTACCTATTTTGTTGACCCGGAGGGATGGTGGGCTGGGTTCAAACCCCAGGCAAGATTTGGACAGGCATCCTTCCGATTGCGAGCCACTCGCTCTGCCGCTGAGCCACTAGAATGGACATAGCATCCGTAAAACCAAATCGGAATGACCTTCTTCACAGCATGGAGAGGCCCTGGATTGACAAAGCGCCCTGCGCATGTACTCCAAACTTCAAGCAGTCGTAAATATTTTAAATAAACACGTCGTTTAAAATATTTTAGCTTTTCCTGGGAAACTTCCCCCAGTATATGCTCGTGAGCAGTGCGGCTCGTTTTTGTCTCGCATATACGCATTTTTGTTTCACTCAAGATCTTTCAATTGGTTCCCGCAAACGGTTTTGGAATTCTGTATACCGCTGGGGTCAAGGCGTGGGTCAAGCAGCATCAATCCTTTCTGGGAGGAGCACAGAGCATATGCCCTTATAAACCCCGTGTTGACGGAAGACCAGAGGACATCAGATCTCTCTTCCCACCGCCCACATGGTTTGTTACTGTATATAATGATAAATACCAGTAACTGCCGTGCTCCTAATATGGGCTCAATATTTTTGTTGGTGGTCAACTTGGCCACACTAAAGCGGCAATGGAAAGCTGCCTCTGAGAGAGCGAGAGACCGAGTGGGATATCGGAAATGCGGACGCTCTCTGTGTACCGCGTGGGGCATCAAGGGAAATGTAGGACGTGGTGTTTTGATCAAAACGCTCGATTGTAATTCGGTTTGTATAAAGTGCGACAATTTTGTGTTTTTTTTATGTTTGAGGGATTCAATGCATCGCCCGCCCAGTGGTGTTGAGACTGAAAGAATTTAAGAGGGCCTGTTGTGGTGGGCCATTTTTTGTTGTTGTTTGCCAACGGGTCTGTAAGGGACAAGGGGGGCCTTTATATGGCTTTGGTAAAAAAAAAAAAGATGCATGCCAACGTGCCCTCCCGGAAACTGGCCACTTACTTCCATGCCTGTTCAAGCATTCTAATGGCACGAGAGACGTCTTGAGCTTCTGTGTCAGTTTGTCCATGGCCTTTTTGCATTCGTGCTCAGTGTTTTTTTCACATATTTAATGTAACGTCTTGTTAACCGAACGGACACTTGGTCGTGACATGTGTTTTTTGTAAAAATAATAATAATAATAAGTGGGAATACGGGCAAACACTTTTATGGACATTGAGATATACTTGTTAACACAATATGTTCTATTAT
Source organism: Petromyzon marinus (assembly GCF_048934315.1). NCBI lineage: Eukaryota > Metazoa > Chordata > Hyperoartia > Petromyzontiformes > Petromyzontidae > Petromyzon > Petromyzon marinus. The sequence goes on from NC_133677.1 coordinate 4,082,939, forward strand.
AAATAAAGTAGATATACTGTGTAATAAAACATTCTGCTAGCTACCACATGTCTATAAAGGTGTGTTTTGGGTTAATTTAACAAAATGTATAAACACTGTTTGGCTAATATGTCAGCACAAATAAATGTCATTGTAGCTACCAGCCATAATTTCCAAGAATGCATCACGTAAATGAAAGTCACATTACGGCGAAGGGTCACGTTCAGTATTATTACGTCTAAGCGCCTGAAAACATGAAACTTCTCACTTTTGCATACCGACTTAACGTTGGCTCTTAGACATGGCACGGCTACCTTCTACCTTGAGCGGTGGTGACGATTCGACTTCTTCCGGTGCCTTTTATTACCCAAGAACTCCACGGTGGCTTATCCTTTTGCACGGGCAATTGCCCATCAATCCATCAATCACTCAAACCCTCAATTTATAGCCGGCTAACGGGCCGTTGTGATGACAGGTCTCATTCACGATGGGGAACCTGGGAAATGTGCGTGGTATGCGCCGCACAAAAAAAGCTGTTGACATAGGTTTGACGTTTCGCACGGAAGACGTGGCGCTTGATTAACCGGCGGCGCGTGCTCTTGTGCGGGAAACCTGGGCAGTGCTGGAGCAGCTGCTGCCGGAACTCTCCTCCTTCCTGGAGATCATCGACCAGGAGCCGCTGGGAACCACCGCTCGACGCAAGCAGCAGCTCATCCAGACCTTCATCCAGCAGCTCAAATCGTCGTCCGGTATGGCGGCCTCGCGCCATGTTCCCTGTTACCTGCGCGTCTTTTTGTCCGTGTGAAGAATTTGAAATTGGAACTATTGTCATTATTTATCGTTGATTTGGCGTGTGATAATCCACCTCACCCACCCCCTCACGTTTAGGTGGATCGCCGTTATTCAGGGGTCCTAATAATTGGATTCGATGATCATGTCTGTTTTCATCGAGAGAATGTTTACCGCCTGCGACCAAGGAGGCCATAGGGTGCGCCGGTGTCAATGTGGCCCAGAACCGACATGTCCAAGGCCTGGGTCCGCCATCAATCTCAATCCAGCACTGCCGAGTCCCATCGCATTCCTGGGAAGTCCCAGGAGGACTAACAGGGGAGTTTAGGACACAGGGGCCCAGGACAAAAATAAGCCACTGCAAGCGTGGCCCATTACGATTTAATTTTACAGTGATCATTTGCGATTATTTTCTTGGGGGGGGAAAAAAAACTGGACACATTCTGTGCCCCTGTGAGCAAAGACGGGCCAACGTCAGTCAACTGCTGCGATCACAAAGCCAGAGAGAGCTGAACCTGTGGTCCGTCTCAAGCTCGGTCGTCGTTGGGCACCGCGACGGGTGTCCGCCTCGTGCTGCCAGCCCTCGTTCCCTGCGCGAGCTCTGAAAGGGTCACGGGCAGCTGCCGCGTTGCCTTCACGTGGTCATCGTCAAAGTGGAATGCTGTGGATTTATATCCCGCGCAGGCTAAAGCCACACCAGACCCGCAGCCCGTTTAATTCCAGTGTATCTATAATTTCGAGACCTACAATTCGTACGGATGAACGAGTACCCTTTAAATAATAGGTATCTTTATGTTTTGTTTCGGATATCCCACCCCCACCCCCTCGAGGTTGATGTTTTTCTATTCTAAAGATATACTAACCTGTAAATGACTGCACGTTATTGATTTCTGGTCATGTTGCTTTGAAGTAAGAGACAGAACCTGGTTTTGAGACCCAAGTCTCCGAATTTTGGGACCCCCCCCCACCACCATCTCATCACGTTTGCTGATGTATGAATAAGCGGTATACTTTGAGAGTCTAAGTTTTTAATCCATACATCCCATTCATCAATGGGCTTTAACTCATACTCCTTTCCAAACTGCTCGCCTCCCACGGGCTCTTTGCTGTGCATTGTGTGCACGTGTGTGCGCACGCGTGCATGAGCGTTGCGGTGTGTTTACACGCAGTAGAAGCTGTATATGAGCACACCCAATGGGGAGCGAGGCCAGCTGTGCTTATATCCGAAGTTGTGTGCTTGCATCGGAAGTTGCCCTTCCCCTTCTTCCCACCAGTGCAATGTAAGCATCTGTTGCTGTATATGAGAATTGTGCTTATAATTGGTATGCTTTTATCCTGCTTCTGCTGTGTTTTAGCGAGCTCTTACATGTGTGTTTGTTTGTTCGTCGTGTGTGATTGATCCAGGAGACGATGGCGAGTACATGTACATGAACAGCATTTCTCCGACCCTGAAGACATTAATAGCGGAGAGGGCCTCCGCCTCTGCAAACGGTAGGGAAGCTCAACGATAAAGACGCGTGGCACATGGCACCTGAATTGCTCGCGGGGCAAAAAAAAAATCAAAGAATTTCTTAACATCTGTGTACGTTTAGAGCAGGTTTTTAGCCGCTTCCATTAAAAAAGGTTTTCTGCTTGTCGTCGGCCTTTCACTGAAAGCGTTGTCGCATCCAATGAAAAGGTTCAACACGTCAGCGGCGCCGCTGCCTTCGCACGACGTTCGCGTTGCAATGACCTGCCTCGAGTCCCAAAGTCGCACTGGCGCGCTGGCGAAGATTTTCCGCTGCAATCGGATAAAGCACATCCAGCATAGCTGCGGTGCTTCAGGATACTAATGATTGCGCGTACTTTCGGCGGTCAGTCCGGCGTTATCGCAAACTCGATCGGTAAGCAGAATCGGGTAGCTTCCTGCAATCACTGAGTAATGGCTCCGGCAACTGTACTGGTCTGTCACGTAGCGTTTGTTGAATGCACGCCCGGGCGTGGTTTAACAAAAAAAAAATCTTATTGCTTTTACGTCCTGTCCCACACATTTTTATTTTCGGATGACGTATTTTTTGTAAAGGCGGCCGATCAGAAACACATTTTCGTTGAAGGCAGTCATCTCGTGGCGTTACTTTCCAGCCACGTGTCTCGCTTATACTACTCCCACTTCTGGATAAACTCCGGGCCCCCTGCCTGGCATAGCTGCCGAAATCTGGGACCCTCTTACACATGTTCCGCTGCTGGGCGGCGAGGCCACCGTTGAACACCTGGGTGCTGGAGCACACACAAGTGGCTCGCCTGCCCGTCTAAAGATCACGATAACAACAAAGAGAGAGAGAGAGAGCATCCTTGGGTATCATGAACTAAAACTAAACTATATTTTTTTTTTTATGAGACCAGGTAAGATCCACTGAGCTCTATAGCTCTTTTTCAAGAAGTGACATGGCCACAAATGATAGTCCAACGAAGCGGCCTATCGTGCGGAAAGCTATAGCAGCAAAATACTCTAAACGCAGGTTGATTATAAATGTGTGGGAAAAAACGGGAGAACCCGGAGAAAAATTAATGTAACCACGAGAAAGCATGCAAACTCAAAATATATAGATGTTGAGGTCAGGATCGAACCCATGAGCTCCTGCATATCAGGGGAGGTAGTTAACATCTCACCACCGTGGTGTCCGTGATGATGATTATCATCATCATAATAATAATCATTGGCAGCCATGGTCAATCCACTGCTGGATGAAGGCCTTCCCAAGCCGCCATCACCACCTCCCAGGATCCTGTGATGCAACGATCCACCCGGCACTGCTCCATCTCCCCAACGAACTTTCTCTCGGATGCTTTCCATTACCAAGTTGCGCAGGTATTGGGCATGTAAATGCGTGGTCACCCAGCAGCAACTCCACCAGTCGTCCGAGATGCACTGTGTCCGGCTTTGTGCACAATGGTAATGATGTGTGCTCAAGTGCATTCATTATGAGGATGAGGTAGACAGCATTTTAATGTGTGCTTCAGGGAAGATCATTTGCAGGCCTGTAACGATCCTTTCTCACGATTACATGAATTGGCATGAATCAAGTTTGCGACTCAACTTAAGAATATATATATATTTTTCCCATTCTAGTACATCGTAAAGCCTCAAATGGCTGCAAGGGGGTGGGAACAGTAGCACGGTGGTGAGCACACCGCACTAAACCCAGCTACGTAAGTTTGATTCCCAGCCAGGGTGCACGTGTCATCTCCACTGGTCCTTCACCACGAACCCACCAACCCGCCTGCACTGACCAGCGTGGTGAATTACAGTCACCCATGCTCCATGAGAGACGAGGCATGGAGCAGGCCTTCATCCAGCAGTGGATCGACAAATTGGCCGTATATTTTACGAATATATAGAATACATTTTTCACGCGAGAGTCGGTATCGCGAGCACGAGAATCGATGTCTAATTATTGAATCGATGCATCTTTAGACCATTAATTGCGCTCGGTGGCCATGGGAAAATGGTCGAGGGAGTCTGGCACACGTTGCTTGAGCAGAGGTCAGCTTTGAAGCTTCTCTTTCCGAGGGAGTACGACCTACAAAGTATCACACCTGGGTTTTCAAAACCACGTGCATCTGCTAGGCAAGTGCACTACCAATCAAAATGTAAACAAACTTCAGCAAATCAAGATTAAACTTCAGCAAGTATTAAAAAAAACTATCGACTTGGATGTTTCTGAATTATCTGATTTTGTCGCCGCGGGATTGCACTGTGTTTGCGCACTGAGCGAGGAGCGCACACATTGTGACAACTGTATAAATGTTTTTAGATTGAGCTCGTCGTAACAATAACCTACAACGAATAAAAACCAATGTGGCACTCCGGGGGTTGTTTGAATTATGCCGTCTCGTTCCGTAACTACCTGCCCATTGCCGGAGCTTCATAAAAAAAAACATCTGGCGTGGCGTATTTTCTCAAGGAATAAAATGTGAGAATAACCTACCCACCCGTGCCGCTTCCCACCCTCTGGGAACGCAGTTTTGTAAATTGCGTTGCACTCAAGAGGAAAAATAAATTCGTGCAAGCGGATAGCGCGGAATAAATCAGCTTTCTAAGACTGTCCCAAAGGATTACGTTTCGCGATCGTGCACCTGCGAATTTTAATGTTCCATAAGAACAGTAGGTTATACTTTAGCTTGGATTGTGAAGATCACTTGTATGTATGCATCTTGAACAACTTTTGCACCGTACGTAGCCAACCGAGACAATTGTCGACTCTTTACCAACCACTTGCAAGTCAACATATTTTAAACGATCAAAGGCTCGTCAACTAAAATAAAATTCAATGTTGTGTTCGGCGTGATGATGGACGTGCATCGGGGTGAATCTTGAGGAAGGTGACCTGGGCGGCTCACGAGTCGGGTGTTGCGGCGTTCGAGTGTGGGTACCCACTGGTGATTGAGTGCAAGTGGAGCGAGCAGATGTTTGCAGCCAGATTGTCCAATGACTGCACAACCCCCGCATTCTGCCCTCCTTCCGCAAAGTAAATGCATGTGGTTTTAACATTTTGCGCTTATGCCAGTTTAAGTAGAAGCGTTGTTTCGATCGACTTGCAGCGAACGTTGATTTTCAGAGGGGGGTGGGGGGGCATACGGAAGGTGCGCGTGCGCCCGTCGTGTGGGTAAAGAGGCCTACCGAAAGTGACCCCAGAAGTAGTTTGGGATAACGGGATACTGATGTTGTATTTGTTTGGGCACTCGCATGTCTCGGCGGCTCGCAGTACTTCTCGTGCCACCTTCCAGGCCCACGCTCTCATTGACGGCGTGGTGCACTGCTAGCTTGCAAGAGTCTTGAGCGGAAATATGTCGCGACACAGACACACGGGAGTGTGCAATAGGAATAAAAGTGGGATTTGTGTGGTGGTTGAACCACCACCGAAAAAAATGTGTATCTTGCTAAAGCGAGTGGTTGATGGTTGTACGAGATGGTGAGCTGTTCAGCACATGAATGTCGGTGTTGTTTTGACTGCAGAGGAGAGTGCGGGGTCTTCTTCACTCAAGACTCCCCCGTCTCGGACCCTCCCACGGCCCAAACTTCCACTGCCCAGAATCCCAGAGCTGCCCACGCCTGTAAGTAGAGGGAACGCTTTGGTCATCGGCTCCTTATGCCCTTGAAGTTGTCTTTTTGAAAATTGACTCTTATAGAATGTGTTTTTTCTCTCACTTTGGCAACAACTATTTTTGTTATGCTTCTCAACTACGGTTGAACGTGTTAATTTTGTTACGTCTGCCTGTCCGTTTGTTTGCTTGCCTGCAACGTGCGCAACCCTGATAGTTCGTAATTATGATGTAATATCATCATTATGAAAATGTAGACATAAACCAAGCTAAAATATGCGAAAACATGTTGTCCTGATCGCTACCCTACCGCGTCCGTACAGCTAATTAAACACTTCCAAGGACAAATACGTGTTAGAAAGTGATGCACAACCCATTCTTATGCGTGATTTTTTTTTCCTCATTGAACTTGAGCATCTTTGTGAGGTTTGGGCTGGGGAATGCTGTAGCTCCAATAGCAGAGCAGCGGCACTCCCAACTTAGTGGTGGCAGACAACCACATCAGTTTTATTGCTGTGGTTGTCTCACCTGATGACGATTGCTTGTGTTGCGATCGAAACGTCGTGATCTATTAATTTTTCTACCTACGTGACTTTACCGAAAGAACCAACGAGTATGGATTCCTGCAGTCACGAAAGCTTCAAATCAAGATTGACGTGATGGTAGGTTTTAATTCCTGCTAGGGTTTACTCAATGCATCATCTCTCTTGGGTCGATTAGACCGCATCCAAGTGCTATCCTGGCTCAAGCCTGAGCATCCTGCGAGGTTCGACGAGATCGGCCAAAGTCTGCGTGAATTGGTCGAAGGGGATCTTTTCACGACCGATTTAAGGATCCGTCGGCAAATATGAGCAGTCGGCGATGCTTTGTTCGGTTGAGGGGACGCTGGACTCCCGGCATGTCTCGGCTGTGGTCGGCACTGGTGGTTTCTTTCGGAGATAGCAGGCAGGTGGCATCGCAGGTCGCTCGTCTGGGGCTGCATATTCATGTCGGTAGACGGGCACGCTTTCCCATTGCGCAGCGGAGATGGGGAACCCACTCCGGACACAACCGGCCACTTGTGCGCGTGAAGAAAAAGCTGATAACACGCTTGACGAAGCGCATTAAAACGACGATGCCGTGCCGTAGCCCCCCCCCCGCCCCCGCACTAACCCCGTCGGCTTGTCACTCCTACGAGCCAACACAAAGTGCCGACGCCGAGACGGGGCTGCTTTACGGCAGTGTGACCTCGCCGGCCTTCATTCGTCACACATTCCTTCCGCGTGTTGTAACGGCTTGCCGCCACCGCCGCAGCCGCCGCCACACAGAGAGGTGCCCGTTCATCCTCCGCGTCTCCACTCTTGTAAGCGGTCGCCACTACCTGGGTGCTCGTGGATTAGGCGACAACTTAAGAGCGCAGCAAAGCTCAAGTTTACTCGGTTTGTACATTGCACAATTTTCTCCGTGTACATATATATATTTCACAATGTTTACCTTTTTCCCCCCAAGTGTGGAGAAATGTAATCGTGATGTGCCAAATTGGAGTGGCTTACAAAATTAATTTAGCGTCGCTGCCTGTGGAAATTTACGGGCATCTCAAAGGGCAAACTTGATTTTCTGTTAAAACAGTAGGAGGATCTAAATATTGATTTGTTTATGCATTCGTGACTGCAGGGATTCATATTCTTGGTTATTTCAGTAAATTCACGTAGAAGGGAAACAATAAAATAATAAAAATATAAAACAATAACATTCTTACGACGTTTCGACTGCAACACAATTAATCATCATCAGGTGTGAAAACCACAGCAAGAAAATTAGAAATTTTCTTGCTGTGGTTTTTCAAATTTTCTTGCTGTGCTTTTCACACCTGATGATGATTGCTTGTGTTGTAGTCGAAACGTCGTGAGAATTTTATTGTTTTATATTTTTATTATTTTATTGTTTTATTATTTTATTGTTTCACTTCTATGCGACTTTACCGAAAGAACCAAGAATATATAGTAGCAGGATCATTATTGTTATTCTACATCCACGAGGAGATGATGTAATACAGCTGCCTTCGTGGATGTGTGTGTGTGTTGATATTTCCTCTATTATCTATACTATTACTGCTGGAAAGCATTCGGAGTGATTGAAATATATTTTTATTGCAAAGAGGATGAAAACGAATTGTATTAAAGTTAACGATATATATATATAAATGCCACCCCGGGCACAAGTAGGATAAACTTCATTTATGGGGTTTACATTTCAATAGTTTTTGCTCATCTGCTGTAAATATAAAGTGTCAAAAAATAATAACTTGACTTTAAAAAAAAAAGAAATCCAGCAAAGGAAACCATGTTGCACTCGGAAGCTTTAGTCTCCGCGGCTATCTTTGCTGGCTCTTCATGAAGCATGCGAGATGTGTTGTGAGCGATTCCTGCAGTTGCTGTGTTGGTTGGGGGGGGGGGGGGGTTCTGAATTTAAGCCAAATGCGTTTGATGTCAACGTATTACAGCTGCTCGAATGGACACTTGAATAAGTCGAGGGGGGAAGAAGTGGACGGTGGTCCGGACACGCTACGAGATCATGCATCCTGGCGACATTGGCACACGGAAGCGGAAGGGAAACGGGATTTGGGGAAGGACAGAAACACCTGGTGGATAGGTGCAGCGTTAATAGCTTGACGAAACGAAAAGGAATCAATTGAGTGAAGCAGGAATACTGGCTGAAGGAGACATCCATTTGTTAGGCCCCATCATCGATAATAAGTGGGCGGAAGGGACAGACGATGGTGACTCGATGCTCACGAGTCATTATATTGGGGCCTGCCTAGGACACTGAGCTAAGTCGATACGCTTGTGAATGCTAACCCGTGCACAACCCCAGGGTGGGGATTTATGTTCACGTGGCTGTGCCATTTGACTTTGCGGCAGCTGCTTGGAGGAAAACGGCAAAAATGACGAGAGCGTTATTGTTTACAAGTAATAATTTGAAGCTCTTTGACAATCCGCCGCAGGATGAGGTTTCTTGGACACGCATGGCCTAGCGGTAGTGTGCTTACCGCTTGTTGCAGAGGTTCACGGTTGAAATCCAGCTGCCGTCCTGGTTTATACTGTGGTAGTGTATTGACCGCAACATAAGCGCCGTCCGCTTCATTTGAAATATTTCCCCGCAGTTTACTCAATAAGGAGTTTATACGTAGGAATCATCGCACCACTTCCTGATGAAACTTTGGCAGAACCCTCCTGAAACAGAGTTACGGGACTCGGTGAGTCTTTCCTGGGTAAAGTAAAACATACATAATCACAGAGTATAATACATTGTTAGTCTGTGAAAGTTGGTGAAGGCGAGCAGGGGGAAGCAGAGCTTGCGTCTCCCACTGATACAGGGATTCACTTTGAGCCAATCGCAGCGCAGTGCCACAGATGCTCTCTCACAGCGTTTAAAGCAGCAGCCACTCCGTGCCAATACGGGGCAGAGAGGGGGGGGGGGGATCTTCCAGTCTCTGAGCGTGAATGTGCTCTGTGTTCAGACTCTGCTTGTGTCTATGGGACATTTATGGCAGTATCAAAATGATGACAAAAATAAGAATGTGCTTCATACCCTTTCTGGCAATAAAACAGGTGCTAAGCTGTTTAAACACCAAATAGATACCTATTGCAATTAACCAAACATACTTTGTGACAGAACATGCAAACAAAACACGCTCTGATGGCATATGCCACGTTTGTTTGAATGTTTTACCAGAAGCATGTGTGGTTAATGCAGACTTGACGCCTTGCAATAGGTATATATTGAGTGATTGAGCAACTAAAAACCGAAAGAACCAATAATATTAAAACCTACTGTTTCATTGCCAGAAAGGGTGAAACATATTCTTTTTTTTTCAATGAACAAACACGCTCTGATGGTATGTACCACGTTTGTTTGCACGTTTTACCACAAGTACGTGTGGTCAACGCAGACTTGACCGCCTTAAAATAGTAGATCTATTTGGTGTTTGAACATCTTAACAGACTTCCTGTTTTATTGCCAGAGAGGGGTAAAAGCCCGTCCTTACAATTCCTCCTTAGCATCACTCCGCTTGGGGAGACGCTTCCCGCGGTTGCTGTAGAAGCACCAGGCCCCAGCGCACTGAACGTCACATCTGCTTTATCGGGCAACCAAACCACCAGCGAGGAGGGCCAGAAGCGTGGAGAGAGGGAGAGAGAGAGGGGGGGTGGCAGGGGGAGAGAGAGAGAGGGGGGTGGCAGGGGGAGAGAGGGAGAGAGAGAGAGAGGGGGGGTGGCAGGGGGAGAGAGAGAGGGGGTGGTAGGGGGAGAGAGCGGGTGGCAGGGGGAGAGAGAAGGTGGCACGGGGAGAGAGAGAGAGAGAGAGGGTGGCAGGGGGAGAGAGGGGGTGGCAGGGGGAGAGAGGGGGTGGCAGGGGGAGAGAGAGGGTGGCACGGGGAGAGAGGGGGTGGCAGGGGGAGAGAGAGAGAGGGTGGCAGGGGGAGAGAGGGGGGTGGCAGGGGGAGAGAGGGGGGTGGCAGGGGGAGAGAGGGGGTGGCAGGGGGAGAGAGGGGGGTGGCAGGGGGAGAGAGGGGGTGGCAGGGAGAGAGAGAGGGTGGCAGGGGGAGAGAGAGAGAGAGGGTGGCAGGGGGAGAGAGGGGGGTGGTAGGGGGAGAGAGGGGGTGGCAGGGGGAGAGGGAGAGAGAGAGGGGGTGGCAGGGGAAGAGAGAGAGAGAGGGGGTGGCAGGGGGAGAGAGGGGGTGGCAGGGAGAGAGAGAGAGAGAGGGGGTGGCAGGGGGAGAGAAGGAGATAGAGAGAGCGAGAGAGTGGCAGGGGGTGTGCACAGTTTCCAAATCCCGTGGGACTGTCTCGGGACTAACCTTGCCTTCATGTTGTCTGGCTCGGCACAGGCGTACAATGACAGAACGTAAGCACCAGTCGGGGTTGGAGAAACAAATGCATTGCACAGAGCGATAAAGCTCGAGGCTTAAAGCACCCGAATAGGTTGTGTTTTATTCTCCAATCCAAGCAGAGATGGGAGTCCATTTTTGGCTATCGTCAAGTTACGGCCTGCATCTCATTTTGTGTCACAGTGGCATTGTGCCTCTGACGCTCGTTACACGTATGTCAGTTTTGATGTTGGGAAGCTGACACAAAAATAAAATTGTGGAAATTTCTGTACGCGCATCCGAGTGGCGGAAAGGAGACGATCGTGGGATAATTGTTTCGGGCTTCCACCCACGGCGGAGACGTCCATTGAGTTGGCTTCCAGCGTGCAGCTGCTTGCGAGGCCCCATTGCCTCTGTTTGGCAATGGTGACTCATTGCCGTGACTCACCCTAGGTGGACCGGTGTCTTAAGAAAGGCCACGATTGTGCACTGGCCTCCCAACTTTCCGTCGAGGGTTATAGCCGCCGGCCGGCCACCCACCCACTCGCGTCCTCCCACATGCGGCGTTTGTCGACACGTGCCCCTCTGTGGGCCCCCCCCCAATGGCAAGCGGAGTTGGGGGCGCATGGCCCGGCGAGAGGATCCACAAAGGATGGCGTCTGTCTCTGCGACGTTGCCGGAACCGCGGGAGCCGTACAGGCCTTGGCAGTGTCTGGGGGGGGGGGGTTGCTTTATCTCTCTCACTCTTTTGCTCGTCCCCTTAACTACACAGTGCCCGGCTTCCTTGCCGCGTGTACAAAAGCCGAGTGTGACCGCCCGCGCCGACCCGGTTAACCTGCCCTCCGTTGCCCTCGCTTCTGTATTCTTTACAACATGAGAAAAATCCATTAGGGTGTGCAGATGAAGGTTTCACTGATGTTGGGTCTTGCACCCGGCCACTCTGTGTTTTATCCCATTTAAAAAAAAAGGCAGTTGTGCTTTGTGAATTTTTTTTTAAACAAAACTTGGACTACCAAAAAAGACTGCTTTGGCATTATCGGTGGCTCAATTCTGAACAGCAAAGCATATGTACTGGGCATCATTATTGCATTGCTCACAATTTTAGTTTTGCACACTCATTGAAAAGGGCAACTGGGAGAACACACGAGTAGCCCCATTTTCTCATCCAGTAAAAAATTGGTCCCTCGAGGGGAGGGTCTTGACAAAAAACGAACACAAATCACAACCCTCGCCCGGCGATTGTCTGCAGTACCTCCACAGAGGGGCAACGCTAATTAGCGACGGTGGCAAGATAGTAATTTGCCTACCTGGTATGCAGGAGGTCGTGGTTTCGATCCCTACCCTGGAGTTTGCATGTCTCTCTCCCCGTGATCACGTGGATTTTTTTGACTGCTATAAATTTCCATGTTATAAGTCACTTTGTTGAGCTATCATTTATGACCAGGTAGCTTCTAAAAATGAGCTGCATAGCTCAGTGGGCCTTACCTGGTAAAAATAAAAATAGTAAAATAGCCCTGGGTGGCATCGACGCATCACAGAGGAGCCACGCTGCCTGACCCTGTGTGGCATCAATGCACCCACAGTGAGGCCACGCTGTCTGGCCCTGGGTGGCATCGATGCACCACAGTGAGGCCACGCTGTTTGGCCCTGTGTGGCATCAATGCACCCACAGTGAGGCCACGCTGTCTGGCCCTGGGTGGCATCAATGCACCCACAGTGAGGCCACGCTGCCTGGCCCTGGGTGGCATCGATGCACCCACAGTGAGGCCACGCTGTCTGGCCTTGGGTGGCATCAATGCACCCACAGTGAGGCCACGTCGTCTGGCCCTGGGTGGCATCGATGCACCCACAGTGAGGCCACGCTGTCTGGCCCCGTGTGGCATCAATGCACCCACAGTGAGGCCACGCTGTCTGGCCCTGGGTGGCATCGATGCACCCACAGTGAGGCCACGCTGTCTGACCGTGTGTGGCATCAATGCACCCACAGTGAGGTCACACTGTCTGGTTCTGGGTGACGTTAACGCACCAGGGCCTCGCATGCAGCACCATGGAGCAGAGCGTCGAGCCGGCTGAGATTTGTGTCAATGTGTCTTTGGCATAAGTTAATATCTCGCACAAGCCCCGATTCTCCATCACATGTTTAGCGTTATCGGAGACCTGCACTTGTCAAAAAGCTGTGGGCGATTTGACGGGCACCAAATTTCTCTGCGGCTTTTTTCATTCTTTCCCCCCCTCCCCTCTCACCCCCTTCTAAAGTGGGTTGTGGTTGTGCAGCTGAACTCGGAATGATTTCAGCGGTGGGCTTCTGCGTTTGTTATCACTGTTCTAGCTGTCGCAAACGGCTTGGGAAGGTTAGCAAGTTTGCCGAGAATTCCGAACGGTCTCGGCCGGTTCAGCAGAGTCGGGACTCCCACTCGCCGTTGCTCTTTTGCCAGCTAACGTTTTTTTCTGCGTGTGCGTCGTTGCGTGTGAACGTGTGCCCAGCCTGACATCCAGGGCTAGAATTTTACGTCGGTTTTTTTGTACTTTTAAAAAGGCTTTAAATCCGCAAGCATTCTTGAGCGGGCAAAAATATTTGCGCAAGCACCTACTTTAGATGTGTGTTTTGTTGAAATGTTTTTCAGATTGCTGCCTTTGAACTGTCCCGTTTTCTTGAATATTTCTTCACCACCGCTGGCTTTTTGAAGTTTTTCCCACTTGTGCAAACACGACCGGAGTACCCAGCACCACTGTCCACGTGCTCGGTCCGTCCCTCCTACGCGCACTGGAAGTCGGCCCAGCTCCCGTTGTTTGTGCCCCGTGTTTGTTTTTTGTGGTGGCGGTGGCCAGCGAGTTAGAGGATGCCTCCTTGGAGGAAATTGTTAAAGGCTACCATAAAATTACCACAATTACTGTCCACTTACGGCTTCTCGTTTGCCGGGCAACTGCCAGCACTGGGTCAGGGTAAACGTGGTGCTCTTCTTGTCATGCCACAGACAAAACCTTCGTTTGTGGAAATTAGTGTCATATTTAAACGGAATGTCTGTTTTCTTAGGAAGACCTTCTAATTGGTCAGTAATTGTTCGGCCTCTTTTGAAATAGCCTACAGGTGCAGGATATCGGGTAAACAAGTTTTGTTGTTGTTGTAATTTCACAGACATGGAAAAACGTAATCTTTTGAAAGCGCCTGATTATTTTTTTAGAGGCATTGAGGCCTTGTCTGGAAGGACTCGCAGCAAAGGCCCCATGCATGTCCGAAAATCCGGCTGGGTGGCTAAGCGTCGGAGCAATTGGAACGCGTCGAGTTCACACCCCGGTTGGGGGTTGACTTGGCCCATAATTCCTCCGGTGTTGTTAAAATACGTACCCCTTTCTTGGGGAAGTCAACAGTGGTTGTCGTATGAGTATCCAGCTCCTGCCATAGTAATGTGGAATGTCAACCACTGGCTCAGGGCTGTAAACAGTAGTTGAGCACCGCCTCAGTGCTCATTTGAGCAGGAAATCGCTTTGAATAAAAATCACAACTTACGTGAATAAAACAATAATTTACAGTCCCATGAGTTTGTTTGACCATACTTCACTACGTTTGTCAGTGGGGGGTTGGTGAACGAGTCGGGATACCCAGCACCGCTGCAGATATAACTCACCACTGATGTTACTCAGGACCAGGAAACAAACCCAGGTCAACGGGTTCATGGCACAGCACGTTAAACGCTGTGCCCATCTCAAGCAACCCAATAATACGAACACTCTAACTGAATTTGACAGAAGGCTCCCTCGACCGTGCCGTGCCTCAGAACATCGTTGTTCTTTGGCCAGGCCTTGCACTAACTCACTGATTACTTTTTGGGCTATTACTGACTTGGAGGAATTAAATTAATATATTTTTTTTAACGTTTGATGGGCCCTCTCATCCTGCTTTCAAGTGGCATCCTGGAATAAGCCCTGCATGTCCCAGTAGTAGGGAGTCCCAGACCACTGCATGGTGTTTATTGCTTCCACATTTCGCGGGGCCCCAAGCTCAAAGCGCACAATGGAGACGGCACAATAAACGCAGGCCGCTTTTACGGGCGGATAAACGGTTATCCGCGGGCGAAGGCTTTGCAAATGTGCCGCCAGGATCCTTGAACTACCGAGCAACTTGCTCGTCTTAAAACGCCTGGCCGCGCTGGCGGCCTTGTTTTTAGTTGTTTAATAACAAACCGTACGTCAGAATTTGCGCCCGTCGTGAACATGGCATATGGTTTGCGTTTTTAAGTTCTGTGTTTAGTGGTGGGGTGTTTTTTTTATTTCTTTCGCTCTCTCTCTCTCTGTGCAACGACTGTAGTATTCAATGCGTTCCTGGGGTCTCGTGGTATGGTTTGAACATACCCTTGGTGCAACACGAACTTTGGCCCATGGAGTCCACGACATTGTCTGCCGATCCATGAGAATAAACTTTCCATGTTGCAATGCCTGCAGTCTGCATCCAATTGAGTGCTGTAAGCTATTCATCGTGCTCGCCGCCTCGTCGGACTTAGCACAGACGATGGAACGCTTAAAGAGTTATTGTAATAATATAACGATTTAGAATAGTAATAATATTAATATTGCGCATCCCCGTTGTCAATCCACTCCCTGGATGAAGTCCACGTCATTCCGTGCCGGCCGTCAGCTTTGCCGTGCCGGTCAGTGCGGGTTGGTGATGGTTGGGTCGGTGGGTCCCCAGGACACTTGCCACTGAAGTTAGCCGTGGGCAGGAAATAGGGTCAACTAAGTTCACAGTGCCGTGCACTAACCACTACACCACTGCACCCCCCCCCCCCCCCATTATTGTGAATGTGTTGCAGTCATTTAAACGTCCAGACGCTACTTTTCTCTCTCCCCACCTGCAGTGAAATATATCACGGAAGAGGTTTCAGGGTAACGCAGTGTACGGCGCTTCGGCAATCCACTCCTGGATGAGTGTCTCCCACACGCTGCTGCTGCTGCTGTAACTTTACCATACTTCACCACCCTGGTCAGTGCGGGTTGGTGAAGGTGTGGGAGCGTGGACGTACGACACTGAAATGGATTTTACCGCACTCCTCTCTGCTCCCTGCCCCATAAGTGTAAAGCAAAGATCCCCCGTGTAGCCTTAACAGACTGTAGGGGCAAGTGCTGTTAGCGAGCACCTATGAAGGCCGGCACGGCACACGAGAGGGTGGGTAGCTAGCACCATCCCCGGCCGCCTTTGTTTCCCTAGTGGCGATGTTCACACACCGCACCGGGTACTCATTTGAGGCTGAGTCGACCTAGGGGGAGGCCAGGGACCGACTCAGATAATCGTCACCGGTGTTGGCCCAGAGCGGGAATCGAACTCGGGTCACCGGGTTCATAGCGCAGCGTAGCGCTAACCACTACACTACCGCTCCCGTCATGAGCACACAACCTGTAACGCTTGCTATATGCAAAGTGATCACCCGTGGAAGCAGTATCCAGGCTGAACCCCTCTCGGCTTTTGAGCTCGAACGAGATCGTGTGGATTTCTGGTGATTTTCTCATCGTTAGCAGCAAGACATTATTCCCACCCAATACATCATCATCATCATCGTCGTCACGATCCATGGGCAGATAGCCCGTAGGGGTCGAATGCACATTTCGTCATAACCGATTACGATTTTAATTTGCAAAACGTCCAAACGAAACAGCATCTCAAGGCTCTGTACAAAGAGAAGGATGTGCACATTGCAGGGATGAAGGGGGGGGGGGGGGGATTGTTATATTTTAAATGAAGGTTCTATTGGGATCACCTTTTACAGCGGCGAGTGATATCTGGACCGTTCTTGAGCTCACCCCCGCCTCCCTCCAACCCGCACTGACTAGCGCGGTGAAGTATGCTCGAATAACCCCCCCCCCCCCCGTGACTGACAAGGCATGGGTGAAGCCTTCATCCGGCGGTGGAGTCAAAAAAGGGCCGTACAAAACAATGATCTCATTCCTTGAAAATTAATGTGCGGCAGGCTCTGGGGTGTCAAACGGCGCAGGTTGCCGTAGGGGAGGCGCAGGCACTGTACGGCAGTGGCGTGGAGGCAGGTCGGTCTGCTGAGTTTCATTACAAAAAAGAATTCCAATGGGTTGGGGGGTTAAAAAAAAACCCCACACACACGCATGATGGCAAAAGCATCAGCCTGCCCCACTGTGTGGGGCTGCGGAGCAAGGGGGGTCTGAACGAGCGATTCTCCGCGGGCGGAAGAGGTAGCGGGAAAGGTAGGCTAATGTTTCTAGCACAAGTTTGCGTTGTTGATTAAATAAATGTTCACAAACGTTCAACGCAGCTGACAAAATCTTGCGCCCAATCTCGTCGGATCACGGAAGCCGTGCAGATTTTTTTTTAAACCTGGACAGCGGCGCCTGAATGGTGTCTGTTGGGGTCTGAACCATGCCTGGGACCCTCTCCTAGATGATCGGCTACCTGGCGCGGTTGTTGTGTTCACTTCAGCATTGGGGGTAGACAAAGGGGAGTCGCGACACGGTGTTTGCAACACCGACTCCTTGTGACACTATTGCAGCCTTCTAAAAGACGCTCGTCATAACAGCACTTGCCACAGTAAAGTCTGCAAGCCCTTGGACACAGGATGTTTGTGTTGCATGCGTCTGTGTGGTCAGGATCCCGAGGAAGGCTCTCCTTCATCTCCGGAAGATCATTACGAAGAGGCCGTCTCGTTTGGATCGGGAATACTCCCAGAGTTCAACCACTTCTTCGGTGAGATGAGAGACTTTTATTGCGTGCAGAGGCGAGGGTAACAAATAGGGCCGGTTGGCAGAGGATTAGAGGAGGCTTTTGCTGATGTAGTAAACATTGAGGGATATTCTGGAGCGGGATTTCAGTCCCTCGTAAAGCAAAGCCACGGCATAGCCTCCAATGTCGTGTGGTTAACTATCGGCGCAGTCTGGCGATCGTCAGTGTGTCGTGAGTTGGGAAGGGTCTAAATGTTTTCCCCCTCTGTTTAACTTTCAAGCGTACGTTTTCTCTCGTGCTAACTTTAGAAATACCACAATCCAAAAATAATGTTTACCCTCAAACCCAAGTTTGTAAAAAAAACTATATCAGTAGAAACATTTTTTCATGACGTTAAAATGGAAAATGAATGGCTGCTGGGCAATGCTATGCGAGTTCCCGATGTTTTATATTTTATTGATAGTTTAAATAAATTAAAATGTTTATTAAAAAGCCGAGCTCTTAAGCGCATCTGTTACAACGGTGCAAACACACGAGGCGAGATGCGTAAATGCTTTTACTGCACTATTGCTTGCTTTTAGCCAGAGGTCTTCATTTTTCACGAATTAACTTAAAATTATGTTGCTGAGGGTACGTTACCTTGTCGATATTTTATATATTCTATGCGTTGGGCATTCCCGTGTTTATTTCACGTTGTGTAAAGCGCTCTCGGACGTCTTCGATTGATGCGAAGTGCGCCATGTAAATAAAAGGTCGATTCATTGTCGTATCCCAGACTGCAGGAGTCCAGCCACAGCCTCCAGTGTGGATGCTGAAGGCTGTTACGAAGACGCCACGTACCCCCCGACCCCCAACTCCACCACGCCGGACAACAGAGGTGAGCCTCGTACAGAACAAGAGCTCCTATTCTGCCGCATTCTCGCAATCTTTATTTTTTTTTTCAAATTGGGCCATCGGTGTGTTGTCAGGGGGACAAAATTGTCCGTTTGGTTAACGCAAAAGAGAGGGGGCGCATCGCCCCACGCCGTGGAATGGCCTGTGGAATGCGATGTCAGAAAACTACAACGCGGGCCGCTTCGCGTGACCTCTCGTCCACTGAACTTTCCCGCGCTGCATGCTATTTTCAATATGTGCACTGCATTGCGGTCTAACCATTCAACAACAAAAAACAGAACGGCGTGAAACATTCAGGCCGTTTCCCGAATCGATGCAGGACAGGTTTCTTCAAAGGTGTTTAGAGTTTTCTTTTTTTTAATGCTCACGGAGCTCGGGCACCGCTGCCAATGCAAGTGTCGCCCACCTCCTGTTGAGTTTCGCGACGCCAACGGAGGTGCCGTCTCGCGTGACCTCTCCGCCCCCGATCCCCTCACACTTTCCTCCAACCCTCCCAGACGATTCCGACGCCCTCAGCAGCTCGTACGAATCGTACGAGGAAGAGGACGACGATGGGAAGGGTCAGAGGTCGACGCCTCAGTGGCCTCCGCCGGAGGCGTCCTTGGGTCTGGCGCAGGGCTCGCGCATGTGCGCCTTCATGCTCCGCAAGAAGCGGTTCGGCCAGTGGGCCAAGCAGCTGTGCGTGCTCAGGGGCGACCGGCTGCTGGTGAGTTTGCCCAAAGTGTACACGCGCGTCTCTGCCCTCTCCCGGAACCGTTGCCTCTTTTTCCCCCCCCCCCCCCCCTTTCAAGTTGCACCACTTTTCGTTCTGCATGCGGCAGTAGGCGGCGGCAGAGCCGAGGTTGAACTTCGAAACTGAAGTTGGGGAAGACGTTCAGAAGCTTAATTGCCCGAAATATTCTGCGCGCGTTTGCAACGTTCCATCGCACGCTCTTTTGCAAACATTTACGTGAAAACGCAGTGCGATTCCTTCGAGGTGGGATAGATTTTTGTAAAATATATTTTTTAAGGAATTGCCTCCGTGCTGCAACGGTCCGTGCAACGCATTCGCAATCCGGAAGTCACTCGTTCGATCTCGTTCAGCTGCGACAACGGAAAACGTTTGTCCGATTCTCTCCGCCTCTCTCCGCCCAGCGGTATAGATGTTTGCACCACAGTCAAGTGTGGGCACTCTCGCCTCCTCCGCGACATCAGACGAGCGAAGAGTAGGCTGAGCACACGCTAGAAAGGGTCTCTAGCTCCGTCTAGCGGGGGGTCATTCCGCCGTCGGTGAGGTCAGCAAGTATCGCAGGGCTGCCCCCCACTACTCATTGCAGTGCGATGCAGCGTGGATTTGTAGGGCGTCTAAATGTAGCGGCGACCTCGGGACGCTGCGCGAGAACGGTGTGCGTTTTTTGCTTTGTGTGTGGAGGCAGGCGGTCGTAGGCAGAGGGGTGAAAAAGGAAAGGACTTGAAGCCTGGCGCAGTTAGTCGAGAGCACAACTCCTTTTCTCAAGTGTCCATACCGTTGAGGAAGCGAGTACATTTTTAACAAATCCTGAGCACGTTGCCAGAAACAATGTCAGCAATTTCAATAATTCTCAGCCTTGCAATAAAATTCAACACCGCCGATCAAAATTGCTCTTTCTTGCAACAAAGCGGTCACTTCAGTCGGCTCCTACGCAGCTGCGTGTTGGACTAATTTTTTTCCACATTTGTTCCATTCCAATCGTTTGTTTCACGGTCGTTAGCTCCGTTTCACGTGGCGATGCAGTGCACAAACACAAACCTAAGAGCAATAATCGTGGCAACAAAGTGCCCGACAGCTGATCAATAAGGTGTGGGTACATCCGAAAATATATCTTTGTTGCAGTCATTCCGTGGTTGATCCTTTTTTTATTTTGTTTAAATATTTAACGTGGGCTCTATTCCATTTCTTGCATATGATGGCAATATGCTCAGGAGCTAAATGCCTATGTCGAGTGTTGCAAGCCACCAGAGGGCTTCAGGAGAGAGTTTGTGTAGTTTGCCTCTTCCTCTGCTATTGAGGGAGTGCAGACCACAGTGGGTTTACTCGACAGTCCATAATTTGAGTAGCATGGCCACGATTTACACTGCTGGGGATTGTCTTTAATTTTCCATTCACAAAGGAGATGTGCACCTGGATGATCCCTTGAGATGAAAAATATTTTTTGCAAGGCGTGTCCGGTTCCTCACGTGCCACCGCAAAAGGAAGCTGTTTCTGTACACAGTCTCGAGACGAAGGTTGCATTTGTGCGCTGCGCACACAACATGAGACCCTGTATGCGAGACTCAAGTTGCTTTCCATGTTTCTCCGACATGGCGATCTCCGAGGGTGTTTTTTTATTATTATTATTTTTACGTAGACATGTTGGCGGAGTCACAGGGCGCGCGTGTCAGGACACGCGCAGAACTTTCTGCGCGTTTCGCGACACGCGCAGAACTTTCTGCGCGTTTCGCGACACGCGCAGAACTTTCCGCGGCACAAGCGAAGCGGCGCCGCCGATGTTTGCGGCGCGATCGCCTGCCGCAATTTGTCATTCTTGAGGAAATCGTTTGCCCCCGGAACTGCGATGATGATCCAGAACGCGAGAGAGAGAGAGAGAGAGAAAAAAACCCAACAAATTGAGCACAGCTTGGGCCCATGGGGGCCAAGCGACTTCCCGCTGCTAGAGACACAATAACAAAAGATGCTGTCGCCGCTAATCCTGCAGCTGCTGCTGCCTCCCTCCGCCGCACCCCTGCAGCTCCTCCTCGGCAGCGGCGGTGGCGGCTCCGGGGGCTAACGTAATACAGTGACTCCGTTCGAGAGAAAAAAAATAACAAGAGGCGGCCTGTTTGCGTGGAGCCCAGAGGAAGTGATGTTATTGTGCCATAGTTGGGACGTGTGAGCGTAAAGAGAGGGGTGGGTGGGTGGGTCGGGGGGGAAGCATTGAGCAGCGTGTGGATGACTGCGACTTGCGGCTTAGCGACAGCAACTGGATGTGGTTTTATAAATTAGTGCCATTGCCAAGGCCGTTTAGTGCTGACATTTGTTTTTTTCTTCTTTGGCGCTTATTAATACGAACAGAGAACTCCTATTTTGAGTGTTTCGGGTTCATTTTAAGCTGTGGGCACTTTTTCTCTGCACGGGATGTGACGCGAAACTCTCGGAGATCATTTAACACAACACGAAACACGTGCGGCGTGCAATAAACTGTACATAAGTCCAAAACGTGTGCAGTGTGTAACTTGCTGTAATCAATGAAACGGCAAAGTCGGCTGGTACCACTGACAGGCTGTCCGGGCTAACAGAGGAGGCATCTACCTTCGTTGGTGCCCGATTTGCCAATCCACATCTCTGTTTCAATGTCCAGGGAGTAAACAAAAAAAATAATTCTAATTGGCTTTTCAATCTGTAGATAGACAAATATAAAATGGGTTTTGGATTGCCCTTTGAGCTCTACACACAAATATCTATCCCATCCACCACCAACACCTCACCAGCTGTTTCCTACTTAAGCCCAACGCGATTGTGGGAAGATGTCATGGTCACGACGAGTACGATCTTCTTGCTGCGGTCAATGTCTCACTTGTTGAATCAATTAAAACAAATAAACGAGTTTGGAAAAATAATGCACGAATTGTGGAACTCTTCCCAAAATGCACTTGCTCTTGGAAATAATGAATTAGCAGTGCAAAGTGCTCTCGTAAATTTGCAAGTAGTAATTTTTTGCTCTGGCTTGTTACTCCGGGTTTTACCAAACATTTGATACCGACTGACAGATAGAGCTCGTGCAAAAAAACTCAATCTTAGATGGAAAGCGTCGATAAAAAAAGGCTGCTGTGCCCCAACACATTGTTTAAGATGTAAACGTTCACATTCCCGGCCACCGTTGCGTGGTCTAATTGGTGGATGCCTGTAATACCCTTTTTCCAAGTTGGCCAGTTATCAATAGGATGAGTTTCGAATAGCAACACAACTTTATACAACAGTTGAAATCATATCGGGCCGTGTACGTATATATATATATATATGTATGTCGAACTTTTTTGCGCACCGTACATAGCCAACCCATGCGAATCGGAGTTTGGGAACAAATCGGAGGTGCGGTCATCTTTACGAGGGTTCTCGTGCCACCCTCGCCCGTCAAGGATGGACGGACGGAGCGAGCGAGCGAGCGAGCGAATGCGTAAACCTCCTGGTGCCGTGACAATTTCCTCCCGCGGACGCACCGCGCGCGCCAACCGGAATGATGCGTGCAACCTCGCCTCCTCCGCGCTGCACGCAGTGCTACAAGAACTCGCGGCAGAAGAGCCCGCAGCTGGAGCTGGCGCTGGGAGGCTGTGCGGTGGTGTACGCCGTCAAGTCCGGCAGGCGGAAGACGCGGCACGAGATCCGCATCTCACGCGCGGACTCCGATCCGCTGGTGCTCGCCGCCGCCAGCAGGGAGCACGCGGAGCACTGGAGGCAGGTGAGCGTGGTGGCGCGTGACGGTGGCCCATGACGGTGGCGTGTGACGGTGTGAGGGGCAAGGCCTAGCGAATGGGAAAGGTTACAAAATTAGGATTTGGCGATTTGAGAGTTAAGTGCGATGTTATTGCAGTGTACTCTTCAAGCGGTGAATGTTTGAAGTCCTGCGTACGTGTGACAATTACTGTCAAACTCCTTAATGCTAATGTATTGGGTGTGCATTGAATATAGCTGTATATTTCATGATACGCATAGCAATTAGCTTGCTATGGGTATTATTATTATTATGCATTCAGTCACGTGCAATTCAAATGTTTTGAATGCGTAATACGTGCAATGCTTAGCTTATTTGCAGCATTGTTTGGTTGCGAGTGTATTTCAACCTTCGTGTGTGCACAGATGCATGCACAGCGGGGGTATTTGTACATATCAGTGAAGGTGGCGCACCTGCAGCTTGGGAAAAAAATAACCTTTACTCGTACACGGCGAAGGGTGAGATTAAATGCTTTGCGTCCACTTTGATGTGTCGGTAACATAGGGCCCGCGGGTGTTCGCCGAGCACACGTGCTCGTGTATTCTGAGGGGTCTTAAGGGGGCTACATTCTTTGGAGCAGATGTTCCAGACTTCGAAGGCTCGTCTCGTGCTATCTCACATGATATCGTTCCCCGTGGCCACTTTGCAACACAAAGGCGGCCCTATTTTTATTTTTATTGCATCGTGCGGGTTTAAATGCCTCCCTCATTGCCTGCATGAAAAGCAAATGGCCCTCATAGCTCAATAAGTTGACCCCGGCGTTCGCTCAAGGGGTACGGAGCGGGGAGGAGGGGGTGGTGGTGGTGAGGGTAGGGCGCTGGACCCTTGGAATGCCGCGTGGCACGAGAGAATCATCGTGCCTGGTTTGTAGCCCAATCAAAAAAGGCGTAGGCACGGTGACCCCGAGAACAAAGAGTCAGATGCCCGTGGGATGCTTTCTGGTGGAAGGTTTCCGTTCACCGCTCAAGCACAATCGCTCTCCTCAGGTGCTTCAGGAAATCTGCGACCCAGAGAATAAGATGGCGGTGGCAGCGGCGGCGGCGACGGGAGAGGCCAGCGGCACTCCGCCTCGGGCCAAGGAGGAGCTTGAAAAGGTAGAGGCGCTGGTCAAGGCTTTCAAATATTTAGGCCAGTGTTTGTGTTTTTCACGTCAGCGAATGTTTGCGATAATTGCTAGTATGCGCCGATAAGTATGCCAAGGTAGATTTATGGTGCCGACTCGAAAGCTCTGGATAACAGACAGAGCTTCAACTTCAAAGCTGCCTGGTAGAATTCCATTCGGAAAACCCATCAATTAATTATGTCTTCGTGTCAGCTCAAGAGTGTGCACGCACCGTGCAAAAATCTGTTGTTTTCCAGTATGTAGGGAAATTGCTAAAGTGAACCCCACAACACTGCACCACAGCGCACCACCACAGGGCACTGCACTGCAAACTGGGAGCGGCCGTGCTGCAAGAGCCTGGCCACCTCGCAACCAATCACACCAGGGGTGCAGCCACACTTTGGAAATTGGAGGTCTCCTACGTGTGTGTGTGTTTTCTGGGTGAATAGTCTGTTAAGGCTACATGGGGGATCTTTGTCTTGGTTTGCTGGTGTGAATATATGTGTGTGTCCTGACTCTTTGAATGTGTGTGCCGTGTAAATGTGTGTGTGTGCGCTGGAGTACCGACAATGATATGAGCGCAAAACGCTGTGGGTGTCCCTTAGCCATTTCTAAAATAATGTTGGCAGTCTCCGGACACCCACAACATCCACAGCGGCCGTGCCCCTGCACCACACCGCACTACACTACACCGCTCTGCGAAAGGCGCGAGCATCTGTGCGGGAGCCACGTGCAACCCTTCCGCCGTTGTTCGCCTGCTCGCAGAGGTGTTCCCTGGAGACTCCTGGCTCAGACGCTGAGAGCATCGTGACCGTGAGCAGCGGTGAGGGCTTGCCGAGCGACGCGGACGGGAAGGACGGAAGTAAGCTTGCGACTCAGCCGTGCGTGAATACTGAGCATGTGAATAGGTGCTCGCCGACAGCACTTGCCCCCAATGGTCCGTCTGGCAAATACGGGGCCGTCCTTTGTCTTTCTACGTGTGTGCGTACAATAAGGTGGAATGGTCGCGATGGTAAGTAAAAAAAATAATTCAGTAATTTTTTTTTTATTATAATCCATGGATTGCACCGCGAGGCTGTCTGGTAGGCGACAGAGGGCAGCGCAGGAAAAGCCATTGTACTGTACTTCTATGCTCACACAGGCCTGTGCTCTGTGCAATCACCAACCCGCGCTGACCCATGGTTAATGGGCCCCCACATCCCAAGTGGCGTGGGGAAGCCTTATTCAGAGGTGGCTTGACAAAGCAGCCATGCATGTATGCACGCAATATCATTATAATACGTTTGCTTGGTATTCACGTCATTCGCACAGCGGCTTTTGTCTAGCCATCGAACAAAGACGCTCACTGCATCACGCACTTTCAGATGCGTTTCTGCGGCCGTCTGGAACACACCTTTTTACGATATTAGGAAGTCACTGGAGCTATGCACTTTTAAATATAAATTGAAAACTTTATTTCTCTAGAATTGCTTTTTTGCGTGTAGTGTGCTGTCCTTCCCCCGCACCTCCGATTAGCACGGTTGGCTATGTATGGTGCAAAATAAGTTTAACATGCATACGTACTTACATTGCTAGATCAGGGCCCGACTGTGATGGCGAATGCACTCGCAGTACCATTTCTTGCCATTATCCTCCTTCTTCGAGTCTCCTATCCAACCTCTGCGGTTTTTCCCCAATAGTCTGCACAGGCCACCGCTTCTGGTCTTGTCATTGCCAAATCTTGAGGAGTGCATTGTGGTGCTGCAGGGCATTGAGGAGATGATCCATGGTTTGCTTCTCCTGACCAAGCACATTGTTCGGTTGTGCAGAAGTCCCTCCCCCCCCCCACCTCCATGATTTCATGAGAGAGTTGCATCTGCCAAAACACTCTCGTGTCTGTTTCGGCTCCGCCACGTGAGCCATTTGGAATTGGAGGCAGACGCGAGCTCCTCACTGGGCGCGAAACCTCGCCGGCTCCATTCGGCAGTTTTGTCGCTTGAGTTCTCCCAACTCTTTTTGTCACGGAGAAGTTCTGGAAGATTCTGGTGATGTGGAGCACAAGAAGCTGTTTCTCGATGACAAGACGACGGTCGTGCTGGCTGATGGCCACGTAGCCGATAACGGACGGTCCCACTCCATGACTTGCCGGTCGTAGTCACCTGCTACTCTCCTCCCGATGTTAGGGGCCGCTGTGCCAGACAGTGCACATAGGCAGGCAACAGGGGTGGCTCTCAGGCACCCCTGTTATGATTCCGTGCAAGTAATTTGGTGCGGTGTCCGACACGTCCACTGTGGGATGAGCGTCGCCAGAGGTGGGGCACGAGTATTGAGCCGCAGAGAAACCGGGCGCTAAGGCGGTGGTGCGTGGAGTGGACGGATGTTACCCCCCTGCTTGCAGCCTACCCATACCCACCCGTTCCCTCGTGCCGCTGCCCACACCCCCCACCCCCTTCCTTAGGCAAAGCGGCCCGTCCCGGGTGGTCTCTCGGCAAAGCGACGGGCAAGAGGCTGACGCAGATCATCGGGCGACGACAGAAGAAGAAGGAGCTGCCCGAGTCTCCGCAGCGGAGCGCGCGGGGCGGCGGTTCGAGCGGCGGCGGCGGCGGCGGCGGCGGCGGCGTTGGTGGCGCGGGGGACGCTGACGCGTCTGGTATGGACGCCGGCGTCACGGCCGAGCGCGCCGACGTGTGGGCACGTGCCACCGCGAGGTCGCGCACAACAAACGAACGGGGTTTGTCAAGTTTGGCACGCGTGAAGGCATTGGCTGAGCGCCGGCCAGCGCCATGGGAGACGTGAATACAACTCTCTTCGCCGTGAAATAAGGGAGCGGGGAGGGGTGAATAAACGCCGTGCTGGTCGGGAGACAGGCGTGCACACACAAATGCACCATGCGGATTCTGATGTAACGTGCATCTAGATTTTGCTGTGTTCTCGTAGTTTTTGTAATTGCGTGGGAAAAATTTAATCGTGCCGATTTCTAGTCATGTGATGCTTCACCATTCATGCAAATCGATTAATTATAACAATTCAGTGTTAGTTATTCAATTGAAGAATCGATTTAATTTTCTCTTGTTGGTTAATGCCATTTTTATTATTTCCAATTTTTCCGCCCTTGAAAAGGGTTGTTGGATCTTGACTTTCGTGACTGCAGGAATTCATATTCTTTGGGTCTTTCGGTAAAGTCGCGTAGATAGGTTCAAAGAAAATAACAAAAAATAACAAAAAACTACGACGTTTCGATTGCAACACAAGCGTTCGTCATCAGGAAGAACGCTTGCACCAGAAGGCCGTTCTCTAACATGGGAAGTTGCAATTCCCCGCAGGAGTTCCAAACAGATTCATGGTCTCGTGACATGACAGATAACACAATTGACATAAAATTGTGGGGGGGGGAGGGGTTGGGGGAAGACAAATACAATTAAATAAATGTGAATCTCATCCACAGTCTGTATTGACGATGAGACACGCACATAACGACAGGTTATATACATTAAAAAAAAAATCCCAAAACAAAAGGATTTTAATTGACGCATCACATCGCGCGGCTAATGGCACGTAACAAATGACCTAACGACCCGTGGCTCTCCCTCCCGGCCTCCGCAGGCTGCCTGAGCGTGCTGACGGAGAGCGGCTGGCAGGAGTGCTGGGGCTCGCTGGAGGGGCGCACGCTGTTCCTGGGCAGCGGCGGCGGCGGCGCCAAGGGGGAGCCCCCCGTGGGCAGCACCGCCCTGCACGGCTGCCGCTTGGCCGCGGGCCTCGTGCCCAAACATCCGCTCGCCTTCCGCCTGCTCCGCGGGGACAAGGAGGTCGCCACGCTTGAGGTTCGACCGGTGTCGGCTCTCGCGCCGAACGTCCGCTTGTTTCGTTCGTTCGTTCGTTCGTTCGTTTGTTCGTTCACTCGAACCGGCTCTCGTTCGTTTGTTTAGTCATTCGCTTGTTCATTCGATTGAACATCCCGCAATGAGTTTTTAAATTATTTTTCGTGAGCATCCTGTCATTCATTTGTTTGCTCATTTGTGCGAAGAGTCTCTAATTAATTCGTCCGTTCATCATGCTGGAGGCAAAATGACGGTCGCATTCGGCGCTTGTTGTTATTGTTGTTGAGTTCTCTCTCAGATGGTTAAAATAAATGAACTCAACAAGACTTCAGTCACCAGTGATGTTAGCCTCGGCCCAGGAATACAACTCTGGTCACCGGTTTCATATCGCAGCTCTCGAACCACCACGTTTGTATGCATGCTTGCAAGTTGAACTTCTTTCACACCGTACATTGCCAACCACGCGAATCGGAGGTGCATGGTTGTCCGTCGTCGAATTTCCTCAGCCGCGCTATTTTGGCTCGGGCCCGACGGACCCCTGCCTCTCGTCCGCCGAGCGAGCGAGCGAGCGAGCGAGCATGCGTTTGTGTGACGCGGCCGCAGGCCGCCTCGTGGGTGGAGACGGGGCGCTGGGTGGGCCTGCTGCTGGCCGCCACGGGCTGCGGCACGGAGCCCGAGTCGCTGCTCTACGAGCACGTCGACACGGAGACGTCCTCGCGCTTCCTGCACGCCGCCAAGCTCTCGCGCGGGTACGAGCGGCCCGCGCGTGGCGGTGCCAAGCGGCGGAACGGGCAAACGAGCAGAAACACGCGGACGCGTAAATAAATGAAGGGCGAACTTGGCGCCAGTCTCAAAGTACCGGGCCGGAAGTGTTTGTTTTAATCGGTGGGGAGGGAGGGGGGCGGGGAGGGTGTTGAGTTCAAACTCTTGATGGAAGTTTCAGATCGGCTTGCCGAGCGGTAATAATAACAACGATTTATTTACCCGCGAAAAGACCCATTGAGCCTCAAGTCTTTTTCAGGAGAGTCCTGCTAGATTGGGATCGCGTTTGGCCAATTGCGTTCACATCTTGCATGTGGGGGGAAGCCGGAAATGAGAGGGCAGACAATCAGCCCCGTCACCTTATATACAGCATCTAGCAAGCCTGGGTGGTCACCTCTACAAGCACTAACGAGGGTCAACCCTGCTTAGCTTCCGAGATTTTACAAGATTGGCTCCATCCAGGGCGATTTGGTCATCGGCGGCTGATTGTTTTCCCGAGTGTGAACGCTTTCCATTCCATCCGAGGTTTGAAGTTCAGCCGAACGATGCCGCGGCACAAATGGCGCCTCCGAACTTTCTGTCGGCAGAATCAAAGTGCGGCAGGCATCGTCGCCCAACGTGTACACGGACGGCCCGCCATGCCGCAGCAGGGATCACTCCCCGTCCGACGACCCGTACGAGAACCTCACGCGGGGTGTCGCCCTCGCCGCCACCGCCGGCGGGGCCCTCTGCTCCGCGAGCGACGGGCCCCGCGACCCCGCGACCCCCGAGGAGCTTGCGCCGTCGGAGGGCCCGTCGGTGCCGCCGGCGCCGACGCCGTGCGGGACGGACGGCGGCGACGGTGAGGCCGGGCTGCGGGAGCTCGCCGAGGAGATCATGCGGGACATTGGCGGTCGCCTGCTGCACGATCCCGGAGACTACGTGAGCATCGCGCGTGGGCTGGAGGGCGGCGGCGGCGGCGGTGGCGGCGGCGCTGGCTCCTCGCGGCAGTGGGACGCTGCCACTGTGGAGGGGCACGAGAGAGATTCTCCTGCGCCCGGCGACAAGGTACGGTGAAGTAATAATAATAATAATAATGACGATAAAAAAATGCTAAATTACAGGGGTGATGTCATGACATAAGAGGTTGTGGCACTACTTGAGCATAATTGGCACAAGACAGAGGAAAGTGGAAACAAATGACGAAATGTGCAGTGGGCACCTACGGGCAATCTGCCCATGGATTGTGATGATGATGATGATGTAGAAGATGTAATGGACTTTAAATCCCGAAGTCACCAGTTTGATGCCGCCCCAGGGCGTGGCAGTTGCGATACAGTGCATGCTTATTAAGCTTCCCACCGCTTCTCTCTACCCAGCGGTGTAAATGGGTTGGCCACAGGGGTCAAGTGTGGTAATGACCACATCTACCAATACGCATGGCCAGCATGGAAGAGTAGGCCAAAAGTACCTTCTGGAGGGGCTCTTCAAGAGTTCCCCGAAGTGGTAGTGTTTCCGCCAATTGCAAGGCCTTGCCTAATAATTTACAGCCCTTTATCAATCCACTGCTGGCCAAAAAGCCTCCTCATACTGTCAGTCATGGAGGTAGATTGATCAGCACACCGGTCAGTGAAGGTTGGAGAAGTCACTGGGTATCATATTCAGATGTGAAGAGTGGCAGTGAAATTATTGAATTCGTGTCGCCCGCTCTCCGTCTCATTGCTGATAGTCATTAATTTTGGCTGTTTTCCACCACTCTGGTGCCATAATTTTAAGACGCCCTCTTACGGAATGTCACGCTCTTAAACGCAAATGAGATGTAGATTAAACCACGGGAAATGTTCATTTCATCCGCTTAGATTTGTCCGTGGCTCACAGAGTAATTAAAATGTACAAATATCAGACAAGACCCATTTGTTCCCTAGCACGCGGAATCTCCTAAAGCGCCACCCAGCCGACGCTGTAAACAGCGCGAGTGCTTACTCTCACGTTGTGTCTGCCGGCCACTGTGTTAATTGCCGAGCAAGACATTTTAAAAACATCCTTCGGTTTGAGAGAAACAGGAAAAGGTTGGAATTAAAATAGCCGTAAAATTCTATATAGTGCGCTCTAAATTTAGACCAAAACCTTCGCAGCCGCAGCTGCAATTTCCTTTCCGTGCATTTGAGAGCTGACGGCACTGTAGAAAAAGCTGTAATTTCGTTTAAAGCCGCCCACAAAATAAATTATTAAACCATTGTTTCTCGTGAAAGAGCAACATTTTCTAGTGAAACAGATGCTGCTTTTTAAATTTCGATTTCAAGCTTTCGTGACTGCAGGGATTCATCTTCTTGGTTCTTTCGGTAAAGTCACGTAGAATGAGAATAAAATAATAAAAATAAAAATAAAACATAATAAAATATTATTATAATAAAATATTATGTTTTTTTAGTTTTTTTATTTCCATTCTACGTTACTTTACCGAAAGGACCAAGAAGAGAGATGCTGCCTTGCCCCGTAACGTCATGAATAATGTACTTTGTTCCACGCTCATGCAATAGTTTTTTTGTATATTCTTACAATCGCGATGCATGGTTTACGCGAGTTATATTTAGATTAAATGGCAATGTCACGTCTAATCTGACAGCGAAAATGAGACAAGATAAAATCAACTCACAAACCTGACCTTGAATCAGGTTTGGATTTTCTTCAGGGGCTCCCGTTCCCTCCCCCCCCACTGCTTATCACAATGGAAGTGACCAAACATCCCAAGGCAAAATTCTCTTGACCCGAGTGTTTCCTGTGGACGTAAATTGCGTTATAATTATTATTGTTGTTACCCTTAGGGTGCACAACACGGCATGGAGAGGGGGGGAGGTCTTTGTTCAGCAATTGACAAAGGAGTGAACTATTACTATTCTTGTTGTTATGATTATTTTTAGTGTTTCGTCTTTCCAGTCTTGCCTGTCTGACTGTACATTCATAACACAGGAGGGGCGATGCACTAGAACTCACGTCAATATGATGCAATATGAATGGATCTGTATATATAAAGTTGAGTTGGTATTAGGGAGTAACCCTGTTGAAAACTGGTCGTTCATCAAAAAGTGGCGCAAAACCTGGAGACCCAAACCCGAGCAAAACAAGTAATATTGGCCGACATAAAAATGCGTTTTGTCCCGACGGCTACTCATCGACTCTCATGCCGCTAATCAAATTCATCCGAAAGCGAATGCTCGATGGGGAGCGTTTGTTTCATCCACGCTTGTGCCCCGCGCGCGTCAGGAGACCGAGCGAACCTCCTGCGACGTCGACTCCTGCTCCTCCTCCACCACCTCCTCCTCCTCCTCCTCCTCGTGCTTCGCGGACTCGAGCGGCGCGAGGGGCGACGCGCCGCGCGACAAGGACGGCAAGAGGAGGGCGGCGCTGCTGGCGGAGCCGAGCCTCGGCCAGCGCTACGGGCGGCGGCGCGTGGAGGCCGACGCCGCGCGCCTGCAGGCCGAGGCGCTGGAGCTGCAGCGGAGGCGCGAGGACGTCCGCTCGCGCCTCTCCGGGCTGCGGCGCGAGCGCAGGGAGGCGCGCGAGGTGCTGGAGGCGAGGCAAGGCGGTACGTACTCGGGCCCACCCCTCGGGCCCGCCCCTCGGGCCCGGCCCCGCCAACGCTGCGTGCACGTGGCCCCCCACGCTGCCGCCCTGAGTCTCCTCGTGTGGTGCCCTCGCCGTGTCTCCCGTGCCGCTCCACCGTGCCCGGTCGTCTCGTTGATGCGCGCGTTTTCGTGCAGGCGTGCGCTCATAATGGGGGCTGTAGGGCTGGATGCACCGGTGGTGGTGGCGGTGGTGGTGGTGGTGGTGGTTTTATCAATGTTGGGAGTCTCGTCTTATTTTTACACGATTATATTTTCACTTGTGCTATCGGTGCAAAGTCATGCTCACAACTTTCATGCCTGGCATCACATCAACCTTTGTCAACGATTGTCGCTGGAAGTTGATGTCACAGAACTACTTCTGAAATAATTTCAAAAGCACACTATGGGTGCACCTTTTATATTTCCTGCAAAGAGTGTTCACTTGTTACTTAAACTCAAATCGGTAATTCCCAGCTAAAGCAGGCCAAGTGGAAAACCGAATTTGACATGTAACTACTCCTTGGTTCTTTTGGTAAAGTCACGTAGAAATAAAATAAATTAAATAATAGAATTCGACGTTTCGATTGCAACACAAGCAATCATCATCAGGTAGAACTAAATTTGAGAGAGAGACAAAACACAGACATGGGGACACAGACAGACACACAAGCAGAGAGAGACAACACAGAGACACACAGAGAGAGACACACGACATAGATACGCAGAGACCCAATGCCTCTGTGTCGTGGCCTTATTTTCTTTCCACGTGACTTTACCAAAAGAACCAAAGAGTCATTCCTGCAGTCACGAAAGCTTCAAATCAAGTTTGATATGTAACGGGGTTTTTTTAGCCTTCATTAATGACCAGGCTGAGAACTGATCACTGCTTATCACTCACTCGCATTTGTAAACCTGGTATTATTATGGGCGGCTGAAACTCAGATCCATTCCCAGGAATTTAGCGGTGCCAGCTTGGAACTTCAACGCCTGAGCCACCTAACGACTACCAATGTTGATAATCTGAGATGCGTTTTTGTAAAAGTGGAATACTCGTAGAACGTTAATATTTCCACTCAGAATCTGAAAGTTATGGAAATGCGCAGCACCAATCAATCATCTAGATTGTAGCTGTTGCAAATAAATAAAAACCTTTCATGAACGACAAACATCTCAAGGCAGAAAGAGACAAAAATAGGCAACCGCAAATTATTTGTAACAATGCGATTTTGTTGTTGAAGAGGAAACGAATCTGAATTGATACATTGTCCACACATATGTAATGACACTGGCATTTAACCGCACGAGCAATTGGTCAGGATTTTGCCCCTTGACCCAACAAAAATTCCAGCTGTGGGAACGATCAATTTCACTTGCAAGTGACAAGCAGTGAACACAACTGTAAGCAAATTTCACGATTGATGGCTGAAGCTACAATTCCATGAACCTGTGCAAGCATTTTTCCCCTTCATTTTTTTTAAATATCCCTTTCCTGCTCGCTTGTGATTTTTATTGACTGTGATGCGTTTGGCTAAAGCGCTGCCAAAATTGGATAAAATGCTGCCACCCTGGGATCTTTTTTTGATGGGAATGTGTCCTGCTTCAGCAGTTCACATCATTTCAGAGCGAGGAATGTTGCTACTGTCACTGACCCCCGCGGTAAATTTTACCCCCCCCCCCCCAGCTACAGCGCAGTAGGGCCATCGTCTGGTAGACAGTAAGGATGGTTCGTTTGCCTTCACAGGTCGCATTGTAGATGCAATGCCCTAAGACGCAGCCAGGGACAGTGTTACCTATCAATTACATAAGAGTAAAATTTCGATTTAAAGCTTTCGTGACTGCAAGGATTCATCTTCTTTGGTTCTTTCGGTAAAGTCACGTAGAATGAGAATAAAATAATAAATTGATAAAATAACACAATAATATTCTCACGACGTTTCGGCCACAACACAAGCGGCCTTCATCAGGTCAAGGGGACGAGACTGTCTGGAGGACAGCGCTGGAGTGAGGTATTTATATTGGAGGAATCCGATGAGCTATAAAGCTCTTTTTCACAGATGTTCAGTGTTGGCGGGTAAGAACGTTACAACCACAAACAGTATCAAAACATGATAGTAGTGCAAAGTGCAAGAAAGGTAAACATACAAATAAAACTAGACCATCCCCATCATCCCAGGCAATGCCCACTGAGGTATTAACCAGCTCTCCAGATGTTATGATGACGAAATTATTACCTTTGAGTGTCAGGACTCGTTTTCGAGAGGATCCTGCCAAGTCTTCACAGTAGAGGGCTCTGTATGATCCCATTTGCAGGTAACTTTTCTGCGTTGGGATGTTTGGCCAATACTTGTGTTGCACCGTGTTTATTATAAGCTGCTTCCTGGCGTTTTATACATAAACTAGCTTTACTACCCGGCTTCGCCCGGGACTTAGATTCTTGTCTTGGGCTAATACACGGCCTACGCGGAGGGTAGGGGGGGGTGGATACGTGTCGTCAGCAGGCACACTGCGTCACGCTGCCGCATGCGGGTTGCGAAATATATCCATTATTGCGCCCCCCACCCCCCCAAAATACAAAAGTATATTATTATACTTTTTGCATTGTGTATAGTCTGGAAGCTACCCACATGCCAAATTTCACGTTTGTTGCATGTCGGGAAGTATGCTAAACATTTCGAACAGACACATTCACAAATTTCCCTTTTATATATATAGACGGAGTGAACAATACTGTATCCATTTTTTTTAATGCAACTGATACAAACGAGTCGGAAAATATTTGACAAAAAAATTAGGATTTTGAGTCAAATTGATACCCCCAAAATGTGACAATTCATTGCATCACTCGACACACGGGCGAATCTATTTGTCGGCTTGCCACCATGGTAGTGGATATACCGCCCCCTGCTGACCAAACACGTGAATTGCCAACCTTCCAATGAGACGGTCATGATATTCGTGGTGGTGGTAGTGTTGATGATGAACCAGACAACAATCCATTTGCGTAACCTTGTTTAAATGGGATCATACAAAACCTCACCCGTGGGGCATGATATAGTCATCGTTGAACCATCTTTGAATATTAAATGCTAAGGGGGGGGCTGAGCCCCCCCTCTCCAAAGCTACAGGGGCTATAACCAGGAATTAATCTCAGCCGGATGTGTCTCTGGGTCAGCAACCCGGACACTTTTTCCACGCCTGGCACACCACAACCAGTAAACTTGTCACTACAGCTGTGGCTACGAATCATGTGCCCATTCCCGTCTTCAACCTTTTTCACTCCGAGATGACTGCAAGTTGCACGGTGGGTCCCGTTCGCCATTGTCTTTAAAGACATTTTACTCACCGCAGAGAACTGTAGCAACAGCTGTCGACAAACTGTGCCACACGCCCTCCCGCAGGGCCTTGTGGGAGCCTCGGTACTGATAAACTTCCGAAAACATACGCACGTCATCGGACCGGAATCGGAAGGAAAAAACTGACGACGTACAAGTACGTCGTCGCGAACGGGAAAGTGTTAGCAGCGACCCGGACAATATCCATCGACGTCCCAATCCCTGGACGGAACTGAAACGGCGGCGGGTGTCCGTGTGGGCGCAGACGGTGGCGCCCCGGGGGAGACGGAGGGAACGGAGCTGCGGCTGCTGGAGGAGCGGTGCCGCGCGTGCGAGGGCGAGCGCGTCGACCTGGAGCTGCGTCTCATCGAGGTGACGGAGCGGCTGAAGCACGCGCTCTCCGGGGGGCCCTCGCTGGGGCTCACCATCTCGCCCCGGCCGGCCGAGCGAGACGCCGTCCCCCAGGTAAAAGGCCGCCGGCCGTCCTTTGCTGCCGCCGCGACGGTACCGATCGTTCCTGCGAGGTGCGGAAAGTGGCCCGTCACGTGCTCGCCGAGCTGCGTGGGCTTCCGGCTGCGCGCACCAGTGCTTGCCTTAAACGAAGCACAATACCTTGCTGATGTCGTCAAGGAGCGTGAACCATCGCGCGAAACTCCGGTCGCCCTCGCAGCAGCAGCGGCTTTTGGTTGGACAAAGGCGGTCACCGCATCGCCGCGTTTTCAGACGCGCTTCTGTGGCCGTTTGGAACGCTCTTATGTCCGATATTAGGAAGCCACTGGAGCTATGCGTTTTTAAATCTTGATTGAAAACTAATTCCTTCACAACTGCCTTATGTTTTTAGTTTGTTGTCCCTCCCCCGCACCTCCGATTCCCACGGTTGGGTGCGTACGGAGTGAAATAATATTCTTGGTTCTTTCGGTAAAGTCACGTAGAAGGGAAATAACAAAATAATAAAAATAAAACAATCTTGTTTATTTTTATTTATTATTGTGTTTTCCCCCCTTCTACGTGACTTTAACGAAAGAACCAAGAATATGAATCCCTGCAGTCACGAAAGCTTTAACTCGGAGTGAAATAAGTTCAGCATACATCCATCTGTTCGGCGTCGCCTGGCAACATTGGTGAAGGATCAGGGTTTTGTCCTCGTTTACATGTTGGTCGGTTTCATGCACGACTTGTGATGGGGGTTTCCGCAATGCAGTGATGCGTACGGTGTATCGAACGATATATGATTAATAATAATCATATCGTCTGTTTCACAATATACTCGTTTTTTTTTCTTTTTACGTATTTTATGTCGCCGCAAAATGTTTCTGAAATAACAAAGTTGGAAAAAAGCAGTTACTGCCCATCATTAAAGTAGTACTCGGCAAGACATTTCATTGGTGGTTTTGGGACATCATACGGCGGTGGCGAGACCAACAAGTGTTCTGTGCGTGTGTGCGTCTGTTGTGTGCGCGTGTGCGTTTCCCCCGCCAAAGGTTCCCGAAGGACGTCGGAGGGACCTGCCCTGCTGCGACACGGCCGACTCGGAGGTGCGACTGCTGCCCGTCAACAGCCAGGCCGCCATGCGGCGCCGTCCTCTCTCCATCTATGCGCTCGCCTGCTCCGGCGCTGTCCTGCAGAAGGCCAAGGTACGGCGCCTTCACGTCAACGGTGCACGGGGTGTGTTGGTGTCTCTGTAAGAGCCTCCTCGCTACGGGGGAGATACACGCCAAAGTCCTATGGCTGTCAAAGCCTTGCGGTTCGCTGGAGCCGGTTTCAGAAAGGCTGTCCCCTGTGTCCCGAAACATTGGTGTAGATTGAGATTTCTTTCCACCCAGTTTGGAATGTTTCTGGTGTGGTGCTTGATTCATGACATCGGCAAAAGGTGCTTGGCTTCCTGAGTGGTGGGCGGAGTTAGGCAGAGTAGGCGGTACCAACGTTAGCAAGAGACTACCTCCTCTCTGTGGGCAGGGCTAGTGATTGAGTGGGTGGGGCTTTAGAAAAGTGGGCGGAGCTGCCAGCCGGCCATGTGTTGGAGTTAAGCAGGGTGGCGCAGTAGTAGCACCTGTGCCTTTTCACGACTCAGGTGCCGTGCTGTGTGGAGATCGTATGTTGTCCCCCTGTTCTGCATGGGTTCCCCCGTGGGTTCTTTGCTTTTCTTCTGAAGCTAAAGACCCACAGTTTAAACTGGTATTGGCCAAGCATCCCAATGCTGAAAAATGATCTGCAAATTCCTCACTTTGGATGAAACACCCCGCAACACCGCTGCCTCCTACAAATACCGGGCAGGACCCTACTGTAAAAGAGACTCAGTGAGTCTTCCCTCGGTAATAAGATAACAGTAACCCGTTTGTTTATTTTGTGCACAGGAGTGGGAGACCAAGAAAGGAACGTAGATATCTGGACGAAGTCTGTGACGATGGTCATGGCCTTTGCGGTGCGATTCGCAGTCATAGCGGACTTTGCTGTTTGCAAAATCTTCACATGGTACCCCTGTTTGCGTTAACTCTACAGCTTGCATTCCGAGCCCTTTGAAGAATTGAGGTACGCACTAAACACTTGCTGGGATAGCGTTCTTCAACGGAAGCCAATGCGGAGATTCACATGCTAGGAGAGGGACTGAATCTGTCTTGTGATTTTGAAATTCTTTCATCATGAGTACCTGCATACATTTATCCACTCTTAACTATGCATTGCAGTAATTTAATTTTTTCAAATACTGCCTGTAAGAGACCACTTATTTTTTTTTTGTTTCAGTGTATTTAATGTAAAATAGGAGTCAATAGTATTTATATTATTTCCTTTGAATTAATTTTGCAACTATTAATCACGCCTAGTAATGTACGTGCCTTTTGATAACTCCAAATAGATCTTCATTCATTCTTTAATTTGCTAATATCGTAAAACATTTAGCTTTTTATATACGGATGTATATAATGCACCCCGATTATACTAAGATGTCTTAGGTTCATGTGCATACTTGTAAAAGCCATTGACGTCAAGTATGCGTTTAAATGGCACCAACACTGCAGGTCAAGTGACTTGGTTAATTTTGTGCATTTTAACGATAGACCCCACAGTATTTGTATATGGACGCAAGTTCTTTTATAAAGTCCGAGTGTGTTTTCTACTGATGTTTGAGTGCTGTCTGTTCTGGCACTAAACGTTCTCTGAATTTTATAAAGAAGAAAAAAATGAAAATAAAGTTCGTACAAAATTGAACAACAAAAAGTTTGCCGCAGAATTATTGTTCACGTGTGGTTATAATAATTGGGGATGGGAGGATGCTATGTTTGTGTGGCGGCGAGAGACTGCACCATAAATATATCCACTAAAGAATGAACCGAAGAACTGTGGTTAAATTTAATGTCTGCACTTACATGGGACTAACTTAAATACAAATATAAAACGACCGTAAACTATTTTTTTGACCAGGTAAGGCCCACTGAGCTGTGTAGCTCTTGTTTTCAGAAGCGACCTGGCCACAAATGATAGCTCAACGAAGTGGCTTTCCACGTGGAAAATTATACTGGTAGGAAACGTAGTGGACTGGAAGCCCAACCGGGATGAATTCACAGGGGGGAGGGGATTAATTGTGTATGTCTGTGGATGTCTGTCCACGTGGGATGGGTGGGGCTGGGTGGAGAAGGGAGGGTAGGGAGGGGCTGGGTGGGGAGGGGCTGGGTGGGAAGGGGAGGGTGGGGAGGGGCTGGGTGGGGAGGGTGGGACTGGGCGGGGGGTGGGAGGGGTGGGGCTGGGTGGGGAGGGGCTGGTCACCCCGTGGTGCCCTTATAAAACTCAACGTTTAACCTACTCACGCCGGCTTGTGCCCGCCCTCACAGTCGGGCATATTTGCGGAATACACCACGTGGTGCCGCCGTTGACCCTGGCCATTGACCGAGCAACCCAACGTTCGTACCAGCTCCCTCCGCAGGAATGTGTTAGCAGCCAAATACTCTAAGCACATATGGAGAAAAAAACCAGAGGACCCAGACAAAAACCCACGCGACCGTGGGGAGAACATGCGATCTCCAAACATCCATACGTAACGGTAGGAATCGAACCCATGATGTCCTGTAAACCGGGCGAGGTAGCTAACACCTCGCTATGCACTTGACTTTTTACGAGTGTACAATATTAATTTAAGTTTAACTTTACTGTAATCCCCCGCTTTCTCTCCTCACCTTGTGCTTTAACTGTTGACCTGATTTTGTTGAGCTACGTGGCGTGGTGTCGTTTCTAGACCGGACCCAGGATAACAATTGAATCTAAATCATCGGTGGTGGGTGAAACTATTAGTCGGATGGCTAAAAGAAAGTGAAATTGAAAGAAATTATTAGTTAAATTTTTTTTTTTTTTAAATTGCATGCAAAAATGCATTGCATGTTTGCATGCCAATAATGTGGCTTACTCAACTGGAATGCTTTTAGGCCACAGAATAAGCTGCTGCAGTAGTCTACCACGTGTTCCACCTGTGGTGATATTAGCGCCTCTTTGCCAAGTCCAGCTTAGAGAAAGTTTCCTCTCTAGGCCGTGCTTGAATGCCTGCTGGTAATTCGGTTCGAGGGGCCTAAGCCCTATTATCTGTAGCCACCCGCCACCTCTGTTTAAATCAAGATGCCTGCTAATTCTTAGGCTAGGCACACACAATTGTTGGGATGTTTGGACAATTTGAGTTTGTGAATTTTTTGACATGTTATGGAACAAGATTCCCTCTAGAGAGAGGACATGCATGCAATGAGTAACAAGTCAAAACCCAGCACATATGTAAGAATCTATTGTTGTATGTACCGCCATTTCCTGGCCAGTTCACAACCTACAGTATTCCCAGGCAATGAGTCATCCAAGTGTTAACGACCCTCAACCCTGCTTGGCCCCAAGGATCTGATGAGATTGGGGTGTACCAAATTCGACCTGTCTTTAGATACGACCCTCAGCCATTCAGCCAAAAAAGTTCGAGTCTGTAGGGCGTTTTTTTTTACAAACATTGTTTTTTGCAACGGCTCAGTCACATCCAGGATCTTATTTAACATGGACTTTGCCTTTTGGTGTAATGTTACTCATTTACGAGCACAGTACACAGTTCACGGCTGCTATCAATGCTGCCATTAATTTACTGGCAAGGTGATGTTTGGTGATTGTATCAGTTCAGTTGCATTTGTTTGGACAGTCAACTGTGTAAAGCTGCTTTATTGCCAATATCGTTTGAGTGATGGATTGGTTAAGTTATTTATCTGTACTATTCCACGGTTCTTTGTCAACTCTAGTCAGATGATTAGGTGAAACCAAGACAGTTTATTTATTTTCCAAACTCGATTGGGTTGTCGAAATAGATTCATCATCTTCTGGCATTGCCAGGTGTTAATTTATCGTGGAAATTTTCTGAGGCCTCGATCCCAGAGATCTCCTCCCCTCCTGCCCCCTCTACTCCCAACCCGATCAACAGGGGGATATTTTTAGAACAACGGCTGAGATAAAAATTAATGAGCATGAAGAAAAGGATGTGTGTATGTATGTGAGCTTCTTTCGCACCGTACGTAGCCAACCATGCTATTCGGAGGTGCGGGGGGGGGGGCTAAAAAATAAACACAAAAATAAGTTCCAAAGAAATAAGTTTTCAACGTAGATCATTAGCCTACACGCCCTGTTCAAAATTGGGTTTAACCAGTAGGGCCCCATACATGTTGTTGTCATTTCCGTGGCCTTACCTGCTTAGGCAGGACACTTGGCAAGTGTGGATGAAGGCCGGTGGTCAGGAGTAATGATGGAGTGATAGCCAAGGATTGGAACGAGTCAGACAGGATGTCGATGGAGGAGATGGAGCGATGTGTGAAGTTGCTCGATGTTTGATAATATTTCGGGATCGTCAAGAGATGCCAGCTGAAGGCGGATCAGCCATGGCTGATAATGACACTCGTCTCTGCGCCTTCGAGGTGTGACGCACAGACACAATATGCAAATTAAGTACTGAATATCAAGTGTAAATTCTCACACCACCGCGAGCCAAGATAAAGAATAGCGGTGTGAGTCAGCTGTGCACTTAACGGACGGGCGTTAATGAATAACCGCGCTTCCTTTAATTTCCGTGCTCGTTAAAGTAAGAGGCGGTGGATTGGTGGAGCCCGTTTGGTGCTGATGTTGCTAAACGTGTTCTGAGCTTAGATATCAACTATCTTGTTTGCCCGTCCACGGACGGAAGCTGTAATATTTACGAAAAAAATTGAGCAGAGTATAATTGTATCTTGTGTAAATTTAATGGCAGTGAATCTGGCACAAAAGTATGTCATATAACACCCCACTTTATGTAGCACTGTCTATAACTGACCTTCAATTTGTTCAAATTCACTGCTCTGATACTTTATTATCTTCTGCTTTCGGTCGCTGGGGTTGAAATAAATTGGAATTCGATACTATATCTGTAAAATCACCGAGAAATGTCCATTTTGCCATAATGTAGAAGCATAAATTAGACTTACCTTTTGTCTCAAGTGCTAAAGAAATAAATAAAGACACCATATCCACTTTGTTTCTGCGTAGAATTATTAATTAGATTCATTTAAAAAAAAACCCGTCAAACTTAAAGCGAATTTGCAAAAACAAGTATTTCCGCTCGACCTTCTGGGTGAGTGAAAAAATCCACCCGCTCATGAATATTAATGACGGGGGGTGCGGCATGTGTAGTGACGTCACGCGCGTTACACACAGACATTCTTGGGTCATTTATATCAATGGCAGCCTTACCATGCCAAGCGAGCTGCAAAGTGGACCGCGAGACCCACTTATACTTGGCCGAGTTGCTCGCTTTAATCGAGATGCTTGTTCACGTGGTAGGGCTAGGCATACGCATGGGCGACCCAGTTTCAGCCAGGCCACCAT
Organism: Petromyzon marinus; assembly: GCF_048934315.1. Taxonomy (NCBI): domain Eukaryota; kingdom Metazoa; phylum Chordata; class Hyperoartia; order Petromyzontiformes; family Petromyzontidae; genus Petromyzon; species Petromyzon marinus. Next base: position 4,125,133 of record NC_133677.1, read on the forward strand.
CGGAAACAATCGTGACTTCACGGGGTCACGAGACGCGTGTCGCCAACGTTGTGTCTCGTTTATGAAAATAATCAATAACATTTTTACATAAACTTTCAGTGGAATCTGTCAAAGGGGCCGTCCATAAATGACGTCACGCGATTTTGGACGATTTTTGACCCCCCCCCCCTCGTCACACAACGTCACAAAAAGTCAGACCCCCCCCTCAAATATGATGTCACAAAGCTCTGCCCCCTCCCCCCCAAAAATATATATAAAACATGCTTCAAATCGCTTTAAATTATTGTCATTGTAGTGCGTATGTAATGTGCCGCTGCACTCTGATGTTGTAGGAGAAAACATGTATCAAAAAGTCTATTTAATTAAGTAGAACGTGTTGCCTATATTTATTTAAAGTTGCGCATTTTGATGTGACGTCACATTTCTCAAACCCCTCCCCCTCGTCACACATCATCACGAATGTCTGACCCCACCCCCCACCCCCTAGGTGCGTGACGTCATTTATGGACGTCCCCCAACCCATATTATCATGTCTTTCCTTTGTGCGTGAGAACGGAGAAGGACGGCCGAGCTCACGGAGCCGTGCTGAACCCTACCCGGAACGGCATGGGCACGGCTCGGGTATAATTCCTATTGTGGTGGAAACGTAGCGTGGACTGTGTGTACACAGACATTGGCTCCTGTGTTATCATTGGCGCTCTGTCTTTACAATGTTTCACACATTAACTGATGAGTATATACACAATAAAAAAAACGGGACAGATTCATGCAGGGAATTACACTGTGTAAAATTGGAACACGTGGATTTAAGGCGTAGCGCAAAGCAAATTTAACACTGAACAAAAAAATAATATGTTTGTACCCTTTCTGGTAATAAAACAGAAGGTGTTAAGATGTTCAAACACCAAATAGGAACCTTTTGCAAGGAATCATGTCTGCATTAACCACACACGGTACTCGTGGTGAACATGGAAATAAACATGCTATAATAATATATGCATTGTCTTTGAAACTGATTGGCCTACACCAAGAGCGTTCCAGACGGCCGAAGAAGCGCACCTGAAAGCGCGCGATGCAGTGACCGTCTGTTTCATGGATAGACAAAAGCCACTGCGAGGTTGATCGGAGTTCGCGTTATGATGGTCTATGCATATAACTGATCGTATTGAACATAGAGCAGATTTTACTTTCGGAAGCAATAGCAGCTAAACATTACACTACCAATGCATGCCCGTGTGTCACTCACACGTTATCAGTGGTGCTTATGGATTGGACTGTGCCCCGGGCCTGTGAGCGGCGAGGTCCAAAGTTCCTGGGCGTTTCTCGCCGTGAGTTCACCGCGGCAATAAAGCATCGAGGACAAGGGACGTTCTCGCATCGCCTGAGCATTGAGACCTCGTTTCGTTTGCCATCATGGTTTCTGCTCGGAAAAAGGCATATTTTCTTCCAGCGGGATTCGTCAGCATTGGCACGATCGTCATGCTTGGCATTTCGCTGGGCTCAACAAATTGGGTTTCCGTCACGGTGACATACCATCCGAACAATACCGGCGATGCCACCGAGTCCCATGCCACCAGCTACTACGGAATGTTCTCTGGAAAATACATCGTCAACAGGGGATTGAGTCCGGTGGAAACGAGTTTTCAAGGTAAGGTTTCACCTCCCGTTTGATCGTACAGGGCGACGATTCCACGAGAGTGTATTTCTTGAGCAAGGAAACGTGCAACCACCTCAACTGCCCTAATGTCTACTTCTGACACAAAGAGTCCCGAGCATGGCGCGTGGTGTCGCAAGGTGAAGAGGTTGGGCAGGCGACCAGTTGGGATTGAGGGACCTGTCCTTGAGCACATCAATATTTCACCGAGCTTCATGTGATGATTACGCTCGTTTACTCAGGGACACCCCGCTGCTATACAGTGAGGGAAACAAGTATTTGATCGCCTGCTGATTTTGTACGTTTGCCCACTGACAAAGAAATGATCGGTCTATAATTTTAATGGTAGGTTTATTTGAACAGTGAGAGACAGAATAACAACAACAAAATCCAGAAAAACGCCTGTCAAAAATGTCATATAAATTGATTTGCATTTTAGTGAGGGAAATAAGTATTTGACCCCCTCTCAGTCAGAAAGATTTCTGGCTCCCAGGTGTCTTTTATACAGGTAACGAGCTGAGATTAGGAGCACACTCTTAAAGGGAGTGCTCCTAATCTCAGCTTGTTACCTGTATACAACACACCTGTCCACAGAAGCAATCAATCAATCAGATTCCAAACTGTCCACCATGGCCAAGACCAAAGAGCTCTCCAAGGATGTCAGGGACAAGATTGTAGACCTACACAAGGCTGGAATGGGCTACAAGACCATTACCAAGCAGCTTGGTGAGAAGGTGACAACAATTTTTGATTTAAAGCTTTCGTGACTGCAGTAATTCATATTCTTAGTTTTTTCGGTAAAATCACGTTGAAGGGAAACAACAAAATAATAAAATATATATAAAACAATAAAAAATTCTCACGACGTTTCGACCATAACTCAAACGGTCGTCTTCAGGTGTGTTGGTTTGCATAAATTTATTTTTAAACGGCGCATTTATTTATTTATAAAAAATTGTTCACGCTTACAGTGGCTTTCAGACAGCATACATTATAAAAAATTTCGTCTCCCCCCTCCTCTTTTCAGAATATAGATGGACTAGTCCTAAATAAACTGCCAAATCGTTGCGCGTGGCGCTAACGTTTTTATAAATAAATAAATGCGCCGTTTAAAAATAAATTTATGCAAACCAACACACCTGAAGACGACCGTTTGAGTTATGGTCGAAACGTCGTGAGAATTTTTTTATTGTTTTATATATATTTTATTATTTTGTTGTTTCCCTTCAACGTGACTTTACCGAAAAAACTAAGAATAAGGTGACAACAGTTGGTGCGATTATTCGCAAATGGAAGAAACACAAAAGAACTGCCAATAACCCTCGGCCTGGGGCTCCATGCAAGATCTCACCTCGTGGAGTTGCAATGATCATGAGAACGGTGAGAAATCAGCCCAGAACTACAGGGAGGATATTGTCAATGATCTCAAGGCAGCTGGGACCACAGTCACCAAGAAAACAATTGGTAACACACTACGCCGTGAAGGACTGAAATCCTGCAGCGCTCGCAAGGTCCCCCTGCTCAAGAAAGCACATATACATGCCCGTCTGAAGTTTGCCAATGAACATCTGAATGATTCAGAGGACAACTGGGTGAAAGTGTTGTGGTCTGATGAGACCAATATGGAGCTCTTTGGCATCAACTCAACTCGCCGTGTTTGGAGGAGGAATGCTGCCTATGACCCCAAAAACACCATCCCCACCGTCAAACATGGAGGTGGAAACATTATGCTTTGGGGGTGTTTTTCTGCTAAGGGGACAGGACAATTTCACCGCATTAAAGGGACGATGGACGGGGCCATGTACCGTCAAATTTTGGGTGAGAACCTCCTTCCCTCAGCCAGGGCATTAAAAATGGGTCGTGGATGGGTATTCCAGCATGACAATGACCCAAAACACACGGCCAAGGCAACAAAGGAGTGGCTCAAGAAGAAGCACATTAAGGTCCTGGAGTGGCTTAGCCAGTCTCCAGACCTTAATCCGATAGAAAATCTGTGGAGGGAGCTGAAGGTTCGAGTTGCCAAACGTCAGCCTCGAAACCTTAATGACTTGGAGAAGATCTGCAAATAGGAGTGGGACAAAATCCCTCCTGAGATGTGTGCAAACCTGGTGGCCAACTACAAGAAACATCGGACCTCTGTGCTTGCCAACAAGGGTTTTGCCACCAAGTACTAAGTCATGTTTTGCAGAGGGGTCAAATCAATTTATAACATTTTTGACATGCGTTTTTCTGGATTTTTTTGTTGTTATTCTGTCTCTCACTGTTCAAATAAACCTACCATTAAAATTATAGACTGATCATTTATTTGTCAGTGGGAAAACGTACCAAATCAGCAGGGGATCAAATACTTTTTTCCCTCACTGTATATTACAATTGAGTGTTTCTCAATAATTGTGCTTATATTCAGCAATTGTTACATGTTCTCGTTGATATTCAATTCAAGTGGTACATGTGTGTGTTTTTTTGGGCAAGTTAATGCATAAGCATGATCAGTTTTGTTACTTTCATTCTGAAGGATTATAGCTTAGACCTCACAGCCCACCGTGATGGACTCCACACCAAAGTGTTTGCTTTATGAAATTTCTATAATCAAAAAAACACACGAGCTTGAGTATTTTCCAAATGGCAGCTCAGTTGTGTATAATGCTACCTCGATTACAGTGAAACTATTAATTGATATGGATCTATTCTACCCTGTATTGTAAAAGTAAAATGTCGGACCATCGAAACGTGGACATTCCCAGGCTGATGTTATAACAGCAGAGTTTTCTGTCTGCCTGCAACAAAAATGCCGGCACGGATTTAGATTGTCCGAGTCATTAACAGGGTGTGGTGTTGTGGCCTGTTTAGGGATTTTGCCTCGACGGGACAGGAAAATCCTTCCTGAATACCACGGGGGCCCCATTTTAGGCGACACAATACATTTTCTTAAAGACAACGTATCGATACGCTTTGCTGCAGTTGTTAATTTAGTCAGCATTTTATTTGTTTTAGTCACGCACTTATTCTTGTTAGTGGCAACCTTCGAAATGTTCGTCGAGTCTTAATGTGTGGATTCCGTTTAGTTACTCTCTCCGACTGGACGTCTGTGGAAAAGAGCTTTATAGCTCATCGGATTCCTCCAGTATAAATAAGCATTCTGATATTCTACTCGACTAAAGAAGTCAACATATTTGGTTAACTCCTCGTTATAAAGTGTTGATGTGAGGGGGCAAAACATTATCTTTCTCCAAATAATATTATATGAGTAAATCGGTGATAATTTCAGGGCGCTGCAAGTCTCCAATAACCTCATTATAGTCAATGTCGTCTCGTCAGTTAGTTATGCGTTGGTGGGTATCGTAATCGTCGTCATGTTTGATCTTCTCCCACTCAAAACATACATAACATACACGGATATGTAACAGTACATATGTTTTGCTTATCCCCATAACATTTATTAGATTAATGCTCAGTTTCATGACCAACACGTAACATGATTTCGGAAAGGATATTTTCACCAACAGCGAAATCGACTCTCCTTATTAGACGAACCTAACTTGCCAATAACAACCAATCGACACTAATAATGATTAAACTACATAACGTGTATGATTGTGCCGATGACGTTAGGAGGTGCCTTCACTCAAGATCTGAGCTCTTGTTAATGACAAGGCCGTAACCATGGAGTCAACATTGGGGGGGACCAAATCTTACACGGGGTCTGGGGGTCATCTCCCCAGTAAAAAAAAAAATCGAAATTTGAAAAGAATATCCTGCCATTTCCTGCCTAAAATATATATTTAAAAAAATCACTAACACATAGGATGGACTTTTGATTTATTTTTTACAATAATGTCTAATAGTGTATTGTATTACATTGCTCTGTTTTTACTTTTTAACCTTTTCTTGTTTCATTGTATGTAATGGCAGAGATTAGGGATTAATAAAATACAACCATAACCACAATCATATACAGATAAATCTATTTTATAGCAATATATTGGGGGGGGGGGGGCATTTTCAGCACCTTTGAATACATATTATAATTACGGCCTTGGTTAATGACATGATGATGATGTATGGATGTAATCACCAGCGAAACGTCGCGTTCCATTTAAATGTTGTGAGATCGCTCTCTCGAACAGCACCGGTGTTGCTGCTGATGCAGTGAAAAAGATTCGGTGCGTTTGACTCGTCTAACACTTTCATGAATTGTCTGCGACACACCTTTTGTTTACACGGCCGACACCAACAAAAGAAACCCATGCACGAATTAAACATTTTTGTTCGCATATATCTCCGTTCACAAAACGAACCCTGCTTTGCTGTGGCGGGTTGCTTGTTTGACAGTCATCGATAAACTGTTCAAGACGGACGGAGAAAAGGGCACGGGCCAGGTAGCCTACGCCTTCCAGATGTTGTTCCTCATCGTGGGAGTGCTCTTCGCGGCCATCAAGTGTCTCTTCGCGTTCATCAACGGCCTCACCAACCCATACCACAACATCCAGGGCCCCCGGGGGCTCTACATCTGGAACTCTGTGTGCGGTACGATGACCTGCTTACTATAACCCCTACACCTCGCTGTTGCGAATGCAGACCCCCAACACATTCAAAACGTCGTGAATGCTGAGCTGTATCTGTACGCGGCCAATATATTCGTCAATTATGCGAGTTGATAATACAGGAGGATTTTTCCGCAAATCTGGCTGTCGGCTGATGAAGCTAGTTGTAATTACTGGCGAAACGTCGTACTCAGATTGTAAATGTTGTGGCTTGACTCTCCAACCGCACCGGTGTGCTGTACTAATGACGAATTGGCCACGTTCTGTTTACGTGACAACCCTTACTGGTTGACTGTGTCGGGTGGTGGCGGGTTTAACGACACATATTTACGCTATCTAACCCAAAAAAGCCTGCATTATGGATGATATTGGTCGCGAAATCCTACTACGTGTTAAGCTGATTAATATGCGCGTTGCTCACCCATGCAGGAAAAGCGACTGTGACATTCTTCCACAACCGCGCGATGTTAGTTCGCTGCGGCAGGGAATCTTACAACTCATCCACAAGGCTCAGCGCACTGCAACACGCACACACACACCGCTCCCCACACTCACCGTTCCCCACACTCAGTTGAAATCCAGCATAAGTAAACACGCGACAGCGTGACAACCGTAGTGGAGCAACCGTAGTGGAGCAACCGCACCAGTTTTTTTTTTTGGGGGGGGGGGTTAAAACCAGGGACGTGCGGTCAGGGGAGGCAGAGGAGGCAGAGCCTCACCTGCCATACTCCAATGAAAATAGCTGTTACGAAAAGTAAAAGAAAAGAATAATAAAATAAAATAAATATGAATATTTTGCCACCGATCTGTGTTATAAATGTAATTTCTGTACGATTCCAATCATTTTCATAGTCAAAATCGCCAAATTTTCGGAGCTCCGCTACAAATACGGGAAGAGACGTGAGGTGAGGCAGCGACGAGCTCAGCCTCCCCTCTGATTGCGCAACCCCTCAGTAACTGGATGGAGCGCGGGCAATAAAGCGCGTGCCTGTTTCTATCTCAGTATGTCACCAATGTAATGTTTGTAGACCCCTTCATTTCATGTCCTCGCCTTCCATACTCCAGGTAACTTATTTCACGTATGTGTATAAAGATATTTAGGCTCGCTGGTCTCGTCATGAAACTGCAATGAAGAAGCACCGGGGGAGGCAGCTATCACATCTGCCTCACTGAGGGGGACGTGTCTAACACGCCCCCCTCAGTGAAGACACGCCCCCTCAGTGAGGCCACGCCCCCTCAGTGAAGCCACGCCCCCCTCCGTGTGTGAATCTGGCTCTGACACTAGCCAGTGCCTCCCCAGCCATTGACCTTACCGCACGTCACTGGTTAAAACCGTGACAAGCCACACAAAGTGGGTTTCACGTCATTTTTGCTCCACGTGGCATTTCTCCTCCCCCCGTGCAGGTGGCTGCTGCCTGCTGGCGCTCATCATCTTCCCCTTGGCGGCACAGACGTCTGGCATGACGGAGGTATTCCTGGATTTGATCCCGGAGGAAAGCATCAGCGGCTTCACGTACGGAACGCCGTACTGGCTACTGCTGGGCGCTCTGCTCAGCTGCGCCGTGTCCATGGCCATCACGTACGCCTACCACAACGTGAATCTGGAGGACAGGAAAGCCGCCACCAAAGCCACAAGTCCCGCCACCAACACTGAAGTCCTCATGTACTGAGAGCCCCTCGGCCTGCTTTAAAACACTCAGGACGCGGGGCAATATTACAATACAGCACGGGGTTTGCTCGGTCGTTTGAGCTGCACTTTTTTCGTACGCCCTCAAGTGGGTTTTACAAAATGTGTTTAGTTGAGTGAGCTGCGTAGGAAGACTATATTGAATGGGCGTGATTAGCTCTCCGATGCGGGGGTGGGCGATGTTTAGCTTCACGGTGCTGTATCTTTGGGAGCTTGAGTCCTAACTTCGGACCGGTAAACACATCGCGGAGCTTGATATCACGAGGAAGAAAAAGTACGCAGTGAATAGTCCGTTATTGTACTTAGACATTGAGTAAATACTCTTTGGTTCTTTCGGTAAAGTCACGTAGGTAAAAACTGCTGAAACAGGCGCCCGTTTCAACAGTTTCCCTGCTGTGATTGTCTCACCTGATGACGATTGCTTGTGTTGCGATCGAAACGTCGTGATCAAATTTTTTTACCTACGTGACTTTACCGAAATAACCAAAGAGTATGGATTCCTGCGGTCACGAAAGCTTCAAATCCAGACATTGAGTAAAGTTTGAGGACCAATATAGGGGCCCGATTCGTACACTGCCGAATGATTTCGTTTTAGTCCAAATTTTTGCAACCAAAAAAAAACCATGGCAATGCCTTCATTGCCATGAATGGAATAAATAATCAAGGCCGTGTAATCAACCGTTTTGAATCTGCTGAGGTGACCGGGTCGGGGTGTGACTACAAGCCTCGTGGTTAAACTTGTATCGCGAGTTGATGGCTTCAGCCCGGTCACCAATGACTGCAAAACAAAAACCCAACACCAATATATTTTATTCTGCAATTAATTTAGCTGAATTCTATTTTTCAAGAAATACAAATATCAGTTTGACTGTTAAGTGATTAACATTAGCTATGTGGAAGGGCAGGTTTATGTGCTCCCCCCCCCCTATTGTGTAAACCAGAGGTCACGAAAAGGAATCGGAGGTAGCTCTGTCGTGTCCACTTCCAAAGGCAATTCTCTAACAAATGCACAATTTGCCTCACGGCGTGATAAGAGAACAATGGGGATATAATTTTGGAAAAGGACAATTAGGCTAAGAAGCAAGTGACTCTGGTCCAGTCTGTTTAGGATTATATGCAGGCTGTATTCTGCATATTGTAATTTATGTAAAGTCAATGCTCTGCTTGTAATGTCAAAATGTTTGGGAATATATTAAGTAAATTCATCATAACTTTGTATCCTCTGAAATAAAATACATTGTTATGTTTTTAACATTTACAATTTAGGCAATGTTAACTTGTTTATTGTAAGATTTAATAATATGCATGATTGTGTCAATATGGTAAACATCCAAATAATTTTCGACCTTTTTTCCAATTTAAAGTTTTCAGTAAGGAGAAATATATAAATGTAACTGGCAATACCGGCCAAAACATGTCCATTTCAAGACTAATTTTCTATCACAACCGCATTTTCCAGAGAAATGTTGCATAGCCAATGTTTTGGCAGTGTATCATGTATTTAAAAAAATGAAAATCGTACTATTTTAGGCTGCAAATGTATGGCCTATAACATTCTTAAATATTTATACACAACCAGATGGGATCGGCTGTAACTCAAATGACCCTTTATCATGGACTGCTCAACACAAACTCAATCATCCGTTTATGCAATAAAATGGGAATCCCTTTGAGATATCTCCCCACAAACCCTTCAACGGCACACCTATCCAATGTAAATGATAGTGGACAAGCTTAGGGCAAAGCCAAATTATCAGATTACATTCTTAGCAGTTGTGAACATTCACAAAATACCCCATTCGTAATATATTTTCAAATTACAAATTCAATAAAACGTGGCTCGGCAAAGAATGTGCTTAACCGCTTATTAGATACTGTGTAGTGTTATCAGCATTTGTAAAAAAATCATTTTCGTTGCACCGTGGAACACTTTCAGATGAAAATGACACTTTGTTTTAGAGTATCTTACACCTCGCATGTTCACATGCAGCTATAACTTTACAATTCCATAAAAAAATATATTCCCATATTTAAAAACACTTGCAATCACGTGGGAAAAGTTGGAAAATGTAAGGTTTTAAAATTATGCTTTCGACCGATTCCTTCTTGTAGGAAGGAAAACAGGACTTTAGTTTGATATGAAAATGTACAACTTATTTTCAATTACAGCTCAGATTAAAACAACTATTGTGGCGGTTGCAATAATAAATCAAATGACACCTTTTTATTACATACGAAAAAGTTTTAATTTTCAACATCTGCAGTCATGGTACACCAGCAATGGTTCAACACAACCCCTCTACAATAATCACCTTGTGATATTGTGAAGACAAACATTAACTTCAACAGCAGCCACTCCATGTTATAAAGCTGTGTATTTTAGACCCATTGATAAAAACAATTTAACTTAATCTGTGAAATCTTAATGCGCATAGTTAAGTAAACACATTTGTCTTCCACATATTAGTCGCAAATGTGCTTGCATTTTAAAGGTGTCAGAAGCAACAAAAACGTCTTATGCTATGCATCAATATAAACCACTCTCCAAAGCAAGTACTAAAAGCCAAACAATGAATGAATGTACATGCTCATCACAATTCCGGATAAAAGTTTTCCTTTGTAAAGATTTAAACCTGATGTAACAGCACACTGGGAAATCCATAACTGAATTTAAGCTGTGTTGTGTGATGTTAATATGATCATTGGTGGTGTTAATGACAGATATACAAAAAATCTTGCAAAACTCACAAACATTGCCTCTTTGACACATGGGAGATGACAAACAAAAAATAAATGGAGAGCACATTGTCAATGAGTGTGTGTTTTAAGGATTATTTTTCAACTGCTAAAAACAAAATAACTACAACTTGTACACCAGTGTGGGCTTAGACTCTTCAGTTTTTAAATAAAAAAAAACACGCTTTAAATTCAAGCCGAGGGTTGCTCCAATTTCACAGATATAGGCAGTTTGTTTTTGGATGATGGCTGTGATGGAAATGGGACACTAAAACAGTTAGCCGGGAAGGGGGGGGGAGGGACGGACGGGCCTTGCGGAGAACATGCGAGTGCTTTATTTGTTGGAGCGGCGTGTGGGCTCGGAGGCGGTTGGGGGTGGTGGTGGCCCGCGTCGGTCCAGGTCTTCCACGTAGGACAAGATCATCTTGCGCCGCTCGTCAGACGCGCACTCCAGCACCAGGTAGCGCTTGTCATTCTGCAGGACCTTCTCTATGTCCCGCAAGTGCTCCGTGTCCTCAATCATCCTGCGTGACCTGAAAACGGCGGACGTGCACGCCACGGATATATATTTACTTAATTATGAAGAAAAGCCTCACCTGAGTGTCAATATCTTTGTGGAAGGGTCCTGCATTGGGATGTTTAGCAAATCATTTTTTCAATAACATTTTGCGTGGAAGATTCATCGAGTCCCCAGAGAGAACCCATTTATATATACAACTGGAAAACACTCAAAGGTGCACAATTTGTGTTCATAAAACCCATTTTCTGGGCTGGTATCTTCTAGCCACTCAAATAAAGAGTGAAGTTTTATAAATCTTTGTTCGCAATATTACACGTCACCAATATTACACGTCACCAAATCTGATTGTTCGAACAACCGCCAATGGCAAACCTTATTTATTACTAAACCTACGTTAACGCTACTAAATTATTACGTTCCACAAATGTGTGCAGTATTTAAATATAAATGACAGTTTATTCGTAAAAAACAATTTGAACTCTATAAACATCTCTACAATCACGTTGGTGGTTATTATTTCTCCCCTCAAAAATGTACAAGCAAGAAATACATGCAAAATAAATAAAACTCCAAAAGCAGGAATGATAGGCAAGACCCATAAGAAAGTTAAACCCGTTTCACCAGCACAGTGTGAAGAGACATTGGACCTACCTGTAAGTAATGAATTTGGTCTCCTTCAGCAGATTTCGGAACTCTGCTTTGGCTGCAACCATTTTTTCTTTAATGTATTCGTCAAATTCACGCTCCTTTTTCTGTACGAGTAAAAAAAATATACAGAAGAAACAGCAGAGGGCCTTAGAGTGTGAGATACATTATGACACAATGAAGTCCAAAAACAATGATGATAATGTACACAATTTGAGCAAAAAAGTGGAAAAGAGTTGAAATTGAAGGTTTGCTCACCCGGTCACTGGACGAAAATTTAGAACACCGTGGATCCTCCTTTATCAGCTTTCGAACTTCACGCCACGTGGACGTCAACGTTATCTGCATCAATCACACATGCTCACTGTTAGTCGCTAACCACGTTAATGAAACATTCAAATCAATTATTTCAAAATGTATGAGTGTTGAGATGTTTTAATTTTAATTAAACAACGCAAACATGACCTATTCAAATACAGTATACTTGGCGCTCCATTAAGAGTAAAATCACAATTGTTCTAAATTTACACCGTCAATGTTATTTTTTGGAAACAACCATGTTGACCGACTCTCCTAGAACGAAGATGGTGTGATCTTAAAGTTGATTCTGGATTGGATGTGGAGTGACTGGCAGGGATACAAATGCAATATTCTAGCAACTGCTGTATCTGGCATTGCACTTTCAACGGATAGATAAACAAATTAAGATTTTTTTTACACGGCATCCGCAGTCCTAATAAGCTTACATTTTGAATTCTCGAATGTGGCAATATGCTGCACGTAAAGTGAATGTTTACTCACCTCCGAAGTCTCATCCAAGAGCTGCTTGAACTGCTCCTTCTTGCGCTTGGACAAGGCATCAACGTGCTCCTTGAACAACTTCTCCTTCTCGCTACGGTCCAGTAATGAGGCCAGCTCCCAGCGGTGGTCTTTGCGTAGCGATCGCCGCGTGTCATCCCAATTAACCTCTGAAGAGCGCACCTTCAATAGCAAATAAGATGCAAACAATTTTTACGCTACGCTTTGAAATAATTTATATTACGAGGTACACTTAGCACTTCAAGCCTACAAAGCTGGGTCATCAAGTAAATATTAAATTATTGCTCTTTGGTTCTTTCGGATAAAGTCACGTAGGTATAAAATAAAATAAATCACGACGTTTCGGGCGCAACACAAGGGTCCATCATCAGGTGGGAAAGCATGGTCTGCTGCTGAGGCAGACTGTTTTAAAAGGTTTGAAATGGGTGTAGCCCAAGGGTCAAAGAAGTGGCCGGGGCTAGTGATGTTAATGTGAGAAATTAGCATGATGTTCATGTGAGAAATTAGCATGATGTTAATGTGAGAAATTAGCATGTAACTGTGGAAAAGAAGGAAAGCGGCCCCCTCGACGAGGGCACGGAAGTGGCTATGTTAATGTGAGAGATTAGCATGATATTAACGTGAGAAATGAGAGGGCACGGAAGTGGCTATGTTAATGTGAGAGATTAGCATGATGTTAATGTCTCAGCAGCAGACCATGCTTTCCCACCTGATGACGGACGCTTGTGTTGCGCCCGAAACGTCGTTATTTATTTTATACCTACGTGACTTTAACGAAAGTACCAAAGAGCTTCAAATCAAGATTAAATTCTTGCTTTTGGTTATCACATTCGATTTTCCAAAAGCGCAATCCTGCTCTCATCAGCTTCTTTATTTTATAAGTTTGATATTGATATGCTTTAAATATCTGCTCTAGGCATAAGTATTCTGCTGTATTTCCCATTAGCATCTCTACAGAATATTATTTCGGGAACTTGTTGAACATGAATTGCGTGACTTTGAAGCCTTCACTTTTAAGTTCTTTAATCATATCCTGTAGTTTATTTCCATTGGTAATAAAATGTGATTCACATATCCATTTATGTTAATGTATTAATTTATCCAGCCTGATTATAGGAAAAAAATCGTTGTCAAACTAATCTTGTGATGTATATTGTTACTGCGTTAATGTAATCTCAGTGTAGATGTTCTACCTTTATAACTGGTTTTAATAAAATCTACACAATTTGTATAAAGTTTTGGTTTTTGAGACCTTGAACGATTGATCTATTTCCACTTCATCAAATACCTTTTCATAGTCTATTTGGCATTCATATCTAATAGATAGTATATATGTGGCGCATGGAAATCTAGTTTAATCGCTTGGCTGATTGACCTTTAACCCCCAATTATGCGGTTTCCTATGATTCACGAGAAGAATTAATGTACATGACAGGTTCTGTAATTCAAAAATGCAGTTTTGTCTTATGTTTTGTGAATATAAAAATTGAACCATCAATTTACGATTGTGGTATTCCATTTCTATATGAAAAAATTAGTAAATGTGCCAGTTAATTTGTTCCTGATTTTTTTTAATGACGTTCATACAGTTATTGAATCTATTTTGAGACTTTTCCAATTTTCATACCGCCAAGGGCAATGGCTGCTCATTCAATTGCGCCATCTGTAATTTCCTACTCTTCTTCCCAAAATTATACATTCTCTGGGGTATGTGTAATGTTCTGCTATATAGATCTGTGGAGTCTTCCCTGTCTCATACATACATGCATATACATTTTTTTTGGTCACATTGCCTTCTCAGCTTAAAAATTCTAATTTTCCACAGGGCAACGCATGAATACTTTGTTTTAGCATTAAACAAACAAAAAAAATGTACGTGGCGTTACGCGATCATTCCCTTTCAAGCCGCACGTAAAGACACAAATCGGCCGTCAATCGAGCCTCGGCGACGGGAATGTGTCATTTCACCATGTCGGACAGGAGAGCCTTGAAGTGCTGGATGGCTTCCTCGCGCTTGTGCTGCTCCCGCTCGCGGTCGATCTCGCGCGTCTGCTCCGATCGCGCCTTCTGTACCTCGCGCTCTCGCTCACGCAGGCTCGCCTCCGTGCGCGCCTGCCGCTCCAGCTCCCGCTCGCGCTCAGAGTCCCCGGCCTGCGTCGGGAGAACACATCCCAAAGTCGTGAGTGGCGCTCCTCGCGTACGAAAGCTGCAACGGGCGGGCTTGGACGTTTCGTCAAAAACTTATGCAAACACGTGAAACTCTGAACACAAGTGAGGCAAGCTGGGACTACTATAAATACTCATGGAAATATTTGGAGTGCACCAGCATATATATATTAACAATCGAGGCGATTACAACGTTACATAAAGGAGATAATGACTGAAAAAGACTCCAATTCTCTTACTGTAGATTAGTTGGGGAAAACCAGCTTATATTTTCATGAGATGTTTCAACTACAGTAAAGGGATTATAGTCTGAAGGAGACTATGATTCTTTTGCAGTAGACTGTCTCATTTATTAATATATAGGTTGTTAGTCATTGTCAAATGAAACTTCGCTGCTCAATAACCAACGCAGAACATGAAGAGCACAACTTGGGCACTAAACCTGACTTTCGTATGCTACCTTTGCCAATCTTCTTTGGTTCTTTCGATAAAGTCACGTAGAATGAGAATAAAATAATAAATTGATAAAATAAAATAACACAATAATATTCTCACGCCCCTTCACCTGATGAAGGCCGCTTGTGTTGTGGCCGAAACGTCGTGAGAATATTATTGTGTTATTTTATTTTATCAATTTATTATTTTATTCTCATTCTACGTGACTTTACCGAAAGAACCAAAGAAGATGAATCATTGCAGTCACGAAAGCTTTAAATCGAAATTTACCTTTGCCAGTTTTTCAACATGCTGTCGAAACCACTCCTCGCGCTGGCCAGAGCTCTCGACGGCCTGGAATCGCGTGTCACCCTCCATCCTTTCCCTCGCCTTGGTCCAGCGTGACTGCCCGTCCAGATGCTGCTCCATCAGCAGGCCGAAGTAGTCACCGCGTACCTATCCGGTGCGCCGCAAAAATAAAAACAAACACAAGACGTACAGGGGTCAGTGCATGCAGAAATTGCCTTACTGTGCATTATGAAACATCCACCCAGCCAAATCTCTTTAAAAAACATGCAAACACACATTCCAAGTTAATCTTGTGTTCCTCTGCTGTTCACTTTTAACAAATGCAAATATGTTCTAATGATGGAAATGTGTCCACAGACCAATGTATGATTTTTGCAGTTATGGATTTAACCTGGCCAGGGACCGACTGTTTGTGGACATTTTTGTTTTAGCAAGCACACAGATTATCAGAGTCAAAACAACAATATTTAACATTTAAAATATTTAACAAACGTGTATGTTATAAAGTCATATCAATTTCAGAGAAGGATAATAGCAAAATATATAAAAAAACGTGTCCATTACACTGAATAGATAAGAGAGTGTAGTACCAGTGTTGTGGGTGGCTACATTCACCACACAGACAACGTGCGATCCTCACTAGGGAAATCCACAAACTGCTTGCGCTCGCTCAGTGACTGCGGTCAGACTTTAACCGAGTGACAGGCCGCACAGCACATGACTGCAAAGATCTCTTCAGCCATGGGACAGAATAACACAAAACGGTTATCAAGTTATTTTGCACATAAATTCTTTAAAATCGTAACGCAAACATCATTATACACAATCATGTTAAAAATTACTTTAGTGAGCACCAAATCGCCGCGCTTACGTCAATGTGCATGGCCAAACATTGGGACATCATCGGTGTAATCCACAGGGCTTTGCTGTTTGTTGCTAAGTTATGATGAACAAATTATTATAAAAAGGACATGTAAAAGACAAAACAAATTAAACATTATAAACAATGTATTGAATGCAAAGAATATCCGTGACCAATGCTGCACCATAGTTACTATATTTAACTACGTTTGCGGTAAAACTACCGTCATAAAAATAGTAACGAAACCACATTAGGTGAAACAAAACCAGCATTATAAAAATAGTAAAGGATCCTTCCTACTTTCTCCATTTTGGACTTGGCGCTTTCCTTCTCCTTCTTCTTCAAGGCTGTGACAAATTCGACGAACAGAGCTTCGCGATCCTTCATCTTCTCCACTGCCTTGAACCGCGACTCCTTCCCAAACTTGGCGGCAAACTCACTGAAGTTCGACCTGCAGCGTTTTTTTTTGCATTGCATTAGATAATGTACAAAAACCACACGTATAGAGCATGGTGAGAACATCATTGCATATCAAAGGTACCATCTGCAAAAACATGGAAAACTCACAATATTAAAACACACTGACACATACATGCACAATCTGTTAAGCATATGGAAATATAGGTGCAATCTGTGTTCAAATTGTTTTGTATATTTTGAATTTTCATCGTTAAAAACGTAAGTTACGCCCTTTCCAAAGCTCAAAAGAAAAATGACGCACCTGGATGTCACCTTGGTATCTTCGAGTAACTTCTTGAAGTCGTCTTTGATCTGCATCATTTTGTTCTTTCGTTCCTTCCTCTCCTCCTCTGCTCGGACTTTTACAAACTCGTCAAACGCCTGAAACGAGAGCACATCGAGATCTAGCTTGTTAGCTTGAAAGTAAATGAATAAATCAGCAACCATAGTAGTTGTGTAATATATTAAAACATAGTATGACTTACCTGCTTGCGCTCTTTTGGATTCAAAAGAAGGTAGCGTGGGTCGAACACCACTTTGTGGAGTTCTTTTTCCCAAGTAGAGAAAGCAGAAACCTACACACGTAAAAAGGTGTTTTTTTAATTCGAGGATGTTTAATACTCAAATACACTGAAACGTGCAGACATTCTTGTAAATCTGAAAATCAAAAGTATCAAAACACTAACGTGTTTATAAGGAAAGAAAAAAGATGCCAAGTCAAAAAACATCTTGTCATTAAATTACCAAAAAAATACGAATGCTAGCACAATGGTGAAGATTCCAGTCATGACGCCAAGTGGAAGGAGAAGAGAATGTGAATGCAATACTAGCCAGTTTCACAATCACTCCCTCGCTTACCCCTCTCTGCAACAGCATCTCACTGAACTGCTGACTTCGTGTCTCCTGCGGTAGCGTGGCCCTCTCCCTTGCCGCACGGATCTCCGCTTCCATGGACGCCTCCTTCTCCGGCTCCGGCTCCTCCAGCCTGTGTGGCCACAAAAATCAAGAGGTATACCTTTTGCTCTCACACAAAACTAAAACTATTTTCATTTTAACATGTAAAGCACACTGAGCTATGTAGCTCTGAGAACTCAACAAAGTGGCTTACCATGTGGAAATTTATAGCAGCCAACTATTCTAAACGCACGTTTCTAAATGTGTAAGGAAAAACTGGAGGATCTGGAGAAAAATCCACGTGACCACAGGGAGAACATGCAAACTCTAAATATACAACAGAAGTCAGGCATCGAGATCGAACCTATGAACTCCTGTATACCAGGCGAGTTAGTTAACATCACCTGGTATAACACAAGTCCTATGTTTACTCGCGACATACCAAAACGAGGCCGCAACAATCACTCACTTTCTCTTTTTCGCCTTATTTTCTTCCTCCAAAGGCTTTGGTTCTTCAACCTTTGGCTTTTCTTCTTTCTCTGCAAAAACGTAAAACAAACAAGCATTCATAGCAGGACGAAATAATTCTGTTGAAGGATATGAACGTTTATAAAGATAACGTTATCATCAGCCATGATCAATCCAACTGATAAATGAATGTCTCCCCAAGTAACCACATCTCTCCTGAAAGGTAGTAATCCAAGGTAACAAGTTACTATTTTCACATCAACCTCTTATTTTTGTCTTCCGTTACAAAATATATATGACTGGTATTACTAGGCTGTTACATAACACTGACAGAAAGTCAAACATTAATAAAATGCATTCCAGATTTAGTGAGAAAACCATCAAGTCTCAAGACTATTTTCTATTCGGGTCCAACATTGAGCTGTTCTGCCACCATCTTTACTACACAAGTTTTGAATGTGGACTGAATGCAGACTACAAAAAACACACACACCCATGCATACAAGATTCTAGCACTAAAATGGTCCATACATAAAGGTCAGGAACCCATTTGCATACTGCCATCTTCTTATTCAAGTCCAGTGGGTTGGGGGAGTCACAAAACTGTGCATTCTATCAACTCTGGTCTCCCAAGCGCTGGATTACAAGAGGCGTATGCCACCTTGCCGGGTATCAACGTTAAGCAAAGCCTCTCCGTGGGTAGTTCACCTGGTGGCTTTTCGGGCTCCCTGCCCTGTTTGTGCGGGGGACTCTGGATGATCCTGTCCACGTCCGCTCTTTCCACGAGCTCCTCGGGGCGCTCCCACATGGAGAGGCGTGTCGTCGGGTTAAAGAAGAAGACTCGCTCGTCACCTGTCCACACCACACACCTGCAGGGCACCAACACAGCCTCACCGTCATGGTGTGATTGTATTTCAGTCAACACCACACGCACTACTAACTCGTAGGCAAGAACACCAACGCGACAGGTTTTCTATTCTCTCATTTATGCGCGTGACAACAACATATCAACAAGTATGTTACCCGATACTTGTCATGTTACATTTTGTCAGTAAATAAAGATGATTAAACGTAGAATATAAATTAATAACGAGGTCCAACCCTCTAAAAATGTCAACCCCCTTTAAACTTGATGGTTACAACCACACAGCTTTTTGGTTGGTTTACCACACATAAATGCAATGATCAAAATGTGCATATTAAACTACATTTTACCACAATGACCACAATTCCAGACAATGTATATTACTGTACAGGAAACAACCATAAATACCGCTCCAGATTCTGCAACTTTACACCGCATTTTCTTATGAAATTAAGCAAGCCGCAAGGCACACCCATGCCAAAATGTAGTCTTTTCTTCATTTCCTATGTACAAGCAACATCTAAGTCTGTGATGTGAAAACACCATTTTCACCAGTTGAACGACTTACCAGAAAGAAGTCAGCCTTAATGAAACAAAGCAATAGAAAAAGTATTCATGAATCAACCTGTTCTAATCACTTTATTTCAAAGAGGCCGCTTCCGACGAGAGAGACTTTACTGATTAAGGGAAACTTGTTTTCACATCACCAGGTAAAAAAAAAATTACTACGATATATCAGAATATAAAGTTTGAGGGAAATAGAGTTATACCATGGGAGGTGGGTGACGGAAAGCGAGCTCGTTATACCATGGGGTGCCCGGAACCGCAGTCGTAGCTATGGGTTTGGCTTTTTGTGCCGCTCTCTCCTCTTCAGTCAGTTCCTCCTGCTGGGGCTCCGGCTTTCAACATAAACACGAGGACATTAATGCAAGGGGATACAGAAACTCTACTCCACGGAGCTAAAACGCATTCTCATTGGAATATTAAACGTGATTTTTTTTTTTAAACAAAATTCACAACTCCATCCGCATCACAACTCCATCCGCTGCTGCAGGAAGCCATTAACACCATGTCGTGTCAGTTATGGGGAAACTTAGACCATACTTCACCATTTCTGGACAATAAGGGATGGCAAAGGGGAACCAGGATACAGATATCTCTTACCACTGATGTAAACTATATTTTGGTTATTAATTTTCTAGAGCAGTGGGGTATTGTTGTTCATTGTTGAATTTTTATTTTGTTCTGAGTTTTGTGATGTTGCTTCAACTGTTAGTTTACAATTGCTTTGTGATACAGGTCTCACCTGGTTTAAAGTTGTTGTTGATGATGACAATTATTTTGAAACATGTTAATTAAACAAGTGCATTAAATCAAATACGTAAATAAATTCCTTGTTTTAAATCATCAGTCTCTAGATGACAAACTCAAACAAGCGCGTGTATGTTTATATTTTTTGTAATGCAAAAACCGGCATGCACAAAGCAATCTAAATATACCAAGACAGAATACGTAAAAAGAGAAAGTGCGATGATGCAAGACTGGCCCCTCACCTGCTTCACCTCGAGTTTTTCTGTCTTCTCACCGTCCACCTCCATGTCTTCTCCATCCTTTTCCTTTGGCGACTGCTCTTTCTTCTCCGCATCCTTCTCTTGTGCTGAAACAAACAGTCAATGAGTACACAGGAACCCCCCCCCCCCCCCCCCATGCTCCAAATATGCAACACACAACACCCAAGGCAATTCCTCTTTAACTCTTAAGTTTTTTTCCACATTATACACATAACGTACCAAAAAGGGAAGCGACATAATAGCTACTACCGTGACTTGTACCAGTGATAAAGTTCCCAATTGTGTATGCAAATATACAGCTAATTTTGTCGAGTCACTACTGGATGAGGGCCTCCCCACACCGTGTGGGGCGTGGAGATAAATTGACCATACTTCACCATGCTGGTCAGTGAAGGTGGGGAGCAATGTGAGAAAAAAGATATATAGCACAACAATATATTTTTCTGCACTGCCCTCTGCTGCCCACAAAGGCAGCCCCATCATTCTGGTTATGGTAAAGCAATATTTTTAGAAGAAAAAGGCACTACAAATGTTACAGCACAAGAGGTGGTCATTCAATTTTAAACCTAATTACTAATGGATGTTCCTGTTTAAACTGAAACATTTTTTGACATTGTCAAGAAAGTGGAATAGACACTACCCACCTGTGCATAATACAGCACCATTTATTGCCACCGCCACGTCCTGCTGCCCCCATAGATGCACGCGTTAATAACGAGCCAGTACGCTGCCACCTAGATTTATCTGACCAACAAATGCATCGCTTCCAACATAGCACGCCACTACTGATTTTTTTTGGCAAGTTGTGCCAGCAGCACTTCAGAGGATCACGTTCTCAGAGCACAAACAGTGTTGCTCACCCGAAATTATGGAACGTGGTGATTGAGATGTATCTTGGGCAGAGGCTCACCCTTCTTCTCCTTCTCCCTGAGCTCGGCAGGCTTCTCCCAGGTGGACTCGAGCGTACGGATGTTGTAGTAGTACGTGCGCCCATCGGCCGTTTTGTGCTCTGTCCACTCAGCCGATGGCTGGGGCAGCACGAGGCCTTGTGGCGTGGAAATGGCCACTGCCACGGCCACTGGCGGGGGCATCATGGGCACTAGTGGTGGTGGCATGCCTGCAATCAGACCTATACCACCAACAGGGTTGTAAAAGACTGTGTAATTGTATTACAATGTTACAACACGAATCAATTACAATTAATAATGAATACAGGTTTTGTACATGGTATTAAACAAACAAAAACTGTGATAACAGCATTGGCAAATGCGCAAATAAAATAACAAAAACAATACATTTGCAATAACACTGCTTAAAGAGGAAAAAAATATATCACAGGTAACATTCAAAGCAATGGCTATTTTTTTGTTAGCAAAGAACATGCAGTAATTTATAATACAAATTAAAAATAATTGTTCATGTGCACATGTAAGCCGCTTACCAGGAAGTGGGAGATGCATTCCTGGGATGGGAATTCTGAAAGGAGGCACCAATCCTGGAGGGAAGGTTGGCATGGGTGGTGCCACCACTGAGAGCGTGGCCCGTGTTGGAGTGCCTGTCTGAGCTGATAACCCAGAAACAGTGTGGGTAATGGCAATGCCCGTCTGGTTGCCTGTTTGGCCTAACCACATTCACCATAAAAATGACATAAGACCCACAACATTTATTAATATACAAAAATAATTTGCGTATGGGCGTCAGTTTATTGTAAAAAGGCTTCTTTCAAAGGAAATGGCTGAGAGAACACCGTTAGCCATAACTTAAAATGTATTATTATTTTATTGTTTCCCTTCTATGTGACTTTACCGAAAGAACCAAGAATATGAATCCGTGCAGTCACGAAAGCTTTAAGTCAAAATTTAAAATGTAAAGTTGTCCCTGCACACGTTTAAAGTGCATGAGCTTACTTGCTGTGGTCTGTACGGAAGATGCCCGTGCAGTGTTACTCCCAGCTGCAGAGGCGGTAGGAGACGAGTTTGGAGTTGGCAGCAGACCAGGTGGAGCATTCCCTGAAGGAGTGGGGAGAAGGCCTTGCTGGGCAGGGGTGGGCAGCAACGCAGATGGAACATGGCTACTGCTGGTTCCTACGGCTGGGCGTGACATACTTGGGCTTGCTGTATTAGCGGCCGTGCTCGCGGGTTGATGATGGAGAGCCTGGTTCTGTTGGACTCCTGCCTGCTCCTGACCAGCGGCTGTTGCACGATTCACTGCCGAGACTTGTCCTGCAGCCGCCACTTGACTCGCCAGTGCTTCCATGACCATCGGAAGCTCCGACTGTTGCACAACCTTAACTCCATCTGGCTTCGTCCAGCGGGATTCCCTTGTCCGTGCATTATAGAAGTAAGCCTGGAAAAAACGAGTTAATCAGACGTGCATAATGTCCAATGTTTGGTTGTAATATACTAAAACATGCAATAAGAGGAAATGTTTGCATATAGAGACAAAAGTCAATTTCTCCACAAAGAAATATAAAAGTCCATCAGCCTACTGGCCCTTCAAACAAAAGGTTTTGCCTGTTAAACAAATGCTGTTATTCTACAAGACATTATTGGAAAAAAAAGATCTATATTACTCTACGTTTGCATTTAATAAATGAAAATGCGTATATTTTTTTAGAGCCATACCTTCCCATCAGGAGTCTTATTTTCAACCCATATCTCCTCCACTGCGGCATTGAGAACCATTGCCGAAGTCGCCACCAGTCCAGGAGCGTGAGATGGCGCAGAAGTTTGGCCGACAGATGTGGTCGTTCCCGGGGCCTGTGTGACCACGTTCTGGGGCTGAGTTTGCGGCTGCGTCGACGTTTGAGTTTGGTTAGCAGCTGCCAAGGACGTTGGTACACGAGCACCACCAGGTATCACTCCAGGTGGGAACAACATTCCAGGGGGCACCGCCATTCCCGGATGTCCCATAAACGGTGGTCTCTGTGGAATAAGGAGTTCGATCAGCACATTTACACTTTTGAAGATTACTTAAAATTAAAGCAGAAATCTGATATACATACAAATATAAGTGTATATGTACAGCCTTTTTGCCAATTCATTGCTTGATTAGGGCCTCCCCAGGCTATGTAGGTTATGGGGTTATTTGCAGGTTGAAGGTGTGGAACAATGAAAATACAATGCAATAAAATGTTTTTTTCTGCACCATCCAATGCTGCCCACCATATAATAACACAATAAGTAAACATTTCTTGAAGATTATGAAACACTAATTTTTTTCCATAAATTTCTTCGGCACTAATGATGACAAATATACTTGCCTGCAGATGAGGTGGCGGTGGTGGCATGTGAGGAGGGTGCATCCCTCCGGGTGGCGTCATTGGCGGCATGTTCGGGTCGAAAGGCGACCGCGCAAATGGATGCATGCCGCGCACCATGCCGAAGGGAGGCGGGGGTCCCTGCAGCAGCGGTGGTGGGGGCCCACTTCTTATCCCTGCCCCTGGGGGGCCAGTTAGAGGTGGGCCTCCGGGTGGGAGGCCGCTGGGTGGAGGTCCACCAGGTGGGGGCACTGATGGGAACCGTGGAGGCTGCAACATCCTGGGACCGGCGTTTGCAACTCTGCATAAAAAAAACACCAGATATTAAAACTTAATGTAAGTGCAGCCATTTTCAAACAACCGTTTCAGGCATCCCCGTGACGTGTCGGTCATGGAGGTTGCTTCACCATACACTTCACCATGCTGGTCAGTGCAGGTTGGAAGGGGAGAATTAGGACCGGTTCAAATCTCACTTGCAACTGATGTTAGCCGTGGTAAGGATTATAAGGAATTGAAAATGTTATTCATATACTGCTGCTCTAAATTATAATCATCGTTATCCTTCCTCCACTCCAGGATGTCGCTGAGTTGGTCAATGCATTGTGCACAGCTTCTCAACAATGTTTTAACCACCTGTCTTTTGTCTCGCGCCACAATTTTCAGTCCGCACAACAATCTTCAAAAGTTTAAATTCATCTTCTCATTGGACAGACTCAGTCTTTACCACTGTATCCCATTTTGATTATTTTTTTGGCAGCCTCTTTTCATGCGTCCAAACCATTTAAATCTTGGCCTCCGGACATGTAATAAAATGTCCTCAATAGCCAACATTATCGTAAAAAAAAATGTTCACTTAGTTCCTTATAGTTTATCCCACAATACTATTTGAAAAACTATTTTCTGCTGTTTCCACTGCAGTCCCTTTTTTCATAATACATGTATCTGCCGTATATGTCAGCAATTGTACTATAATCAGTCTAAAATAATCTGAGTCAACTTTCACGATAGTAAATATATATTTTTGTTCACTATTTTAGATTTCTCAAGTGACAAGAGCTGGTTTTGCCCTGCTTTCTATTTGCCTCATTGCCACCCTTTATTTGTTTAGCTTGTCATTCTATTGACCCCGGTCACTTGCAAATGAGACTATACTGGTGACTCTCGAGTTTTCACCTGGTTTAACAAAACAATTGTGAATACTTCCAAATATACTTGTGCAGCTGACCTTTGAAACTGTTGCCCTTACGTTCTCTTTCGATAATTACTATTTCACTATCCCCTCGGATTTTCATCGCGAAAAATTGTGTGGCACAAAATAAGAATGCTTTTCTGAGCTGCAAGCTGGATAATGGGCAAGGCAAAACCAGGTATGTAAACAAGTGGACATACAATAGTGGCGCAAGCACTAGTTAGGGCCACCATTTGGCAACACCGCTACTTTTAAACATACGTGCAGTACAAACAAAAAAAGAATTAATAGAATAGTAATTCACCGTTACAAAGGAGTGAGGCTAGTGCCTGAATAATCACATGACTAACATATGCCTTTCGACTGGATGCACGGTTGGAAATCGCCGCCTTTCCATTGCTTTCATCACCACCACCCATTGGGTTAATCCAAGTCCGGATGAAGGCCGCCGCCATCTCTCGCGATCTACCAAGCGCCTGTACGAAAGCTGATTTCATCGCTCCATCTCCAAGCTCGACGTGTCCTCTCGTACGCCACTCCACACCTGTAAACCCCTTATCAGTGCCTACCTTATTACAGACCATTTCAGACCGTATTGGTCACCCCGTGCCCTTACAAATCTCAACGTTCATCCTACAAAGTCCCATCACGAGGGAGAAACACAAATATATTTTGTTTGCCCGTATTGAAACGGCTGTACGCCGTATGGACCTGAAAACTCTATTTCTCTGTACAAGAATACGGGGTAAACCGTATGGGTTGACAGGTATGCCACGCGGTATTTATTGAACATCGACCACCATCCCTGTCCAAGCCCACTTTTCTCAACAGTTTGAATTATGGCCTAAACAACACACCCCCCCCACCCCCCCACAAATGAGTTACTTGGTGAACTGTTTCAATTAATCAAAACCCTCAAAGGGCCATCACGTGGCAAATAAACAAAGGGGATGTTTGACAATACCGTACCGCTCACTGATGAATCCCAAGAAACCCGTGATGTAGCACCCGGATACCGCAACCCATTCGCACTCAAAACCTATAGCACCTTCCCTCCTGCTCGCACGAATGATAACAAGGCTACCAAATTGAACAACACGGATACAGATGCCATAACAAAAGGGAATAAACTAAACAAAAGCGCGCCTTTTGTCAATATATAATTAAACTTATTATCACCCATAACCTCCCAGGCCTCCTTATCCCACAACTCTCCAAAAAAAGACAAAGATCCCCGTACAGCCTTAACATACTATTGGGGGGGGGGGTAAGTGCTGTTAAGCGAGCATCTTATCAAGTCCGGCACGGCCAGTACCACCACGGCTGCCTTTTTCTCCCTAGTGGCGATGTTTACACACCGCACCAGGTACTAGTTTGAAGCGGAGTCTACCTATGGGGGGGGAGGTCCAGGAACGGTTCAGTTAATCGTGCCTGGTGTTCACTGTCGGCGGGAATCAAACTCGGGTCCCCGGCTTCGTAGTGCATCGCGATAGCCGCTCCATTACCGCTCCCCAACCCTACTCCATTCCCTCCATCTCCCCTTGGCTCGTGCCAACAAACATTAATTTTCCAATTTTCATTTATCCAACCTACCCCCCCTCCCCCAATTAAACATTCAGTTGCCCATCTTCTTAAAACAACCGTTCTTATTCCCTTCCAAACCCCCACCCCCCAATACAACCTTCGCACTCTCATCCCATCAAACCTCACCCGACCTCACCTCCCCCCAATCAATGCCTCTCCAAACCCCATCCAACCCTCAAATCGTCCATCTTGCCCATCAAACAACTCGCCATCTATTTCTACCCCCTCAACAAACAAAAAACGCCATCGCTTTTCCCCTTCTACTTCTGTTGGCGTGCACACCCCTCTCCCCCACACACACACAAATCAATTCGTCTACCATCAAACTCATCCCCGATCAATGAGATCGACCACCCCACACCACCCACCCCGCACTGCCTCCCTCCAAGACAAAGATTCACCCGCGTAGCCTGTTAACAAGCCTGTTGTGGCAAGTGCTGTTAGCGAGCCACCTTATGAAGTCCGGCACGGCACGCGAAGGGGTGGTGGACAACAACCACGCCCGACCGCCTTTGTCTCCCCAGAGGCGATGCTTACTACGCACCCGCCCGCGCCAGGCACTCGTTTTGTTGAGTTGCAGTGTCGCCCGAGCGGGGAGGAGGAAGGGGGTGGGGGGGAGGCACAGCACCGGTTCAGCTACTCGTCACCGGCTCAGCTACTCGCCAGCGGTGTTGGGCGACCGTGAGCGGGAATCGAACTCGGCCGGCAGGGTTCGCATTCGCAGCGCGCTCACCGCTCCCTCCCCAACAACTCCCTCCCACCACCACCACCGACCAAACCACCCACGCTGCCACGGCCCCATTTGCTCTCCTCGCGTCCTACGCTCGCGAATCGTCCACCTCCTCCCCGCCGCTCACCCGGGCGCTGCGTTGCCACCGACGCCCGCCCTGCCCGCGGCGGCGGCGGCGTCGTCGCCGGGCCCCGACGAGGCCGCGTCTCCCTGCATCTGCGCGTTTAGCGACGGCGCTCCACTCGTCGCCCTCGCGGCAACGAAGTCCGCCATGGGGCTGTCCTGCGCGACGCGGTCTGAAGGACCCCCATCCACAGTCTATGCCTGCCTGAGCTACCTTT
Source organism: Petromyzon marinus (assembly GCF_048934315.1). NCBI lineage: Eukaryota > Metazoa > Chordata > Hyperoartia > Petromyzontiformes > Petromyzontidae > Petromyzon > Petromyzon marinus. The sequence continues at coordinate 4,152,870 of NC_133677.1, forward strand.
GAATAGCCGAGGCGAACGTTCAGTACGATTTTTTTTAAATGTAGGTTTTTTTTATTTTCCCCGACGGGCAAATGTTAATGCAAAAAATAGTAAAATGACTACAAAAAAAATTACATTGGGTAATTTTATTCGATGCGACGTGTTTTTCAGGCATGCAATGAGTCGCTCCCGCCACAAGTGATTTATCGGAACACGATCCGCAATCGATTACATAATCTATTTTTGTTTCGTTTTGTCTATTTCGTTCTATTCATCTACCCTATTTCTATTCTCCAATTGGCAAACAAACAATCAAGTCCTTAAATATATACGGTAATGTATATCGTTCATAAGTAAACCATTTCTACACGATACTGCTTACGAATCGCAATGTATAAGAATCGAGAATTTAAAAATCGTTACTCGCCGATTTAGGAGCCGGTTTACATTTTGCATGGGGGAGGGGAGTGCGGAGGGGGGGGGGCAGCTGCTGCCAAATGCTCGCACGCGATTGGTCAAGTGGCGCCAATAACACGTCACGTGCGCAGTACGGACCAATCAGCGGCGCGAGATTTTAACATTGTGGGGAATCTATTCGCTCGCTCCTGGGCCCTCCTCGTGGCTTCCTCATTGCCAGCCCTGAATCAGCAGGAGGAATCCGAGGAGCTATAAAGCTCTTTTTCACAGATGTCCACTAGGGGCACGGGGGGTGGGGATCAGAACGTTACAACAATACAAAAACACGATTACGGAGTGCAAAGTATAGGAAAGGTAAACAAATGACTCAACGTATATACAAATAAAACCATATTTTTAATACCAGGAAAAGCCCACTAAGGTATTCGCTTATTTTTCAGAAGCCACAAATGATAGTTCAACAAAGTGGCTTAACAACAACGCCCAACACAGTCCTCAATAACGACGCGAGGGTTTCAAAGGGGGGAAACCATGACAATTGGCAACGTTTCGTGAAATGACCCTTCATAGTACATGAATATGTATATTTTTACATGTTATGAATAAGGGCCATTGCCCGAAACGTCACCTATTTCTCATTTTAAAGGCACGCGGTGCTATTGAACGTGTTGAGTTGCTTGTGCATCGCTGCTAACGCAGCTGCATTCAACAATATATTTAACATATTTTAACCAAATAGCTTTACCTGATGGTGGTATTGGTTACTGTACCCTTTATTTGCTTGATAATTTAACGTTCCCTTTATTGTGACAGCGTTTGATGTGATACCAAAAAAAACGAATTTGGTCATGTGAGTGTAATTGCGTTGCTGGAGCTAACTGCTGATTATTTTTTTACATCAGTAATTTTTAATATGGTTAAAGTGGGCAGGGATTTCATTGAAACAATGATTAATGCACAGCACAACTTATTTTGCACATTGAAATAAAACACTTAAACCCTCGGTAATGAATCATGTTTACATGGCCGAAATCCTCTGGTGTATTAAGGCTTTAAGGTAGAAGTTAACCACATTTGCTTACAGCAATCTCTAAATCCACCCAATCACGTTACATCTTGGAAGCTAAGCAGCATCGAGTCTGGCTATTGCAGTGCAATACGTGGATGGGTGATTACCAGGGCTAGCCATGTGGGTGTGGGACTGTGATGAAGAGATGGGAAGTGTTGAGTGTCACCTCGCATGTATGAGTTTTCTCTTGGTATGTTTTCTCCCACACGCCAAAACACCCCCAATGCAATAACCTAAAAAAATAACCTCGAGACTTATTGGGCCTTCTCTGGGCAAATAACTGGAATTATTCACGGTCATATGCGGGAGTAGGAGAAATTAATTAAGCATCCAGTGTTGAATAAAATAACCTTAAGAGTATTTAGGCAATGAACCGGAAAGAGGAAGATATAACAGAGAATAGCTTGACAACATATGAAATTGGTGTCAGAAAGATGTGGCACTACTTGAGCATATTGGCACAAGACAAATAACGAAATATGCAGTATACACCTACGCGGGCTATCTGCCCATGGATCGTGACGATGATTTGGGCAATAAAATTAAAACCGATGATTAAATCACCGTGTGTCAAGCAAGCAGCATTGAGCCTAATGATTTAATTGGGTGACCGCTATCCACAACAGGTTCTATAGGTATTCTTTGGGTCTTTTGGTAAATAGGTTCAAAGAAAATAACAAAAAAACTACGACGTTTCGATCGAAACACAAGCAGTCGTAATCAGGATGACGAAGTTTTTAGATATTTTCTTTGAACCCATCTATGTGACTTTACCGCAAAAACCCAAAGAATATGAATTCCTGCAGTCACGAAAACTTTAAGTCACGCGGCTGTGCCACGTGGTGGTGGCCAGCAGAGGGCAGTACAAAAAAATTCCACTGCACTCTACCATTACGTCTCCAACGCAAATCGCTACTCGCATTCGCTGTAACGGTGACCAGGGTGGTGAAGTATGGTCAAAGTGTGTTCCCGCACGGTGGTATCCTTTAGTGATTGAGAAAACCACTTGAGTTTATTTTTAGACTCTGACTCAATTTCCAAGTACTGCAATGTAAAACAAATGGCATGGGAGCACGCTGCAATCTAAAACCTAGAAAACAAAATAATGGGCATAAAAAGTAACGGGCGCACTTGCAATACGTGTAAAAATCCCTTATCAGTGCCTACCTTACATCACACCAATTCAGACCGAATTAGCCACCCCGTGCTCCTTATAAATCCCAACGTTCATCCTATAAAGTCCCATCGCAAGGGAGAACACACAAACAAAGAGACACTTTTTAGTGTGCACGTATTGAAACTGCCTGTACCGCCGCATGGACCTGAAAACTCAACTTCCCCTGTACAAGAATAAGGGGTAAGCCGTATGGGTTGACAGGTATGCCACTCGGTATTATTTTTTTATTGAACATCGGCCACCATCCCTGTCCAAGCCCACTTTTCTCAACATTTTGAACTACGGCCTGAACAACCCACAGCGATGCATCTGCAGTGATTAATACCGAAGACGGTTACACGACGAGTCGACGCGGCTAACAAATAGAACGCGAAATGAAAACCTCGTCACGTACACGCACGCGTGAACAGCGTTAAAAGCACTGCGCGGATGAACTTCTTTCGCACCGTACGCAGACAACCGCGCTCATCGCCGCCGAGGTTGGCGCGAGATCGCATTCACGGGCACGCATGTCCGAGAGAAACGACGGAGGAGGAAGAATGAAAGGGCGGCCACGGGGGCGTGTTGTTGACACTTTATTAACAGTATTATCGGTGACCTCTCTCCTCCTCCATTGACGTCAGGGCTCGAACTCGGAAGGACAAACGAGGCACAATCGGAAAGCGGTAGCGCCGCCGTCGCTACGTGTCTCGTGTTTTTTTTTAACCTTCTGCTTCTGATTTTATTGTTACGGGAGCTTCTTCTTCTTGAGTACGCCCCAACACGCATTTGTAGTGCGCGCTCAAAATCAAACATTAAACCAGGGGCCGTCGTTCCCCCCCCCCGCCGCCGCGTCACACTTCCCTCGTCCGCTGTCGTAACGCGGCGATTGTAACGAAGCGTTGGGGGGGGGGGCGATGGTGGACTCGCCCATCAAGACTCTTGGTGCACGGCAGGAGCTGCCCGACAGACCCCCCCCCCTCCCACGGAGGTTGGCAGTGCGGCACAGCGGGATCGTGAACCAGTCCGTGCGGACCTTTTAAAAGCGGCCTGGTCACACAGCTCTTCCCGTGTTTGCGGTGGGAGGTTTTGTTTGTTTTGTTTAGTAGACACACTGCGTTTTAAAATAGCAATTTGGGGAGTGGGAAGGGGAGCGATTGAGCGACCTTCATGTGCTATATGTTAATTATAGCACATCATTAACGGGTTATTGCTAAGCAAAGTCTGGGAACCGGTGGGCATTATTTAGAGGCCTACTATGCAACCCGATTGCAGTAATCGTACTGTAGTTGCATTCTCAACTAGGGTCACACGGCAAGTGAAATTGCCAAGACCGTCACCTCTTTACCAGACTCTTAAAACGTGGTCGAGTGTTTTGTGAATAATTGCATGCTGCGTCATGTGTGTTCTGCAACATGCATATGGGTAACGTTTGTCGCCATCCTAATGTTTCAGTCAGATACGGGACTTGCATTTTTTAAGGACGCCACTTTTGCTTTAACGTAGAGCCAGCTCAAGCCTCGTTTTCGCACTCGGAAAATATTTATACGACAGGATAATGAACGCCTTTAAATGACGATTCAAACAAGCTGCGTTTCTAATTGTTCGACTGCTTTTTTATATACAGTAAGTACAGCATAAAGGAAAATGTCATTTCCACATGTCAAACATGTTTCGAGTCAATGATGCTTGAGGCCTTTCAGGCCATTGCTTTTCGAGCGTGACTTTAAGCAGACAAACTATTGACCAGTTTTGACTGTGTGTGTCTCATAGGTAGTGTACCCTGTTAAATAAATGCCGTCGGTTTGCCAGACGTTTTAGGCAAAGAGCACACCGCAAAGACAAGGGCCTGTTCAGCACAAGACGTGCATATGTTCAACCCCCCCACCACCTACCTCCAATTGTCCCCAGTATTGTGGTTTCCATCAGGACCGGTGTGGCTTATTCCACCTGTCACCCACCTCCACCTATCCTCAATGTTGTGGTCGTCATAATGACTGGTAATGTGTTTTTTGTCACACCAACCGTCCTTGCTCTCTCAACTTTTCACAGTATTTGCGGTCGACATAAGAGGCTGGTAATGGCCTGGTCTGACCGCTTGGAAGCGGCCGTGAACGTCGCCCTTCGAGTGCCCGCCCTGGTCCTCCTGGATGCTCTCTACACGTGGGACGTGAGCACGCTGGTGTCACGGCTGCACACCAACAGTGACGGCATGCTCTTCAAGTACAAGTTTGCAGTATGGAATGCGTTCTTCCTCGGTGCGAGCCCGCACTCTGTCATTTACACAGCACAGTGTAACGTTTTAATGAGACACTGAATTTTTTTAACAAAAATTTAACATTTTGTCAGTTCAATGCTGGATAGTGCATGTACTGTATGTTGAACTTCTTTTTCACACCATACGTAGTCAACCGTGCTGTATCAGTCGTAGTTTTATGTTTCACGCTGGTCAGAGCTGGTCAGTGTGGGTTTGGTGTATGAGGAAGACGTCCCAGAACCAGTTCAGATATCACCATCACTTGCAACTCGTCTCACCTATGGCCAGCAATCAAACTCAGGTTGCTGTATTCAGTGCAGTGCGCAAATGGCTGCGCCACCGCTCCCCACCCGCCATTCGCCACTAAGTGGCGGTGACGTCACCACGACGCTTGTGCCAGGCCATGTGCACCTTGAGTCCACGTGAAGTGTCGAACGCCCGCTGGCAGGAGGTCACGGGGCAGACCCAAGTGCCCCGGGTCGACTGACTAAGATGACTGAGATGATTGGCTGATGCACCACCTGTGCCCCCTACTGTGCCAACCTGCTGTGCTTTAGCCACCCGGCGCTCCGCTCGTTGTTGTGAGCGTCGCTCCTCCGCCCTCCGTTGTTGGAGGGCGACTACCTCCAACTGCTCAGTAGCGTCCTTCACGAGCCTCCTCCACAGAGGCCGATCTTGACACCGCTGGTATCAGTCATCGGCAAGTCCACTCAGCTCCACGTCCTCCTGTACCACATCACTCCATCTCTTCTCTAGCCCATGCCGCGCCCGTTTAGCCCCCTCGATCCGGCCGAACAAAAGCTGTTTCGGCATGTGGTGGCTGGGCATGCGGGCTACATGACCCAGCCAGCGCAGCCTTGCCTGCCGGAGGAGCTCACCGATGGGACCTTGCCCAGATCTTTCAAGGATTTGTGAGCTCCTCACACACTCCAGTCTGGTTAAACCCAGGATGTATCGTAGGCAGGCTAGCCTAAATGTTTCTAACCGGCGAAGATGTTCCATTAGGGGGGTCCCCACCCACGCACACTACGGGGGACCTACGTTCTCGTAAGGTGTTTTATTCTACATGGCCAATATTCACTGTACAATTTGAAGTGTCATGACAGATCGTTATGAGAAACTACAATCATTACATTGATCTCATGATTTGGTTTGGATGTAAAAAATCTAAATGTTCACGCACACTTTAGTTTTGAGCTGCTATACCAGAATGCACACCAACAGAGCTATCAGATCATATACTGTATAGACCAAGCTAGAGCCTTGAACATTCTGTTTATCAATTCCCATGCTATTGTAAATAATTTACATGTGATCACAGGCCATATTCTTGGATTTGCGGTGCTGTTGTTGCCCATTGGGAGGCTCACATCGCTCTACCTGCACCTTATGGCTGGCTTTCTACTGGCCAGCACACACATTATTGCAAGGTAAGACACACAAATGCATTTTGAACATTGGAGTATTTATCTTGACATTGGGAGTTATTTCACATTGATAAATACTTGTCTGATAAAAACAAAAACAAAAATGTTATTTCAATAATTTGCTTTCTTGTGTTTTTTTTTCTCTCCAGAAGTTATATTGACTTTTCACTTACATCAGAAGAGTCTGTTTATGCCAACCACAATTTATTCATTCATCTAATTGGAGCTATATTAGGTAAGAAGTAGTTCCGGCAAAATATTCCAAATAATGTACGTTGTGTGCACGTTCTAATGTGCTATTTTCTCCAGTTAATTGAGCGATATGTGTTTTTTTCAGCCCAGGTTTTGGTGGAAGTGCTTTGTGCCTGCTGCCTCAAGACCCGGAAAGTTTGGCGTTTCATGGGCTCCTCCCTTCCCCTTATTGGGGTCCTCTGTGGCCTTCCTAGCTCTGTTCTTCCTCTGCTACAGCGGTTTGCAATCACCCTCAGTGTTATTCAAGTGATGTATGCCGCATTATCAAATATCTACCTGCCTTACTACCTGCTGCGGCAAGCGTGGGCAGAGGGACGCCAGGTTAGTCTTAATAATTTTAAAACTACCCTAAGTCCAGCATTTTAAACACGAGGTTCTCAAGTGTAACGCGTTGATGGCATCAGCCTGGTCACAAAATGACAGCATGTGGTTTATCTATATGATATCTCTGAGAATAAAAACTAAAATATGAATTTGTCATCTGACTATATCACAACAGAGCTTTTGGGAAAGTATGCTTCCTACTGTATAAAGAAAAAAATATTACTTGAAGTATTTTTGAGCTGTTCTTGAAAATGTATTTTGAGCGACATTCTCTGATTCACCAGGAGCACTGCTCTGTGAGATTTACATATGTATTCTTGATTTAATGACATGACGCTCATGACACAATTAGACAAAATTATGAAAAATATCACGTAAAAAAGTGTTCGTGCGTAAAGTCAGATATGGCTTTTGCACAACTATGACATTTGGCACTTGGACACATTCATGCAGTCAGTTGTAATGTTTGTTGAGGGACAATAACAAAGTACAAGGTCCTTCCACATCACAATAAACATGCACAGTAAAGAGTAATGGTCAAAGATCATCTTGAATTATGCTTGGAAATTATATTCTCTCTATATTATCTCTATCCCAGCTTCACATTGTACTTTATTGATAATGAAGTGCTGAAATTTACATATTTACCTGATATTCAGCAGCATATACCACTTTTTTAAACAAACAATACATATCACTGCATATATTATATTATTCATATAATATTTCATTGACTGGTTGCATTGTATTTCCCACATTTTCTGTGCATGTAGTTGATGGCTGCTGAAGGCATTGTCACACTACTGATCTTCATGTGGCAACAGCTGTCCGTACCCTCGCTTTTTCTGACCTTCTGGCTGGTCCAGTTCATGACTCAGACTTCGCTGCCACCATTGGACTCTAAGGAGGACAACCTGGTGCTTATACTCACCAGGTGAACTCACAAAGCCGAGGACATCCAATATTAGTCACGTTGGTTTTCTTACATCCGATATGTCCATTATATGTTTGACGTAGTGCATTGCAGCATCCGCTATCTTCACTTTCATAAAGCCAATTGTCCTATAAATAGTTTCATCCATGGTGGCTCAGTGGTTTGTGCATTGTGCTATGAACCCGACTCCCCGAATTTGTTTCACAGCTCTTGTTAACAATGGTAGCGAGTGATTTCACGGCTGAATCTGGGCATCCCCGCCATTTACCAACCTGTACTAACCAACAAACAAACAGCCCCCATGAGCAACAAAGCTTGGGGCTGCCTTCTTCCAGCAGTGGATTGTCAAAGGGCTATTAAATATTATACTTATTGAGGCATGTACTGTGTATTTATCCACCGCGAGCCCACAACCTGGAATTATTATCCCTAAATTGTTATTAAAGTGTTATTCTTATGGCAAGTAGAGCAATACGTTTTTACTTAACCCTTATATTCTTCCACACATTGTTATTATCAATGACTCTTCATTCGTTGTTGTTTGTTTAATATTGCAGTGTAGCCAAGTGCTGCGGTAGCCCATACCTCCTGCTGGGCCTGACATCTGTGGTGTCCCACGTAGCCCAATCTTTGCTGTCCCTATGCAGACTTTACCTGCACGGTTTCTCTGTGCTTCTACAACAAGACGCCGTTTACCGGTAAGATGCTTACTTGCACTGAACACATGACATACTCATTACAAATTGGCAAAACTTTGTTGTCATTTAGTTATTGAACATATTTTGACGTGAAAATATTTTGGTAATACTGCATTGACAGTGGTGCACAAGCACAAATAACAAAAAGCGCAACATGTTCATCAATAACACTGCCTTAAAAAGAAAATCGATATAAAAATATAAGAGATGACGTTTTGGGCAATGGCCCTACTTCATAGCGCATAAAATAATTGTATGGCCCTTTATCATCGCATATTAAATTATTTTATGTACTATGAAGAAGGGCCATTACTCAAACATTCGCATTGTCCTTTAAAGCCAGTGTTATTGATGTACACGTTGAGCTTTTTGTAATTAGAAGTTGATGTAAATAAAATGTCTCTTGTAGAGGGCAGAGTGATGATACAGTGGTTATTGCACCACACTATGAAATCTAGCAACCAGAGTTTTATTCCCGTCCATGGTTAACACCATTGGCGAGTGACACCTGAACTGGTCCTCGGGGCCATAGTTTTTGGAGGGGGTCACAGTTTTTGGAGGGGGTCACTTTCGCCGATAAGACATCAGTGTGAGGGCCGCCACACATTTGAAACTGTTTGGTTTGACAGCACGATGGGGTGTTTTCACATTTATGTATTGTCGGGGGCGCGCGTCAGGGGCTGCACTAAAGGCCACCAAGGCTCGCCAGTGGCCTGCGGGTCTTGAAAATAATAACACTGCCATAGAGACTGGAGGCGGTTGGGGTGGTTTTCCCCAGGCCTCGGTTTCGAAGAGGCCTTGAAAAAAAAAGACTTCTAGTCTCCGTGGGCTCTCACCTGGTTTAAACATAGATTTTATCTTTTGAATCGCCCTGACCAGTGAACCACCCAGCCACCTCAAGAATGCTGTGTCTCTTGATGTGCTTCACGCAGGGGAATTTCGGAAGGCGTGATGTTTCTGATGATGGCGATGTGTACGGGGCTACTGGAGCTGCAGCTCGTGCATCGAGCTTTCCTCCTCAGCATCATCCTCTTCGTTGTGCTGGCCTCCACCCTGCAATCTGCACTCGAAATCTCTGAACCTGTTCTGCTCAACTTGGCTGCTGCACGTGATAAGTAATTTAAACTTCAGTTGTTATCAAAGCACGATAATTACTGATCATGTTAATTATCGTTTGGTGATTCATATTGGTTCTGCGTTTTGGTGGTTGTGAAAACAGACGTGTTTTTTAAATAATAAAATATAAGGTGTGTTATAGGAAGATATTGATGCATCAATTCAATGATTCAAATCGATTGTTAGAGGTGGCTGGGTGGCTCAGACGTCAGAGCATTGGGCTGGCATTGCTGAGGTCCCGAGATTGAATCCAGGAAGCTTTCTAATTAAACTAGATTCTCAAGTGTAGCTAGTTGACGGTGTCTGTATATATTTAGATTTTTTCGTCTCATGTTTGAATACTGGTGCAATTAATATGTTACTATCCGTTATTTTTCAACGCTGTTGTATATTAACCTAAAGTGCAAATTCAAACAGCATAGCACTGCACTTACAATCTGATCTTTTGTGATCTGGCAGGAATCGGTGGAAACACTTCCGTGCGTTGAGCATGTGCTTGTTCCTGTGCCTCTTCCCGATGTTCCTGATGTGGAGGATCAACCTGCTTCTCCCAATGGATTCCTGGCTCATCCTTATATCAAGCACTGTGTTAACGGCGCTCCAGGCATGGATACGCACCAAACAACGCATGGTTCAGTTGTGCCCTTGACAAGCTTTCGCATTATAAATTGGATCCCACAATTCCATCAACCTTAAGCAGAAATGTATTTTAGGCCGTTATTGGACACTTTTTTAGCACAATTACACGAGTTGCTTACAAAACAGCAGGTTGTGGTGTCCATTCTGAGGGAGTGTGACCGCTTTGTGTTTTCTGTTTACAGGCAATGAGTAGTATCGTTATCTACTTACTCTTCTCCTTTGAAGAGCAGCGTGACTGGCCTCCCGAATTCATGGACGATGTTGTCTATTACCTGCAGGTAAGGATAATACGTTTTTCTTAATTATAACTTATATTATGACATGTGTTCTATCATTGAATTAGATGGAAATCTCAAAGAGCTTACTGAATTTTTCGCATGTTTGAATATTTTAAGTGTACAGTTTAAAACATTAAAGATACATTTGCACACATGCCCACCGTACTTTTCAATATTTTACATAGGTTTTGTATAATAGTACATTTTAACTGTTAAGACAATGGCAGGAATGCATAAAAAATGTAAGAATATGTATGCTGTGTTTTATATAACAGGCTGGCACGAATGTGTGAGTATTGCCAATTTAATTGATAGGGTAAGCAACTTGAAAGTTATTAATTGAACAAACAAACAGATTGTTGTTAGATATATTCTATAAAAAAGAGGTCACATTGTATGGGACAAATGTGTAGGATAGACGAAAGCAGGTTCAATTACATGCATTACAATGGGCACCCAGAGTTCAGAAACAAAGGGAGAGACATAGCCAGATGGTGACATACTGTAAGAGCAGTCCTTAAATGCCAAGTGTCAACATTACAACAAACTACAAGATCTAATGGAAGGAAGGGAGCGATGGTGAGGTGTAGCAGCATCAATGGCAACAGCCATGATGACGATCTCTTGACCTTAGCTGTCATCACCCATGCCTTCAGGGGTTTTGCCGCGGCCTGGAGTTTTTGGCATCCCTGGGGCTCGTGGTGTTCAGCCTGCTCGAGTGGACGGGCGGTGGATGGAGCTGGTCCGGCGTGACTGTGGTGCTCGCCTACGCCTACTACAACCTGTGGCAGCGCGCACATGCCGGCTGGCGCAGCCTGAAGCTGCGGCGCATGGCTGGATCCCGCGTGGCTGCCATGCAGAGGGCCTCGCCGCAACTGTTGGCGCAACATGGAGACGTGTGCCCAGTCTGTTACCAGGTGTGTGCATACGCCAAAACATTGGAAACGAGCCAAGCAAATGTACTGGATCACCTAAAGTTTTCATTCCACTCCTTTGAGCTGTGAGACGTTTAAAGCTGCCAAACGTTGAGATGGCTCAGCCGGGACACGTGGTGAACTGGGGTAGCACCTCCATTCTTCATCTTCAACCTTGCCCACTTTTCCAAAGTCACGCCCACTCAATCGCTAGCCCTGCCCACAGTGAGAGGCCTTTGCAATTTTTTTTATGTTGACCCACCTACTGCTCACAGGCCAACCTCCTCTGCCAACACTGTCCACTACTCCGGTAGCCCCACCCTTGGTTCATATGATCATGCACGATGCCAGAAAATGTTATAATGGGACGAAATCCAGATTTTAACAGATTTTTATGGATACCGGGATAGCTTTTGTAAACCGAGACTGAGCTGGTGAAAGCAAGACAATTTGTAGTTACATTACAGTGACTATTAGAATCTGTTTTATGTCCAAGGCTCAGAATCTATACATGCCATATGAGATTAATTTTAATGTTCAAGGTTTGTGTGATCGGTATTGTACATTTTAGAAAATGTTTGTACGATACATGGCTCACATTGTGTTGTGCAACAAAATTTGTCTCCTGTTTCATTTTAATCCACTTCATTTTCTGTTGCTAAATTAAAATGTTAGCGTTCGCACAAAAAATATTCAGATAGGTGTTAATTGCTTTTTTTTTAATTTAAAAAAAAAATGTCATACTACTCCTTGCTTAACTATTGTTTTTAATTTTGTTTTATCTTCAGGACATGAAGGTGGCAGTATTGACTCCTTGCGGCCACATGTACCACCCCAGTTGCCTGCGCAAGTGGTTCTATGTGCAGGACACTTGCCCCATGTGCCACCGCAAACTCGGGGCAGAGGAAAGCAGCAACAACGTCGACACGGCAGAATATGATGCTGGGCTCAGACCCCCACCAGATGCCCCCCAGCCTAATGGAGATGCAATGTGAATATTACAGCAGATACTTGCTCAATGAGGACTTGAAAACACAATAAAACACACGTGGATATAAACAATAGAAGCGTTCTGCATGCTGGATCAACACAGCCTCACACAATCAATACTAGCCTACCACATATTGTCTTGTTACAATTCGCGGCAGGAATTCACCAAAACACGTGAAACGGGGATACAGAAAACTTGTTTGAAAAGGCCACCACCCTTTGCCAACTAAATGTTCTGCTTTACACACAATTGTGGCCATTCTGAACGGGTTGTTGCATTGCTTGTGGGGAGCATGATGTTGGTAGATTCAGAAACAAAATATCCAAGAAGGCTTGCTGCTACTCGCCATGCTGATAAATAGCCTTAGTGGTATCACAAGGTGGAGATGGAGCAGTGGCACAGTAGTTAGCATACTATACACTACTAACCTGCCCAGTCCTGCTTAAAGGCGAGAACCCCCCTGCTCGTGAACCTACAAGGGACACTTCACCCCTCGCTGTGTAATGTGTCACTTGTCACCCTCGCAAATAAGATGTTACATCTCGAGGGACTTTCCAGGTTCAATATTTTAAATAAATAAATAACCCACTGACTTGAGATTCACAGACACGGCTCAGTGGTGGGTGATATCAGAACTGTTCCTGGGCCACCCTACAAACCTACACGGACCAGTGTGGTGAAGTTAGGTCAAGAACCCACATGACAGTGTGGAGAGGCCTGAATCCAGAAGTGGATTAACATAGAGCTGTTATTTTTTTTCTTTTATCAATGTGAAGAACAATTTCAGCGTGGTACGGAGATGATCAATTATGCATCGTTGTGTAGATGATAGTGCAATCTACCATCGGGATTGGTTTTTCTGGCTTGCAAACATATACTAAAAAAGTTGAAGTTGGTTATAGGGTTCAGCTGACAATGATAGGTTAACTTTTTATTGATTCATTAAGACATTATTGTGGCTACCGTCGTTCCCTAGAGGATGACTTCGTTCTAAAATCATTCAGAAATGGCCACTGCCATCATGGGATATTTTCATTTTTGGTGAATGCCATTGACCCAAACATTGTTTTAATCACTCGTACACACAACGGAAACAGTCACAGTACATGGCAACATCACATGTACCCCACTCGCGGGGGCCTGAGGTCTAGGCGAATATGTGAAAAGGTTGAATTTGATGAACATCTCAAGAAAATAGCACTTTACAACATACGCAAATAGGTTAGTGGACAAAAAAGTGAAAATTGTCTGAACATGGGTAAATGCTTTCCTATCTATACTCTAGACGTACGCAAAGGTAGGCAAGGTTAAGAATTCATTCCTGTATATATGAAAAGGTAAAGATTTGTTGAACATCTATAGCGAATGACAGTTAAAGTGTGGACATACTGCACTGGGCGTGCACAGGGTGGCTACGTGATGAACGAATACGTGACATTGTACTTTCCAATCATTAAGATGTTGTGTACTCGAGCAAAATATATTGTAACCAAATTATAAAATGCACAATAGTTACTTTAACTTGAGAGACGGGGGCTTTTTTCCACACGTGCCTTCATGAATGTTTTTGATTTATTAGTTTGCGTGTTTGAGGAGCAAGAACCCTCTGAATTTCACTCTGCGTACAACCAAATCGTAATTGTAACCTATAATCTGCATCAGGATGTTGGGTATGATTATGACTTTTGTAATGAATATTGGTTTGGCCCCGTAAGTTTGAAAAAGTACATACTGTAGATATAATTTTTCTAAAGTTTCAACGTTTCCATCGGTGTGAAGTTGGAACGTTTTGTAATTGTATTCAATTGTTCCTGGTGTAACTCGTTTATGTAAACGCTGAATTGTGAAAAAAGCTTGAAATGTTAATAAAATGTTTATTTTTGTGTGGTTACTGACTTCATATTTGTCGTTCGCCATATCCGAATTTTGACCCCTTGATTGTAATATCAAAAAACAGGAATAGCTAACACTGCTCTTGGAGCCTGTTGAGATTAAATGGCTCCCCCTGACCACACACACAGAGCTCAAGTTCTGAACTATTATAAATGCTAAAGTGGACAAGCAGTGTCAGGCCAGTAATCCACATTAGCTAAATTTTTTGGGTGAAAGGCAAAAATACATATATCCTGTCCTGTATATTTGACAAATTTGACCTTTACAAACTACCGATCCTAAGATACCTTTTGATAATCTAGGAGGCGTTATCCAGACCTACAGATTAGCCGCATTGTCGATTATCTGATTATATAACCTATTATTGTTTCATAATTACTATAGCCCACTGTTCTTCATTGCAAGGCCCGCGGGCTACTGGCAGTCCCTGGTGGCCTTTAGTGCGGCCCCCAACAATGCACCAATGTGACAAACCTCCCCATGATTGCTGTCAAATCCCAATGGATACAAATGTGTGGCAGCTCTCATACTGATGATGTCTTATCAGCGACAGTGACTCCCCTCTGCAAATGAGTGAAGAACACTGCTCTCGCCTGTCTGCAATGTTGATATTTTGGGTATGTGCAACTTTCAGCACAATGCCGCACCTGCCAGAGTACATTTTTTGTAAAACGAAGACTCCGCTTATTTACTGAATGGAAATATAAGTCGGTGCCATAAAGCATTTCCCCGAAATTCCTGTAGATGCTTGGGATGTGACTGAATCGTCGATTCAGAACGACGATTCAATTCAAGAAATAGTGTAAATGTTTCGGCATCTCATTGGTATCTCTATTCGATCTGATTTACAATTCTGTTCACTATATTGCCTAAATATACCAATATGATTTGATTACATTGAAAAAAAGCGTTGATTCATACATGCGATTCTGTGAATGTGCTATGAACCTTATAAATACATAAGTATATATTTGTCTGAGACATTTACAAGCACGACATTTAATAGCAAATGCATTTTTAGTTTTAACCAGCAGATGGCGGCCCTCGCCTAATGATGGCAATGATTAAAGCCGTTTTCGGTTTTGTATGAACGGGCATTAATGTCTATGGTTGTGCATTTTTTTTAATGTAAGCTCAAACATTCTGCATTTAAGGAAGAATGATACGGAACATTATGGTTCTGTTGCCCTCCCCTTCACCAACCTTCACAACCAGCATGGTAAACTATGCCCAAACCCTCCATGTATGTATGTATGTTGAACTTCTTTCGCACTATACGTAGCCAACCGTGCTTATCGGAGGTGCGGAGGAACGACAACGAACTAAAACAAAAATACATTCAAGAAAGAAATTAGTTTTCAATCTACATTCAAAAGTGCAAAGCTCCAGTGGCTTCCTAATATCAAAAGGAAGAGCGTTCCAGACGGCCGCAGAAGCGCATCTGAAAGTGCGTGATGCAGTGGACCGTCTTTGTCAAGACATTGAATGGTAAGGCTTTCATCCAGCAGTGGATTGACAAAGGGCTGTACATCATTATTTGAATATGGATCATAAACATTGCGTTGAGATTGTACAGCAGTCACACGATAACCAATTGTAAAATGTAACATCTCAATGAAATAAAAGTTGAATCATTTGTAAGACATAGTTTTAGTTGCTCCAATGTCACATGGTAAATTGGCTCGAGCAACCGGAAGAAGCACTACCAACCACAAACAAATAACCAAGAATAACGTTCGGAGTGATTAACAATTGTTCAGTGGACTTCAGCGTGCAAATTAAACGTGTAGAGTTTTAATTGCTTAATTTTCGCATTACTCTAAAAATACACGGTGTTATTTTACAAAGTTAGAGCTACTGATGACTTGCTAGTGATACAGGGGCTCCAGAATAATGTGTAACACCCGTACACGTGCTATCACCTTTTGCGAGAATGCGGCTGCGCTGACAACCCTCTTGCCTGTTGGTCACGCTCTGCCACCAGTAATTATGATTGGTCATTGATAGTTCAATTCACATGTGCATGGGCATTTAATATATGTATGAAAAAAATACAATTTTCAACTGCACAAATAGAACAATTCTATAAAAAGCGTCGTTATGTGATTGCATCTCAAGACGCTGTACAATTAGGAGAAAGACTGTGAGGATTTTTTTTTTGCTTATGAGCAGGAGAATGGCACCGGCGAGAGAGGGAGCTGATATGACGTTATGGCGGAATTGCATGTGAAGACACTTCATAGGGGATAGTCATGTGGAGAAGAGTAGAGGATCATCTTCAGTCAAGACTCACACAGGGAAGAGTATGAGCCGTGTAGAGAGGGTCAGAGCAAGGGAATTCGAGACTATGGGGAAGATCTACAGAAGGTGTGCACTCTCGTAATGCAAAGGTTGACTGAGGGTTTTGGCAGAAGACCTTTATGGTCACTAGAGCCGAGGACACCTGAAGGGTGGTAGAGCAAGTCGAGAGGGGAAATGTAGGCAGGAACAAGCCCACAGAGGCTCTTGTAAGACGGCGAGTGTAAACTTGAAAATTGTCCGGACTGAGAATCTGAGAACACGTGTGCACACTTCCAAAATTGTGCAAGGCGCCATAATGAAACATCCGTTTTGACGCAGTGGTTGTCCTACGGACAGACTCTCCCTCTGCCATAGGAGTGTGGAATTTCTACCACTGGCTCAGAGCTGTGAACGGGAGATGAGCACTAATTCAGCGCTTTTTTTAAAGCAGGAAATCACTTTGACTTTGACTCTTTTTTTTGTCACACAGAAGGAATTTGCACTACAGATGGGAGGCTAAAAAGCGAGCGTAGCTTTTCTGTTTTTTTATGTCTGATAATTCTGCAAATCTTATGGGGGCGCTTTAGATAAAGGCTAACGACGTTGTTTATAGTTGTTCTACGGTCGTGCCACGGCAAAGTTATCAAGCAGAGCACCCCGCAGTGGATAGCGCTGCGTTTGACCTTCATGGATTCAGCTGGCCGAGCTCCGACTCGCCTGGTCGCTCACTTGCAGAACCCACACGTGGTCTCAATCTAGGGGCAAACAAAAAGGGCCATTAATAGCCGTGGCACACTCACCACAAATCCCCCGCTGGGCACACTGGAAGTTAACCAGCACTCCTGTAAAGGGACGCACAATTACATGCCCACTTGCTAATCAGGGCTACTTTACGTTCGCGGAGCGAGTGCACAGTTTAACCACCGCTTCAAATAACAAAAAAATAACCGAATGACGCTGGAGGGTAGAGCTAAGAATGTGGCCGGTGGTCATTCTGTCGGAGCGCAATTGCCTCCAACTCAGAGACAGCTCCTCGATGTGGGTGAAGGGGAACTCGAGTTCATGTTTAGGAGGTCATCATTGCCAGTGCCGTCGAAGCCACCGCACCTCGCCACTGCTGTCTTTAATTTTCCAGGTCGCACAGCAATATTGACCCCTGACCCCTACACGGAGGACATGGATATGAGTTTGTCCTCCCAATATAATGATCTCGACCCTCCGCCGTAGTAAACCCCTGTGCAATGTGTCATATAGTCGCCACTGAAATGGATGAATTAGCGACAGCACTTAGCGGTCATTTGTTATTGCATATAGCTTTGTAATACGCACACAACTGGGCGAGTCCAAGCTTCACCTCATCGGCTATTTACGGTAATTGTAGGTAAGAGGACGTGAACAAAAGAGCCCCTTGTAATATTAAACCGTTGCATCTGCAGATTAGTGAAGGCCACCACTGTGGAGATATTGCTTGGAGTTTGTGCAGCACAATATGGGCCCTTTACACGTTGCGTTATTTATTATTTTCCTATGCACGGAGGGTGGGGGGGTAACTAAGGCATTTGTTATTCAAAGAGGTAATACGTGCGACTCAAAGAACGCGCGGATAGGTGTGGTAACATAGGCCCGAAGACAGACATTTTCATTTACAGTTAAGAGGCAGTACAGAGGTGGCACGGGAGTGAGAGTCGCGCATTTGATTATCATTACAATGTAAGGCGTAGGGAGTGAGACACTATATTTAATGGTTTCAATACAGTTATGAAGCGTTTGAACATGGTGGTCTAGATGTCTTGTAACGCCCCCCAATTAATTGACACCTAGCATTGTTTTCCTTTTAATATTCATTTCTGTTTTAAATAAACCTTGCTTACAAAAAGATTACGTTTTAGAGAATTAAATAGGGGTTAAAAGACATCCGAACCACCGTGTCCAATGAGATGGAGTTGACAGGGCTTCTTGGAGAGGATAATATTACAATGGGACAGGAGGATGCACAAGGATTTTAAGCTGTACAATTGCAGTAAAGGGCATACGAATTCAAGACTAGGAGGGAGAATATTATATTTTATGAACGAGGCATATGGATTTGTGATGTACGGAACAGAGCGATATGGCTGTTGATCAGGTTGTGGGTGGGAAAGTGTAAAGCGGCTGTATGTGTGACATAAGATATAACCATCATCCACTGTGTGAGCTCGAGAAATCACAGAATTGTATTCGTTTGAGAAATGCCATTTTTATACGATAGTTTTGGAATCCCTCAAAGCCTGACATGAGAATTTTTTGGGCGCAATTCTGACACTGCCAACTAAAACGGTCAGGACTGTTGAACTGTCCCTGCGAGGATTTTGACGTAATGCGAAACTAATACGAAATCATGACAGCTAAAGCCACATAATCGGATCTTGCACTGTGTTCGGCACAGGCCTTGGCCTACACACAGTAAGGTCTTGGAGGAGGCACAGAGGAAGAGGAGGCTGGTAGCGACGCGGGTGAAGGAGTTACGTGATAACGTTAGCCAGGGGACCCATTGACTTGTACGGACAGGCCCATTAATTTGCGCCATTTAACACCCATTGTTGCATCCAAGCAGCAATAGTGACGGGGGTCGCATGTGTGCCTACAGGAGCAGGCTCGGTCAGAATTAATCGGAACAGCAAATCGCTGAGGCCGCCCCGTCATTAACGCGGAGAGAGGGAGAGACACGTTCTCCAACAGCTTCATTCCCATATTCATTCATTAATTATCCTGATGCTAAATAAATGTGCCTTCAGGGCAATTTGGAAACACCAATCTTCCCTCGTCTGCGTCTCGGCTGCCAATCTCGTTGCCACTCAGTGAGAGCGGCGGCGTAATTATGCTGAACAGTGATCGTGCTCTCGTTTTCTCAGGGGCGCTCTAAAAAAACAATTCCCACAAATCCCCATATTCCATCAACTTTGTTACCATTAAAGTATTTATGAGAGATATGTACATTTTATTACTCGTGTTTTTTACTATTTAGAATTATGATAATCATACTACTACTACTACGTTTCAGTCGATGCTTTGTCAATGCACTGTTGGATAAAGGCCTCCCCATGCTGTTGCAGGTTGCTTGACCATCCTTGACCGTGCTGGTCAGTGTGGGTTGGTGAATGGGGGTCCAAGGACCGGTTCAGATTTCACTCGCCACTGATGATCGCCACGGCCGGAACTCGAACTCTGGAAGATAGGTTGCGATCAGAGTGCGATAACCACTGTGCCACCTCTCCAAACCAAAAATATGCGTAATCGAATGATTAATTTTATGTAACAATGTCCACGCAAATTGCACCTCTCAATCGCTGAGGAGGAACCACAGACTCGCTGAAGAGTTGTGAGGCAGTGAGCCGGCGCTACCAAAATATTTTGTTCTGCAGTTCTTTACATATTAAGATGGCTTCAGTCAATAGGTGTTTATATTACACATGTGAGAGGAAACCGGAGCTCCGGGAGAAAACCCACACATGCGAGGAGGGGGGGGGGGGGTGATGCTCCATCCGAATACAGAAGGGACAGATGATGTTAGCCCACATCTTGCTGTACTGCTTTGTGCTGGCAAGCCAGGGTATTGCAACCTCCTGGATGGCGATGGGGAATCTCGCAACATTCTGTCGTTGGTGTGATCCACCGATCCTCGGCTGCACAGGCGCGCACCACCATTGCCTGCCACGTCCTAAGTAAATGTATCTAAACATGCCCTCTAAACCCTCTCAATGTCCATCTAAATTGTGAAATGAATTAGAGTAATAAGACATACTTTAAGGACTAAAAAAAACATAAAACTTTGGCCAGCAAACAACCAAACATTTTATGCCGTACAATGAAAAGTGCAGTTAAGTTATTCTGTTAGTCATATCGTGTTTGAATACTTTAGCAATCCGAACTGCTCAATTTTTTCTCGACCCAACCCACGGACTTGTAAATTAATGTTGCATCAAGTGATAATTTTGAGTTATGGCTGTTCGCCAGGAATCACGATTGGTCAGCCCGCAGTTGCCAAGGCAACACAATCCCCGATCCTAATCTAAATGGGCCCTTAATGAAATTTACGGCTAATGTCTTATTAAAAGCCATTTACTTTCCCTGCTTGGGCGCAAATTAGGGGGCCCGTTCAGAGATGGTGGGCAGCTAATGGAAAGGAGGAGCAGTGTTCATACGGCTCATATTTTCTCCGGCCGCTGAAACTGTACAATGCCCGCGGCGTTAGATTTCATGATTATTTAATATATATACGACTAAAAGCATGCAATGAGAAACCCAGTGGGGAGTCAGAGGGACACCAAATCAATAGAAAAATTATAAATTAACCCAGGACTGCAAATTCAGTTACTGCTAACATTTAAGTTATACCGTAACGATGTTTTATGTAGAGTGATAAAACCATTTTTTTCTCTCCTGTTATCCCATTTCTCCAAAAATCACAACGGAACTTTAAATTTAAAATGGCAATTTGTTTCACTTGACCTAATACAGAGACTGGTGCTGGGTTCCTTAAATTAATATAAATAAGTAGCGAATACATTATTTATGCAACTCATAAAATGTTGATGTGCCCACTCGCACACCTCGACACGACGCGTGAATTTACATCGAAATATAAAATAAAAATCACTCTAAATATTTTTGTACAGAATTAAGCAAAACGCAGCAATTGCAACAACAACAACAACAAAAACGTGACTTGCAAAAGAGTTGCAAAATTGCAAACGGGTTCAGCATATGTCGCAACACCATTGCAAACTGTTTGCATCCGGTGTACAGAAAATGGAAGAAACTATGTTTATATATCTGCTCGGCAATGTCTTTGGTTTTTTGGGGGGCGGGGGGGGGGAGCGGGAGGGGGGGGCGACAAGCAACCGTGCCGAGGTAAATCTACTGCTGACGATCGTGCTCCGCACATTCTGTATGCACACTGCGGCACACTTGTCCTCATTAGGCCCATAGAGAGACAGGAGTTACCGTCCTGAGCCCGCCGTAAAGACATCTGCACAATACAACTGTCCACCTTCCACCCAAACAAGAGCTGATAGCCACCCATGTAAACACACACGCACACACACTGTCCTTATTTATACATACAATAACCAAGCGATGAAAACTTCAGCCAGTGCTGGCGAATAACAGAACGCCCCATTCAAAGTGTCAGAGTTTGTTTTAAAATTCGAATTCTCGACCAGTCTTTCCCCCCCCACCCCCCCCCCCCCAGTCTCTCTTTTTGGTGAATATTTGTAAAATTGCACGACCATGCTCTGGTCAAAAAAACCCTCAATACACAAACTTTACTTCGCGTGAAATGGGTCAGATGCGAGCGGAGGAATGATACGAGAGATGTGAAAACGCCCTGAACTTAGCGCCCGTCAGACTTAAATTATGCGTGCGGTGCACTTCATTCTATTCAGATCAAAAAGAAGGGCACCTGTAGTTCATGCCTCAAATGTAAGGGTGGTGGGGGGGGAGCATCGAGGTATATGAACGGGTCGCAACCCCATCTTCTGAGCAACAATTCAGGCCTAGGTGGCTTGTTAGCTAGAAATTATTACCCTAAATGGCCTTGTTACCCGTAAATAGTGGGGATGGAAATCGCTGACAGCGTGCACGGGAGCTGCCCTGATGTATTGGGTGCGAGGGCCGTGCGGTGCGGTGCCGTTAGTGTAGCGAGAAGCCAATTACGTGCACGCGGAGAAGAAGAGAGGACACAACTCCCCACGGGTGTATTGATCGCGTAATGGGCCTGCGTGTGCCAGCGCGCGTGTCCGTGCGCGCGTGCATGGGTGTGCGTGGGGGGGGGGGGTTGCGTTGTTTTTTGCACATGCTTGATTCAAAAGTACAGATCGACGCGGTATGTGCGTGCTAAAGTGCCGAGGGAACGTACCGGCCGGTTTCGATGTCTGTCTGTTTCAAATGCAAAAAGATACAAAGTGACGTGGCAAACCGGGATGCCGTTCGATGCCCTCTGCCTGCCGGCAGCGTTTGGTAAACGCATTATAGCTGCTCCGGACTACTTTTGCTAACTTGTCGCGTGGGACACATCACAGACCTCACAGCACTCTGATCAGAAACTACAGAAAAAAAATATCACGTGTGTGTTTTTGCATTTACAGCGCTCCTTTGACATATTATGGCATGAGTTGGGGGGGGGGAGACAAAGAAACTATAGAGAATTTAAACAACTTCAAACAAAAGTATGTGCACTTGACCACAGACACAGAGGTTATGTCAAGAAGTTTGTTTCACAGAAACTCTCTGAAGCAAAACTCTTTGCATCAACCAAAATACAATCAGGTCTGGATTTATGGAAAATTGGACAGCATGAAGTTAGAGTTTTGAAGACCCTCATATTTTAAGTATTTTTCCAAATGTTTTGTGATTTGACATTTTATCACTTTATTTTATGTTGGTATAGATGTGTTCAACATTGTTACCTTCTTCTGTTAAATAGATACGACGAGTCGGTTCGATGACCTTTGACCCTTTACCTGGAATGCACTCGGTCTCATAATGTCTCCAAGACTGAACTGTTTCAGAGAGCTTACAATGCGCGATTATTTTGGCGACACTGCTGCGTTGGCAATGGTGCACAAAACACAAATCACGCAAAACACTCAATACATTCATTGGAAGAAGGACCATTGGCCAAAATATCGCCTATTTTATCTTGTTTTACTTTGAACGCAGTGTTATTGACGAATGTGTTATCTTTTTCTGCAATGCAAGAACAAATTGTGATAACCCAATTTACGAGAATTGTGCAGTTATAAATGTACTTAGGTGACATATACCAATTGAGAAAAATATCGTTCCTAAACGAGCAATGTTATTCATGTACCGTGAGCCTAAAGAACCAATACACGAGGAGCAAGTAGTATAGTGGTTAGTGCACTGTGCTACGGACCCCGCAAACCGAGTTTGATTCCTGCTTCGGGCCAACGATGAACATCTGAACCGGTCCTGGCCTTTCTCTGAGGTTGACTCAGCCTTAAACGTGTGCCTGGTGCAGTGTGTAAATATCAACATTGGAGAGTCAAAGGTGGTTTAACAGACCACCCAATATCGTGTTCAGTGCCGGCCTTATTAGGTGCTCGCAAACAGCACTTGCACCAAGTCTGTGAAGGCATGGGGGGGGGATCTTTGTTTCAGACATTACCCTTTAGATGGCAGCATAGGCCCATAAAGAAATGTCAAGACAGTTTCAGTAGCATGTAATTGTGCATTGCTTAACACCACAAGCCGGTGTTGTGACCGAGATTTTTTTGCAACTTGCAGCTTTCACAGAGTCCTTCATTTCGCGTACTGTGGATATTTTTTTTGCAAATGAAGCTGAGCGTGGCCTGCTCTGTCAAGAAATACTGAATCATAGCGAGAACACGAGTGGCTTGCCAATAGGCTCGCTATTAATTAAATTAATCACAGTTTGTAGGTGAGAGGAAAGCGAGAGGTGGCGGCTTGAATGCTTTTAGCTTAGATTTATGCTCAAGGAGGGAAAGTGCACAGCCCTCATACGCCGGTGAGATGAACCGGCTGAGTGAGAGAGGCAAAATCTCCCCCACGCTCTCCGTGCGTCTCTTCGCAGAGCCATGCCCGTGTGCACACTGCCATGCATGCACTGGCCACACATTGCCGACCAGAATTATGTATGTTGTATATATGTTGAACTTCTTTCGCACCGCACGGAGCTAACCGTGCTAATTGGAGATGTTTACATGATATATATACACCCAAAGGTACAGGGTGATCTTATTCTTCATTTAAAGTTGATTATGTTTTTGCAATATTTTCTATTTCCCATATGACAGCTGTTTGTGCTCTGATTTATATTTCCTTCATTGCTGTACTTGTTTTGCCTTTGTCAGTTTGGTGACCCAGGTTACTCTTGCAAATGAGACTCTCCTGGTCTCTTGAATTCTCAACTGGTTACACAACTAAACTTTGCTTGAGCTTTACTCCTAAGCCAAGAGTTCCCATGTTGCATGCGGTGAGGTGCTCTGATTTCTCTCTCCTTGAACCTTTCACCTGTGTCAAATTCACTCTCCTAATAACACATCCAAAGGTACACAGATTATGAGGCTTTTTATTTCATTTACATGGATGCTTCACACGAATTTAAATTTTAGAAGATGTCCTGTTATCCGAGCAAACAGATGTAATGTGCCACTTCCTTGGCGATTTAATGAATGGCAATAATTCAGGGTCATTATTTGATTAAAAAAAACAGATTCCTTGTTGTTTCTTGTATGAATGTCATTATTTGATAAAAAAAACAGATTCCTTGATGTTTCTTGTATGAATGTAGCGGCCTCTAGTGACTGCAATGGTCACATGAACCCATTATATACATCATATAGGCTTTGAAAAAAAGGTCCATTCTCATACATCTGATTCCGTGAATTGTGAGCTTAATCATGGACATTAATTGAGGAATCAATGAGTTGTTACAGACGCCAACTAACAAACCACATGTTGTAATCAATCAAGTGATAAATGTCACTCCAAGTCCTGATTACGCCGTTTACTTCACAGCCAGAGACAATTTCAATAAACACGGGACCACTTAGCTCAAGTGTTCTACCAAAGATTTCAGTATTCACACCACAGATGTAATTTCACTAGCCTCTGATTTATTTTAGTTTAACCGCAAAAACAATACTCGTACAGGCAATAAAAGCCGCATTGCAATCAGTGAAAATAAAGAGAGCCCATGTCTTATGCGTTTTATTTGTAAAACAAGACAGCAGGGCTGAAGACTAACAGTGCGCCACAATTCTGCCCTCCTAATGCCTTTAAACGCTGCTCGCCAGCTTACAGTGAGCCATTTGGCATTCACAGCATCTGTGTGTACAAGTCAAGTCCCTTTTACATTTTTTCCCCTTCCCACGCCGTGCTTTCTGCTAAATAATTCAAAAGTTGCAGCTGTCAATGTTTATAACTGCAGTCCCGCAATACAGCAGAGTTTTAGAACCGGAAGGCAATTGATCTCAATGGGCACTCAGGCCTGAAAGCTACCTCTATGGATTAGCAATAAATACGGGGGTCTCTAAAGAGCTCCGGCGGGTTAGCTTTACAACGCCGTATGCTTATTGGCAGTTGCTCGCATGCGCGCCAACGCGCCCACTCGCTCGCTGGCCACGCCGCCGCCTCCGCCACTGTGGTGGCATGCGCGGGCGATGGGGTTCCAATGTAGTATTTACACGCGGATTCGTTTACCCCGAGCATGGGGGACAAAGCTGCAGGCAGGGCACGCCCCTTCCTTGCTGGCTGGGTGGGGGACCATTTAGAGCAGATGAGGTAAAAGGTGAAAAAGCGCAGACCTGCAATTGTCTGATCACGCCGCTGCTGGTGGAAGGGGCTCCCCAATTGACAGAGCTGTAGATGGCATTTTGGCCAACTGCGGATGGCATTTTGGCCAAATGTGGATGGAATTTTGGCCAACTGTGGATGGAATTTTGACCAACTGTGGATGGAATTTTGGCCAACTGTGGATGGCATTTTGGCCAACGGTAGATGGCATTTTGGACAACTGTGGATGGCATTTTGGACCACTGTAGATGGCATTTTGGAAAACTGTAGATGTCATTTTGGCCAACTGTTAACATGTCGGTCGAAAATCTGGACAGAAGTGTGAGAGTGCCCCCACAAAGTTGATCCCACCGCATGCGACTTGTCCGAGCTATGAAAACTAATTTCTTTAGGATTGCTTTTTGTGTTTAGTTTGATGAACATTCCCCCACACTTCCGATTACCACAGTTGCCTACGTACTGTGCGAAGTAGTTCAACATAGAAAAAAACAAACTAACTGTGGTGTATCCATTTATATTGGTGGATGGACAGAATTAGGAGAGTTGAGGCAGGGAGGGGGATTTAAGACATTTGCCTCTTGCTTGAACTGCTGTGCTGGGAGATCTCAATGAATTGGCAACCTCTAGATTGAAATTACAGTGTGCTAACCATGACAACATTGCAACATCCTGGGTATTGAGTAAAAAGTCAAGACCGTAAAGAAGAAGGAACCGATTTGAATCACAGTGCCAGGGGGTTCCAAAGGTAAACATCAGCCCGTGAGGTTTTTGGGGTTTACTGCAATTGCCCCCCACATGTTTGTGGGCTATGCCAAGCCTCGGGCATTTTGACAGGGAGGTCCCTGATCCCGAGAGGGGCACGCGTTTGACATCTGTGCCAACCTATACTGCTGCCCCTATTCCGTCTCCCTCGCCACCAACAACACAAGCAAAAATAACCCACTACCTCTCAAATGACCTACTTACGATTGGGGTCACGAACATGCTCGTTTAAGTATTAATATTGAAACACCCTGTACTGAGATAGAACGGAGTTTTTCTTTTAATACACTTTTACCCGTATTGCTCCACAGCAAACAGATATAATGAGTATGAACACAATAGTGCTTTTTTGCACTGAAAAAGGCCCTGTCGATGAGATGGATTTATTTTGCTAATAACATCTGGCAACCCAGCAGCATTTGTTCAACAAGCCTGAATCTGCTGATGAGATCCAGAAGGTCGAAACCAGTCCAGAGTTTGCAAGCTTGAACAAATACTGTTAGACAAATATTGGCCTGGAAGGCCAACGGGCCACTTACGAAAGTCATTGTATTTATATGTGGAGACACGGAGTTATGTTTACATACTTCATTGACACTTTAGACTGATAAATATAATATGAAATCGTAATTTGCGTACTCGTGTATAATTTTTCATCGACTGACAATACACGCGTGCAGTCCGAAGCTAAACAAGGTGGCGGACGTGTTCATAGGTCAAAAAGCCGAATGTTCAGTAATATTGTCCCTTTTTTTTCTGGGGTCAACTCCTATCAATGGCTCCGGGGAAGGCGGTTGGAGGATGCTGGCCAGGGAGGAGTTCATCGCAACATTCTGCCTTTCCTGCTGCAGATGTGACCACGGGGCAGTACTCGCCAACGCGGGGCACGCTGGCAGAGGTTAGACGGGTTATATTGGCCGTTACTTGGTGGGACGTTGTGTTGTTTTTGGAGCGGTGGGAAAGGGAGCGAATTTTGGCTGCTTAACTTGAGGGAAATTAGGCACAATCAGTCGGTGAATTAGTGGATTTCCTGAATGCCCCCAGTGACATAAAATGGATAGCTCCACAGCAGGCCACAAATGTAAGTGTTACAACACAAAGAAGAATATAGGTGAGGGTGGAAAGGTTTAAGTGAAAGCACACACCCAAACAAACAAACAAACAATAAAGATCTCCCAATATAGCCTATATAGACTGTTACGGCTAGTGCTATTCACGAGTACCTGTGATGGCTGACAATGCACGTTAGGGGGTCATGTGACCAGCACCATGCCTGGCCACCTTTGTCTTTCCAGTGCTGATGTTTACACATCATACATGGTGGTCATGTATGGCTGAGTTGAGTTAGGAGAGGCCGAGGACAGATTCAAATAACACATTCCTGCGGAGGGTGCTGGTAGGAAATTTTGAAGTAATTATGAAGTAATTATGTAGGATATTTAAGCCAAACTTGTTAGGGTCGTGCGCAGAAGAAAGCAAAATGAAAAGTGAGCATAATTATAAAACGACGCCAGAAAGTGCAGTGTAATAGAGGTCGCACCAGAAAATGCAGTGTAAAAGAGGTCGCACCAGAAAGTGCAGGGTTATAATCCCCTGCCTCCTGTGAATTAATCCCGGTTGGGCTTCCAGTCCATATAAGGGCACCACGGGGTGACCAGCCCCTCCCCACCCAGCCCCACCCCACCCAGCCCCTCCCCACCCATCCCCTCCCTACCCTCCCCTCTCCACCCAGCCCCACCCTTCCGACGTGGACAGACATACACAATTAATCCCCTGCCTCCTGTGAATTAATCCCGGTTGGGCTTCCAGTCCACTACGTTTCCTACCAGTATCACTCGCCAATTATGTTAGCCGTGGTGGGGTATCGAACTGAGTTCGCCGGGTTCATATTGCAGTGCACTAACGACTATGCCACTGCTCCTCTACACACAAAGACGAATATCCCCCATTTAGCCTTAACAGACTTGGTGGCAAGTGCTGTTTATGAGAAACTTGTGATGGCTGGTATGGCACACCAGGGAGAGGGGGACAAGCGCCACACCCGGCCGCCTTTGTCTCCCGAGTGGGAGACAAAGACACACACAGCATGCCAAGAGATTTCTTCTAAATGAGCACCGCATATGATGAGTTGCAAACCAACATGACTTGGCAACAGAGAGCTTCTTAGAGCACATGCGTGAAATAAAACAAACTAAAAAGGTTGCACAGAATTATGAGGTGCCAAACGTACTGTATTTAGACTTTGACTCCTGTGACATTTTCAAACGGGAGAGCAAATTATTCTCTTCAGCGAAGACCGACGTGCACCTCTAAACATGGGGCAGGGGGCAGGGTCAGGGGGCAGTCAAGCAGTGGAGCCCCCCCCTCCCCCTCTGTGACAGGAAGGGCAGCCTGTAGAAGCCACCATGCGTCAGAGAGCCCAAAATGTCAAAAAGGGCCCTTTGGGGGAAAGTCAAGATTCGGTTGACAGACTGGCTACCTCACCCCGTTCGGCATGTCACGGTGTGTCGTTTGCAATTTTATGCGAGGCAGGGAAAGGTTATTTTGTGTGTGTGTGTGCGATTGTCTACTTATGCAAGCTGGCTTTGCGGAGTCCAAAATGAGTGATGTTTTGCATTTGAGCTGTCCGATGACAAAAAGGTTTCTGCGGTCGAGTGGGTCTAAAAAGAAAAAAAAATCCTATTGGGATACGACTGCAGGACTTCCATAATCTAAGCTACTTCAATGGGATTGTTGCCGATTTTTTTGTAGCCGCGTGTGTTTTATAGATGGTCATGTTGGCTCAAAATGTTATCGTCAGTGGAAGCAAAAGAGAATATGCGTCCTGCATGTATCCGATTCAGCATCAAACAAAAAAGAATCGTTGAGACGTTTTGAGCTGTCAGGAAATCACCATGCCTTAGGGCTGTCCTCATAACTAAATTATGTTTCTATATGAAAAAAACAAAAATATATATTTTTTTAATCCTGACCCTCTACCACTCGTATTACCAGGTATGCTCACCTGCAATGTGAACAAATGGCGAATTTACTATTGAGGCCATTCATGCATCTTTTCTCTTGCTGGCCACGAAGTGTTCGTTCTAGGCCTTCGGGCCAGTGGTCAGCAGCTGTGATAAGTAAAAACCCAGCTTGCCATACTGCTTTTCAACAGGGACCAAAACTCCATATGATTCACCGGCTCGATTCCACGTTGTTGGATTATGGGCGTGATGTCAGAATGCCAAAGTCATTTGTTGTTGACGAGTTAAACCCCAGCACAACGCCTGTGCACCTTTGAAACAGTGCAACCACTCGCCTTTGCCTTCTCACGCTCATCCAAATCCTATAAGTATGCGTAGCATAGCCGGCCAGAGTCAAGGCTGGAAAATATGCAACAGTTTCTCTCCAGTGGCCTTCCTCAGCTGCCTGCATCGTGCAAGACATGATTATTTACACGCTTTTTGCCTTTGCCACATGGTGCTGGGGTTCTGGGGGAAAGATTTGTTTTTATTATTATTAGCAATTAACCAAGTTGGCTACAACTGCTACTCTACGATCAACAGGGCAAATCGCTGGTAGGTGTAGAAGGAATAGAGCTCTAGATGGTCTTAAAAATATATCATTACACTGGGGTCAGTGGTTGTAACGCTTCCTGTGCCGGCTGCCATAGCTCAATCAAAACTCGGAGTCATGCACGGCTCTACGGCGTGTGTGTGTGTTCGGGTTGCACTCTGGGGGAGCGCTGCGAACCCAGCCACCCGAGTTCGATTCCCGCTCACGACCAAGAAAAGTGGCGAATATTCCAACCGGTCCTGGGCCTCCCCTAGGTCGGCTCAGCCTCAAATGAGTACCCGGTGCAGTGTGTAATAAACATCTCCACTTTGGGAGACAAATGGCGGCCGGGCGTGGTGCTTGGTCACCCACTCCCTCGTGTGCCGGGCCGGCCTTCGTAGGTGCTCGCTAATGGCACTTTGCCCCATCAGTCTATGAAGGCTATATACGGGGGATCTTTGTCTTGCACTCTGTGTTGTCGGGCGTGACGTCTGAAGTTTCGCTCAACGCTGCTGGGAACTTCTTCGCGTCTGAGTTCAGGAAGGGGAACTGAGTTCAACATGCGGTACAAGCCGAACGGCACTCTACAGCAACAACCGTGAAACCCCACACAGTAGTAACACCGTAACACAAGTCCACCTGCTGTCCACAAAAAGTCTTCTTATCACTTTAGAGCTGATCTGACAGTGTTTTATTTGAAGATACCGTTAAGTCGGTGAGCAAATGAAAAAAAAACCGATGTAAAATGCAAGCACATAGAAGTCTTGAATGCTCACGTTAATCCCTCGTGTGTGGATTCTCAGCTGTGTTCTCTTGTTGGTCTGAACAAGCAAAGATATCCCAAAACATCGCCCCAAGCAAAGCCTTCCTTAAAGTGAGCCTTGCGATTCAACAATGCTTATCTTGCGTCAGCAAACGTAAGCGAATGTTGATCGTCTTTTTTCATGCGCAAAACAAAACCTGAAACTGTATTTATGGGAGTTAAAAGATCCAGATCATTTGGCACCTTGAAAAAGCAGTCATGTTAGACTCTGTTAAGCTGGATCAACATGGACACATTCTGATGGAAAACTCTAAATGTATATGGGCTGTCTGGCTTTGCTAGAAAGGGTTTATGCAAACAGTTCTGTTGCAGCAGTGGCATAAATTGGTCTGTACCTTGTTGAGCACCTTACACATAAAATAAATAGATTCCAGCCATTCTCAATACACCAATGGATGAAGGCCTCCTCGTGTCATGCCAGTCATGGGGGTTGTTTGACCATACTTCGCCTCAATGGTCAGTGCGGGTTGGTGAAAGGGATGGTGATGGCCACGACATGAAAATCCAGCCTTTTCTGTGTCTTCCAGTTTGGTTTGATTGTAAGCTGGCCTGAGTCAATTCAGCATCCCCTAGAAGGTTGGGTAGACAAGCTTCTGGTGTTATCTGTGGCGTAGGAATCGAACACGGGTCACCTGCTTCATAGCGCAGCACGCGAAGCGCTGCACCACCACTGAGCACCTTCTGGCACATCATGAACAATATCCGCTCGGGATAAACGTTAGAATATGATGAAATGGTAGTCTTCAGTGAAACTGCCAGAGAGGTGGCTCCGCAGAGCGCATACTCCCTTCCGAGTAAGAAACGTCTCAGTTCAACACCCTGTCACCAGATTTTCAAACTTGACAGTGCTATTGAGACAGATGAATATGTGCATTATTAATTGTCCTAATCATTTTTGATTTAAAGCTTTCGTGACTGCAGTGATTCATATTCTTGGTTCTTTCGGTAAAGTCACGTTGAAGGGAAACAATAAACTATATAAAACAATAAAATTATTAATTTTATTGTCCTAATCATGCTATAATTAAACTCAGCTCAAAGTATAATAACGTGTGGTGTGCGATGTATACATCTGCCTGTGCCTCGGCAAATTAAACACATATACACTTGTACGTAAATTAAAGCAGTTATTATTTGGGTGCATTAATCTAAACGTATTCGCAGTATTTCTGCATCAGCAACGCTTTTGCAACGGTGCACTCACTCTACGTTCAATTCCATTTTATTGTCTAATCTATCACGTACTGGCGAAAGCGTAACTTTGTTTGCATCGCCGTATGGTTGAATTTCACAGACGGCGAATGCCGCCGTAGATACTGACAGTTGACAATAAGCATGGGCCGTGTTGCAGACGAGGCAATAAAATGTATATTCACTTTGGGCAGTATTTTCACTCCAGGGGAATCAGTCACATGACACCCCCTCTCGAGGTTTCTCTTGCCCGGAGAAATGTACAACCTCCATAGGTCACCCCTATCACTGCGTCCCCGACCTGTTGCACATTACAGGGAAATACTTTTTTCCTGTTTATAAATCGACAACCTGTTTCTGTTAAACACCGCAACCCAATTCCCAAAAGCAAAATTTTGGTCGGGCATTCATTATACGAAAATGTCAACATTTGAAAAAAAATACATTCGCGTATGCACTTGTACGTAAATGTGCAGACGGATAAATAAACACGTGTGTGTGTGTGCTTCACGAACGGTGCAGCAGCAGATAATTGCAGTCATTTGTGAATCATTTGCTCTCAAAACCCGGAAATCCACTTCTCTTTCATCATCATTTTGCTGCGTAATTATTGACTGTTTTTATTGCTTATTTATTTATTGCCGTTTTGCCTGCATTTGTGAAGTACTTTGCGACAATGTACTTTATTGTGAAGGACCCTTTTCCAAATAAAGACTAATTGATCATCATCGGTGGAACATTTGTTCTATGCACGATTTGAGATTACATTGTATATTGCATATATATAAGTTTATCTTTAAGCCGTCTATCAAGAGATTGACCACCAAGTTTAATTCCACAATTAAGCCCTTCAAATTCAAGACGTTCCTTCATAATCATCATGTTGCCTCTCAAGTCTAACCACTACATCTAGAAGCTGTTCTCTCTACCTTGGTGCTGCTCGAATATGACACATTCTTGCAATCCTCCTCCTCCTACAATCAAAAACCACGCCAGTCAGATTGCAATATGAAATTCTACCGACCCATTGCTTGGTCAATATGAATGTAAGTCCATTTGAACTAGGCCTTATTCCTAGTTTTAAATGTAATAGTAGTTTAAAGCCCAATTGTCATTCCGCTGCTGGATGAAAGGTGCATTCTGTCGGTCATGGGGCTGCTGGGCTATACTTCACCACGCCGGCCAGCGCCAGTCAGTGAAGGCATGGTGCCCGGGACTCGTTCGGATATCACTTGCTACCGATGTTAGCCGTGACTGAAAATCAAACTCAGGTTTCCGGGTTCATAAAGCCAGATCAGACCCACTGGGCCACCACTCCGTCCCTATTAAAATGCAATAAAAATTTTAGTGTGTAATTGTTGCCACCGCTCCATAGTCTTTGTATTATTTAAGCTTTTTTGAACGTGGTTTGCTATCGGCTCTTTTATCACACGTCTGCTGAATTGTTTTCACCTCGGGTCTCCCAAGGTACGGACACTCGGTGTTACACTTGAAAAAGGAGTCTTTTCGTCTCGATGGGCTCTCACCTGATTTGAAGTGAAGAGCATGAACGCATGAATAATTGTGGTGTTAGCGTGGTGACAGGCGGGCCAGCCATTGCGTCGCAGACTACATGACTCTTAACACGATGTGCTGCAGACCGCAATACTCACACCGCAGATCCGACTTGCAGGCTGCCCGGTGATGAATGCACAGACATGTACAGCCCATTCGTCAATGCCCTTTTGGATAAGGTCCTGCCCCCACCTTGTGCGGGCCGTGGAGGGTTTTTTGACCATACTTCACCACGCTGGCCAGGTGGGTTCGTGAATGTGGGGGGGGGGGGGGGGTGTACAGGACAACAATTAATTTACCCACACTGTCCTCTATGGCCCATTACACCTGTTTGTCTACATGCTGGTCACCCATAGAAGCATTACCCAGGCTCATACCTCCTTAGCTATTAAGTTCGGACGGTATCAGGTGACATTCCTCGTAATTTTGCTACAGGCTGGCGGATGACGACAACAAGTTGTAAATTGCTTACGCTTAATGTTAAATTCCGGCTGGTGAGACACGGGGAGAATCAGTGGCCGGGTTCAAAACACCGAAGGGAGAGATCATCTGCGCTGCAACCCTACCGTGCGGTCTGCTGCAATCTCCGTCAAATCCCAATGGAAGAAGGCCCTCCCCCCCCCCCCCCCCCCCCTATGCCTGCGACCACCACAATCACTGTGCTCGCCCATTGCACGCCGTCGCTCAGACCGGCGCGCGATCCATACACGCACGGGCGAGTGGGCGCGTGCACACTTGGGCACGCGCTCTCCCTTAGCTTGACTCTTATGCACGTCTGCCTGACCCAGTCATTTGGTGCGGTGATGGATAAATGTGTTATTGGAAGTACTGGTCTACCGCGACGTGTCGTAAATGCGTCCGACTCATGTATATTTCAGGGCCGGGACGTCGGCCGGACCCCTGCTAAAGTGCACTTTTCCCGCGGCACGGCCGCATCACCTGTGCGTGTCAGCGGCGCAGCGAGAATCAATAGCGATTTATAATTCACCAGTCTGACCTATCAGTTTTTAACGGCCCCCCTTCCCATCCACTCTCATTAATTTTGCATCGCCATTGACCGAAACCCGCCGATTTTTACGGCCTTCTTTCGGCCAAGTATACTTTCCGTGGCTGCCCACCTACCTACTCATCATTAAATAATTCAGACAAACCTCTAATTGGGTTTATTTGAAAGCTTTTAAGAGCGTTGGAGCGAGGCAGTTGTTTACCTTCATGTATTATGGAAGGCTGGCTGCGGAGAGGACACTGGTTCGGTTATACACATCATTGTTCCGAGCTGCTCCATAGGAATCAGATCACTCCAAAAAAAATACAATCTCGTTTAATGCCATTTTAAGTTAGTATCACCTACTTTACCTCGCTGGTAAACATTTTATAAGCATTGTCAGTGGCGTTCCTGGAGCCACTAAAATGCACTCAATGGGAAATTCATGAAATATAATCGACCCAGTGGTGCTTTTGAGCTGCTCGTAAGTGATGTCAATCAGTTTTCCGCAAACACAAATGACCCTCCAGCCCGCCCGCGTGAATCCTTAATACGTGACCGCTTTACGGGAAGCACTATGGGACTTTCGGGAAAACAATTATATCACGACACACGCCCCCGGCTGACCCCTTTAACTCGAGCGGGCTCATCCCAGGCAGATAGCCGTGATTGGCAGGACTTCATGTTGCTTCCTGACCATTATTAATGTCAGTTTCGGTCGGGGTTGGGGCTCGAGGTTGGGAGGGGATTGGTGTCAGCGTGAATGTGCATGAATGAGGATTGAAATCGAGAGTTTGTCCGGCAGGTTCAAGTGAAAGCGTGTATTATTAACCAGATTCTCGAGCCGCCGGGAGGGCATTCATTGTTAGGCACCGTAAAAGTTTATACTAATGGCTGGAAACGTGATATCTTCATGTTTACGCCGAATGTAAAATGTCACGTAAACAAACAGGAGAGGTTTGATGTACTCTGCATGTATACATTGTGTGTTTCAGCGCAGGACAACGCGTGCTCCAAATTGTGTTTATGCGTTTATAAACACACGCCATTTAACATATTTTCGAAAGCTATTTATTAAACACAAGGTACATGTAATGCTTGCAGCTGTAAACAGCAATAGTTTGAATATGATTCCATAATTGTAGACGGTGGTGCGTTGGCAGAGCGGTAAGCGCGCTCACTGCACTTTGAACCCAGCGAACCCGGCTTTAATCAATGCTTCATAATATTGTAACCGGCCACGGTCCACGCTGACCAGCGTGGTCATGGCTCACACTGACAGAGTGCGGCGAAGTATGGTCAAACCAGCTCCTATGATTGAAAGGCATCCAGAGGGCCTTAAACCAGGGATGGATTGACAAAAGTAGCTGTGGACGTAAACAGGATAGAGAATGGAATTCGCTTGAAAAGTGGGGAGTATTATTTTGTTTTACTTGGCCTGAAACAACCAAAGTTATTGGTGACAAGTTACTTGTATTCACACATTCTGAAAAAAAATTTCTACACTGAGAAATCGCAGAAGGTTTTCGTTCTTTTATATTCTTTTTTAGCAAAACGGGCACTAAGCTCTGGGAAAACCCTTGGAGCAGATTTGACAGCTTAAAAAACGAAGCAAATCAAAAACTGCTTGACCATTACAGTATCGCTTTCATAAAACATCAAAACTGCAATATTTCACGGGGGGGGGGGGGGGGGTGGAGGAATGCC
This sequence comes from Petromyzon marinus, assembly GCF_048934315.1. Taxonomy (NCBI): domain Eukaryota; kingdom Metazoa; phylum Chordata; class Hyperoartia; order Petromyzontiformes; family Petromyzontidae; genus Petromyzon; species Petromyzon marinus. Next base: position 4,189,368 of record NC_133677.1, read on the forward strand.
CCTAAGGGCCGAGCGGAAAAATGTACATCATGTTGAAGTAGTGGTCAGCAACGTGTTACACCAATATCACGCTGACACGAGCGTGCCTTTAAACCCGCGTTACATTTCCCCATGAACCATTATTGTGATGAGGCACACGCAAGGCAATAAACCACAGTCCGAAGGTATGTCTGTGTTTGTTTTTAATCTTCATGCTATCGTTGAATATATTTTGTAATGCTTTCCACTGTAAAAATATATTTTGGTTAGTAAACTCTTTGTGGATTATAGGAATTCACATTCCGTTGTTCGTTTTTTTTAAAGAAATTGCTATTATTTATTCTAGGTTGTACATTCAGCATCCTTTGCACTTTCATTTGACGACATTTATATAAGTGAAGACCAGGTTTTGTGAAATATTTATCTAGCAATAACTGTAAATGCCCCCTCTCCCATTGAAGCTCTCGTTTCTGTGTTAAATGTCTCACAGCATTGCTGTTAAATAAAAAAAAGATAAACCCTACTAAAATCAAGCAAAACCATTATTGATGGCCAGTGGGATACTAAAGCAAACACAGTAACCAAATTAGAATCCACGAATTTGTTAAGCTGTACCAGTAAGCTCCCGGACATGGTTTAAACATTAGGGGTGTAAAAGTTCTCACCTTCCCAATTTGGCGAACTGTCGCAATTCCTGGCATCAACGATTCAATTCACGAAACACATTTTTTGTGTGTTTAACATTGTGGTGCATTCAAACAGCCGCTGGTGGCGGGAGGAATGACGTCAACCTATTTCATACCTAAATTATTATACATACCTAAATTATTATACATACCTATATTTGTGTATATCTACTACGTACATGTTTGAAAAAAAAACATGCATTCTAAACAAAGCCATTCGATGTGTGTAATACCGTAAAAATTTGATCGTTGATATTAATGCCCGAATCGATGCATCGTTCCTCCCCTAAGTGGATTTCCACCGCATTTAATCTGGAATGGCTACAGATGTCGGGATGAGCTCCAACTGTTGAGCAGTCTGCAGCCCACGCCGAGGGCCTCAACAGAGCAGCTGTAAATCCATCAAGAAGCCAAACATTCTCCGCTCACCACACTTTCTGTTAGCACTGTTCCGTACACCTCTCACAGCAGCTGCACGGAGTGTGGACACTGTCCTGGTGCAAAAAGATACACACGTTTTATTTGTTGTTGTTGTTGTTTTGTGGCCTTGATTGAGTTTTGTGTCATGTCATAAAACAAATAATCCATTTGTATCGAACAGGGGCAGTGCAATGGCACCACGAAATGTCAGTCAAACTGATATTTTATTCTCAGAACTGGCATTTTGCCAAATAAAACACGGAACAAATTTTTAAATGCCATATTATTGTACAGTCATTGAGGTGTGAGCGGAGACCATCAACTCACGACACTTGAGAACCCCGTTTAATTGAAGGCGACTGCCTGGATTACAACTCGGGTTTCCCTTCGTACAAACTCAGTGCTCTGACATTGAGTCGAGTAATGAAGTGCTTCGTTTATATAACGCACCAAATTTGGCCACAAATGAGTCCGAGTGAGGACATGCGACAAAAGATCAAAATATAACAATGAACACGGTTTGACTATTAAAGATTTACTGGAAAACAAGTAGATAGCTTTTTTTTTAAGAAGTGCATCCGTGTTACGATAGCATACACGTAGACATTGAAAAAAAGACAAAATACTGTGAGGATAATTCAGACCAGGGAAGTAGAGCGGACAGTGGTTGAAAAATGTAAATAAACAAACGCAGCGCACACGAGAGGTCAAAGCAATAATGATTGTGCTGCCGAGTGCCGACTGCCGTGCTTTTGTGAACATCAGGCAGTGCGCACAGTCCGGCCCATAGCCCAAGAGAGTACACGCCACGTACAAACCACAACACCTCGCCGATCTCGTCAAGGAGCGTAAACCATCGCGCGAACTCCGGTCGTACTCGCAGCGGCAGCGGCTTTTAGTTGGCCATCGGACAAAGGCGGTCACCGCATCGTGCGCTTTCAAATGAGCTTCTGCGTCCGTCTGGAACACTCTTCCATCCGATGTTAGGAAGCCACTGGAGCTGTGTACTTTTTCATCTAGATTTAAAAGTCATATAGTACTGCTTTATGTATTTAGTTTGTTGTCCTTCCCCCGCACCTCCGATTAACATGGTTAGCTACGTACGGTGCGAAAGAACTTCAACATGTATACGTACATGTGACGAGTAGGTTGATACCTCCAAAGCTACCCAATATCTACCAACCTACCCAATGAATACCACAACTATATCATTGAGTTCTGCGACGCTGACCTTCTTTAACTCAAAATAGCATAAATTGGCCCTAGGTTTTCTATATTAATTACATTTGGGAGAGCTTTTATTTTATTTTAAAGCACATTGTGTGAGCTTCAAAGTAGAATTTGCATGACATGAATAATATTACTGCCACCTGCCAAAAAAGTGCCTACAATAGTTCCGTTTGTTTGTCTAATTGTTGCGCTTTGGCCAGTGCCACTGTGTCATTTAAAATATTGGCACTTACAATGCACAGCTGTTGATAGTTGAATTAGATTATTAAACTTGAGCACACAATAGTGATATGTGTCTTGAAACGGTTTTCGTAAGAAATGGCCACACTTCATTTAATGATTTGCTGGCGCGTTTGGCAAAGTAGGAGCGGTAGTAATCGATTAAAATGTACTTGCATTAAAAAGGAAGACGTACATTCGGCTACACATCTCCTGGAATTGCAGAATGTATGGTCATTCACTCCGATGTCTGTTGATTTACTCATCGAAATGTTAAACACCCCTAATATGCACTTACAAATTGCGTCATGAATACAGTGAGGGAAAAAAGTATTTGATCCCCTGCTGATTTTGTACGTTTGCCCACTGACAAAGAAATGACCAGTCTATAATTTTAATGGTAGGTTTATTTGAACAGTGAGAGACAGAATAACAACAAAAAAATCTGGAAAAACGCATGTCAAAAAATGTATAAATTGATTTACATTTTAATGAGGGAAATAAGAATTTGACCCCCTCTCATTCAGAAAGATTTCTGGCTCCCACGTGTCTTTTATACAGGTAACGAGCTGAGATTAGGAGCACACTCTGAAAGGGAGTGCTCTTAATCTCAGCTTGTTACCTGTATAAAAGACACCTGTCCACAGAAGCAATCAATCAATCAGATTCCAAACTCTCCACCATGGCCAAGACCAAAGGGCTCTCCAAGGATGTCAGGGGCAAGATTGTAGACCCACACAAGGCTGTAATGGGCTACAAGACCATTGCCAAGCAGCTTGGTGAGAAGGTGACAACAGTTGGTGCGATTATTCGCAAATGGAAGAAACACAAAAGAACTGTTAATCTCCTTCGGTCTGGGGCTCCATGCAAGAACTCACCTCGTGGAGTTGCAATGCTCAGGAGAACGGTGAGGAATCAGCCCAGAACTACACGGGAGGATCTTGTCAATGATCTCAAGGCAGCTGGGACCATAGCCACCAAGAAAACAATTGGTAACACACTACGCCGTGAAGGACTGAAATCCCGCAGCGCCCGCAAGGCCCCCCTACTCAAGAAAGCACATATACATGCCCGTCTGAAGTTTGCCAATGAACATCTGAATGATTCAGAGGACAACTGGGTGAAAGTGTTGTGGTTAGATGAGACCAAAATGGAGCTCTTTGGCATCAACTCAACTCGCCGTGTTTGGAGGAGGATGAATGCTGCATATGACCCCAAGAACACCATCCCCACCGTCAAACATGGAGGTGGAAACATTATGCTTTGGAGGTGTTTTTCTGCTAAGGGGACAGGACAACTTCACCGCATCAAAGGGACGATGGACGGGGCCATGTACCGTCAAATCTTGGGTGAGAACCTCCTTCCCTCAGCCAGGGCATTGAAAATGGGTTGTAGATGGGTATTCCAGCATGACAATGACCCAAAACACACGGCCAAGGCAACAAAGGAGTGGCTCAAGAAGAAGCACATTAAGGTCCTGGAGTGGCCTAGCCAGTCTCCAGACCTTAATCCCATAGAAAATCTGTGGAGGGAGCTGAAGGTTCGAGTTGCCAAAGGTCAGCCTCGAAACCTTAATGACTTGGAGAAGATCTGCAAAGAGGAGTGGGACAATGTCCCTCCTGAGATGTGTGAAAACCTGGCGGCCAACTACAAGAAACGTCTGACCTCTGTGATTGCCAACAAGGGTTTTGCCACCAAGTACTAAGTCATGTTTTTCAGAGGGGTCAAATACTTATTTCCCTCATTAAAATGCAAATCAATTAATACAATTTTTGACATGCGTTTTTCTGGATTTTTTGTTGTTGTTATTCTGTCTCTCACTGTTCAAATAAACCTACCATTAACATTCTAGACTGATCATTTCTTTGTCAGTGGGCAAACGTACAAAATCAGCAGGAGATCAAATACTTTTTTTCCCTCACTGTATATACACACTGTACAAGACTACGTATTACTGCCATGCACAGATATATTACCATTCAGTAATCTTAGCATTATCATCATGAAGAGCTTAGTCAGCCGTGATATATCCACTGCTGGATGAAGGGCCTCTTTAAGTTCGTTCCACCTCTCAATCTGGCAATCGAAGTATCTTCCTCGCTTCTGCACATCAGCTGATCTCATTGCTCCACCTCCATAGTGGTCTTCCTCTTGGGTGTATTCTCTCCTTTTGGCTGTCGTTCCGCTGTGAGTCTTGACCATCAGTAATCAACCCTTCTAGCATTGTGTCCTGGCCAAGCGTGCTCGTGTTTTTAAACATTCAATACGATGTGCCAAACTTTGTCTGACTCCTAGCATGCACCTCCCCATTGTTTACTTCAATACTTCTCATTATAACGGTTGTGGATATGAATGACGTTTATTTAATTTATGAAACTACATTTCCAACCTCAGCCAATGTATCTTTTCGCTTTACGAATATATAAACCCCATTGACGTTGTTATTTGATTTAGCTATAACGGCTTAGTTTGTGTTTGCTTTGCGGGCAAGGTTAGAAAAAGCATGGAATAAAACACATAACCGAACTTAAGTTCAGTCTCAAATGTCTGCTACTGAGGATGTCGTCATCACATCGAGTATTTTTTTTAGCGTTACAATTTGAAAACCAAAACGCAAAGTCACTGCACACAATGGAGCTTTTGAGGGTTTCCTCGCTAAAATCGTACCGCCCATGGCAGGCAGTCGTGTAGACCCTGTACGCTTGGCATCCACACGTTGATGGCAACTGCATAAATTATGGCAGAGGCCTATTCCCAATTGTCATCCAATTTGGTTCCCCGCAAGGCAGGGTGCATAACAAACTGAGAGCACCGCTTTCCACCCACAAGTTCAACACAAGGCAGCGAGTGAAGCGATCTCTGCGCGGCTGTAAAGTGGCACATCAACTCCTGCCTCGATTGTCTAAGGCCTGTGCTGCGTTTTCTGGTCGCACCACACGCTGTATGAATAGCACAATGTCCAACGTTTCGCTGCGTGGGCCAGGAGGAACTTCCTCCCGAGGAAGCCATCCCTCACAGTTCGGCGATCCAACGATGCCGCGTCGAGGCGAACCGAATTGACTTCGGGTCGCTGGAAGAACCTCCCAGCACAACCCCCTGAAAACACGTTGGAGGGAGCGGTTCGTTAAAAGCTTTTACAACGTGGCGCGGCGTGGCATCATTCTGTCGCACTGGGCCTCTTGATAGCTGACACGTCTCGGCACACTTGCCACGGGATTTTTTATATTTTTTCCACCGCTGTCAAGTTGTAAATAATCACCAGGCACCTGCCCGCCACGGCCCCCCCCCCCACTGTTTGCAGCCGAGGCCTGGGGAAGATGGATGTTACATTTTTTGTAGTTTTAATCCTCCGATGCCAAAACGAGCGAGCGCATCGCGAGGGCCTCGGCAAAGCGGAGGAAGGAGGCCCGACAAGACGAGGAGAGCAAACGCGCAACCTTGCCAGATGGGCCGCGCAGCCTGCCTTGGCAGCTTGTCCAATTAAACATTCAAACGAGGGCGGCGGTTTGATCAATTAAACATGCAAATGAGACAGGGAGCAGCTGAGCCATCAAAATAAATAAACTTTTTTTTCCCCGCCCGGCGGTTGAGTGCGAGAAAATTGTTCGCGCGAGCAGAGGGCTTTTTGTTGTTGTTGTTGTTGCTTCACGGTGCAGGTAGGCGCCTGGCGTTCTTCCGCGCGACGACATTGGCGAAGAGAACAGCCCCCCCCCCCAAAAAAAAAAATCACCGTAGAAATTAAACCGCTTCATGGATAGAAGGAAAAAAAAGAAGAAACGAGCATGCACAGTTAGCGCGTCAGACAAAAGACAATGATCCCCCGTGTAGCCTCCGATTCATAGTGAGAGGACGATAACGTATATATAAGCCGTATTTTTGGTTCTTTCGGTCAAGTCACGTAGAAGGGAAACAGTAAAATAATAAAAATATAAAACAATTAAATTCTCACAGCAAGAACACTGTATTGCTGTGGTTTTCACACCTGATGATGATTTGCTTGTGTTGCGGTCGAAACGTCGTGAGCATTTTATTGTTTTATATTTTTATTATTTTATTGTTTCCCTTTCTACGTGACTTTACCGAAAGAACCAAGAATATGAATCCCTGCAGTCACGAAAGCTTTAAATCAAAATATAAGCCGTTTTTGGGGATAGATCGCGTTATTATAAATGTGTCGCAACCCTCCACCACCCGACACGGCCAATCAGTAAAAAACCTACGTGTTAAAGTAAATAAGCCGGTTACTAAAAAACTAATTTTTTTTAAAACTTTATAAGTACCTGCCATTTGGTACTTAAGAAACAGAGGATATTGTCACGATTTAGTTGGAACAAAATGTGAATTTGTTTACACCAAGACTGCACCTGCATTTCGAGTGTGTAACACTTTTATTATGCCAAACGACAAAGAACCCCCGTATAGCCTTAACAGACTGTTGGGGCAAGTGCTGTTAGCGAGCACCTATTAACGCCGGCACGGCACACGGGGCGGGGGGGGGCAACACCACGCCCGACCGCCTTTGTCTCCTTAGTGGCGATGTTAACACACCGAACCAGGTACTCATTTGAGGCTGAGTCGACCGAGGGGTTCATAGCGAACACATGCGCGCGCACACACACACACAACGCACAAAGCTGTGTTTATAACATCTGAGCAAAGTTAGTCCTGCTTCAAAAACAAAACCGCTTTGCCAATGACTTGTGTACAATTTGCCTGCCAATTAAATGCTACAAAACTGAGCAATTAAACCCGGTGGAATGTTTCCACGTCCACGAAATCCTGTACGTCCTTCATTTACCCTGTCGTTACGTGAAGCCAAAGAAAAAAGTGTAAGGATGCGAGACAGATGCAGCCCAAATTTGAACAAGCACTGAAGAGAACTCTTGGCACAGGATTTTAAGAAGGCAATGTAAGTAATTATTGAAGCACATCTCTAAAGCTTTACAATTGTAAAGTCGGAAACATAAAAAAACGATTTGTATGCCCACGAATTTACTTAAATTGTGATACAAAACAACATTCTCATCTGTCAATAAACACTAACATTTTGCACTTCCAATGAACTGGTCGATGAAAAAGCAATTCGGTACACTTTAATACATTGTTCATACAGATAGATTAAAATACGAAAACAATGGTGGAATTTCATGAGATATGTTCCTGAGCAAAGAAGCATGGAGAGATGCACGATGGGAATTACATCGGATCAGGCGACAAACACAAACCAGCGACATCATATTGCTAATTAACAAACGTAAATGAGCTTGGGCAAGGCACATCGTGAGACAGGACTATGGCCAATGGACAAGCCTGGTGATGACATGGTAGCTAAAGGAGAGACGGTGGTCCACGAAGTTTACGTTCGCGTGGAGATGGAGCAATTAAATCAGTTCGTGCGCTAGAGTGATCTGGATGGTAGCAGCACTGGACGGTGAAAGATGGCGGTGGCATGGTGTGGCGTTAATCCAGCAGTGGATAAACAATGGCTTATGATGATGATGATTAAATAATAGCTGCATAATTCCTGCAGAAGCGTATACATCTCCTTCTCCAGATGCCTTAAAAATCCAACACGTTTTTCATGTTATGACCAATTATAAAGTCCCTTGCCTTTTTTCACATCTCACATTGCCCTCTCATTAACAGTTTTGTTGGAACACCATCTAAATTTAATTTGTCACAACAACAATTTGTTTTCGTTGGCAATGCTGCCCGCGGAATCATGCGCAGCGCACTCGCAGAGGGCGCGCACGTTGCAAAACAATGTCCTGCCAATCATCGGTCGCGGTCACACAGAGCATCATCCACTTTGAGGCTTTAGACTTTAGAAGGATTTGACACTTACAGCGGCCACTCGAGTTTGCCACGAAGGGCACGCACGCACGTAACATATCATCTACACAACACGCAAAAGTCAAGCACTGTCGCTGCCCATGACTCATGTTTTCGATTCGTCTGATTTGTCACGTGAGTTGAAACTATAACATCCACGAGAGTTAAGCTCAAACGGTCCTCAACCCTCGCTCCCCCGCCACTGCACCAACCCGCCACTGGCTGGCACGGTGAAGTAAAGTCAAGCAACGCCCGACGATCGACACGGAATGGAGAGACCTCAGCTCATCAGTGGAGATTAACCAAAAGGTTGTAAACAGTAAGCAAAGCTAGTCTTTGTTTTTGTATGAATCCTTGCAGTCACGAAAGCTTCAAATCTAGAAGTAAGCAGGCGCTTCGGCGGTGGTGAAGAGAAAATCACGCCGTGTCACAAATGCGGCAAGTTTAATCGTCAAATGTTGCAACTGTAATATTTACAACGTTAACAATTTAGCCGTGTGGTAGGTGGATGATACACACGATCGTCTCCTTTGTAGTGCACGTGGTTCCCCCTCCCCCCACAAAACAGTGCATAAAGAAAACATGAGAACAATAACTGGAACACGGGAATGCTCCACATGGAAGCACACATTGTGGCCTTCCTGCTGGCTCAAGACGTCATTGGGATTTGCGCCAGACTTCCGGATAAACCACACTACACTGTGCTGTTTGTGTGTGGTGTGTGCGCACGTGGAGGAGTGGAGGAGGGGGGGCGCAGTGGTTAGCTCAATGCGCTCTGGATGAAACCCAGCGAGCGTAGTTTGAATGCCCAACGTCAGTGGTAAATCATTGCTAAACCTGTTTACTGGGCCTCTTCCACCTCACTAACGTGCACTGATTAACCAGTCGGGTGGAGTATTATAAAAACAGATCCCAATGGGGAGGCTTTCCTTCAGTCATCTACTGACAAAGGGCTCTAAAATATATGGGTCAAGGAGAGAAATATACAAATACATCGCAATACACGCATTTAACTTTGAGGTTTACCATTGCATAGGTGTACATGGGATTCTCAACGGAGTAATGTTTTACTGCATTGTATCGAATGGCATCAGAACTTGTACAGGACTTCCCCTAGGTCAAGTCACTTGTGCATTCCATAAACATCAACACGACGGTGGCAAAGGCAGACTCCTTGAGTGCCGTGCCAGCCTTAAGATTAGCTTGTTAATCCCAGTTGACATGGAACGTTGGGCCAAAATTGGCCCAACGGATTCAGACACGTGCCACCAACGTTGCTCTATCTACTGGGTAACAACGCTTGCCCCAACAACAATCTTTGAGGCTAAATGCCAGATCTTCGTCGTGTGTATGCAGCGCATTGGTTGATGGAGGTTATGCGACAACTCACAGCTCGCATCAATTGCATGTTCAACCACCAAAACAATTAACATCAGAATTTAGAAAGCTCCTGTATATCTCATTGGTAATTTTAATAAATGTTACTCATGCGTCTTTGCATATTTAGGCGTTTTGTACGTGCATATTCTTTGACGATCACGATTTATGCGGAGTAACAAAGTGTCCTATGCAATAAAACAATACGGGTTCTTAACCGACCCAGCAGCAGTGAGCCCCACGTACGTGCTGTAGGCATACGGCAACGTGCAGTCGTATTCGTAGTAGTGCATGCCTGTCCCTTGACCTTTTGACCTTCTTTTCTGACAGCCCTCTGTCGATCCACTGCTGAATGAAAGGCTTCCCGATGTCGTGGCCGTCACGAGGATTGCTCGGCCAATGGAATCGTCGCGCTGTTGCGGGTGCGAGACCCAGAATTGGTTTAGAATTCACTCGCCACTGATGGTAGCCGTGGCCAGGGACAGAGTCACTGAGTTCGTATCGGGGGGGGGGGGGGGGATGATCCCCCTTCCTTGTTGAAGGTTTATTTCCTTACTTCGAAATTCTTACAGTCACGTCAAAAACTGTTGGCACAATATTTAATAACCACCGTTTGCAGCTGTGGTAATGACTGTGCGTCACACGTCTTTTTTGGGTTGTTGTGTGTAACGACTGCTCACATGCCCCAGCTGATCAGCTTGCGGCATCCTTATTTCAGTTCAGGAGCTTGTTTTGGCATACAAACTGTCTGTAATCGTTGTAGGAGATTTTGGACAACAACACCATCAGATAAAAACTAGGAATAGTACCATTCAGTGATGGGAGTCGCAAAGCATTTCCCAAGGTAGCATAGGCGGCGAGTGCCGAAGCAAAATTCGTGATAGACAAATGATAATAATACTTTCATTTTATAGAGCGTCGTTTATGCAATTGCATCCCACAACGCCGCAACAGCAATTAGCCAGTCCCTTACACAGATTATATAAAAACACCCCCGCGCCCGCACCCACTTAGCAAATCAAGAGCTAAAAAGACGAATACGTAAATAACGACAGAGACAAAAATTGCACATAACGCGAACATGATCATCACAGGGAAAATAAATTAAAAATAAATAAATCCGTTCGCGAAGGTTATATTGTTGCTCACTCTGTTTAAGCGGTGCCGTTCAACATAAGTTTCAACATTGACTGTGTTAGTACGCGTGTGTGTCTGTGTGTGTCTGTGTTGGCACAGTAGGGGGACAGGTGGTGCATCAGCCAGTCATCTCGGTCATCTCAGTCAGTCGACCCGTGGCACCTGGGTCTGCCCCGTGACCTCCTGCCAGGGGGCGTGCGAAACTTCACGTGGCCTCAAGGTGCACATGGCCTGGCACAAGCGTCGTGGTGACGTCACCGCCACTTAGTGGCGAATGGCGGTTGTTGTTGTTGCCTGTGTGTGCAACCGTTAAATAACGCACAAACGCGCACACACGAAGCATATATTCTCCTCCCTTCTTCAGACACTACGAATGAAGCAGGCATTTGTGTTGATCGCGGACATGCACCTTTCAAAATGCAAAGACATTTCGCGAGTTTTGGGTGTAAGCGTGCTTGTGCGTGTTTGGTGAAGATCAGTTCATTTAAATAGCGAAAGAAAGATTGTGTATACAGTTGAAACTGAGTTGTTATTGATGGCATTTCTACGGGGCTGGGTGCATTGCTAATTCATGCGCATTACCACAAAAACATGCGCCGTGTTGACAGGGATCGTTGCGTTTCATCGCACTGCAGACACGGGAACTGAATACTTTGACTTAATTTTCAACATCCTGACACTATATCACCAGGGTATAGGAACACAGGAAAAGCGGTGAGATTGACTCTTAAAAATACACTCGGTAAATACAACTTTTAAAACTCATCGTGCCATCCACGGCCCAAAATGCTTAAACATTCAATTTCGCTGCCCCAAATGCCGTCATCGCCTCGTTCGCCGGAGTCACCGGTGGTTGTGATCGTCATCCAGTCGTCACGACATCAACAATGCCGATGCACACGCGCAGCTCCTTCGCGAATGGAGAACTCAAGACGGGCCACGGTAGCTGCGACGTTGCAGTGTCACGCAACCCAAACTCGGGACCGCATGGGCGAACCACCTGATGAAGGCCGCTTGTGTTGTGGCCGAAACGTCGTGATTATTTTTTTTTTTTACCTACGTGACTTTACCGAATAGAACCAAAGAGTACGAACCACTGTGGTCTGCGCTCATCCAATGGAGGAATAGCAACTGCCACACGAACTCCAGCTCTCTGTACAGAACGAGGAAAAAGATGCTGGAAGGTGACACTGACGGCTGCTCTGTGCTGCTTCCAGTGTTCAGGGGCCTGCTCAAGGCGCGGCTCCGGTTGGAGCACGCCATGTACCACACACGTGTCGGTGATGTGCGCGTCTTATTCGAACGCTGGGGAGCCGGAAAAGCCCCTCTCTGTACCAGCGTGAACGGCACTCTCATGTTCACCTTCTGAAGCGCTCGCTCGTCACCGTGGCGTGCGCGATGACCACCACCACCACGTGTCTTTTCTTTCGTGTTGTGCGCGGTGCATTTAGCGTGACAGCGTGTGGATTTATAGCGATAATTTGTTTGCTGGTGACTTTGTGTGTTTCATATCGGAATCGCCTCCAGTGCTGTTGCTGCTGGCGGCAATAAAAGTTGTTTAAAAGTCAAGTCTCTCTCTCTCGCTCTCTCTCTCTACCTCTCTCTCCTGAATCCCTCTCCTCGTAGCTAGCAGACCTCGACATTGGCATTCAGCTGCTGACCGTATTGCCATATGCACAGATAGAATATAATAATGCAGCTGTGGTTCGTCATTACACAGTGAAGGGTAATGGTTGATTTATTTAACCCCCCCTCCCCCCCTGGTGATACCATAAATTGCCACAATTCAGCATTTCTATTCGATTCAACAATCAATATACATATGTATTGTAGATTATCGTGAATGGTAGCGCCTCTAGTGGCGCGTACCCCTCGCATACAACAGATATGAATTTAAAGCCATCGATTGTGATTTCATGCACGTGCGGTGAGCTTAAGGAATTGATATTTACCGATGAATGGACGAATCGTTCCACCCGCCGCCAAACAGTGATGGAAATGCTTTGAAGTACACTGTGCTGCGCTTTATTTATTTTTTATTAAAATACAAACAAAAAAACCTCGCTTGTTTGTGTATCAGTTTTGTTTTTTCTCCCATTGTGCTCTGGTGCAGTAATGAGGCTTTAAAAACACGGGAACGGAAGTCATTTGTCCATGCTGTGTTCCTCCCCAGACTCAAAATCAAGAGTTTCAAACTGCCGCCGTCAGGACTTTGTTAATTAAGCCCCTCCCCCTTCCCAACGCCTTAATAACCGTTAATTGGCCGCCTGCTATTTTCAGCACAATTTGATAATTAGAGGAAAAGTCTGCGCAGGGTTTCAAGCTAATTACCGGGAGGCTGAGCGCTAAGATGGTTGCGATTCCACACCGCGTCACGTCATTAAATAAGACAGCACATGGCAGCACTTGCAAACTCTTTAATATCAAATCTCGATGTGAGGAAGGATGTCCTTGAAAGGAGTAAAATATTGCCACTGATACGATTTGATCCTCCAACTGGCGCAGGAAATCAGGCAAGCAATACGTTTTCTGATACAAAAAAAAAACTAAAACCAAAAGTCCCTCCCCAATATACGATTACTTTTGAAACCATTGTAAACCATGTTCAATCCACTCTTGGATGAAATCCGCCCCCAAGCTGTCACCGTCTTTCAATATTCTCCGATGAAATAATATAATGCACCCAGCAACTGCGCACTGGCTGATTTCATCGCTCCATCTCCTTGGATGCCACTCCGTTATGATTTTTTCTTGACCATTAACCCATCGTCCTTTTGGAGCGACGTGTCCTGCCCAAGCCCGCTTTACTTTTGTTAACACTCTGAGCGATGCCATTAACCTGCCATACGTTATGGAATCCACGTCTTCCTCCTTCTGGTGTCTCAATGGCAATTCCAAGCATGCGCTTCCCACCGGCGTTTTCTGCGCACGCTCTACATCACACGCACGTAAAGAACCCCCCCTCCCCCAATCATGCAGCAGCAATGTTTGAGCGGTGAAGTATCTACAGTTGACAGCGTCCGCTTCCCGTGTCAGCAATGGCCGGTTGTGAGATGCTATTCCCGAGGCGTGGGTGAGCGAGAGAGAGAGAGAGAAATGAACATCGTCTCTCTGGCCCAGAAGGCTTTGTGGCGCGTCAAGTGAGCCTCGTGGTCTTGAGCCAAGGCACTTGCTGGCAGCGGAAGCGAGAAAGCCATCTCAAGCCTCCACCTCTGTGGCTCTGCTTGCTTCGTGCACACTGAGTATGACGTGTGTCCTTCTTCATGAAAAAGTTGGGGTGTGTTTCGGTGTGTGGGGGGGGGTTGCCTGCACTATTATTAAGTTACGATTGATTTTTTTTGTCATTTACAGATTTGATTGACGCGAGGGTGGTTGGTGGTGGCAGTGCTGGGGTGGGTGGGGGGTTGGGAGAGTGAGACGGTTGTTGTATTTTAATGTGGAAAAATGTCTAAAGTCAAGGATGATTTTTACTTGTCTTAGAAAGGCATCTGCTACCCTGGAAATGGCAAAAAGCCACGAAAAAAATGACAGCGGAAAAATGTAACATCCCTAAATTACAATTTCCTGTCTGCAATGGCAGTTTCATTTGAGAAAATCCGAAATATTTTATTTTTCCCCCCAAGATGTGTGAACAAAAATGTCTTACTTATTTTATCGTTGTGACATGTACACCCAATAGTCATTCTTACAATGCGGTCTTATGAAGCATCGGGATTCAATCTCATCTCATTATTTTATAATGCGTACCACACTGTGCTGTCTGGAAGAAAGGAAATGCATAATGAAATAACACTTAGCACCTGACCCACCAAACAATTTTCCTTGTAGTGACCTGTCGCAGTCTGCCTTCGAGACTTCGGGTGAAAATCAACACACCGGCTCGCGCGCAATATTTTATACTAATTAAGGCTCCGGATTCTAAAAGTCTCATTAATGGCCGTGTAAAAGCCTTATTGAATTAATTAACTGACGAGGAGCCGCTCGCTTATGAAATCAGTGGCTTTTGCGCTCCGGATGACAGCGGTAATGAATTAAACATCGGAAGGAAATTTTCATTAGGCAAGCGAAGGAGGGCCCCCGCCTTTTGCTACCCCGGTGCTCCCACTCGGACGGCGTGGCGGGAGGGTGCAAGGGGAGGCGCGCGTGTGTGTGTGCGTAAGTGTGTGTGTGTGCGTAAGTGTGTGTGTGTGCGTGTGGGGAGCGGTAGTGTATGGGTTAGCGCGCTGCGCTATGAACCCAGCGACACGAGTTCAATTCCCGCTCACGGCCAACACCAGTGACGATTATCTGAACCGGTCCTGGGCCTCCCCTAGGTCGACTCAGCCTCAAATAAGTACCTGGTGCGGTGCGTAAACATCACCACTAGAAAGACAAAGGCGATCGGGCGTGGTGCTGGCCACCCACCCCCTCGTGTACCGTGCCGGCCTTCATAGGTGCTCGCCAACAGCACTTGCCCCTACAGCCTGTTAAGGCTATACGGGTGATCTTTGTCTTTGTGTGTGCGTGTGGGTCACCGCCACCGCTGCGGCATCGTCTCGACGCGCCGCGGTGTCACCCTTATTGACGCACCGTGCCACGCGCTGTCAGCGTCCTTGTCCGAACGTCTTCCCCCACGTGCGCATCTCTCTCGCAGAGAAGGAGGGCTTCGAGCGCGCGCCGTACACATTCCCAGCGACTGCGAACAAACAAAAAACGATACCATCCAATATATCGGCGTTTTTAATTAATATCCGCTTCTTATTTTACGTTTTGTTTCATTTTTGTGACGTGTCCCACTTTGAAGAAATGTAAACATTGCTCAGAGGAAGAAAAAAAAACCCCAACACGGATGTCTTTAACATTGGAACTGGCAGGTGTGCGATGACTCACACTGTTCTGTGATCAATCACGATACACGTGTGCGCGATTTTTTATATATAATAAGTGTTGATTGGCTCTGCAAAAAGCAATATATCACCCCCTACTGCGTTCACTATCATCGCTCATCTTTTTTTGTTTCATACATTTGACAATCTCACCATTTCATCCAATCAATTTGAACCTCACACGACCAGTTTATATGTATGTTTCGTATAGTGAGATATATTATTGTATATATAAAATAATTATATTAATGTATATTTATTTTCCAGTGGATTCCTGAAAGAAGACTTCCCAATGGCTTATGGGTGCATGGGTGGTTGATTGCCCGTAATCGGTGAAAAGGGTGGCACAGGTTTGGATCAGATAGCCATTGCTATTGACATGACAGCTGTGGCTGGGAATCGAATTCAGGACACTGAAATTTGCAGTGAACAATAGTGAGGAATAGCGACAACTTGTGGAGGCCTTTATCCAGCAGTAGATCAAACTTGGCCGCGTATATGACCGCAAATTAATTATTGTTTTGGCTCATGAACAAATACATGATTTCATTCAAAGAACGGCTTTCTAAATACGGCCTGTTTTTTTAGTGAGAAAATTAATGACCGTGCATAGACAATGAATACATTGCGCATGGCCATCATAGTCTGTGCTGGCGGAATTAGACAGAGGGCCTTTTAAAACTGATTTGGACATTTTACAATTCATTATTTAAACATATGTTGAACAATATGGCACTCCAATAGAAGCTCGTTTGATGTTTTGATTACACTTAAATATGCAGGAGTGCAGATGTGTCAAGATGTCACGTTCATTTTGGCAATGGTTTAAATGCTTCCAGGAGCTGATGGCGCATTCAGTAAAATAAATTTTCGTGCGCGTGTTAGGACGTCTTCCTACTCTGGCACGTCATCTCCCAGCTTTTGATTCCAAATCACATATTAATGTCTCCAGCGTGTATTAGCGTGCACCGGGCCGACATTGTCATGATGACGTGATCAACTATCTGCTGAGTCTGAGACCGGATGCATCGAGTCACGTACCGACTCATCGCCACACCTCCAATTATCACGGTTGGCTACGTACGGTGCGAAATAATTTCAACATGCAGACATACACACACGCGCGCACCGACCACCGATATCAGATGAAGCAGCAAGCGACCGTGGCTGCGTCCGCAGAGGTGTTGGGTCTGTTTCCACCGCCCTCACTATCGGCATTCAAACAGCACATTTAATATAAACCCGTTTTCTCTGGGCAGTGCAGAAATCCATTCTCAGGCCAAACCACCCTTGTTATTCACTCATTTTGGCACTCGTTGAGCCCTATTCTTTCTCCGAGCGAGCCGAATTTGCACACGAAGCGATTTCGGCCCCGGCGAAATTTATGCGCGGACATCGTTATAGGCATAGTAACAACCTCCGCTTTTTTTTTTGCCAATCGTGCGCTTTTTAATGTGTAAATTTACAACAGTGCTCTAACGAGCCCATTTATCCCCTGCGCGGTGCCATCGATACTCTCCCGTGAGCTACTTTGGGTAAATCTTGTTTCACTTTCAAGTCACTTAGTTTAGCGAACTTGGCCCTCATCCTATCAGCATGTTAATCAAATTACTTCGGAAGGTAAAATTGACAGTTTTCATTAATTATACAGCGCCGATTCCATTTGCAATGCAAATGGCTTCGTGCGGAACAGAAGGCGCTCAGTAATATTTCAGCAAATTTGCATATTAAATGGAGGGAGCGCTGTATTATGCATGATAATGTATGCGCAGTTTCCAACCCAGAAACACACGAGCCATATGTGCTGAGCTGCTGTTGCAGACTTAAAACGGGCAGGGGAAGAAAAAAAAGGCGAGCACTATCATATTTAAAAGTTTTTTCTTTTTGTTCTCTTACAGACAGTCGCTTATAATGAACATGAGTCACTTTCCCTTTTATTCTGATGCCATATGTTAATAAGCGGTCTCATGGTATGATTAAATATGTATGCTAGAGATGTTTCCAAAATGGAACGGTGTCAAAAAAGACACATGTGCCAAATGATAAATGCCCTTTATATAGCAATGCTGGCTTACTGCAGCGATAACGAACACTCGGTTATAGCTTTATTTATCCATCTGTGCAACGAAACCAGAACAATTAATGTGGGTTACAAAAGCATTACCTTCAATCTCTCCACATGAGCCTCCTCACGCCTTTGGATTTACTTTGGTCTCAGTGCAAGCCTGCTGCCTTTCACGCTGGCAAGTCTGTTGGGGTTTTTTTGCGGCAGTAGTGCAATTTAATTTAAGAGTTGCGGGTGTTTTTGTGTTCTCAAAATGACGGGTAGCAATTGAAGAGAAAATGTGACCGCAGAAACTAATTAATAGTGCCAGTTTTCATGCTGGCTTATTTAAATAGACAAGTTGGACCTTATTCACACCGAGAGATCCGTAGCGCAGATGTTGGAAGTGGCACTCGTTAAAACGTGTGTACATTGCACATCATCCATATCTAAAACCTGGGCCATCCGGGCAGCCACGTGGCTTTGGAGTCAGAGCAATGAAACGGCACCACTGGGATCCTGGGTTAAGAATCTCGAATCTGGGTTTCAACCACGGTGATAAAACTGGGTTGTCAAGTGTAGCCCAGTTGATGATTTAGGGGGCCTGCTCACCAATGACCGCCCACACAATTCATCCTTGTATTAAATTTTGACTTATTACTTACATTGGCAAGATTTCAACTTGGAAAATAGCTAAACGTCGGGTTGAGTGCAATAAACGTTTCTCTGCAGTGGGCCAGGTGGGGAAATGCAGCACCTTCGATTAGCAAGGTTGGATACGTACGGCGCGAAAGAAGTTCAACATACATAAAATAGATTACTTAAAGGGAAGTCGTTTTGTGAAATGTAAGACGCTGTTTTGTGATATTCTCTTTTTCGGTTGCTAACACAGGGTGATGCACTGCTCTGCAGGGAGACTAAGTTCTGAACGGACAGTTAGCTTATGATGCGACATCAGTAACAGATGCATGGCCATTTTGGAAATGTACTGCTGGATGAGGGCCTCCCCACGCCGGGCGTGCCGTGTTGGTTATCTGACCATACTTCACCACGCTGGTCAACGCGCGTTGGTGAAGGCGGGAAGCATTGCCCACTGCTGACCACAACGTGGTACAGCCTATAAACTCGCTTGCTTTGTGGTCACCCATCCAAGCATTGTCCAGGCTCAACTCTGCTTAACCTCTGAGACTGGAGATCGGACACATTCTGGAAACAGCATTATAACATAAAATCACGGTTTGCGGAGCACATAGCCCCCAATGAAGGTTTTAAGGACTGGTATGTACGTATGTTCAACTTCCTTCGCACCGTACATATCCAACTATGCTAAATCGGACTTTAGGAAAATCTGACGGATGGGACGTCGTGGGCCGATGGGCTCAATCGCAGCAGAATGGTGGAGGGGGAAAGACGAAGATGTACAACAACAAACCCCACGGCGGCACTGTGCCTGATAGAGGGGGTTGGGGAGGCAGCATGGATCAAGGCGAGCGACCAGCGGGGGGTGTGTGCTGCGATCCCATTGGTTGATTTCAGGCCAGTGGTCTGATTAAGCTAGTGCAGGGCCTGTAGCATATGTTCAATTAAAAAAAAACACGTAAATATTAAAACACAAGTTTGCTAATTGCGTAGTAAAGTAACTATACTTTTTCGCGTGCTATACAGCTAGGTAATACGACAAATCGCTAACCTTAAACACCCAGTCGTTCATAAAAAGTTGAAGGCGGTATAGTACTATAGTAATCGAGCAAGTGCAGAAACACCGAACCGGAATTGATAGCTTGAAAGCATTTAGCGCCCTTGCAAGTGCGGGGCCCGTAGCATATGTAGCTACTTTTGCTACTAGGATCATCCGGCACCGTTTCAGGCCTGCCGCTGATCTCGGCTCGACGACTACAGATTGATCTGCTCAAACACACAACACCTGTGCCTCTGCGCCGCTCGCTGCGAGCGTATGCTGCCTGCCCCGCCGCGGCGAGAATTCGTCGACACGCAACACGAGTCAAGGCCGAGGCGCAGGATTGGGTGGTCAAAGCCACGGGGTCATAATCCATTAACTGTCAGCCCCCAACTACGCTGGCTTGTGAGGTTGGTTGCCATTGTTTGGAGAATGGGGGGGGGGATGCAACGGGGAGGGGCTGGGAGGGATGGGGGGAGAGTGCGGGCTTGGGGTAGGGGGGGGGGAAGAGGAGGGAGGGGGAGGGAGGGCCTGGGATGAAGTGGTGGCGTGGATTGATCGCCCTTCACTTTCTTCACGGACTTCTGTGCCTGACGCTGCAGCGAAACGTTGATCTTAGCGCACGTGGCAAGGGGAGGACGTCACCGTTGAGGCCAATTACGCGCGTTTCACATGACGCGCAGATTCTGTTTGTTAACCGTGGGAAAAAATGCATAATATAAACACTGCATCGTTCGAATAAAAATAACCGAACTGACAGCATTTCGACTGACTGAAGCACTTAACGTTGCTTTTAATTCAATGTGTTATTTCACATTGCCAGGTGAGTCACAGGGAAAGTAGTTTTCAATGTAAGGATGCCAGGGCAAGTGGCAGGTCTACGTGTGGAACTCTTGAAATGGACACCTTATAGAATGAAGGGCACCCTCCATCCTTTTGCCATGAACGAACACTCATGCCGTACACAAGAGTTGGATTTCCATGGCTTTATCACTCACAATAGATGTATGTTGAACTTCTTTCGCACCGTACGCAGCCAACCGTGATAATAATCGGAGGTGTGGGGGAAGAACAACAAACTAAACACAAATATAAGTTATAAAGAAATTAGTTTTCAAATAAATGATTTTTTTGTGTTTAATTTGTTGTGCTGGTATGTGTGTGTCGGTGTGGGGAGCGGTAGTGGTTAGCGCACTGCGCTACGAACCTGGCGACCTGAGTTCAATTCCCGCTCACGGCACAACACCAGTGACGATTATCTGAACTGGTCGTGGACCTCCCCTAGGTCGACTTAGCCTCAAATTAGTACCTGTTACGGTGTGTAAACATCGTCACTGGGGAGACAAAGGCGGCCGGGAGTGGTGTTGGCCACCCACCCCCTCGTGTGCCGTGCCAGCCTTCATAGGTGCTCGCTAAAAGCGCTTGCCCCAACAGTCTGTCAAGGCTATACGGGGGTCTTTCTCTTGTTGTGCGTGTGGTTATAACATCACTTGCAACAAACTAAGCACAACAATTGCTTCCATTGGTTCTGCAGGTCTGATATTGGCCCATGGAGTCGCGAGGCATTCATTTTTACTCATGGCCAATGTCCACGTTTCTCCCACGGCAGGCATCGCCAACCTGCGGCTAAGGAGCCACGCGTGCGGCTCTTTAAGGACTCGCTTCGTCACGTTTTTTTTTATATTAAGGGATGCAGTCTCTGAGCCACGTGCATTAGCCGCTATTGAAATATTGAGTTTTTATTTTACCGAATTCGAAAAAAAAGTATCTTCTTGTTGCCGACGACTGTTGCATCGTTATCAACACCGCAGAGGAAATATTTCGTTACAGCACCCTCGCAGCCCCTCGATAACGACCGCTCAGACACACGAGACGGTCCCTAGCTGGCATCTTCTCGCGGCGACACGAACCAAATCTCCCGAACGTTACCAGCCCTACAGCGCGAGATCTCTGCAAGTTTACTTTATTCATGCGGGCAATTTAGCTTCGTGACCGGCACGAGTCCTCGCTGAATCTCAGTACTCGAGTTGCACGAGCAATTACGGGAGCCCTCGAGGCACAGCGAATTAAAATTGCGTTGTACCTATACAGGTGGTGAAATGTGGCTGTTTGCGTTGAGGCATTGGAGGTGGCAATGCGCCCCTTTATTAATTCACGGTAATGCAGCCCCGTCCATTGTCTGCAAGCAGCGCTCCGCGTGGCAGGACAGCAATTATTAATTAACACGATCAATTATTCAAGTTTGCGTGCAGCTTTTTGTTGCAAATATTAACAACGTGTCCCGCCAATATTTTGTGTGTGTGTGTGGCGTACAGCAGCACATTTGTGTTATTAGACAGGCACTGATTTAAAGTTTTCGTGACTGCAGTGATTCATTTTCTTGGTTCTTTCGGTAAAGTCACGTTGAAGGGAAACAATAACATAATAATAAATCAGGTGTGATGATGACTGCTTGTGTTGCAGTCGAAACGTCGTGAGAATTTTATTGTTTTATATATTTCATTATTCTATTTTTTCCCTTCAACGTGACTTTACCGAATAGAACCAAGAATATAGACAGGCACTGTTAAAATATTACACGCGATTAATTGATTGTATTATTATTACTACTAGTACTACGACGACGAGCAGGAACCCTTGTCCCAAGAGTCATCTTTTGTGGCCGGTGTCTGCAGTAAAGGAAATAAAAGGTGGTGCTGCCGGACTGTAATGGTCAGCGCATTGCAATTTGCAATCTCCGGGCATGGCAGTTGAAGCAACGGTGAGAGTTTCATGAATGCCGCCTCTGTCCAACCAGCAGCATCAATGAGTGCACAGCAGCTAGCTGATCAACAGGTCGTGTGTGGTGGGGTAAAGTGTGGATATGCTAGACAACGCTTTTCAAAACGTCTGCCCAATGTGGAAGAGTAGGCCAAATACCCTCCCCGTTGGAGGCACTCTCCGCGAGCTTTAGTGAAACCTCACCCACCTAAACACACTCCAGTGTGGAAGAGTAGACCAAATGCCCTCTATTGGAGGTACTCTCCGCGAGCATTGGTTGAAGAATCTGCACCTTTTTTGTAACCTTACCCACCAGAGCACATTCCAGCGTGGAAGAGTAGGCCAAACAACCTCTATTGGAGGTACCTCCCGCTAGCATTGCTGGAAGGACCTGCACATTTACTGTAACCTTACCCACCTGACCACATTCCAGCGTGGAAGAGTAGGCCAAACACCCTCTGGAGGGCGGCTACAGTAGTCGCGAGAACCACGGTCCCACGGCGGTCAGCCACGTTACCGGAATCCGCACTCAGCACCCCCCCGCCGCCACCCCCTTCTGTGCCGCATTCCTGTACATCAGCAGCAGCAGCAGCAGCGGTCTGCGACAGATTCCCTTCACACCCCGCCACCCCACCCACCCACATATGGGGGCGTAAGGCAACAGGGGGCTTAAGCGAACACGCGTGGGCAGCTGTTCAGCGACCCCTCAAGTGGGGTCCGCGGACGTTCAGGTGTGGCAAGCGAACCGAATGCGCGCTTAAAGCCGTCAATGCTGCGGCGGCCGGTGTCACTTCCTGCACCGGACAACGAGCCGAAGGGGTCAGGGTTTTCTGGAGTTATTGTTCAGCGGTATTTTTTTTTATTCTTAATGCCTCGCTCACCCCTTTCCTGCATTTTTCAATTAAACAAAAGAACATCACATAATATGGGTATTTATAGCCGAGGCGGGGAGGGGGGTTGGACCTTTGAATTGAACAAAATACGTGCAAAGTTCGAGCAGGAAAGTGTTGTATTTCAAAGTCACTTTTTTTTCCTGGAAAATCGGTGTTGTCGACAATGGCATATGCGACTAATGGCGCGACCTGCTTTGAGAGTCGTTCAACACGAGCCTCGTGCTCGGCAGGACCCGTCTGAAGCAAGGGACGCACTCCCCATAGCCCGTTAAATGCGCGTTGTAATCATATTTTGTTGCATATGAATGCAAGATGCTGCACAAAACAGCGGTGAGTGTACGCCACAGTGAAAGAGGGTCGTGTGTGTGTGTGTCTGTGTGTGTGTCTGTGTGTGTGTGTCTGTGTCTGTGTGTGACTGTGTGTGTGTGTCTGTGTGTGACTGTGTGTGTGAGCGGTAGTATAGTGATTAATCCGCTGCGCGACGAACCCGGCCACCCGAGTTCGATTGCCGCTCAAGGCCAACACCGTTGATGATTATCTGCACCGATTCTGAGCCTCCCCTCGGTCAAATGAGTACCTGGAGCAGTGTGTAAACATTATCGCTAGGGAGACAAAGGCGGCCGGGCGTGGTCTTGGTCACCCACCCTTTCGTGTGCTGTTCCGGCCTTCATAGGTACTCGCTAACAGCACTTGCCTCAACAGTCTGTTGAAGGCTATACGGGGATCTTTGTTTTTTTTTGTTCTTTGTATGTTCATACACACACATGTCGTGGGGAGCCGTGGCACAGTGGTTTGATTCCCGCTCACGGCCAACACCAGTCGACTATTATTGGAACCGGTCCTGGGCCTCCCCTAAGTCGACTCAGCCAAAAATGAGTACCTTGTACGATGTGTAAACATCGTCACTGGGGAGACAAAGACGGCCGGGCGTGGTGTTGGCCAACCACCCCCTCGTGTGCCGTGCCGGCCTTCATAGGTGCTACTCGCTAACAAGCACTTTCCCAAATAGTTTGTGAAGGGTATGAGGGGGATCCTTGTCTTTATATGTTTATATTTATAACTACGACATCGGAGCGTGAACCAGAGCCAGCAGAGTTGAGGAAGAACTTAAATTTGGACTTGAACAGGGACAGGAAGTCAAATTCATGGATAGGTGGTGGGAGGGAATTCCAAACTGCAGGGGCAGCAGTGGAGAATTTGACTTATGTTCAAGCCATACACTTCGAAGACATTTCAAACACTGCGGCACGGTAATAATTTTTGCTTAGTTCAATTGGTACTAAGTGTCACCCTCACGCAAGTTGTGGAATTTACAGGGCCGCTCTTTCGGTTTATTGAAAAAAAAAAGCCAGCGAAGAAAGATGATTCTCCACAATTATGTCAGTAAATGTAAAAATACATTGCAACGATAGATATTTAAAGTCCAGGCTCCCATGTTTAACGATTATGGTCTTTGTTAAAACTGTGCTGCTACAGATTCTTACAGCCACAGGTAGCTAGCTATAACTCAAAATGGAGCGTGTAAATGGTTTTGCACAGTCAAATTGTATTTTGTTATCCTTTAATGCTATCACTGTTATTTCAGCGTTCACAATTGGGTGCCATAAATGTGGGCGCGATAAATCTGTCCGTAAATAATGCACTGGGGCAACATTTGCTTTAATATCGGTAATTTTGGTGCATTAGCAATGCGTGCCCATTTTGTTCGTTATTCTTACAAGAGGCAAAAGTCTCCGTGACATCCAAGTACCGCAGCAGTGGCATTCTCTGATATTTCTCTTAAAACACAATTGACGCACAGCACTTTGGCAATCTAGTGACGCGCGAAGGCCACCCGATGCTTTGTCGTTCATGGATTTGTTTGTTCCACAAAAACTTTGCCACGTTGGTCAATACAGAACGGGACCGGTTCAGCAGATAGCACTCGCCTCTGACGTTCGCCCTGGCCCGGGAATTGAACTCAGGTTATCGGGATCATTGGTTGATTGAAAATAATCCTACGGACATGCAAGCGGCCATGGCGAGGGCCCTTCCATTAGCTGTTGTGTGTATCTTCACGGGCAGAGATAAAGGAGTTTGCTAACTTCCTCCCGAATGATGTTGGGAAGACTACACATTCTTTAGGGTGGAATTGGAATTGAGCGGGGAGAAATAAAAACTCTAAAAGCGACCACTGGCTTTAAAGTTCAATGTGGCGTGGTGGAACGAAACACGTACAGCCTTTTGTCAATTCACTACTGAACGAGGGCCTTCCCGCGCCATAAAGATCACGCCGGTAAGATCTGCAGCTGTAGCCTGGGAATGGAACTTGGATCTCCGCATACTTCACCACGTTGGCCAGTGAAAATTCGGTAAAGGCAGGAGACAGAGGCGTGGCCAACTAAACCAGCGGACAAACCCCCCCACGGGTAACCTTTGTGGATAAAGCACGGCACGGGATTTGAGTGTCGCACTCGCGTCGCAGGTCACACTGTTTCAAGGCGCATCAAAGGCAAGGGATAACATCCCCACCCCCCCCAAAGGAAGTCATGTGCACGACATGCGCCACTCGCATATGGCTGACCCGTTCCTCTGATTAAAAATTGACGATTACGTGCTCCTAAATTGCTGCAAAAAAAATTACGGAAGATTTGGCCGAATGCAAAATCCCGTCCCATTGGAGTGGCCCAAAAGATAATGAAGTGCACCACACTGGTACTTTCAGACATGGCTTTTAGTGTACACTAAATTATTAGTTGCACTTGCTAATGGGGTTTAATAAAGTAAAAGCCCATAATTATGAAAAAAATTACTTCAAACCATGAATGTTTAATTCGCATTTTTAAAAAGTATCCATTTTTTCTGCTGCAGCTCATGCAAAAGCCCCTGCGATATATACAAATAGTCAAAGTCAACTTGGGCCACCATTATTTGAAAATGCCAAAGCTACAGCGACCGATGGGGCTTCAGTACGACCAATGCACTACTGTATAGCACTCCGGTGTGGACAAATGTTCGGCACATTTTTTTAAAAGAATGTTATGTCGCAAGTAAAACATATACTCCTTACAATTTGTGTGCATTTTTATTCACATTTAGCAAAAAGAACACGGGGTCTAGGAAATATCATACACGCAGTGGGTTCGTATTCACACGTTACTGAATGCCTATCACACAGAGACACAGATTCCCCATGCAGCAGTTATAGACCGCGGCAAGTACCCATTGGTGACTCCCGGTGAAGGCCGGCACGGTGCACGAAGAGGCGATGTCCCCAGCGCAATGACTGGCCACATTTGTCTCCCTAGTGCCGATGTTTATACATCACACCAAGTATCTAGACAGTGGCGTAAAGCAGGTTCTGGCATCACTCTCCACTAACGTTACCCGTGGCCGGGAATTGAACTCGGACGGTCTGGATCAAAGTGCAGTGCGCCAACCACAGCGCCAGCTCTGCTCGTTACTCAACAAGAGCGCGCACCGTGTATGCGAGCACAGCAGTGTGCATTTATTTATCCCTTAATTGCTTCGGCATTCTCCCATCAAGCGCCACATTCGTCGCGCCACAAATTTGCAAGGCCACACATCGCAATCATAGCAAGTCAAATTGCGTGCCGATGGCGTCACGTAACACGGCGATGTAAAACACCATCGAGTGGAGGTTAATTGAAATAACTTTTTTTTTTGACAAGGCACGTTTCAGATTGTTTCGGAATCAATGGGTGCCCTTGCACACTCAAGTGTACGTGTGCGATATTATTTTTGTCGATCCACTGCTGGATGAGGGTCTCTCGAACTCCCGTGGGTTATTTGACCATGCTTCACCACGCTTGTCAGTGTAGGTTGGTGAAGTTGGAGCATGGAAGCGCAGTGCAACGGTGGGTTTTGTTGCACTGTCCTCCGCCGTCCACCGTGTAGGTCACCGCAGCCGATAGCACCTTTTGTGCGAGTGGTGGTCACCCAATCAAGCTTCTGAAAAATATGACGAGATTGGGTGCTTTTCTGGAGATTTGGTCATAGGCATGAATTCGCGCACACACACATATAGATGCTACGCACATATTATTTATAGTTTAGTTTAAACAATAATATCAAACTAAATAATGTTTTATTTTACCAGGTAAGGCCCACTGTGCTATATTAGCTCTTTTTCAGAAGCGAGCTGGCCACAAATGGTAGCTCAAGGAAGTGGCTGATCGCGTGGACATGTAGAGCAGCCAAATACTCTAAACGTGTAACGTTGATTCTAAACGTGGAGGGGAAAACCCGGAGGGCCCAGAGAAAGATCCGCGCGACAATGGGGAGAACACGCAAACTCCAAATACACAGGCGTCAGGGTCGCGATCGAACTCATGACCTCCTGTATACCAGGCGAGGGAGATGACATCTCGCCACAGGGGTACCCCAAGTACCCAGTAAAGAGTCAATAGGTACCTTTTCCGGAGGGTACTTGCAAGTATTGGCAGCAGGGTGCGATGTTGCTAAGTGTGATCCCAAAGTGAGTCATTTGCAGGTTATTTTTGCAGCACGAAGATAATTGGCAGCAAACAAAAAAAAAATTTGGCCATTTTTTGTCTTCATATTTTAGCCATTGGAAGGAACCGGAGAGACTGGGAGAAACCGATGCAAAACAGGGAGAGGAATACTATACACACTTCTCACAGGGAGGCCCCAGAATCAGGAATCGAACGCGGGTCCTTCTTGCCGAGAGGCACAGGTGTTACCACTGCACCACCCTGCGCTGCCCTGTAAGCGACCTTGTATATATAAAAACACATTTTCACTTGGACAAATATTGCAGGCTAATGTGTTAACCTTTAAAATAATCTCAGCATTACGTGACTTCAGATAGGGGAGTGGGAGCAAGTTTTCTACAGCTATTATTGACTCCCATCCCAGTTTCCCGGGCCTTATCAAACACTGACGGTAAATCCGAATCAAATTTACTGAATCTTTTATTCGCGTATGTCTGGGTCTCAAATGCGGCGTATAAATAAGTGATCAGTCAGCTTTTCTACTTGGCTGGAAATTCGCCAGGGGTGACGTGTGACACGTGTTTGGTACGACCAAAGCAGGTGGCGCTTCGCTTTGTGTGGCACAAAACCATCGCCGTCGAGAGGTTATCAACCGCCTAATGCCCCGAATCCACGCGCGACAGGTACACCGTGTCACGATCGAGCCTGACGACTTGCCCCCGCGCGTCAACGCGTCTGCATTCCAGGCTAATAATGATCGCGATCGCGCAGTGCCATGTGATGGGTTGCGCTCAGGTTCTTGCCGGTCGATTTTCGCGCGTAGCAGCCCTCTCCCCGTTTTAACTCGGCATGTTTATGAGTTTTGGTTTATGAAGATACCGATTTTTCCTTTCTTTGTCTTCAACGCAGACCCACTTACAAATCAGTCCTCTGAGAGTACTCAGTAGAACTTAGCGCATGATCCCACAAAACAAAGTACAAAACATATTTTTCCATGTTGTTATTATGATGATTATTTCAGTAAGGAAAAAAGAATCAATCGGTTGCACCGGAGCAGTCGCTCAATTATACAAGAACACGAAATAAGATTTTTTTTTCAAAGCCACATCAATGCGCCGAGACGAGGCGTTCCATCCACCGAGGACCAAAGAGCGGGGAATGCAACGACGATGGGAGGGGTTCCGCACTTTGTCGTTTACGTCGCAAAAGCGTAGGCCTCGAGAACCGGAGACAATAAAAACGCACGTCCGCCCGTCCAATTAATGCAGAAACATCCACGTGGCACTCGCGCTTGGCACGCCGCGACTGGGCCGAGCGCGGCGTGAGCGCGCGATAATCCACAAGAAGCGCACACTGCAGCGCGGGTGGCAGGCGTGGTGGAGGCGGCGGTGCAGTTGCTTCTTCCCAGAAGCCAGTGGCATGAAATCACAGCCCGCGGGATCGGCTCGGCCAAGCGTGGATTTGTTTTATATTAGTTTAATAAAGCAGTCGCGTAAATTCATCCCCGTAGTGCGACTAAATTACCTCCCTCATAAAGCAGATTAGCACCGCGGTGTCATCCCCACGCCTGAAAATGAGGGGGGGGGGGGGGGGCGGTGATTTCCATTCAGAAAATACGCTCTCCCTGTGAAAAGATAAACGCACCGTGAATCTGTAATGCCGACGGCTTTGGCGGCGACACGAGCGCAAAGAAAATTATTACAGTGAGCAGGTTGGGGAATGATTGCTAATGCTCCCGCGTTATCCTTCACGCACTGTGCAGTCTGCCGTCCAAGCCAGCCCCGGTCCTCCGAGCGTAAAGCATCTGGGACAGTTTCTGGGCAGAACCGAACACTTCATCAATTTCAGAACATTCAGAGCTGAATATTGACCTATCATTAGTGCATATATATAAAAAAAAATTAGCCCCGATAATAAATCCACCGCAAATGTAAAGTGCTCGTCGGCGAGAATATCCGGAGGGGAGAAAGACGTCCCAGCAGCTGCCTTGTACGGAGCCATAACACATTCGCAAGGCATTTATGGGGCTGGCAACTAGTCTGACACGGACAAAATATCATGTTAACCTCCTGTGCCTGGTCAGATAGTGGAGGAAATGGCCAGAACATATTATTACTTTCTTAACTCTTCCTTTATAATTCATGAGCCTCAATAAGTGTACAGTGTCCATTTGGTTTAAAATAATAATACTAATCTCAGTCGCCAAAAGATGTTTGCATAGAGAGCAGCGCCGCTGCATTTCCATGATTGAAAGTCAATGGGCTTGTGCGCCGTAGTTGGGGATGCAAATACTGCAATATATACATCCTCCTCCACCCATTAAGCTGATTTTTGATGCAGTCTCTCGGAACGGAATGGAAACCTTCAGAGCACCGTAAATGATGGGATTGAGTTCCGAGCATGAAAAGTAATTTACAGCCAAATCCGTTAAGGAAAAGGAGGTTGGGTGGGGGGAGCAAAAAAGCTTTGCCTAGTAATTCCCAATAAGATTATATGTATTATTTTTTTGGAGAAGGTTGAACGACAGCGGACGTGCGGTCGGGCATGTGGTAGTGATTGGGGGGGGGGGGGGGAAGAGTGATTTTTGGGTGGCGGTGGAGCGTAAGGGTGCGTGGTGGGGGTGCGGACATGGGATGGGTGGGATAAAAGCTTGCGGTGTAGGGGCAGAAATTTAATTCCAGACCGTGACAGATTTTACGGGACTTAAAGACACCTACCCCTTCGGAAGCTTGAGGGGGTGGCCTACTGGAAGTCACAGCCTCGCGAACGGGCCAGACAAGTTCCCTTCGCAGGACGTACGTCTGTGTCTGTGTGTGTCTGTGTGTCTGTGTGGACTTCTTTCGCACCAACCGTGCTAATCGGAGGTGCGGAGGAACGGCAACAAAACTAAACACACACTATCACCCGTCGCGGCACGCACGTGTGCATGCATGGGTGCGCGCGAGCCACGGGACATAATCGTTTTTTCATGAACATCATTTCCCAGCAGGGCCTGCCTGTTACCCCGTCGCCTTGGCGATGGCACTGACAACAGAGAATGAGGCCCTTCCGCCCCCGCTGTAAAAACAAGCGACTTTCGTTCGGGATTACGATGAGAACATTCCTTCCCTCCCACACGACAATGGCTAAAAGCGTTCGACCATCCGCTGACATTACAAATACGCTCGTCAAGGACAGAGTTTGATTAATATAATAATTATTATAATATATTTATTATAATATATTTATTTTCGAGTATCACTCTCTGCGGTTTGTTCTCGAGTAACCTTGTAGCCACTCTTCGCCAAGCCTCCGAGCGATTCCCCATACATCCAGACTCTTATACAATTCTAATTTGAGTAATTAAACTTGCTATTACACTTTTTTTTGGAGCCCATAAACGAATGCTTAATTGGATTTGTTTTCTTTTCTTACGGAATTAATGCGAGTGTGTTTGTCAGATCGCTCGCTCGATTTTAAGGAGAGAAAAAAAAATCATGTTTTCCGTTCATTCACGCCTACCAGACTATTAACAGTCATGCAAATAACAAAGCAAATAGAATCAATTAACATCCTTATCACTTCACCCAAGCAACGTCGCCGTTTAATTACAAAGAATAACAGATTACTGTGAAAATAAACAGTCCTGTAATTATCAGGCACAGTAAGGAGTGGTTATATGTAACGCACTGTCAAGAGGTGAAAACAAAAAGTTCAGTCTTTATACCAAGTTTATATAAATTAGGAATGCGATGCTGCCCTGAAAAGTGCTACATACGCGATGCTGTTGGTGTGCAACTTCTTAAACTACTGTTGATTGCTAATAAGTACAGCGCGACAAATTCACGATGCTAACATAACGTGGCAATGTTGTGTTACGAATTACCGAATGCAAAGAGCATGCCAACGCTTAATAACACATTTTAACGAGCTGCTTTCCTCCCTTGAAATATTTGTCTACTTGTTAGCGTTCGTATTGGCCCCGGTTATTTCTGGGTGGCGATTTTTATAACGTGGCGCATATGACGAAAAAATTAATCTGGGGGAAAAAAAACCCCCCAGAAGCAATTATCGTTGTACAAGCATACAAGACATTGAAACCCTTTCATCCCGGTGAGCAGACGGTGCGACTGTTGCCGTCATTATCTCTTTGCCTCCAAAGTCTGCCAACAGATTGACCCAGACCTTGGAATATTAACGATGCATTTTTTTTGGTTCAACAACGAATTGAATCAATGCCTATTGGGCATCTCGGCGTCTCTCGGTGTAATGTCCAACACGCAGCTCTCGATGCGTCCCCCCCCCCCCCCCCCCCAGATTGTTGTTGTTGTTCAATTGTATTTTGTCTTGTGCATTTGTGATTGTGATACATATGCCACAGCAGGTAATTCTGCACCGATTGAAATATTTTTTCGGTCGAACCTAACAATGGATCGGCAGACAAAGCAGAGAACACTCCCCCGCCACCCCCCCAAAGAGTACGTCCACCTCAGAGATGGAGCGATGGAATTAACTCTCTCGAGCTAGAGAGCTCTTTGTATTGCAAGACCGTGAGAGATAACGAGGGCTGGGGGAGGGAGGCTGTCATCCAGCAGTGAATGGATCGCGGCCGATGATGTAAATAGCAAGTGGCACACGATCACGATAACACTCTGTAGCCTGTAGCGCTCCTTCATGAAGCCACGCATTTAACAACGGACCATCAAGACATTATCTATTGGATGCTTTGAACACTTTTTTTTATGTCAGGTGTGGTCAATAGAGGTAGATAAATAGAGGTAGCGGAGCAAGCTCTGCCTCAAGCGATGTGGAAGTGGGGCAGTGGCGTAACGATCGAGTGTGCAGGCGGTACAACTGCATCGGGGCACACACAAGTGGGAGGGGCACAGGCGCCGGGCTATGAAGAAGAGGAGGAGGGGGGGGTGGCCGATTGAACGGGGGGCCCTATCGCGTTCATTGCATCAGGGCCCATGTCCACCATGGTATGCTGCTGAGGTGGGGCAAATAGATGATGCGAATAACCACGTGTGCTCGTCGCTCACGTGCAAAAACAAACAAACACGAATGGAAACAATCAACGTTTCTAACTGGGACCCGATTGAAAAATCAGTGATGAGACTCAGTGAGGCCTTGTGTTTTTTTTTGCATTGCTGAGCACAGGCCCAATGCTCCCAAATGTCAAGTAGCTGGCAACAAAACAGCACTGTTGGAGATGCAATTGAAAAGGTTTAATGCGTTTCTTCGACTGAGTAAAGAGTTATGTGAAGTTGCGATAAGAGACGATGTGGTGGATTTCAAAAGTCGAGCAGTCTGCTCCAAAGTGGAGCAGTGTGGTGGCTGAAGACAGCATGGATGTTTGGTAAACAAAACACAATTAAACTCGACTAAACTATTTTATTTTACCAGGTAAGGTCCGCCTGAGCGACATTGATGTGGAGGAAAACACCGGAGGAGCCGGAGAAAAATCCACGCGACCACGGGGAGAACAAGCAAACTCCAAATATAGAGCAGGCGTCCATAGTCGCGATCGAACCCACGCCGTGGGCCCCCCCCCCCCCCCACGCTATGTAGATGCGTCCTTTTTTTTTGCTCGATGTCTTGATACAACCGGTGCATTTTGGCAAGTTTCCCACGAGGACATCTAAGTAAGTCCATGACCTTTACTCGCTGACCTCTCGAGCCCCTTAATATTATTCATACAAAAAAAAACAATGAAAAACAATAAAACAGCGGCGATGACGCCTCTGGTTTATGTTGCATTGTTTCTGCGCTAATGGGCAAAAATCCTTTCCAAAGGAAGCTGCTGCCCTGTTTGAGAGGAGGGGAGTCTCTACCAAGGGTGTCATTGAACCAAAACATCTCACCGATTACAACGAGTAAATAAGCACCTCCAAACAATGAATGACTATTCAAATTTACAGGAGTGATTTTTTTGTGGAAATTTTCCTTCCACTAACGGCGGTTTTCACAATTCACCGTTTTATGCTTTTCTCAGTCAACCGAAAATTTTCGGTCCTAAAATGTGTCACGAATTAATATTTTTTGGTTGTCATCCGTTTTGTTAAAATTAAAAACGTAAATCAACGTTTAAACGACATGTATATTTAAACATTTGGGAAGCACGTTATTTTCGAGTGAGAACATATTCTTTCGTAAAGTCCAGCCACGTGCGGACTTTTTTTTCGCCTTCCTCCTGTCTCAGTCGAGCACAAAAGAGAGTCTCTTGAAGACGTTTGGGTCAGTTTCAAATTAAGTGTTTCAACACGGGAGGTGCCTGCATCGCTCCGGCCATCAATGTCCCGTGTCTTGGGGCCTGAACCAAGCCCTCTCTCTGAAGCTGAGCTGAAGCCTCGGGGCAGAAGAGCAAAAAAATTAACATCGTATTTTCCAAGCCACAAGGGCCCAAATGTGAAGTGTAGTAAAAAAAAATTCTAGCCACGAGAGCAGAAAATAACCCACACGTGGGAAGGTGAAAGCCCTGGGTTCATCCAGCTGAGGACTCCCTTGCTCTTTCAGGAATTGATGGGAGGACGACATCAGAGTCAAAGGTCCTGGCCGCGAGTAGCTCTCGGAGAGGGGTGACGAGAGGGGGATTTCTAAATTATAAAAAAAAAATGCCTGCGTCCTCTGCTGCTGATTCTAGCAGCGCGCGGCAACATCCCGGGGAGAACTCTCGACCCCCCCCCTACCCCAACCCCTCAGAATTGGACAACAGGGACAAATGAATGCTATTGATAGCATCGACGCGCAAGCAATACTACACACACACATACACAATCGAGACATCACACGCGAGCGTCGTACGCTATCTCGGCCAGCAATGCCACGTGGCTGACGGAGTGCGTATATTGAAGTCTGAGGTGACGCAATACTTAGCGTGGACATTGACGAAGTAAAGCGAAACGAAAGCTGCAAAGCGAGCAAAGTGGCACGGAGAGGCGAACGCTTGAGATTGCACCGAGCCACGGGAAAAGGACCACGTGGATTAGAGAACATACCGCAAAGGACCCAGATGGATTGTCGCATTGCGAAACCATTAAAGATAGTGATGGCTTTTTGGAGGGCCCTCTCGTCCAAGCAGTGGACGGCTCACATGTGACGAAAATGACAAATACTTGGAGATGAACGCATTCACACGCTTGGGAATATTGCAGAGGTATGTAATGGCTGGCGCACCCACTGGAGTTCAATGCCTGGCGATGGCTAGCATCAGTGACGAGGGATATCTGAACCGGTCTTGTTCACACCCTTTACTGATCAGTGTCAAGTACGGTTAAACATTAACGCCCATGACCAATACGAAGCGGGAAGGCCTTCATCCAACAGTGGATGGAAAAATGTACTGTCGATGAGATAATTATTCTAGGCACTATAAATGAACACTGTAGAGCCGCGCTGATCAGCAGCATGGTCACAAATAACACAACCGAACAAAAACTGAGAGTTGTTCTAAACGGCGTTGAGAGATGCATGCTTGGAGTTCTAATCGAGAGACAGAAAACGGAACGTGCGAATTTGTGCACAGCTAAAACAAACATAATTGAAACTGGGCTTGGGCAGGAATGAATGGTGGCAAATAGTCAAGAAAAATAGTGATGGAATCTAAACCAATGGAACGCAATGCATCCGAGAGGATGTATAACGAAGCGATGGGATTGATGAAATGAGCATGCGTTGCATGCGCACGGTGTTCCATTACGTCGCAAGATTGAGACAGATGGCAGCGGTTTCGAGAGGCCTCCATCCAGCAGTTGATTGATCATGGCTGCTCGTGGTGATAAGGAAGTAGAGCCGCAGTAATGCACTGCCACTTAACTTACTCAAACAGAGTACGCAGTGGAGTCGTGCATCTGCCGTGAGCGGTGTTTACGATGAAAACTGAGGAAGCCGCTCCAGAAGGTGGATATTTTAGTGTCTGCTCAGTATCGCTTTCGGCCACCACAGCGGATATGCAATTGGATCCACATCGATTATAATCTTAGGGAAATTGATGTTGCCCATTTCACCCCTTCAGGACACCGCCGCTTGCCGAGGTTCAAGTAGCGTAAATACGATAAACACAAACATCAAATGCAAATAAGAATCGGGATTTCTTGAATGAAGCGTAAACATTATCAACGAGGAAGGGGCGGCAAGCAAGGTTGAACTTTATCGATGTTGACATTCACCAGCCCCGCTAATGCAGACACGACACACGCACGCGCGTGCGCGCGCGCGACACTGCACACCGTAAACACGCGCGCGCGTGCGCGCGCGCGGCACAAACAAACAAAGGGATGCCGCAACAACCACTATGTCGGCGATGAAAAGGAATAAAACATCGTTGCAAGTATAAATAAAAATCAGATATGTTCGTCAGCGAGTTTGAGGCCATTGTGCAGCTTCAGTGTTTTAAGTGCTGCTTATACATGCGCTGAAGACAAGCAGCCCGAGGAGTCATTATATGACAGTGCGTCCTTGGTAAATCCCCTGTGCAAAGCGGTGGTTATCATTCATCAGCCGCAACCAGTTTATTACTGCCAAGCAGTTTACGGGGGGCTGCGCTTCCAAGCCCAGACAAACGCGCGCGCGCGCGCGAGCGAGCTGCTCTTTAGTGACCATGACGTGGAATCCCTCCACGTTTAATCCCAGGTTAAGGGGGGTCCTGGACACGTGGCTTAGTGTCCTGCTTGGGGATTCATTACAATGGCATAATCTTAGCCGATTAGCATTTCATTGCTCGCTGCTGTAAAGAAAACAACAATAATAATGAAAAATAACAATAATCCGGGCGCGTTTTTTTTGTCTGTGCGTCCAGACTGGGGGGGGGGGCACGAGAGGCGTAGCCCCCCCCCCCCCCCCGCGGACCGTAAGAAGCAACATACGGACACGGGGGAGGAAACTGGGCGATCGTC
The DNA here is from genome assembly GCF_048934315.1 of Petromyzon marinus. Classification (NCBI taxonomy): domain Eukaryota; kingdom Metazoa; phylum Chordata; class Hyperoartia; order Petromyzontiformes; family Petromyzontidae; genus Petromyzon; species Petromyzon marinus. Next base: position 4,225,815 of record NC_133677.1, read on the forward strand.
GCTGGAGAAACGAATTTTCAAGGGACTAGCCAACGTCGCCCCCCTCCTCCCCCCACAGCACCACCAATGCAGAGCCGCGTGCAAGGGGTGCGCGCGGCGATGTTCACACTTGGGCAGTGGGTGGCACTGTCATCCCGCTTTGGTCGGTGGCCACCGACAGAGAACGCGCGCACGGCAACGGGGGTGCCACGCTCCAACTTGCGTTTTTTCGCTTACTTTTTTCTGTAGCGTAAATCACACCTCCATCCCACCCCAAACCCCTGTTTTTGTTGCTGTGTGTTCGGCAAAAAAAATGGCAATAACGTGTGAACGGTGCGCACGACGTTCAGTTGTCGAGCCGTATTTGAACCGGTGTCTGGGAGCTGACGCTTCGCCGACCTGCGCTCACCTTGTGTGGACAAGTATGGTCAAACAGTACCCCCGTGACTGACATGGCGTGGGAGAGGCCATCAACCAGCAGTGGATTGATAAGGGGGTGCAATTAATTTATTCACGTATTTATGAATTCATATCTACTATCCCTCGGAATGAAATCCTCATTTACGACAACCGAGAGTCTGGGTTTTACACCAAGGCAGCAAGGAACTTATCATGCAGTTATCTTGGGATTTTTGTTTTTAAAGAGTCACGCGCGAGCTCTAACATGAACACATCTATGGAACGAGTTCGCATCCAACAAATCAGGTTTTGCAGTACAGCGGACGTCGTCAATGCAAGTGCCCCATCGCATTCCAGGGCACAACAGTCGACTTACTTACGTCCGAAATGGACGCAAATATAATTGCACGTCTACTTAACCCATCGTGCGCATTTGCGAGCCTTTTTTTGTAATTTTCAGGAAAAGGGCAATTGAAGAGAGATGTCCGGCACTTCGTGTAAGTCCAGTGACTTCTTCATTAAACATTCATGGAGTTTGCAAAAGTGCTTGTAACCCTAATTGCACTCAATTTTCCCTGAATTATTAATTGGAACCCTCGCCGTGCGAGGCATGAGCCAGCAACGCCTCCCCAGGTACACGTCCAGCCCTAGCAAAACCCAGAGAATTACCTCTCCCGCTCACCCAGCTGATGCCGTTGGTAAAAAGTCACCGCCTGCCACCCCCCCCCCCCCCCCCTTGCCACTCGTGCTACGGGCCGTGGAGAGGCTTTGACTCTCACCATCGGCGGGCGTCAAAAGCTGCGGCCATCTCTCTTGGTTCTGCATTGCCGCTTCTCTCCTCACTGAGAAGACAACTTGGGGGTGAGAGCAGAGGAGGCAGCTGCTCTGTTTTCGAGCACAAACTTTGAACCACCAATTTGTTCTATTTAGCGACTGGAAAAGTGGCTAGTCCCGCGTTAAAAAGGGGGGGGGGGGGGAAATATCAAAATATAGACGTGAAGATGAAACAGCATGGAGAGTTGCATAATTATAAATATATTGACGTTCATTTATTTAATGATGCCAATTATTGAGCCGCTGAGTGCCAAGACTTTTTACGGAAGGGTTGAGTCTCCCATGAATGAGTGGCTTGTCTTGTGAGAGGAAGCTGGCGAACCTGTCAACTCAGCAACGCAAAACGAGGTGATGGCAGCATAGAAGCTGCGATTGTAACGCTCTCGCAAGAGGAGGGCACTTTTTTGGAGTCAGTGGCTTAAACAGGGTTCGAGAAAACCATGCGGCTGGTTTGGCAGGCTGTGATGTGCTGACTGGCTCAGAGCTGTAAGCATCATGCAAGCTCCTCATACACGTTTCAGTGTGGAAATCACTTTGACCTTTAACCTTAAGGTGACCGACAATAATGAATTGCTTCACTGGGAGAGTGTGACGGTTCAAACGATGTTCTGATAAAAACTAAAGACACGACTGTCCAATTTGGCTGCTGAATATCATCTACCGTGAAACGGACAATTACAGCGTCACAAAGGTTTTATGGAATACTTAAATATCTCGTTGGGAAAGGTAGAAACGTATTTTCATTTGCTGCGAAGCCGTTATGAAGGACACTATAAATGCTGTACATTGTGGGAACACACGAAGCACGGTGGTCCTGAATGACTTAATATCATGAAGCATTAAATGATGGGCAAGGGTGACATTGCGAGTCTCTTCACAAGTCCACGCATGTTACCCGAAAAGTTAACTTTGTGTACTTAAAAAAAAATCCAACAACGTGGCTTCATATAACACCGATAATTATTTCAGCAAAGCAGCTCGAACTCTGAAACGCACAAACTTTTCCACAACGGAACCCATTGTCTCATGTGGCCGGCCCCGTATTTGCCCACTGGCTCAACGTGCCCAGCGCCTGCACGTCCACAGGGCAAGCGTCGGATGCAAAACTGAGATCCGACACGCGGGCGGGTTGTCGGGGGGTCGTAAGACCACAGCCCCGCAGTTGCCGAGTGGACCCTCATCAAAGGGAGGGGGGGGGGGGGAGGACAATGCGATGCTGGCGAGGATCGCGGGTTTCAGATGCAGCTGGCTGCTCCGGATTCTATCCTTGCCAAGTTCACTTCGTGTTTATGCACCGGGCAAACAATGCGAAATTAGGTGACTGCGTCATCGCGATCGATAACGGAAGCTATCAAAACAGCAAGCGCGGATGAAGCCCTGGCCAGGATTCAAAATCCGCGAAACAATTCGTGCCAAATTGTACCCCAAATCGACCCCTGCGCCCCCCGACACTGACAATACACAAAGCGCTCTTTTGCTTTTGCTGGGGGGATGTGTTGTGTTCATCGGGAAGAAGCGCCTAGGGACACTAAGGCCACAATAGCCAACACAATGGCTTGCCGGCTTATTTATAGGCTCGGGCAAACGTCGCAGGGCTGGAGCGCGGCCGGTTAGGGGGGGCAGGGGGGGGGGGCGGTTGGCGGTGAGGGGGCGTTGGGGTGGGGGGTGCTGGGAGTGGGTGGGTGGGTTGCAGGCTCACCAGGGTGTAGCCAGAGCGAGCCATTGGTGCGGCGGCTTGGATAACAATGGCCCAGGCTTCCTGAAGCACGCCCGTTCGGAGTGAGCGCGGTGCGCGGAGAGTCTGGGTGGGTGGGCGGTCGGTCGGGCGGGCGGGCGGGCGGGCGGGCGTGTGGGGACGGCCGCTCTCCAGTGGAATCTCCGCAGCGGTGCCAAAAAAATGCGAGCGTGGAAAAACAATCGCTTGGCACTTCTACTCCGCCTTCACAATAAGACCATTTGTGAGATTTATGCTTCGGTGATAGGGCTTCTTTTTTTCATGAGCATATATATATAAAAAAAACTATTATATCATTCTAAATGTTTAAATAAGCTAAGTTGATTTATCGGCTCGGCGATTGTTCACACGGGCATTGAAATAGGGGCTGAAATGCGAATATTGCTCAACGGGAACTATATTTACGCTAAATAAAAAAATGGAACAATACGGTGTTTTCAAGTGCCGTGAAACCTCCAAATTTTTACTCTCGATCGTGTTTCCGTCGTTGAGATTTCGAAAAAACTTTCAGCAAAAGTGAAAAAGAAAGAAACGCAATGCCTTATTCCAACATGAATAAAAAAAAACACTATAGTTTCCAAATGCTTTCGCGATGACCTGACGAAACCCTGCTGCGTCGGTCCCTCTGGAAAGACAACATCAGCACAATTTTTAAATTAAACAGCGGCGCAGAGCATCCTCTATTTAACTTGTTTTTCTCGTCCACATTTGCTCAATAGTCACAACTGCCTGGCATCGTCAATTTCGTACATTTAAATAAATAACGGCGTGGATAAATAATGGATTTTAAGCGAGCAGCCCATATTGCAACCGCAGGATCAAGCCAAGGGGCAGATGTTTTTGGCCTCCTGGGGGGTGCCGTGGCCTTAGAAAGAGGGATGATCATAGTCCTTAGCAAGAGGCAAAACATATATAACTTTCCACGAGTCAAGAGAGCACAGGCAAACCTGGAAAGGGAGCGATACAGTAAGATGTGGCTTAGGTGGTCTCAACGGCACCCGAATCTAACGACGCTGTGTCGATAGAGAAAAATCCCGCCACCTCCGATGAGCGTGTTTGGCTACGTACGGTGCGAAAGAAGTCCAACATACATGCATGCGCGCTATGCAATGCAAACCAACACAGGCACGCACACGGCTCGCAGCACGAATGTGTCCCACTTCGTTGTAGCTGCCCGGCAATCAAGAAAACCCCGAGCGGCAGCGCGAGATGACGCCACGGTTTGTTCCCCCCCCCGCCACCCCCCTCTGCGTGCACGGCGCGCATGCGGGAGCAGCAGGGCAGGCCGCTCTATCCACGTTCGGGAGAGAACTCAATGTTTGACATTCATTTTGAAGGCCATTCAGCTATCGGCGTAGCGTGGTTGGCGTGGGCTCTTGTTGCAGTGAATGACGTTTGGCCCTCTGTACCCTCCCCTCCTCCCACGCCACCCTTTTTTTCAAAACCCGCTGGCAGCATGCGCACTTGCACACCACCTGCACACTCCACGGCTATCTCACTGCATGCAGCAGCGACTCCAACACACCAAACACGTAGACACACACCAGGCGCCTTTTCAATCGCATCATGTCGCAACGCACGCACGTGCTCGCGCACACACGCGCACACGAGCACGCACACACGCGCGCGTACACACGCGCGCGCACACACGCGCGCCACACACACGTGCCATTAACCCTTCCACGTGCGCTTTGCCGGAGAGTGACACCCGAAGCTGTCAACCCATCAACATGTGGCATCTGCTCAAAGCAAACTTTGCTTAGTCTTCTTCTTCAACATGGCCCTCTGCCTCGCCCGTTGATAGGTACAACAATTTGAACGCTGTCCACCGCTTCCCTCCGCGACGAGACCCGTGGCGCAGGTTGGCACGCGGTCAGCCAAATATTTCTGGAAAGAGGGCGGCTGTGTGGGTGGCGGCAGTAGCGAGATGGGGGGGGGGGGGGTTATGTCGAGTGCAGCCTGGGCGGATTTGGAGAGCACCAGCGACGCGGCAGCTTGGCACGCCGTGAAGGCCTCTAATGAGCCCGGGGACCGTCCCTTCGCGAGAGGGCCACTCGTGCCAGCTGCTCTGCCTGTTTGTCTACACTTAACTCCCCCCTCGTAGCAGCCGCGCGCGTCTTGTTTGGTCTCCGGTTCCGCAGGAGAGAAAAAAAAATGCCTTGACCCTCTAACGCTCGGGGCGCTCAACTTCTTTGCGCAGATTGTTTTACACTGACGCTCGCAGAGCAAAAAAAAAGGTTTGCCCAAACCATTTTTTTCTGCGAAGGCGATCAGCGGTTTGAAATTATTATTATTTATCACCACCGCAGCGAGTCGCCGCATAGCTCGCGCGGTACGCGTCGCGCGCTCGATCTTCCACGACGAATTTTCCGCGGCAGCCGCTGCGCTCGCTAACGCTTAGCGCACGACGCGCGCCACGCGTGCTCGCAGGGTGTGTTTACTTTGGATTAAGAACGCCACGGTCGTGGAATTCCACGACCGTGGATTGTGTTTTTTTTTTACACGCACGTTAGCGCGTGATGTGGAATTGCATATTTCTTGCCCGTCGAATGTTATTGAAAACAATCGCGCGGGTGGTAGTCATGTTCGTGAGAAAGGCGCACGGAGACTTGCATCGGTGGGATTGGCAGCCAAGTGGAAAGGTGAAAGGCGGGATTGCAATAGCCCAGTTAGCGCCCTGGACTTTGTCATATCAATGTTGAAGCTTTACTTAGATTAGAGTACGCAGCATCACATAACATCACTCGCGCATTTTGCCGAATACCTTTTCAACCTCCTAGCTCAAAAAGTAAATGTGTATGTAACTTATAGCACCACGGATCAAATGTTGGACAGCTGTTGGCAGAAACATTTCTTTCATCTGCGTGGGTTATTTTTTTTTTCTCCTGGAGCAAAAATAGAATTTTCATTTCAGATTTTTTTTGCTTGTACAAGGTTAAAGGTCAGAATTGGATGGCAATTGCTGGGTTAGAGCTATGGAATATCGACTACTCAATAAACACGTTTCCTTCATTCGGAGTAATTGTTGAAAGCAAACTGCATAGGACGCAGGCATTTTTCCGCATTGTAATGTATACTTCAATTCACTCAGTGAGTAAAACCATCGCATCAGGCACACATTTATATTTTAATTCACTCAGTGAGTAAAACCATCGCATCAGGCACACATTTATATTTTAATTCACTCAGTGAGTAAAACCATCGCATCAGGCACACAGTTTATTCTACTCTATGTTGGCGATGGACTCCCAGCGTGCCTAATTTTTTTTGTAATTCTTCCCAGAGTAGTTTCTCGCCAGAGTGGAAAGGTTTACGGAAAAAGGGGGCATGTTGAGACAGCCCCAAATGCGCTTAAGGCTAATGAGATCAAAACACCAGCGCCGCCCTGCGCTCCCCTATCCCCAATTTGTCATAATTACGCCATCCGCTGAGGTGGGATGCTCGCCGGCAAGAGAAGGCGAGGTGGGAAAGGGGACGGGTTGGTGGGCGGCAGTAACCGAGAGGTGGCGGTGGAGGCGATGAGGGTGGTGGGGGCTGAGGGGTGGGTGTGTGGGAGATGATGGCCAGCTCTTCAAGGTTCTAGTCGCCGCATGGATGAACCATAGGGGAGGGTGGTGGAGTGGGGGTGGTAGAGAAATTGTCTCATGCTGCCATTAAGTTGTGGAGAACCAATTATTGAACCTGGGTGTGTGTGGTGGGAGGGGCAGCGAGGGTGGGTGGCGATGGGCACACTCCAAACCAGCTCTGTGGTAGCTTTTATTACCCGGTGTCTCTAGTGTTCCTTTGTTATTAATGTCGATCATTATCATCCTATATCACTGGGGTGACGTTAAAAATGATGCCAGGGATGGTGGGACCTGAATTGAAAAGGAGGGGGTGGGGGGCGATGGCATGAGAGTGATAGCGCTTGTAAAGCACCGTGAGTCCACGTAGCACTGAGCTTGGAGCCGCATGCATCGGTACCGACACGTTCAAAGTATTTCCTCTGCATACGAATTCTTCTTGAATCTTTGGAGAACTATTGTTTTCAAATCGTACTTATGTAAATCCACACTATCTTAAAAATCATAACCGAGATGTGGGGGGCAAATTGGTTTCTTTTATTATATGTAAAAGAAAATGCTCATGTGGGAGCCAAAACAATTTTTGGGCCATTAAAATTTTACTAAAACAGTCGCGCAGCAAAAACCCGGTGTAAAATTACACAAAGGACATCCGTTTTGAATGTGATGAAAAACTAGGACAAAACAAACCGAGTGCGAGAACACAATCACGCACCGCATGTGTCATCTGTGTCATAATTGAATACCTCCCAAAACCCTTAGCGGGCGGCACATGAGAGGCTACGTGTGTCTCGGCGCATAAAAACCCAAGAGTCGGAACAAACGATTGTCATCGCGTTACAATACACTGGGGCATCTCGACAATACCAGTAAGCCCTCAACCCTCGCCCTCCCTCCCTCCCCTCCCACTCGCCCTGGCCAAGCCAGGATGCACTCGCAGTCACCAGCTGAGCCACACGACCGCCCGCTCGCCCCCTTCTGCCCCGGCTCGTTCCCCAAGGGTCGGGTTGGTGGGCTTGACAATTAATGGTTTCAACGCGCTCACCGTCCTGGAGGATGGCGATCTCATTAGTGCTGCCACTCCGCAGCCGGGCCGAGTGGGCAGATGCCTTCGCACAGCGCGCAGACTTTAGTGTGCGGAATGTTACCAGCGCCGGGACAATGTAATTAGGAGTGATCGCTGCTCTCAATGAACGTCCGATGTTCCGGGCTTTGGGGGTGGCCTCGGCGCAGTCACGGGGTACGGGGAGTCGAGGGAGAGGGTTCGTCACAACGTCCCAGCCCGATTCATTACGGTGACGGGCAGTTTTTAAACAGATCTGCTCGAGATTAATCCCTGCTCCGCAGAGGATCGCTCCCTTATTCTCTCGTTCTCACTTTGCTGCTGCTGCGTGCGTGCCAGCCATCCAGCTTTGTTCTCCTGCATCCACCTTAAAAAGAAACCCACCCCCCTTCATCATCACCACCACCACCGCCGCCGATCCTAGGAGTCTCCCTTGAATAGGATTTCTACCACACCCTTCTAACTGCGAATGGAAATTTGGCCTAATCTCACGACTCGCAAGAGTTGCGATGGATCGTGGTGGCGAATCGTGAGAACTGCGCTCTCGTGCGTGCGGAAATCCTCGTCACGCGGGACACCTGTGCCGACGCAGAGCGAACGCCGCACGAAACAAATAAAGGCTCGATGTCTACGCCGGGCACTCGGAAGTTACAGCTGTTCAAAAATAATGACACCTGTTTTCTCCAGCGTTCGTGAGATGTGAGGAATTCGTTCAGATTTTGGGCGATAGCCGACAGTCCCCGTTGTGGTTTTGGATCACAACGATGAGGAGACATTCAAGGCGGATTTTAACATCTCAAGAACATAACTCACTACGGTTCGTACTATACCAGGAGCAGGTCGCGCGATGTGCCTTACGTGGAGCCTCCGCTCTCCGCGGATCATGGGCAAACCACAGAAAACGAAGCAAACCAATCGAGATGAAAGATTCGCAGGCGGAGGACTCGAATGGCCTGGCGTGTGTGTGGGAGTTGAGAGATTTGGGGGGGGGGGGGGGGGGTAAGGCAAGATGCAACTGTTGCTGTTTTGAGAGCAAGGGAATAATTAGCTGCCCTTAGAAGGTAACAGAAGCATCCGCCCGGGATACGGGGGTGGGGGGGGGGCGAAGCTAAGGGGGGGGGGGGGTGAGCCAAGAGGAGGCGGGGCGGTGTTGGGTTGCGCACGGATGCGGCGGCGGGGAGATGTCTTGGCGGGGACGACGTGTCGACCGTGGTGGGATGGCGATGCCGGGCCTGGGTGGGACAGGCTCGCCGGAAGGGCCCAGTGGGGACTGATAAACGGCAAATGCGAGGGACACGCAGAGCTGGGGAATTAATCACACGGCCGCCTCGCTCCTCGCGACTGCACAGCTGCGAGGAGCGAGGCGCTGTTCGCTCTGGGTCGCTAACAGCCACCGGCGTGACTGGCGTGGGGCAGGCTGGGGGTGCCTTGCCCCCCCCCCTCGTGACCAAAGCTACGAGTTTGCCCCCTCCCCCTTTGATAACCACCACAAGATCTGTTTTCAAGAGTATTCGGGCCCCACCTGACCGATTGTCGCACCCCCTGAACTCACGATGATAATGATGGAGCTACCACGCCACTGGCTCGCGGCGCTGCCGTCTACGACCGATCCAAGCCACGCGACAAACTCGCAGGGTGTCGCCTTTGAGTGGGGATGGGTGGGGGGCCAGGGGACCAACACCGGGTGACGATTACCTGAACCGGTTCTGGACCTCCCCTAGATCGACTCAGCCTCACGTGAACGCCCTACCTGGTGGTGTGTGTAAACAACAACACTGGGGGAGACAAAGGCGGTAAAGCATGCTGCTGGCTATAACACTAATGCGTGGTGCAAACTTAAATTTCTACGAATAGCACTTTCCCCAAAAAGTTCGCGTAGGCTGCATGAGGGATCTTTGTTTTTTTTTTGCGTGTTTTGCGTGCGTGGGAGAAACCGTGATTCGCTCTCCTGGAGAGTCCACGTGCCGAAGTCCTCTCCCGTCGTTGTGCACTCACACGGTTGCACTTGACAATGTGCGTCGTCAGTACATGCGCTTCACATGTGTACATGTATAGAGAGTGTCTCTATATATACATGCACCGTGAGGTGGAGCGATGTGCATGTGCTAGAGGTAGCCTAACATCGCAGGATAGTAAGAAATGGGTGCGAACTAGGAAGGCTTTCATCCAGCAGCGGATTGACCATTGCTGCTGATGATGACTATGATGATGATGGTGACTGCACCATACATGCGCGGGTCTTCACACCGAAACGGACGGGGCTAGATGGAGCAGTAGCCGCGGTCCTATCGGTGAGTGGTCGTCGATCAACGAGAAACGATTTGAGCGTTCGGCACACGGGCACAGAAACCGCCGACAAGCAACGCGCCCGCCCGCCCGCCAGCCCGCGTGTGGGTGGGTGGGTGGCACACTCGCTGCATCGCCGCGCCGAGCAGGGGCCAAAATAGCAAAAAGAATGTCCATTAGGGGCCACACATCCATCTGCAGATTCTCTGTAGCCTGTGCACATGCTCCCGAGGCTTGGGAAGCAACGCACACACAAAAAAAGCAAAGCTCCTCTTCTGTTTGGCTAACGAAGCCTTGAACCTGTTTGGCCCATTGGCCGTGAGATTTTGATACGGTGTCTCTGGGGCGTCGGCAGCCGTGTATGTACATGTTTTCGATTCCAGAAATTGCCCACCAGTGGAGTAATAAGCCGTTTCCATGTAGAAAGGTCAGAGGAGGCACGGCGTTTGCCACAGTAAGCGCTTTTATTCGCATCTGCTGTAAGGGGGAACTCAACAAAAAAAATGTGGCAACGTCCGTAAATGTGCGAAGTGTAACGGTGCAATTATTATCGCCTCCGTATACGAGGGTAAAAATGATAACAAATGAGAGCACCTCTAGCAAAAACGAGCAAAAAATCCCACTATCAGCAGAGCGTGCGTGACCGTTGAGCCGGTTATGCACAACGGTTCGATTCCCACAGCTGCCGGGCAATGTCTGCAGAGAATCAACTCGTGGGTGATTCTGCCCGTGCTGTGGTGGATAAGAGGCATAATGAGTCGCCCCTCCACATCCCCATTGGGAATTCAACACATTTTCACAATTCAAGATGACGATTCGATTTCCCGAAACTATGTTTTGTCTCGTTCCCTCCCACACGACTGCTATCTCGTTTATATTTCGTTACAAAAGAAAACAAAAAATCGGTCTCATTGGTAGCTTCGGTGAATCCATTCGCAAAAAAACAAGTGACAGAAGCCTATACAGTAATTGGCACACATGAAAATGAAAAAAAAACTACTATTAAACACGTGATTGGATGCAGGCATCATGAGCATAAAGAATCGATATCTATTGATCACTTAGCGGGTCATCGCACCGCTCGTAGTGGACGTCAATGACACCGAGACATCAGAATCAGAATATTTCTTTATCCTGGAGGAATCCGATGAGCTATGAAGCTCCTTTTCACAGATGTCCGGTAAAGACAGGATGGGTTGGACCGCTGGGATCATCGCCCAAATTCCAAATTCGCAAATTGCCTGCAGCTAAAAAGGGGCACACATGAATAACTCTCCATACGTAAGGGTCGCTCACCAGTCGCCTCTTCCTCTCTGAAAATAATAAAAAAGACACGGCTGCGATTTTCTACAGCCTCTTACCTGGTTCAAAGACGAGCACGCTTTATTTAATTAAATACTAATCCTTTGAGCGCAGAGATATACCGCGTTAGCTTATAAAGGACAGAACAATAAGTGCCCTACTTAATACTTTTAACTGAACGTCACTGAATCGTGAAAAGTGAAAAGAACGAGGAACGGTATTTTTTTTTTAAGTGTGGAAGTGAACGGGGCGGGGATGGGTGGATGTGTGTGGGGGGGGGCAAATATCTTTGGTTGTAGTTTTACTTTAACTTGAAAAGCCACATTTTAGTTGATCCAAAATACATATTTAATTAGAGCTCCGTGTCATCGAGAGAGACTGACAGACTTGAGCAAAACAAATTAGTTTCTATTCAACAACTCCATATTAAAAAAAATACGGCGCACACACAAACCTCCCAACACCGCCGCCTTGTCGCCTTAGTTGGCGTCATCGTCCTCAAGCCGGGCCCCGCTTTAATTAAGTTAATTAGCCGCTCGACCTATCGCTAGATCAATCAGCGCAGAAGAGCGGGGCGGGCTTAGCGGGCGAGTGCCGCCGCCCGATAATGAGGGTTTAATCAGCTCGGAGAGAGACCGAGCGAGCGAGCGAATGAGCGAGAGCGCAACCGCCATTCCATAGGATAAGGGGATTAACCTAGGAGCTGAAGAGACAGTGCATGTTAATGGCAAAATAACGGCTGCAGCAGACACTGCTGATCGTTTTGAATAATTTATTCAAAAACAACTTTATTTGAAAAAAAAAACCCTATCCCATCTGCTCATTTAATACACCATAACTAATTAGCTGGCTGGCTTTGACTTTGGATTAGAGCACTTGCTCCCATTTATAGTCAACGAATTAGCAATTTCTTTAATAATGAGCCTTGTTTGCATACAAATTAACTAAAATGTGTGGCATAAAGAATGCGGCTATGACTTTTGCGGCTTGTTGTTTTGATTAATCAGTGACAAACTATTTGAAAGTGTGCGTAAATCTAAATCACGCGAACAATTGCATCAGTTTCACATTCATGCGGCTACGCTGAAATTTGGACACCGAGAGGCTTACTCAACCGGGCGTCATCAACCATGGTCTATGCACTGCTGGATGAAGGCCTCCCCTGCGAGATAGTCATCATCCCTCAATCTTACACTCACCGAAACCCATCAGCGTTCACCCCTGTTGTTTTTAAACTCATAATTTGTTCACGCATTGAAGGTTGAAGTTCACTCATGATTGAGATAATGTTAAAAGATTAATAACTGCCTGCCAATGTATGGATCGACTCTCGCACGGTTAAATTACTTGGGCGACGTGGCATGCCGTTACCGCGAGCAATCCCGCGGTGAACATGAAAAAAAAACGGGCAGCAGCTTGCACACCGAAGAGTTCTCTGTTTAGCGATAAACATGGATTGACCTAAACCTCGCCTGCCCAATTATTATTAAGTCAGAAGCGTGCCAAAGGAAGGCGCCAGATGGGCCGAGGAGTGCTCGTTCCTGCTATGTTTCATGTAAAGGGGCAACTTGAGACGCAGGGTTTAAATACGAGCATAACAGCGTAACCGGTGGTCATGTTCCTTAGCCCTTAGTCCACCCGGCGTGTCACAGCATGGGGACACCAAACACAAAAACGATGCCAGGCTGCCTCGAGCGCATCCACGCATTGTTGACCTCTGACCCAAATCGCCCCAAATTAGCCCTAAACAAAATCGGGTCTCGGGCACCAAACGCAGTTGTTACTTGCACGGTTGACCACGGAAACGAATTTTGCCATGGCGCTGTAGTAACGAGGATGCGAAGGCGGCCAGGAGTTTGCGGTGCCGAGTGTCGCGCCCGCGTACGAACGCGGGCGAGGCTTTTCTCCGGGGTCTACGGTTTCCCTTAGCATAGAGCCGGCTTAACGAATGCCATTATTCGTATTCAAATTTGAACAGCGGGACTGATAAAATAGACACTCTGTGATTGAGGGCGGGGGGGGGGGGGGGAGATTGTGGAAATTGGTATACCACATTTTGTTCTGTGAAAATGTTCCTATTTTGTAAAGTGTTCCAAAACACATCAACCGAGGGGATATATTTAAATTATGTTGGTTGAAGTGCCAAAACCCGGAAAGCAAAGTCTCCACGTAGCTAAATCATAAAAAAATGGCACGTGTTAACGGCCACTACTGTTGGGGTTTTTTTGCTTGTTTGTTGGCAGGTTAAAAACAAGATTCTATCACGTCACACCCGGAGCTCACGTTATCATTGTTGTTTCATTACGAGTTGCGGCCAAGGGTACTGGACACTTTAACACCGGGTCCGTCAATAGAGGGCGCACGCGTACCGCGTACGGCTCCAATAATTACCAACACGCGCATCGACGAGGAACTTGCATGCTCACCGCCGGCATTACAATAATACACAGATTAAGCGACAGCCCATCAAACCAGACATGTCACTTACACAGACAAAACAAGTTTTCATTATCCATGGCGTGTCGGCTAATTCTTATTGTTGCACAACAAAAAGGCATTCACTTTTTTTTCCCCTCGCCAATGTCACAGGGACGTTCTTTCTTCTCTCTCTTTCTTCTGATAAACATTTACCGGACAAAATTGCCCTCCCACAATGTATTGGGGGGGGGGGGGGAGGACATAACACGTTAATGGATTCATGTCGCGGCGAAGGAAATTCATTGCATTAAAAAAAGATGTGGACATTGCGCACACACTGAAACAGTCTCCAGGGACATGCAAAGTGCGTCTTGAAAAAATCTTTAATTAAATTTCTGCTAGCTGTGTACCATATTAACGAGCCACTTCTTTTTTTTGTGTTGCACCCCTCCCCTGTTCGCGCAACGGAGAACGAAGCTAAAGTGACAATCCCATTGGACTGTACCCACATCAAAGCCGTGTACAAACAAGCCACAGAAATCAATGGAGGGAAGCGCAAGGAGAGAGATCGGGGGGTGTCAGGGCCCTAAGTGCAATATAAGCAGAGGTTTTTTTTTTGCTGTTGCTTAAAATGTTACCCACATTAGCCGCCGATATGCATTGCCGTGCAATTACAGCCTCGAATTAAGCACGGGGCCCTGGTGCGAATGCTAAATTCGTAATAAACAAATGCGGTCACGATCGAGCCATAATGTAGGAGGTAAAGACTGCGGCCTCGCTAAGATGCGTTAGCGTCGCGATTTTATTGCCGGGGGAAGAGGCGCGTGCGAGCGGTGGAAAAATTATGAGAAGGGAAAAGCGAGTCTCTGAGTGGGTCCCGCTTCTTCATTTTTTTTCTTAAAACTCAGCCCCGGTCATTTGAGTCCAGGATTTCAAACAAACTGCATCATTTTTTGCAGGTCAATTAACTTTATTTAAAAGATGTAATGATATTCATAATGTGGTTTTATGTAAATATACAAATTGTGTTTTAATATCCAGCCTGAGACTGATCTTTACAGTTGCTGCCGGCTTCCTTAGATCATCTTCGCCAGATTACTTGGACACAATGATATATATATTTTTTAAAGGGGACTGCTATCTGATGTCTGGATGTGAGAGATGCTTATCCGGATGGGCTCGAGCACTGCGTGGCCAATTACGGACAGAGAATAGTCAAAAGAAATTTATACAAACTGCCGCGGTTTACAGTTGCGAAAAAAGACCCACCCTGCCCAAGACTGTTTCCGGCTCATAAGACTAATTTCAGACAATTAGCATCATTATGTACATGAAATTGGGAAAGCTGACCATTATGCGGGCTGAATTATAAATAATAACTGAGAAGGGGGAAAAAAAAAGACGTGGAAAGAAGCAAGCCACCATGTATGTTTCTCCTTCCGAGCCCCTGCGCCCAGCAGGATCGTGGGGATTCCCCCGATCTCTCCCTGTTGGTAATACAATAACGATAATACCTGGCAACCTTACATACGCATTGTTACAACAATAGCATTACACGGAGTCCGGAAGAACATTTAGAACGCAATGGCCATCGTAAAAAAAAAACTTTTTGACAAAGGTCTACATCACCTTGCCCGTGATGTTCTTAAATAAACCTGCGATAAGTGCTCGGATTTTACAGCGGAGTGGCACGATGCCCTACGTTTCCCTCCACGCGGTGGGAGTTCCCGATTAAGGTCTCAACACGTGGAGTGAAACGTCGGGCATCACACCGACTCCAAAATCACGTCAGAGGTGTGTGCGGCACAACCGGAAAAAAAAGAAACCGACGCAGAATGTGTTAAAAGAAATGTCCCTGTCAACACTGCGAATCAGAAGGCATAAGATGGAATTATCACATGCGCTGTGGCTGTTCCATCTCGGACTCCTGCCTTACAATTAATTTTCAATCACTGTAAAGAGTCCCTTTTCACCCAGAGTCCAGCGACAAGACGATGAACAGACGCACGTTTGCGTGTTCCTCCTCCGAGGAAGAAACCTTCAGTTTAGCGTGCTCGCACTTAATGGTCTGTGTAAATGCGCTTGTGTACGTGTACATTTTAGCGTACATCAAGATGCAAGATACAGGAAACTTAAAATTTTAATTGTGCGGCATATGGGCGTAACACCAACCCACCCAGCGTTTAAAAATTGCGGCAGATTGGCCTTTTTGAAAACACACACACACATATGTGCATCTCAACTTAGTGTGGCAGGTCAGCACGTGATCACTTATGAATTCAGGGTGTCCCAGCAACAACAACAAAACAGGGCCCCCTTCGTTTTGTCCACCCTGTGTTGGTTTGAGGACAATAACACGATGGGAAATATACAATTCATTAAAGCCATAACTCTTTTACTATGTTTTAGCGATGCTGTGTTGGCAGTGGCGCAGGACAAATATCACCCAAACCTCTACGTTCATTTAATGTTTAAATAAAAATAACAAGCTGTAAGCAAACATCAATAAACAAACGCGTATACAAGGTAGGGCGCCAAATTCTAAATTTACAGTGGTACATGTTCAACACCAACTTCAACAAATGAGATTAGTCTGTTTTATTTTACTGTGCAATTGCTCGGAATGAGCTGCAAGAGGCTCTATCATTTAAGTGGGCAACCAGTCAGTCGAAAGCTCTGACGAGTTAAGAAAAATAATGAAGAAATACCCCCCCCATCCCTGTATTGTGGATAATATTGGTCGTGAAAAGCCTACGTGTTTAACAAAAAAAATGAAAATGGTTAGACAAACCGCTGGCCGGTCCCGATTGCACATTAACACACACACACTAACACACACGTGTGCGTGCGAGTGCCCGACATTCGGCAGCACTTGTGTGGATGCCTCTGTAAAAAGGTGGGTGGGGGGGGGGTAAACTGCGGAAAAAAATGAAAATGCAATAAAAAATGATTGTGCAAAGAACAGGCAAAAAAGGTTCGGGAGAAGAAAAAAAAATGCCGAATCGATGGCCTGTTTACACAAATGCTTAACCACGTTTCAAGCAACTGCTCGTGGCCCGGTCCTCACTCTTAATTGGGGTCACGTGATCATTATTCCTCAGCCTCATA
This sequence comes from Petromyzon marinus, assembly GCF_048934315.1. NCBI lineage: Eukaryota > Metazoa > Chordata > Hyperoartia > Petromyzontiformes > Petromyzontidae > Petromyzon > Petromyzon marinus. The sequence continues at coordinate 4,242,502 of NC_133677.1, forward strand.
TGTCCCATGCAGCTGCTGTCCCGTCAGGTCACAGCTCTTCTGATTTTTTTATCGTCATCGACCAGGCGATCGATTTTGTCTCTCTCTCTCTCTCTCCCTCTCTCTGCCCTCACATCTCGGCTGAGCGGTTTGAAATGTTTATTTTTGTGGAGCATTTAACCTTACCTCTTGGTGACTGGGCAGTGCTGGTGCGGTGCTTGTGTGGAAATAGGAGGGGTCGGGTGAACGTTTAGGGGAGGTGAAGGGTTGGGGAGAGGAAGAGACAAACACACAAAAAACCCTCTGCAGTGAAAGGAAAGGGACGGCCGATGCAGCAATTACCTGCTTGATGTCACCTCAAACACTCAATCCCATCACCTAATATCATTGGCAAAGTCTTTAAATCAGAACCCAGCATTTGTATTTACACCGGAGAAATCCGATGAGCTATGAAGCGCTTTTTTGCAGATGTCAAGTAGGGGCGGGTCAAAAAGTTAGAACAAGAGCAAACGAAGCAAAGAACGATACGCGTGCAAAGTAGAGGAAAGGTAACCAAATCACCCCCCCCCCCCGCGCCCACCAGGCAGCAAAACAACAATAACAACATCATTGCCAATGGGTGCACAATCTTGTGTGACGAAGACTCAACGTTCGTCAATATCACTGCATTCAAAGGAAGAACAATGCATACGTTCGGTGACGTTTTAGGCAATGGACCCTTTAATGCATAGCGGAGACATTCTGAACGGCCACCGGGCCCATTAACTCTCATTTGATGACGGGCCATTGCCTCACACGTCAACCGATCGTGCTGTACTGTCTATGTACCCGTGTACGTTGAACTTCTTTTGCACGCCGTACGTAGCCAACCGTGCTAATCGGAGGTGCAAGGGGAAGGACAACAAACTAAATACACAAATACTTTCTGAAGCAATGAGTTTTCAAGTATGTGTGTATATACACGCATACACGTGCACGTTTCCCTTTTATGGCAGTGTCTTTAAAGTAACAGGACTAATTATATATATTAAAAAAAATCGCATTATTATTATTTTCACATGCACATTTGTCACATCTAATGCCATTAGTTTCAAAATCAGTTAATGATCTAAGAAGCACATTTCAAAGGAGTTAATTGTCTGTTGAGCATTGAGAGCGCTGCTCGGGCTGGCAGGGAGATAAATTGACCCTCTCGTGCACAGGCACAGAATCCCGACTCGGTGCTACCACAGCCTTGTAATTAATATCGGCATTTTCCCCACATGCCCCTGCTCAAAGTTTTGCAATATCCTCCGAGGGGCACGCATCTCTTCCCAGAATCCAATTCTCCTCTCAAGTTGTTACAGCTTATGCGCTTACCTTAAGTTATTGCCTCTTTTTGCACGCTCAGGCTCGTCTTATAAAAAGGCTCAAATATTGTGTTATAAAGATAAGAAACAAACCTCATCAGCAAAAAAAATTAGGATAACCTGAAACATTTATACGATGGGGAAATAACAGCGTGAAGAATGTTTGTAAATACCAACCGCTTACATATTACCATCGTCATCATCAACAGCAATAACAGGAGCGGCCATGATCAATCCACTGCTGGATGAAGGCCTCCACAATACCGTCACCACCTCTCAGTTTTGCGATGCAACAATCCATCTGTAATATAATCCCTTTGCTAATTGCATACTGCGTATTGTTTTCCCTGTTTGAACATTTGTAAATATTCTAAATCGTTGTTTTTTTTTCCCCCCACGAGTGGGAAGCCTATTTGCCAACACTCTCATGAATTCAACAATACAAGTTTTTTTGGGGGTAGAGCGCGTAAATATATAAATGTGTCGTTAAACCCGCCACCACCCGACACGGCCAACTGGTGTTGGAGAGCCAAGCCGCAACATTTACAGTCTAAGTACGGCGTTTCGGCCAGATTGGTGGCTGTCACCTGATGAAGCTAGTTGTAATTACTGGCGGAACATCGTACTCAGATTGTAAATGTTGTGGCTTTGCTCTCCAACACACCAGTGTGCAGTACTGGTAACGAATTGGCACGTTCTGTTTACGTGACAAACCTTACTAATTGGCTGTGTCGGGTGGTGGCGGGTTTAACGACACATTTATATATTTATGTGATCTAACCCAAAAAAACCTGTATTATGTATGATATTGGTTCGTGAAAGTCTCTTTATTAAACTCTCTTAAAGTGCAAACAAAAATATGAATAGCCGGGCGGTGGTGGCCCAAGCCTGTGATCCAGCACCGTGAAGGCGAGGGGATTGGTGGATCACAGACATGGTATGAGGTGCCATACCCTGGGGCTTGCTAGGAGAAGGCAGCTCAGCAAATTTCAGACGAATATCATCTCTATCTTCTGTATGGGACAGTATTGCCCCCTTGCATGCATGGATTTTCTTGTGGTGCTCCCACATATATGAACGGTAATACTGGTAGGAAAACGTAGTGGACTGGAAGCCCAACCGGGATTAATTCACAGGAGGCAGGGGATTAATTGTGTATGTCTGTGGATGTCTGTCCACGTGTAGTCCGGCAAAACAACCCCCTGCCTCCTCGCGGTGCCAGACGGGCAACTCTGTCGTGGACAGTGCTATGGGGGGAGGGCCAATTCCGATTGGCTTCTCCCCTCATGGCGTCTGTGTCCACCACAGTGGCTAAACGGGGGCTCTGGACGGGTGCGAGGGGCTGGTAACCCCTCCACCTTCAATTAATTACCACTAAACTACGACTGAAATAAGAGGAGTTGGAGACGCTGCTGCTGAGACTGGAGCGTGCCACTAAGAGATGGGGCCTTACCATCAGCCCCACCAAAACTAAGCACCTGCCTGGGTATTTTGTACCATTGGACACTCCACCCCCACAACTCCCAATCGGTGATGGGGCAGTTGTGGAGAGAGTGGAGAGTTTCCCATACCTGGGCAGTGTGCTTATGACCAGCTCCAATTTAACAGCAGAGGTCTCACTCCGAATCAGTCGAGCGGCAATATCTTTTCATCGGTTGCGTAACGCTGTGTGGAAGCTACCTGGTCTGTCGCTCCGTACTAAACTTCAGGTTTTCTCGGCCACGGTCATTCCCTCCCTTCTCTACGCTTGCGAAACGTGGACCCCCCTAATGGAACATCTTCGCCGGTTAGAAACATTTAGGCTAGCCTGCCTACGATCCATCCTGGGTTTAACCAGGCTGGATTGTGTGAGGAGCTCACAAATCCTTGAAAGATCTGGGCGAGGTCCCATCGCTGAGCTCCTCCGGCAGGCAAGGCTGCGTTGGCTGGGTCCTGTAGCCCGCATGCCCAGCCACCGCATGCCGAAACAGCTTTTGTTCGGCCGGATTGAGGGGGCTAAACGGGCGCAGCACGGGCTAGAGAAGAGATGGAGTGATATGGTACAGGAGGACGTGGAGCTGAGTGGACTTGCCGATGACTGGTACCAGCGGTGTCAAGATTGGCCTCTGTGGAGGAGGCTCGTGAAGGACGCTACTGGGCAGTTGGAGGTAGTCGCGCTCCAACAACAACGGAGGGCGGAGGAGCGACGCTCACAACGAGTGGAACGCCGGGTGGCTAAAGCACAGCAGGTTGGCACAGTAGGGGGCACAGGTGGTGCATCAGCCAGTCATCTTAGTTAGTCGACCCGTGGCACTTGGGTCTACCCCGTGACCTCCTGCACGCGGGCGTTCGACACTTCACGTGGCCTCAAGGTGCACATGGCCTGGCACAAGCGTCGTGGTGACATCACCTCCACTTAGTGGCGAATGGCGGTTGTTGTTGTTGTCCACGTGTATCCGGACACCCGGATAAAATGGGAGGGGTGGGGCTGGGTGGAGAGGGGAGGGTGGGGAGGGGAGGGTGGGGAGGGGCTGGGTGGAGGGTGGGGCTGGGTGGGGGGTGGGAGGGGTGGGGAGGGGCTGGTCACCCCGTGGTGCCCTTATCAAACTCAACGTTTAACCTACTCACGCCGGCTTGTGCCCGCCCTCACAGTCGGGCATATTTGCGGAATAGACCACGTGCCGCCGTTGACCCTGGCCATTGACCGAGCAACCCAACGTTCCTACCAGCTCCCTCCGCAGGAATGTGTTTGGCTGATAAAAACATGAAATATATATAGAGGACAACAGAGCTTTGGTTAATTATTGCTGCCAGCTCACCGCCTGCTCACTGCCTGGCTACCTTCCAAACTTGTCCGTTGTTCATAAGCGATTGTGGGTTTCAATTTGCATGAGAGCCGCTATATAAAACGAAACAGTATATCATCACAAAAATGTTTGCGCTGCTGCAGACACCGTGTGCGCGGCTTTTTTTAGTTCAGGCACCAAACTATGCAATTTAACAAGCCTCACGGTCAATGCTTGTTGGGGAGTAACACAAAAACAAATCAATGCGACTGTCAATGGCATGTTTATATCGCTGGGATATTGCAATGTCGAAGGCGGGAGCAATAGTAATGAGCAAACCAAAGCAAAATCTTAGGGTCCCTAGCAGCTCAAGAAACCCCCAGATTCGTCAAAACAATTGCCGTGTCAAAATTCAACTATCAGCTCAAATTCAACGAATAATCAAAAAGAGCTAATAAACATGAACGCCATTAAATCTCTGTCATCTCTATCGCACCTATCTCTCTTTTCTCGTCTCACTAACATCTCTAAGGTTGTCGATGTCACTTCCACCACCTCACTAGGATTGTATGAATCAAAGAGAGAACGCCCCAAAAATAATTTCTCATGAGGCCCCCCGGTGAGCTCGCGCCACCACTGACCATCAATGGATTGAAAATGCTTCATCTGTTTACCCAGGAAAGCCTCACCGAGTCTCAAGGCCATTGGTCATAAGAGTCCCCCCCCCCAGTGTTAAGGGACAATGTTGTTATATATTTCCCCAGGTCGAGTGAATTTACACATGGCCAACTCGTTAAAAAAAAATTATCATATGAAAACGTCACGGGATCTTTAACGTCCACTGCAAAAGCAGATGGCAGATATTTTTAATGGCTAATACATTCGCAGCATTAACCAGGGCAGCCGTGGGGTGTGAACTGTCAACTGCGACTCGGACCAAGTCACCGCGCCGTTTGCATACAATGCCTTCGCAGCACCTTGGTCCTGGCGTCGCCACACCCCACGCTGTCAGTGCAGTGGGCAAAACTTAAAAAAGAGATACACACACACATATATATATACATCTGTAAGGTTCGTCGCGCGCGTGCAGGCTGCCTGTCAAGGAACGAGCATCTTGCACGGGGCACGGGAACGCGGGCATCGATACCACGGGCGTTCTGTCTGCCGCGGTTACGATCAACATCCTGTAGGTCTCGGTGGTGCTTGTTTGAGATCGGAGCTTACCCCCCCCGCCCCGCTTCCTCCTCCCTTCACCGACTTCAACTGCTAACTCACCTCGTCACCAACTCACCCGGCCAGCCAGCCACCGGGCCAGCGAGCCGTCCACCGAGTCACCTCCCTTCTACCCTTCCTTCGCCGGCTCGCCACACTCCATAAAACCTGGAAGGCCGGCCAAAAAGCCAATCTCATCGTCGTGGCCAAGAGGCGAGAAGCCTCTACCCCCCCCCCGCACCGCCTCCACCCGCAGGTCTCTACGGTGCTGTTTGTATCGATGGTGCGCGTCCCCCTCCCCCCAGTATTGTTAGGATCGACTCATGGCCATTATCAAATTAAGGAGCACAATTAGGGCTTGTCGAGAGGGACCCGGGCTGATTGGTGGCTCCCTGTGGCATGGACCCCCCAATTGCCACGCGTGCGTGCGTCAGTGCGTCCGTGCAAGCTGAATGCTCAGCACTTCTATTAGGAAAAACAAAGACACAGATCCCCCGTATAGCCTTGCCAGACTGTTGGGGCAAGTGCTGTTAGAGAGCACCTATGAAGGCCGGTCCAGCACACCAAGGGGTGGGTGGTCATCACCACGCGCGGCCGTCTTTGTCTCCCTCATAGCCATGTTTACACATTGCACCAGGTACTCATTTGAGGCTGAGTCGACCTAGAGGAGGCCCAGAACCGGTGCAGCTAATCGTCACTATTGTTGGCTGTGAGCCGGAATCGAACTCGGGTCGCCGGGTTCATAGCACAGCACACAAACCGCGACACTACCGCTCCCCACTCTATTAGGACGGCAACGCACACACGTACACTCTACGGACTTCAAAAGATCGTTCTACGTTCATTGTTTCAATGCTGCTTAACGTTCTGTAGCTCAGGTCCAACTTTTCTTAAATTACGCACACTAAACCTAGACGTTCGGTACGTAGTAACTCGAGGCCTAGAAAGTCGACGAAAAGCTGTCCAGAGTTTGCTTGCTTTTACAAATGCTGCTGGAAACATTGGTCTGCAAAGGCCACTGGACCAAATGGACTGAAAAAATGTGGAGATAAAGAGCGAAGTTCTGCTTATATATCTTAAACCTTGAATAAATACAATTGCTTGAATTGTTAGAGTATTTGTATACAATGGGAAGGTATACAACAGTCTGTATCATGGCAATTGGTGATAATTATAATCACGGGCCACCATACATTTCAACGTTTACATACCTACTCACATGAGTGCCAATGATTTAGACAGTTTTGGGCTGTAGTGCAGAGGCGGGCCGTCAGGGCCAGCAAGGCCTCTCTGCTGGCCTCGAGATTGTGAGAATCAGAACATTTTATTTTGATAATTTAATATAAATTTTCATTCAGTCTGTGCACGTCATTTCATCGCTACTCTCTCCCTCAGTTGCGCTGCTTCCAGTGCAGCTCATAAATTAGAGCTTTTATCCAATCAGATTTTCCACCTGTGCTGTCTCCGCCTCTCCGGGTGAAAAATCTACCCTGAGGCCTTCAGAATGTCGAGTGAATCCCCTCTGCTTTTGAAGCAAATGGGGACGATGTTGTCGATTGTCATATTCTTTAACCAATCAGATTTCGAGATTGCCATGTTGGGCGTATTCTTTGACACGCCGGAGCCTTCTAGCTGGCCTAGCCGCCTACGTCAGCATTTTTCATGTGGCGTGATCGGAGGGCAAGTTAGTCAACTGAAGTAAAACTAGCTAGCACAAAACGTTGCATCATCTAAGATTTAATTAAACGTTCTTTCGTGACGTTTAGATTTTTAGATGTAGCGCTTAATATTGATTGTGTTATTTGTGTTTTATGGCATTTTTGCTTGCTTGGTGGTCGTATGAGTAAATGTGACTGGTTGTTGTGAGTTTGTCCTTGTATCTTTGGTAATGACATTGATTTGGGCAATGCGATGTCTTTTTGTGATGCAGCATCCTCTCATACTGCGTAATAGTGGTGGTACATCCTTGATGTTTTCAGTCACCATGTATTCATGTCTCTGCAATTAGTGTATTGTAACGCTCGTAGGTGTTGAGCCTCGTGTTAAATCACCTCATTTCACTCGATAAAGGTTACTGCCACTGTGAATATTAGGTGGTTATGTCGAATGACAATAGCCTATAGCCCTAGTGTCATGGTGAGGTTATTCGAAGGCGGTTTAATTGCGGGAGGATATCACTGAAGGCCGAGTTGTAAAATACACGGCCCGCCACTGCCGTAGTGCATTCAAAGATATATGATAACAGTGGTCACTTTGAGTAAAGCAGAGACGAGATCAGCTCATGTGTGGCACCGAGATGTATTCTGGTATTGCGGTGGTGGAAGGCCTTCATCCAACAGTGGATAGATCATAGCGGATGACGACATAAAAAACACATGTTTTGAGGCTCCTTTTAGAAAGGGAGGGCTCTTACGATGTATTTTATTCCCATACGCCATGTCACGAGTGTCCTATGGCAGCTCGCATTTTTATTCTTCTTATAGAATTCGTTATCGTGGTCACAACGTGTTGTGAGTTACACTCCCTTTCATTTTCAGTTGATCAAACTTGTTTTCTATCATTTGATGTTTCGTGTGCGAAGATAGGAACGTTGCAGAAACGTGGAGCTCAAAACAAGGAAGGAAAAAAATACACATTCGGATAATCCTCAAATGCCCTTTTTATAATCCTTGCCGGTCTCAGGCCTCGTCTTTCTCCATCCCAAACATATTTAATTTGTTTCACGTTACCGATTTGGTCGGCGTTAATGCAGAACGGCATAGGCGTACGTACGAACGGCCATTCAACTAGGAAGAGGGTGGTACTATTGATTGGACAATGAGTTTTTCTGTCACCTACCAATATGTTATGCCGTTGTTATGCTTGCACATTGACAACAGAAAACAATGACACGAAAAAGTCACCCTCTTCTCGGTTTTCAGGGGCAAATTGCAAACAGCGCAGAATGTACTTTCACTTTTAGCTGTGGCTGCAAATTGAGGGATCTGAATGCAATTTGCCACTCTCCTGTTCACCACTTTTTATCTCGCACAGTTGGGCCAGTGTACACAAAATACCCTGTAATTTTAGAGCGTGAAATTGCCACGAGCAGAAGAACAATAACTCATCTTTACCACTCTTATCTAGAGTATCCACTATGCCAAAATCATCCATCAAAAATTAACACTGCGTGAGTTCATTCGCTGTACGCATTAACAATTCAGTTTTTTTACGTTTATAATGTTATTTATTTGTTTATTTACCTATATATTTTTTTCCCTCCCCGGGATAAAATGATGAAACCTGGATTAACTTACTTGCAAAAAGTGTATTTCTAGCAAACAGATAGTGGCTTAACTTTAATCCACTTATCAGTACAGGAGGTGCATTGCGGTATTGATCAGGCGCCGCTGTGTTTGTTCGGTGTAAGATGGGTTTACCCTTTGCAACAGATAAACCATATTGGGTCTATACTTTTACAGGATTTCTCCAGCCTCGTGCGGTGCCTCCCCCTGCATTGCACTCGCAGACAAGACCCGAGGCTCACTTAGAAATACAAAATGCATCAGCAGGCGCAAAAAACGTGAACTATTTCCCCACCCCCACCTCTGCCATCCGCTTAAAAAAATAACTATATTAGCGAGCTTAAACAATTGCAACGCTATTTCACTGCACGTTGACGAATGCATCCGAAGCCTATCATGCTAGCACAGGGCGCGGTTTGAGTGTAAAAAGCTAGAGAAATGCTCTAAAACGAAGTCTGGTTTGTCAGCTGCGCTACTGGAATGTATACATCAGTAGAAAAAAAAAATAACAATTGGGAAGTAATTATCGAATACCGGACTGCGGGCTGAAGCAGCAGAGTGCACATACGGATCCTTCACCATCACCTCCACTCCCTTCCTCGTTCCATCTCTCCTCGTCCCGTTTACCTCCACCACCCCTCTCCCCTCCCAAATTCCTTCTCCGTGGCTCCTGCTCTTTTTTTTTAGCTCGCGTTCGCACTACCTCGCTTACCTCCTGCCTCACTCTCTCTCTCGCGCGCGCGCGCGCTGCTCTCAACGCAGATCAATACAAAATTATCAGCGAGCAAACAGGGGCGGGACAGCCTGAATCGCAGCAAGTGTTTGCTCCCAAATCAGGCAATCCATCTTCATATCGGCCAGGGTCAAGAGGCCGGAGGGCAGTGGGGGGGGGGCAGCCAATCTCCGCACTTCATAATTACCCGGCTCTGAAACGGCACCAGGCGTGCTCACGGGCCATGAGGCTTTTGACACGAACTCTGATCTCCTCAAACAAAGGTCTGCCCTACAGTACTGATGAAGCAGCTTCATGCAAACCGCTACGCCAATTAAGAGCAAGTCACCGAGGCTTATCTTCTACGCGTCTCTCTAACGCGCTCGCTTGTTCAGCGGTAGACCCACCGCTCGTCGAGTCTCGGAGGCTAAGCAGAGTTGAGCTTGGTTGATACTCGCCTTGGAGGCTGTTTGGAGTTACACAAGCAGGTATTGTAGAGTTGGGATGACAGTACAGACGTAGATTCTTGAATCTATTTTGTGCGGAGTGGTATCCCGCTGTGTGCGCGAGTGTTCTCCGGGCACTCAGACCAGTTCTCACCCCAGTATTTGAGCACGGCCAGAACATGAAGCCACAAGCCACTGTGATAAATGGAGAACTCGACTCGGCACGCTTTAGAGAAGTAGGCAATGTTAGATTCACTCTTTGGTTCTTTCGGTAAAGTCACGAAAGAACCAAAGAGTATGGATCCTTGCAGTCACGAAAACTTCAAATCTACAATGTTAGATTCCCTGGATGTTGCAGGAGATACTATAAGCAGAATTCGGTTGTGTCTCCACGCATAAATAATCGTATTTTTAGTCCGTCGCCCTTTTAAACTCTCCGGAACAAACTGATCCGACACCATGGATGAAGCACTGAAACTCTGACTAACGTAAACCGTCGGCGTCTCATTAGCAGTGTGAGGCTTGTTAAACAACTGGTGATGGGTCCCCAGGTGTTATTGGCAAGATTTCTCCGTCGAAAACCGTGGGTCCCGATGTTGTAAGGGTAGAGATGTAGGTGGGGAGGCATGAAGGGAGGGAAAAGTTGATGAAATGAAAAAACTGCAAGGCTTAGCGACTACCGGCATGCAACGCGAGTAAACGCGCGTTACAAAGCACACAAATGCGCTCTCTGTTTTCGCACGTCAGTATCTGAGTGACACCGCGATGATAACAACAAAAAACGATAAACGAAGCTGCCTCATGACGATTCCGACTCGGTGGTCACGCAACATTTGTAAAACCAATTTCTAGAAAAAACAAGTGTTCACGTATGAATCACGAAGTACCCAAACGACAGTTTCCCACAACACACAGCAACGCAAATGGCCAGCTTTCCCTCCCACTAAAAATTGCAGTTGCTTCCGTTCACTTTGTAATAAAACGAAGAACCGTATGAAAATGTAAATTACAAAAAGTGAAGTCTGTAATGATGTACTCCACAGCGATGCCATACATTGTGGAAATGTCTTCGCGATTTGATTCTATCGTGCTGTGCACCTGTCTCCTTTGTACCGTCCTGCTCGCGTAATTTATTGCTTTATTTTCCATCTCATTTGTAGATTTCTTCGCTCCGGTAGCCCCCACGTAGTATCGCCATCTCATTCGCGTGCGTTTCACGTAACGCGTTTATGCGTTCACAGTTCCATACTTGCGTCGTAAGCGTAAGGGTTAGGTAGACAACGATACATTGATGCGTCGAGTCAAAACGATGCTCATAACCCGTGCGTCAAATGAAGCACGTGAGGCCCGAATACTTTCAATCTGCATGTGTGACGTATTTAATCGATCCCCGTGGCCCCCGACGATCACGAAGCGACGCTACATTCACCACAACGTTAAAATAGCAATTTTTACATCGAAGCGAGTACTAGAATCGTGACAAATCATTGTCTCCGGAGGGGGGGGGGAGGGATGAGAAAGGGGGGGGGGGGAGTTGTTCGTTGAATCTTCACCCTCCTAACAGCAGTAATCGAGTCGCGCTGACGATTTGACGCGCAGCGAAAACAGAACGGCAACACGCATGAACCTCATGATAAAGTGTTTTGGGTTAAATTGCCCGATGACGCTAGATGTAAGGACCAGCGAAACGTCACGTGACTCAAATTGTGGGCTGAAGTAGTCACTAATTGGCCTTTTGGTCACGTGACAAATCCCGTTACTAATTGGTTGTATCGGGGTGGTGGAGGGTTACGACACATTCATACTTACGCGATCTAACACCAAACACCTTTATTATGAATACTATCGGTCGCGAAAGCCATCTACGCGTTAAAAAAGAAGCCTACTACCCCCCCCCTCCCTCTTGACTTGCGAGTTCAAACCGTCGGCGACCTCCTTTGGCGAACCTCGCAATTGAATGCGAACCGAGGTGCCGGCTGGGCGCGTTGCGTCGGCATTCCGCCGCTGAATTTCACGGCGACAGCGCGCCCAGTGGGGGGGGCGGAGCGACGCCGCGGGGCGCGAGCGCGCGGCGGCGGCGGCCCCGCCCCCCCTCCCGCCGGCCCCGCCCCCCCTCCCGCCGGCCCCGCCCCCCTCTCCCGCCGGCCCCGCCCCCCCCTCCCGCCGGCCCCGCCCCCCCTCCCGCCGGCCCGCGACCCGGCTCATCGCCATGCATGAGGCTCGGGGTTATGCAGATCGCAGAGAGCGCGGTCGAGGCAATCGCTGGGACCGGGGCCGGGGCGGGGCGGGCGCTCTGCGCCCTGCGCCGAGGCCGCCGCATTCCTCGGCCCGTCACCACCACCCCCCCCCCACCCGCTATTAGAGGCCTAAGTGACAAATCTCTCCCACGCCCGGGCTTGACACCCTTTTATGATTAATGGCCTGATTATTGGGAAGGCCCTATAGCTCGGTCGTCTACTCTGCTTGATGCGCTGTCGGCCCGTTTGTGATAGAGCGCTGCACGACGCTGTCATGTCCGATTTATTCCGCGTTGTAACGGCCGGCGAGCCAGGGAAGCCCCCCTCCCCCCCCCCCTCCAAACAAGAGCTGAATTTCGTCTTTCGCGTTCGCTCTGCATGCGTCGACATCTTTCAGCGCCGTTTTGAGAGCGAGCTCCGGCGTATTTACATTTAAAGAGCTGCCCGTCCAAACATCAGCTGCGCTAACGAGTAAAGCCGAGAGAGCAGGCAGCGAGTGCAGGTCAAGTTTATCCCAATTATGTGCAGATCTTTGTTCCAAAAAGGCCAAATTCCAACCCCGCATCCCAGAGGTGCCATCCATCTGGTTGGATATTGGACTCTGGGGTGGGGGAGGGGGGGGGGATTTTTTTTTTACTGATGAACCACCCAGCATCAACGATTGCGAGATTCAGACCGCAACTGTGAAAGGCAAAAAAATCATCAGAATATCAAGGAAAGGGAAAGCGCTGCGTGATATTCTCCGAGACGAGGTGCATTTTGGCCACGAGACACGTCTCATCGACAGGCACTGCGGATCGATTCTCTGGCCGAAATAAGTGGTGGCATTTATTTCCCCACATCTGATGCGTTCCGAAATGTTAACGGTCTTCCTGTCCCTTTTATCTTTGATGGAATTGTCCTGCCGGTCTTTGAAGTGAGCAGCATTAGACTTTATGCCAATACACTTGGACCCATTGCAAGAGCACACACTAATTTTTCACGAAGAAAATATACTCGCTCAAAAAATAAAACGTGAACCCCGTAACAAAGCCTCCTCCAAAAAAAAACATTCAAAGGCTTCTGCTAACTAAATGTCGTTTTCCTTAGGATGTGTTGAAATACATGTCAGTCAAAAGGACATCACCTTGACTTGTTAGCAGTGGCCAAGTGCTCAGAGGTTTGTCCCTAATGTTTAATTTAATGCAATAGCAGTGACACTGCTGACTTTTCTAATCTACTCCAAAGTGAAGCGCTGTAATCTGCTTTAACCCCCCCCCCCCCCCCCAAATGTGGTCATCGTCTAATTTAAGCGTGCACATTTTAACCACTCTGGTTGCGTCGTACAACTAAAATGGTAGCAAAATGAAGAAACATGCAGAAGGCTGAATGCGAACGAGTGGAATAGTGGACAGATAAATGACAAACTCATGCAGACACCCAGCCGCACACAGACACCCAGTCGCACACAGACACCCAGTCTCACGCAGACATCCAGCCTCACACAGCCTCACACAGACACCCAGCCTCACACAGACACCCAGCCGCACACAGACACCCAGTCTCACGCAGACATCCAGCCTCACACAGCCGCACACAGACACCCAGCCTCACACAGACACACAGCTTCAACACCCAGTCTCACGCAGACATCCAGCCTCACACAGACACCCAGCCGCACACAGACACCAAGCCTCACACAGACACCCAGCTTCACCAGACACCCAGTGTCACGCAGACATCCAGCCTCACACAGCCTCACACAGACACGCAGCCTCACACAGACACGCAGCCGCACACAGACACCCAGCCTCACACAGACACCCAGCCTCACACAGACACCCAGTCTCACATAGACACCCAGCCTCACACAGACACCCAGTCTCACACAGACACCCAGTCTCACACAGACACCCAGTCTCACGCAGCCGCACACAGACACCCAGCCGCACACAGACACCCAGCCTCACACAGACACCCAGCCTCACACAGACACCCAGCCGCACACAGACACCCAGCCTCACACAGACACCCAGCCTCACATAGACACCCAGTCTCACACAGACACCCAGCCTCACACAGACACCCAGCCTCACACAGACACCCAGTCTCACATAGACACCCAGTCTCACACAGACACCCAGTCTCACGCAGCCGCACACAGACACCCAGCCGCACACAGACACCCAGCCTCACACAGACACCCAGCCTCACACAGACACCCAGCCTCACACAGACACCCAGCCGCACACAGACACCCAGCCTCACACAGACACCCAGCCTCACACAGACACCCAGCCGCACACAGACACCCAGCCTCACACAGACACCCAGCCTCACACAGACACCCAGTCTCACGCAGACATCCAGCCTCACACAGCCTCACACAGACACGCAGCCTCACACAGACACCCAGCCGCACACAGACACCCAGTCTCACACAGACACCCAGCCGCACACAGACACCCAGTCTCACGCAGCCGCACACAGACACCCAGACTCACACAGACACCCAGCCGCACACAGACACCCAGACTCACACAGATACCCAGCCTCACACAGACACCCAGTCTCACACAGACACCCAGTCTCACGCAGCCGCACACAGACACCCAGCCGCACACAGACACCCAGCCTCACACAGACACCCAGCCGCACACAGACACCCAGCCTCACACAGCCTCATACAGACACCCAGTCTCACGCAGACACCCAGTCTCACGCAGACATCCAGCCTCACACAGCCTCACACAGACATCCAGTCTCACGCAGCCTCATACAGAGACACATCCTCACCCAGATACCAAGCCTCACGCAGACACCAAGCCTCATGCAGACATCAAGAATTAAGGGGGTGGACACATGAAGGCAATCATTTTCGCAAATGACGGTGCAATCGTTATTGCATTGCTCTCTGACCTCAGTGACCCCGAGCCTGATTACCAGCCATGGCTAACATCAGTGGTGAAATCTGAACCTGTCCTGGGCACTCCCTCTGTTTCACCAACCCGCACTGACTAGCATGGTGAAGTATGGTCAAAACACCCCGATAGATTACATGGTGTTGGTGGTCTTGCTTAATTGTTGTACATCAGATTACATTTCACCAATTAAGCCCAAAAGAGACAAAAACGGCACATTTACCTAGGTTTGGCTCGTGTAACTATTGGACGGTGTAATGATGCAATGACTCGTTGATTAATATTGATTGGCAAGTTCACGCTACATGCATTAAAACGCGGGGTTTTCTATTTGTGTGTCTTGCATAATAATAATAATGGGTTAATGCGATCCCCACCTCCAGCCACTGAAGGCAGCTACATTCGCCAGATTAAAAAAAAAAGAAATTGATTGTGAAATCGGATTGCAACCTTTGAATCTCGACAATTTATTGAATCGTCGGGTGGTGTGGATAATTATTAATCGGCTAAATAACAAATGAAACCGTGATACTATTTTTAGGAAAGCAAATCGATATGGATGCCACTGCTGGATAGGCGTCCGACAGTAGTGCGATGAAAACGCAACGAGCGTCGCCGCGCTCCGCAGCACACGATGCGTCACGACTTGTTACGAATCGAAACAAACAATTAAAATGTTAGTCCTTACACGGGGGCTTTGTCGACGCATGCAAATCGCGAGCTTGAGAAGGGAAAAAAAATCCAACATTTGACAACGAACACACAAAAAAAGCCCAGAGGCAATTTTCAAATCGTGTTATTTTTTTTTATTTAAAGCTTTCGTGACTGCAGGGATTCATATTCTTGGTTCTTTCGGTAAAGTCACGTAGAAGGGAAACAATAAAATAATTAAAATATAAAAGAATAAAATTCTCACGACGTTTCGACTGCAGCACAAGCAATCATCATCACCTGATGATGATGAAGCATTCATGATGAAGCATTCATCATCACCTGATGATGATTGCTTGTGTTGCAGTCGAAACGTCGTGAGAATTTTATTGTTTCATATGTTTATTATGTTATTGTTTCCCTTCTACGTGACTTTACCGAAAGAACCAAGAATACGTGTTATTATTATTATTTTCATTATTTTGTTTGCGAGTTTGCATTTGCCAAGTACGTCTGCGGTGATTCGTAGCCCTGCGATCGATACGCACGCGTAGGATTTCTCACTTGAGATTTCGCAGCAACCTAAGCAGATTATATATTTTATACGCGCGTTTAAAAAAAAACGTCGTATTTTTGTGTAATAATATTAGTAGCGTGGTAAGAGTAATAATAAAATAACGTCGCAAAATTAAGTACTATGCGTGGAAGTGCATAACAACTCCATTAGCGAGGTTGTCATGAAATAAGGGGGCCGCTAATGTGACACACCATTTTGCCGGGAACATAAAAGTGATTGCTAAAGAAATGGAACCTAATTGAATAACATCGCCAAACAATGAAGGAGCCATCCCTGTGTGCATTTTAGGCCGCCTGTAAGAGGCACATTAGTTAACCTGGCGAGCCAGCAGGCATTAATCGTAATTAGGCGCCGAGTGCGAAGTGACGGAAGGCATTGCACCGAACCCAACAAATAGGAAGAGACACATTATATTGGGTTTACAAACGGCTATTGATTTAGAGGATGCCTGGCTAAGTGCGACATTGCTGCCTAAAACACGGCACGGCCGTTGTTTATTTATTTATTTAACCCATTCGAGGATCAGAAAACATCTGCGAGCGCGCGCGCGCGTGCTTGTTAGTCACATGCTTAAGTGTTAATGAGGCCTTTTTGTGCTTTTTGATAACGAGCAGCAGATTAGGTGTTTGCTTTTCTCAAAAAAATGTTGAAGTCGAATTCGCTTCTCACTCAATAGAGCAAGGAGTGGCGCTCACCTATTTGTTGGAAATTCCACGTTCCTACGTCAGGGGTGATTGGATTATTTTTCTTCTTTTTTGGAAAACCACTGTTGACCTCCACCCACAAAGTGGTACTCAATTTACCAACCCCGGAGGGAGGGATGAAAAACTGAGTTCAACCCCCTACTGGGATTTGATCGCGAAACCTTTTGATTGTGAAACGGCGCAATCTATCATCATCTCACCCGAACGGTAAAACTTGGTAAAAAAAAGGTTACATTAATGCGTTAACATAAAATTTATGAGATGTTATTCTTCACGTTATGAATAACTGTTTCATTTATAGTACATGCGTGTGCACACACACATGCTTTACATAATTTGTTGTAGTGTATAAAAAACAACGGATATTTTTGCTCCAACCAATGGGGCAATTGCCCCACCTTTCTCATTAATAAGCAGCAAGGCTAACAAAGCAATTTTAATAGGTCGGGCGATCTTAACAACAGATATCCACCGCAGCCTTCAAAAACCCGTTCACAGCTCGCTCCGCCACTTTTGACTGGTGGTCAGGTCAAATAGCAAACACTGCATTAAGTCAAACATTGGCAAACATCTATTATCCAAAGCATATTTGTTGCCAATTAATGTCACTTTAATTGTAAATTTGCGTACAAATACACTTGTTCGATCTGCAGCGGGGGCGTCTCCATCGCCAAACAAGACGAGGGGGGGGGGGGCGTAAAGCAGGACGGGTTTTTGAACACGTGCCAAATTCTCGCTGCCTTCATTTAAAAAAAAATCTAATTCCATCTCTATGGGCTTTTTATCCCCAGCACATGAAGCCCCCAGCAACTACGTGAACAAGTATTGAACGCTGAACGCACAGTGCTCGCAAAAAGAGATATAGCACGCCGATTGCATGAGCCCCGGACTGGTAGCGCGGCCTTCTCTTATTGGAGACACGGGGATAAATAATGAATGGGGTTTAAAAACAATCTTGTCGGTACACTTGCTTCTTTTTGGCTGCTTTAAATATTCTTGCAGAGATTCAGGCGGACATGTCATTTCCTTCGTAAAGCATTCGTTTTTTTCTCCTCCTTTCAGGTTGTTTTGTTTCATAGCAACAACAAAAAAGACTAGGGGAATGTTATGAAACTTCGGACACAATCATGGCAGCGCGCAGAGCCTTGCGAATGGCCCTTCCCGTGCGAGATGAACGCGTTATTATACTCGTGTCACTTGGCTAGGGCTCTCGTGTGCAGAATGTCAGGATTCCCCAAGCCACCTGCCTGCCTCTTAATTGCGCACATTTGTAGAGTCTCCCCGTCAAGTTGCGAGTTCCCAGCCCGACAAGCCCAACCCCACCACCCACCCACACCACCTCTTCCACCGAGCAGCCCAATACAGACCGTAATTCTGTGATGTGTGCACTCCCTTAGCCCGTGATGAGTCAGAGAGACACCGCCGTACATGCGCACGCACGCACGCGGACACACACACACGCCCACAGACTTTAAAGACGGGGAAGAGTCAATATTTGCCATCCGCGCTTAACATGATGAAATGGGTGTTAATGCAATGCGGGGGTTGTCTGGCTGCCTGAACACACGGGAATCTCGGGGCGGCTTAGACCGCCCTACGACCACGCGGTCTCTCCACTAATTATTTCCATTGAGCCAAGGTACTGCGTGCGTTGCGCGTGTCAAATTTGTCACCACGAACACACACGCGCGCTGCTTTGCTCAAAGGCCATTAACGATAATCCTATCTCAAGGTTATTTTGCGGCATATTTCCTTTACGCACGCGTAATGATTACAGGCGAGTGGCCAAATCACGTGCAACCGTGGTTTGTTTTGAAATTGTATTGGTTGGAATTTGAATGGCGTTACAAGGGCAAGAGTCCACTCCGTTGCCTTTCAAAGACCGCCCGCTACGCGTTTGACAATCAGAAACGAACCGTCTATTTTGTGATCGATAAATGATTTCAAGTTCCCTTACTTTCAAGAAGGCTGTGTCACGCAGAGGCTAATTCACCATGTCAGGGTTCTAAGCCGACACCTTGGAGGTCCTGGGTTCAAGCCTCGGGGTTGGCAAGTGAGAAGAAAAAAGAATCCACGTTACTGTGGTTTGGAAGGGTGCTCAAGAGCGCCGGGGTGGTGTTTCTCAACCCAATCATTGGCGACCACGCCAACAACAACAACAAAATGTTCCCAGAATAAATGCGCTCAATTTCTCGTTGGCAAAATATTCCAGCGCGAGAGTACACGAATAGCGGGGGATGTTACGGGCTATTTGCTTTATTTAGTTAGTCCAGTGGGGGGGCGGGACACATATGAAAGTTTTTTAATGCGTTACTTATAAACGTATTGGTGGGTGTGCATACGTCTTTTCCGTGTGTCTATGTGCACGAAAGATACATTGCAGAACCATGAAAAATAGCTCGGCTTGAGGCCTTCATCCAGCAGTGGATTATTCATGGCTGCTGCTGCTGATGATGTTGATGTTGCGCATTGTATATGACCGGAGGTCTAGCAATATGCTGATTTGCATTGATTCTTAAGCTCGTCATACATGCATCAAATATGACGCATATCAATCCATGTTTTTCGATTCGTGAATCCAATGCATTCACATGACTGCTGCAGTCACTCGAGATGCTACACTAATCACTATGTCAAGAAATACTTTCTATTTTCGTATCAAATCGTGACATCACACAACAAAAAAGTAAATATCGTCATTTTGCCGAGTATAGACCGTCAGACAATTTATGCCACACACACAAAATCTTGACTACAGTACTCACAGCTGTACGTGTAAACTGCACAATAAATATTCGGTATAATGTGCACATATTTTTAGATAAAGCCACCTCTAAAAAAATTCGTCCTCTAAAAAGGGACGGGATGGAAACATTGCATCGGTGATGATATTTAAAGATTAAGCCAACTTTCTGACTAATATCACAACCATCAGTGCGAGAAGATTATTGACCAAAATGTTGACCCATTATTGTCACTACCAATACCAACTAATTCCTGGCTCCCCTGTACAAGATAATTAAAAACCACACCAGATGCAACATTTCAATACGCAATGTATGCTAACCTTGTTTTGTTTTATTCCTTTTCGCTTTTCCTATTTGAGTCGGTGTGCCCATCGCGAAGTAATAGACCCAGGCAGCCTATTTTTGTTCAGCGGAGCTGGCCTAAATTATCTTGTTTAGCCACAAACAGGCGCGCGCGTGTGTGTATGTGTGTATGTATGTGTGTATGTATGTGTGTGTGCGGAGTGGTGGCGTAGCGGTTAGCGCGCTGCGCTGCAAACCCGGCGACCCGGGTTTGATTCCCGCTCACGGCCAACACCAGTGACGATTATTTGTATCTGTCCTGGGCCTCCTCCCCTAGGTCGACTCAGCCTCAAATGAGTACCTGGTGCGGTGTGTAAACATCGCCACTGGGGAGGCAAAGGCGGTCGGGCATGGTGTTGGCCACCCACCCCCTCGTCTGCCGTGCTGGCCTTCATGAGGTGCTCGCTAACAGCACTTGCCCCTACAGTCTGTTCAGGCTATACGGGGGATCTTTTTAAATCTTTGTGTGTGTATGTGTGCGCGTATATACACGCGTCGTGTTTACAGCGTCGCGTTATGCATGGCCGTGGGCCGGCCCCGTCTGTGCGTCTGTGTGATTGGCCGGTAATGGAGCCCAGCATTCCCCCCCCCCCCTTCGCGGGCTATGGAAATTGCGCGGCGTGGCAATTCATCATGGTTAAGCGGGCTGTCTGTGGCGGCTTTGCCGAGGTCAGGCTATCAGAGGCGCCGACGCGCGCAATGCGCCGCCAACCGCCGTAATCGAATACAAATACAAACTTTATCGCCTCCGATGCAAGCGAAACAAAACGCGCGCGGGAGATCAAATGAAAAGGGATTTAAAAAGGAGTGGTGGTGATATAGACACACATGCACACTCTCTCGCGCGGTCAGACGCGTCTGCTCGGAGAGACAGCGTCCACGACTTCACCAGTGCATTACCGTAAAAGTCTATTAAATCAATCTGTGGCCATCACCGCTGACACGCCGACACATTTTACATTCAAATGCCCGCATTTAAAAAGGTTAACCCTTGTGCCTCCGCTGTGGGCCCGCAATGTATTTTCTATTACAGCGCATGCAGTCCAATTTCATGCATGTTAAGTAGTCGCCTCTCACTCATCGTGAACATAATGAACTGAAGGCCGTTTGTTTGTGGTCCGAGAGGTGGTAAATTTGAGTTAAGAAGAATACCCCCTCCGCTAAAAAAGCATTGCAGGTAATCTTCGCAAAATATCCATGCAGATAACTTTTTTTTTCAAGGAATCGTGGCAACTCTACGTTAGGACACCGACCGCGTCAGTTTACCTTGTTTTGCACAGACTGCAGAGGCATGGGACGTTCACGCCTGCGGAAGTTATTTAAACGCGCGACACATAAAGAGAAAGCCACTCACGTAGAGCTCCCCTGCAGTCAAGTGGAACACTCCCAGCTGTCAACGTGTCTGCTTATCATTGGGAGGGAATCTGAACTTCGTATCATCGTGTTAGACCGGTGTGCGGTGGTTATCACAGCTGCCAGATCATTGCATTTCAAATGCAAACAGAGCGTCTGAACAGCGACATTCGTGATTCCGATAGCAATTCAATTACGAACAAGCGTGCGTTGCAGCTGCATGCCGCAATTAATTTTAGAGCAGCGAATGGATGAGCCGCCCCGCTGACAAAACGCGGGCACTTTTTACAAGTGCCCGCGTAACGTTTAGCATCTTGGCAGCGACACTCGGCGCCACGTACGAGTCAAGAGTGGCAAAGTCTGTTTCTCTTTTTGCTACATTTAATGGTCACGAGAGATGACATCTGTGCTAGGAAATAATCAGAAGATTTTCCAGCTTATTCATTGCTAAAAAAACAAAAACCCTGTTATCCACTTGAGGAATGAGTAGAAGCTTCTACGATATCTCTGTGCACAGTCTAATGGAGCTTGTCTGTGAAGAGATCTTCAAATGCAATAAATAAAACCAAACTAATCACGTGTAGCAACCACAAGCGCTTGCCACTGCACACGGGGGCTGTCTGCTACGGCAAATATTTCGAGTGCGGGACTTTTATTCTTTAGTTAGTTCACAGCGGCGGTGAGTGGTGTGGGAAATGACAATTTTTATGTTTTTTTTTTTCCGGCAATTATTATCGGCGAGTGTAAAACATAGCCGATTAAAAAACATTTAAATAAATTACAAATATAGTTTTTGCTGCGTGGGTCCCCCTGGTGCAGAGCGACAGTTGGTCCCGCCACAGAGCAAGCAGAGAAGGCTGCCATCTGGCTCGCTGCTCCTCGGAGACGCGAGGAAGCACCTAAAGTCAGCCCACAGGTAAGTTAGGTCTCCCGCTAGATTGTCCACAACTGGCACATCCACCCAGCCGCTCGGGAATTTTTTTTTTTGCCTTTCCTATGCTCACGAGGACCGGGGAATGCGTGCGATACGCGCGTCAATGTGAGAACAGCGATGAACGCAATGAAAGCCATATGTTGGTTGCCTCGATCCTTGGATGAGTCAGAGCGTTGTGTCTGACATTGCTTATCTAGTGAGCTTGCGTCTGGTCTCAGAAGAAGCCACATGAATCACCGTCCCCTACAATTCTTAAAAAGCAAACCTTCATATTACTGCTCAAAGTTGATTCAACTCTGACCATTGGTGGTGGTTAGCTAAGAATAACAAAGTGTAGCCCCCTCAATGCTATTTACCAGCTCCAGCATTCAAATACAGCCTACACAGCCACACCTCTTGAAGCTGGACTCCGTGAGGGAACACGAGAGGTCATCAATGGCATTAGCACTGGGAGGACTGATTATATAATCAGGGAACTCGTGCTCTTGGGCATCAGTCCACCACGTGCGCTGCTCGTCTCTAGCTTTTGGACAATGACGTATTAACAAAAAATAATTCATTAAAACAAATTGATGCCGTACCCCCCAAATAATATTTGCACCTGCCGCCGTTGACTCTGACAAGTTGGCTTAATCTGTAATTTTTGCTGTGGAAATGCGGAATTTTTTTCCAGTAAAACTAAGCCTCCCTGGAACACTAGGATGAGGGTTAATTGACCTGGCGAAGGGACCTGCGGTCACGCCAAACGCATCGTTGGAATATAATTGAGCGAGAGACGGAGAGAAAGGAAAAAAAAGCAAGGAATGGTACGTTAACAAAACAATCGCCCTTCAACGTCTGCAACGCCGAATTTCAGCCCACGGTACGTGGCGATGGCACTTTTTTCGAAAATCAAAGGAAAAAAATAAACCTTTGCGGGGATTTTATTTTGAAACTGCGAGAGATAGTTGCATCGTTTAAGACGGCGCGGTTCTCGGGCACGCGTGAAAAGGCTGCAAGTTTGTCTCGCGACCCCCGGCAGACGATAATATCACCGCGCCATTGATTTGTCAAATGTTATAAAAGCGGCGATAACACCCGGCAGGGCCGCGTCAGCCGGCCCGGCCGTGTACTGACAGGAAGCCAATACTTTCCTGCCAGCAAATATGGCATCCGTGGTGACAGGCAGCAAGGGGGCGCGCTGGGTGCTGGCGAGGATGGGGGGGCTGGGGGGGGCTTGGGTTGAGAAGGGTTTGGGTCGAGGAGGAGGCGGGGGGGGGGGAGCTGGAGGAGAGAGGTAGGGGGTGTGGGTGGATTGGGATGGAGTCTTGAATAAAAAAAAGAGTGGGGTGGGGGGGGGAGAGGCAGCAAAAAATCACAACAAAACCAAATTCAAACCGCTGGACACTGAGAAATAAATGATAGAACAAATGCGTAGGGATTTTCGAGGGGACGGGGGGGGGCACTTCAGCTTAAAAAGCAGCAAAGCATTAAAGTGACAGGATCCGTGCGGCCGTATTGAAGTTCACGCGCCGCAGATAGAATTCGTTTTTATTTCAGCGGGGGTATCCGTGCATCGCCGCGTTAAATGAATTATTATAGAAGCTCACCAGGCCTGATGTCAAACGGCACTGCGAGTGGATTTGTTTGGAACTCTGTAATCCTCGGAATTGCACGGAACTTACTTTTGATAAAAGGGTGCACACAAACACGTGGCCACTGTGATATTTACCAAAAAGATTACCAACCTACATTATAATGATTACGTGAAAAAAAATCACAGTATGATACTTTATACAAAAGCGCAGTGATAAAAAGTAAACCTTTCTTTGAGCAGAAACTAAAAAAAATGCTCTCTCTATGCTGTATATCTCGTGCGATGTGTGTGTGTACATCACACGTTCCCGTTTGCTCGGGGAATTGCATCGGTCGTAATAATTTTCCGCAGCACACCGCAATTATTGCTTTCATTTTAAGCTTCGATTTGATGTGGTTTTGTTTTTTTGTTCATGAAGCATTCAGGAGTAATTTCCAGTTTGCCGCAGCTTTATTAAGAGAGAGAAACGGACACGTGGGGTAGTAAAACTCGACAGGCAGATGCGCGTGGCGCTCTCAAAATGACTAGGTTATTGTTCCTCTGTAATTATAAAAACGCACCGTTTTGCAAAATCTTCCGTTGTGGGTTATTCGACGGTTCCTCGTCGGATGCGAGTTGCCGCAATTAAAGTAGTAATTTTTCTGGGCGCGGAGTAGATATTGACATTTATGGCTTTAGCACCATTTCCCCGCTGTAGCATTTGCTCCGAGGCAGGAGCCACAGTCGGTAATTATCCTGTGCTGTTCGGCAGCATCCATAAACCCTCATCACCTCGGGTTATCACGTGACTGCCACACGCCGACACTACATCATCTTTTTTTAAAGCCGTGCCGTCGTTTTGGTAGCAATCCGATTTTTAGCGGGACCGCAGAAAATCGCCGACACGTGTAAGTTAGGCGGTGCGATTGTTTTGTTCGCTCGCCTTTCAGGTTAACTTTTTGGGCGAATTAGTACTGAATGTTCCGATGATTGGTTACCCCAAGCTGAGATTAGCACGGGTGGCTACGTACGGTGTGAAAGTAATTCAACATACATACATTCGTGTGTTGTTCAATTTTGGCGGTGGCAAAGGTTATTTAAAATGACGACGCTTAAAATAATTGATTAATGGATTTTTTAAGCCCACCATGTATGCAAATAGCATGTGGACTTTTGAAATTTAATTATGATTTACGTAACAGGTTCACGTGACTCCTACAACTACCAGTGGCTGCTACATTCCCTGCAATGTTAAAACATGATTCAATTCCTCATTCGTAACTTGATCCTGCATAATGGGAATTAATCGAACCACCAGAGGGGTGAATCACCACATCCCTTCTTTAAATCCACTATGAATATCCACCACTTATTTTATTAAACAGACATTTATTGTCGACCAAATTAAAATAAACTCCCCCTGCCCTCACTTATTAATCTTCATCATTCTTCAATTCTCTCCAAACTCAAGGACAACTCTGATTTCCAGAAATCACCACAGCACACTTTTCATACATGTCCATTAAACCATGATAATGTTGCATTGTGATCAGCCGGTTTCATAATTGACCCAATAACAATCTTGATTTGAGGACAGCTGAGAATCCATTGAAACTAAACCAGCCTCTCTTACATGGGAAACCTGGCTAATAAAAACAACTACAGGACACATGTTCATTTAAAAAAAAACCCACTAAAAAACAACAGCACACAATGACAAAACGTGATCCAAAATGAGAACATTAAAATCATTTGTAACATCAGACAAGAAATATCACTTAAGTGGTGTAACATTTAAGAGGGAGCTTTAAAATCTAAGTACATTTGAACTATATGAAGGTGGAAGGAAATGTAAATGAACATTTAATTTTTTATTCACAGAGATATTTTTTTGTGGTAGAACATCTCCAAGATTCTGTGCTTAAGCAACTTATATCACGTATTTCAGAATCAAAAAATTATCCTGGAGAAATCCGATGACCTATGAAGCTCTTTGTCACAGACGTCCAGTAGGGGCGGGTCACAAAGGTACAACAACAAACAACACATCAAACTATTTGAAGGGGCACCCCCAGTGACAGCTGTCCCTTTGTGGCACGCGATGACTCAGCAGCCACGTGACTATCGCAAGGGGGCATTTGCCTCTCCAAGTCAGA
Organism: Petromyzon marinus; assembly: GCF_048934315.1. Taxonomy (NCBI): domain Eukaryota; kingdom Metazoa; phylum Chordata; class Hyperoartia; order Petromyzontiformes; family Petromyzontidae; genus Petromyzon; species Petromyzon marinus. The sequence goes on from NC_133677.1 coordinate 4,268,405, forward strand.
GAGTCCCAGTGCCCGTTCCTTCCAGAAAAAATATCATTGTTAATACAACACAGTTCGATTATCTACTGTGTTAAAACATCGTCATCTGGCCCAGCAAATTGTCCGGGCGAAACTCACGACGAGAACGGGGATATTTTTTTTTTCCCACTTCAAATAAATGGAACTATGGAACGATGGAATGGGTTTGCACTCCCCGACGTTGTGTCCAATGTCGCGGTGCGTTCTTAATTGGCGTTCACTTGCCGCCTCGTTCGCAATATCTCACAGCCCCGCGGTCACGAACGGATAAACACACGAGGGATATTCAGCGTCATCGTGCCCCGTCATGTGCTCGCGGCTTGCCTCATACGCGCTCTTCTAGATTGAAAAGTAATTTCATAGTTTCAACAGTCACTTACTTTGAACTGCCTTTTTGTGTTCAGTTGCGTTGTCCTTCCGCCGCACCTCCGATTAGCACGGCGGGCTACGATGCGGCGCGAAAGAAGTTCTACATACGTACAACGCGCATGCATCGGCATCCCTCGCCGAAAGTGTCTTCAAACAAGCCAGAGCCGCGCAGGATTTGCTCCCTCTGGTAGAGAATTAGCGACTCAGGAGGCGCGAGGAACCACAGACGAACAGGAATGCAGCCACGTGGCGAGCCGGCGCCTGCAATTGCCCAAGTTCCGCGGTCCTCTACAGATGAAGGTGTGAAAAGCCAATGAGTGAGTATTTGCATGTTGTATATAATTGGTTCACGTAACTGCTGCGGCCACTAGCGGTGCTACATTCCCGACCAAAATATTTTTGGGAATTTAATCCTGAATCAAGACAGTTCCTGGGATCGCTGGATTGATCGGGTCATATATTTCCTTGCTTAAAACAGGCGATTTTGAAACTAGCACACAGAGAGAGAGAGGGCTACGGTTTAAACATTCCGTCGATGCCAAATGTCTGTTGTATCTCTGACAAATCGTTTTTTTGTTTTTCTCTCTCACCAGAATGAAGCTCTGAAATGTGCTCGTGCACTTGAGTTGGAGAGCAGGAAGACGTTGCTCTGCAAGCAACACCCCACGCGCACTCCCAGTCCGTATGCCCAGGCAGAAGCCCAATTACGATCCGCGTTTAAAGTTGTGCTTCGACGTGTCGCCATGGCAGGGCGGGCGAGAGCGGCCTAGATTTGTCACGTTTGGTTTGAAGTTGTGGGGGTTGCTAGGGGCGGCGGCGGCTGGGTGTAGCGGAGGGAGTGAACCAGCTGTCTGCCACCTTTCATAAACACAATTCATTAAACAGGCGTGCGCGGCACACACGCGTGCCGTAACCGAATCGCGCGGGCTACACCCGTGCACACTGAAGCGTGCGTCAGCGCTCAACACGCGCGTGCGAATACGCACCCGCGTGTTTATAATTCGATATAAAAAATATATATGAATGTATGTTTAACTTCTTTCGCACCGTACGTAGCCAACCGCGCTAATCTGAGGTGCGGGTGATGGACAACAAACTCACACACAGAAAGCAGTTCTGAAGAAATGAGTTTTCAATCGCGATTGTGTTATAACGGTGAAACAGAAGATAGTGTATACTCCGGATTATAAGGACACACTTTTTCTTCCTCTGGATTTGTAAAGCTAAAGTTAGAGGTGAATCTTATAATCCATTAGGCGTATGTATGTGGAACTTCTTTTGCACCGTACGCTGCCAACCGTGCTAATCGTAGGTGTGGGGGAAGGACGAACTAAACACAAAAAGAAGATCTCAAGAAATGTGTTTTCAAACAACTGCATTTTGTGTTTAGTTTGTTGTCCTTGTATCTGTGTGCACGTGTGTGGCGCTAACAGCACTTGCCCCAATAGCATGTTAAGGCTATACGGGGGATCTTTGTCTTCGTGTGGTGCTGGCTACCCACCCCTCGTGTGCCATGCCGGCCTCCACAGGTGCTCGCTAACAGCACTTGCCCCAAAAGTCTGTAAAGGCTAAACGGGGGGGGAGGGGGGTTCTTTGTCTTTGTTGCAGGTGCGCGAGACCAGAATTGTATCATTTCATTTCCATTTGGCACAAGTTCGAGTTGCACCTGAAACAATCCGGAGAGTACGCGAACGACAAACACCAAACAGTGTCCACAACTCTGTTGCCGGGCTGAATGTAGACGGAGGCAAAAGTCAGCGATCGTCCAACAACAGCGGACAACGCTCGGCACTGAAGTCCATTCCAGCGCCGTGTATATATATATTTTTTTGACCCGAGTTAAAGTGATCGAGAGAGAGAAGCCCTGCGGAATCGCGGCTTAGTGTGGGAAGATACCCTCCTGTCCCGGGTGCTTACACCACTGTTTGCACACCGTGAGTGCCGCATGATCCCATTATCAAATCTGTCAGGTGCTCAACGCTTTTATTGGCTTGATTATTCGAATGGTTGGGAGCGAAACGCGGAGTCATTTATGCATCGCAGGTTGTAACGGGCGGTTCTGATTTTTCACAAAAGCGTAGATGCGGGGATCGCACTGCCACTGCCAGGCGTGCTAAATCGGTCTGTGTGCCATCCCCATACAATGCAGACCTGGGGCCAGTAAGCACAATCATGTTGGAAATAATATCCCCCTTCCTTTGCTCATGCTCAGTTTGATTCTTGCTCGGTTTGCCCTGCAGCAGAGTAGAGTAGTAGGATGAATATCCAGATATCACTGGAATTAATATTTATCGTATTCTCCACGTTGTAACATATTTATCATATTCTCCACGTTGTACATCTTTCGGCAAATAATACACACCCCAAATGTGTGTCTGGTGTTGATAATGTTCATGTAAAGCTGGCCACACACACACCTACCAGATTATAAAATGCTTTTTGCAACTTTCTCTTTTATAAACAGAGGGAGGTGGTGGGACGAGTGGGTCATCATCTGGAGAATACGGTAATTACTGCCCTGTTAAATTACCCCGTGCCATTGATGATGCATCAGAAGTGAATGTATGAAAACTGGACAGGCCGCGTCTTGTTTTTAACGCAACGTTCAAATATTTTCACCACGAAAGCACCGTGTAGATGTAAAATATTTAGTTTTTTAAATACATTTTCTTACAGTTTCATCCGCACTCCAAGGACACACGTTGATTTAGCCCATTGCGATTTGATCCCTGGTGAACCGAGTTCAATTCCCGGCCACGGCTAACATCAGTAGCGAGTGATATTTGACTTCGTCCTGCAATGCGTGGCAAAGTAAGTCAAACAACCCCACAAAACCAAGATGCTTTGGGGAGCCCTTCATCCAATTATTAATTGACAAATGATTGGAAAGAAATAAGTAGTTCCATACGACAGCATACTCCTTACTGCTTATTATATATATCACGTTGCACAATACATTTCTCACCTGCTGAATTGGCAGATTAGTTCAGGATGGTAAAAAGGTTTCCCTGGATATAATTTCTCACACAAAAATGTTAGCAGCAGCGACTGATTGAGTATTTGAATTGAATATTGTTTATGAAACATATTTATTGAAAGAAAAAAAACTTAACATGATTAGGAATAAACCTACAATGAGAATGACATATTCAAAAATATGTAGGCATTAAGAATAACTACACAAAGCCTTGTAAGTGCCCTAAGTGGGCCATATTAAACGCCTCATATATTTCTGTAAGTTCCTATTTGTGCGTCAGAATTTTCAACATTTCCATATGCACGCTTAAACAAAGTCGACGTCGCAATCAAGATCCTAAACGCAATTAGTTGCAGTGTTTTCTTTCATTAATTAATTAACGCAACGAAATGTAAGCAATGTGATTTTCTGGTTGAACTGGATAAATCAGTACAAAAAAGGGCTCAGGCACGTTACACCCCCCCCCCCCCCCCAATCAATTAATGCGCACTTTCAGGCGCTCATTTTTTTCTTTGCAATTTTCAAATTGCAGCTCAAGTCATTAACACACACCACATGGCATTCAATATGGCTGGCATCTGGATGAGTGGGAATGGCCCAACCTGCATTGTGGTTGTAAATGGCCTATTTCAGAAAAATCTGCTTTACCTGTCGCGAACATACAATCGTAAACGTTCCCGCACGGGCGCCTTCACCTGGCTTATTGACGTTACTTAAACAAACAAAAAAAATCTGCCTGGCTTAATTACCATGTCAGAATTAAGGACAATGCATCCTGATGCCCGCGTTCTAAATATAACGTCACCTTCCGCATCAGATTCACGATATTGTGCGGTCGTATTTTTTACGTTATGCGATGTGCATTTATTCACTTAGTGACACTCGATATACGGTACGAAAAAAAAACACGTGAACATGCGTCGGCAGGTTAACTGAACGCATGCATTTAAAAACAGTTGTGTTGTAGGTCACACCTTCAATTCATTTTTATGAATGTAGAAAAATGAATGAAACCATCTGATATTCTAAGCATGGGCACGGCACAAGTCTACAGATAGCAAAACACAAGTGGATCAATTGCTTCATATAAGATAGCAGACACTCCAGAAACATGGCCTACTGTTGTTATTATTGCTGTACAATAAAGGTGGCTACAATCAATTGTCTACGTGCTTTTTAATAATATTTATTGACATAATCATCACAACTTTGCATTTTGCATGTACCTTATCTATGCCATGTAAATGAATTAAAACTAAAGTTTTAAAAAATATGATAATAATTAAGTACTCGGTTAATCCACCATTGGACGAAGACCTGCCCACAGACTTCAGTCATGGAGGTTATCTGGTCATACTTCACCACTTTGGTCAGCGCGAATTGAAGAAGAGAAAGGCCGAAGACCGGTTCAGATATAATTCACCACCGATGTTCGCCATGGCCAGGAATCTAATTTAACAGAGTTCACAGTGTATCGCTCTCACCGCTGCAGCGCTATGATAAGTAATTCATGCCATTATAAAGCACAGCCGGAACCTTTAAAAGGGAAGCAGAAGGCACAACAGGCAAGAGTAATTTAGAATTTGTTCTCCACATCAAATCAGGCACCAGGCACGTAAATGAGACATTAGCGGCACCTGCTAATACCCCCCCCCCATCGCCCCCCACCTGATCCACTACCATCATAACTGGGCAAGGACGACGCTTTTCATGAAGTCCCGTGTATCCCTTCCAAGCAGGCATATGGCTAAATATCTGGCTTCGCGCTGGAGCTGGAAGCGATCGCCGTTTGCGCCAATTAACGAACACTGGGACACGCGCGAGCACTGCCTCGTTTTATGGGGGGGGGGGGGGGGGCATCATCAATTCTAGCGCCGGCTCACCGCGACTGCGGCGCTCCTCGGCATCGGAGAGGGGGTTTCCACGAGTAGTCTCAGATCAAAGTAGCAGTCTAATAGTTTGTGCGAAACCACCTAAGGCGCCTGGCTGGAGGGCAATGCCGTACGGGGTGGTGGTGGTGGGTGGGTGGGGGGGGGATTGGCATAAGGACAACAGTTAAACGGGAGACACGGAGATACAATCCCTGCCTGTCACCTCCTTCTTCCCTTCTACGCAGTCCCCTCGATGAAAAAAATAAAGTGTCATCGGGGGAAACTGCGAGGAAGGTGGCAGCAGCGAAGCTGCTCTCGTTGCCGTGCCAAGGATGTGCCATATGGCTCGGTTGATGGCCAGCGGGGCCGGGCGTGGTAATTACGTTAATTGCGCCTCGCACCCTGGAAATCACGCAGGGAAGTTGGCTGTCAGATTTTTTGGAATTATGACTAATTATCCATGGCCCCCGCAAAGTGCTTCTCTTCGACCCCGCGGGAGCCGGCTGCTTTGCTGTTTTTTTTTGCCCCCAATATTTGATTGCGTTGTATTTTGGCCGTTTCCAAAACCGCTCACCTATAATAGAGTGCATGCTGACCGTTTGAGCATCTGCACGGGGATTGTGCTAAAGACCTCTTTGCGTGATGCAAAGTGCCAAAAAAACGAAAGCACTTTGTCGCAGAATACATTTGTCATATTGTATTTGGGTCGACTGTAAGAGTTGGAGTGGTGCATGTAATTCCATCTTAAGTCAATATAAAATGAGTGCCAGAACCGAATATTCAATTCGTATTCTAGCACTGACAAAGCAATGCAAATAATGCATGTTTAGGCTTGTTAAAAATATTTGACGGATAACCCAGCACCCCTCTCGTGCTGGCAGTCGCTTGAGATGCATATCTTTTTAGTGACACGCGTGCAAGAATAACTTCGTATTGTTTATACAGCCCAGCTTCGGCCACGGCCACTCATACAATATGGATCAAAGAGGACGTCGTTTGCAAGGCATGTATTCTCCCCGTGCATATTAAAGAATAACTGCTGAACCAGCAAGTGGTATATTAGGGAGAGAGTAGTAAAGAGTTGCATAGTTACAAACGCTGTAATTTACTGTACTGCAGGCCCTTAGTCTTCGGAGGCTTTTTAATTTCGCCTCCAATTAATGCTTAACACAGCATCGCACGTAATCGTTCCGTTACTGCTACCTGTGCGTTTTATCGCTGCCCTGGTGCAGAAGCTAACGTTCGCACCAGGATTCGCTTTTTGATGATTTGTTTCCCGGAGTTGTAAACAGAGGACCTTGATGATGAGCGTTAATTGTAACTTCACAGCGGGCTCAATAATCCCCATATCACGCTCCTCGTGCAACATTCGCGCGCATTACTTCCAACCGCTCGGCTCGATCAGTAAACTACAATTTGCAATGGACACATTATTTGCTGAAAATTCTAATCATAATGATAATTATAATTTTAAGCCATGAATCAATTCGCTGCCACGTGGGGGCCTCCACATGCTATGTTGTTCATTGTTCATGGGGTTTTTGACCATACTTCCCCATGCTGGTCAGTGAATGTTTTTTTTTAACGTGAGTAAGCTAAAGGACCGATTCAGATATCACTCACCACTGATGTTAGTCGCAGCCGCAAATCAAACTCAGGTCACCGGGTTCATAGCGCAGTGCGCAAACCACTGCGCCACTGAACTCCCATCCGACAATTCTAAAACGTTGTGTTAGTTGTTTTCAGATTCGTTAAATATTTAGGTTTTGCTTACAAACCTAACAGTTTTGTTTACCACACTTTATATTTATTTTTCGATTTTGTCCAAATGCCGTTTACGCTTGTATTGCCCTGTAACCCATGTCACTCTTGGAAAAGAGACTCGTAGTCTCAACGGACTCTCAGCTTGGTTGAAATAACGGACAGAAATGAATTAATGAATGTGTGCGTTTTTCGCTTTCAGCTCACGAAGCAAACGGAAAAAAAAAACTGGAAACAAAAGCCATCCTGTGACTTGGGCATTTAACACATCTTTAGGCTAAGAAATTCTGGCAGAGAACGCAGTGAAATTTGACCCCATCAACACGTCTAAACGCGCATGAGCCCAGCTCCCTTTGCATTGGACTGCTTTATATGCATCAACTGTGTTCTTGGTTTCAGGCCACGGGATGGTCTCAGCGGTAATTCAGAGCGCGCTGAGCGGGGCGGTTGTTTTAATTGGCCCAGGCGCGTTTAACTTGGCGTGGGGAGACGCGGATAGCCAGAAGTTATCGCACGTTCATTGGTTGCGTGGTAAGATCACTTTTCCAAAGCAGCGGCGCGATAATTAACTACCCCACTGACAATGGGACACTGTATAAATTAGGCGACTGTTAAAACTTGCTATTTTAGACTTTGCAGCGAGGCGACATTGCATTAATTGGCAGTATTGGCTGTCAATTAATGCAATATGCTGGGATGTTATTACATTTATACACAGTTAAACGACTTGCCCTTAAATGCTCAAACAGCGTCAATAACAACGGACAAATGCGCACACGCCACGCACACGCCACGCACACGCCACGCACACGCCACGCACACGCCACGCACACGCCACGCACACGCCACGCACACGCCACGCACACGCCACGCACACGCCACGCACACGCCACGCACACGCCACGCACACGCCACGCACACGCCACGCACACGCCACGCACACGCCACGCACACGCCACGCACACGCCACGCACACGCCACGCACACGCCACGCACACGCCACGCACACGCCACGCACACGCCACGCACACGCCACGCACACGCCACGCACACGCCACGCACACGCCACGCACACGCCACGCACACGCCACGCACACGCCACGCACACGCCACGCACACGCCACGCACACGCCACGCACACGCCACGCACACGCCACGCACACGCCACGCACACGCCACGCACACGCCACGCACACGCCACGCACACGCCACGCACACGCCACGCACACGCCACGCACACGCCACGCACACGCCACGCACACGCCACGCACACGCCACGCACACGCCACGCACACGCCACGCACACGCCACGCACACGCCACGCACACGCCACGCACACGCCACGCACACGCCACGCACACGCCACGCACACGCCACGCACACGCCACGCACACGCCACGCACACGCCACGCACACGCCACGCACACGCCACGCACACGCTACAGCGATGGTTTTGCAAGACAATATACATTATTTTGCGTTATTAAAGCGTAGGCGCGTTAAAGCAGTTGACATTAAATTGTTACTGCCAAACTCTTAAAATACTGCCCCAATATATTTATGCAATGCTCCCTTTTTATAGCTTGTTTTTATTTTCCCTTTATATTTGTTTCTGTTTTCATTTGTCCACAACGGCCAATATTTGAGGGAAATAAAAACGCATAACTCAGTCGGAATGAAGAAGCCATCATCAAGGAGACGAAATGTAAACGGTACCCGCTTGTGTGCAATTAAATTATCACCGTTGACAAAGCAGCTTCCCATTATTCCAAGCCCCTGCTTGATAAGTTTACAGCACGCCTCCAGCAACGCGCTTGCATCTCTCTCCCTCCGACCTCCAACACACCTCCCACCTCCCCCCACCCCACCCCCTCGCCACACAGGCACGCACCACCCCCTGTAACATTGAACGAGGCGACACGTTCAGATAATGAAGACGCTACAAAAGGGCTGCTGCTAGACACCCGCTATGAGTAATATCTATCCGCTGCGTGATTGAATCGTGGGACGGCCGGTGCCAGGTTTCGGTGCGGCAACAATAACCCCCGCGCGAGGCCCTCCCCCCGCCTCTGTTAAAAGCTGCCATTCAGCACCAAGGACAGCGCCCAGCTGCCGCCTGTTGTTCCCACTAATAGGGTCACGCAAAACATTATCTGCAATTAAAATGCCGCAACCTTTCTGCGCAAGAACGCACCGAGCGAATTTATAATTTCCTAACCTTGTAGCTCGCGAGATTTATTGTCGTCCGTACTATTATCGGGGCGCGCCATGCCTCACACGCATACAAAAAAACTAAAAACACTGCCTCGTTTCCTCTTACGGCATCCGCCACCCTCCAAACTGTCAAATTCCCACTCATATTGTGTGTATATTAACTAAGGTTGTTAAACAGTCCGGGGTAAACCAGTAACCGTTCTCAAAATCTATTACCCGTTCTGAAAGTCATAATCAGTAATAAATGCACCGATTGGAATGCGCGAACATACAAACACCACGACGGTGAATGTCACCCTGTTTGTTTGCTTGCTCGTGCCACTGCTGGCAAAAGAGACTCCACTTAGAGGGGGTTCTCGAATGTAAGGAGGTGGGAGTACCCAAACTTTATTCCACCACACGCAACCTGCTGATTGGTTCACTGTGGTTGTTCCAAGATTATCGACGGGTGGACAGAGGTGGGGGGAGGGGATTTAAGAAACATGTCCCAATTGTTTAATGTTCCGCGCCTGTAGATCGAATCAAACCAGCGACCATTGCGGGATATTACACATTGGCCGCTCCCTTCATTTATCAGTTAAAATAAAATATAGAAGCATCACTTTGATTTTGTGTAAATGTTTATATATTTGCGACAAAACCGACAATAGTTTTTTTTTTTTTACCGGGTGTTTTTCACGCGTTTACTGGAAATCACAAACAATATATTTGTTTTAACTCCCAATAAAAAATCTGGCTGAATGAAATATGGTACATCTTTGTATCGTATTATCCTGTGTTTCGAAGGTTTGCGATATACATTACCGATTCTACGAACACACAACTACACGAAAAACTCGCACTCTTTCGCCTCGACCGATGCACCCTCAAATGCCCTGATCACGAGGGACCTCATAGACTCGGCAGACTTTTTTGCCTGCCTTGCTTGTGCCACTAGTTTTTGCTTTGCCTGAATACTATTTGCAAGGCAGATCAGGCCGGTGTTGTCGGCTCGCGGATGAGATTGTGTGGCCAGGAGAGGGTGCTGCCGATCGATTGACTCCCCCGCGTGTGTATGGTGGGTTTTCTCCAATTTTCGTCCAACTGCCAACCGCCGCCGCTGAATATATGTACTTTGAACTTCTTTCACACTGTACGTAGCCAACCGTGCTGATCGGAGATGCGGGGGAAGGACAACAAACTAGAAAAAAAACACACACGAGAAAACCGACTCCACTCACTGACCCAATTTAGGCTACGGTTTAAGCAGACAACAAACTGTAACCATATAAATGTAACCCTTTGTTAATCCACTGCTGGATCAAGGCCTCCCCACGCCGTGTCGGTCATCGAGTGGGAGAAGGGGGGTGTTTGACCATTCTTCAACATTCTCGTCAGTCCAGGTTAGTGACGGGGTGACCCAGGGCAGGCTCAAATATAACTCACCACTGATTGCAGCCGTGGCCAGGAATCGTACTCGAGATTTGCATTGCTCAAGATGCCTCCGATCTCGCACTTTATCCACGAACACACGGAACTTAGGCTGTACTCACTTTCATAGCTAGCTGCGTTCCTGCTGTAGGCCTTCCCCCTCAGTCCAATCTCACCAACCACGCAAGGCAGACATCTCTGCTTGCAGAGTTGGAATAAGGCACAGTGTTCGTGACGGTTCTATGAAGTCGTCTCGGGCACACGCATTGTGCAAACGAAGGTGCTGTACCGCGCTAATGAACATTACCACGTGTAGTGTCGATTGCAGTCAGCTAATTAAACGTGCTCACGGTGGGGGGGGGGGGGGTGAAGAGTAATTGTCCAGTAGTTCATATAAACTTTTCGCTAAACAGTGTCTTTACACGATTACTTATTAAGGGTGTCAATGATTCGTTCCAGCTTCGATCAAATGAACTGCCGCGATCCAATTGGTTAATGTGTGTCCCATCATCTCGTGGGTATTGTTTGTTTCTCGTTTATTCTGTCTCATTTGCACTCATGGGTTTTGGTAAGGGCCGACCGCTGTGCTATTGTTCCATTATTATAATATAACGTCGCATACATAGTTTACGTACATCTAAACACGCCCGTACTTACGCGTGCGAATCTAAATTAATCCGTTAATCGACACGTCGTTACACCCACAGACAATTGTTATTCCCCCGTGAATGGTTTAGTTTCCCATTTATATATATTTGTTTATTATTCACGAAACACGAAACAATCAAGAGCTGATTAATACACGTGACGCGTGTGAACGCAACGTGATAATGACTTTATCTGCAATAAAGTGCCCTAAACCAACAAAAAAACTAACGGGAATCTTCTCATGCTTTACATGGTACGATGACATCACAGATCTTGGGCATGTGTATACACAGAGACTTGTGTACATATAAAAATCTATATATAATGATCCCCCATATAGCCTTAACAGACTGTTGGGGGGAGGTGGTGTTAGCGAGCACCTATGAAAGTCGGAACGGTACACGAGGGGGTGGGTGGTCAGCACCACACAAAATCGCCTTTGTCTTCCTAGTGGCAATGTTTACACACCACGGAAGGTACTCATATCAGGCTAAGTCAACCTAGGGGAGGCCCATCACCGGTTCATATAATCGTCACTGGTGTTGGCAGTGAACGGGATTCGAACTCGGGGTCACGTGTACACACACGGTCTTTTGTTAGCCACCCAACTCAGCAAGGCGTGCGTGGCTGTACATCGGTGCTGTGAACCATCACCCCATTGGCTTGATGTCAATAGTGAGCACCTCTTCCGAATAGGGAAGCGGCGCTGCAATACGCTCATCTGTCATTCGCTCCTCAGTGCTTTTGTTCACCGCTACTAGTAATTGTCCTCGTTTACCCACCCAGTAAAGCCTCATTAAGACTATCTGTCGAGATATTTCGACGTTGAGATGTTTGACCAATACAACGAGTGGCATATGAGAGAAATCTGGGGTACTGGGAGAAAACGAACCACGCATCCAAAAGAATAACACTAAAAGCTATTTCCGCACGCGAGGCTCAACGTGTGTGTGTGTGTGTTAATCGCAGGATGTGGGAGCCGTAGTGTAGCGGTTAGCGAGCTGCGCTAACAACCCGGCGAACCCGAGTTCGTATTCCCGCTCACGACCAATAACAGTGGCGAACATTTGAACCGGTCCTGTGCCTCTCGTAGGTCGACTCAGCCTCAAATTAGTACCTTGTGTGATGTGTAAGCATCGCCACTGGGGAGACAAAGGCGGCCGGGCGTGGTGCTGGCCACCCACCCCCTCGCGTGCCGTTTCCGGCCTTCATAGGTGCTACTTGCTAACAGCATTTGCCCCAGCAGTATATTAAGGCTATACGGGGGATCTTTGAATTATTTGATTAATCACAGCTTTAATGGCCTTGATGATGTAATCCCTCGTCGTCAGTGCATCATCGTGCCGGGCACTGCCACCCCGAGTTTCCCGCGTTTTCAAGGCCAAATGGCCTGCCGTCCACCTTTTGTTTTTAATGGCTACAAATTCAGTGATTATAAAGTAATTGATGTTTTAAAATAGGGGTTTAATAATTTACTACTATTTCGGTGGATCTCTATCTTTTTAATCGGTTAATCATTTCAAAACCACGTCATGTTTTGTTACTTAAAATAATAAGGAAAATATATTTAAGTGATTGAATAAGTACAACTTTATGATTTAATATTGGGGATGTCAGCAGTGGTCGCCCTATGGATAAACCCACCTCAGCCATAGGACCGTGGAATGTCCATGACTGGTTCAGAAGGTGTCTCCCCCATGCATATGCTCCATGGAGACGCAATAAAAACGTGCACTGATAAACAAGGGCATCAACACGTGAAACATCAGACGCACTTTGTTCAAGGTTTATACAATGTGGTGTCATGATTCATTATTGATATTTGGATTAGGCCTCGTAATTAACTGACCAAACCGGTGTTCCCAAGAACCCTCCACCACCCGACACAGTCAAACAAATTAAATTGCCACCTAACGAGTAATAGTTGAAGGACGCGCCAGTTATTATCGTTTCGGCTCATTCAGCGGCAAGCTGACGATCAATTCTCAAAACCCAAGTGAGCAATTACTGTGGCTAACGCGACGTTTCGCTTCATACTGCATCAAACATCATCGGGACAATATCCACGAAGTCAGAAAAACAAATCCAGTCAGAACTGTGTGTGAAATGTTGCAGTTGATACTACAAATACATTGTTCAAGTAACAATTTATTTAAATTGAAGATCAGTTAAACAGTTCTGTACAGCAAGATGTTAATGTTTCTCCAAATGCCCCATATGCTTAGACGGAGATTAAACCAGCGTTCAGAATTTGGCACATACATTAGCACTTGGTGATGCCACTGTTTTGACTGGGAACGGTCTAACACCATTAATTAAGTAAGCGCATGCAGATGCAACTTACAATAATTTACAACTTTCGTTGCCAATTGTTAATGCAATCTATTACATTGTTGCGTCTGTGATAAAATAATAATAATCAGGAGTCTTTGAGAACCTAGCAGCATTTTGCACGCACCACATGTGTGTTTTTTTAAATAGCCTCCACAGTTTGACAGCTCATCAAAGCCCACCCTCTCCCTTGCGTTGGGATAATGTAATGCTCATTTTTCAACACACCCATGCGTGGCGATAACAAAGACAACGATTCCCCCCCCCGGGTAGCCTTGACATACTTGTTGTGGCAAGTGCTGTTCGTGGCAAGTGCTGTTCGTGGCAAGTGCTGTTCGTGGCAAGTGCTGTTCGTGGCAAGTGCTGTTCGTGGCAAGTGCTGTTCGTGGCAAGTGCTGTTCGTGGCAAGTGCTGTTCGTGGCAAGTGCTGTTCGTGGCAAGTGCTGTTCATGGCAAGTGCTGTTCGTGGCAAGTGCTGTTTGTGGCAAGTGCTGTTTGTGGCACGGCACACGAGCGGCGATATTTACCCATCACGCACCAGATACTCGTTTGAGGCTGAGTCGACCTAGGGGAGGCCTAGAACCGGTTCAGATATATTCGTCACTGGTGTTGGCCGCGAGCGGGAATCGAACGCGGGTCGCTGGGTTCGTAGCACGATGCGCTAACCGCTACACCAATGCTCCACTCGTGGCTATGTCATACCCGAACACACACACACGGACAACGTAAAAATGATTAATATTATTGTTGATGGAAAAAAAAAACCTATTGTCTTTCCATAACATTATGTTTGAACTTGACTGGCTTTAGCATTCCATGGCCATTACATGAAACACTGTCTTATTAAAGCCAAGACCGATTGTCACATTATTTTCAAATCTGATGTCAGAAATAAACCACGTGAAAGCAGACAAGATTGTCCTCCCAAAGTCAGATGAACTTTTGTATGAACGTGTAAGTTACGGACTGTGTACAGGCATATTAAAAGTGTTTGAGTTAGACTGCTTAAGTATAAATGTGTCGTAATCCTCCACCACCCGACACAGCTATTAGTAAGGGATTTCTCACGTAAACAAAACGCCAACTAGTTACTACTGTGCTGGAGAGTAAATCCACAACATTTACAATTTGAGTACGACGTTTCGCTGGTAATTACATCCAGCAACATCGGGCGATTTGCCAGAATAGTGAAGCAATCCACCTACTTCCGGTGTTAAAAAGAGCAGCAGCACTACGTCATCGCTGAACCCATGAGGTGCAGAGATCAGAGGCGGAGGAGGGGGCGTTATTGTATAGTGTAGAGTTACGACACATTGAAACTTACGCGATCTAACCCAAAAAACCTTTATAATGAATAATGTTGTTCGCGAAAGCTCGTTACGTGTTAAACTTTGTACAGGCATCTGCTCTACCGTGCATTGGTTCACATTCAATCGCGAGACACTTGTACTTTTTTATTACAATCACAAAGATGTTAAATTATTCCGTGTCGTTTGAAGAGAACACTTAGACATGCTGGCATGACGCTCACAGCCTAGACACGTCCCAAGACTGACTTTATGGAATAAGAGGACTACTTCCAAAGCTCGGCGTACCTCCTGGAGGTGGTGACACACAACATTAACGGCTCGTGTACTTCTTGATGGCACAGGTGCAGTTGAACCCTAGATTCGGGGCAGGCATGCAGTGCTGGCTTTGAGGTCACGTCGTATCTACGCAGCCTTCTACAAATGTGTCCTCCGGTACAAATCAATATTCCGATTCCGACGGTTAAAGAGTTGCGATCTCCTCTTTCCCCGGGCACGAATCGTCCGCCGCAGCGGCTACACCCCCCGTGCCCTACACCGGCGCCAGCCCCTCTTAGCTGGAGCACCCCCCCCCTCACCCCCCCTCACCCCCCCTCACCCCCCCCCCCCCGCCGCGCTCGGCATTCACGCAGGCCGCTCGCATTACGGGCGATCGAGGGGGGGGGGGGGGGATCAAGAGGTGCCGGAGACGAGCGGCGCGGCCCATCTGCGAGCTCATTCCACGTAGCCCGAGGGCGACCGGCGACCGGGGCCCACGTCGGGACCGCTGACGGCCGCGGCGCAGGCAGTGGCCGCTGATAGATTTGCGTTGCGCGGGGTGGGCTGGGGTCGGGTAAGGGCGGGTGGGGCGTTCGGTGGAACTTTGGGCTGCGGTGGTGGAGAGAGGCAACCGAGTTTGGATGCAAATGAGTGCGAGATGAGTTGAGAGTTGGGGGGAGGGGGGAGGGTTGGCAAACGGACGGCTGGGTTGCACCGCGCGTCGTTCGGCACGGTGTCCGACGTTTCGCTCCGCGTGCTCTGGCGCATTTTCAAGAGAAGCCTCCTGGAGCGTGGAGCGAAACGTCGGGCAACAGCGTGCCAAACAAGGCGCGCCACTCCACGGCCCCGCCCGTGAAGATTTGTTGGCTTGTTTGTTGGGATTGATTGTGGTCTGGGATGTGTGAGACCTCATGGACTCTTTTTCTTTGTTGTGAGAACTTTTTTTTTGGTGTTGTTCGTGCTTTTTTGTTCTGGTGCTATCCCTTAATTTGTCCATTCATTCTTGATTTTGCTTGGTGGTAAGTAGGGTTTTCATTTGCTTGCTAGTGGCTGTTTACGGGATGTGGGCCTCACGTATAATTAATATACAGCGTTATGGGATGTGGGCCTCACGTATAATTAATATACAGCGTTATGGGATGCTGTTAGCATGAATGACGCGATATAAAAGGAAAACATTATTATTATTAACCCGAAAATTTATTGGACAGCATCACAACTGTGAAAACCCTACGCCAGTGGCTTTTTGTAGATTATATTTTAGTATATTGGCGGAGGGGAACGTTTAGGGGGTGGGGTGGAGAGCCGGATAGGGGAGGGGGTGCATCATAGTTGCGAGGAGGAGGATGATCCGTGGGCTCGCTTCTCAGAGAGGAGAGAGGTGGCTCGCGCGCGGGTAGCGCCGCCGGGGTGGAAAGGTGGAGGAGGGACCGTGTTCGACCACTGGAGGTAAATGAGGTGTTCACGCTTGCGCGCGTCCCCATTAGTCAGTCCGTGGATGAGCGGGCCAGCGGCCGTGTCCGAGTGTCGTCTGCCCCCCCCCCCCCCCACCTTCTCTCTCCCACATTGCGGGGGCGCAATTGACTCCGCAGCTCCTGCTCATAAATAACGCCTCGGCACCCGCTGCGTTCAAGGACTAATAAAGCACGTTGTGTTTGTTAAGGACGCCAGTCGTTCCACGGCGCGTCCTTGATTAACAAATTAGCTCACCTTCAACTTTTCTGGCCACCTCCGGCGGGCGCCGGAGTGAGGCGCCTCGCCGCCCGCTGGCCAGGAGAACATCTTTTGATGGAATCCGAAACGCTTCCAGCGGTTGACACTGCGATGCAATTCCCAGGCACGCATTGGTTATTTGTAGATTAGCAGCAATAAATGACAGTCGCTGAGAGCCTATCATTTCACTTGCGATTGGACGCGCGTAATGTAACTCCGTTATGATGTAACAAAAAAAAACCCTCCACGTACAATGGCGTTCTTTTTGACTGACATATTTGTGGATGGAGAGGAGCTTTTTGTCGCTTTTCAACAGGACTTCAACAATTTACTTGCCGTTATTAATCAAAGGCTTCGCAGCATTGCCTCCTTCCTTCGGAGACTTGGGCAGCAGCATGGACGACTCTCAAATTGCCCAATTAGGCAGATTGAGGTCTCGACTGGCTCCTCCGTGAGTCTTCAATGAAACACAAATTTGGGTTTGTGCAACAGATGAGGGTTATTCATGTCAGGGGTTGAATGACAAATGATAGTGCAATGAAAGGTTGAATTAATCTTGTGCTCTGTGCCTGTAATGGCTAACGCTCGATCCTTTAGGGGATTTGTAACCTACTGTAAGCGGGCAAAAACTGTTACTATTAATATTGATAAAAAATGACTTTTGCCAGCAAGAAAGTTTTAGTGAGGCGAGGAGATGGTTTTTAATTTGAAAGAATCACACTTGGCCAACTCCCTCAATTTTTTTTTTTCATATTCTTGGTTATTTCGGTAAAGTCACGTAGAAGGGAAATATCAAGCTTGTGCATTATGTGGAGTTATGTGGAAGCCCTCACCGTAGAGGCGGTTAAATTTCGATTCAAAGCTTTCGTGACTGCAGGGATTCATATGTAACACGTAGGCTTTCGCGACCAATATTATTCATAATAAAGGTTTTTGGGTTAGATCGCGTTTATTTATAAATGTGTCGTAACCCTCCACCACCCGACACGGCCAATCAGCAAAAAAAAGTGTCACGTTGACAAAAGACAAATAATGCACTACTTTAGCCCACCGGTGTGTTGAAGAGTGAATCCACATTTACAGTTTGAGTACGACGTTTCGCTGGTAAATACATACAGCATCATCGGGCAATTCGCCAGAATGGTAAAGCCCTCGCTTGCTCCCGGTTTTATATAGAGCAGCAGGGTGACTTAAGTGATGACGTAGGCTTTCGCGACCAATATTATGATGACGTCACCCTGCTGCTCTATATAAAACCGGGAGCAAGCGAGGGCTTTACCATTCTGACGAATTGCCCGATGATGCTGGATGTATTTACCAGCGAAACGTCGTACTCAAACTGTAAATGTGGATTCACTCTTCAACACACCGGTGGGCTAAAGTAGTGAACTATTTGTCTTTTTGTCAACGTGACACTTTTTTTTTGCTGATTGGCCGTGTCGGGTGGTGGAGGGTTACGACACATTTATAAATAAACGCGATCTAACCCAAAAACCTTTATTATGAGGGATTCATATGATTGGTTCTTTCGGTTTTCGCACATTGAGAAGACAATGCTATTCGCTCAGACAAATCCATACATTAATTCTCGAAAGCATTCCACAACGTCCGAATTCTGATGAATCCCTGCACGCCTTTATCTAACAAACTCACCTACAAAAGGTTGTTTAAGATTCTGTACATCTCAATATTTAATTAGGAAGCCAGTCAACCGAAAACGTCAAAACTTTAAATTCCTCTCAATGATAAATGCAAACAATGATGACAGCAAAATAAAGGTAAAACTCACGTATATTAATTACGTCCCAATTTCCCACGCTATTGATCACGCGAATCCTTTAAAACGATCAGCATATTCAGAGTGGGACTTTGAAATCAGCCCAACATTGGGTCACCCGAACTATGTGTCCGCTTCTTATAGCCCATAAACAAACCAAGGAAGGAAAATTCATGCAAACGCGTTTGGGTTCTGTAACGCTCTACGTAAAACGTTTGTCTGCATACGTTTTGAATTGGCACTCACGGTGTTAAGTTTTACACAGCGCTGCGACGTGACCTAATATGTAAAAATACGTGATGATGTCATCTGGGAAGGAGGTCGACAGGGTGAATAATTTTAGCGCTGGGGTTTTTTTTTTCCCCCCCTCCTCACGGTTTTGGGCAACCCTTTCATGAATCCGGTTGGTTTTCTTAACAGCAAAAGTCCGTACCAGCGACGCAACCTCGCCACCGAAGTTTCGTTTCACGTCGGATCGCCTTTACGCGACAGTCACCTCGCGCCTGGCCACCCCCTCCGTGTTCACCGACGGAGCCGCGGCACGGACGACCCTCAACCTTGGTCGGAAAGCGTTCACGCGGAGCGTTCACCGACGTGCAAGCGAAGACCACCCCACTTCGCTCGCTCACTCCGCAGCCGACACCCGCCCCGCTTTGCGCTCCGCAGCTGTAAGCAAGGGGAGAGCAGCTGTGGGGCTCTCTGACTAAATGTGGCTCTTTTTTTTCTTGTTTGTTTCGGCGGAGCATTTCGTCAGCATTTTTTGGCTTGATGGAATGCTTTCATTATCACCTGTCCGAGTGCTGCCACCGACAAGCAAGCTGTCAGCGACACATAGCTGACGTTCATGTTTCCAAAAACACATCATAACAACGCGGCACCGGGAGGGAGGAGGTGGCGCGCGCACGGGGGGGGGGGGGGGTTATGGCATGGAGGGGGAGGGCCACATTTATTGCATTTTCTGTCCCTTTTTTTTGCGTGTCGTAAAAAGATTACGGCCTTTAATTGAAAAAGCTTAGTGTGATTTAAGCATTTAATGACGGCCTCTGGTTTTAATGGGGGGGGGGGGGGGGTGAGCAGTACTCTCACGTGCACTCTTAAGAAAATGTGTGGCACAGCAAAGAACATCCCGCCAATCCGCCGGGACTCCACGGCAATCTTAATTATCGGCATTTTTGGGGGGTTTCATTCGAGGCAAACAGAGATGTGTGTGTGTGTTTTTATTATAACCCACAAACCATGTGTTTGTGATCTGAATGGACTGCACATCACATCGGTGCTAATGGACACTCATTTTATTGTATTTATTTTATAATCGGTGTTTTATAGACTGCGTGTGTATGTGTGGGTGGACTTCTAATAATTAAAAGCATAAATGCTTTACTATATACCAATGGCACCTTATGAATCCCAGTTAACGTTGGGTCAACGTTGACCCAACGTTGGCATGCGATTGGAACCGTTGAACCAACGTTGGCCTAACGTTCCGCGTTCACTGGGATGTATCTGTAGTACATGGGGGGGGGGGCGGGGGAGCATTTCAGGAAGAAAAAAAATACTCCCAATACATTTTGAAGTGCTATACCTGCATTAAGGCGTATTTTCTTTGGCGCGTGAAGGGCTTGGGGTTACAATTTTTTTTTTTATGTGAAATTAAATTGGCAGCTGGGAACACGGAATCACAAAGAGTCAGGGCGTGAGGTGAGGGCTGAATGGCAATGTCAGGATTCACGGAAGACCCCATTAGTCGCTCGCAGAGAAGCTGCGAGAGTTAACCGCACCGCACATAACGTGTCATTTCCTCCTCCTCGAATTAAACCTAGCGCTGCCCTCATCCGGAGCCTGGCATTCCAGGCACAGTTTATTTCTGCCCACCCCAGTCTCTGCTGTGATGAGAAGGGAAGAGAGCCGGTGAGTGAGGGCAGGAGGAGGAGGAATTACTCGGAGGAAGGACAGATTAAATAACGGGGGGAACCTGGGCAGCGTGGCGTGTCTGCACACAGATCACACACCGGGGTCCCGTCCCTCCTGGCAGGGAGTGGCTGCCATTACTCCTGCACGGCTACAGGTCGGATTTGCGCTGATTTATGTAGAGAGCAGTACAGTGTAAGTGGCTCTCTCTCGCTTCCCAGCGTCCCTCGCACTGCGTTTTTCCCATTCAAGCGACGGCAGTTGCTGTGGAACCAGTGGTGGTAGTTGGTGGTGGTGGTGGTGGTGGTTGCGAAACGCTGCACTTCGAACCCGGCCGCCCGAGTTCAATGCCCAGCCACGGAAAATTTTTTGTCGGCGAGTGATATCTGAAAATCGGCACCGGCACCCCGCTCTTTGCCAACCGGGTCACTGGCCAGGCTGGCGAAGTGCGATCGAACAAAAAACGGCCGCACGACTGACGTGCCAATGGCGGGACGCCTTCGTCAATTTGGTGGATTGACGCGTGGGGCTGCGCGTCACGTCTATTCGCCGCCCCGTTTCCTCGTGTCGCGTGAAAC
This sequence comes from Petromyzon marinus, assembly GCF_048934315.1. Taxonomy (NCBI): domain Eukaryota; kingdom Metazoa; phylum Chordata; class Hyperoartia; order Petromyzontiformes; family Petromyzontidae; genus Petromyzon; species Petromyzon marinus. The sequence goes on from NC_133677.1 coordinate 4,289,545, forward strand.
AGCGCGTCGATTTCAAGGCGCGCAACGGTGGCGCGCGTCGATCTCGACCGACGCGCGCACAGTTTTTGAAACTTCGAGGCAAATGCTGTCTCGGCGCGTCAAGGGCCACGGCCTCGCGGATTTTAGCACCCCGCACCCCATCGTGGCGCCGTCGGGTGAATACAACTCGGCGCAGAAGAGACGCCACGGAACGGGTGAAACGTGGTGAGGATGTACACGCTGGGGATTAAACAAGGCATCGTTTGAATGACAGCACTTGTCTCTCGCTAGGTGAGACTTATAGAGTTCAAAGCAGGGCCTTTTAGCTCCCCTTGACATGGGCCCTCCAGTTTGTGTGTGGTGTGTGAATATATATGTACATGGTCGACTCAGCCTCAAATGAGTACCTGGTGTGGTGTGTAAACATCGCCACTGGGAAGACAAAGGCGGTCGGCCGCGGTGGTTGTCACCCACCCCCTCGTGTGGTGGCCTTCATAGGCGCTCGCAAACAGCACTTGCCTTAATAGTCCGTGAAAGGCATTAAGGGCGATCTTTGTCTTTGAATATATAAATGTACCAGCTTTACTACCCGGCTTCGCTCGGGACTTGGATTCACGACGCCCGGCCGACTTTGTCCCCCCAGTGGCGATGTTCACACACCAGTACCCTCGTTTGAGGCTCAGTCGACCTAGGGGAGGCCCAGGACCGATTCAAATAATCGTCACCGGTGGTGGCCGTGAGCGGGAAGCGAACTCGGGTCGCCGGGTTCGTAGCGCTGCGCGCTAACCACTACACTACAATGCGTTACGCTTCCACATGCGCGGGTCACGTGACAGATTTGACGTCATAGCTCACTTGCCGTGCAAAAAAATATGCAATATTGAGCTCCCCCTCCCCCCCCAAAAAAACTAAAGTGTATTTTAATACATTTTTCATGGTGTACAGTCTGGAAAGTACCCACATGGCAAATTTGTCGTTTGTTGCATGTCGGGAAGAACGCTAAACATTTTTAACAGACACACATATTCACAACTTTGCCTTTTATATATATGGAGATGTGTTTTCCTTACTAAACACGTCTTTAGTCTGCCAGGTCGTAAATGTGACAGCAACAGCTGCTCTCTATGGAATGAATTCGGTTCGTGGTTTGTAGCAAACGGATGCGAAAGTGGTTAAGGTGAGTCGTGGAGAGTGTATCATCATGCTTATCAGCGATGTTTATCCACTGCTGCATGAAGGTTTCTCTACGCTTTTGCCATCCCTTATGGTCACGCGATGTCACAATCCATCTCGCTCCTGCACATGAGCTGATCTCATCATTACAACTCTGCAGGGGTCCACCCTGTCGGACACGTTACAGTGAGGGAAAAAAGTATTTGATCCCCTGCTGATTTTGTACGTTTGCCCACTGAGAAAGAAATGATCAGTCTATAATTTTAATGGTAGGTTTATTTGAACAGTGAGAGACAGAATAACAACAACAAAATCCGGAAAAACGCATGTCAAAAATGTTATAAATTGATTTGCTTTTTAATGAGGGAAATAAGTATTTGACCCCTCTGCAAAACATGACTTAGTACTTGGTGGCAAAACCCTTGTTGGCAATCACAGAGGTCAGACGTTTCTTGTAGTTGGCCACCAGGTTTGCACACATCTCAGGAGGGATTTTGTCCCACTCCTCTTTGCAGATCTTCTCCAAAGTCATTAAGGTTTCGAGGCTGACGTTTGGCAACTCAAACCTTCAGCTCCCTCCACAGATTTTCTATGGGATTAAGGTCTAGAGACTGGCTAGGCCACTCCAGGACCTTAATGTGCTTCTTCTTGAGCCACACCTTTGTTGCCTTGGCCGTGTGTTTTGGGTCATTGTCATGCTGGAATACCCATCCACGACCCATTTTCAAGGCCCTGGCTGAGGAAAGAAGGTTCTCACTCAAGATTTGACGGTACATGGCCCCGTCCATCGTCCCTTTGATGCGGTGAAGTTGTCCTGTCCCCTTAGCAGAAAACACCCCAAAAGTATAATGTTTCCACCTCCATGTTTGACGGTGGGGATGGTGTTCTTGGGGTCATAGGCAGCATTCCTCCTCCTCCAAACACAGCGAGTTGAGTTTATGCCAAAGAGCTCCATTTTGGTCTCATCTGACCACAACACTTTCACCCAGTTGTCCTCTGAATCATTCAGATGTTCATTGGCAAACTTCAGACGGGCATGTATATGTGCTTTTTTGAGCAGGGGGACCTTGCGGGCGCTGCAGGATTTCAGTCCTTCACGGCGTAGTGTGGTGACTATGGTCCCAGCTGCCTTGAGATCATTGACAAGATCCTCCCGTGTAGGTCTGGGCTGATTCCTCACCGTTCTCATGAGCATTTGCAACTCCACGAGGTGAGATCTTGCATGGAGCCCCAGGCCGAGGGAGATTGACAGTTCTTTTGTCTTTCTTCCATTTGCGAATAATTGTACCAACTGTTGTCACCTTCTCACCAAGCTGCTTGGCAATGGTCTTGTAGCCCATTCCAGCCTTGTGTAGGTCTACAATCTTGTCCCTGACATCCTTGGAGAGCTCTTTGGTCTTGGCCATGGTGGAGAGTTTGGAATCTGATTGATTGATTGCTTCTGTGGACAGGTGTCTTTTATACAGGTAACAAGCTGAGATTAGGAGCACTCCCTTTAAGAGTGTGCTCCTAATCTCAGCTCGTTACCTGTATAAAAGACACCTGGGAGCCAGAAATCTTTATGATTGAGCGGGGGTCAAATACTTATTTCCCTCATTAAAATGCAAATCAATTTATAACATTTTTGACATGCGTTTTTCTGGATTTTGTTGTTATTCTGTATCTCACTGTTCAAATAAACCTACCATTAAAATTATAGACGGATAATTTATTTGTCAGTGGGCAAACGTACAAAATCAGCAGGGGATCAAATACTTTTTTCCCTCACTGTACCTCCTCTGTCTCCTTCCTCCGTCACGAGTCTTGACCATCCCTCTTTGTGACATGTCTCGTGACGCATCTCGTGACGTACCTCGCCCAAGTCGACTGCCATTTTTGGACAGTCAATATGATGTTTCTTGATTTGAAGCTTTCGTGACTGCAGGAATCCATACTCTTTGGGTCTTTCGGTAAAGTCACGTAGATAGTTAAGTAATAAATCACGACGTTTCGATCGCAACACAAGCGACCGTCTTCAGGTGAGAGAGAGAAAGCTGCTGAAACAAGGTCTTATGTAGGGGTGCAGCCTCAGGGTAAGAGGGCGGGGCTAAATATGGTCTGCCTGAGGCTGTGGAAGTGGCTATTGTATTGTGAGAGATTAGCATGTCAATGCACGAGCTTAGTATGCCTCAGCATCGGTGACTTGCCTAGTATATCGTAGCATCGGTGACTGAGCGAGGACATCCAGCCCGTCAAATACAAAGACATCCAGCCTAATAATGCAACTCAAAGAGTCAGCTAAAATGATGTTTCTGACTTGCACTTGTTCCTGAATCCACTGTGATTCTAATCACGCAGTTCCCCATGCTACTTTGCACACTTTTCATCCTCTGACACATGTTATTTTCGTCAGCATGTACGTTTCTGATCGATGTGAAACAGATTTTTCGAGAAGTGCATATTAGCTGCTACGACACGTGGGTCAGTGTCTAACTGGGCGTAATTATAAACGAAAACGCAACCCACTTCGCTCAATATTTTCAACTTGAGTTTCCAATCTATATGATGTAAAAGTGCATAGCTCCAGTGGCTTAATAATATCGGAAGGAAGAGCATTCCAGACGGCCGCAGAAGCGCATCTCAAAGCACGGTCATGCATCACTCGATTGAGCTATGCTCTTTTAAAACTAGATTCAAAACAAATTTCTTTCGAACTACTTTTTTGTGTTTAGCTTGTTGTCCTTCCCCCGCACCTCCGATAAACATGGTTGACACACGTACGGTGCACAAGAAGTTCAACGTATATACACACGTACAATATTTAATATCTTCCTTCCATACATGCGTGTAAAAATCATAAAAAAAACATTCCCATCAAATTATTAACACAAGCCTGTTATACACATATATTTTAAGTTACTAGATACAAGCTTATCTATATGTCCAACCAACCTACGGTATTTGAATCCAGACACCCGGGCACTGGTTCTGACTGACAGACCTGTCAGGTGCAAAATAGCAAGACGTCTCTCGTTCGCCTCCAGGATTTACGACATTTCCACCCATACGCCTTATTTCAATTTGGCCGTAAATATACACTCCGCGTCTGGCGCTTGTGATGGAGTGGCTGCCGGTCAGCTCGTAAGATTTCTCCGTTGAGCAAAGCAAGTGGCAGGTGAAATGACACCGTCGCGAAGGCAAAGGCAGCGCACTCGGGCCGCCAGTTTGAAAGTGTACATCGCTGGTTTCACTATCGCTCCTGTGATCAGAAAACCGAAGAGCAAGTTTACACACCAATGCGCCATTAGGGGCAATTTATATGTATCTGCCTTCCGTTTCTTAGAGAGTGGGGGGGGGGGATGAATTAGCCTTATTACAGTTTTGCCAAACAAATACACATTTTGTAAATAAAAGTTTGCAAGAATAATTTCAAAAGCATCACATTGCATGCATGCTTTTGTTTACGTGGTTCTCATTATTTAAGGTATATTTAGGCTTTGAAGTCGACTTCCTTCTAGCGGAATTGTGCAGCGCTGAGAGTGCATGCAAAATAAACAAAAAATTATTCCATTTAGCATAGTTTATCAGATTAAAAACTGGGTGTGTGAACAGTTTGCAAAGCTGAGAGAAAGCTGTTTAGAAACTGTCCTTTTAACAACAAAAAAACTAAATAAGCCCAGGACCAAAACAATATATATAATTAAGCGGGCTCCGTTAACGTATACATTTTTTTGACACGGTTCTATATCCTATCACTGCAAATGAAGTCCCCATCTCGAGCAGCGGATCGATGCTCATCAAATATTGAAACCCTTGCAAGTTCAATTACCGCGAATATTCCACGACCGTCAGGTGCGGCAGAGCAGGCGCCGCAAACGCGTTCCAAACTCGCCTGCCCCCCTCATCATCGTCACCATCATCGTCACCATCATCATCGTCGTCACCATCATCATCATCGTCACCATCATCATCATCATCGTCACCATCATCATCGTCACCATCATCATCGTCACCATCATCATCGTCACCATCATCATCACCATCACCATCATCGTCACCATCATCATCATCATCGTCACCATCATCATCATCATCATCGTCACCATCATCATCATCGTCACCATCATCATCATCGTCACCGTCACCATCATCGTCACCATCACCATCATCGTCACCATCATCATCGTCACCATCATCATCGTCACCATCATCATCGTCACCATCATCATCACCATCACCATCATCGTCACCATCATCATCATCATCGTCACCATCATCATCATCATCGTCACCATCATCATCATCGTCACCATCATCATCATCATCGTCACCGTCACCATCATCGTCACCATCACCATCATCGTCACCATCATCATCGTCACCATCATCATCATCGTCACCATCATCATCATCATCGTCACCGTCATCATCATCGTCACCGTCACCATCATCGTCACCATCACCATCATCGTCACCATCATCGTCACCATCATCATCCCATGATGCTCTGCGGTTGTCCCTCCATACGTCCCCTCCCCCCCGCTAGCGAACGTTGCCTACCCGCAATTGAAGGCGCTGGAGGCACTTCCGCGACGCGCCACTCACACGTGCGCGCGGGGCGCCGCTGTGAGAACAAGCCCGCGTCAATAAGACATCGAGTGAGGTCAGTCTCTCAATCTCCTTTCGAGTGCCGATGCGCGTTAAAAATTCAACCGCCCGCGTTCTCCGATGGCACGGGCGTGCGCATTAAAGGTAATCTGTTTGCCTTGGAGGGGGAAGGCAGTTTGGCCAGTCGCCACTCGCGCGGTTCGCTTCGGCATCGCTCCGTGTTCTCCCAAGCCGCTGCTTGCCCTGCTAGACCGTCGATGATTATTGAGCACAGCTTGCCTGTTCTCGTTGCCAGTTAACGCATTAGGGAACACCCACTGGGCATTGAGCGGGAAAGGTTGCGCTTACAATCTTTCCTACCCCCCACCCCACCTATTTTCTTTCAAATTTAATAAGTAATAAAGGCTGGAATCAAATCAAGGGTGATCACAAAATGAATTTAAATGCCGTTATCGGCAGCGCTCGCGCATCGCCGCCGCACGCGCGAGGCACGGGGGATGAAATCCCGCGCCGTCGGTGACTTGGGCACGCCCGGCCCAAACGACGCGCTCGCTGATGACTGCTCAGCCAGGATCCCCCACCCCCCTTCGCCCCGGTGGGCTTTCCTCTCCCGGGAAGCCGCATTTCCCCGTGGCGCACAAATGTCAAACATTACACAGCCACTCTCCTCGGCCATTCCTCCCATGGATAAAAGGTTTCCCTTAAATCTGGGGAGGAGCAATAAGCACCACTGGATTACCTCGGCTGTCACGGGGCCATTACTGCCGGATGAAAGCACTACACAGCAGTAATAACCCGCCTGCCCTTTAGCTATTTGCTTCAATTCAATCAACATTGTTTTAGTAGAAAAAAAATCTGACTGATATTTTATATACATGTATAGTATAACAGCTAGAGGTGAGATTAAGAGAGGGTGCGTTCCTCTAGCAGTTGTTTATCGTGGGGTTGGCCCAATTTGAATGTTTCCTTCTTCGGATCCCCACGTATTCCCCAGAATGCGGACTCTGTGTGAAGGATGTGCGATTCGTCATCACGATCAATCCACTGCCGGATCTTCATCGTTGCTGCTGCTGACGATTTATTAGTCGCTGGGACCTGACTTGCATCAACACGATAGATTAACTTTTGAGAGCAGTCACGCTGTTAAAATGTCACGGTTGGACTTGACGATGTCAAAGGTTACTCCACGGCACAAGCGAGCAATGCTGTGTAAGCCATATGAAATGCGAGCTGCGGCAGGGTCATTGGCCCTGTCTAGCCATTGTGGCCCAGTACGGAGAGGTGTCAGCCTTGTGCTGCCTGCCATGCGGTTCTATTTAGATGCTACAGACATCCAAACTACTCTTCGGTTTTTGTAAATCTTGACCAATTTGCGAGAAACTACCCAAAAATTATTCACTTGAAATCTACATAGCCATCCTTGTTTGCATGCACATATGTTGAACTTCTTTTGCATCGTATGTAGTCAACCGTGTTAATGCGAAAACGTAGCAGGACCCTCCTGACAAAGAGGCATGAGACCCAGTTTGGCTTTCCTGCGTAAACTCAGCGCAATAATAGCGACGATCATATACATAGTTAGACGTAAAAAGGCAGAAAAAGTGTGCGATCATAATGATGATGACAACAAACACCTGCCTGGAAATAAAGGCACACGACCATGATTATAGTGTGAGTCAGCAATCCGTTACACGGGTGGTGGTGGGTCCCCATCGAGAAATCTCAATCATCACTGCACGCTATTGAATATTTTTTTTTGCTCACTCTCTGGGTAAGGTCGTGCCCTCTCAAAAAAAATCTAGGTTGCATTTCGGAACCAAAAATTTATTTGAATATTCTTCATTGTGCCTTACCCCCATCCTCGTACTACTTTTCTTTATCAAGTTATAACCAGCGTAACAAAAATTGTATTCATGAACAGTGAATTGATACATGCAAGTATTTCTCGGACTACCACCGCACGCGATAGACTAGCAATGCTCCGAATATTTCTCAAATGTACAACGATGGGCAGAAGCAGGGGCGCAGCAATGAGAGCACTGCGCTCCCAACCTAGCCGCATAAGTTCTCAATTGCCAGCCACTGCTGACATCAGTTGCAAGCGATAGTCGGAACTGGACATCTGTGAAAAAGAGCTTTATAGCTCATAGAATTCCTCCAGTATAAATCGATATTCTGCTTCTGCTGGGGTTGGCCCTGCACCACTGGACGTCCCCTTACCCCCCCACCCCACCCCAAGTTCACGCTCCCTAGCGGTGAACATCACTGCTGTGATGGCCCCCCACGCAACATCTCTACGGCCCCCTCCCCTCCCATGTCCCCCACCACCCTAGCCCTCCCCCGGCCCCCACCCCCAGTCCCCGCCATCCAGAACTCCGATCATCCTCGCGGCCGCGGCTTTTGGCGGGCCATCGCACAAAGACGGTGGTCAACGCATCACGGACTCCCAGATGCGTTTACGCGGCCGTCTAGAACGCTGCCCCTTCCCGATATTAGGAAGCCACTGGAGCTACGCACTATTAAACTTCCAGATTTAAAACTCGTTTGCTCAGAACTGCCTTGTTTGTTTCGTTTATTGTCCTTCCCCCACACCTCCGATTAGCACGGTTGGCTACGTACCGGTGCAACAAGAAGTTCTACGTAGTGTGTTCCAACAACCCCCGAATGACTGACACAGCCTTCATGCAGCAGTAGCTTGACAAAGGGCAGCGCTGTTTACGCCGTGTTTATACAAACACATCAAACGGCATTATATTAAAAACAAAAATCTTGAATAAATCACGAAGCCTACGGTGCTTTCATTCGGCAGACTTTGTGGCAGAGGATATTTTGCCGACGAGCAAATGTGTGCTTGGGGCTCAGGTGTGCCGGAAATGGGCCACTCTTCCGAGACGCTAGCCTTGTGATAATGCGCGTGAAGTTTCCTTGAAGCCGGCACGTTCATTCGTCCAGGCGGCAGCTGGAGCCTCAGCTTGAGAGCAGATGTGAGGCGGGGGGGGGGGGGGGGGTTCTGCACGCGAAGACCATGGGATAACGATAGCCACGTGCGTTTTGGGTGGCCGCAGGAGAGAGAGAGAGACAGACAGACAGAATGAACCAGCGAGTGAGAATTACTGCAGGGTGAAGAGAGAGAGAAAGCAATGCTTCGCAATAGCATCGATGTCGCTGCTGGCTTTGTGAATTGAAAGAACCAAAGGCATTGATAGTGATACCTTCATACATTCAACGTTGCCTCTTTGGAGGCGAGTTGTTGTTAGTTCAAATGTCCACTGTTGTGTTGCAGCCAGCACAGGGAAATGCAACGGTACGAGAGTGAATGCACGGAGTTTGCAGCGCGCTGCTGTTTGCATGCCAACACACGTGCCTGGGATTCCGTAGAACACCGCAGTATCATTTGAAGGCGTGTGCATCGGTGGTATTTAGTGGCTCATCTCAGAGGCTAAGCAGGGATGAGCTTGTGTAGTGTTTGGACCGGTGATCAAGAGCCATAAAAAGGGTTGACATAGGCTACTGCGGGGCTACGTTATTGGCATCAGAGGACGGCGTGGCAAAACATGCATTGTTGTGCTGTACTTCTGCGCTTGCGAAGTCTGTGCTCCCCACCTTCGCTAAACCAGCACTGATTGGCATGGTGAAGTACGCTCAAGCAACACACACAACCCGCACAATCGCGGGGGGGAGGCCGTCATCCAGCAGTGGATTGACTGAATGGCTGTACGTGTACTCAAGCCTCAGGGCCTATCGCACGAAGACAGAGTTGGTCAAATATGAATGCTTGCTGTGGTTTGCGAACGTCGAGTAAAGGGGAGAGGGGGTAAAGCAGTGGGGGGGGGGGGGGGTGGGGGGGGTTGCCCCCACCACCCCTCTCCTTCCCATGCTGTGATGGCCTTTTAAAAGGTGCTTGCTTACAGCACTTTTCCCAAGCAGCCTAATGAGGGGGATCTTTTTTTTTTTGCTCCACGGACTCTGCAAGCCTATACCTCGTGATATTTCCAAATTAAATCCTGAACACCTTGGGACTGTAAGGAGTGGGTGGGGGGGGGGGGGAGATTCATGGAGCAGAGAGGGTGTCGCTTCTCGCCTTCTCTTTGGGGGGGGGGGAGCGGGGGATCATGGTTAGGGATGACCCCAATACCGCTCGGGTGTGCGTCTCGACGGTGGGGGAGGCATCTGGAAAGTGAGGAGGACAATCTTCTTCTTCTTCATCTTCTTCGGTGCCACCGTCCAAGGGTCTTCTTCTTCCACTCCCTTCCGCTTCTTCAGTCGTTCGGCGCCTTGCAGAGAGATACGCGGCCGAATTTTTGTTCTGAGGCGGACGGGAACGAGTGCTAAAAATTTGGTTGGCCGTGGAGCTGATTGATCTGCCTCGGTGCCACCGTCCAGTGTTCTTGACGAGGTGGGGGCGGTCGGCGGTCGACCATTTCGCTCTCCGTCGTTTTCTTGTTCCGCTCCGCGGTGGCAGGTGGGGCGTCTTTTATGGGCGGACGACGGGATGGGTGCGAGGGCCGGCGGTATAATCGGATATTTTTAGGGGGCATACACACGTCAGGATGTGTCATCGATTTGCCACGTCCAATTCACGTCCAATCATCAATGAGCTGCTGTTTTTTTTTTTTTAAAGAACTAACATTATTTTGGGTCCCCACGTTTCTTTTTTTCCCTCCCCCTTCTCCAAGCAGCCTTGTGCTTTCAGAGGGCTTTAATTGTCATTTGCAGACACATCAAAGTGTCGGCTAATCAGGGTGGCTAATTTACAGAGATTAAAGGCAAGACAAGGCTCACTCCCTTCCTTGTGATCAGACAGCTGCCTCTCTCTGCAGGGGTGCAACTTTTTCATCCCCTCCTTTTATTTTCTAATAGCTTAATTAGAAATTCCCTCACATGGTAAAACATTTTTTTTATTAAAAACAACTTTAATAAACAGCAGGCTATGGAAAAAAAATATTACACTAAATGTCTAAAATTTGAAAGCGTGGTCTTTTTCGTTGTTGTGTATTAGCCCCTTTAGGAATTGGATTTATATTCCTGGGATGGAATAGGTGGAAAGTGTGTGTTTCTTGGTCTATACGGCAGAGCTTACCATGTTTGCGGACCACTTGCTGCGTGGCGGCCCATTACTGAATGATGTTTCCTTTGGTAACGCAGCAGGAGGAGAATTAGGCAGGTGGACCAAAGGGAAGTGGAATCAGAAGATGCTAAGTACCTTATTGTTTTTATAAAATCCCTTACCATACATATTCTTTATCGCAAATGTGTTTGTGCAGCAATTGTGCAATGTTGCTAAGTTAACTCCTGCAATGCCAGTTTGTTGAAACTGCTCACGGGGCCACTTTAGAATACTTCGTGGAATTCGTAAACGTGTGCCTCATTGGACATTCGAAGAAAGTCTGGTTTGATAAAGGGGTATATACACACACACAATTAAGCGTTCATGACAATTGCCGTTCATTCACATTACGCGGGGTCATCCAAATTTATTTTCAGTATCTCTTTAACATTTGAGATGGTCTGAATATGCCACGGTAAATTGTGAGCAAAACATAGTCGCGTGAATACGGCGCAGGGCTTAGCGCCTTTATTTTTTAATTAATATTCCTCTGCACTGTTGGCTGGCCAAAACCTTCTCGCATTCTCACACCCAAGATTGCAAAATAGCGCGAGCACGCGTGCACACACGCACGCGGCGTGCACGCACAAGCTAAATGTACACGCGCACGCACAAGCGAGCACTGTCACGGGGAAGAGGTCACTCCGAAATCCCTGCTGATTTATCACTCATTACTGGCAAAACAGAGCGCTCATTAAACTGCCAGTGCCTCTCCCCGTAGGCCGCCCTGCCAAGCCGCTAAATAAGGCAGCAGATGGACGGCTATTTAGGTAAACAAGGGGGCCTGGCCGCTGATGCACCTCGCAGCGCCTGCCTCTGCGCTATTTCAAACGAACTGCAACTCTAAATCTTACGAGAGAATTGCAGGCCGGGCACCGAGACCGTATCCGGTAACGCGTCCACGCCAGTAACGCAACGCTGTTTCTCGTTGGCTCCTGCGGTAGAGTGGCATTTTTTTTCATTTAAGCGAATACTTCCGTAATTGTCCTCATAAGATTGTCTTCTGTGGATATTGCACCCCCCCCCCCCCCACCCAAGAAACCCCCCACCAGTGTGAAGTGCGTGGATGTTAAAGGAACGTTCTATGAAAAACATAATCCCTCGAATGAATACCAGTGTTATTGTTGTAAAAAAGAAGGCCCTGTTTTGTTTATTTCTTTGTTATCGAATGTGAGCCTGCATCACCTGCTTCCACGGAGACCGCGCTGCCAGTAATGCACGACGCCGCATTTTGAAAGTGCCAAAGGCGCCAGTAAGCAAAATAAATGTTATACGGCACGCACTTTCCACTTGGGTACGACAACCACAATAACCGACAATGCCAGCGGTGTGAGGGATCTTTTTTAACAGCTAAAATTACGGTTGCCACCTCTGAGTTGCATAAAACCGGGACGTATCCCGGTAAGAAGACGAATGTCTCACAGCACGTGCAGAGGCGAGACCCACATGTTAATGTACTTCCCTTGAGTGGTTTCTCGTTACGCGACTAAACAAAAAAAGCAGGACGCTTAACATCCCGTAAAGACTTACAGATTTCCCAAGACACCTCCCTCATAAAGATGACTATCCTGGGAAACCATAACAGGTGGCAACCGTAGGTAAGAGCAAGCCACCATACACGTGTGTGCTGTACAGTTCAGGCACACCGCAGCATTTTCGGGGCTCTCACCCGCGTGTTGTACGCCACGTTGTCTGACGTTTCGCTCCGCGTGCTGGGAGCTTCTTCAGGGGACTGACACTTCATTCTGACCGCCAGCCCCTACAACTCGCCAGTCGTCATCACCGCCGCCCCCAGCCAGCCGCTCGCCGACCTCTGCTCGAGTCAAAACGTGGACAGCGCGGCCACGACCGGCCGGCGGCGTGCGGCGGCGGCGGTCCGCAGCGTGGGACGTTTGAGCACTTCCCCTAGAGCTGTTTGTTTTCTGGCGGCCGCCACTAATTGTCCACCGCACACACCTGAGCACTGCCCTGCGTGTGCTCCCGGCCACGATAAGGCGACAGCTGCCTTAATCCTCTTAACCCCTGTGATCCGCGCTGGGCCGGGGCTGGCAGCTGCCGGTGAGAGGGAGGAGAGGCAGTGGAGTTTTCTTTTTTCTTTTTGGAGGGGCCCGGGTGTGGGGTGGTTGGCGGGTGGGATGGGAAGGTTGGTTGTGGAGGGGGGGTGAGGCAAGAGAGGGAAAATTTGTTGGTAAATAATGAAGTCGAAAAAAAGCCAGGCTACACATCATGGCGATATGTAAAAGGTCATGTCAGCTTCCACTGCTGGATAATTGGGATTATTTGTCAAGTTTTACATTCGCAAACACCTCCAAGGGTCTGTCTGCGATGAAGAAGGATGCCCTTAAATGTCACGACATGCAAGGCGTCTTCCAACGTGAGCAGAGTCTGCACGGCGATGAAAATCCCTGGTCCAAAGTCAGACCTTGGTGTTCAGGACATACACATTAAGTGCCTCTAATATGGATAATTGAATCGTGGATTTTTTTGCCCCCGGATTAATTGGCCTCAGCCCGGTCACCAATGCATTCGATGAAATCCCATCACGTTCAATTTGGTTCTTCAGTTAATTTGGCAAAAAATTCCAGCTGACTGCCACACGATGAACATTGGTGTCTGTGGCAAAGAGCTGCCCCCTGCTCTGTTAAATAGAGGTCACTTGAAAGGAATAGAGGTAGCTCTGTAATATCCAATTCTATGGAACATTATCTAACACAAAGGGTAGCGCCTCTCTTCCAGTGATCCGAGTGGATTCCATTGTCCCATGGCATGATTCTGACAGCACAATCAGGATAACATTTGGTGAACCCCCCCAAATATGTTTTGCTATAAATAATGCCAATTGCTCCAATTTACCCGATGTGCCAAATTTGGACGATTTTGTTTGACTTTAAGAAGTGAAAATTATATCAATCTCTTAATACTTCTCAGACTGCTGCATCGAAAAAAATCCAGCTGTTGAAGCATTTCATTCCTTTCACTAATTGAAAAACCTTCCCATGTTGCTTTGATTCGTTTTTTTTTACTGTCACACTCTGCATCTCTTTGGCTCCTCCAATGAAACAACAAAAATCCCCCCCCCACAAAAAAGTTCAAAACTCAACTCTAGCAATAACATTTCTACGTACAGTGTAAATTTTATATTGTCAGGCCACTGCAGATTGTGCATTAAGCTATCGTTATTAACAAAGTACGCAACTGATGACATGCAATCAGTGGCCACGTGCTACCAGATGGGAACCTCTCGAGACAACTGTCTTCTTTGCGAGGGAGACCTGGGATACAACACAAGAAGGCGATGCTGTGGCGGTGCAACAATTCAGTTGGTTAGCAGAATTTTTTTTTCTACTGGAAGAATCCGATGAGCTATGAAGCTCTTTGATTTCGCAGATGTAGGGGCAGAAAGTTATAACAAACAATAAAAAAACACGATAGGAGTGCAAAGAATAGGACAGGTAAGCACATCAATTAAAATATATACAGATAAAACTAACCTACTTTTTGTATTTTATTTTACCAGGTAATGCCCCACTGAGCTATGAGCTTCTTTTTCAGATGCGACCTGGCTACAAATGACAGCTCAACAAAGTGGCCCATCATGTGGAAACTCATAACACCAAAATAATCCAAACATTCCCACAAAAATAAACGAAATGTGAACGCATGAGAAAAGCGATGAAACGTTGCGCAAAATGACTGCGTATAGTTTTGGCGGTCGCGTGGTACAGCTCGCCGATGCGCTTTTCGGTTTGCACTGTGTGCCGATCGGCACGACATCCCACGTCTCGCTGCACGCACTGGCAGCTCCCTCAGCAAAACTGATTATCCAGTTGAAAATTAAATCCCGTACGCTGTTGCTTTGATCAGCATATTAATATTCAACCCCTGCAGAAGCTCCCGGGACGCGTGGAGCGAAACGTCGGACGTCGTGCCGAACAACGCGTGGCACAAACCCAAAAAAAAACGCATCGGCGAGCTTGCACGCGGCGCAAGGTAAAACAGGCGACAAAACAAGGTTTCGGCATTTGCGTGCAGATGCCGGGCGCTCTTATATGACGATGTATGCCGAACTTCTTTCGCACCGTACGTAGCCAACCGTGCTAACAAGGGACGGCGTAAGAGAGGTGAAATGGGGCTCCCCGTCGTGCCACAGCCGCTGCAACGGCGCCCCGGTTGAACGAGAGCGTCCCTGGTGGCTCCTGTAAGCACGCGGGAGTGGCCGTTCCGCACTGGGTGGTGGTGGTGGTGGGGAGGGGGGTCCGGCAAAAAATGACCGCAGACCCTTAATGACCCCGCGGCACAGACGCAAAGCCACAGCCGAGCTGATGATTAACCTTCTCACCTTTCCTGGAAGTATACATGATTCGATACTTTTTGTTCATTATTCTTAGGATTTTTTTGTTATCATTATTTTTATTGAAGGAGTATTCCTCGTATTTTCACCACATCTATCCCTATCCACTGAAAGTTAGCAATGGCCAGGGAATCGAACTTAGGTGAGCTGGGTGCATAGTCAAGTGGGCTAAGCAATGCACCACCGCTCCATCCTAAAATTATCATATTGAATAGTATTCTCGACACATCTATTAGGGTGCCTTTTTGGAAAGCTTCTGGAACACGGAGGGTTATGATTTCGCTGCACATTAGTCTCACGCTGCAGGATGTACAGATCTTTCGCGCGAGTGAAACACAAGCACCGAGCAATTGTGCTCCGACTTACGTCCTGACTTCCCAGAAAGCTCAGGGTGAATCTGTAGGTAATCCGAACATTTCGATTTAAAGCTTTCGTGACTGCAGTGATTCATCTTCTTGGTTCTTTCGGTAAAGTCACGTAGAAGGGAAATAATAAAATAAAACAAATTAAACATAATAAAATGAAACATGTGTGTTTATTTTTATTATTTTATTATTTCCCTTCTACGTGACTTTACCGAAAGAACCAAGAAGATGAATCCGAACATTTTTTTATTGCAATTGATGTTGCCCCGTTGCTCAGTGCCCCCGATCTCAAATGCATCGTCCGCTTGTGCAGATTTTTTGTCCTGCTCGACAACGAACGCCAGCGCCACTTTCCACGCGCGCACGGCCCAGCGCCGCTCGCCAACCGCCGATTGGGATAATCCCGGGCGTGACGCCGCGCGCGGTAACCCGATAACCCCCACCCTCCTGCCCCCCCCCCCGCGCACGCTTTAGAAGGAACAGGAAACTCAACGTGAACCAAGCGTCGGTGCATTTCACTTAGGGCGGCCACGGAACATTACTGGCGTGCTGTTCGCAAAAATGCGGGGAAAATACGCCGTGGCGTGTTAATGTTATCGTGGAGAATTTCACGGGTCGAGGGTCCAAAACGATGCGATTTCACACGAAGCGCTTCTTGCTCACAACACGGTTCTCTCTGCGCCGCCAATCACTCAACGCGTTTTATTTCTGCCACCAAACTGGAGCAGTGAAGGGGGCTGCTAAAAAAAAAATCGTAGCAGAGCCGTCACGTTGCCACTGCAAACGACCGCCCAGCGCTGCTGCTTACTCCTACTACCGGTCACGCTCCTTCGGATCGTATGCAACGCGGTTGCGTTGGTGAAATTCCCTCGCCCCTGAAAGCGCATTGTTTTACGCGACAAGCTCGTGGTGAGTAGAACGTAAACTTAACTATTTTTTTCTAGCGTCGTAAAATAGACCGGAGTAATACAGCTTGGCGATTTCGTATCTGCGATGGAGAAAAATGGGCAACGTATCTGGAAAGAGCGGTGAAAAATTGGCCCTTTCCACTGGATACCAAAATTGCATTGCCAGACTGACACCAACAAGAGACATTTAAATATGCCATTACTGTAAAAGCTGGGGGGGGGGATATGGTATGGGCACATAGCCCTGGGCCATAAAACCGTGCAAAGGCAGTCCACTCCATCAGTTCCTCGCAAAGTGGCTCGTTCTCACCCTGACCAGCGCTGCCCTCATTCGTAGGCCTTTAAGCTCCAATTTATTTTCAGTCCAAAGGGTCAAACAGCCATGTTTGCAGAGGTCCGAGGGCCCCTTTTTTGCGTGCCCACGTGCACAGTCGTCAGCCCTACCCTTCGCGTCTCCTTCCTGGTCAAGCTCACGTCGGCAGCCGGAGAAAGGATGCACGCAAGGCCTTCCGTGGACGTATACTTTCAAACGCCGTGCACAAACGTATTATGCATAGCGGTGGAGCACTATGAGTGAAAGCATATATAAGCAGACCACCATCAAGAGACGCCCACATATATACATTCATAAATAAAATAATTATGCCGTCAGTCTATTGCTTGTTGAGATCAATATTATCCAGGAGAGTTTGTTCAACGACTCAAACTCTGGATTGGTCAGATTAGTTAAATACATGCTATTGGGTGACCAAATGTCATTGGCAAGATCACTAAATATAAACGATGGGATCCTGCTCAACGCAAAAATAAATATTGTACACAAAGTCATTAGTTTCAAATAGTTCTTTTCCTGAGACTGGGCAGCCAGAGGATTCACACACTTCATCCTGAAAGTGCCGTCTACAGGAAGGAAATTTAAATGGGTAAAAATTGGCCTATTATGCAGATACTCACAAGTTTAATATTCCGCTATAGAATAAAACCCTTGAGCACAGACCACCAGAAGGCCAAAATCTTTCCACGTCAATTAACCCTCGGTGCATGTGCACAATCGCGCGCACCGACCCACCGAAGACTTGTAAACAGCCGCGTTGTGGCAAGGGCCCAATGCGGTTTCATGACCATCAACAGTAACGGCACGCCTTTTCAATAGCATACCAACTCTTTTGACACAATTGCCTTTTTAATCTGTGAAATCAAATCATTCATCTGACTGCCCCCCCCCCCCACACCTATTCAGAACTGTTGTAAAATGGAAGGGCTACAAATACGTCGATGTTTGGGTTAATTTTTTGCTCCTCGTTATTTTTTATTTAATTTAAAAAAACAATGTAATTAAACATGCAGATGCAAGTCTAATCATGGGCAGCAGCCACCAAATAATTCTCACATCACTTGCCTAAGCCTGTTTGTGGCAATAGCAGCGCCAATGATGCCACGTCCGTTAATTGTGAGTTTATTTCCGTAGATGACTAATTTACAAAATCACTGATTGGTGTTGTTTGTGTTAGCATCGCTGGTACATTTCACTTGTTCATTATGTAGCAGGTATTAATTGGAAAATGCATTCTTGCTAATTGCGCAGATGGGCAGAATGTGTTTCAGCACTGCTTAATGAAATAATTATCGCATTTATGTTTTTTTCCCTTTTGATAAATTAGCAAGTGTCTCTTCCATAAGGTAATATTCAGTATTTTTTCGCCTATTTTAAACGTAAATATCATAAGTTCTCAGACATAAACTGCAGTTGCGTGTTATTTTTTTAAGTGGATGTGCAAAAGTTGTGGTACTAATATTGAACATATTGCTTAGACACGACATATACAGTATATAAACCACCTTGACAGAATACATGTTTTATTAAGCAAATATTTTACAAAGATCTCATTTTTAAAAAGATTGCTTTGCACTTAAGATTTTGCGACTCCATAAAAATGGGCGATAAAAGATACACCACCGCAGCGATACAAGTACCCTACTGTCTTTAAAAATGCCACAACTCTTATTCCAAGATAAATCAAAACTCTACAAAGGCTTCTTGTGTGCTGTGTATATCGATATATGTATATTTAAAATTATGATCTTACTGAACAGGGGAAAGGAGAGGTGGGGAAAGGGCAGTGATTGAAATATAATTATAGATGGATGTAGTGAATCAAAGTTCCAAGACATCCCCGTCGAAATGAGATGGACAAATAATTATATTAATGAGATGTCATTATTTACGATGACAATTTCCGACACCTAATCAGTGGAGCCTACACACTGCAGTATGTAACAGTGCGCCACTTAATAAGCCACATCACAACTATGACCCTTGTCCAGCATGGGTTTATATGCAATGATGCCCTAATAGTCAAAGCCAATTACTTCCTGGGTCACTCGCGGGTCACAGACAACAAATCTCGACCCTTATTACTCCATATTTCAAAAATGTCAACGCAGGAATGGCCGAACGATGGCCACCCACCAGCCCTGCACCACCCACAGGATCTCTTCCACCACCAACCCCCCCACACCACCACCGCTAGCCACAACCCAACCAAAAGTGGCCACAACACTGTCGTCTCCACGTTACCCCCCTCGGCATGTCATAACGGCCAGTGGTCGTCTCTGCTAAGTGACTGTAATAAATTGGCCTCGTCTGGCGCTTGTCATTTTATTCATGGACTCGTTCTGCCGCTGATTGGGTGGTATATTACATCCGCCCGCCGACATTATTGCGCTAACCTGAGCCTCATAAATATAGAGCGCCCCTGCGTAGCTGCGGGCAAGAGCCAGACGGGCCACGTATAAAAACGCCGTGATGAATTGAGGCCCTCGGCATCGTCATTACGGCGAGGCGCTTGAAATCCGCCTCCGACGCCACCGCATTTTCAAGTCGACACACTTTTATATATTTTTATTCCCCCCCCCCCCAAAAAAAATTAAAATGAGCACTGTGTATGTGTGTGTGTGCATTGGTGTCGACTCAAATGAGTACCTGGTGCGGTTTGTAAAAAAACATAGCAACTGGGGAGATAAAGGCGGTCAGGCGTGGTGTTGGCCTAACACCCCCTTGTTTACCATGCAGGCCTTCATAGGTGCTCGCTAACAGCACTTGACCCAACCGTGTTAAGGCTATACGGGGGATCTTTTTCTTTGTGCACTGGTGTGGGGGGGGGGGCGTGCGTATGTGCGCGCGCGTCCGTAAACATTTTTTGTCACAACTTAAAATGGTAAGACATTTAACACAAAAACGTGTCACAACTTAAAATAAAATAAGACATTTAACACAAAAAAGTGCCACAAATTAAAATAATAATAATAAGACATTTAACACACTGAAATAAGTGTCACAACTTTAAATTATAATAAGACATTTTAACACACAAACACAAAAAGTGTGGACAAGCTCAGCGGCCGGAGGCCACACAGCAAAGAAAACTTCGCATGAAAGTCGGGGATTATTTTCGTTGTTTGGCTCCATTACCAACAGCAACACGAACAGCAGAGTTGCCTCGCGGACAGACTCTTTATAATAAGGGTGACACCTCCATTAAAAACCATCACGCTTGATGCTGCCCTCTTATTAGAGGCTTCAATTATCGAATTTACTTGCGAAGTTGCACGCAAAAACGTAGGCGCCGAAGACGGCCCCCAGAGGAATCGGGAGGACGATACGCCGCTTCAAAATGGGACGTATTCATATTCTCGGTTCTTTCGGTAAAAATCACGTAGAAGGGAAACAATAAAATAATAAAAATATAAAATCAAAATGGGACGTATTATCACGGGTGGCATAATAATGAAGACCGGTTCCGCTAACGATCTTTCGCTGCGGTGTGCCTCATTGTCCACACGGCACCCCAGCTGCTTGTTGGAAATTCTCGAGCCTCTGTCTGGGATAAGCCCTGCGGTTTGGCTACTTAGCTCATTTGATACCACGCACGCCTTCTTTAAATCTTTCGAGCTCAGAGCAAAAGGGGGGGGGGGGGGGGCGTGGTAGTGCGTAATCACGTCTGCACAAATCCAGCTCGGCAACCAGAACAGCCGGCATTAAGATGATTGAATACATATGGATTTGGACAAATTGTATGCGGCATGTGCAGGAGTACAACTCTATCTATTATTCAATAATCCAATAAAATCCATTGGCTCTGATTTATTTGTCCGCCCGACTGTTATAATATTTTGGTACTTAGCCCAGGAACAATTGTCCGTGGCATGGGGAAATTTCCATCGTAAGACGCATTTTTTTTTGTTTAATACGAAACGTGTGCTTTATGTCATGCACTCGTCCTGTAACTGTAAGAAAAAAAAGATTCTGTACTTGGGTTTTAAACGACTACTTTCAGTGGCGTCGGGGTATTGAGCACGCAGGTGGTGCAACTTCGACGGGTCCCGTCAGTCCCGTGGCCCAGAAGGGCCCAGATGCCAGGCTACAAAGAGCGGGGAAATCGTACAGGGGGCTCCATTCCATTCCTTGCACCGAGACCCATGCCAACCACACGATGCCACTGACTGCTGGCAAAGCCACTCTGCAAATATTGACTTTCTATGTAAAAAAAAAAATCAACGTTAATAGACATAAACGGATTTTTTTCCTCTCATAAATATTGTAAATATCCATCGTGCAATGCCATGTAACTATTTAAATCAATAAAATGACTGTTGTAAATTAGATACCGTTAAATAAATTAACTCGCAAAAGGCCACGTGGCCAATGGGAAGTGTAAAAAAATCTGGAGGTACAGATGTAGGCGAATCGTCTGCGTATTTATTGTGTTAATTATAGATTGGGACATCTTAATGTCCAGATTCAAAATAATGAAAATGTTAATATATTTCGTCTGTAATATTTGTGGATACATTCAATTCATTTACGTAGCAAGCAAAACAAGGCTCGAAGAATAACGTATTCCGCAGGTCAACGCAATCATAAATATTATCGTGCAAAGTATCACCGTCATCATCATACATGATCTATTCACTGCTGGATGAAGGCCTCCCCCAAGCCGTCACCATCACACGTTGTTCCTGTGATGCAACAATCCATCAAGCCCCCCGCACTCACGAGCTGATCTCATCACTCCCTCTCTACAGTCATCATCCTTACAAACCGATATAAAGTATATAAACAAACCAACGACATATATATAAAAAATAAGAGTTCAGATTCATCATTAAAACGACAAATATATATTTAAAAAAAATCCACTGCCGTGACGTGACCAGACTCCAACTTTGGCAAGTCGCGTTCGGCCCTCTCGGCCACAGCAGCGGCAGCGGCGGCGGCGAGCGCGCTGGGCAGCTGTCCGGCGAGCATTTCGAGGAAGTCAGCGCGCCACTGGGGCATGGCGAATCGAGACGGAGCGGTGGCGCGCTATTGATTTCACGTCACCCCCCCCCCCCTTCACGGCAGCCGGCGCGCGGCGATGGCGCGGTGCTTAGCGCGTGGCGCTATCATTGTGGTGACCCGGGTTCGAGTCCAGTCACACCCCCGCCCACAGCTCAAAATTTCAAACTGACTTCTAATTAGTTTCCAATTGGCCCACAGCAGCCGGGTCAATTCAGATGGATTTTCCTCGGGGTGGTGAGGGGGGAGGGGTGGGTAAAGGTGGCCGTGTGTGGTGTCCGCCTGTCTCCTCTCCGTGCGCGCAACCCGCTCCCGTGGAAGTCTTTTCCTTACCAACGGCACTCAATTTTCGAAGAGGCCTCTGTCGTCACGCGTTATTCGCCGCGCTGACGCCTATGAAACTGATAGTGACGACGCCGTCGCATGCGATTCAAGAGATCTTCTAAAGAACAAATGTGTTTTCTTTATGAATGAGACAATTTATTAGCAAGTGTGAAAGGCGCACGTGTGTGTGTGTGTTTAGAGTGGAGGCTGGTGTCTTGTGTAAATATTTTTTTTACGGTTGTGGCTTTTGTTTCTCCTGACCCTAATGACCAATCTTTGACGGCCAGTCATACTTTGTCATCACAAACTGCCACTTAATTGAACACATTCGAACGTGCAGTGGATGCTGCTTGTTATTTGTGCACTCCACGGCATTCCAGTTGCGTATTGTTCCAGACAAGGCCTCGCGCGTCACGACATCAGAATGCAATCACTGTAATTCTCGTTTTTATTGCGTTAAAATATTAATGAGTGAATTATGGCGCCATCTTTAGAGTTTTACAAAGCATACCAACATTAAATGTAAAAATATATATGCATGGAAAATTACTATACGACATATATAGAGATAGGTTGAAAGAGGAAACAAAAATACAACTGAGAAATTATTCAAAGCAATGCAGAGTGCATTCAGATTGACAAGGTAGTCAGCACGATTGGCTACGTACAGTGCGAAAGAAGTTCAAAATACATACAGCAGACAGTAGCTCGTGACATTTAAGTGAAAACAGAGTGATGCGGCCCGTTTTATTCCAATAGGTAACATGATCATGATGCCGTTCATCATCCTCGTCGTCTGTTCCTTCCGTCAGCTTATTCACAAATGTCCGGCACGGTCCTCATTATTTTAGCCACTATCGCTACTTCGTTCACTCTCAATCCTCTCAATCCTTACTCTTCTCCATCTTTTTCCCACTGCATCCATCCGCCTCGTGCTCATCTTCCCCTTCTCCTCCTCCTCCTCCTGTCTTCTTCTTCTTCTTCATCCCCTTCTGTGCGCATCATCGCCAAGCCGAGGATCCTGTCCAGGCTTGTTCTCAAAGCGTGCCCGAGCCACTTCCTTGACGTCACCTAATAAGGTTGTTTTCACCCTGCACTATCAGCCTTTAAATAACTGCCAAATAACAAATCAATGTCCAATTAATTACACAACAACATGGCTTCACAACTTTGAATGAGCCGGAAAGGTGGCTTTTGGCACTTGCAGACTTGGGAAAGGTCACTAACTTTATTGAGCTGTGTACGTTTTCACAGTACATAAATCAAGACTCATAAAACAGTAACAAAAACTATAATGTTAAAAAAAGTTTTCAGCAGGGGTATAACGGTTCAACCCTCGGCAATTACATTCATTGTCATGATTGAAGGTCGCGAGTCGATTCAGGAATTGATTTTTTTTCTTATGCTGCGGTGAACGGTTATATTCATTGTTGTGCTCGTTTACCCACCAATGTCTCACTTGAATCTCAAGACTTCCTTCCAGGACGGCCCTACAACAATTATCGCACCAAAGGGCCGATGTTGCTACGGGTAAATTCCAAATGGGAACTTTGCAAGTACAAAAATTTGAGCATTGTAATGTTTGGCCAATATCAATAACAGTATACGAGGATTATTTTTTTTAGCTATGGGAGGAAATGGAAGAAACCACGCACACGCAGGGTGAGAATAAACGTCTACGCATGATGCCAAACTGTTTTTTTGTGTTTCATTTGTTGTCCTTTCCTCGCACCTCCGATTAGTGTGGTTGGCTACATACGGTGCGAAAGAAGTTCAACATACGGTACATACATACAAGTTGCAAATGAAATCCAGGACGGTTTTTTTGCGATAAGGTACGTATCCAGTACAAGTGTTACTACTGCGCTTACCCTGCCGGGAAATGGTAGTGCCCCTAGTGGCTGCAGGGGTCACAAAGAAATTGCATGCAACATACAAAGTACTGCATGCACCCAAAATATCGATTCTTACATAGGTGATGTGACACGTGTCGTGAGCTTAAAATATATTTAATAATCTACGAAACTGCGCATCGTTACACCCACAATTTCCAGGCTGATGTGTTTTCACCGTGTGTTATTCTTCCATTTTTTTTCTTCCTTCAAAAATTTCCAGTGTTTGACTCAATCACTCAGCAGCACGTGCAAGACCGGAGCTGTTTTCACACGTGGACAAATCATCACCCACCCAAATCGGCAAAGCACGACTCCAGCGCACAGGCCCCCGGAAAGACAGACATAACTCACGACGCACGCTCATTGCCTTTGCAGCTTCCTGCACCATTGCCACCCACCCTCCCCCCCCCCCTTGAGTCCTTAACCAGAAAACACCTCCAACACACCTCTCGGCGTTTAGCATTCGATTCACTCTCAGGAGGTGCACGCGAGCGAATACGAACACCAAATTGTTGGCGACTGTTTTTGGGTTTCTTTTTTTTTAGCACCGTCTTCTGAGAGCGCTTTCAAGGTCATCAAAGTGGCCACACATGAGAAGGACCTATGACACACCAAGCAAGCAATGTTAATTTTTCGTTTGTCTCCCCGGGGGGGGGGGGGGTGCTTGGACCGGAGATCACAGAGGTGGCCGCTCAGTACACTGACACAAGCATTAGCCCCTGAGCTCGCCAGCCACCTCTCACAGGGGGCTGTGTTTTAGTAGTCGGCAGGCAGCAAGCTATCCCGCACGTCCCAAGTGCAAGCAGCCGGTGGGTAATTTGTGGATTTTTGAATTGCGGCGACGATGCCAACTCACAACGCTGCATTTGTCTGCACATTGCATGTCGTGGGGACAGTAAGATCCATACGGCATGTACATATGTTTTTGGTGTAATAACATGTGGTTGGTTAGGGCAGCGTGGTTGCACAGTGGTTGCTGCATTGCGCTGTGGCTCCGGTGCCCTGACTGGCTGTGGAAGTCATCAAGTGGGGTGAGAGGCATCTCAACCGGTCCTGGGACCACATTCGCCAACCAGCACTGACTAGTATTATTGACAAATAGGTGTAAATTACTAAATATATATATTTTTTTCACAAACAAGTATACTTGCAAATGAAATCAGCTTCTTGTATATGCCTTCTTTAACATTTACCACCAGTTACATTAACGATATACCATGTCATGACGATGCAGTGGATTAGGAATGCAGCACTTATGCTTCACATTTAAGTTACATTGTTCTTGCAAAGTGGTGTTCATTACACACCACCGCATGCTGACTGACAAACCGCGCGTGAAATAATCGCTTGCAAGCACATAGTACTTCCACCGTTGCAATGCAAATGTCTAAGTGGATTCTGATTGTCGTGCCCAAATGTCTCACATCTTTTACCCCTCCTGGCCCAGTTAGGAGCCGTGTGACACCTTACCGCTACTTAAATCTAACGGCACAAGCTACACACTGTTTAACGCAGTCACGTGAACATAAGTACATGCATCGCATTGCCGATGATTTTCATCGGCCGTGTTCTACCCACTGCTGGATGAAGGCCTTCCCCTTGCTCTTGGCATGCTACATGAGCCCGTGCCGTCGCAGTAATCTTGCGCCACTGCTCCATTCTCCGCGGCGGTCGTCCTCTTGGGCGAATTCCCGGATTTTTTGGCTGTCGGCTGCAGGCCCTTCGTTAGTCTGGAAGCGTTTGCCCACGTGTTTATGTGTGCAGCGAAGGAATTATGAAGATTTTCTCCGAGAGTTTAAAGATATAATTGACCGTATAAACAATAGACTGTAAACAAAATTGGATGTAGGAATGTTTGAATAAGCCACACATGCTGCGCTGTTGAAATAATTACCAAACGACACCGTCCGCACAGCCATTGACAATAGCAGCATTTGAAGTACATTTTGTTTTACTTAGCCCCTCACTGCGGCAGTCCCTCGATACGCTATTTAAAAAAACCCGATGTAAGTGGAAATATGTTTAATCGCGTTGAATGAGTTCTACGGAGGTACCAAATGTTCACAAGAAGAAATCAAGCTGACCATCGCAAGCAATAGACGATTTACCCACACCCTGTCAGGATCAAGGGGCGTGGTTCAATTCACAAATCGATTATTTGTTAACATTGCGATGAACGGAGCAGCATTTAACAACACCGAAACTCATTGTTAAACAAAACATGCATTAATGAAAAAAAAAGATGATTAGAAGATAATTCTAAATTCGATTCACGTGAGCCGAAGAATCGGCAAGAAGAGACAAGATTGATGTGGCACGAGTCACACCCTTGACAGACGAACACGACTTCAATGGCGATGCCCACACACACACAGACGGCCCTTACGGTTCTAGTCTGGTGCACCACCACTAAGGGGAGCTATGCCACCATGCCATTGCAAGTTTTGAGGTTTCAAAAAAAAAGTGTTCGAGTGTTATTTCATTATTTCCATGCAAACAGCTGCCACCGCCCCACGCGGCAAAGTCCCACAAGTTTTCTTGGGGACATTATCGCTTTTTACAACCCTCGCCGGCCTGTGATGGTGGGGCAGATAATGTCCTTGCAGCACTCCATGCCCAGTTGCTAGCAAAGACCATTCCTCCGACAAGGACACCGTCAAAGAGATTCGGATCGCTGCACAAATATACTTCGTGGAAGCCGGCAGTTGCAGTGGTTATTGTGCTGCCCTATGAATCCGGAACACTTGAGTTTGATTTCCGGACGCGGCTAACGTCGATTTTGAGTGGCATCTGAACCGCACTCGGGCCCACTCTTCACCAGCCCGCACTGATCGACGTAAAGTGGAGTCAAATGATCCCTGTGGCCAATAGATACTCGGGGAGGCCATCATCCAGCAGTGGATTGGAAAAGGGCTGTAACTAAGAAATGTTGATATTACTGTGTCCTATTAGATTTATGGTTTTTTTTCCCCCATATTGGTGTGATTCATTAGCCGACCCAATTTTCATTTGCTTGACCGTTCATTAAATAATGATCGTATTGCGCTTCGTATTTTCGAGGTGTGATTCGCGGGCTGGTGGAGAGGCAGCTTCCACAAATATGTGGTGGAATATATTTTGTAAATCACCACTTTTACGTTGGTTTGTTTTTTTTAGATTGGGAAAATATGGAGAAAATATTGTTGCCCATTATGTGGAAAAGAAACAATAACTGAATTTTCCTCATATTATAACATTCATTTATACTGCAATTTAAAGTGTGCAGAAACACTGTGAAATATGCCCAATCTTGAATATATGTTGCACATGTGGAAAATTACTTTTAAAAAAGATCGCCGAATTGGTCAAACGGTGGCTTTACTTGTGCTAATTAAGAAATATCTCAGGAAACCGGAGCTCGAAAGTGCATTTTTTTGTCATCATTATTAATGTCCACTAAACAAACTGAAACAAAGACGCAGTTTTTAACCGGCTTGAAGGTGATCTCTGGGTGAGCTAAAAGCAGTGGCGTGCCTTGTGCGCGCGAGCGCGCGCGTGTGTGTGTGCGGGCACGTGTGTGGGCCTCATGTTTAAGGTGTGTGGGGGATGTTGATAGCAAAGCAGCTGGGCTTAGCGAAAGTGCGGTGGGCATGGGGTGGAGGTAGTCGGGCGGGGTGGAGGGAGCTGGGGATATGGAAGGTAGGGGGGTGGTGTGGTAGTGGCAGGGGGGCGGTAGGTAGGTAGGACACAGTGAAGTAGAATTTTGCGGGTCAGCCGTTGCGTTGCGATGGTAATTTTTCAAGCTCCGGCTCGAGCTGACAAGCGGCAGGCCCATGGGACGTTAAGTAAATAGCAGCGCTAACCCGCCTGCCTCTAATAACACAGGCAAGCCATATCCAGCCAGCCCCACTCGCTCTTGTTTAAACACACTGCTCTGTGTTCGGACATGAACTGACAGCGTAGTACAATATAAAAACACATTCCCCCCCCCCTTCCCATTGATTTGTGCCATTTTATGAAGCCTTATAGCGACTGCTGTCATTACATTTTCAATATGCCCCGCAAAAAATAAAAAAAAGTTGAACAGCGTTCACTGCTGAGGGAGTAACAGCCAGAATTGAGGATTGTGTGTCCAATTACCAGGCGTGTTCTTTCTGGAATAAACAAACAACGCAACTTACGTACGAAATAATAAGACAACAACATCCGTATGTGTTTGCTAACGGAAGTAGGTTAAACTGTACGGAAACAGATTAAGCTTTTTTTTTTTTACGAGATGTCGCGCAGTTACTTTCATAATTTGCATGCAAAAGCCCCGTCCTGCATTATGACAGTTCTCATTCCAAACCCATGACAGCTCATTAATTTGGTCGACTTTGAAGTGAGCAACATAAGTACAAAAAATATATATATCTAATCATCAAAGAAACATTAAATTGCCCT
This sequence comes from Petromyzon marinus, assembly GCF_048934315.1. NCBI lineage: Eukaryota > Metazoa > Chordata > Hyperoartia > Petromyzontiformes > Petromyzontidae > Petromyzon > Petromyzon marinus. The sequence goes on from NC_133677.1 coordinate 4,317,994, forward strand.
CACAGTCTCAGTAGTCCTTCTTAACATTGTGTACATGTTTTTTGGGACGCAGCAAAAATGCAGCACGCACACACGCGCACGCACACACACACACACGCAGCTGTGAATGCCTAGAGAGCGAGATTAAAATTCGGTTTTTTTTGGTTGTTGTCGATGTTGACGTTAAAGCTCGTTCGCCAGCTACCTACTTCAAGTGTCCGGGCAGCTGCATACTTGACAAAGAAAACCTGGAGTCCTGCTATCTGTATTTGCTATCCAAATAAACTGCATAATGCCGCGTGGGGGCCCCGGGGTTTAGATTGCTTCCTGTTTTCCGTTGCTTGGCCCCGTGTCAATCGTGAGCAGGAAGGGCTGAAATGGCCTCGCTCGCAAAGGAAGCCTTTAAACCCTCTCCGGTATCCCTTCGTGCGGCAGAGCACGAAGCACCTACGGATACCTGCTGCACTTCCCGCCGGAAAAGCTGCAAGGGTTAGAGAGAAGGGGGCTGTGGAGGGGCCCTCAACGGCTGCGGATTTTCTAAAAATGGCCGCCCACAGATTTTTTTGTTGTTGTCGAGAATTTGCACGGCCACAACCCCACCGAGCAACCACCGTCAACCCAACCTCCTCCTCCTGCTCCTTAAAGCTTCCTCCACTTGTCCCATTCATGGCGCGCAAGCTGAAACAACAAACCGGGGTTTCCTGGCCGTGGTGCCCGGTCCCGCCAAAAGCGATGGTCGGTCCGTGTATGAGTATGATGAATGCTCCATAGGCCATGACGCAAATAGATCCCCGCACAGGCAGAAGGGGACCCCACGATCACTCCTCTTGATTGTGAACTTTTGCTTTGTGGGCTTTTTGTTGTTGGTGTGTGTGTTGTTGGCCTGCCAAAGCTATCGCCCTAATGGCTACAAATGGCATGGCATTAATTGCAAAAGGGGGCAGGGGGACCTTTGTGACGTGGTAAGGCGATCGTTGATCACGTACTACAGAAGAGAATAGAAAAAAGGGGCGCACTGCTGTGCCACTTGTTAATATCCAATTAAATAACAAATGAACTTTGCAAACGTAACAAAAAGAAACGCACGCACAAAGGTGTTGATTATTTATATGTGTGCGTGTGTGCTGACTTAATGCTTTCGTGACTGCAGGAATTAATATTATTGGGTCTTTCGGTAAAGTCACGTAGATAGGTTCAAAGAAAATGACAAAAAAATAACAATTGAACCTATCTACGTGACTTTACCAAAAGACCCAAGAATGTGCGTGTGTGCTATTTGCAAAATGTTCGAAATGCATTTTGGCAATTTTTGTGACATAGTTATCAAAGGAAGTAGCAAATATTTGCTTGTAATTTATGGAAAAGGTGGATGACAAAAGAATTCCAAAAGTGAAATAGAAATACGTGTTATTATATACATATTTTTACCAAAATTGCCACGCGATTTCAGACGTTGCATACTATTTTAAAAGTCCGCTATGTTCCGCTGCCAATGTGTCGACACGAGTGATAAAAGCACTGATGCAGGAGTCGCCCAATCCTCCACACCTTCCACAACCTCCCCCTTTACCTTCCGTGAAACCTGCCCGGCACGCTCCCCCACTCCATGCCTCCTCCTCATCCTTCCCCATGAACGCCCCCCGCCCCCCACCTGCCTCACCAAACCCCCACCCACCCTTTGCTGCCCGATTCCGAAACCCCCGCAACTTCACTCTGCTCGTCGCCTGCCGTTGGCTTGGCGTCAAGCGGATTACGTGATTAATTGGCTCGGTGGAAAGCGATCCTCCCTGCGCCATATGCCGCCGATTTTTAATTTCGCACAGAATTAAGAGGCCGCTGGGCCGATGGCCAGTAATGCCCGGGACCGCCGACGGTGCCTGGCTGCCGCCCTGCACGTGAGCCGGCTGGAAGCTCTAACTACCGGAGCGTTCATTAGGCGCCGAAAATGCTGGGGCTGTTGGGATCGCTCGCCCCGCCAGCCAGCCAGCCAACTCGGCATCGCAAAATGTATTACTTTCTGTGCGTAAGGCACTGTGCCTGTTTTTTTTCAATGAGTTCAGAACGCTTGTTGTGATTAAATAATTAATAAAATACAGTTTTTACTGTAATGTGGGGATTGAACAAAAGCGATCGCGATATATTTATGCTGTGAAGACTTGGAGGAATAAAATTGAATAATAATAATTATTATCCATCCATTATCATTACTTCATCCATGGTCAATCCATTGCTGGATGAAGCGGTTGGTATAGTTGACTTGGTATCTTTGGCTGTTGGGGCATCACAGTTCCCTTTCCTGAGCTCTTTCTGCGGGAGATGTAATTCGTTCCGATTCGGTCATTTGTGAGATTTAAACAGTTTGGACTGTCGAATCGCACAAAGACGCACACTGCGTGCACGCGAATGGCAGGATGGCGCAACCGCGCTTCATCGTTTGACAGTCGATGGCACGCAATAGTACGAATTAAATGCCCCACAAGCGACCGGGCGCTGCAAAACCAAATCCCAAACAAAGCCACCGAGAACGGGAGGTCCGCTTCGACTGTACGGGGCAGACGAGCTCTGTTTATATCGATCCCACGTAGTGTCATATTAAGTGTCTCAATTCACGCCAGCTTTGTACGCAGGAGGGACAGAGGGAGTAAGAGGAGTAGTAAGGGGGGGGGGGTGCGAGAGTGGAGCGGGGATGGCGGCCAGTGGGGGTGTTGGTAGTGGGAGGGGAAGGCGGGCACCGGTGGCGGGAGACAACGGCGGGGGACGTAGGGGTGAGAGGAACTGGGATGGGGAGAGCAGGAGGAGGTGGTGGTGGGAGTGAGCGGGCGAGTGCAAGGAGGAGCGGGTGGCGGTCGGGAGGGGGGTAAGATGGGAGGGGGTGGCCGCGACACCGCGGAGCCGGTCGGAAAACGCGCCATATGGACTTTTCACACCCCGCGCCCATGGTGTGTTCGACCACTGCTGTGCCCAAACCCTGTAAATAACACCGTCGTTCCTCGGAGTGGGCATTCGTCGCCCTTCACGACTTTGGCCGCCAAATAGGAAGGTTTAATCTCACGGACGAACGGTGCCTGAAGTGGAACATTAATCCCCCACCACCCTTCCGGTGGCGAGCCCGCGCCGGAGAAATTAGAGTGGCGTTGTACACTTTTTTTTCTAATCAAATTTATATCTCAATTAAACTTTATCGACCCGCGCACGTGTGTCCTCTAAAAACACTGCATTCTTAACTCAAGGCCGGATAGCAACTTATTCTCGCCTCGCTCGCATCAAAGACTTTCCACTGCTCTCTGGTCTCCTTCCCGAATGGTGTGAGAAACACTCAATTTAAATTACGTTGCCTTTCATAAACAATTGAAGCTTCTTTCTGGCCGAGCGCACGTCTGTTTTTATCATTGTAGCGATACGCATCAAATAAACATCTGCAAACAAGTTTTTTTTTTATCCAATGCATTTTACATACATAAAACTTTTGATAAGTTCTGAATATAAGGGTTAGGATGGAATATGTACAAGAAGCAACGGGGCCAACCATTTCTCAATTTGCAAAGTATGAAATGAAGTGAGTTTTCACAGCTGCACTCTGGAGGTTTCATATAAAAATTCACAGGCGATAAAATAAATAAATAAACACATCCATAGTTCACGTAAAGACACAGAGTTTCACAAAGAATATTCAAGCAACAGATAACTGCCAAAACAGTCATACTGTGCCGTCTACAATCTCTTGAGTCAAACGAAGGTAACCAACAAATTAACTCATTGAGAGGCACCGCAGGACAACACGGGATCCAGAGAACACGTGTGATTGAAGCCAAGATATTTTTTGGGGGGATTAAGGCAGCGTGGGCAGGTAGACCCACGGAACTTCCATGTGTCTATCACTCATTGAGTTATGGAGCCAGTAGAGGTGGGGAGGACGACAGAAAATCTGCAGTCTTCTGTTACCCCATATGTACAAGCTCAGCACTTTTGTAAATCCACTGCTGGATGAGGACCTCCCCACGCTGCGCGGGTTTGCCATACTTCACAACGCTCGTCAGTGCGGGCTGAAGGACAAAGGGCCATCAAGTCTGTTTCAGACGTCACTCGCCACTGACGTTAGCCGTGGCCGGGAATCGAACTCAGGTGTTTGGGATAGCACAGTGGACTGCTCACTATGCCACCATTCCACTTTCCGTATTACTTGCGGGACTGCATTATGTTGTGGATTTTTTCTTGGTTTAAGAAGTATCAGAAGATGACATGAATAAATATACGAAATACAAACAAGCATAATTTGATGGTCCCCATGTTTAAAGCAAAGTCCCTTATGGGTCATTCAAGGTAAGTGCGAATGAAAATGTAAAATCACAACATTATTTAGATAAATATGCAATTATTATGTTATCCCTCAATGTCAATAAGTTGAAATCGCTATTTAAATGTCGCAAAATTGGAAACTTCGGCAATAAAGTTGAAAATTCAGATATGCCATGTCGATTCTAGGGTTCAACTTTTAGGCTTGGTGTCAAAACATTGATCTCTGCCTCAACGCAGCATGGGATTCACTTGCAAAAAACGTAACTACTGTATCTCTCGCGATATCATTTACTGGCAGACAACTACGGAAGTAAGCACTGGCTGTTGAACATTCACCCCTGGACATGAAAATTCATGTTCAGGGGTGAATGGAGCTGATCAATATCATCGTTACTACCGGCACTGGGAATTCTAATTGGAATCTCCATTGTTGCTCTGCGATGTCCTCTCATAATTCCCGATGGAGCCAGGGGTTGGAAGAGGTGGGGAGGAGGCAGGGAGTAGTGGTGGTGGGGGGGCTTGGGTTATGTGGTGACGTTGGACCCGTGGATATACAAAGCATGCTTCATCAAGCCATCCAAGGCTCCACATTCCTCATGTGTGGGTGCATTCCCGACGTTGACATGGCAAGAATTTCAAATCCCTTTGCAAACAATCCAAGGAGTTCCCCCCCTCCCCCCACCAAGATTAGGGAGGATATATCCACTCTGGAACTGAGGCCCACGATTGACAAGTCCGATGGTATCGGGAGTTGTAAACTCACGGCGAAGTCACTGGAAATGATTTAATATCTTTCTACTGCGATCTCAGAAGCATTTGCCAACACCAAGACCTCACATTAAGTTTGCCAACAGAAATGGCTGCATGCGTCCTGCTCTTATTTCATTTGAGAACACATTTTGGCAATTTGCAAACTATTGTGAAGAGGGGATTCATTGCATAATAATCATAATAATTGACAGGTCTTTACATGAACCCACTGCCCGATGAAAAAATCCTCACCCCATGTTGGTCACTGAGGGTTGTAACCATATTTCACCACGCTGGTCAGTGTTGTGTTGGTGCAGTTGGGGAGCATAGATGTGACAACCTAGAAGTACCATGCAACAATTGATTTTACTGTACTGCTAACTGATGCACAGAGTGTAGCTGGCACCCTAGAATACTGCTATATATGGTGGTCACCCATCAGAACACTACTCAGGTTAAACCCTGCTTAGTTATTTAGATCTGACGAGTTTGGTCGTATTCCAGGTGATTTGGTCACGGATCCATTCAGTGAAAACTAACTGTGCTTATACTTCATACAATACACCTCAATATTGTACAGTACATTCCCACGAATAACTGTATGGTGATGCAAACCAATGCATTCAATGTGGTTATGATCATCGGATAATTTATACAATGTAAGATACAATTACATCAACTGCCAGATATTACATAAAAAAGCGACATGAAACAAGTGGTGCAAAATCATCTTGCGAGCAATTGGCTGCAAAGTTTTTTATTCTATCGTTTATAAGAGGTTCAACTTGTTGCAGAATCGGAGATCTCACAGCGCCTTGCAGTTGCGACATGTGCGTATGCGCATGAACTAGGGCAGTTGCATTACGAAACTCTTGAGAAATTAATTCTAGATTTTAAGCTTTCGTAACTGCAAGGATTCATACTCTTTGGTTCTATTCGGTAAAGTCACGTGGGTAAAATAAAATGAATGAAAACAACTAAATTAAATCACGACGTTTCGGAGGCAACACAAGCTTCCGTCTTCAGGTGGAAACCGTCACGGCAAAATTGCTTGATACAGTCACCTACGTGACTTTACCGAAAAAAAAAACAAAGAAATTGCTATGGTTTGGCGTGACCTTCAATCAGTAGCGGTGAGACTATGACTGCTGCCGATGATTAAATACAGGCTGCGTATGAGAGTGTACGTTTAAACTGGCAATCTATCTTAATATAAAAAATATAGCAGCTTCAGTATTAGAGGTTTAAACAATGTCTCCTGCTGCATGTCAAAATGCCTGCAAGCTCTAGAAACGATCACCTTGCGCATGAGAACATAGAGGGCGCTCGTGGGTTCAATCCCGACCCTGAAGCCGAAATATTTGGAGTTTGCATTCTCTCCCCGTGGTCGCGTGGATTTTTCTCCGGGTCCACTCGGTTTTTCCCACCCCATTTCGAAACAAACTCGCGTTTTGGGTATTCGACTGCTATACATTTCCACGTGGCAAGCCACTTCGTTGAGCCATCATTTGTGTCCAGGTCGCTTCTGAATTAACAAAAAAAAGAGCTGTATAGCTCAGTGGGCCTTACCTGGCAAAATGAAATAAAAGACAGTTTAATGGTTTAAATTAGTACAAGAAAGCAAGGGAGCAGGCAAGGCGGCATTGAACTCGCCGCCTTACGCGGCTCAATAGGCAGCACCGAAACGAGCCTGGACTCCTCTATTAAGGCTCGGGGCTTTTAACGGATCGGAATAAACGGCACATCACGCCATAGCACACCGCGTATCGGCAGGGGAGTTGAGCGGACGTGTTGATGATGCAGGTGAGCTCGCGAATGTCATACCGCCACCGTCTCCCCCCCCCACCCCCCCTCGTTTGTTAAAAAGCATTTCTGAATGTATTTCTTTTTTTTGTTTTGTTTGACAAGGTTAAGTGAGTTTTAAAAGTGCTGATGTAAAAAAAAAGAATGTGCGTTTGAATTGATTTAAGCTGATTTAATATTTTTTTTGTTTGCCGTAGCAGTGGTAACTTGAGTCTGTTATAAGAGGAATTAGTGGTGGGTAGTATGACAGCAAGCTGGTGGTCATCAAGGCATAACTTGAAAACAAATTATATGCAACACAGGACACAACAGTACTATGGATAAAATAATGAAGTATTTTTTTTATAAAAATACAAGATAAATGGATCAATAATTATCCAGCAGGAAATTCAGTCATGCTGAGTAAATAATAATAGTCATAATAAATTATTATACACACGTACATTTAAAGTAGTATATAATTGTTAGAGGACTGTAAATGTATGCTCTCATGTTTATGTAGTGGTTGATTTCACTGGGACAACTTGTCTTTCTTCCAACCCCACTTTATTTACAGTTCTCCACATGTCCTCAATGCTCCACAGTTCCCTTGTTGCCATAGCTCACTTGCCGTGCTTCACTCGACTCGCTCGCCGTCTTTGTCTCTCCAATCTCTACTTCTCCATCAGTTCCGATGTCTCTGTGCTTCCCCCACTACTGGCTGCTTCGTCTCTGCTCCCCGCTCTCCGCTATCACCGTGTTCTCTCTACTGTTAACTGCTTCGTCTCTGCTCTTTGCTCTCCGCTATCACTGTGCTCTCTCCACTGCTAACTGCTTCGTCTCTGCTCTCCGCTATCACTGTGCTCTCTCCACTGCTGGTTACTTCTCTCTTCAGCTGCTCCACATCCTGCCTCGTCCAGCCCCCGACTCCAACTCCCGTTTCTCCTCGCGTCTCCCCAATTTATCCCCGCTCTCATTACACTCCAATTAATTAACCCGCGTCCTAACAACGCTCCTCGTGCCCGTGCGCCTGTTACCTCGCCAGACTTCAAGACGCCACTTCAGCCCTGACAAAAACACCAGCCAATCACAGCCTTCTTTGGCTCCCCCAGCTTAATTGGCCCAATCGTTACCTCTTCGTCCCAATATGACCCCTTACTATCCTGCTCCCGGGCAAACTCACCAATTACCCCCATGCGCCTATTTATTCCACTACATCTATATTGAATTCAAATGAACCATCAACATTGATAACGTATACACACAAATATAAAAAGGCTTCAAGGTTAACCTGCACAGCTCTGGATTTCTTTTTTTATAGGTGAATTAAACTTACTGTATTCTTCAAGAAATTGCCCTGCACACTTTATCCCCATCATTGTTGTAATTAATTAACGGTGGAGGAATATAATTGCTTAGGACATGCATACGTCTGCTTCAACGTCCTCATCACTTTTTTCACTGGCTCGTGTACATTTTAAAAGTCTCGTGCGCCACTCAACGTACACTTCTGGGTGAGGCACAGATAACCTGGACATTGCATCTGCTTTAACATGTTCCCCCACCAGAAACTTCATCACAACTGTTCACTTCCATCTTCCAAATACCCAGAATGCTTTGCACAGCTGTGTCGTCAACTCGCAGAGTAGTTGCCAGATGTTTATATTTCCACTTTGCACATTTTTTTAATCAATGTAATTCTTTAATGATGAAAACATACGTATAATAAATTTACAGCACTTTGTAAATCCACTGCTGGATGAAGGCCCCTCACCCCCTTCCCATTGTGTTGATCATGTTTTTTCTTACCAAACTTCGCCACACTGGTCAGTATTGATGGCTGAATGGGTGGAAGCGGTTTAAATATTACTTGCTGATGATGTTAGCTGTGACCGGAACTCCAGCTCAGGTCACCAGGTTCCTAGTCCAGTGCGTTAACGACTGTGCCACTGTTCCACCTGCTTTACTATTGTCGAGAGCAGCGGTGCTGAACATTTGCTGCAGCCTTGTACCCCTTTGGTTCTCGATAGTTAAACAAATGATGTTAATAAATACATAGAAGGTTTGATGAAACATGTAGTTGTACATATGTGCCCGTGCTTAATTTGTATTTCGATTATTTACCGTCTAAAAAAAATCATCCGGCCATGTCTCGCACACCCAGAAAGGGCATCTCGCACCCCCAGGGGGTGCGTGCACCCCAGATGAAGAAACAGTGGTCTAGATAAAAAAAGTGCAGGTTATCCATGAAGCAACCTTGTGAATTTTTTTTTAAACATGTATGGTGACCCGACCGACGGGGTTTCAAAGGTCCACACGAGATGCAGCACGCGTGGGTCACTTATGAATAATGCCTTAATAAATGTCCAGGTGAGACATTCAGTCGACGTTGTGAGCCGCCTGATTTTTTTTGCAAGTGGTGTTTTGAAAGACGGCGCCACGTTTAAACGCATCCCATTCGTGGATAAGAACGTCGATGAAACACCGATCAAATAATAACTGAGAGCGCGGCACTATGAACCCAGCTGACCAGCGTTTGATTCTGTGCCACGGCTGACATCAGCGGCAAATTGTTTCTCACTCGGTTCTTCAACCTGCACGGACCAACGTGGTGAAGTATGGTCACAACAACCCCATAACAGGCACATCATAGGGAGACCTTCACCATACGGCAATAGATTAATACACAATGGCATCAGTGAACGTTATTATATAACTGAACGACGTTACAATGACGACAGAAAACCCCATAAACGCAACTCAACGAAAACAGCACGAACAAACGATGCCACAGTGGCTTGTAACAAACACAAGAAAAACACGTGCTGCTATGTACAGGCCTAAAGAAGCACCCACGATTATCCCGAAAGAGCGAACTTTCGTCCAACTGTTTAGCATAACACAGTAGGCCACTATTTGCCAGGGTGAGGTTATGAGCTGTTGGCTGCCACCACCACCCCCACTGCTCTCTATGCCCCCCCCCACCCCCTAAATAAACAATTAAATAACCCAAGAAAGGAAATATAAACAAACCGAAGTGAAAGTGGTCGGTCGCACCGGCCGACGCTGCCCGTTCAGACTCCATGGGAGGCGTGCTCTGGCCAGGGGTGTGCCAGGGCCGCGGAGCGCCCGAACGGCAAGAGGCCCTCTTCCTCATTAAATCGCAATTTGGTCGACTTGTAAAAGGGGGCGGCTGGCGAGGAGCACAACTCGGAAGGGGGCCTGGTGGGCGCTCCATTTGCCAGCCACTAGCGCCATTTACCGCCATATGTTTGGCCCTGCCCAAACGCAGTGCTGCAGAGAAAAGGGGTCGTGTCACCATATGCGAGGCACGAAAACTTGGGAAAGACTAATGACTTGGCACCAAGGCCTGCTTTTTTGGCTGTTCAATTATCAGAGAAAGCTGGCCTCCTTGTTTTGTGCTATGTGTAATTAATCACATCCTTCCCTTAGTGCGGTGCGTTGCAATGATTATTAATTTTATTCTGCATGTAATGGTTTTGACCCAAGAGTCTGAGCTAAGAAGCTGAAATGCATGATGTCTTGCAGGCTTTCTTTCAACGCATCAGCCTTTCCGGGCATGGGAAGAGGGCTTATTTTATTTTTTTTCCCGCTCGTTTCCTTCGAAATTGAATGAGAGAAATAAGTTAGCTCGCTGTTACAAAACAAAAGCAAAAAAAATAACGACAACTTCCCCAACCATTCCTTTCCGGTTATGTCACCAGCAAAACAGCGCTTCAGTATTTTTCACGTATCAGACGGATGTACGCAATATCGCTTACACAATGAAAAAGTGTGTCAAAGTGAAATTAGATAAATTGCATTTTGCCTTGTGACCTCAGTTTAAATAAAACAAAAGTCAGTGCTCACATCTAAACCTCAGGTTGAGTTTCAGGAAAAGACAACGCCAAAAGCAGAGGAAATTGATAAGCAATTGAGCGTTGGGTAACATTACAACAAGGTCAGGCGTTTGAACTCGGAGGATTTCGCGACCAATATCATCCATTATTATGGAAGGTCAGGAATGCAAATGCACAACTTCCTACACTCGCGCAGCACTGGCAGAGGATGCCCCATTAACGCAGTCGTCCACTGAGTGATTCGAATGTTCTCTCTGATTATTTATATACATATTTTGTTTAACATTCAACCCCCCCCCCCCCTCAATTGTTTACCCCGATTGTCCCATCGGTGGTATGTCACGAGACGGACCATACATTCGGATCTCTCGCAGAGCAGTGCAACCCTTCGTGTTTGAGAACGGCCCGTGGAAGTGGATATCACAGAGCTGCATCCGAGATCATTCCTTTCAGTGACCCCTGCTCGACACAGTGGAGGGCAGCACTTGCCCACCTGCTTTGCCACTGTGAATATTTTTGTTTGTCGCATGACAGTAATATTGCTATTTTAATTTGTACAGCCACGTTTAACATGGTGTTTTGTGCAGTCACTTGCGACCGGGCTGACACCATCGATGCACTATCCTGAGAGCCTGGTTTAATCACTGGCAGGATTGAAACCCAGGTTCTCAGTGGTGCTGGCTCAGCGCCCTACCTGGTTTCAATTCCGAGGCTTTCAGCAGGGCAAACCACCCATCCGCAGCTTGTTATTTATTTTAAAGTAACCTCATTCACGTGCAAAGGTAGGAAGAAGAGCAGCGGTGTATTTTAAGCCAGTTAAGTCTTTAACGAGACATCATTTCTCTTTCTCCGAAGAAAGTTGGTGCGTTTCTTTTTACAGGCTGTGGCTATCTGCAGGTGCTTCCTCTGCCTCCTGTTCCCAAGGCTGTCCTGGCTCCTGCTGTGCGGCCGCAATCAGCACAAGGACAGCGAGGTACAGGCAGCGGGCAAGGCACACAGCGAAAATATTGCGTGTGAAGGCCACTGCGATTCATGCCAAGCAACTTGCGCTGCCACTCTTGCTTCTGACGTTCTCATTTTGCGTCTTCCCCTGTCCGCGGCCAACATATCTCATCCCACCCACACTGCCACCATTCCATCACCCTTTGAAAGTTAAGAAAAAAAGGTGACCTAACCAACCCATTAAGCAGAGCCTTATATATTACCTTGAGGTATCATGCAAATGTAACCGGGTGGGAAATTCAGGGCTGTAGCAAAGTGAAGGGCCAGCCACACACACACGCACGCACACGAACACATACTCTTGGAGGATACGTAGGGAAATGAAGAGTGAGCTCAGAGCAGTATTTTACATAAACTGCTCTGTTCATGTATTGTTAATGGAGTAGGCTGCTAGGCAAATATGGCCATTATACGATATAAATCGGATGTTTTTCATTGCGCGAAATCAATAAGTAATTAAAAGCAGGTCAAGCTTTTTCGGAGACGTCCAGCAATGGATGTTCATAAAGCAGTCCTGTTTGCAACACATTCATCATTTTTGAATTTTATTCTTTACAGTAATCACCACGTCAACAACACAATGATTTTACTTCGACATTTTGTATTTTAGCTACGAGCTAAACAAGTTAAAGAAGAAAAAAACCTGCTAGTGTTACATTTGGAAGGAATTTCTCAAATCCCTGTCCTGCAAAGAAAAGTAATTTGACCATACGGTAACCAGTTGTTTAATATATTTATTTTTGCATTGTCTTATTATGTCAGCTAAACTTTCTGATGCTACATTAACAATTTATAACCATAATTATTAAGATGGTATAATATTGCCTGCATATTACTTGGCAGCAAAAGAGGATGTTGTTTTCCATTCCAAAACTAACACACAAACATGTGTTTTTTATTATCCATACTAGTTTGTGGTTTTTCGAGGATCCCGTTACTGTTAAAATTAATAATGCTCTCAAGTTGATTTCAACTGGCAAAGTAAACTTTGGAACATTGTGCTGCAATATTCACCAAACCATCACAAGACACAACAAATATATATTTTTAAACGAAACTAGCTTTAAGAAAAGACTTGCAAAGCACAATCCCATAATAGCACGGCATGCCAATAGCCCTTACTATTCCCTTGGTCTCGGATAGAAAGTAAACAACTTTTGGATGCTATGAACATAATAAATTCCTAGTTCTTATATTTCCGAGGCTCATTGACAGGAATGTGATTATAAATGTTGCATTCTCAATTGCTCCATCTCTCGATCATGTACGCGGCGGTCTCGGCAGAGTGTATTACTGAAGAACAGCACAGGTCCAATTAGCATTTGTTCAATTTGTTATGTACAATTTAAATAAAATGCCGGCTTCACCACTGTCACTCCACCACAACGAAATAATTAAAATAACACATTCGCCATTAAAAAAAAACACATTTTAGACAACTATATCATACTACATGGGTCAAATATTACTCGAAATGGTGTGCAGCAAAGGACAATGCAGCAAAAGCCACTGTTGTACGGTACTTCTATGTTCCCACTATATGTACCCCGCCTTCACCAACCCACACTGACCGGTGTGGTCAAGTATGGTCAAATAGCCCTCGCGAGTCACACGGTTGTGGGGAGGACCTCATCCCGCAGCGGATTAAAAACAAAAAGGGCGAGAGCTATGATGTAAAGTGCCGATAAAAAACATCATCAGTAAGGCAAACTCAAATATCCCGAGACCAAACAAGTGCATTGCATAAACGTGGCTGGCGCGGTGACTGTGGGACGTTTGCGTGAACGTACGAGTTGGAGGCGGGTGAGAGGTGGGTTGACGCTAATTTTGCTGGGTGGTGGTAGTTTTAATTTTGTCACATCTGCCAATAACTCATCCGAGCCTCACCGAGAGACCGACAATGGGCAGCCAATGGGCAGTCTTGGCAGTCACGAGAGCGGATCGATTTGGCTGTGTATGGTGCAGGCTGCAGGGCGGAGTTTTTTTTGTTGGTCCTGTTTAATGCGGATACTGTAAATTGCCATGCAGGCGCTTTCACCAAAGTGAAGCCCTCCCTTCCACACAGCGGCGGCCGCAGTGGTGTGGTTGGTGGTGGCAGGGGTAGTGTGGCAGGGTCCCACCCCTTGTTCGTGATTGATGGCTGGACTCAGGCAAGGTCAGCTGACAGGAAGCCAAGGGGCAGGGTTAGAGTTCGCTTCCCCCATACCTTTATTCCCCGGCTGCAGCTGAAGGTGATTTATGGCTCGTACAGCGGATTCCGTGGGGGCCCGTTCGTGCCTCTGTTAAAGAAAGAGGATAGAGGAACGGAGGTGGGGGGGGGGGAACGAGGGGGTGGGGGGGACAGAAAAAGGGAGGAAAAAAGAAAGGGCCTTCACTTCATTTTCAAACGCTGCAACAAAAAAAGTGATTGAGGAGAGTCCAATCAAATAACGAAATGTCACTCATCGGCGGCGTGCACAAATGGGTTATTATAAATCACCGTGTCAAAGGCAATGGGATGATTTCATATAGAGCCCTGCTGAAATATTGGTGTATTAAGTTACAGCATGCCGGTTCTAATATTACAAAAAAGGCCCAAATGCAGGAAAACGCATGTTTTCTAGGGAGAAACTCGCAGGAAATGTGTGAAAGATGACTGAAAAAATAGAAAATAAGGAACCTCACAAGTTAAAACGTGTATTTTCCCCATTCTTCACTGTGATTAATCCACATTATTCTAAATGTAGCTTAATGTTCACGGCAATTGACCCCATTACAGTGATTTTCAAAACGTAATAAGTCATTTGATTACGTTTAATAAATATATTTTTATGGTATGAAAAAACAAGGTAATACAACTCAATTTTTCCACTTCTGTTTGCATCACAATAGCATCACGAGCCACTATTGAAAAAAAATCAAAATTTCTTTCAAACTGTTTTAAAAACAAAAATCCCATAAAGCACCGGGTGAAAATAAACACTTCCGTTTTCACAAGCTCCCAGGTGCCGATGGCCATGTGCTTTTTTTTACAGTTACACGAATTCTCCACAAAAGCCCCTTCACGAAAAAAAGAGCAGAGGACCGGGCCCCCCCCCCGCCTCCGTTCACTCGCCGTGGCTCAGCCTCGTACATCACTGTCGCGTTATTCGTGACAAAGCCGTTTATCAGTGCGCCTTTTTGGCATCATTTGAGCGGCTGGAGGAAGCAGATATGATATCCCATAGTGGGGAAACCTGGGAGGCACAAGGTCTGGGTTTGAGACCCCCCCCCCACCACTGAACGACAATTTGGGCCGTTAGCGACTGGATGCGATAGTTGTCCAAAAGGAAAATGTCGATAGGGGCGTAGAACGAGGCACCTTTGCACCTTTAAACTTTTATGTAATGCCGTCATTCCGTACTGACAAAAGGTGTGGGGGGGGGGATAAGAGAAAGTCTAAGCTATCTTTCTCTGAAAGTTAACAAAAAAAAAGTGGCTTTAAGCAGTAACAGCTGAGCAAAAGTGATGAGATATGATTTCAAAAGTGTTACACAGAATTGTCTTGGCTCTTTGCTTGAACTTTGATGAGACGCACCTGCACTGAAATCCACATTACAAACGATTACCAGCATATGAAGGCATTTTAAAGGGAGGAAAAAAAGCTATAATTCAATCTGCGTGTTTCTAGAACATGCCAGAAATGGCACTTTCATGCAACGCAGTGCGTGGCGTTGCCGAACGGTCGCACGAAATGAAAAACCAAAAAAACTCGAGCAAGCGATTGAAAGGTACACGCTCTGCTTCGGTGTTTAACACACACACAAAATGTGCAGAACAGCATTGCATTGACAGGCAAGCAATGAATAACTATGCACAAACAACTTGCTTGTGATAGTATCATCCCATTATGGAAAAAGCTGAGAAGAAAAAAAGTGTCCGGCCATCTGTATATAATTAAGCTCGTTGGATGTGGGCCGACAGGGCCACACGAGCTCTCTCCATCCTCGCTGCGTCACATTTCATGGTAAATTTCATTTGACGTCGACTTGCTTCATTGCACTTGTCTTTCTTCCGCGTCCTGTTCGCCTTATGTCCCGTCTGTTTTGAACTATTTCACCAATTTATTTCAATTCCCCTGCCAATGCCCCGCCGTTGCTTTCATTGACCCAAAATATATCTTTCACCTCCATTTGTTAACTTTTGGATATTTTAGTTTTCATACATCTTTGATACTCTTGCTCCTTCATCTTTTTTTTTAAATGCTGCTAACAAGCAAATGTTCCCGTATATTTCCACAAAAAAGGCGATGTGCATTAACATGAGCAATGTACACAGCCTCGAGTATTGGCATCAACCACACTGGCTAAAAACGCCAAGGACACCGATTTCAGTTTAGTTTACATGTAATCAATGAGAGCGACCACACTTCTCAAAAGGCCGTGTAAAACATTCTTACGTTCACATGTTTATGAATACCAACCCTCCTCACTCCGCACTACGTTCTATCAAATTACTGGGGCTTTTTGGCAAAGCCTTGCGGGCAAGTCAGTGGGGAAGGGCTCTGCTTACTTTAGCCGATCGCGTTAATTGCAGAGGTCAAGCCTACGCGTTCAGAGTACTGCGGTCAAACCCTTATCCCCTTGCTTGCCGTGGTATAATGCCAAGTCTTTCCAGCGACCCACATCATGGCAGGAAGTTGCCCATTTAGTTTTTTTGGAATACCAAAGTAGAGTATTTCTCCTGGGTCAATCAATGTCAATTTTAAGGAGGCAACATTTTTTTTCGAGGCAAATGTTGCGGCAAATTAAATTAAAAACCAAAAAGGAAAAAATGATTTCGTTTATTGAAATTGTTGTACATGACTAGAGTATTTAAATGACGTTTAGGATTTATCACCAAAATGAGAAATGTTTTGCACACATTTTATTAAAATCTTTTTTATTAAAACTCTCAAAATGTGTAATCAGCGATTAATTCAGGAAAATCCAAACAAAACACATACCAGGAGATATTCACCCTCACTTTAACAGTTTAAGGCATCAAGTTACAGAATGAATTATCCATTGCTGAACCCTGAAACCCTGACTGCAAATATATACACGTACCAACTTAAATCTCTGATTAAAGTTACATTATTTCAAAATTGTTAATGGATTATATTTGCCATTTCCAGCCTCAAAGTATTAAACGTTACTCTATAACTAAAATAACATATAAGTCTAGAGGAGAACAGAATAAGCTTCCCATACAATGTTGCAAATTACAATACTAGACTGCAGTACTCCAGTAAAACCAATTGACAATGAAAGACCAAAAATCTTTAAAAGAGCTGTTCATAACTGCATATCACGAATATACAATGCATACACAGCGCATGTCAGAGAAAGCTGTGTACACATTTCATCCTCATACATGGGGGCAATACACATCAGCTTATGCATGACAACTCTTAAGGTTACTGGCATTTTTTTTATTAAAATGAATGTCTATGTAGTTAACTATAATTGATACTACTGCTTGTTTTTTTGCCTACTTAATAAATAATTGAACACATTGGCATTCACAATGAGGCTGGAAATGATTACTTCAGTGCATCGTCAATGCAAAGGACAGTATTTGAACATTAGACTCGAAGACAAAAGGGCCTGATCGGTATCTGGGCAGAATGACTTTCACTCCCAAGGAAAAGGTAGTATGCTCCCTTTCCCTTCTAGGATGACAGCATCGTGCCTAGAAGCCTCAAGCTCAGAATGTCAAAGCGTAAGGGATTTCCACCATAAGTCAGTTACATTATCCATGAATTTTCAATTGGAAAATATTTTGAAAAGTTCATTATTCTATCATGATCAGAATGTAAAGTAGCTTCAATTGAAAAAAAAAACTATTTATTACAGCCAATGTTACCATTTTGCATCCCTTAGTGTATTTTAGTTTGAGCGATTAAACTAAGATGAGAAATTCCAATGTTATGTTTAAAGCTTATCAATTTGTTTTTCCAGATGAAGGGACATAGCATGGCAAAAAGTTAGATTGTTCACGAAATACTTTACATTTTTTTAATGGTTACAGTATACAGGTACGCTAATCAAATGCTTCAAAATAATTACTTAACAAATAAATCAAATGTATGGCGTACTATGCGTAACGTTTCTCATGAAAAGCATTTGCACAGAAGCTGCTCAGCATCTGTAATTGTCGAATAGTACTACACTGCGCTCCTGTATTGACAAACACTACACCAGCAAATTACACTTGCCCTATTCCGTGACTGCATGCTAAAGCAGGGCACCAAGAACAGTAATTGTTAATATTCGCTAGTTTATAGACCATTTCAACATGTAACGTTTGATACCATTACCAAAGCCTAAGGGTCAACTGGCGGTGTACATATACACATCGCGGTATATATGCCAATAGGTGTATCCAACTTTCATCAAAAATTAACATGATTTGGGATGTTTTAGGTGTTGGTGACCTATACCTCAAATTATTTACTTTGTATTGGAAAGTGACTGACTTCTGAAAAAAAAATAGCAACTCATTAACATTCATAAGATTCATTACTTTTGGCCCAAAACCGTCATGTATATCGTATGCATCCGTAAATTCATGCGGGTGAAAAATAAAACAGGCTGTGTCGGCAAGCCATGAGACGAGTGACAAAATCAAACATACAGTAACGGTTGACCGGTGGGCAATTGTTCAAGTTCAATCCCTGGACAATGCTACGTAGGTGCTAACAAAGGCCATTTTGCTCCCCTGTACTCGGAATTAAATAACCATACGTTTCACGTAGCGACTTGAATTATACTTTAAGATTAAAGAGATGAGGCCACGAAGAACAGAATATTTTGCACATGAGGCTTTTGAACGTTATTATTGTATTTGGAAAGGGTGCTGAAAAATTATCTGCTGTCGACTCCAAACGCCAGCAAAGTTTAAAACTGACATTTTTAATCCGCAGTAATTAACTGCTAGAGTAAAATTACAGTTGCACATGAACACAAACTTTACACTGAAACGTTGACTTGTCCATTTATAGCCCTGCGGAAACGGTTTTGGATATATTTAATTTTAAAGTAATTAAGCAGTGCATACACAATTGGGAGACAAGCATATATGTACTGAAGATAATATTGCTGCTCTAGCAACGATGACTCATCAGAATTAAGGAAACAAATCTGAACCGAGCAAGAATGTTAAAACTTTAGCTTACAGACCTTTATGAAGATGAGGATTTCATTAGGTCTGCCTGTCAAATATTGACTCTCTGCCTGCACAGTTCGTATGAAACATATTTAAAGCATGTATATATACCGCCCACGTGTGTGTATATATGTTTGTGTGTATGTGTCAGCATACATGTGTATACATTCAATTACACACACGCAAGCCTGTGTACATATATGCACGCAAATACATTGCAGACATGTACTATACATGTATTAGTAAATGGGAGGGGAAAATCTATAAACGGTAATCCCATCCCACGTTATTTTATTTTGTTTAGAGTATTATGAGGTTTCTTATATACAGGGTGTTTAAAAAGGATGGACCCAATTTCAGAGATATACTGATTTCAAATCGGGTCCATCTTTTTAAAACACCCTGTATAATTTATAGCCATCCATCAACCAAGCCAAACATGTACCTAAAACCATTACTAAAACGGTCTGACCTACATTCAAAGCACTGATTTGGATATTATTGAAATCACTAAACAAACAACAAAAACATAAGTAAATTATTTATTTCCCATTTATCCACACCAAATGTATCAACCTCTATCCCATGAATAAGGCTGATAAAAATCTGCAAAAAAGCACTTAATGGAGCCGCAACTGATGTTTTAAATAATTTTTTGGAGTATACTGTTATTCTAAAAATGCAGAAAAATAAGCTCTGTAGTATTACCCAGTCTGATATTTTGCTGCGACTGTACATGAGGGCAAACCTATAATGACACCGATGTTAAAGCATGCCAGTGCTTCCTCCTCAGTTGTCCATTGAGACTTCCATTATAATTTGTTTTTCCCCCCATCACAAAAAAACACACTTTTATAACCGCAAAGAGCCTTCAAACGCTGCAGCCAATGACAAACATTTAAATAAGAAAATCATTTTAAGCAAATAAGCCAATCAAGTAAAATGCTATGCATCAAAATAAGTTGTGCAAGATTGCAAATAACAAAATAAAGATTGAAATCTACGGCAAATGATGATCACTTGAACGTAAAATCTGTACAATGGATGATGCTTGGAAGGGTAATGATTTACAAAATATCCCTAAAATTTATCTAAATATGGAAAAGCATGCAATTTCAATGTCAATCTTAACGTGTGTTCATATGAGTGGGCAATGGGACTTGCAAAGAGCAGTAGCCTGAGTAAGCACTTTGTATATGCGCATCTCATATTCATTATTTTACTTGATGAGCGTAGGTATAAATGGTTAGTGAGGAAGCATGAAACAATTGCATAAAACCCATGTACTGCCAACGTATTTCATTTATTAATAAAAAGTTTATACACAAAACAACCATATTTGCACCTCTTTACCCAAATAATTTTTGTTACCCCCATCCCACCAACAACTAATCTTGTATAGTCTTTATTTGCTGAAATTGGCAAAACCAGAGAAGGCGTCCGTCTTTGGCATGGAGCCCGGAGCCCCGCCCGGCATCCCGGCGCGCATCATGGGGGCGGCGCTCATGTTCATTCCCACCATGCCTTGCGGTGGAGGCTGCTGCTGCTGCATTACTGGAGCAGGCACGCCGAAGTGCTGCTGTTGCTGCAAGTGCGGTGGAGACATCATGCCAGCAGCCGGCTGCATCCACGGAGAGGGACCCGGCGCCCCGGGAAACTGCATGCCCTGTGGCTTAGGGACGGCGGGCGCTGGGGTCCCACCCAGCGACATGTTCCCAAAGCCCTGGTTCAGTGAATTCATCGGCGGCTGCTGCATGGCTGTGTACATGTACATGCATAAAACATAAAAATAAAATAAAAATAATTGGTGGATTTTTCTTCTTCGTCCACTACGAGTTTCAAATTAGACTTCACAAACGTTATGAGGACGTTATCCCAAGATATGATATGCTGGTTACAGTCAAGAACGCATACATGTCAACATATATAGACGCTTAACAATGTACGTATGGGAAATGGATACATCAAAAAGTACAACTGTATAATATTTATAACTCTACTACAAAAAAGATTGTGTGCAGAATTGGCCTTGATACAACCTAAGCAGATTTGCTAAAATACATCTAATTTATAAAAGTTAATAATTCATATCTCAAATATGTTTCATGGAAAATGTATTTTAAATAATAACCAATTAAAGACTTTTTTTTTACATTACTCAGTTTAAAACCATACAAAGAGGGCTCTCCTGTTAATGCACTCCCAAACTTAGGCGTCCAATGGGTCCCTAAACCACTCATATCATGTGGAAAATTATTTAATGCTGGATATATAACAGCAGTGACAGGGAAAAAAAACGAGTTTGGGAGATACATTTTGGCAGTCACAGCTGAAACGGTGAATTAATTATTTACAGCCGACATTGCTGCTTAAGTGGTGCAGTCCAATTGGTCTTGTAACTCAAACCATAGCAGAAGAACCTACCTTGTTGCTGCATAAGGGCATTGATGGAGAGCTGAGGCGCCTTGGATGGCTGTGCGTAGGGGCTGAGTCCCTCCAGGCTAATGTTAACTCCACCACTGTCGGACCATGTCGAATTCTTGGCACGGTTGTCCAGGCCTCCTGCGTTCATGTTTGCCATCGGTTTCATTCCGGACATGGGCTGCATAAACTGTGACAAAAACACACAACAAATGGACGGACACACAAGTGTACATGGTAGTTTTGTGAGAATGTGGGGAGAGACTTTCCAAAGTGTCTATTATTCACAGGATCTTGACAGATGGCAGCAGCTTGGGGAGACTTTCATCCAGCAGTGGATAGACCAGAGCTGATGACAATTACGGTGAGCATTGCAAACACAAAATTCGGATGACAAACTGTAATAGATGTGCAAAATTTTGTAAAATCTGTCAGATGATCTTTGTCTCTCACCTGCATGCTTTGTTGAGGGTTTATGCCAAAAGTTCCAACTACTCCTGGAAAGGCCAAATTTTGCTGTGGCTGCTGGAGGCCAGAAAAAAGGTTAGGATTTGTGCTGGACAATGGGATACTCGGTCCAGGCTGCATTTCTCCAAAAAGGTCCAGGCCGGCACCACCATGATTCGTCGTAACATGCTGCATGGAGGCGTTGCCTAATAGGTCATCACTTCCACCACTCAAGGCAGCAGCAGCAGCAGCATTGGGACCTTGGCTGAACGCATTCCATCCTCCCTCAAAGCCACTGTTGGCACTGCCAATGGCCACTGGAAAAAAAAGATCAAAATGTAATAGCTTCAAAACATACAGTTCAAACAAATACAGGTTATTTAGAGTGAAGTGAAATGAAAACACAATAGACCCTGCATTTAAAAGTAAATGTGGTGACAGGTACAGCTGGTGAGTTCATTTCTTAGCTTGACATAAATCGGTTAGGGAAGTCTGGCAAGAAGCTAACTCTACATTCCGCCCCAATAATTCTTTCTTAAGCACTTGCAACAATGGCCCACTCATTTTAGGCTGGACCATCCTCAGGGAGGCCCTTTGGTCAGACAGAAGCTTAACTCAAACTTTGATCAATATGGTTGAGTAGGAATACGATACACAAAGCCACAGGGCCCACCTCCCCTTTTATGGAGATTTACAACACACACAGATAAAGCATAGTTACACAGAATCTGCACACAGAGTGTAAATCGCATGAGTTTTTCTAAACAGCTAATCCTATCCTAACTTCCGTACGATAAGAACATCTTTTGTCCAACAATGCGTGCAAAATCCCTTAAGCATAACATTGGCTTAAAATGCAAATATTTGTCTACCATCAATTCAAGCAATGGCTCAGCAGTTTCAGAACAGTGTACGGAAATACTTCGGCCCTTAACCAAACGCAACACTAAGGAGGGCATATGACCCATAGTGCCCCCCCCCCATCCTTGCCACCAAGAGCAGAGACACAATGTGAGAGGGGTTTTTAACCCCCCCCCCCCAACCTTCTCCCCCTACAGGAAATGGTGTGAAACGGTGTGAAGCAATGTGTGCAGGGATCACAGGCTAAAGGTTACGTCAAAAATCTGTCACTAGCCCTGAGCAAAAATGAGAAATGTGCCAAAATTAAGGTCTCTTATAGTCAGGTTAAATGCTTTTAAGCACTGCATAAAGAAGCTCTTACATTTTTAAACTTTAAAATTTGTCAGCAAAAGTTAAAAACACAGAAGCAAATTAAGATTGTCAAGTGACTCTTGTGTTTTTTATTTCAATATTCAAATGTTAACCTCTCCGATGGTTAACCTTGAATAATGAGGCAATTTTGATGCCAATGTGCAGTAACAGGGTGAAATGTGTAAGGCCAACCTTGTGATTGGGGAAAGCTGGGAGCCATGGTTGGGGGTCCAGCTTCTTGGAATGCAGTAAAGTCTGCAAAGAGGTCTGCCAAGGGCAGAAACAGCATGTGAGCATTGTAATGCAAAGTACATAGTGGAACATGTTCAACTACAAAGATCGAAATAATTTAGATATTGGTTGGCAACACATTTAGGGTTCATGGCCACACGCACTCAATGGTAAAAACAAAGGGTAGATGCCTAGCAGGGCTGGGAGGACTCTGCTCACCCAAAATTGTTATGTCACTGCTCTTTCAAATTGGGTCACACGATAGCTGACGGTAACCACCATCGAAACACATTCCCTCTTTACGACTTAACGGCTCACTGTTTGTCATGATCTTGATTTATCTAATATTTAACATAGTTACATTTTTACTTGGAAAAGTAGAGAAATACGAGTAGCTCTGTTTCGCAGCATGCGCACGTCAGGTGTGTCCAACGCGTTGATGGATAGTTTTCCATGCAATGCACGTCATGTTTATTGGCCACACATGAAGTATGGAAGTGGGGTGGGGGGGGGGAAGGTGGCAGAAACACTCAGCCCATCCCTGCCCACACTGCAGAGCTTAGCGCAAGGCTGGCGAAGTGACCTGTGCCAGACGCAGAGTGGGTCGGAGCGGTGCCCGTGAAGCCTGGGTCAAAGAGCAGGTCGGCAATGTCACCCGTGGACTTGGAGGTAGTGGCGATGGTGGTGGTGGTGATGGCGGGAGCAGACGCAGCAGCCACGGCGGCCAGTGGAGTGGGGGTAGCCTGCAAAACATCCACCATCATAAATTATTCAGCAACCAACATAACATTCCAAAAAGAAAATCTTGAGCACCACTCATAATTTCAGCCAAGGTCAAAAAGAGTCAACGTGGCATTTCTCAATGAAACAAGAAGTGGTGGGTTGATGCTCATCCTGCTTCGAGCTAAGCCGGTTGTGGAATATACAGTTTTCAGGTGGGGGGTAAGTCCATTTTGATCAGATCTGGGAGAAATTAGGGATTGAATTGAACCCCAACTGGTATTTGAGCTCGCAGAATTCTAATAGCACACAGCATAGTTCTAACTGCTTCGTACATGTACAGCTGCTTTGTCAGTCAACTGCTGGATGAGCGTCTCCCCACACCCTGAAGGTCATGAGGCTTAAGACCATGCACCACACTTGAAATTGCAGAACCACTGCACTAGCTGGCCTTATTAATAAAAATATGAATAAATAAAAAGGCTAAAAAGTAACAAAAAGAATAAAAAAAGATAATCTGCTTTCATTAAATTCTGAATATAAACTAGTAGAGTAACTATATTGTGTGTTTTTTTTCTTCTTTACAGACTGTATAAATACAACTTAAGGAAATAAATCCTTTGACCTAAACAGACATATCTGCCATCAATCCCAGAGGTCTCTGCTGCAAAGGCTCGGTAACGAGAAATGCGGAGACAAAGAGGCAGCATTTATTTGGGAGTGATGAAATGAAAAGGGGTGTGAAAAAAAAGTCTTAATGTCACCCATTAAACCAAAGCAGCATCAATTTGTATGATCCTGCCCTTGGGTACAGCTATTTATACGGAGAGGTCAGGCAATGACTTTGCTGCTGTATCATTTAACAATAGTGTAAAATAAGGCTTATTTAACTCTGGGTTTCAGCGCAAAGATAAACGCACGCAAAAGCTCCATCAAAAATGGGGAGAAAAAAACGAATCTTCATTAATCACCTGCGTAAGTAACTATTGCACAAGATAAATCATTATCTTTCCAGGGCTATGGGTTACCCACTTTAAAGAAAATCTGCATAGAAATGCAAAGCATTCACAGGGTGACAAAAACATAACTTAATTTAAGTTTTATCGCATAAACAGATGGTAAGGCGGGCAGATGCCTGGCACTGCATCCAGTCTGAAAAGGTTAAATGGCTTCACAGTACGTGTAAGCACTACACAGCTGTGTTTTACCGAGCATCGCTGTGCCACATCCGTTTCATATGCTCACAACATCTGATGACCTCGAAAAATGGATCTTGCCAGCTGTGCTTAAAATCATGTCTACCTCTAATCACATCCAGTCCAGATGCATGGATGGGTTGAACAAGTAAAATATAACTGGGGGATTTTTTTTTATATGCTATATATTCAAAAGTAGCAAAAGTAATAAAAAATGCATGCTTTCAAACAAGTTAAACATGTCAAAATTAAGAAACTATTGTGTAATCATTTGGAAAAAAGTTAAAACGTACCCTTACCCATGCATATATTTATATACATAGTGCATGGAGGTGTTATTGTATAATATTTGCGTGTACACTTAGGTAAGTAAACATTCATACAAGTACGCGTGCATGTGCAAGTATATGCACACATAACCATGAGGCACACAGTTCAAACTCGTATACGGACATAAAGTAATCGAAGGAAATGCAAAAAGATGGAAGGGTGCAAACACAGACATCCACAGGACCCAAAAAGGCACATGCCAGCTGCACTCATCGGAGACGGTACAGTGCATTGCACTGCTGTGGCGGGAACAGCTGGGGCCTCAGCTTGACAGCAGATGGAGGGAGCGTAGCCATAGGGTACAGGGCGAGCGAGAGGGAGACAACGGAGAGAGACGAGGGCAAAGCGGTGGAACGGGCCCATTACCCAATTTCAAACAACAACTGTTCGGCGCCGAAAACTGCCGCTGCCAACAAATAGCTTTCAGATGCCAGTTGTTTCAGCCTATCAGCCTAATGACGGGAAAATAAACGGATTCTAATGGGGTTTATCTTTGACGCACAGCTGTGCTGCAATGTGTTTAACGTTTACTGGGGAAGGAGGATGTCTCCCCTGTTGCTCGTAGGCAAGCACATTTCATCCCCGTACTTTAACGCATCAGATGCCTCAGCTAGCCTAAATGAGGCAGGGACAAAAGGACTGCTTTGTTTTTTAGTCGTAGAATTTTTTTTTAAGTGGATCCTCAATTAAATGTCTTTAAAAAGTACAAAACTAAATTACTGGAATTTTTACGTAATGCATAAATGCAGCAGCACATATTGTGAGAGCAGATTTACAATACGTGCATACAATGGATATGTGCACATGATATTAAAAAGTCGTGTGTGCGTGTGTATGGCTATGTTCCACATCATATGATATCAGTCATTTGGTCACTCTTGCTTACAAATAAAAGTCCATCATGCAATGAACGGTTCGTAAGACAATATGCAAAACTGGAACCAAATAAAACTTATACGAGTCGTACATGATGGGCAGGTCAGTGGTTGAACAGGTAAGTTGTGCATGACATTTAAAGACGAAAACCATTAACTGATGAGTAAAGCAACAATTAGTGACAAAAATTTTATGTAGCTTGTAATTTACTTGTTTGGTGGTGTGGTATGGTGTTACATGTGGCACACGAGCAATTCATTATGTGAACAATTAGTTGCAATGAAATCTGGATTTCCAAGCCAACAATGGAAATATTGCATATACATATGTTCTCCACGCAATATTTTTTTTTTAATGAAGTTGCTTAATGTTATTTTATATGCTTTATAAAGGGTACATTCGTAAATTAAGTTAAAATACATTGTTTAAATTAAAAGTCTTATTTTTAAACACTAGGTTAATTCTGAACTATTAAGCACTAAATATGGCATTGAATGTAAAAGGACCTTGACATTAAACCACGAAAGTCAACTTCCTTCAATATTGTAATCATCTCAAAATAATGAAACAAAATCTTACCAAATGGTCACGCGGACCACTCGGTAAAAATAAGCACGGAGCAAACGTCAAGGTACGCACGCAGAAGCTCCTGCGTCAAGTAGCAGGATACGCGCACGTATGGGCACGCACCAAATAACCCCCATCGCGCACGCACCTGCGTTTTGACCGGAGCGGGGCCGCCGCCCTTCTTATCCCCGCCCTTGTACTGCGTCGCTGCTCCCAGGTCCACCATCTTGGAGGGTACGGCCGGGCGTTTTTTGCCGGCCGCGCTGCCCTCGGCCGCGCTGCTCTCGGCGGCCGCCTTGGCGGAGGCGGCGGAGCTCGAGGCACCGAGGTCGGCGTCGTCGTCCTCGTAGGCGTTCTTGCTGCTCGAGCTGTTCCGTCGCGGCTTGTGATCCTCCTCGCTGTCGCTGCACACCGCGCACACGGGGAGCCAGCAGACATCTTCAACACGTGTTGCCCATCGTCCCCCCGCTTGTGGCGGCGAAATGAGCCACCGACACTGCGCGTTGTCACTTAACGTCGTCGTCCTCATCATCATCCGTGATAAATCCACTGCTGTAGAGGACGCAGCAAAATATGTATATGCCTAGGATACTGAAGGCAGACAGATCAAAATGATGAAAGAGTCCGTTGGAGTCGCGAATGTATTTTGTATAAAATGCCACATTATCAAGGCATAATTTGCAACTGAATGTTTTATTAATTGACATAATACAGCAATGCTGATAACTGAAAGGAGCCACAATCAAGCCAGCTGTTAGGTTGAAAGTGTCACCGTCCTTGACCTGTTCATCTACAATCTCATATGCACAGGTATGAAATTTAATTATTAACAGGTAATCATGTAATAGGTTTTTTCCCCCCACAAGCAGTTAAATGTTTCCTAGAGCCATGTAAGAAGTAAGGTTATAGAATGCACCTTAGGCCCTGAGTAATATTACCATTCTACAATTGGTTTTACATAAAATTACTATGCAACATACTGCAATGGATTGAGAGAGGAGGCAGTATGTAGAGACACTCCTTAGAGGCAAATGTTATTTAGATTTCCTAAAACTGTGTACACATAGCCAGTGCTTTCCATCGACCAAGTACATTTTTTTTATAATAAATGCTCAATTAGCTTTACTGAACACACCGGGCGAAGACAGTGGAAAACTTAAGATTGGATTTCTTTTGGTTATGCTGGATTTCATTAAAAAACATTAAACAGAAGAAAAAATAATGATGCATATGGATTTTTTTTTTTAAGCAAAGCTTGGGAAAAATTTGTATATTGTGGGTAGAAACAGGGGTAGAGAGGGAGGAGACAGGTACATGGAGCACTCAAGGATCAGAGTTTTTATAGGAAATCGCACACACACCTATCACGGTACTCCTTTTGTTTTCGCCGAGGCTTGTCGGAGGATTCGTCTTCATCGTGTGTGGGAGGTTTTGGACGTTCCCAGTCATCGTCATATCGCATCTTGGGTTCCGAATCGTAACGATCGTCTACAAAAAAAATCATCCAGTCACGTTTACTCCATTTTCGTGAATTAACTTTTAAAAGCCAAGTTAAACAATTGTGACGGATATAACCACGCAAAAATTAGGGGCAGGGGGATTTATGCCATTTCTATAAATATATGGTCATGAAAATGTTTTATTAGTTCTCAAAAAACTGATTTTTACATATTATATAGAACACATGCTCGACCAAGCACTCCCAAAAAAACTGCATTGGACTGCGCCAAATTGTTGCACAGTAAACGGAAGAACATCCTTTCTGATAAGTTTATACAAATAAATGCAATAGCCATCATTAAATGCACAGAACATCCTTTCTTGAGACTAATTTTCTCCGGCCCTCACGAATCAAGCGGAATTGAAATTAAATGTGAGGAGGCCAATTTTCCCGCTGCAAATCCCCGGTCTGCCTCCTGACTTTTACTTGCGATTTGCTCTCCAAACACTGGCACTAATTTAGGCTGCAGCACTGGGATCAGGGGATTCACTCCGCTTGCCAGCCATCTTTCCGTAGATTAATACGCCCAGATTAAACATTAAAAAGAGGGGATTTAGGAGCGTTAACTTGGGAAAATTCTGCTTTGAACCTTAAATACACAGCGGGGATACTGAATATTTGATTAAGTTGTGCTTAAAATTAATTTTGAGGGCACGCGGAGATTCAATAAGGCCAAACACACTAGCCGGATGATAATTTTGCTCCAAGAGCTCTAGCTCTTTTTAAAAAGGTGAGAAATGTTACTCCGGAATGTGCACTTACAATTATGAAAATTGATTATACTGTCCACCAGATGAAATTTAAAGCCTTTATTTTGGTAATTATATTTTAAATTAGTATAAATAGCTTAAAAACTAAATTTAGATATCACGCTTAAGAAAAGTATTGTTCACAATTGTAATCAATTAGTAAGCACATTTGTAACAATGCAAACTTACAGGCGCGTGCATAATCTGCACTAGGTATTAATATTCCCCACCGAAAAACAAGACTTTGTACAATTTTACCATTTTCACAGTTTTCATCAATGTACTTGTCATTCCCCACTCCCCCCAGATGTCGGTCCGTACTCACTGTAGCCAAAGCGCGTGTCAGAGGACACCCCGATGTATTTATCTCGATGTTTCTTGGCCTTCTTGCGCTCCTCGCGTACACGCTCGTCGTCCTGGACAAAGTCGATCATCTCCTTTACCTTCTGCCTCACGTTGACGCCCTGATCTTTCCCATTCTCGTCTGTAACACAGTTGGGGGGGGGGGGGGAAGAACCCACAAAGTAAAAAAACATGCTCGCCACATCAGTTGACTGATATTATTATCTGTTTAACGAGGACGAAAGTTGATGAAGGCAGGTCTAATTCCTATATATATGAGCAATACATATCCTACATTAATAGGAACAAATGTTAAGATTTTAGATGAGTTATGGACATTGGTACACAGGGGTGGAATCCAGTGTTATGTAATTGGATTAAGAACATTACGAATAAATGCAGGTTCAACCAGGAAATAAACGGAAGATAAAAGTAAATATTTGTTTAAATCATAATTAGCCATGATCAATATGCTGCTGGATAAACAAGACATGGTATGCATAAAATAATACTAAGGAACCAACTTTGTAAAATTAAATTAATGCACATTGCCAGTAGATAAACATTTGTTATACGTGCATGATATGTTTATGGCAGCCTCGAGGGAAAGATTTTGCATCCACATTTTTGCCTCGTGAATTCACTAACTAAAAAAAATATTACATCTTATTTTAATAGTAGTCTTTGGTTTGTAATCACAATTTACAGTATTGGTAATTATACCATTACATTAGGAAGCGGCTAAGCTGGAGCATAGAAAAAAATATGCGTTTTTCCGAGAAGAAATATTTATATATAAAAAAACACCAACTGCATATGAGCAATAATGAGATAATAAGGCACGGAATTATCCCGCCGTATGCCACGCTGGAGTTCCTGAGACATTGCATGCGTAAAATAAAGCACGTTTGCACAAGATTTAAAGGCACCGTCATTTTTTTTGCTGTCATTGCATCAAGCCTGCTAACGGGGTCCCCAGACACCTCACACTCATCTCCCACACGATGACCGTAGGGAGTCTCGCACCCGTTTGAAAATCCGCAAACAATTACGTGACGTTGGCGCACCGCTATCAAACCTCGATGGCCCCCCTGCTGAGCTGTGGCCGCTTCGAGTAATTAATACTCCGGGGGGTGGCGTGGTTGGGTGCACACGCACGCTATTTGTTCGTGCATGTGTGAATCTGTTTACGCCTGCAAGCATCCATTTGCTTTGCACATTTGTACGTCCCACCCTTGTGGTGGTGAATGAGCGGAGGCGAACAAACGAAATCACGTCGCCCTGAAAAAATATGCGATCCGGTGTTATTGGTCGGCTGCTGTGTATAAGACTCGGCGAGAATGTGAACAGCACAGATATGAGCCGCTCGCAGTATAAACGGGCCTTGTCATGCGAGAGCAAAGAACAAACCATATAGTCAAATAATAAACAATAAAACAACTACACCCACATTGCAAGCTTACCAATTACAGCGATTCCCTGCTTGTGTGGAAAAAAACGTGAAAAATCTTGAAACAAAGAAAGCTTGCGTTTCCTTGAATTTCAACAGCCTCATTTTCACGAGACTTTGAAATCCCAGACCACACGATGGCGATGTTTGGCAGGGGGAAAACCACTCCTGCAAGTATGTGCATCTCATTGAGGAATAGTGTCCCCCCCCCTCCCCCCCCCCGTTTAAGTCGTACCAACAAAGTGGTAGTCCTCCAGGGAGCGCAGGTCATACAGGTGCTCGCGTGCACTTGTGACCACGCGCTCAGAGCCATTGCGCAGCAAGTACGTCAGCAGCAGCAAACCCTGCAAGATATAAATGTTTTAAGGATTCAGACAGATGGGGGGGGGGGAGTACTTTTACGCTCATATATTCATATATGGTTTAGTTATTTGCCTCGTGCAAATGTTTTATATATCTGTTTAAAGCACCATCCCGTGACATTTTACTGCCTTTTGTTTGGTTTGTTTTCAGCCAATAATTTAATTTATTGCTGAATTTGAAGTCCCGCAATATGACGAGGGCCATTTTAGCAGTTGCCCAAGTCGTAGCTTGTGGATGTTTTACATCACTTGGTGGCAGTTTAACACCCTCAACGATCATCTGTTTCGAGTTTGCATATTGAAAAGCAGCTGCTTTCTTTCCCGCATTAACTAATTTGTATGAAACCAGGCCAGTGGTTAACAAGCATGAAACATTAGCATTATAATAGGGCCGACGCATTTGTCATTTACACAATAGGGGGTGCAATTATTAATTGGGATTTTAGTGATGACATTTTTTGTTACCGCTTACAAGTTGTATTTTTTTGCAATTACGACTAAAATACTCTTCCCCATATACATTTCACTGGCGTCGCATGTTCTTTGAAGCGATCAAGTAGGGGGAACACACGAGGGGGCACTGATTCACTGGGAAATATGGCAACATGATTCGTGGCCTCAAACCAGGTTTGGGAGACTGAATTTTAGGGGCCTTGGTAAAGTGAGGGTCACAACCAAGACCAATGTTTATTGCCGTAACACCCGAGCACATAAATGTTTGCAATTAAACATGTTTAATGAAAATATTCAATGATAAAAAACAAGTTTGTGAACATTTTTCAAATCATATAATTTGGTATTTCTTAAAAGGAAAATGGTTACTCTTCTCCAAATGCAACCTGCTCACCACCCCCTTCCTTACAAAAGGGTCTCCCCCCCCTCAGTGGTCCTTCATCAGGCTCTAAATAAAGGAATGTCATTAATTTAATTTGGCACCCTTTAAAGTGTATCATATTTAGGCTTACCATTGAGTATAGGTGCCGAGCGTTACCCCCTTATTAAAAAAAGGTTCAAGAATTTACAAACACAATGACAGAATTTATATTGCGCTTTATTCTTAGCAAGCCATCCAATTTCGATTTAAAGCTTTCGTGACTGCAGGGATTCCTCTTCTTGGTTCTTTCGGTAAAGACACGTAGAAGGAAAATAATAAAATAATAAAACATAATAAAATAAAATTCTCAGCGTCTTTCCAACAGCTCTGTTTCTTCACCTGAGGACGGCTGTTTGTGTTGTGGCCGAAACGTCGTGATTATTTTATTATGTTTTATTTTATTATTTCCCTTCTACGTGACTTAACCGAAAGAACCAAGAAGATGAAGGCCAGTCCAAATTTTGCGATTCTAATTTTACGAAGCATAATTGAACTGTAATAAAAGTGTAAATTTTTTTTTAAAAAAATAAGTGAAACAAATATTGCAAGGGGGCACACCTTGTATGCCCTACGCCAGTTGTTTTTGTTTTCACGCAGCATCCGTGCCCACAGCATGTTCATCACCTCCGGAAACAGCTCGTACATAAACGTCGCTCTGTGGGGTGGAAGCAGCAGCAGCAGCAGGGGGATGAGTCAATCTGGAAGCCTCGGAGCGACTGCTCCGCCAGGCATAGCTCCCTCAACTCTCGAGTTCTTGTCTCCACCGTTCAACACGTACTTCGATGATAAACACCAAGCTGACAATTTTAATTATAACATTGACAGAGGTAGCAGCAGCGGCAACAGAGAGCACGGGCATCAATTACCTGTGAAATTAGGAACAGCGGTAATAATGATTATGATGTTCCAATACCAACAGTTACAAGGGTGAAGGATAATTTTTACAATTATAGTCAGCAGTTACAAATCAGCTGTTAAACTGACAACGAATATAATAACATCATCATCATCATAACAACATCTGTTACCTGCACCACCTATTCTCAAATATGGTATCACTCATCATTAAACAACAAATAACTCCACAATTGGTAAAAGGTCAAATAAAATAGGTAATACAATCATAACAAAGAATTGTGCTTTGTTTGCACAGAGCTCTGTGTAGCATGCACATTTTTTTTCCTGTTACCTTTTATAATAATCCCAAAGCAAAGCTTTGGGGTATAATCTTCTGCACAGCACTTGCTACAGCCTGCATCGTACAAAAACTGCCTTCCACATTGCTGCAGGAAACACTAAACAGAACCTTTCCAAATTGGCAGCTTTAGAGGTCAAGTAATTATAAGACTGCAATTACATGTTAAATACCATTTGACAAGATTTGTTAAACAATAACATCACACAGTTCAAAAATGATGTTAGAATTAAAAACAAAACAATCTGGAACAGCCAGTTCATTAAATGGGTCTTAACATTTTTAGTAAAAGTAAAATTCAAGTTGGACTGAGTGCAGTACATTTTGTGCCTACACAAGGCAGTACATGCTGTGAAGTGAATTAATTATTCATGAATCAGTAACACGCACTTAATTTGAACCATTGCATTCATTTTGTTGTAAAACTCAAAGCGCGAGCATTCAAGTCCACTCCGGAAGCCTGGTATCACAATTATATATATATATAACACAGCACTCGTATAAGCGTTTTAACAAAAACATTACTAAATTGGACAATGTATTTTCTTCATTGAATGTCATATTGGCTGTGTGAATGCAATTAATGAGCAGTAACCTTACATTTGTAAGTCTGTTTTGTTCGTATCATAATTTGCGGAAAATAACCTGCATTTTTAAATGACAATTTGGGGGACTGGCGTTTTAATTAGTAGAAACTATTGAATGGTACAGTGACCATTACCATTGAATTTTGGTGAAGTCCAGCTTAGATTTTTTCTTAAATGCTTGTGTTTTTTGTCAAGTTCTACTTGAGCGAACACGAGACATTGTGCAAAAAATCCCAGATCTCCCTGAAGGCGCAATAACTGGCTCCACATGGCCGAGGTATGCGCTTTTGCAAATTAAACGACATGAACTTCATTAACACTGCTTTTTTTCCCCCCAGCTTTCCTTCCAGAAACCGGTGCGATTTTGACGGATCAGGGCTTTGCGTCCGGCATAGGAAGTGAACGGCAATTTTAAACATTTTTTAAAATTATATTTTGCCACCCCCATCTCCCCCAACCCCAATGACCCGAACCACCACCAAACGCCCCCTCACTCCCACCACCCAAACTCCTTTAAATTTACAATGCCACCCCTACAATGCCAAGCCAGCACCCTCCCACCACCACCACCACCAATCCATTTCGCTGGCCCCCTTCAAACTCAGACCCCAACAAACCACCCCATACTCATTAACCGTGACCATGGATTGCAGGAAACGGCCTGTGAGGGCGCGAAAAATCTGTTTATCCAGCTGCAGACGTGTCAGCGCAAGGCCCAAACGACTGACCTCATGGGCCCCCGCCGCTTCCTCTGTTGCGCAGTTGTCATTTTTTACCAAACCCCCCCCTTCCCCCCGTGACATACAACCTATCAAAATACCGCTAAATAACACAAGGAAGCTCAGTCTTGATAAAATGTATGGTAGTGTATATGTATTTTTTAATTTCAGTTAGGAATTGAAGAAGATAATTTAGTGCGTGCCACCGTCACTGCAGCAATTCAGCAGGAAAAGTTGTGAATGCTCTATTAATAGCAATGATGATATTTCCTCCCAACAATTGTAACCCAGGTTCAGGATATTTTTTTAAACATGTTTACATTTTAAGAAGGAAAGGATGTTTCCATGTGATAATTTTTTTTTTTAGATGTGCAAGATTTAGGTTTCAGTGAGATACAATGCACACTCTTTGTACGTGACATTTTTCAACAAATCCAACAATTTAGTTGACTAACATTTCAAATGCATTTAATAAGCAAATCGCACAGAAGTGCAAAAGAAATTGTCATACCCGATTTACAACAAAGACATGCAATACATGTAATAGAACCACTGCAGAAAGTAAAACGCTGTACATAAAAAAACAAAGTGGTGCCCTTATTGTTGATTATTTTCCTGACCACTTTAACCAAGTATTTGATCAGCAGGCCCTAATACTCACTCTCTGGCACTCGAACAACACAATACACGGGTGAATATGGTTGGCTCAGAAAGAATGCATCCTGCTGTGCCCAACATTTACAAAATCTTTATTCGCGAGCCTTTGAGATAGGTGCAGCATCACAATGGGGCGACACTATTCTCAAGGGCTAGTCACCGGACGTATGCCATCAAACGCTCTGGTAATAATGTAGACCTATGCGATTGTCATGAAGGAAAATGTATCACCATAAATTTGGCAGATAAGTGCAAAAAAAATGTCAAGGGTGGCTTGACGACGCTTTCAATTTACTTGACTTTGAACGATGCGTATATATTTATGGAAACTAAGCACATATGGTAATGGTCTGCCTCATTTTTTTACGTGACTGGCCATAAGCCAGCTTAAAAAGTAAGGCCTTATGGCAATAAAACCAATTTTTATGCTTAAGGTCCATGCATGGCATACATGGTGTAATATTATGCTTTCACAAATGTCCAGATGCCAATGCAAATATATAAACAATATAAAAACCACTATAATTGCAAAAATAAAAAAAGCTTACTTAAGCAGGACAAAAGTTAAGCCCCATCTATTTATTGTCACCGACCGTTCGAAAACATTTTAATTCAGTAGTCTTATCAGGTTGCATGAATTACATAACTGAAATCTGAGAACATAATATTTCTGGCATACGTAACTGGCAAATAAAAACTCAAGCAGTAAGAGCCCCGAGTAGGCGTCCTTGGGAATAAAACATCTTCATCCCATTGGGGGTAGCGGAGCTAAAAAAAAAGTATGTTATACGCGACACAATGTTCTCAGAAACATGAATTAGAAATGTCAATATCCCCCTAAACCTATCCTAGTTGTGCTCAGCCTCACGTTCATCTGTTAATGTGTCAAAACAACAATTGAGTCACAAGAACGTGTGCACGCTCACAACAGGGAATTTAAAGTGCTATCTTTTACGCGTTCGATGTTTGTTGCAATTGATTAATCTGCTAACTTTATTACAACTTGTGATATTTCACCTGAATCCTAATATACACACACACATACACACTCATGATATCAATTCACAAGCTCGATGCACATTCCTGGGTGGTGGTGTCTTGCAAAAAGCATAGAGCAGCTCTACATCTCGGATCACATGAGACACAAATCAATGTACGTTTGATGCACTGCCTGCAGCTCCGCCACCACGCATTCAACATTTAACTGGCAACCTCTCAGACTTGACTGAGAGTGCCGACTGTGAGATGACCCTGCCGGCCACGCCCTGAAGGATACACTTGTTAGAACGGCGAATGAGCACATGTGCTGCAGTGACATTTCCAAGACGTGCAAATACTCAAGGCCAGCACAGCTTTAGAATCTTAACAATAATGGCATTGGCATTGTGATATACGTTAAATGCAAGGTCTTTTCAATACAAAAATCCACTACATGTCTGTTGAACTTATTTCGCACCGAACGTAGCCAGCCATGCTCATTGAGGCCTATCTTTACCCATGATAGGCCTTCAGTTTAATGAATAAATAGCTGAAAACAGGAAATGTCTATTTATTTGTATAGAAATATACACTTCATATCTCAGACTGGATGCGACCTTGGCACAAGACAGCAAATGTTAACACGATACAAACTGGATCTGATGAGGCTATGCAGCTTCATTACAATTTGAGTGAGGCTACCATTACACAATTAGCAATTTCAAACTGTGATTTATACGGCATCGAGATTCAAACATCAAGATGAAGTACAGCAGAGATAAATGGTTGTGGCCTAACAATGTATAAAACATGACACAGAGGTAGAAAACAACTGTAATAAATAATAAACAAGGTCTTACCCTTTCCATAGCAAAACAAAGTAAAATCGCTTTTCCTCCGAATCAATGTTCACCAATGTCATGGTCCCTGATTGATGGAAGTGTTTCTTCTAACCTCTCCTTCCTCCTACCTCTAAACTACAACCCCTAAAATTTCACTGATGTTGCGAGTGTAATATAATACATAATTTACTTGAAATGCTTGGCAAATTAATTGTTGTGAGATCATTTTTCCGACAAGCTGTTAATTTGTTTCAGGTAAGATAACACTTTATGTCATTGATTGTAAAATATTAAGTCCAAATCCTATGATCTCTTAACTAAATGATTTATCAATGTGAAATATAGTTGTATTTTAGTTGCACTTTTTACCTCGGCATAGTGTGTAAAAGCTTTCATTGTATTAAAACAAATTTATTACATCCATGTCAAGCAACTTTCACATTATGAGGTAATTTCAGGTAAAATTCAATCTTTTAAAATTGCACAACAATTTAAAACCTTTCCGGTTATTTTAGGTTTTATGCATGTACAATTAATTACAACAATGCAAAACAAAGTTTCAGAAAAGTATAATTATTGCAAGCTCAAAATATGCCCCAACCATTCTTAAGTCATTACCATTTATTATGCACCGGTTTCAATTCCTGTAGTTTATTAACAAAACATTTGCTAACCTACCATTTCACTGTAATAATTTAAACGAAACCTACCCTTGTCAACCCATTTTCCAACAATTTCCCCAACTACACAAGTCAAAACTGCCTAAAAATTTATACGCCACCACATAATGGAAAATCATGCCGGACATCTGCAAGCAGTTACCGATACAGTACAATTACACGCGGACACGTTTTTATAACGAACTTTTGGTACAATTATGAGGCGGTTAGCACAGCTGGTCTCCCAGTGGTCCAAGTACCACGGTCAAATCACCCACAATCCCCGAGGGGCAATGATGTAGGGATGTGGTACAAGCCAAGTGGCAGGAGCTTAAAAGCTACATACAGTCAATGTTAAATGAAGCCTTTTTAAATTTTTACACGTAAAAAAAAATCACAAACATATACTGTATTTATAGTAAAAAGGAAGCATATAAAACCCACACTATTTATTATTGCCAAAGAAAATTTTATAAAAACGTATGGCAATTGTTTTGGAACTATGAATTCCCTATATGCCCTTAAGACATTTCATACTTGCATTATATTTATATACAACTACGGATATGTAACGCTTACGACTTTTCTCCATTATACTTGCTGCGAAGATGCATAGAACACATAAAAGCAAACAGCTTATTGCACTTGAAAGTCTTCGTACAATAGATTAAGACACAACGTAGATTACAGAGTGTTACAAAACAAAACTGGCCGATTAAAATGAATATATAGACAGAAGTAAATATTAAAAAATTATTGGGGTCCAGAATGTTTGCACAGTCCTTCCAGTGTTACTCACTTGGCTATCTCTCCCATGAGTTTCCCAGAAGGTCCCCACGGTTCATCATTGGTGGCCTC
This sequence comes from Petromyzon marinus, assembly GCF_048934315.1. Taxonomy (NCBI): domain Eukaryota; kingdom Metazoa; phylum Chordata; class Hyperoartia; order Petromyzontiformes; family Petromyzontidae; genus Petromyzon; species Petromyzon marinus. The sequence continues at coordinate 4,356,603 of NC_133677.1, forward strand.
CCGCACCTTCGCCTCCATCTCCGTGTAATTCATAACGATGTTCGTTCTGAAACAAATGAAATGCACACACACGCAGAGGCGCTCACACACACCCGACAATGTTAGCCATCATTATTCTCATGTATCCCTCTGTTTAAATCTACGAGAGCCTTCAACCAGAAGTCTATAACTGCATATCTCTTACATGACGACAACGTCGTCATTAGCTGCGTTGAATCAACTGCTGGATGAAGGCCTCCAAGTCTGCAGAAATATTATGTATTCATTATTTTGAAGTGAACAAATGTTCTACCGTGTAATATGAAGGTATATATATGGAGGCATTGTGTATATTGTTGGTCAATTAAATTACAGCTCAAAAACAAAATATAAATTGTATTGCAACATATATATAAAAAAGTATTAAATAATGTTAAATTACGTGTGCAATTACATAATTCCCAGCTGCAATGTTTGCTGCGATTTATCTCGAAAGTAAACACTGCGATTTGAAACATCCACAATTAGCTGGTGACAAAAACACAAACAAAAGCATCTACTGTTCCGTACATCTGCCCACCACAAGGTCCGCAATACAAAAAATTACTCCTCTCATTTGGCTCTGGATGCAGGTGTCAAGAAACAAGCAGGCCCTGGGTGCCCCAGGTCCGCACGCATGGAGCTGTAAACCCGCACGCCTCTCTTAACACAGCTCACATTGTTCCCGAGCCTCGGTGCGCTCGCGTTCTCACAGTGGGTTGTTGCAGAAAAAAAAATTACAGCGAAGCATGCTGCTGCTGCTGGGCAATTTGGCTCTTCTAACAGTGAAATGAGCCTAGTTAGCAAGCCTTAGCGGTGCAATTTTTTGCAGAGATGAAAAAAAGTGTTACCGCAGAAACACTGAATTGCTATTGACGAATGTTTTTTTTTTAACCATTCTGGCTGTATAGCAAACATAAGGAATGCGTTTCCCATCTTTTAACGTAGTCAAATTAAGCCCAATCGCATTTAAAGTATGTAAGGAATATTTGACCAATGTATTATAGCAAGGGAATTATTATACTTCAATTTTACTTTATCAGCAAATGTGTCGCATTTCAACACCAAAAGGATATACAATCAGATGACGGCCAATTTGTTACGCTACATAAATATCAGGTTGAAGGTGCACAATGTACAAGTGTCAAATGTTTCGTATGTAATTGGAGCAAAAAAGCCTAACAATACAAAATTCCGCAGCTATTCGAAAGAGCATATTAACAAACAAAAAAAGGAAGTTTGGGGCACATCACAGTACTGTACACAAGCATAACAAGTCAGCTCCAATATGTATAAGATAGAAGGATGAAGCACTTAGGGAGATACACATGCCAGGTCGCATAATCTTGTGTGGTGGCAAGGATGTGTTTTGCTCGTTGTCTTTTGTCTGGGGGATATCCAAAAATGAAAACTAGTGTGTAGTTTAAAAACACACACACACTTGGGAATTATTTAAGACCAAGGGGCAAGACAGCCTTTAAACTACACATTGTAGCCAATATTATCAGGTGGCTACATGACACTGACCTATACCCCTAAGCCTAGTACCTAACGGTTATGTATCCCATTACGCTGCACCGATTATACAATAAAAGCTCACGTGATGAAAAAAATCGAAAACTGGCCAACGAGAAGTGAAAAAACAATACGGAAAGAGTTACAAGACCAACATTCAATTTAAATTTCGAAAATTATAAACATTGTGATAATGCATTCTATTTTTGATTTAAAGCTTTCGTGACTGCAGGGGATTCATATTCTTGGTTCTTTCGGTAAAGTCACGTGACTTTACCGAAATAACTTTACCGAAAGAACCAAGAATATAATGCATTCTGTTAACCAATTTTAAGACAGGAAGCATAGAGTGTCACATACAGCCCTACTGTATAATACTAAAAATTGACTCATGTGACTTGATTCTGGCCTTGCGCTGCCATTCTAGACTAGTAGAGTATGAAGGCAATACGGATTTGGGATTCAGGCAAGTGATGAAGCATAACATAATTTCCCGTCTCCAACAATAGTGTTGGCTTTTCACCAACTAGAATTTTTTTTTTTAGTAAATGACACTTAGAAGTAGAACTCTGGCACGCACATCTTTAACTAATTAGCAACGCTTTAGACTGCATATTGCAAAACGGTGTGCATTACCTGCACCATTAAAGCAGGACAGTATTGTAGAAATATTCGTAAGGCAGTAATCAAGTCGCCAAGCAGATGCAATTGAGGCAAGCATAGAATCGTGTTGAAAAGTCTGAATGCAACCTGCCAAACTCATCAGAACGGAATGCGAAGAAAATGCAGACACGTTAGTCCTTCCCATTTTTGAGTCGATTTTGATGGGGGATTCCATGCCGTTGATTATAGATGCAATGCACCTCAACTAAGTTTTCTTAGGTCCAAACAAATCGAAGTTAACACACCAAGGCGAGAACACTATGCCAATCGCACGCCTACGTTTGAACACCTGTGCACCAAGAATGATTAGGTGCAATTTAATATCGGGATTCCACGGGCGAGAGGGGTCGGGTCGGACATTTCAGCGAGCCAAGAACATTTATGGTCGGCCACTGATGTACAATAAGAAACGGCAGAGCTATAGAGCCCGTAGTTACAAGAAGAGACCATGACCCTTGCATGTCTCATCAATATCACAGACCCAAGGGCCAAATGAAGCTTCCAGTTTCATAGAAACTTGAACCCTGAGTTTGATATACTCTTTACTAAAAGTCACACGAACTGTTTATTAAGGATATAATGAATAAAGCATTTTTTTCTCAAGTACTGAATTTGCGACTATAATTTATGCTTGATAAAGAAAAACAAATATATTTTAGCGTATAATTTTCAGTGGAAGGAACTAAATCAGACAGGATTATATATAGCATTTAAAATTCAAGCTAATGAATACAAGAAATTTCTACAAAGTTAGATGAACATAATTTGTATTTGTATCGTAGTTATACATGATATACTGAAGCAATGCATTCCAAAACGTTAATCCTATGATCATAAAATGAAAGCATAGCCAAGACATTTAATGAGCATATAATTCTGTCACTAAAATGTCTTGTTAAAAACCGACTAACAAGATATTAATTTAGCAAACAATATTTCAACTGTAATGTAATGATTAAATGTTGTTCCAATGTTCACAGGATTACATAAGAACCTTAAGCGTATATTGTAAATCTCACGTATTAAAGCTGTTAATAAATAACGGAATGTGCAGATAATAATCAACCATTACAATTTTAATCCAAAGGCTCACTTTACTGTACACGTTTGCACAAAACACTAAACGTTAAGAAAACGCATTACGTTTTTCACACATTTAAAATGCTATGCAAAGGGGGGTTACCTTTCGAACTATAATCTTACATTTATGTAACGCTTTAGTATAAAAGTACAGCGATATTTTTAACCAACGTAATACTTTTCATCGCATTTATATTGCAATACCATGTAAAATAGGTTTGAATGAGAAAAAAAAACAGCCTCGCACAGAAGAGGGTATTGAGGACTATGAAGGACACTGAACTGCAGCCCTGGAGAGACTTAAAGAGGACAAAAATGATCACATTGGTGTCTAGTCATCCCAGTACATATTATTTACTCAATGCAATATCAAACTTGTGCTTTCATTATACAAATATTTGCCGATAATCTCGGTGCAATTCAATTTCCCACCAAAGACCCAAAGTGTATTGACTTTACAATTTCATCGTTTAAAAAACTCGCGATCCTAGATTGTATTTTCACACTGTGGGCATTTATGGTACTCCTTGAAAAATGGTGTACAAAATGGGGCATTTTGAGTGTCATGTTTCAGCTTATCATAAAACAATCATACGTGAAGATTAGTATTTTTGTTTAACGCTTTGTGAAATTGAACACGCTTAATGGAGGTAGCTTCTTGTTCATCTCACCAAAATAAAGATAATTTTAAAATTAATACGAGGTAATGTTGACACGTTATAATTTAATGTAGCAGAAAACAGAAATTTAATTGTAATGACGATATAAGTATATAAAATATTACACACATAATTGCTATACAATGTCACTTCTCAGTGACACTACAGGTTATAATGTCATTAGCTGCCTTTATAATGTTATAACATTGTCTCTGTGGTATTGGGAAGTTCTTTGGTGGAGCCTTTCAAAGGTCTGTGCCACTTGTTTAAACATGAATGCTAAATATAACAAGCAAACTGGTTATTATTTTATTCCTCATATTAAACGCACAAAAATATAACACCTAAAAAAATGCTCCATCAGCACTTTACTTAAATGCACTGCTAACTCCGTACTCTCGTGAATATGCACATGACCAAAGGAATAATTTAGCAGTGTAAGTTTTCACCCTCCTTGTAAACAGTAACCCTGACTGCAGCAAACATTTAACTAGAAACAAACTCTGAAGGTACATAACAAAGACAAACATAGGAAAACATCAATGGTTAATGCCACACCGCAACATATTTACATATGACGGTGTTGATATTATGCACATGTACAGCAATGTTGGAAAAAACATGATATTTTAGCAATTAGGAAAATGACTTCAACCATCCATTATTCTTCGTGTCAATCTTCCAGTTTGGTAACTCTGCATATATTAATATGAGCTCTAACAAGCCAACCATGATAAATAAAACATTCTGTTAACAAATTCATACATGAACAAATTCATACATGTATGTGTACAGTCCTTCAAATTATGCCCAATATTTGAATATATTTTGTATTGGTACAAATCTCTTTACGTACAAAGACACTCTGCACTCCATAAGCAAACACAAAAGTTCTCCATGCTGGTTTAATATTTTATTAACTTGTCTTATGGGGATGCCACGGTGGCTAGATGTTAACTCCCTCGCCTGGTACGCAGGTCGTGGGTTCGATTGCAATCCTAATGCCTGTATATTTTTAGTTTTCACGTTCTCCTCGTGGTCGTGTGGATTTTTCTCCGGGTCCTCCGGTATTTCCTTCCAGATTTAGAAAAACACATTTTAGAGTATTTGGCTGCTATAAATTTACACGTGATAAGCTACTTAGTTGAGCTTTTATTTGAGGCCAAGTCGCTTATGAAAAATAGCTATGTAGCTAAGTGAGCCTTACCTGGTAAAATAAAAAAAGGTTACAACGACGAGAAAAAGGACTATATTACTGGTAATTAAACAAAGTTTGGTGTAACGATGGCGTCGTGGTGAGTGCACCGTCCCATGAACCCGATGACCTGGGTTAAATTCCCATCCAAAACAAACATCAGTGGCGAATGATAGAACCAGCCTTTGGGCTCCACCTTACCAATCCACAGACCAGCACAGATAAGGTCAAACAGCCCCAATAATGAATATGTGAGGGGCCAACATCCAGCAGTGAATTAATCATGTTGCTATAAATTATACTATATGTATTTATAAGTCAACAACAGCAACACCATATTTCGAATAGTTACATTTAAAAAAGTGTACTGTAAAAGAGTAAAAAAACTAATATAGAATATAATGCATTTTATTATGACTACAGTTATGAATATTTATCCATATAATTGCTGCATTCTAAATATCTGCATAAAACACTAGCATCACATACGACTGAATGTGACGCACCCAATAGATTATGATATCTGATATTAAAATGTTTGGCAATAAATGTCATGCTGTATGGCAACGAACGCCTCGCTTGTCCATTTAGTTGCTCGTCCCGCAAACCACAAATGCAAGACACTCACATGGGTTGAAGTTGGCCTAGTCACCTCTGCTTGTTTAAAAAAAAAACAGGGAGTGTCACTGTTCCATGACATTTTTCACAAAGGTAGGGAGTAATAATTTTCTAAGATGTACATTAAAGCTGACATTCCATTTTAGCAGCACTGCCGTGATTATAAAATATGCAGGAGCTCCCCTAATTAAAGGACGCCTAATTGCAGTATTAATTAGATGGGAATGCATTAGCCAGTGCCAGGGACCCTGAGGGATGGAGAATTGTGGCGTTGTGTGGAAGGCCAAAAACTTAAATTCTGCAATATTTAAAACCTTTGGCGGATTAGAATGCATTAATGACAGGCAAAAGGTTAAAATTAGCCTAGATGCTCAGAATTAATTAATTTTGGGTGGGGGGGGGAAACTCTAGAGCTCTCAAGGAGGGCTTTTTGTCCAACCTTTGAACTCCACATCAGAGTGCTCAGCTCTTTTTAAACAAACCCGAGGAACAATGAAATGTCGTGCGGCATAAGTAATAGAACACATTATGCAGGAAGTAAAATGTGGTAAATCAAGTGACAATGTTAATTCATGGAAAGACTCAATTATTAAAATAAATTAAGGCAATATATTTAAAAATAAATGTATTACCACATTTGAAGAATAAATCCTCCAACAATAAAAATATATATATAATTTTACAATTAAATGTTATGTTCCAACGAAGGATTAAATTTACTAAAATCATAGTCATGGTATGAACACTAATTTGAGACAGTGAAAAGTGTTAACTATTTTGAAGTTGATTGAAAATTATAAACTGGATCAGTGTATACAAAAATCCCGCCTCCATTAGTATTGGTGGGATGATGGTAGCTTTTATCATGTGTCATGTATACCAAGTTATGTAAAACATCTAAGTCACTCTACACGTCACCCACCAGGAATCTAACATTTAGCTTTAGTTAAATTGTGTAACTCCTGCAAATTACTGTTTAACTCTTCCGAATTTGAACATAACCCTGTGTAAAACACTGCAACTCTATAGCTTTTTATATAAATAAGTGCATATTATCTTCTTGGTTCTTTCAGTAAAGTCACGTAGAATGAGAATAAACAATAAAACAAAGACAATAAAATTCTCACGACGTTTCAGCCACAACACAAGTAGCCTTCTTCTTTGTTTTATTGTTTTACTCTTATTCTACGTGACTTTACCGAAAGAACTAAGAAGATGAATCCTTGCAGTCACGAAAGCTTTAAATCGAAACTGTATATTACCGATACATAAAAAAACTAATCCCGGTCCATGTCTCTAATCACAAATATAGTACAGGCTGAGAAGGCCTCATGATCAACTCCCTTGTCCTTTGGTGAGGATGTTCTGGGTTGGCAATTGTTGAATGTAGAAAGGTAAGGAACTTAGAAAAAAAATGCATAGAACATTTGAATAAAGTTAAAAAGGTTAATGGTCAAAAAAACCCACCAATTATATTATTTGCTTTGGCCCTACATGACCACATCCAGCCAAAGTCATTTTGTATGCAAATTCATTTTAAAAATCGTTGCATGTTTCAGTGACACAAGAAAATGCATTGTCCCACTGTTATAGCTCGCGATAATTATTATATTTCTGCCGTACAATGATTACATAGAAAGTCACCGTGCACCAAGGTTAAAATTCCTAAAACTGAAGACCTGAACACTTGTTTAAATAATACTCTGGTCACCTTGAGGACTGTATCATAGTAACACCTGCCATTGTTGATAACCCTTGTACCTGTAGTCAGCTAAAATTGATTCAGGTACTGAAAGACTTTGAACTTGCATATTACATCACAAGTGCTTCAGTGGCACATCCCATGAATAAATGTTACTTTCAACAGCATGCGGCACAATCCTCCACAAAAGCTTTCGCTATAAGTTCAAAACCATAAGATTAGCCAAACTAACATGGCATGATGATGGCAAGAGGAATACTAAAGTGCTTTTATTTAATGGCTATAAAACAAGTGTGATGCAGGCTGCAGTCCTCCATATATGTAATGATTATCATACCTAGCATTCTGCACGCCCCTCCCCCCTTCACTCCATCCAGCTAGCCAGCCAGCATAGCTTTGTCCTAATGTAGTATATCATTTACAGGGTGTTTCAAAAGATGGACCCCGATTTGAAAACGCTATATCTCTGCAACCACGAACCGCCCATGAATGAAACTCTTACCAAATGAAAGGGCGTGGCATAGAGTTTCAAATGATTACTGCTAGATGCCTCTCCCAGCGCACAAACAGTCCCTAGCCTCAGTCTTTCGCAAGACGGTGACCCCGCAACACAAGGCGTTTTGCGTTCTGCAGTTCAGCAAGACTGAATCCGTAATTGCGGTGCAGTGTGCGTTTCAATGGCGCTTCGGCATTGATCCGCCAATGTCAGAGCATTCGTCGTTGGGACCGACAATTTGAGGAAACGGGCTGTTTATATAAGGGGAAGAGCACAGGGCGACCACGCACCTCAGAGAGGCGTTTGGGACGAATTCAACTATCGTCTCGATGTTGTCCGTACAGCAGGTGGAGGGCACAGAGCATTTTTTTAAAATGGTAAGAAAAACTTGATAACTCAATAAACCGTTTATCACTTTTTGTGTAATTGTAACATGTTGCCATCGTGAAATATACTGCTTTGAAATTGGGTCCATCTTTTTGAAACACCCTGTAGTATGATAGCAGAGCCCACGCATTTGCACGGGATAAAAACGGCCGCGGTGGCGAGTGGGTGGAGGTGTGACATCACAAGCCGTAGGATGTGGTTGCCGGCATCACGCAGATGTGCGGGGGTGACGTTCCCCAAGCACACGCGCTCCCTTGGCGGCATACCAGCCAGCCATGAACCCAGGCAGCAATCCAGCCAGCAAACATTTTTCGAATATGGCAAGATGACGTATGACAAATAGTTTACAACTCTTTGTCAATATACTTAGATGAAGGCCACCAAGAGGGTGCCTTGCCATACGTCGCCATGGTAGTCTGAGCAAGTTGGTGAAGGGTAGGGGGAGAGGAGGTGCAGGATTGCTTCAGATATCACTCTACACTGACGTTAGCCATGGGCGGGAATCAAACTCAGGTCACGGGGTCACCACACAGTACGCCAATCACTATGCCACTCCTCCCCCTCCCCATGTAATTATTATAAATTTGAATTGGTTAGGAACACATGTTATATGGTTACAAATGGGAACGTTCCCTTAGAAAACCATTCCAGGTTTCAAAGATATATGATACTGCATTGTACATAAAATGAGCAGCGGATACTAAGTGTGACCAAACCTGCTGTTAAATACCGCGAGACAGGTTTTGCAGGTTTCAGAGCATGGTTCCTCCCTGAAACCAGATTTTAAAAAAATTCCCCTTGGTAACCTAAAAGGAATAACAATTCACAACAGCAAATTACACTGTTTTATGTAATTCTTACAAAACAGTACGACCCCTGTTTTGTACAACTAATCACCTTTATATGACAAATCATAGGAACTACAGCGGCATATTGTAGCCAATTCTTAAATGGGTATCTTGATTTTTTTCATTGGCAATTAAAGCAGTCATTTAATGCCATTACGTAGTGTTCTCCTTCCAAGCCATTATTGCATGGGGTCCACTGCCAAGACTGTTTGTGCATGCACTTTTATTCGGGGCCTCTTCTCTGGTCACATCTAATGTCCTAATCTTCATATTCCAGCACATCATGCCACCTCAACACTTGGTCTCGGACCACATATCATATAAATAATGTAAAATGAGAATAGGGCAGAAAAATAACAGTCATGGCCAGCATGCACTTGTTTGCTGACCATGGTCACATTTAACAAAATTCAAGTCACTCTAAGTTATTTTGAAAATATTACAAAATGAAAGCAAAAACTGAGAACAAATTTCATGACTATCTGAGTATATCAATTAATTACGAATGTACCCTTACTGCAGTCTGAATTACTGCATATGGATTTTTTTTTAAACGCTGCATTGACAAAATGCAGATCCACACTGAGGTTGCATTAGAGACTAAATGCTGTTTTAAGGGTGACAACTGTGCTTTAAGTGGTGCAAAATTAAAAGGAATTAAGCAATGTAGGGTAAGTCCTATGGGTCGGCTCAAGCATAGCAGAGGCTTACAGAGAATTCCTCAAGGATTGTGCCTTCCATATGTAAAAAGGAGCACTTTAGAAAACTTGTCTCTTTAGCATAAGTGTGCCAGCTGAAAAAAGAATGCATGGTCACTTGAGGGTAAAGAGAGGGTAAAGAGCAGAACTTAAGCCCAGACAATCCACCTGGCTGAAACAAACTAAGTTTAAACCATCAAATAGCTGAAGTAAAAACAATATTGCATATTTATCCAGTTATGTCACTCAGTATCACGAATAAAAAAGATGAATCAGGTGCATTCTACATAGTATGTTGGATTAAAAAGTGTTTTACATGTGAATGCAATCTGGAGAAAGGGCATGTATAGAGGGGATACCACTTAAAACCGGCCACTGATGGACTCCTACACCCACTTGCGTGATATCTTTTGGCCACCCCGTAGCTCAATGGGTATGGAATTCTCGAAATTGTCTGTGTGACGCCGACGATTGCCTCCAAAGTGCCAGCTTTACAGATCGTCAGTGTTTCTCAAATTCAGTCCTGAGGCTCTCCATTGGTATTTGTGAATACCAATGTTGTTGGTATTCATAGTGCACACTGCATGCACCTGATGGTTGTCACCATGGAAACCTGTAGTGGTGAGGTGGCAAGGACTGGGTTCAGAAAGATTAATTACTTTTAATTGACAACCCCGACATTCCACAGACACTGGCTGCCACTGAAATGTGCATGTGTGAATTTTTAGAAAGCTCTTTATATAGTCACATGTTTTTTTGTGTCCGTGCTTAAACATTGAAACTATAATCAACCATTATCATGTTGGCACGTGGTTTATTTGAACCAAAACACATTTTTCAAGGGGGAAACTACACATTTTTCACTCAAACATTGAGCACCTTGGAAGAAGGCTATCAGACACTGCCTGATTTATCAATGAATGTCCATGACGTCAAATTATGCCATCAACTCCTTTCTTACAAAGTGGACGTTGAACCCAAAATTGTCACATGCTCTAAACAATAATTGTGGGAACACCATTCAATTTATAGCCGTTGTGTCCGTTCACTTGTGTTAATACACATGACTGTGCCCATTATCAGGTTCCTATCAAAAGCTACTTTGTCCTGCAGGTAATATCCTAAGCAAATGCCTTTAAGGATGAGTGAACTGCCACACATTGTTAAGTAAAAGGGACTAAGTGGTAAGTAGAATTGCAGAAAACTCCATTACTGTATTCTACATCTCTGCACCCACATCTATGCTGCTTGCCTTCAACAACCCGCACTGACCAGCAAAGTGACATGGTCAAATAGCCTGCAAATAAATTATAAACAACAAATGAATGGAAAAGTGAGAAAATAAAACTAGAACTCTTAACCTTTGCAAACACGAGTACATTTTTTGCCAGTCTTGGCGATATGATGCACAGTTAAAGTATTATTTATAGTAAAAATCATATCTGAAGTTTTTTTAACTGCTCAGATTTTTTGGAATACCCTTTTCCCTCAAAAACCTTTAAGTAGCACCATACTGTGTGTAAAGTGGGTTGTATAATGTGACTTCACATTGTATCGGGCATCAACGGTTACAGTACTTCCTCTTAAGTTATGCAATCTAGCAACAGCAATGTTGTCAACTAAAACATGCGTGGAAGCACACAACCATTACTTAAAAATAAACATTCTTATACTAAAATGAGGATATGAGTCTATGTATACCAATTTAAACTCCACTAATTTTGCAATGGTAAGACCATCATGTTGTTCTTGTTGTCCAAGACACACAAACACTAACACCATGAGCATCGAAGTGTAAATAATGACCATAGTAAAAACGTACTTTATTAATATTATAATCACTATTCTTCGTTTGGTTTCATTATCCCATGTAACAGCGCAATAAATACACCTGTTGCGACAACCTCGGAAGCTATTTTTGAAGTGGTAAAACATTACGAATATTCCGATTATGGGCACTGACGTGTATGCAACGATGAGTAACGCAAAAAAAGGCCCGTAATGAAAAAGCAAACGCGTTTAAAATTCACCAAATTTTACTGCAGACGAGTTGACCAATTTGCCACACCCAATGCATTCCACGTCAAAACCTAAGAGTTCACTTACCAGTTGTCTGAGTACCATAAAGTGCTGTAACAGTATTTTATTTCAAAGTCTTCCGGTCCTATAGACTTCACTTAGGTCGAAATGGCCAATGTCAACGCACCCGATCACCGACATGCGTTTAGCATCTGAGGTTTAGACCTTATCGTTCATGCAAAACTGGTAAAGTATATGCATATGGGTTCATTGAGGAATTTGCATTTGTTAGTCAATGTGGAAAACACTGCACGTTTAGTGGAAAATACAAAACAAATGGGAATGACAAGGCATTTAATACACGTAATAGTCAGGCAATGAAGGAAGAGTGATCGTTCATTATAAAGGTAAATGTCCCAAATTGTAATTACTGTACAGTAAACTTTTGATTTAAAGCTTTCGTGACTGCAGGGATTCATATTCTTGGTTCTTTCGGTAAAATCACGTAGAAGGGAAACAATAAAATAAAAATATATATAAAACAATATAATTCTCACGACGTTTCGACTGCAACACAAGCAATCATCATCAGGTGTGGAAAACCACAGCAAGAAAAAATTGAAAATTCGATTTTTCCAAGAAAAAAGGTATATTGTCAAACTATGCTTCCTGGTTCTTTATCCAGAGCTTAAAGCACAAAACCTCGCACGAAAACACCCTAGATGTTTGTTTGGCTAGTTGCATAATACACCTCAAGTATTTCCACATACAGTACTCTCGTTTTTAATTAAAATATGGAAATAAAAATGAAGTACCAGCTGCTGCTTTACTGAACATGTACATGCTATAACAATAACTCGTACGATTATGTTATTAATATCACTGTACTGAAACACAACGGTGTTGACAGGCTAGCCTTATTCAGGAAATATTGAGGTTTAGTCTTAAGTCTTCATTAGCTTAAGTTGGGGTGGTGATGGCTTGTCATATGATGGGATCGATGGGGGGGGGGGGTGCAGCCAGTCATGTTTGATATCTTATGCATTCTACAAGAGGATAACGACACAGGCTTAAGATGCGCGTTCAGATGTAAGTCTTCTCTTGTATTTACTTCCCGAGGCTGGCCCGTAGTATACTACACGAATTGGATGTACCATTAATGATTCAAAAGAAACCGTGTATAAGGCGCGCCATTACTTCATGCTAGTGACATCCCTGCCAAAGAAATTCCAATAATATCACCGTCAATGACTACCTGGGCTGTCCCATGCCGTCCTACACATATTGAATGTTCCATTGATTATATAAAATCTACTTTCACGTATCAGGCGCGCCATTATGGTACCGCAGTGGACATGCTTACAACCATTCCCATTCATTTGAACGTCAAAGCAGCAATATGACGATAGCGTTCATGGTCGGAATTTGCGAGTCTTCTTCCCAAGTGACACAACTTCGCACTCGTAGTCTGTGCGAGCCTGTGATACGCAAACCTGGTACAGAGAGTGCCTACAAGACAGCAACGGATTTTTTTTTTTACTGGGCCTTGCCTTCGTAAACGGGCCAGCTAAGGCCTAAATCGCCATCTCTTTCCTAGAAGACCTACCGCCCACGAGGCACTAAATCCGGCCGAGGGAAGTACCACGAGTGTCTATGGCGGCGGTGAGCCGGGTGGAGGGGAGGGGGGGGTGTGCGAGAGTCGTGGTGTCCAGGGAGACACATTTCCACCCGTCTGGCACCACGGCAATTAAAACACGAATCGCCGCGCTCTTCTTAATGAACGGCGGCGAAGAAGACGGCGGCAGAGGCGAGTACGAGAGAGAGCGAGAGAGCGAGACGAGAGACGCGTTTGGCGGCAGGGGAGGTCAGCCATTTCCTGCATACGTGGAGGTGGTGGAGAGGGGGAGCGCAGCGGCGGCGACACTTACGCTTTGTCCAAGTACTCGCGCACTTTCCACATGCTAATCATCTTGCCGCCTTTATTCGGGAGGGGAGGGGGACGATGTCGAGAGTCTGGAGCAGAAGAACACGACGACGAAATAAACGAGGCGGTGTTCCGCAGGCTTTTTTTTGTTGTTTGTTTAGAAGGAGAGAAAAAAAATCCCCCCCCCCTAGAAACGCAAAGCAAAAATTAAAGAGAAGCGCGTCCAACGCGGAAGCCGCGGGGCCGGCAGCGTCACTCTCGCGCGGTAGGTTGAGGTGGCCGCGCACCGGAAGCGCTTCGCTATTCGCCTTCGGATGGGCGGGGCGGGAACCGCGCGGTGTCAGATGGGAGAGGGCGGTTTTTAACCACGCTTTTAGTCACGTAGGAGGGAAACGATAAAATAATAAGTATATAAAATAAAAACATTCTCACGGCGTAAAATAAAAAAAATAAAACAATGAGATTCTCACGACGTAAAGTAATAAAAATATAAAACAGTAAAATTCTCAGGACGATTCGACTGCAACAACAAAAAAACCCCGCCGCTTTTTGTTCAAATTTTCTTGCTGTGGTTTTCACACCTGATGATGATTGCTTGCGTTGCAGTCGAAACGTCGTGATAATTTTATTGTTTTATATTTTTATAGTTTTATTGTTTCCCTTCTACGTGACTTTACTGAAAGAACCAAGAATACGCTTTTAGTTATTAATTTATTAACTCACTCTGTCTGTTGTTGGCATTGTTGTATCCTCAAATCTTGTAACTCAATTTTAACCCACTTCCCAATGTGGTATCGACTGCAAGCTTGGTATACTTATGTCATACTGATGATAATACTATATTCTATCATAACAAATAAAAATATATTTTTAAAGATATTTTTTTATGTTATGTTTCGGCTTGGGTCTAGTTGTCCACACTTAACTAACGTTGGCTGTAATTGGCCACGGTCCCTTACGTTGTGGCAAGCTTCGGGGCCACTTCCTGGAGTCGTGGAGTTCTGCCATTACTAATACATTTCATAAAAGCGCGTTTAAAAGAAAAGTTTGTTTAAAATATTCCTTATTTGTGTGTTCGTTACCTTCATTCCACGTTACGGTGGTGGTCGAGCAAGTAATAGGGGGAGCTCGCCAGCGGTGCGGCTCTGTTAAAGGACTTGACTGACCGCCATGGGAGTCCAGTTTACTATGGAAGTCCAGTTCATCATGAAAGTCCAGTTGACTCGGGAGGGCCAGTTCACCATTGTAGTCTAGTTTACCATGAAAATACAGTTTACCATGGAAGTCCAGTTTACAATGGAAGTCCAGTTTACTATGGAAGTCCAGTTCACCATGAAAGTCCACTTGACTAGGGAGGGCCAGTTCACCATTGTAGTCTAGTTAACCATGAAAATCCAGTTTACTATGGAAATCCAGTTCACCATGGGAGTCCAGTTTGCTATGGAAGTCCAGTTCACCATGAAAGTCCAATTGACTAGGGAGGGCCAGTTCACCTTTGTAGTCTAGTTTACCATGAAAATACAGTTTACCACGGAAGTCCAGTTTACCATGGAAGTCTAGTTTACTATGGAAGTCCAGTTTACTATGGAAGTCCAGTTCGCCATGAAAGTCCAGTTGACTAGGGAGGGCCAGTTCACCATTGTAGTCTAGTTAACCATGAAAATCCAGTTTACTATGGAAATCCAGTTTACCATGGAAGTCCAGTTTATTATGGGCAGTGGTTTTCAACCTTCGGCTCCAGAGTCGCGTGCAGCTCTTTAAGGACTGCTTCGTGACACTGTTTATTAAGGACCACCGTCTCGTATTCACGTGCATTTTGCGGCTCTTGAAATACTGAGGTTTTTTTTTGTGTGAATTCGAAAAAAATGGCACTTGTTATTTTGGTTGGTGCCCCCTGGGGTAGGGCAATTTATAGTTTAATAATCAAAATCATTCAGCGCTCAAGTTTTACTCTTCTGAATCAGATGAGAACTCAAGAGACCAGGATATAGACTGATTTGTACCGAACTTGATTGAATCATGAACATGAAAAAGTTCTGTACTACAAACTAAGCAAAATATTAGAAATCAGAGCAAAAAAAAATAACCAAATACTGTCCAGCATATGTTAAAGAAAAAATTAACCAAATTGAAATTAGAGCAAAAAGAAAGGTACTACAGAATATATTGAAAACAGTTCCCAGACATATATTAACGTTAAAATGTATTTTCTGTTATTGAAGTTGGCTCGGTCAACTAATTTACAGACACAACATGGGTTTCGAGTAATTATTGCACCAATATGTAAACAGACAAAGCATATACTCATCAGCCAGCCATGGTCAATCCACTCCTGTAAGATTGGTGAGAGGGGTTTTTAATGTTTCTCTTAAAATTTGTCTTCGTGCTTTCCCCCCAATTATGAACCTAACTAGCCTTTTGCCCGTCCAAGGACGGGTGTATTGCAGTAAGTCAGAAATTTGCAAGCGAAAAGCACAAACCGCGACGTGATATTCATTGCATTCATTCGTGTGCAATTTGTAAGGCCGCGGTGACACAGACTTATTCAATTGAAAGGTTATAATCTTTAAATGAAATAAAATAAAAAAATATGTTTTTACGTCTTTGTCTCAATAGCGTTACGGAGATCGCGTGACGTGAGGGTTCTGCCTTTGTAGTGATGGTTGTAAGTTGACGCTGAGGAGGGGGGAGGAGGCGCCTCGCCCCCTCCCCATGTGGAGTGACGTCAGCCGCTAATTATTATTAATGAGGGGCGGGTCCACGTGGAGGACGTAACCTGTTCATGATTTTGATTTAAAGCTTTCGTGACTGCAGTAATTCATATTCTCAGTTCTTTCGGTAAAGTCACGTTGAAGGGAAACAATAAAATAATAATCAGGTGACGACCGTTTGTGTTATGGTCGAAACGTCGTGGGAATTTTTATTGTTTTACATATGTTTTATTATTTTATTGTTTCCCTTCAACGTGACTTTACCGAAAGAACTGTTCATGATTATTAATGAGGGGGGGCTGGTCAACGTGGAGTGACGTCACGCGCGTTACACACTGACATTCTTGGGTAAATATAGTAAGGGGCCGTCCATAAATGACGTCACGCGATTTTGGACGATTTTTTACCCCCCCCCCTCGTCACACGGCGTCACAAAAAATCAGACCTCTCCTCAAATATGACGTCACAAAGCTCTGCCCCCCCCCCCCCCACAATAAATAAAACATGCTTCAAATCGCTTTAAACTATTGTCATTGTAGTGTGTATTTAATGTGCCGCTACACTCTGATGTTTTAGGAGAAAACATTTATTTAAAAGTCTATTTAATTAAGTAGAACGTGTTGGCATTATTTATGTAAAGCAGCGCATATTGATGGGACGTCACATTTCACAACCCTCCTCACACATCGTCACAAATGTCTGACTCCCCTCCCTCCCCCCCTAGGTGCGTGACGTCATTTATGGACGGCCCCTAAATTGTGATTAGTAGCAGGGCTGTCATCTCTGAAGTACACCAACATTAGAAAAAATGAATATTTCACTATCACAAAGAGGGGAGAACTACCGTGCATGTAAACTGATAAGCACAGAGACGTCTAATGCCCTGTGCAGAATTACAGAATTCCCAGGATAGCTTTGTAAAAAGAGGACGATTCTGTGAATACCAGGACTGTTGTCAACCCTAATAAGTAGTTTCTCGTTACGAAGGCTGGGGCTTTTATGGTGATTTAGGTCATGTGTGGGGTGCTTGGAGGGTTCAAGTTTATATTTTTAATTTTCAGGAATAGGATTTATCCAAATTAATTGAAGAACCCAATTAAATGTCAATGGTTTTCTTTTTTTTTGCTCAGTCATTTGTGACCTGGGTGGGTCCATCAGCACACGACATTTATGAAGCTGCTTTAAGCACAAGCAGCAGATTCCAACTCAGCGACGCAAGCTCAGCAACGATGGCTTCTGAGCCACCCAGCCACCTCTCATTGATTACACACGTGCCTCTAGTTGAATCTACATATTCTACTCTGATAGAGTTCACAACACCACACGAGGTAATGCACCTTCCCACAGGCTCTTCTATGGAGGGTTTCATCACAACATTACAGTAATTTTCATAGCTAAAGATTAATTATGTGAAATAAAGTGAAGAGCTACATTAACTGTTTTTCTATTTTAGTGCTGTCATTGGTACCATCAATTGGCTGCAGTCGAGACCTAATTTAATGACAGGTGACTGAAAAAAAACGAAAAATCTTAGCTCTGCAAGGTTCCGTACTCTAAAACATAATTTTGGTATGTACTGCATTGATTAATTTGTTTTAAAAAAATGTACAGTATACGTATGCTCACGACACATCCATCGACATGTAAGAATCGATTAATTATCATTACTGCAAATTATACGCAAATGGTTGGCGAATGTTACATTTAGCATAATGGTGTTTACAAAACTTGGAAAACGCGACAGAAAAAATACACGATAAATAGCACATCCGAGATGGCAAAATTAAGAAAATAAAGCAATTGATTACTTACCATGAATCATGATCCAGAATCATACAGGTGATATGTTGCAAATCTGGTGTTATCCCACTGGAATCACTCGGTCATTTCATATGTGGACATTTTACTGTACAGAGGTATGATACGATTTTTCCAGCTGAAAGCAATGTATGGAGTGATGCCTTGTATACTAGACTGGTTGATTAGTGAGTATTATCATAATTCATATTCACATGCAGATATTTTTTTTGTATTTTGAAATCTGGTGACACTACTTCATTCAACTGGCGTCCTAACACGCCAGGTGTGGCCTTCAAAGGTGCTTTAGGTGGCCCAATGAGAGCACCACAGTGCTGGGATGTTGACTCCCTCGCCTGGTATGCAGAAGGTCGTGGGTTCGATCCCGAACATGACGCCTGCTGTATATTTGGAGTTTACGTGTTCTACCCGTGATCGTGTGGATTTTTCTCTGGGTCCTCCGGTTCTCACCGTCCACACTTAGAAGCACTAGAATGTCAGCGGCCTAGCTCCAGCGGAGGGCTTCTCGGCCCTTCGCGCCTCTCCCGTCGCCCCCACTGATGTCCTCTTCTTCTTCCCCCCCCCTACCCAATGTGTGCAGATACTACTATTGTATGTAAGGGGTGGGGGGCGAGGGAGGGCGTCGACAATTTTTGGAAACCTGTTGGATCAACTTTTTACTCCCACATACGTAATATTTCCATAACTTTTTGTTTCAGACCTTCTGAAAGGCTCTCATAATTTAGTTGATGGACAAACGGGCAAGCGGAATGCTGGGCTTTTATAATATATGCGTTTCGAGTATTTGGCTGCTATACATTTCCACTTGATAAGCCACTTCGTTTGTGGCCAGGTCGCCTCTTTAAAATAACCAAATAGCACAGTGGGCTTTACCTGGTAAAGTAAAAAAAATGTCCAGCCGAACAGATAAGACTTGCCGAGATATAAAGATACACATATTTGATAAACGAAAGACAACAGATACTATAGAGAGATTAGTCAGGTAAGAGCCAGAGCAGGGACAGAGATGAGACATTCACAAGATATACAGATTATTGACATGAAAACAACATAAACAAAATGGTGAGGGATCTGGAAGCGAGATCTGGAGACAATAAGTACAGAATATCGGTAACCACGTACAGAAGTTATAATTCTACAGTGCCATGTGACGTAATGTTCTGAAGTCACATTGCCTGCAATCACGTGCCATTTTATTACGTGGCCCGCCAAAGATACAGCTGAAGAACCCTCCTTTATTAATTTGATTAGAGGTTTTCAGCTCCAACATGTTGCAACACGAATCTCTTGCTGCCAGCTTTATGGCATGCAGGATCGTGGAATTTCACAGTAAACTGTAGTGTACATACGCAATATTTGGGTAATGCGAAATAATTCCTTTCAACGTTTGAGACCATGTCTCTTTTATGAGTGAGTCTTGGAAAACACATGCATGGTTGTAAACGAATAATACGCATTTTTTTTTTTAAACAAATAGGCATTGATTCATTGATAGAAATGGTTCTGTACACTCACGATACATGTATTGAATAGTGTGTGAAATAATTTATTCTTAAGATACTGGCGGATGGTGGGAGGTGTTAGGCAAATGGACAAATGATGTATTGCAGAGCTGAGATAAGTGGGAAGAGAATGGAGCTCAGGATCAATTACAACTTAAAGGTTTTCGCACGGTTGGCTACACACCTCTGATTAGCATGGTTTGCTTCGTACGGTGCGAAAGAAGTTCAACATACATGCAAGGTTTCACGCCAGTGTCAATGAGGTGTATGCTCAAACTGTGTAGCCTTTACCAGAGTGGTATTTGTTTTTTTTTGCTGATGCACGCTGCTGCAGCTCTGGCAAAAAAAGACTGAAACCCCTTCAGAATACATGCAAATAAACTCAGAAATAAAGTAATCCACAATTATATACACATGGACGTTTTTGCACTAAATCAGATAACACGTCGATTTGAAATTAGATTATTCTGTCACGAAGAATTAATGTAACATCGTCTGACAAAAAGAAAGTCACAGCTGGTTTTGTCAGCTGTTCATTCCTCGTTGTGTGCTGGGAATGGTGATGACAAGATTGATGGATTTGACCACCAACTTCTAAATATGAAGTCCTAATCAGGAAGGGACAATCACACTTTAAAAAAATGAGTGAACTTGAAGCAATTCTGATTTAATTGGAAGGGCATGTTAGTAAAGTACAATACAGCACAGGAAGTTAATCAGAAATGTATTTACATAAACTTTAACTATGGCAGAATGCCACATGTTAGCATTGGCGTGACAAATTGCAGTATATCATTTTTTGAGCGTGCAACCATTGACTGGGAAATACTTAAAATTTTCAGGATCAGAGGAAACTAATGTGCAATTAATCGTGTGATATGGTCGTAAATTGCCACCGTTGTTGTTTTGTCCATCCAGCACCTTTCCATGGCCCTCTGGGGCCTCATTTCCGGATGGGAGTTGCTATCGGGCAGATGAGCCCCTCATTCTAAGCAGAAGAGCATGCTGTGAGCAGTAGGTGGGTCACCCTCTGACTAATTAGCTTCCTGCTTTCATAATTGGCGGCCCTGCCACAAACCACCAGTCAATGTTATATTTAGCTTCGCACCTGTAATCAGTATAACCTTGTAGCAAAGACCATCGCCATCATTTTTGCCATAATTGCCGGCAGCGACACTTGTTAACTATACACTGTATATATATAAAAAATATTTTAATTTATTAAAGTTCTGTGACATACAGTACTGCATGTGTGTGATTTTTGGTGTGGTTGTGCAGCATTTCACTTGTAAGAATGTCTTAAATATATATATAAATAATTATGAATGTAATCTCTTTGTCAATCCACTGCTGGATGAAGGCAGCCCCATGCGACATCGATCATGGGGTTGCGTCACCATATTTCACCACGGTGGTCAAATGCGGGTTGGTGAAGGGGTCGGTGGACCCAGGACCAGTTCATATCTGAATCTAGGCCTGTCCAGGAATCAAATTAAAGCTACGAGATGCATAGCACAGTGCACGTATTATTGATGCCATTTTTATTCGGTGATCTGTCAATCAACATCACTTTAACAGCTATTTTGTTTTCATGTCGCACTTCATTAATGAATACGCGAATTGCCAGTTTATTAACTTTGTTAATGCTCTATATAACTTAGACTACACATTCTTTGGGTCTTTCGGTAAAGTCACGTAGATAGGTTGAAAGAAAATAACACAAAGATACGACGTTTCGATCACAACACAAGCAATCGTCATCGGGAGGAGATGACGATCGTTTGTGTTGTGATCGAAACGTCGTAGTTTTTTTTGTTATTTTATTTCAACCTATCTACGTAACTTTACCGAAAGACTCAAATAATTTGACTTCCTGCAGTCACAAAAGCTTTAAGTCAAGATCTAGACTGCACATTTCAAATACCTTAGGAAAGAAAGAGATTGCAAGATTTTAGTAGCGCGCAACTCTTAAATCAAGGCATCCTTATACATTATTCTAAAATAGACAATCCCATTAGCCCAGATAACAACGGATGCTCATTTTTCTCGAAGAATCGGCTTATAATCCATTACCATTATGGCCATCCACTTAATGCCCGGAAGTTTAAGGGATTCTCATTTTTTTCTTTGTCCCTTCAAAAATTGAGAAAATTCCACAACTCTACATCACTTCCAATTACGGTGCCCCAAAAAAGCTCGTGAATGTTTTTTTTCCCCAAGTGCACAAAATAGTAGGGCTCTCTTTCGTGAGTTTTTCATATCAACAAAGTGTTTATAACCAAATATGAAATAAAAATACCAAATGAATTGAAATAATGCCATTTTGGTGACAAATACTTTTCGCTATGAAAACATCTCTTACAACCAATTAATCAAGTTAACAGCATTGTCCATAGTTGATTTGACTCATTATAGAATATGATGCCTTAGATAACACTATACAGCTGTACGTGCATTTTTCGATGTACATACGTATGTTGAACTTATGTTAATTGGAGGTGGCGCTGCATATTTAACATGAGTTCAAGTATGTTACAGGTCGCATGGGTATTATGTGGAACATTATAAAAATCCGTAACAAAATTAGTTTTGCAAAGGTAATCTAAGCAAAATTTTCACGATGTTCTGACCTTTATTGTGTGTTTAACTAATCGCTGCCCATGGATGGCATGATAATCGTCGCCATGCCTGAAATACGTGCGTGACATGCCATGGTTAGGAATTCGAAACTCACGCGAATATATTTTTCTTGATTATTATTTTTTTCATTGTTTGTGTCCACGCCTCTCTGCGCTTTACAGCACCACAAACACACGAAGACGTGAGTGAGTGTGCGATGGTGTGTGGCCGCTCCTCCTTGGAGCTGGCTTGGCTTGGGCTGGCGAGCGAGCGAACAAGCGAGCGGAGCACGTCGACGCACGCACGCACACGTCTTGCAAAAAAGGCGCCCACTCAACATTAATTGCCCGATAATTGCTCTGATTAATCCCAGTCCGCGAGAGTCACGGGCCGCGCGCGCACCCCTGCCTCTCAATCAGCGGCTCCGCGCATCCTCGCCCATTGTCGGGCGAGCGGGCCGGGTGGGTCGAGATAAGAGCACTCCACGGCCGCTAATGAAGCTTTGCATTAACGTGCGCAGCTGATATAATTCTTTTGCATTTAGAATACATTTTGGCCATCGTGTTTGTTTCAAGGAGAGTCACCAATTATTTTTTGTATTTCCTCCCCGCCCCTCCTAAATTGCTGGCTCGGAGTGATAAGAGAACTTTCACTCGCCCACTTAATGGACTGCCTTTGATGGCGTCGACATAATAAAGAGTAATCTTCTCGGGCGCAGCCACAAGTGAGCTAGTTAATATGCAAAATCCTCCTTTTTAATAACTAATTTGTTTTTCTGTCAATAATATTTCGGCGACTTGCCGAACTTATAATACAGCGAATGAAATTGCGGGCGCGTGATTAAAAGAGGACTAATTAAAATGCGGTGTTTTTAATGAAGCGCATTTCATCAAGAGGCGGCAAGTCATTACACTGGGTTGCGGAGATTGAATGGAATTTACATAGATTGCGTTTCTAAAGCGCAGCTGTTCTAATCTGACCTTTTGCAGATACGTTTAAACAGCGCGGAGTGTGTATACAGAGAGAATGACATTCAGGAGCTGAAATGTCAACTTATTAACACTGATTTGTAATGAGAACATTGAAACTTGGGTCGTGTGCGTGTTGGTAACACACTGTCCTTGTTGTTGAGACATGCTTCACTTGCTTCGAAAACACGAAACCCACTTTAACGAAGGCCTCTTCATCTTCAATTGTTGTCAGCGTAACGTGTCATTATGCGTGTGTTTGTTTCAGCCACAGCCCCTGGGTCTCATGAAGAATATTAAAACAAAGTGTCAGCTAGTGGACAAAAACAAACTCCACACGTTCTTGAATAAGTGTCACAAAAGGTGGCGCTTTAAAGTGTGACATGCCACTTCTACCTTGCACTCGAGACTCTGCTGGATTTCATATCAACGAGCAGGTCGCAAGTCATATGCTGGTCCCAACGTCGCAGATGCACGTGCATTGTGTGCGGTGTGTCGAGTCCTCGCCACAAAGGACAATTGGCTAGACATTTAACATTTGTTTCATCATGAGACCATGTATTTTATTTTTGCCAAGGAACACCTTATACTATTTTTCTGCATTACGCATCGCGTTATGTAATTAGTCATAGATGAACATGTCATTGATGTGATTATATGTGTATTATATACACTAGATATAATTTTCAGGCAATTTGTCAACCATTTGCTGGGCCAGTCATGGGGGTTGATTGACCATACATCACCATGCTGATCAATGCGGATTGATAAAAGGGGGCCCAGGACAGGTTCAGATATCATGAACTGCTCGTGTTAGCTGTGGTCAGGAATCAAACTCAGGTTAGGTTAGGATTTATAGTGCAGTGTGCTCACTACGGCATTATGAACCCGATAAGCATCAATCAATCCCTTCTGTGTATTAAAATATCATATTGATAATAATTGACATTGATAATGAATCGTCGTGTATAATTTACAAAACTATTGAAACAAATAATAAGTTAGCAAAAAGCTATTTTATTCGTTTAAAGGCATCACAAATTCATAGTGTCATTAGTCATGATGCTTACAATAATATGCACTTTAGAAATGACTTTTATTATGCACAAATAGACTGTAAAACAAAGCAAAGTGATATATTTGAAAAAATATATAAATATTCGTGTCAAATAAGGAAAAACTCTGAATCGAATGCAGCAACAAATTTATACATGTTCTTGCTCATAAAGTAACCAATACAAATTAAACGTTTTAGTTAAATATTTTGTCATGTTCACAGTTGTATTGTTTTTGTTAATTATTAACATTTGTTGAAGCGGTCCACTACTTGCATAACCATTCTTTTTTTTACAAAACATGAACATTACTTCACTGGTATAACTTTTATAATATCCATCCAAATACCGAATTGCTTGCTTCATGGTGTGCAGCAGAATGGCCTCAATAACAAGGTGGCTACATTGCCCTAAGTCAACCTCGCTTTGTTCCCTTCCGAGCCACCCACTAGAACACCACCCCCGGCTGAGTTCATGGCACTGCGTCCGTGTGCAAGTGCAAGGGATTGTCTGTAGCCTGTCTCTCTTCTCATTCCAGAGAGACAGCCAGATTTCCTCCCGGTTGCTTTGAACGTTCACAAACACACAAGTGTTTGTTTGGAAAGCCCGTAATGTGAGCCCCTTTTTTTCATTCCGCATGTCCAAAGAGCACATTAACGCAGTGCATTAAGAAGGATTGTTTATCTTTTTTTGTAAACAGCTATTTGATGTCTGCCAGTTTTAACCCCTCTTACTGCTCTTGACATTCCTATTAGGGAGAGTGGCAGACACCATATGGTTATTCAAGAGTTTCCATTGTGTAATCTTTTTGCTTTATGTGAATTATACATTTTTCACACACTACCCTCGCACTTGTGTGGGTATGAGTGAGCTGCACGTAACGATTTGAATTCGAGCGAGGTTCGAAGCATGGCACCACTTCCTTCAAGCTTGCAAAGACGCCACCAACTATATGAGCACATTCATCAAATGTGCGTACGTTCTGCACACAAAAAAAGAATAAAGATAGTTAATGTGTTGGCCATTGGGTCTTTTCAGGATTCATTAAGCTTCAAGATTTGACTGATATTTTTCTCTGGCACGATGTTATATAGGCCTCGGGAGTAAAAGGGGAGAGGCCTATATAACCTCGTGCTCTCTTCAGCAGTTTTTTCTTGCTGTGGTTGTCCCATCTGATGACGATTGCTTGTGTTGCGATCGAAACCTCGTGATCTATTATTCTTCTACCTACGTGACTTTACTGAAAGAACAAAAAAGTTTGGATTCCTGCAGTCACGAAAGCTTCAAATCACGCTAGGTGCACTTTAAGACCACGCGAAATATCAAAGGGCCCGTTGGCAGGTCACCGAACAGCTCCAGGTGCCATGACTTGACTGACTGAGAGGACTGGCAGATGCACCAACTGCGCTCCCCACTGTGCCAACTCTCTGTGCTTTAGCCACGCGGCGTTCTCCTCGTTGTTGTGAGCGTCGCTCCTCTGCCCTCCTTCGTTGCTGGAGGGCGACTACCTCCAACTTCCCAGCAGTGTCCTTCACGAACCTCCTCTACATAGGCAGATCTTGCCAATGTTGGTACTACACACGCGCACAGGTTAGAGACATCACATTGACTGTTAAGAAAGAAAGTAAGTTAGATTGAACAGGAGCAGTCACTGAAGAGTGCTCGATACAATTTTTTTATTATATTTTTTATTTTACCAAGTAAGGCCGACTGAGCTCTATCGCTTTATTTCAGGAGCGACCTGGCCACAAATGAAAGCTCAACGAAGTGGTGTATCGTGTGGAAATTTATAGCAGCCAAATATTCTGGAGGGAAAACCCGTTTGGATACGGGGAAAAATACACACGACCACGTGGAGAACATGCAAATTGTATCTTTACAGGCGTCACGGTCGAGATCGAACCCACGACCTTCTCCATACCAGACAAGGTAGTTTACAAATAAACCTTCTGTGAAATTAAATGGAATGGTAGTAACGATGGAGTGGCATCAAAAGGAAGGGTCACGCTCTAGAGGAGGTCCAATGCCGATGTGGAGCGATGGAACCAGCTCACGTGCAGGTGCGAGATGAATTGCAGCATCGCATGAGCGTGTGAAATGGTGACGGCTTGAGGTCTTCATCCAGCAGTGGATTGAACATGGCTGATGACATGACACTCATTAGCTTAAATTTTACACAACTGCTTAGTGGAGAAAACAATTCAAACGTTTAAAGTAAAAAAAAATCCTGCTAAATGTATTCCGTGTAAGATATAATTTATTTATAACACGTATACATAGATAAACCTACCATAATTTTATTGCATTGTATTCTGCTCCTCAATGATATTCATTGATAGGTCTGATGCATTTTTCTCCCTCCTACGCATCGCATCCACGGTGGCAATCAAAACGTACCAGAGTAGGGTACGTGGCGACGAGAGCTGATAACATAATCGGACTTTACACACACGTGCACACGCGCGCGCGCGCGCCTGGTGTGTGATGCGCTCGGGCAGATGTGCATGTGTTTGGTGTGCGGGGCGAAGTTGCGCCGCAGGGAACTTGTTATGGGAGACGCGCACACAGCAATGCTCTCGTAAGATTCCACTCTCTCACTGCCCGCTCTGTCATGTGCTCTCACCCACTCGCACAAAGACAAAGACCCCCCCCTCTCCACCCCCACCCCGTTTCGGGTCTAATAAGATTTTTGGGGCAAGTGCTGTTAGCGAGCACCTATGAACGGCCGGCTACGGCACACGAGGGGATGGGTGAGTGGCCACGCTCGGCCGTCTTTGTCTTCCCATTGATGATGTTTACACACTGAAACAAGGTACTCATTTGAGGCTGGGTCGACCTAGGAGGGACACAGGACCGGTTCAGATAATCGTCACCCGTGTTGGCCGCGAGCTGGAATCAAACTCGGAAAGCCGGGATCGTATTGTAGCGCGCTAACCGCTCCACCACCGCTCCCCGAACCGCTCGCACACTCA
Source organism: Petromyzon marinus (assembly GCF_048934315.1). Classification (NCBI taxonomy): domain Eukaryota; kingdom Metazoa; phylum Chordata; class Hyperoartia; order Petromyzontiformes; family Petromyzontidae; genus Petromyzon; species Petromyzon marinus. The sequence continues at coordinate 4,384,070 of NC_133677.1, forward strand.
TACACACACGTCTATGCACGACAGGGCAGTGACCACCGTACAAATGTGCAGTGATATGCGCACATCAATAATACATAACGGCAGAGTTTACATGCGCACGCCAAGGGGATCGCTGGTGTCGCGCTGCATAAACCAGCGCGCTGCTTCAAACTAACTTGACATCATTCTAGCCACTTATCCCCCCCCCCTGCCTTCCAGCGGCCAGCCATCCAATCACCAATTACTTACCGGCAATAGCACGGTGCAAGGCTATGTGATTGCTTCGCCGGTGACTGGTGAGCAAGGGGAACTGAGATTGGGGGGGGGAGGGGTGGTCGGTTTGGAAAAGGAGGGGATGAGCAAAATCGTGGATTATGATTAAGAGTGGCGATGGTATCGAGTTAGGCTGCATCGCAGTAAAAAACATATTTTACACAAAGGTGTGGATTAATAATTATCATTGATTATAGACAGCACGCGATAGTGTGTTACGCGTCGTTGGCACCACCAATGATTCGATGCAGACATACAGAGAATTGAATTTTCTCTCTCTAAATAGACAGAAAAAAACTGCTTTATATGTTTATTACCAGAATAAATAAGCGAACAACATGTCTCCTTCATATATCCAGCTGTCCGCATAAAAAAACAAACTAAGCACTTCTTTTTATACACACGGCCTTCTGAGAGTGCATCATTTCAGCCGCATTGGTTCAATAAAGACAAGCTCTGGACCAGTTTCGGCACACAATGTCTCATCAGCAGAGTCAGGCTTGCTTGAATCAATGGCAGTGAACTGCCGATGTTACAGGCAAGGACCGTTACGACATGGGTTATGATATTACCTGGAGTGACGGCACCCGCCTTGCTTGGAACGTGAATATATGACGAACTGAACAATGATTAGCCGCTCCTCGATTCACAACATATGCTGCAGCTTTCACTTGTACGCTAGCAAGTAGCTAAGAAGCTTGTGCGGAGAGCACCGTGTGATTGCAGAGCCTCTGTCAAGCCAACGATGCACCTTAGGTGAGTGTGTTTGAGCCACTGTAACAATGTTGGTCATTAGCAGCCACCAACGCATAAAAATAGAATACTGGGGGGCTTTTTTTTGTACAGAGACCGAGTAATCGTTTGGTAAAAAGCCACTTTCAGCGAAGAGAAAGTAGAGCTTCACAGAGTCACTACAAACATGCTTATTTATCCCAGATGTTCCATACGTTTCAGCAATGTAGATGAGCCAGATGTGGTTCCGTACCTGATGCACTTTGCTCAAATATTTCAATTTAATCATGACTAATAACTTTTGTTGGAGTGATAAATGGGATGCGCGGGGTGTAAGTTAACGTAATGTCATTCTTGTTGGGGTTTAAAGGGCACTCCCATGGAGAAAGAGCTGGCAGATTGATGTAAAGCATACATATGTCTTTATAAACAGAGCCAGAAGACAGGAGCCGTGCTGACAGCGCACACGCAATGATACAGCCGCACGTAATTATCCATTTATTATCACACTTCTTCAAGCGCAGTGTAACCGTGTACGCGTTTTTGAGAAATTGTGTAATGGAGACATCAAATTACCACCTTAGTACTTCATTGAACACATTGTTTTCCATGAGAGATGATGGTATTTTAAGCGTGGCAATAAAACACGTTTCAGTCTTTTGCGGTTTATAAGTTATGTTAATAAAATATAAATCTTAGAATGTGTACAATGGATCACAGCAATGTCGGTAATGAACGTGTGACACTTTAATGTGCTGCTGATGAGTAATGCAGTTCGGTATATTTATCTGAAACAAAATGCGTAAATATTACCCCCAGTGTAACAGATGAGGGGGGGGGGGGGGCGCTATAGCTACGTATAGTTTTGTAATATTTTTAAATTATGACGTTGAAAAAACAACTAACCCTGTTATTTTCAAACAAAAAAAACTCCTCCCACTCCCACCTTGGCAGCCAGAAAGAATTGTTTAAATTTAAAAGACCTGACTGGTGTCATGTAAGACAAATTGATGTCTGTCTCTAACTTCCTTAAAGCGGCAAAATGGCGTGCAAGGCACTTCATCACTTTGCAGGCCTTACTGGAAGTAGCAGTTCCTTTCCAGGGAGCATATTCCCATCTCCCCACAGCTCATACTCTACTAATATGCAGCTGAATATGGGATTGCGGATGGAAAAAATATATAAATTGTAAATTTCTCAGTTGTATTGAAGATTGGGATGGCACAGGGTGTGGGGAGGTGTGGGGAGGTGGGTGGGGGGCGGTTGGCTGACTTAAATTTTGTTGCGAGGCCCTGAAATGGACCGGCGGAGTGGCTGGGAATGCTGCAGCATTTTGACGGGCATACAACGGGCTCGCCAGCGGGGGTCCCAGGCGCTGTCAACCCCCGTAATCAAACCTCGGCTTGACGGACCTGCCCCTTGAGTGATGCCGGCAATATTTTTTTCTCACACTCCCGACTAATTGAAAGGCCCTCGAGCGAAAGGGAGTGGGTTGGGGGGGGGGGGCAAGCGGGGGAGAGGGTGCAAGGATTGAGGGTGGGGGGCTTTTTGCGTGGGGAGGAAGGGTAGGAGGAGTGTGTGTTGTGTTTGTGGAGGGGGGAGATACAGCCAAATAGACACGCAGGAGAGGAGCGCAGGAGGAGTAAAAGCGCAGAGTTATAGAGAGAGAGAGAGAGGGAAAGGATCGGTACTGCTGTGAATTTATAACGGTTCCGCTCGGTGCCCGTGCACAGTATGTGTGCGAAATAAACTGGGTCATTTAGGATCCAAGCCACCCTGAAGGCTTGTGTTTGATAGGTGTCATTTTTGTGTGCGTGCGTGTGCGGCTCAACATTCTTAAGTGTACCCGAGCACACGTTAAAACCAACCACCGCAGAAGCGCGTACGTGCGTCAACGTGTACACGCCGGGCTCCTCGTTGTCTCTCAAACCACCGCTGGGACGTGAGCCTCTCCCGTGGCCGTGCGGATCAGGAGAATTTATTTTCGCAGATTGGTCACGCAGGTCGGTGCGGTCGGGAGACGGACGAGGGCATCGATGGCCCAGGCACAAGAAGTACAGCACAACAACAACAACAGCAATGTGTGTTTGTCACACTTTCCTCTGCTGCCCACCACGTCGCTCCCGCATCCCGTATTGGCAACCTGTTTGCAATTGGTCTTCATCCATCCAAGCGTTATCCAGATTCAAGCCTGCCGAGCTTTCGGGATCTGTAACGTTCGGACACATCCTGGGGTCATTTGATGTCATAAAAAAAAAATATGCGCGCTTATAGTGACACAAGAACCGGAGCATAACACGCAGGTATGCGAATAAATATCGTAAGTCCCATGCACTTTTAATTGTTTGTGCTCATTGTGCTACCGGCTTTGACGAGTACATTCCGGGCACGAGCTGGACGGAAAGGGGTTTACGAAGGTGTGGGGTGAATGAGGGTTAACTTGTTGTGGGCAGAACGCACGAGGTGAATTTTAAAAAAGCAACAGAGTACACATTAATCAGAGCAAGGAGAGGCCAGAATGCTAAGCCAAACGCAAAATGCTGCACAGCAGCGATGCCACCATGGCGTAATGTTGGTGAGCACACTGGACGTGCAATCCATAGATCGCCAGTTCGATTCCTTCTCGTGACAAGACAGGCGAGCATCATACCCTGTCCCCACGTCCACCTCTATCCGCCCAGCAGTAACATAGACACACCTCATTTAGTTGATGGGCAGGCCACGCCTGTTCGTGTGTCCATGACGGTCTGCCAGTGTGGAAAAGAAGGCCAACTACTCACTAGGGGGTGGGGGGGGGGAGGTGGTTCTCTAGGCCCCTTCGCCAGTCGTGGTGCGAATAAGCAATTGCAGGGCTGCACCTTGACTTAAATGGTGTACTTGATTTGAATACTACTATACTGTATATATATTGAATATTTACCAGCAATAACAATTAGCGCTATTCAAATGTTGTATATGCTAGAAACTCGAATGAGTATCGAGACCTGCATCGACAGAAGAAGAAAAGCCACATTTAATCAGATGTATTCATTTGCAAGAATGGCATTATTTTGTGGATGTGCACATCAGTGGAAATGTTTATTGTGTCACTTGTGTTAAATTAAACATAATCTCCTTATCAAGCCATTTTATTTAGGCGAGGGCAACCACGAGTTCCGTGTCTGTTAAAACTGGCCGTTGTTGGCGAATGCAAAACAAACCGAGGCAGATGTTGCATGGAGGCCGCTTGGCAAGGTTGGTTTGGGCAGTTTTTCCAAAAAGGAGATCTGTAAGACATACCAAATGTTGAGAGCAAAATCTGGGAGGAGAAAAGAGAGAAACAAGAAGGACGGCCTAGAGAGCTTGAGCGAGAGAGAAAGAGGCCTTCATAAAATATCTGCAGATCTTTATGTAAGTATTATTTAATCAATGTCTCTCTCTCTCTCGATGGGCCCTTTCACGGCTGTATATATAAAAAAAAATCAGAGGTGTCAATAATGGGGCATCACCTGTTGATGAATATGGTGTGCTTTAAACTCCCGTTTCGAGGCATATTAAAGAAGGGAGACATTGTCATGGGTTCTAATTAATGAACACGGTCTGTTTTCGCAGCGCTTGAATTCAACCCCAGGCAATCCCGAACCGTCATGTAGTGCTCCCAAGTAAAGCATGCGAATGAAAGCAATCTCTCACATGCGGAGAGCATTGGCAGTGTGAATAACGTGGCACTGGCGGAGAATGATTAGTGCTGCATTGCACCGATATTATGGTTCCGCCGCACAAACCAAATTCGAGGAATATTTGGACGTATTTGTCGCCTCTGCGTAAATTTATCTTTTGCGATTTTTAAATGTAACCTACTATATATGACTTTATTTAAACGCGTGCGGAAGTGTGCAGCTCTTCGTTTCGCTATTACGATGTTCTCATAAAGGTGGAGTAATCTACATTTTTTTTTATTCACTTACAAATGCACCGTGAGGCTGTTTTGAGGAACTGTACGGAAAATTACATTCCACCATTGTGGATAATTTTCTCCAATTTCCGAACTAAACAATGCGCGATAAATAATTATAATTTGAAACTACATTGGGAGACATATTTAATAAAAAACAACACGTGAATTAGAGTACATATGCAGGTTGAAGTACATGTTTCAAACTGTCGAGAAAAGTGAGTGGGCTATGGCAGCACGTGACACGTGCAGGGATGATGACCGGTGGTCAAGAATAACGATGGAGTGAAAGCAAAGGGATGGAACGCGTCCGAGAGGATGTCCACCGAGGAGAAAGAGCCAGGAAATAAGCTCGTGTGCAGGTACGAGGTGGACTATCATGATGGTGGCTTGGGCAGGCTTCCATCCATCAGTGGATTTATCATGGCTGCTGATGACGATGAATTATAACTTGTTTGCTCTCCCTGTATAGTGCAGGAGAATGTAGAATGTACACGGGCAAGATATTCCAACATTGGCTCCATAATTTCTGCCAAATGGATGACTCAAATAATAATAATAATAATCATAATAAAGAAGTGAGGTTTGTGCTAGTGTCTGGGTGACTTTTTACTCTGCAAGAGTGCTGCCTGAGTTTGAATCTGGGTAGCAATCTGTGATGTATAAAATACATTCCCCTAATGTGTGTAAAGGGCCCTGTTGAAGTGAACGTAGAAGTAGTTACGTGACATCAGCCTCCAGGACTGCTATCTGACCCAGGGTGGTGCACTGCTCATATTGAGAGTTCTTCGTGGAAATATATTTTCCTCTTGACATGATGGCAAGAGTGCAATTCTAATTTCATTGACAAAAATCTAATAAATGAGTATTATTTAAAAGGTGAGATTTGACATTTTCTTGCACGTCTATATTCTCTTTACCAAAATATTACTTGATCAATGACTGATAAATGTATTATGGCACGTAAATCCAAGATACATTTTTACAAGTCAGAACTGCATTTTCAACTGATGGCGATTTATTAAAACGGCCTGCAAATATGTACTGTTTTATCTAAGCCTTTCATCTGCCGTGATCGTGGATAATTCTCAAAAATCGGTTTACCCTCAGTTAAAACACCAGATTGAGGAGCTTTTTTGTTGAATGGGCATCAGTGCAGAAGCAAGGAAACATTTCGCTGAAAAGTTAAAGGTGAAAGTACAGCCCTGCAATTGCTTGCTCATGCCACTGCTGGCCGAAAGGCCTCCACTTGAGAGGGCTCAAGACAACCCCTCCAGAGGGTAAACATTTCAATACATCTACAAAATTACGTAAGGCTGAAAAAGACAAAACACATAATAATGCACGGTAAAAGTAAGTCATAGTTTCCAGTATTCCAACCTGGTGCTGACGAAGCCCATCATGTTGCCATGGCTGATACAAATTAAGTCACCAGTGTTTGGTCTATGAATGGAATTGCACATGCCATAGGAATGTGGAATTTTCACAACAAATGATGAGAGCCACCCTTCACTTGTTTTAGTGGAAACCACTTGAACCGTTTACTTCCAGCAAGTGTGATATGTGAATATAGTAGGACTGCAGTGCTGAATTATGACCTTTGAAATGCTTACTTACAATAAACTAAACCCTCTACTCCTCGATGTTCAAGGTCTAATGCTCCTGAATGGATAAAATAAAAGTAGAATTTCTGCCACAAAGTCACAGCTTGATCTCCAAAGAGAGGGCGACTGGCCAGCCAAGCCAATCAAACATCATCCCAGATGTTTCGCTGACGCCAGGGCCTTTCTTGACTTCCCCCCCCCCCCCATTTTTTGCATTTTATTATTATTATACCCTCGGTTGGAATTTTTCAATAAGTTTCCATTTCATGCCTGGCCGTTCAGCAATTTGTCAGGGACTCGACTCCACTTTGGGAAGCCCCGTTGGGGATCTTTTGCCTGCCGAAAAGCTTACGTGGCACGCGCGCGCACACGTGAAACACACGGATGCCTCCAAAGCCCCGTTCGGCAACCCTCGCTAACCCATAAGGTGCGGAAAATGTGGGTTGTTAATATCTAAACAGCTCGCTTTCCGGTCATTAAGCCGAACGATGTGTGAACATCTTCACACTGCCTGTATTTATGTTATAATAAAGGGTAAAGCCTTTCTTTCACCATTCAATACCTTGATATTGGCCAAAGCGTCCCATAGATACGAATGGGGTTTTGTTGCAGTCCAGCCATCCAAAACGTATTTCTTTTGTTGTTATTTGTGCATCATTAAAATTATAATTCGTCCGTCGGTTGTAATGACAGACGAACGGGTACACCGAGTGAGTGTACATGGGCTGTGTGCGAAATACACGCGCCTGTATACCAATTTAATAATAAAGGAAATAAATGAGTAAGGATTGCAAGAAGAAAAATAATTAATGCCTGGGAGTCGTTGTGTATTTTTAATTAACCATTCTTACACACGATATTATGAATGCCCCTCATAAATATATAGTATATTGGGATGCGTTCACGTTTAGATGTTTATAAATCCAAATTGTATTGCTTTAAAACGTGTTATATATCTGAAGCAAGTGGAACATCTTATAAGTGCGTTTCTTGTTTACATACATTAACATTATAGGTTACATATCCAAGTTCAAAAAGAGCAAATCCGCCTAATGAGTTATGTTGTACTCCACAAAAAAAAACACTAATTAAATCAATCATAACAATGAAAGCATTGCTTACGTATTATTTCGTTTAGCAGCTCATGAAAATTATAGGTAAGCATGGCATTCCTTAATCAATCCATGCAAAGCATTGTAACTTTGCCAGAATTTTCTTCAGATCTCAGTGTGGCAGAATATAGCACGCATACTGTAAACACACCTGAAATTTAAACAACAAAGCTGGTGTTTAAGGCTGGTTGTGCGAGAATGACTGTTTAAAATGCCATTTGTTTGCAAGGAAATAGCAAAATTTTGTTAGAGTCTCTGGAGGATAGACATTGGTTCAACACTTTCTTTTCATGCCTACCCCTTATTGAAAAGTTTAACACAACGAAGATACATTTAGCTGCATGCGACTAATTTGCAACAATAAACTGCCGCGTTTTCTTTTTTAGCAATGTGCAAACCTTATAAGTCGTCATTTTCGCTTTCAATTGTCTTTTTCGATGGTGCAATCGTTGGAAACATTACGGTATTCAGTAAGGGTGAATGATGCATCAATTCATGAATTAATAGTGATTATTGAGCAAACGTTACCTAACGTTGTAATTCCCATACTCTTCTCAAAGTGATGTACTCTGAGCACGAAAAGTAATCTGCGTTTTTATGTAATAAAATGCCAAGATAATGTGGTGAGTTTGTTTGTTGTTAATATACCTCTCTAAGATTGAAAGAATATTCTGGCGAAAGAATTGCATTAACTGGAGCAGAAATTGACAAGTTAGTGCAATGTGAAATGAACTGTGTAAGTCCTCTGTATTCGTTACTCCCACCTCTATGGTGTTGCTATCGATTATACAGCTTCCGAACTTCTTCTTCTGCCCTATCGATGCAATTCGATGTTTATTTGTTCCATGGAAAATCCCATTTTGCCAGTTATCCAGCTAGTTTTGGTGGCCATGGCTGCAGCCACTGACAAGAGAGTTTTGTTGTTGTTGTTGTTGGAGTGGTGAGGAGCCAAGCCAGCAGTCAGCCCGGAACTCGAGGCATAGATGAATCGTAGCATGTCATCCCTGCAGCCACGAAAGGTGCTGCCATTCAGTACAATGTAAAAAAAAAGCCACATTTTTTTCATTATTGAGATTTTTTTGGGGTTAGATCGCATAAATATAAATGTGTCGTCAAACCTGTCGCCACCCGACACAGCCGATTAGTAAGGTTTGTCACGTGAACAAAACGTGCCAATTAGTTACCAGTACAGCACACCGGTGTGTTGGAGAGTAAACCCCCAACATTTATAATCTGAGAACGACGTTTCGCCAGTAATTACAACTAGCATTATCAGGCGGACAGCCCAGAGTTGTGGATAAATCCTCCTGCTTCGGTCTTAAATAGACGGGGGATACAAGTGACGTCGTCACTTGTGAGCCAATCAGGTGCGAAGGCCAAAGGGGGTGTGGGCGGTTAATGTATGCCTATGAATTACAATGAGTGACCATTACCGGTTGGGTTATTCATATATGTTTTCCCCTAGAGCCCACCGACTTCTCTCCAGTCAATATGATGCCTACAAATGTCAGCGGACAGTAATTTCGAGCATGCATATCTCCAAGCTTCTTTGGATATATGTTTTAGTTTTCTTGTGAGCATCCAAATGTGTTTGTTTTTTTATCCGGACGTCATCGCAGGCTGTGTGCGCTGATTGAAAACTTTTATTTGGCGCATTTGGAACATTGCCTTTTGTCATCGCTTTCAGTTTTTGCAAAAGCATTCCATCCTCTGTTCTCGATCACCTCTTTATTTCATTGCTCCCATCTCATCCACTTTTAATAATTGTCCTGAGTATACAGACGGTTGCATGTGTACCTATCGCTGTCCCACCAGTGATTATTGTGTTGTGTTTGGCGAACAAATAGGTTATCAATCGGGTTTTATATCCAGTTCATAAGCGCATAGGCATATTACAACGAGTGCCGAATCAAAGTTTATAGTGTTAAGTCAATGGGCGGGAGGTGGTTTTTAAGTGCATTTAAAGTGTGCGGGGAGTTCCTAAAAGGGGGAGAATTGCACAACTTGCTTTACCGTGAGCAGAGTACGGCTTGCAACAACAGGAGGCATGTGACCTCTGTCCAGGTCTTTGCCATGTGTTTATTAGCGCACGTGTTCGCTTATTTCCAATTGCACTTTGGAGAATCTCCTGTTATATTCGTGAGATTTTCCAAGGTAAAGCAATTTTACAAATGTGGCATTTTCTTTTTCGTGTATATTATCTTTAAACCCCCACCTCACCTCATAAACATATTGTTATGGTTATGTTGTTATGGTCAAATAATCCCCATGACTGACACGGACATGTCTTAATCCAGCAGTAGAGTCACAAAGGACTGAACATATACTATATGGTCATCACCATTTGCCATTAAACGGTGTTAGCTTTACCACGGTGCCTGTGTCCAGGCTTAGAGGTGCACTTTGAAACCACGTGCATTGATGCAAGCCCATAGACAGGTCACGTGGGTTATGGGTTAACTGACTGAGATGACTTGCAGACACTCCACTTCCACACACTGTCACCACAACATGCTTGTATATTCGTATACGTATCCAAAGGACTTAACTTATTTCTGAATATTTTCAGGGTCATTTGGTAAACCCTGAGCATGTACGTGCCTAATAGCCACAGCGAAAGCACGGGCTAAACTGGTTGATGTGTGCTGAGTGCAGATATATTTTCTGGGTCACTGACCTAGGCAGACCCGGCTAATATTTATCGCTGCATATACATTGTAAGCATCAATATTTTTTTATTTACAGGGCGCTTAAATGTTTCACCGAATCAAAGTGTCCTACATCATATCTAATCTAAAACAGTCCAATGCCCTGCTGTAGTTTGGCCAAGGGTATCCCTTGTGGCAGCTGGCCCTGTGTGGCACAATGTGAACACAGCAGGTGCCTGCAAGTGGGCACTATAGTCTGCTAGTAGTGGGACAATGTTGCAATGTGTCTTTTCTCAAGAATGTCATTTGCGAGTAAATGATAAAATATGAAACATTTGGAGCATGACGCTGGCACACAAGGCCTACTCTCTTTCAATGACCATGACGTGATATTTAACGTCCACTGTGGAGCAATGTTTAAGACTCACCGCGTAATTACAGTTAATACATAAATCGTGTCCTAATGACCCTGCTACCCATTCGCTGCCAGTGTGTTTCAGAATGCCCTCCAAATGACCACCACCGACTTGTCAAAAATGTTACCGTGGCTGCCTTACTGCGCTGAGGGCCGCATGCCCTGCAGCACTCGAGGTCCTGCGAAGACAAACATGCGACTGATTACCGTGCACACCATGCCTTTATGTACACCCTGGTGCTGTAACGACTTCTGAGACACGTTATACGTAACCAGCCGTTCAAGTACATGTTACCACCGTAATTGTGTCACTTAATGGAGAATTGATAGACCAGGTATGTATTCATTACTCATGCTGGTTCATGGCTATAGCTGATTTGATTATATATATTTTTAATATTTTTATGCTGAGCATTATCTTTGGTTCTATACCGATTTGACTGAAACAATAACTCTTTTAATTTAAAGACATTCGTGTGCATGCTACGTACTGTATAATAAAATATAAAAAAATAAACCTAATACTGAAGTAGTATTTCACAGCTATTTGTCAATCAGTTTCTGGATGAAGGCCTCCCCATGCTGCATCAGTCATGGGATTTGTCTGACCATACTTCACCAGGCTGGTGCGTTCGGGTTGGTGGAGAGGGACACCCAAGGCCTGTTCAGATATTACTCGCCACAGATGTTAGCCATGGTCGAGAATTGACCTCAAGTCGCTGGGTTCATGGCACAGTGCTTTAACCGCTGTGCCATTACCACCCACCTTATAATATACTGTACAAGGTGCCCCAAAAGTCAGGACACATAAGGTTATTACATTTATTCGAACAAATTACATCGGGTAATTTAATTTCTTTTAACAAATGCTCAAACTGACTTCCATTAACATGAATGCGTGCCCGAATTTTCTTTTGGAATGAATTTAGGAAATGGTTACCGGTGAATATTCTTTGAACATTTGTCAATAATATTTCGTCTCAATTCATTCAGGGTTTTTGGTCGATTTTTGTGAACGACGGATTTGAGGTGACCCCAAAGGAATAGCACAATGAGATATTAATGATCAAATATTAACGTAAAGAATACACAGTTTTAATGCAAGTGTTAAAATAGGCAATAATAACCTGATGCGTCCTGACTTTTGGGCCATGCTGCGTGCAATATTGAGCTTCACAAACACATTTTTTTTCTGCCGAAAAAAACTGGTCTCGAAAATTTACTCGTGGCATTTATATTTTCATTTGTAAGATAATGCAGATTATTGTTGCCATCGCCACACGCGACGCCGCAGAAGCAAGAGTTAAGCCTGTGTGTCGCGTGTAAGGTGCACCTTGGAATGAAGTCACGTCGCAAACGCTGATGCCACTTAATTCGGTGCATTATGCAGCCCACGCTGAGACTGACACCGTTGGAGCCGCGTTGTAATAAAATGTAGCGTGAGCATTTCTTACCCACGCAAAAGGAACGAGAGGAGAGAAATTATTTCCGGGTCCCCACAGGCCAAATTCCATTTACCTATTTGCCAAACTCAAATCTGTGCAAATCACCAGGGCAGCTGCTATAAGTCGTACTGATTGGGAGAGGTGGCACATGTAATAAGACCTTTCTGAATAGGTAAGCACCTAGTCTTGAACACTAACGGCACCTTCTGCAATCCCAGAAAAGCAAATAAGAAGCCTAAATCTACTATTTATTGAATTCTTTTTTTCTGCACAGTGAATATTGCTTTGATTCTCAGAAGAACTCTTATTTTTGCATCATAGGAGTGCACACACAAGCAACAATCTGAATGCTGCTGAAACAGCACATACCAGTGTTATTCCATGAACACACGCTCGAATATATTTATATATCATTACCAATTGTAGCAGCGTTTTCCTTCAATTAAATATTGACCATGATGCTTAGCACTTTTTACAGATGATTGTTATATTTGATTTACATCTTTCGACTAAAAATCATAGTAATGCATTTTATTGTCTGTTATTTCATGAAGTTATTTCAATCTAAACTAATAATAAATAACAATAATTAATGTGTCTGTGCCGAACCTTTTGTCAATACAATGCTGGATGAAATCCCACACACGCTGTGTCAGTCATAGGGGTTATTTGACCATACTTCACCACGCTGGTCATTGGGGGTTTGTGGAGAGAGAGGAGCAACCCAAGACCGGTTCAAATATCACCCTCCAAGAATCTTAGCCATGGCTGGGAATCGAACTCGAATCACGGGAGGTTTATAGCGCAAGTGTGACAACCACTGCGCCACCGATCCACCCTCTTCGTACGTATCGCATAATAAATCCGTGTAATCAATATTATTTATGTCTGAAGTCATAAAAACAATGAAATGGGGCCAGGCATCACCTATTCCAGTGGAGCACGGTTACTCACATTGTCACGATCGTTACTCACGCGGTGAGATCAAAATAACAAGGCCGGCAGTGTTAAAATATATTTACCTCTGAGCGAGAGTGAAAAAACCCCACACAGACACACAAAGTCTATTAAAATGCTCTATCTAAAGTCAATGTACGGAGGCTTATTAGAATCCCACATTGACCTTATGGCACTTCACTTGCTGAAGGCGGCCCCACTTAATGAAATCTTTCATATTCAATCCGTAACTGGGTCTAATTAAAAGGGTAGCTTCTCGAGCAGCTAGCCCTTCACCCCCCCTCCCACCCTCACACAGATGCTGCAGTTAACCCCGGGTTAATACTCTGCGTGTGACGCCCGCGTGTCCCGGCCGATTGGGCGTGGCGGGGCGCGCTAATAGCCGCGGCACATGCGGGGTCACGGAGATCCTTCTCGGCGGAGCATTTAAACGCACGCACCACGTAAGGCCACCGGTGGCCTCTTAATTTAAGGGAAAACATCTCTTACACCCACCGCTGTGCATGCAATTATTACGTTCCGCCGACGCCGCCGATACCCTTGACAACACTATACGTGCACGCCGCCGCCACCACCGCCGCCACCACCGCCGACAACAAAACCCCCACCCACAGTGAGAAAGCGATCGGCCAGGAGAGAAAGTGAAAACAAGGAGAGCCCCCGCTCCCCTATAGGAGTCCTCTCTAATTAAACTTTTAATTCCGTCCTCTTGTAAACACAATGACCCTCTACTTGAGAAGATTTGATGGTAATAAAGTATATTGCATATATATCTCCCCCCCCCAACCCACCCTCACTCATTTTGCACGCTCACTGGCCCATCCGTTTGTTCTCCCCCTTCCCCAACTCATCTCCGTTCCACGAGTGGCCGAACAAACGAGCTTGTGACGGGGGGGTGCCCTCTCTTTTGGAAGGCGGCCACGCGGTGATAATATTGGGTCGATGTAATTAGTGCGGGCCCTCGGATTAATTAACTCCGACCCGCCGTGTGCGCTGGAATAATGGCGGGGGCGGATGAGGTGGGAGGAGGTGGGATGGTGTGTGTGTGTGGGGGGGGCGGACTGGCGCCGAAATTGCACAGGGGTCCCCGTTGCTATTAATGCCGATTTTTATTTCGTGCATATTTAAGAAAAAAAATGAAATTCATGGGCTGATTTGTCCGGGGAATATCGGCATATGAAGTGCGCACTTTGAGCACACCATTGACGGCTTGTCATGAAAATCTTGGCATTTTGCTAAAACGGCAACAGGGGGTTTAGGCAAAATGAATTATTTAACAGATTTTAACCAAATATTTGAATAGCTTACTGCGTGGGGAGGGGAGGGGGAAGGATGGACTTGTGGGATGCCTGTTTGGAGTTTGCTTTCTGCTGATGCGCCCGGGTGTGTGTTTTTTTTAAAACCTGCTTTCTTCACATCCTGCCTCACCGAAGCAATTAAACACCACTCGGAACAAAGAGTCAATACCAGCAGGCTAATGCATTTAAATTAACCGCTAGAAGAAAGCAAACTTCATTATGTAAATGTAATGAAGCGAGTTTCCTTCTTTACGGCTACGAGTGAACTTTTATCAAATGGGAGAAATAAAATATACGTGTCAAGATTCAATAATTTTATTTCCTTTGAAAATAAGGCTAGAAGTATGGGGCGATGATGATACATCGTCAGTGTTCAAAATGCCATGAATACAATGTTTATTTGCTCAGAAATTACACATTTTACTCAAAGCGAGACAATGGCGGCGTTTATTTCAGACTAATACGAAGACGAACAATAATAATAATGCATTTAATGAGATCATAGATGAGTAGCGATAGAGAAATTCACCACGTTGTAATTCCCAATCTACCAACAATAATTTATTTCAGTTAAGGCATAATGAATACTTAGATGAATGAATACACGAACGAAGTAATAATTCTTGGATATTAAAGAGAGCTATACTTTTGTAACCCTTTTGTTGCTGTATATTGGAAGATACAAAATGTTGTCCCAGTACCTAACATTACGGCAAATTTTTGGGCTGCACACTAAATTATATTTTACGTGAATTATTTTTTTGTACAAATGTTTGAAACAACGCAGGGCTAAATGTTTCTCTCTCCATTTTATTTACACGATGAAGAAATGAACATTCTTTCTAGACGCGTAACTATGAATTGATTAATGTATTAATATTGATTGTTAACCTCACGACGCATTCATCCAATCGTCCGTGTAAGAATCAATGGCTTTTTTTATTCGTACAAGTTGTATGTAATGGGTTTGTGTGACCGCCCTCCAGCCACTAGAGGCCACCAAATTCACCACAGTGAAAGAAGGATATCGATTCTTGAATCAAATCGCAACCCTGAATTTCGACAATGAATTTCATCCCTGGGGACGGGGGAGGGGCAGGGGTTGAAAAGGGGGGGGGGGAGTGAATATTTCCACTTCTGTTACACAGCGAACAATGCTTTAGATGTAATGCATTGCATGCGCATTTGGTCACATCTTACAGACAATTAAGCAATGCATAATGTCATAGTGGCGGTGATCTGCTCAAATAAACATTGTGCCGGTGCTCGTCACCCGTTTACGGCCCTGAGCCAGTGGTGGAAATTCCACATTCACATGGCAGGGCCAAGTATATCCCAAGGAGAACCCTTGTTAATGTGTGACGAGACAATCAATATTATCTGTAGTGTCACAAGCTAATCATCATCTTGTTAATGTTCACCCATTCCACATTACACCTGCTCCCTGCCGACATTCCTCTTGAATCAATGTTGGCATGCACGACAGCACTTTCAGGTGCGTACCTGCTACGGCTGTTGGATAATCGGGCCCTGGTGAGCGGAGGAGCTCACGCCGGTCTCTTTCTGGCTTTGGGCTCAAGCAGTAGCGGGGGAGGTCCATAGCCAAGCTGCCGTCCGTGGGTTCCCCCGGAGAGGCAATCCCAAGGCAGTAAATCTCACCTGGTGCTATGGATAGTGCGGTACATCAGCCAGCCCAAGCCTCTTGAGAACTCTTGGTTTAGTGGCTAAAGCTCACAGTGTAGATCACTCGAAAATGGGAGCGCGATATCACAGAGACTCGCACATGGCTATGCTGTGGGACTGGCTTGACAACGACCACACGCATCACTGAAAGGTTAAAGGTGCAGTTCGGCAATTCCTTGCTCGTGCCACTGATGGCGGAATGCCTACACCAGAGGGAGCTCGAGATAACCCATCTGGGAGTTTTTTTTTGCCAACCCTTCCATGCTGGCCGGACGTCTTGGAAGAGATAAGACTATCTACCTTGTTCAATCGAGCAAATGTTACAATTTATGCTACTGGATTGACAGAGGTCAGGGAATATCAACAACAAAAAACAGGCAAGTTGTTTCAACAACAGCCGCGCCCGGAGATCGATTTGAACCTGCAACTCCTGCATTCAGCGTTAAGGCAAGTGTGTTCACCATTATACCAAGGCATTATTCCTACAAGTATATATATTTTTTTGTATTAAACGGAGTGACGCCATCTACATACAACGCGTTCGTCCACTAATATGCATGACGGTGGCCAATAACGATGCAATTTTTCAGCCACATTGTGGAGTTACCCTTTCTCGTTCTCTCAAAACTCCCCACCCCGCCCCCACTACCACCTCCCCCTCCCGATAATCTTGTAACACGGGCACGCGGGAGTGAGCGCGCCACGTTTTTTTGATGTTGGAGAGGGAATCTCACAAATCACACTGATTTCATTTGCGGAGAGTTGCTCGCATTTGTGTTATTACGCAAGGGCGGCGTGTGTGTGTGTGTGTATGTGTCTGTGTGTCTGTGTGTCTCTTCCCCTGTGCGGTTCACGCCATGGCTATTTCACCGCTGATCCGATCTCGGTTTGCTACATTCGTTCGAGAAAATAATGGAAATTATTTTTTTGGGTCTCTCTCTCTCTCTAAATGATGTTCATTGCATTACCTTTTGAGGGATCGTGTTTATCTTTAAGAAACACAAAAACACAACAGAGAATGAGGCGTATTTGTTGATACTCTTTAACTAAAAGTTTGTTACGATAGGAAATGAGACGGCGCATACAAAGCACCGGTGAATTATAACGAAACATATTACGGTTAATAGTATTAAAAGTCATTACGGAAATTATCGAGGTTAATGATGACGTGTTACATGAGGCTATATTGCGTGAGTGCGACTTATTAAAGGCATGCATTTCTTTCCAAAATATCGACTGCTCTACATTGCTCAATGACAGTATAATGCACATCCTCAGTACCGTAGCACGATCGTGTGAATCGGCGTCTGATACAAGAACATTCCGCAGCCAATTGGTTTTGAGACCTTGTTAATGGGTTAAGGGAGATGGGGTTTTTTACGTGCGAGGTTTTTTTTTTGCTTTTGGGTTTGCCGGTTTAATCTCGCATGAATCTAAACGCTCACGAAGGGAATTTTGGCCAAACATCCCAATGTAGTGGGACCCTCCTGCAAAAATAATCATCTTTAAAATTGGATGAAGGCTTCACCAAGTTAAAATGCATTATCCAAAGAGAAGGTTTTTGGGTTAGATCGTGTAAGTGTAAATGTGTCGTTAAACCCGCCACCACTTGACACAGCCAATTTTGTAAGGTTTGTCACGTAAACAAACCATGCCAATTCGTTACTATTCTTGGTTCACCGCATTCGTGAACACAAAGCAGACCTAAAACACGGTAGGACCAACACCTCGGCCGTGGCAGATCACTATTATAATTCAGTAGGCTCACATGACATTGACTTCTCCAAGACAGAGGTTCTTTGCAAGCCATCTGGCTACCATGAGAGATTCGTTCATGAGGCTATCCACATATACAAACACAGAGACAATTTCAACCAAGAAGATGGATTCTGGCTTAGCAATCATTGGAAGAATTTGATAAACCATTTTGGGTCTTAATTGATTGTTCACGCTTACGGTGGCTTTCAGACCGCATCCATTATTTTCGTCTCCCCCCTCTTCTTTTCCGAACATAGATGGACTCGTCCATCTGAACAAACTGTCAAATCGCTCTCCGTGGTGCTAACGTTAACAAACCGCCACTTTTTTCAAATTTCTTGTTGTGGTTTTCACACCTGATGATGATTGCTTGTGTTGCAGTCGAAACGTCGTGATCATTTTATTGTTTTATATTTTTATCATTTTATTGTTTCCCATCTATGTGACTTTACCGAAAGAACCAAGAATATAAATCCCTGCAGTCACGAAAGCTTTAAATCAAAATTCGTTACTAGTTCAGCACACCCGTGTGTTGGAGAGTAAACTCACAACAGTTACCATTTGAGTACGATGCATCGCCAATAATTACAACTCGCATCATAAGGCGACGGGCAGAGTTGTGTATATTTACGCAATATAACCCAAACACCCTTCATGGATAATGTTGGTCGCGAAAGCCTACGCATTAAACTTAAAATGCATTATCATTACTATTATTTCAAAGTGCACTAAACACATTGAGGCAACATCACCTGGCACGTGTTCAATTATTGTTCTGAAAAAAAACATAGCCAAGTGTGTAGATTATACTTTTAATGAATCCCCAGCCGTCTGAACCTCCCCAAGTCCCCTATAGCATTGGCGACACTCGTCGCACTGACATTTGATAGTCCCCAGATGTTAATCAGCATTGCTGGGTGTGATGGTTTAAAAGAAATTCCGTTCCATGCCACCGTATATCTTTCATACTTCTTGGTTTAACAAACAAAAAAACGTGAGTATAAAATTGAATGTAAAAATACGTAAGGAGCACATTTCAAACACATCAGTCATGCACTTGAAACTGCTGCCAATGTATTATTTGTTTAATAATGGATGATACTTTTTTATGGACACTGTAAATCCAAGCTTTTTTCTTTAACGAGACTGGTCAGTGAGACACTCCACATTAGCAGACCTGCCAGTACTCTGCCTTACCCTTCCGGCAAATGTGTGAGATGGTTGTCACAGGTTTCAGTTTTTTTAATTGACGTCGAGAGAGCTCTGGTTGCCATACAGGCCCCACGTGCAATTAAACATCGCGTAACAATTCAATACGGAATAAATGCACGAAGCGTCTAAATGCGATGTGCGTCTCTGCGTGCGCTACAAAGGGCAATTGGTCTGCACGTTATGGAGACGTTTGTTCAACCGAACAAGAAATCGGGGAAAGATGGAAACGGTCAGCTATAGCGTCGGGAAGGGGGAAGTCTAAAGCCTGGAAGGAGTCGGCTTCAAGGGGGGACAGCGTTGTGGGAAGCTAGTCTCACTCGTTCAATTCAGGCCGTTGTTTAACATTTATTAAAATAAACGGAGTCTCGTAGTTTTTAAGTTTGTATACGTTTACTGAGCTGTTGCTGCCTTTGGCAAAATCATCCAGAATGCGTCCGAGCCTGAATATGTATGTATGTTTAAATGTATTTCGCACCGTACTTAGCCAGCCGTGCAGATAGAACGGTGCTTGGATGGGCACCCATCATGCATGACAAATGTGCTGCGGGCTGGTGGTGCTGCGGGTTGCTGAGGGGCTACTTCGTCAGCAGCAACAGGCAATGCATCACATGGCACCGTTGTACTGCACTATGCTCCCACTTCTATATATAAAAAATAAAAACACGTCCGCAGGTCGCTATTTTGAAACGAGCTTCTGAGCTCAGTGGGCATTACCCGACATAAACTGACCTGGCACGGACCAGCGTGGTGAAGTACGGTCAAAGAA
Source organism: Petromyzon marinus (assembly GCF_048934315.1). NCBI lineage: Eukaryota > Metazoa > Chordata > Hyperoartia > Petromyzontiformes > Petromyzontidae > Petromyzon > Petromyzon marinus. The sequence continues at coordinate 4,403,886 of NC_133677.1, forward strand.
CCCCCATAATCCGCATGGCGCAGGGGGTGGTGGTGGTGGTGGTGGAGAGGTCGCTGGAGTAATCCAGCATGCGCGCCGAGTGTTAATAAAACCGTGGGACCGTACGCCACTCTTTATTGCGCTGTAATTATTTAAGCGGCCGTTGTTGTTGTTGTGTTCCTCTCGTTGGCACGAGTTGGGCGGTCGTGCATTTACGTCCCGCGGTAATGGATTTTTGTTGCGTTCGCTGATTTGTTATATTTTCTTTGCCCGCCCTAGGAACCTCTCGTGTAAACTAGATGTTCAGTCGCCTTAAGAGTACAACTCCTTGATAAATATGTTCAATAAACAATGCGGGCAGCCGCCGAGACTCCTGCTCGGTCGGTGGCAAGCCGTGAACTCCCCCTAATTGTTTCGTCGCTGGAAACCACCCCCCTACCCCCCCCCCCCCCAAGTGTTTACGCGCCTCCAACACACGGTGGCCACGTCGACTGGAGCTCGCTTGCAGAGGTCACGTCGTGTCAAAGGGTGCCGGACTCGCTTCATCTTATTCTTTGGGTCTTTCGGTAAAGTCACGTAGATAGGTTAAAAAATAAAATAAACTACGACGTTTCGATCGCAACACAAGCGATCGTCATCAGCTGATGACCTATCTACGTGACTTCACCGAAAGACCCAACGAATATTAATTCCTGCAGTCACGATAGCTTTAAGTCAAGATTCGCTTCATCTTATTCGAAGCAAATTGCGCCGTGTTACAAAGCCAGCTGCTAGTGGAGAATTGACATGTCAGCCCCAGTTGGCCACACATAACGGGTTGCAACCCCACAGCTGTAAATATGCAAAATAACATTGCTTTGAGCCAGAAGCATCAAGAGCACAGATCCCTTCCCCAGCCGACGATAGGAGGACATCACTCCGATGGGTTCTGTGTTCACGGCGAGACGTGCAGGGTTACAGATACGGTGAAACGTTGCACCAATCTCGATTTTAAAGCTTTCGTGACTGCAGGGATTCATCTTCTTGGTTCTTTCGGTAAAGTCACGTAGAATGGAAATAAAATAATAAACATAAAACATAATAAAATAAAATTTTCACGACGTTTCGGCCACAACACAAGTAGCCTTCTTCAGGTGAAGGAACAGAACTGTCGGGACGACAGCGCTTCAATGAACGCTGCTAAGCTTCGGAGCGTCTTTTAAGCTAGGTGGGAGGTGCAGAGCGCCTTGACAAAGGAGTTTACATATCAACAGGAGAATTTAGCATTGAGATAGCTGTGTTAAAGTGTTGGATTAGCAGGGTGTTAAAGTCAGAAATTAGCATGTAACTGGGAGATTAGCATGATGTTAATGTGAGAGATTATCATGTAACTGGTCACGGAAATAGCTATGTTAAAGTCAGAGTTTACATATCAACAGATGCATTTAGAATATTGACGCTAAAGGACTGTAACTACCCAACTATCATACAATAAACCGATATGAAAAAGCTACGTATAAACTACATCAATATAATAAATGTACTCAATATATTTTTCAATAAGTTGAGCTATTAACATAACGTAACTGGGTATACACTACACTATATAATGAATACCATATAGTAAACTGAAACAAACTAAAATATAAACTACATCAATGTTATCAATAAACTCAATATACTCTCCAATCAGCTGAGCTACTAACAATAAGTCGTTATACATTACAATTCTGTTGAAAAAAGGGTGGCGGTTTTTTTCTTTTCAACGTTAGCACCACGGAAAGTGACGAGCTTTGTTCAGACGGACGAGTCCATCCATCCTCGGAACGGAGGAGGGGGGAGAAACAGCCACAATGCGCTGCTCTGTCCTGTGTTGCATTACAACTATGTTATAAACTAGACTACTATACATTGCAATGTTATACCTTCCAATCTAAACTAGATTGTATAATATTGTATACACAGCCCAATGTAAGCTCTAACATTATGCATTATATTGAAATGTCTCCAACTAAACTTGTTTCTACATTACACAACTATACACCGTAATATACACTGCCATAGACAAACCCACCCTTGAATTATACAATGCATTACTATGCACTACCCTATACTTTAGACTGTAAAATATTAGACTTGTAATATTACACTATGACAATGTCATCTCTCTTTTTTAATTTCACTCAAGGGCCTGGATCACATCGCTGCAGACGTAGCAAGATCTGAAATGGCTGCAACCCTCAAAAACGCTAAGATGCCACATAGCAGCATCAGCAAAGATGAGCGCTTTGAATTATTTCTATTAAAAAAGAGAGATGACATTGTCATCCTCTCAGCCGACAAGGGCAATGTCACTGTCATCATGGACAAAATAGAATATAACAACAAAATTCAGGAACTACTCAACGATGGCAGCTATACAAAAATAAGAAGAGACCCCACCAACAGCCTCGTTACTAAAACCAACAAAATCATTTCTGATTCATCAGCATTAATTGATCAAACCAAACAATTCTCGTTGAAACCTTCTGCGGCCAGGCCACCAAGATTATATGGCCTTCCAAAGATACATAAAGAAGATGCACTCCTTCATCCCATCGTCTCTACTATCAACTCCCCCACCTACAAACTGGCTCGTTTTCTGTCTGAAATCCTGCGGCCTTTTACTGGAAAAAACACCTCTGCGGTACTAAACTCTACTCACCTGGTATCGACAATCAAGGATATTTCCCTGTCCCCAGACAACCTGCTTGTCAGTTTTGATGTGGTTTCCTTATTCACCAAAGTTCCTGTGCCTGACACCATCGCAATCATTGAAGACTTGGTTCATCAAGGAATGCATACTGATGTACCCCCCCTGGTGAGACACTGCTTAACCAACACATACTTCACCTGGAATGGAACTTTCTACAAACACACTGAGGGCACACCAATGGGCTCCTCCCTATCTCCGGTTGTAGCCAACGTTTTCATGGAGAAATTTGAAACTGACGCCATCCAGACTGCCACTCTACGCCCGACTTTATGGAAGAGGTACGTGGATGACACTTTTGTCATCTGGCCACATGGCCGGCCTGCTCTAGACCAATTCCTCAACCACATCAATTCCATATGCCCAGCCATCAGATTTACCATGGAAGTCGAATAAAAATGGCAAGCTACCTTTTTTGGATGTCCTAATTAAAAGGAGACCTGATGGTTCAATGAGCCACTCTGCCTACAGGAAAGCTACCCATACGGATGCTTACTTAAAACCGCATTCCCACCACCATCCATCCCAGAAGAATTCCCTCATCAAGACTCTATACCATAGAGCCCAATGCATTTCCGACCAGGAACACATTGCCAGTGAACTCAAGCACGTACACCAAGCTCTCAAGGCTAATGGTTACTCCGACTACACAATCCGCAAAGCCATCACTCCAGCCTTGAAGAAGGATCCTCTTGAGGAGCCATTCAAAACCATCACCTTACCCTACATTGCGGGGGTCACAAAAAAGATCTCCAAAATCCTGAATAAACACAAGATCCAGGTCCGATTCAACACAGTACATAAAATCCGTGATCTGCTTCCATCTGTAAAAGATGTGGTTCCAGACATACAGTACACGGGCGTCTACAAACTAAGTTGCCTCTGTGGTAGCAGCTGCATTGGAGAAACCAAACGACATATCTCGGACCGCATCCGTGAACATAAAGCAGACTTGAAACACGGTAGGACGAACACCTCAGCTGTGGCAGATCACTGTTATAATTCAGTGGGCTCACATGACATTGACTTCTCCAAGACAGAGGTTCTCTGCAAGCCATCTGGCTACCATGAGAGATTCGTTCATGAGGCCATCCACATATACAAACACAGAGACAAATTCAACCGAGAAGATGGATTCTGGCGTAGTAACCATTGGAAAGACGTTATAATCCATATCGGTTCTTGATTGATTGTATTTTACGGTGACTTTCAGACCACAGTCCATTCGCTGGCACTGTCTTTTAATACCTTTCACACGATGGTCAATGGTATGGTTTATAGCATGTATAATAATAAATAGTATAACAGTGTAATGTTTAACATAATTCATAAGGCAATATATAATATTGCAATTGTATAGTGAATATACAGCAGTGTGGTATACAGTAGGGTTTGTAGAATAATACATAATGTAATATTACAAGTCTAATATTTTACAGTCTGAAGTATAGGGTAGTGTATAGTAACGCATTGTTTAATTCAAGGGTGGGTTTGTCTATGTCAGTGTATATTACGGTGTATAGTCGTGTAATGTAGAAAAAAGTTTAGTTGGAGACATATAAATATAATGCATAATGTTAGATCTTACATTGGGCTGTGTATACGATATTATACAATGTAGTTTAGATTGGAAGGTATAATATTGCAATGTATAGTAGTCTAGTTTATAACATAGTTGTAACGAAACACAGGACAGAGCAGCGCATCGTGGCTGTTTCTCTCTCTCCCCCCTCCTCTGTTCCGAGCATAGATGGACTCGTCCGTCTGAACAAAGCTCGTCGCTTTCCGTGGTGCTAACGTTGAAAAGAAAAAAAACGCCACCCTTTTTTCGACATAGAATTGTAATGTATAACGACTTATTGTTAATAGCTCAGGTGATTGGAGAGTATATTGAGTTTATTGATAACATTGATGTAGTTTATATTTTAGTTTTTTATCAGTTTACTATATGGTATTCATTATATAGTGTAGTGTATACCCAGTTACTTTATGTTAATAGCTCAACTTATTGAAGAATATATTGAGTACATTTATTATATTGATGTAGTTTATTCTTAGCTTTTTCACATCGGTTTATTGTATGATAGTTGGGTAGTTGCAGTCCTTTAGCGTCAATATTCTAAATGCATCTGTTGATATGTAAACTCTGACTTTAACATAGCTATTTCCGTGACCAGTTACATGCTAATCCCTCACATTAACATCATGCTAATCTCCCACTCACATGATAATTTCTGACTTTAACACTCTGCTAATCCAACACTTTAACACAGCTATTTCAATGCTAAATTCTCCTGTTGATATGTAAACTCCTTTGTCAAGGCGCTCTGCTTCTCCCACCTAGCTTAAAAGACGCTGCGAAGCCTAGCAGCGTTCAGTGAAGCACTGTCGTCCCGACAGTTCTGTTCCTTCACCTGAAGAAGGCTACTTGTGTTGTGGCCGAAACGTCCTGAGAATTTTATTTTATTGTTTTATTTTTATCATTTTATTTCTATTCTACGTGACTTTACCGAAAGAACCAAAAAGTTGCCCCAATCGTTTCGCTTAGTTTAGTTTTATATTGATCCGTATTTAATGGATATTTGGCGACATAACGCACACATCCAAGAAAGCAAGCTCCGTGCAAACATAACTTGAGAGCAAAAGAGGCGCCAGAAGAAAAGAAAAACCAGTAGGGTGCACGTGAAAGGAAGTTGCGTGGTTTTGTCCAATAGGTAGGTAAAGAAGGGGGAGTGAAGGGTGGGAACCGAGTCGTAGAGGGTATTTGCACACTTTGCGGACCGCATAGCATGTTCACGAGAACATGGTACTAACATGCCTTACCTATTACATGTATCACACACCTGGAATGCAAGGACACAGGAAGAACGTATGGGGCCAAGTTATTCAGATAACATGCTTACGGAAAATACTCGGAGTAACTCGGTTACATCGAATGAGAAATGAAGGCTTTGGAGATAACTTGAAGATGGAACGGACAATAGTATGAATCGGAGGATTTGAAGACCGCCGTGGACTGGTCATGCTGGTCATGTCGGAGTAATGGCACAAAATAAGAATCCAGTAAAAGCGATGACAGTGTTAGTGGAAGGAAAACAGAGATAGAGGGTGATCAGGACAAAGATGAATTGATGGAGTGGAGGAGGAGGCACTGACACAGGGAGAAATGACATGTAAACATCAGCAACAGATGGGATTTGATGATGATGATGATCGCCAACGGTAGAGGATTGTTGCTGATGCCGGAAGTTCGTGAACCCAGTGGCATCTGTGAAGGGGCTGGACGGAGAGAGAGAAGCATCCCAGGCAGATGCGCACTGTAACGTAGAGACAAAATCAAATCTGTGTCATCGGAGGGAAAAAAAAAAACACTGGAATATCTATTCACTTCATAAGCAAGCTCAATTTCGGGGGCATTTACTTTACACGTTGTTATGGATGATTATGATGTGTGCAACACTGCCGCATAGGCTGGGGAAAGGATAGGCAAGAGCGAGATTGTGTGATGGTTTCAAGACACTCTGTGGTCCATCAGACATTTAATTTTTGCAGAATTTAATGGTGTGCCCATGGTATCATTTGATGAAACACCATTAATCATGTTTGCTTGTTGTTGTTGTTATTTGTAAATGTACAGTATGTGCTCATTTTTCTCTTCATATTTTACATTATTTGCTTATGAAAATGCTCCAGTGTAGTATACACATGTAATAGAGAGACCCGACGTTCATGAAGGCCAGCACAATAATACACTGGGATGAGGAGAAGCCAATACAACGTGGCGATTTGATATCATTGCTTTATCATTATATTCGAGTTCAAATGTCCATAAAATTCAGACTCTCCTTGTTAGTCGTAAGACAAATAATAACAGCAATGACAACATGTATATGATATTTTAATTAAATAAACCCTCATCATGCGTTGTTACCAAGAGTTTTGCAGAAACAAAATTTCACTAATCTCCATTCACATAACCACAATGTTCCGCAAAATCGCAATTATACATTATCCTGTACAACAGCACACATCGAGTATTAAAAAAACGATATATTTATTTCCGTACTGAATAAGGCCACATCTCGCATATGGAATGCTCTTGCTAAAAACATGTGGCAATGTGGCAGTATTTTCTTAACCACCATGACCTATGCTGATGAGAACCAGAAGGTCGAAATCGGTTCCAAACCTTGCATTTTGAACCAAATGCTGTTGGATAATATTGGCTTGGAAAGCTCATTCACTGTATTTTAATATTGCAGTATTATCCTGCTCCCGGTGGAATCATTAATTGCTTAACAAAAATTATTGTATGCATGTTAAACTTCTTTCAAGACATACGTAGCCAGCCATGCTAATCAGTTGGCTCCGTACGATGAAAAATGTATTCATTTTAGTATAACATTGCTGCAATAAATATCCTGTAATGCAATGTGCAAGTATGTATAGTGAATAATAATGATAGATAATACTTTCCAGCCCCTTGTCAATCCACTGTTGGATGAATGCCTTCACATTCCGAGTCATAGTTTTTTTTACCATACTTCACCACGCAGGTCAATGCAGACCGGTGACTTTGTGAAAGGAAGGGGAACAAGACCAGTTCAGATATTGCTCGCCATCTGATGTTATCCTGGGTGGGAATCAAACTCGGACAAACCGGGATTCATCGTGCAAAGCACGAGCCACTACGCCACCACTCCACCACGATGTTAAACCACGAATAACAATCGATTAATTAGTTTTATTGAATTAAACATTTTTTCCTTATCAGCCTTTATCGACTTAAAATGCAATGAGAGGCCGTGTACGCAAATTTTCTCCAATTCAACTTGTCAGACAGCTGTGGCACAGCAACTCCTCGTGACGATAAATCCGGACGGACTGGGTTGTAGATCAGCACATTCGCTATCTGCAGTGACATCAACTAATTGCTGATGCTTAAGCCGTCTGTGGGACAGCCTTAACATTCAACTGAGGCTGTTGTGAATTGATAGAAAGTGGTGTTTATTGGCACCGATATGAGGGCCATGCGCCCGTAATTATTCAAGTGAGTGTTTTCGCGTGTTGCTTATTGGGCCGGTGATTTTATATATCCTGAAGCGGAAGTTAACTACTGGATACAGTCACATTTGAAAATGTAATTTGTAAATTTGAGCATTGCCTGTGTATCGATAGTTAAATGTTAATGTGCCATTTTATTGAGGGACTGTGCTATCTTGGTGTGGCCTGGGACTATTTTTGCTGCATTGCCCAAGCTTGATAGATCAGACTTATATATATATTTATTTAGTGACTTGCTTACCATTTTCTCTGTTTTGAACACTTATCGTTTTTTTGTTGTATTGTTTGCTGTTATAACTTGGCTGACCCGACCATACTGGATATCTGTGAAAGAGCTTCACACCTCATCGGATTCCTTCTCCTGTAGTCTAAATAAAGAATCTGGTTTTAATTATAAAAGGGGGGGGGGGGGTGCAGTCGCAAGAGTTGGCTGTGTTCTGGCAAATGTTGTGTGGGTGTCTCGGCTCTAATGTTGCTTGTCTAATATTTCAAGTTGCGCTTGATGCATCTATTAAAAACAAAAAACAAAACGCGTGTTTAGGTAAGAATTGATAATGTTGTCAACAACAATTATGTATTTAACACTTTAGGCTCGTGTTACTGGAGAGTAGGTTTTAAGTAATCTTGTATAGTGAGGTCATCTTACACTATTCATATTGTGTCGGACACACAGAGAGGTCTAATGTTAGTGGTGGACGTAAACAAATAGGAGCCGTCACGGCTTTCGACGAGCCGATCTTTCATCCGTTAACTCTCGACGCTTTCTGACCAGCCCGTTGTATTTTCCGATGGAAACTTGCGGATGCATTATTCGGTTGCAAAAACTATAATAATAATAAAAAAACAATATCACCGACGCATCCACTTGGGGAAAAAAAAAATGTAAACAAACCCCTCATATAGTTGTCTGCTTGGAAGCAATTATCTTTACCTTTTATAAGTAAAAAAATGTTTGTAACGTTTGTAAAATTTAACATTTTAAATACGTGCACACCGCACATTCACCATTGCCTTTATATGCGCGGAATTACAATGAGTCAACTTTTTATTTATTTATAAGCGGCTTAGCTGTTTTATAACGATAATGCACTCCTGTAGGCCTCTGACGGAGTGCCTTGTAGACACGCAGTGTGGTACGCTGTACCCTTGCTGCGTGATGTGTTGTGCCATTACACGGCCGACGTTCACCGAAATGGTATTGGCTGGTATTCATATGAACCCAAACTTTGATTATGGCTGATTTAATGACGTGCCAACAAAAAAATTGCCCCGCGTTCCATTGCGCGGAGTACGTCACGGTGACAGCAACGGCAAACAAAACAAACATGATTGAGCCGTGAACGGAAGCAGCGGTGGCAAAAGCAGCTCCGATGGCGTGAATTGTAACAACACCGAATCCTCCCACCATCAAACTGCTTAAAAGCAAGACATTGGGTGGCTCATTTACACGTTGGTAACCATTTGACTGAACAGCCCTGCTTTTATAAATGCAAGTCTTTTGTGTGGCTTTTTTTTTCATCTTACAATCATTAGGGCTCTAAAATACACTTGCAATGTGATACTGGAGGATATCGATTATGATTTTTTTGAACCGGGCGATGCTTAATGTTTTAGAAATTGCTTGGTACTTTCCAGCCCGTGCGCTTGTCAGCGTGCGAATTTCCCCCCTCTTAAGCACCCTTAACAAAGACGTTTTATCCTCTGAATGATTTATGTGCATTTAGCGTATAGGACAAACAGAATCCTTTGAAGAAACGTCTCTGTATCTGAGTGCTCTGTGCGGGTTTTTTTTGTATTTCTTTCGGTTTTTTTTTCTTCCACGTTGCCTTCAATGTCTAATCGCGGTGCCTGGCAGGGAAACGCAGCAGAGCAGGACCCTCGGGGCTCCCAGCTGGCAGTATCAGCCGACGGGTGTGGGTGCATGACGGGGCGGGGGGGGGGGGCAGGCAGGACAAGAAAACGGGAAGGGGGGGCGTCAAGTGAGGGGGCGGTCTTTCTGGAAAGTGAGTGTTGTTGAACAGCTTCGCCTCCCGACGCTGTAGAGAGAGAGAGAGACATTGCCGTTCTAATTGTTCATGTTCCGTCTTGTTCCGTTTTGTTTGTTTTGAAAGCGATGGGGTTTTGTATGTATGTAATGTAGAGCTTATTTCGCAACGTACGTAGCCAACCATGCAAATCGAACATATTTGTTTATTGAAATATTGTATGTACAGTGGCTGGATTCTTCTGAATGTTAACATTTACGATTCTTTTTTTTAATATATATAATTCATGGATATACAGTCCCTTGTCAATCCACTGGTAGATTAAGATCCCCATGCCATGTCAGTCATAGGAGCTTTGACCATACTTCACCACACCGGTCAATGGGAGTTGGTTAAGGAGCACGAGCCCAAGACGAGAATGCGTGCCAGTGGTGTGTTAACCGCTGCAACCCTGCTGCACCCCTCCGTGTTAAATGCTGTGCAATCTATTCTAAATATGTCAATGTTAACCATACCTCCACTACACAGCACATCAGTCGGACGTGTATAGCTTTTATAAAAGGCATTGGGTGTAAGCATTGCAGGGATAGAAGTGCCATCGTTACTAAATCGTGGAACCGTTCTATTTGTGCCTTTCGTCGCTTGTTTTGATACTGTCACCGATTGCTCGTTGTACTCTTTTCCCACAAAGGTAAATTGTTGAATGAATTTATGCCCTGCAACGATGGTCGTGGTGTGGCTTTTGATGTGCAGACCGCCTACGGCACCGATCGTTGCGTTGCTGTAGTTCTAGTCGGAAAAGGGTGCCCCGGTGGTGAGATGTTAACTGCCTCGCCTGGTATGCACGAGGTCGTGGGTTTGAGCACGACCCTGACGCCTGCTCTATATTTGGAGATTGAAAGTTCTGCCCATGGTCGTGTGGATTTTCCCTGGGTCCTCCGGTTTTCCCCTGCACATTTAGAATGAACGTGCATTTAGAGTATCCAGCTGCTATACATTTCCACGTGATAAGCCACTTCGCTGAGCTGTCATTTGTGGCCAGGTCGCTTCTTAAAAAAGAGCAATGCAGCTCAGTGGGCCGTACCTGGTAAAATAGCACAAGTAAAAATAGTAACATATTGTAGCTCTAAGCGCTTGCTTAGAGACACCCATCACAAATCAAAACAAAAATCACGGCTAATGCAATAAAGAATATGCAGCTGTTGCAAGTGGCCGATGCCAAGCTGTGTAATAGAGCTCGGTATTTACCATGCACACAACTAATGTTGATTGGAGGGATGTGTTGTTTCTGCAATACAAAGACCCGCTCGGTGGTTTGAAATCTAAGAATCGACTGCAGAAGATGTGCGTCTGCCAAATATGCTTGTACGCATGTGCAATTTCGCTTTATGAATTGCTGCACCGGTGGGGGACAAAGCACGTTTTTTTTGTTTTACAATGCAATATTACGTCTATCTGTTGTTTTAACGGCCAAAACAATCGAATTGTTTTGCCAAAAACGGAGACCTCCTGGAATTCTTGTACGGGAAATATATTTATAAAAAATAATAATAGTAATTGTATGAATCCCCCAGCGATTGACAATCTTGAAAATGAGGTTTTATGCTTTATGTTAATTGCCAGAGTAATGATTTGATTGCCAACTGGGTTTGACACGCGAGTAGCAAAACACCGCGACCGAGTGCATCGACATACGATGATGGCCCCTCTCGAGAGACGCAGCAATGCTGCACGGCGGTTCGTGGCTTTGTCGTAAACATTTTCCACTTTCCCTCCCTGCTGCACCCCCATGCGCAGGCAAAGCGATGACAATTTCCTCGCGCAAGACCCGTTTGGTCCAACGGGCAAAAACCTCGTGGCCCAACGAGAACAGTGATGGCAGTGGCCACGATCGGCTCCTTTACCACTCGAGCGCAGATGACCTTATTGGTGACCTGTATCCTTTACCGTACGAACAGATGGATTATGGGTTGCAATTAAACAAAGGCCCCCTTTCTATTGTTCTTCAGGTAGAGAACACGATGTTTGTTTCGTCTGTAGCTCTATTTACAAGCAGGCGAGAGCCCACTGAAACTACAAAGCCACCTAGTTTCCAAATACATATATACAGTGAATGCACCATGCCCGGACTGCCTTCAAATCCTTAGATCTGATGTTTACAATCTGCACCAGGTACTTATTTTATAATCGACTGGATTAATTGCTTGAACCATCAGAATGTACATGCTTTTGAAGTGTGCATATTGTTTCCGTAATAGATTTCTATAAACAAATATATTCCACTTAAAAAAAAATTCTTAACTGATGCTGGGTATAATTGAAGGGTTTAACTTTTGAGTGATTGTTCGCAATTAATGTACCCAAATAGTCTTGCTATTCAGTAGGCTATATGGGAGGTCTCTGTGTACAATACTTTTTTAATTTTGGAAACATATTTTGTAATACAAACTGGTAGGTATTGTGTGGGGCAAGAGACTGGTTGATTGTGCATAAATGTATACTGGTTTACTGAAAAATGAGTGGCCCAAATGTGAGTGAATTAAATTATAAATAATTAGTTTAAATTTTAAAACAGCTTCATGTCATTTTATCTTTTCATTGTTTTTTCTGGCATGGATTTAAACAGTTGGATCCATTTATAAGTTGTAAATGCCAAATTACTATCATTCCTTTAAAAAAAGGTCAAAACCCCCATAAATTGAATGCGGCGATGTAATCGCGACACAGTGGTTCGTGGACTGTACTACAAACCCAGCAACTTGAGTTCGATTCCTGGCCACAGCTAACAGTGACGGCGAGTGATATCTGAACTGGTCTTGGCTGCTTCCTGTGCTGTGTTTCAACTCGCACTGACCAGCCTGGTGAAGTATGGTCAAATAACCCCCATGACTGAAATGGATTGGAAAGGGCTTCACCCAACATTGATTTGCCAAAAGATTGCAAACCACTAAATTACTACTGCATATTTTTTCGCAGTTGTGCTGTATCGCTCTCCTTGAAATTGAGTTGCAGTTGTGTGTTTACTAATGTCCATGTATTTGAGGAAATAATAACGCATACCACTGTGTTAAATAATAGAAATGCAAGGTAGTTTAATAAGTAGGCTTTCGTGACCAGTATTATCTATAATATAAAAATGTTTTGGGTTATATCGCATGAATAAAAATGCGTCATTAACTCCGCTACCACCTGACCCAGCCAATTAGCCAGAACTATCGTCTGATGAAACTGGTTGTAATTACCAACAAAACGTCGTACTCAAATTGTAAATCACGTGGTGTTTACTCACCAACACACCGGTGTGCTGAACCAGTAACTAATTGGCATGTTTTGTTCACGTGACAAACCTTACCAATTGGCTGTGTCGGGTGGTAGCGAGTTTAACGACACATTTAGAAATGCAAGTGCTCTCACTAATCTCATCGACACTTGCAAAAAGTGCAACATAATATTTCCAGTAAAGGTCATTCATTGCATGCGTTAATCCTGTCCCATATTAGACGTGTCACCCCGAATGTACCACCAAAATGATGGTGCATTGGCTGTGTGCTGTTCGCCTTTTGGCATTCTCTGGTATAAAACTTTTTGAGACGAGGCCATGAAGAAGGCTGTCTCTGGTGTGGCCCAATCAGTTTCAAAGACAACGCATAAATTGCCGAAGCGTGTTTTTGTTAGCATGTTCACCACGAGTACTGTGTGGTTAATGCAGACAGGATTCCTTGCAAAACGTTTCTATTTGGTGTTTTAACATTTTTATTGCCAGAAAGGATAAAACCTATTCTTATACCACCAACATGATTTCCTTCGTTTAACATCTATTGCGCGGGCAGTGTAAAAATGAGTAATATTTTCCGAGAACACACACACACAAATAAAGAATGACATTTTTTCTCCACTGCAAATGAAGGGGGGGGGGGGTGGGTAAGCCACTGTGAGAAGCCAACTTGGCCTGAAGGGCCAATTGAGCTGTGTGACGAGTGCGACTCACGGAGCGGGGATGTTCCACAGCTGACAGATGGGGGCAGAGTTGGCCTGGCCGATAGGAACACAGAGAGAGAGCGAGAGAGAGAGCGAGAGAGCACCCGAAACTGCCCAGCAGTGCGATATTCTACAATGCGCGTGCGCATTTTATTTGTAGCGAATTAAAATAATGCTTTGCCATGGGGGGGGGGGGGGGGGGAGAATGGCTGCAACGATATCATTCTGTTTTGTGTTTGATTATTACGCGTGATCTTTTATTGAAGTCGACAATCCGACCATTTAAACGTAATGTTGCGTAAACACTTCCGAACGTGCACATCATAAGGCATTAAGGGAATCTGCCACCGCCATGGCATTGAATGCATACGTTAAACACTTTACAATTGCTGTGTTTTATTTAAGGTAACGCGCAATGCGGTGAAAACTACGTTGCCATCGTTACTTCTTGTCCGCCTTTAATTTCTCAAATATTAAAACTAAGACGGGCAAATTGAAAGAAAGAAAATTAAAACCCAACGCACATTTGCTCAGCTGATGCCGACAGCAGCATCCGCGTGCACGTGGCCCTATCCGTTCATCGCGCCAATCGTTCACAAATCCACGACGGAGGGGCACTCTGTTTCTCTTTTTTTAACTGCTCGACGACATCCTCCAAAACAGACCGAGGCACTTTTAAACGAAACCACCGTGGCCTCGGCATCGCCGAGAACGGTTTTCCCAAATGCGCCGAGCAAAGAATAATAGGCGATTTAATTGATAATAAATGCTCAAATTCCATTCGCTTTCCGGCAATGCCCGCCGGCCCGGTGAGTCGGCGGTGGCAGCGGCGGTGGCGAATTCGCCGTTGGCGGCGCATCGCCCGGCGGCGGTGGCGAGCGGTGAGAGAAAGGGGGCGGCTTTTCGCGCGGGGTGGCCGGCGTTTGACGTGGCTGTTGATTTCACCGCATTGCGGTCTGGGGGTAGCGCGTGCAACATGGGGAGGGGCCAAGAGAGGAGGGACCCGTTTGCTCGCAAGCGTCTGCCAATTCGCCCAACTTATTTACTCCGCCGTCGTTCGCGTGCAGCTGGACCCGGTGGGAAGAAATTGTAGCGAAAGAAAATGTTTAATACGTGAACGAAAGTGTGTGCGCGCGCGCGTGTGTGCGTGTTTGGTGATTGAATTGGTGCTTCGACAATCTTAAGTGATAGTTAACAGATTTAGGTGTCAAACACAAATACGCGTCAAGCAAAAAAAAAGGATATGGAGTAAAGAGCCCAATGTGTTGTCAAACGTTGTTATTTTGTTGTTGTTGTGGGACTTGTTTTAAACCGCGTCTCACTCAGTTTGGCAATTTCCATTGTCCGATACGTGCGATGATCAAAACCGTGGGTAAGGTGTCTTTGCAGATTGCCGAGCAGAATGTCTTTGAAGCTAAGCATATATTTCATTTTGCATAATGAGTAATCGGTGTACATTGCAATTTCCTGTTGGATTTTGTTATGCATGAGATTATTACATTTGAAAATAACTTTCATTATTATTATGGTATTAGTATTGGAAATGCATTCATGGAGCCTAATTAAATGTGAAATGTTGGGTTTTCCCTTAAATTGGTTGAATTAACGCATTGAAGTATGACATGTTTAAGGTTTATTTATTTTTTTGCGATGGCACACGTAGTCTGTTAATGTCTCTCGTTTTGTTGTGTGTGTGGCGACAATCACTTTGTTTGCCGGTCCCGCGAACAATTGCATTCTCACGCAGAGTTCATGCGTGTACGTGCATGCACACACGGACTAATTCATCACGTGTCAAGTAGGGCACCCTTTGATGCTCTCTAATCCCCTTCTGTTTCCTTCCCTTCCCATCCCCGCAGATCCCCCCCCGCCTCCACCCCCTCGCCCCCCACTAACCTCCCACCCCCCCCCCCCTGGCTTGACAAGACAAATACGAGCTACGTATGACGTTCGCACACGATGCTGTGGAATATTTTTTTATTTTTTTTTAGAATGTCCACAAACGGATGATCCAATTTTAATCGTCATCACAACCACAGTCACGTCAAATGTTTCCCCGATTGTTAATTTCATTGCGCAAAGTCCCATACGTCTCTGCCTGGCGTGGCAGCTAACCCCACTCACTGGAGTGTGTTTGTGTAAAAGGCCATGCGTTCTTTTGAACTTGTGCATTTTGGAACAGTCTTATTTCGAATGGGAACGTGCCTCCAAATTCAACGCATTGTGATAGCATTTTACATCTGGACGTGCGTAAGTGCCCTGAAACACGCCGGTGCCTAAAGCGTTAATGTGGGACTTCTGTTTTAACATTGTGTAGTGCAATGCGATGTATAAAGGATGCCTTTACCATTCTATTCATTATCCGTGTTCCTCAATCTTGTCTGTACGTGTATAAAACGAACAAGCGCATGCAACACCGAAACCGATGAATACTTTTGAGGAAACCTTCGTTCCTCAGTTCTAGACGTGAAATGAACTGGCGAAATTGTACACACGAATGCCGCGCGTATAGAAAGGGCAGTAATTGATGAGAACACATTACAGAGTGTGTTTTATTTGTGATTTGTAAGCACGTGCAATTGGGGTGTGCTGGTACGTGTAAAGCGGTCGCGTGTACACAGGCACACGCAAACAAAGAGCCAGGTGTGGTGCGGATGAAATTGGTCTGTAGGGAGCCCACGGAATTGTGGGAAATTTGGCCCGGTCACCATAGCGACGGCATTAATTCGGGGGGCCTGGCCGTTCCCAGGTGCTCTATTTATTCTTTATTTTTTTTTGTTCAGCTACTACCAGAGCCAAGAAACGTCAAGGGTTTTTTTTGACGTGATGAAAAAAAAACAGCCGGCAAAGTCCATACAGCATGTGGTGGGATGCAATTAGTTTGCTTGTTCCGGGCTGGAAATCATTGATTGTTAAAATGTGAGCAGCAAATTATTGGAACTGTTACTGGTAATGGTCAGTGCCGTAAAATTACTTTTGGAAACTTAACTCGATACGCTCTTTTTTATTTTTGTTACGTATTATTTTCCATGTAGATGTGGTTTTGTTTGCGAGGCAGGAGGCAACGTTGCTTGCAGGAATTTCCAAAAGTCGAACGTGGCTTTCCTGGCTCGTTAAGCCACCTCACAAATCAAGACGATGTCCGGCAAAAAAAAAGAATCACGGTCGCGGCGCTTCGAACGGCGAGGACAAAGTAGACGAGAGCACGGGGGACAGAAAATGTCCTCAGACCGATGGGAATACGTCGTCGGATTTATTCCGAGAGCGCGAGGGGTTTCTTCGAAGACTGCGAATTTCTTGCTGCTGATGTTGTTTAGCGGGGAGCTTGGCCACGTTTCCTCGGTGCTTCTCACCTCCTTTTGTTGAACGCGGGGAGCGAGAAAAAGACTCTGGCTCCGTTGCTTGTCCTGTCTTGGGACGCAATGGCGCACCAGATTGAGAATTTTTTGGTCGCAGTTATTGCCAAACAATTGCATTTTTAAGCCTTGAAATCCTGGCATGAAACAAGCGTTTTGATCACGTTGATTATGTTGGTATAATAATGAGAATTACTATAATTGTATTTGTATATTCTTTATTATTGCTGCCAACGAAGCCGCGACGCACCATTTCCTATTGAGAATTTGAATATCATTATTATTTTAGCCGTTGAATACTTGATTTAAACGAAAAAAAAAAACGCCGAATGTGTGTCCTTCTCAACGTTTAAACGGAGTACGCCTATTATCGGAAAACCGGCGACCCAAGCCCTGCACTGTCTGGTGGCTCTCAACGCGAATGTGAGTGACCGGGTCCGGGTGTGTGCACGTGCCGCGCTTGGCACGTGACGGCTTCGCGTGTGAGCGAGCGTGCGAGCGTGCGTGCGTACGCGTGCGTTCGCGAACGGGCACGTCCCCTGCTCAGATAATTACCCGTGTGCTCATCTCGCCCTAACCCCAGGATAATAATGTCAGCAATTAAAGGTGACACTAAGAGGGAATTAATAAAGGGGGGGGGGGGGGGGGAGAGGATGGTGGAGAGGGGGGGACGCGCCGAGCACTGGCAGCAGCAGCACTGCCGCTAATCCCTAGAAACGGATCGCTCACCCGCTGACTAATTATGTTTGCCTTGGTCTTGCTTTTCTGCTGATTACTCACTATCACGGTGCTGGGGATAAACAAGCCCGGAGTGGGCCCCCGTGTTTGCCGGTGTCCCACTTTAAACCACCGCTCGCTCGCTCGCTCTTCAGCTCGCAAAGCGACCAAACCGTGGCCGGCTTCCCCCGAATGACGACGATCGCGTTCAATCTTGATTTGAAGCTTTCGTGGCCGCAGGAATCCATACTCTTGGGTTCTTTCGGTAAAGTCACGTAGGTATAACATAAAATAAATCACGACGTTTCGGGCGCAACACAAGCGTCCGTGTGTTGCGCCCGAATCGTCGTGATTTCTTTTATTTTATACCGACGTGACTTTACCGAAAGAACCAAAGAGTATGAGCGATCGCGTTATTGACTCGCGCGCGGTCCAGCGAGCGGTGCGCGCGAATATGACGCCGTAGGTGAAGATGGTGGAGCCACGTTTGTTGTCATTGTTTGTCGGGGGTGGGGGGGATTGACGGAGAGGGGCCCCGGGCACCCGTCGGTGCAAACCCCCCCCGTAACCCCCCCACCCCCTCCGGCACGGTCCTCCGTCACCATAAGGGGAGGGGTGGTAGCTCAGAACAGATCCATGCAGCGGCTGTGATAATAAACCAAAAAAAAAACGGTCGCGGTTACAAACGGCAATACTTAATTTGCCACGGGGTGCGTTATCTAATCTACTCGGATGTGTAATGCACAGGTGTATCAATTGTGGCCGCTGTAAACATGTAAAACTCTTTCTTTTTTTGCCGTTGCAACTCGGCGAGAATTTGCCGCGGTAAACTGTGTCGGTTGTTTGAGATTTGGGCCCGAGTTGGCACAGCGAATTTGGCGGGGGGGGGTGTTTCTACTTCGGAGCAATGGAAAATGCTGGCGAGTAGCAGGCATTGCTTTAGGTTTCCGTGTACAATAATAGTATCACCACCACGAATATTGGTTTGTTGCCCAATGCAAAGTTCCGCGGAAGCGATCCCACATTTTTAACGCCACAATTGATGCATTTATTTCCATGCTGTGTTTTCGCAGAACGTTAAATACCGTTAATTTGGAGTGCAATGGCAAAAATAATGCAAGGCACCTGATTTTATTTTTCAGGGCAAAAAAAAAACACCCCAGACCTTTTCTCCTCGCGCATCTCGAGACCAAATTCGTTGCAAAGTTTGGTACCGTGCCTTGTTCCAGAGCGTTTGTGCACCGGTGCTGGGTTGCCACCACGGTGCTTGCATGTAGTGTGGGGTGCGCGCATGTACTTGTGAAATTCGACTGATACCTGGGAGGATGGGAGCAACCGGCGGGATGGCGGAGAGCTGATTGACAGTTTAATTTAGTCTGCGGGAGAGGCACAGCTGGCGGTTTGATGGCGTCAGTCTCCCCTCCTTCCTAATAACCCGCACATCACGCAGCGTATATTACAGCGGGGACTTACTTAACGCGACAACACGCAGCACTGTACGCAGCACACCACGCTCGTGTGACTCCTGTACTGCTGACTGTCAATTACTGCCACCCCCCTCCCCGCCTCTCTCCCTCCTCTCCATCTCAAGAGCGATATTTCACCGGACACGCGATGAGACGAGGCTAGGGTCATATAACAAAAAAAAACCCCACAATCGTGTGCCGTAAGAAAGGGATTATACGTTTAACACACGGTGGGGAAGGGTGGGGGGGTCAAGGGTTAAAATGTGCAGGCCTGAATGCTGCCCCCTCTGTTACGTTTTGTTTGCGAACGGGCTCCTCGTTGGCTTCCATGAACTGGGCGCCTCTCTGTGTGTGTGTGTTTTTGGAAGCCACATTTCCATTCGAAAATGTTGTCATTGTATAAGGTTAACAGAACGCTTTTTTTAACACACACACATATATATAAGTTAACCACTGTTATTTGAGCACGTGTGCCGGTCGGTGTTAAATAGTGGGAAGGCTATTGCTGGGAAGTTCTTTATTTTGTTCGTAAAAAATGTTGTGACCGGAGCCATCGAATACCTGGCGAGAGCCCAGCGATTTGCAGACTGCATCGCATTTTGTGCACTTAGCTTAATTAAAATAGCTGCACCTTCTGTTTTTTTTTTTCACAGCAGAGTGTTGGATGTCAGGTTGCATGGTTATTACCACTGATTAGTTGCTCAGATAAAAGCGGTAATTGCAATGGACAAATTTCATTATGAAAGCGCTATTCAGTAATACTAATCAGCAAGATAGCGGTGCAAGTGCTACTTTGAGGCATGCATTGCACTGGGGGGCGTGTGATAATGTGGTTATCATCGCTATTCATTCCTACAAAAGCGTAAATTATCTTGTTAATGTACGTTCACTCCTTCGACCTACGTAACAACGACGTCAGCTGCCATTCTCCACTAAGTGACTTCTGATTATCGCCACACCGCCCGTGCCAGCCTAGGTGCACCTTAAGGCCGTGTAACGTGTCACAAGTGTGGCAGGAGGTTACGGCACAAGTGCAACGATTTAACTGACCGAGATGACTGGCGGATGCCACCTCACTGTGTTTTAACCCACCCGGAGCTCTGCTCGTTGTTGTGAGCATTACTCCTCTGACCTCCCTTGTTGCTGGGGGCAACTGTTTCCATGTGCCCAGTTATGTCCTTCGTGTATCGCCTCTACAGAGGCCAATCTTGACAATGGCAAGTCCAATGATGTTCAAGTTGTCTCGTACAAAATCAGTCCATCTCCTCTCTAGCCCATGCCTTGCTTCTTTAGACTCCCCACCCTCCCCCCTAACCAGCCAAACATCTAACCTATATAGTTCTACCTACACAGCCACGGGGAATACTATAAAAACTTACTTTTTTTGTTCCGCTTAGCGGGCCTCACCATGGTGTTCATGGACATCTGTTGCCTATAACATAAATCAGCGACATTTTTATTTTTATTAAATTGCCACAATCTGCTGATGATACCCAAATAAGCTAAAAACCAATCCGATAGGTTTCTGCTTAATCCGAAGCTGCTGGAAAACATCGGCATAGAAGATTCCCCATAGACGGATTAAATAGATCCGCGTGTTCAGAGTGGCAGTACCATCCAATGTGTTATTTTAATATTCGTTGCCGCCAGGCACGATCAATACACCACCGGATGAAGGTCTCTACCACGGCTGATGTAATCTTTCGCAGTC
The DNA here is from genome assembly GCF_048934315.1 of Petromyzon marinus. Taxonomy (NCBI): domain Eukaryota; kingdom Metazoa; phylum Chordata; class Hyperoartia; order Petromyzontiformes; family Petromyzontidae; genus Petromyzon; species Petromyzon marinus. The sequence goes on from NC_133677.1 coordinate 4,424,873, forward strand.
CTACGATGTAAAAATCCCATCCAGCAACTGGCACCTCTGCAGTCGGCTAACTCTTGGGCATGTGTCCTCCTTTGGCATCCCATTGACCTTTGATTTGATGCATAGCGGGAACAAATGGACTGCAGCAAACAGAATGAATTCCCAACTCTCTTCCATTTGTGGGCATGTCCTTATTGGAGGTGGAGTGGTTGGTGTACTGCGCTATGAACCCATAAGTCATCAGTTATACCTCAACCAGTCCTGGGTCTTTCCCTCCTCCTTCGCCAACCCACGATGAACGACGCGGTGAAGTATGGTCAAACAACTACCGTGGCCGATGCATGCGTGGTAAAGCCTTCGCCCAGCTGCGGATTGACGAAGGACCTCGAATCGTCGATGATCTTGACGTCTTTACGAGTGTCGACGTGGAACGAATAACATTGCTTGCGAGGCCGGTGCAGAATACTCGGTCGACCGTTGCTGGGGTATCGCGAACACGTGAGGTGTTGGCCACCAGAAGCCCCGTCCGCTTCTCTCGTTGCAGCCAAACAGTGGGGCACGTTGAACGCCGTCCCACCCTGCGGTGTTCAGGTGCACGTTAATGTTGGCCTGCCTGGAATGTCGTGTTAGGCTTTCAGTCGAAGGGAGAGACATTAACTCATGCGTATATATATATATTTGCCCTACGAACCCAGCGACCCGAGTTCGACTCCCGCTCACGACCAATAACAGTGGTGGATATTATCATGGTGGGTCTCTCTTGAGGTCGCCTCAGCCTTAAATGGTCACCTGGTGCAGTGTGTAAACATCAGCACTCGGGCGTACTGTTGGCCAACCAACGCCTTGTGTGCCGTGCCGGCCTTCATAGGTGCTCGCCAAACGGCACTTGTATTCGTGTGTTGTATGTTGAAGTTCTTCCACGCCACACGGAGCCAACCGCGCTAATCGGAGGATGTGCGCGAACATAGTCTGGTCAGGTGCTATATGGGGGACCTTTGTCTTTGTGCCTATGTGGGAATATTAAAGGGGGCAAATGGAACATCGGAAGTCCATTAAACTGTGGCGGAGCGTCTCCGCTAGGCGCGCTCTTGGGAGAGCACCAGAGTGTTGTCAGTGAAGCTCCTCCAGGAATTTTGTGATGCTTGTCCCACAAAGTACAATTTCTACTTTCTCCTTCATGCTTTTTTAAAGCCACTCTTTTTTATTCACCCCTTTGAAAAATACTTTTATTGGGTGTTGTGTTTACATGTATATGTTCATGTGGGGAGCGATAGTGTAGCGGTTCGCGCGCTGCGCTACGAGCCCGGAGTTTGATTCCCGCTCACAGCGAACACCTGTGACGATTATCTGAACCGGTTCCGGGCCTCCCCTAGGTCGACTCAGCCTTACATTAGTACCTGGTGCAGTGTATTAACATCGCCACTAGGGAGAAAAAGGCGGCCGGGTGTGGTGCTGGCCACCCACCCCCTCGTGTGCCGTTCTGGCCTTCATAGGTGCTTGCTAACAGCACTTGCCCCAACAGTCTGTTAAGGCTATAGGGGGATCTTTGCTCTTTTTTGTGTATATGTCCACGTGTTTAATGCATGATTTTTCCACCCCCCTCTTCTCACGGTAGGACCTAACATTTCTTCTCTCACGTTAATATCTAAGGTGGTGGTTTTTTATCATCATCTATAACATGACTTAAATCCTAGTCATATTTTCAGAGGCAGATTACGTCCTTAAGATACGAGAGCACTGTTGTCGACCTGCTTGTTGACCGACGGTCGTACGACTCGCCGGGTTGACCAAGCGAGGCGTCATAAGTTAAGGAGGCTGAGTCGCTCCCGGCTTCTCAACTTTCGTTTATTTGATTTGTGCTGAGCGTGGGGCACACTGCATGCAGAGTTGTTCACACGCAAGTGGGCAGCTTGTTGTGAGAACTTATCCCTGGGGATCCCGTGGACGTCTACCTTTCCCCCAGGTATCACTGGCTTTCTACTTGACATTCAAGTATGTAACCAGCTGCTCGTTGTTATGCATTGCCACGCCACGGTGAATTTTAATGCCAGTTTATTGAACCGAATCGCCGTGATCACGTTGGCAAAAAAAAAAACGCGAGGGATAATTCCAAATTGCACTGAACGGTCTGGGTGAGTGTCGTTTAGTGTAGTCTATGGAGAACCACTCACTGTGCCAGTGATGTTGCCGATGACAAGCCACACACTTTGAGGGTAATTTTTTTCTTTTTCATGAAACCATTAACGATTAGGCAGACCTTATAAATGCCACAAACTGTGTGCAACAAAATCTCCATAAATATATGCCCAATCTCATTGGACTCCAAAAAGCTGAGCAGGATGGAACTCGATTGAAGTATTTGCATGGGCGACTACCAGGGATTGTCGGGTGTTGGGAGACATGGGGTGGTGAGGAGATGTCAGTGTTGAATCTCACCCTCTCCGAAGTATGGTGGGTTATCGCTGGGCGCTCCGGTTTCCTCCCACGTGAAACCAGACACTCGTCGAACATTTTTTGTCAAAAATTTATTCACTTTTCATTTTATTTGACCACAAAAGGCCCCTGAGCCATTACTGTCTATTTCAGAAGCGACCTGGCCACAAATTGTAGCACAATTATGTGGCTTATCACGTGGAAATGTATTTGCGCAAAAAGGCTCTAAAATGCATGTTTCTAAATGTGGAAAGAAAAACTGAAGCGCCCGGAGAAATATCCACGCGACCACGGGGAGAACATGCAAACTCCAAATATACAGCAGGCGTCAGGGTTGGGATCGAACCCACGACCTCCTGCGATACCAGGCGAGGTAGTTAACATCTCGCCCCACCGTGGCGCCCTACATTCAGGACCCAACTGTGAAAGAGTCTTGCGACTCGGTGAGCTTTTCCTGGGTGAGCAAAAGGGAATGTTTATTCCGAAGGTACTGTAAGTGACAGATCTTTTGGTGGCACTACCAGAGCCTCTGATGATGGTACTAAAAACCTGCACTTTGGGATGTCGATGCACTTTTAATGTCTCTGCATTGCAGCTTGTCATAGCAGAACATGTAGCTTCTGTACCAGAATAATTCCCCTCTTTCCGATTCCCCCAACTCTTGTGCCTATGTGCCCGAACATTGCACCTTCTCATCCCCTCAGTCTGTCGAGGCCTCTCCAGAACGTCTGCTCGAGTATTGCTTCAGAATGCAGTGTGCATATGAAAATTACGCACACCTATTAAGCTAAAAAATTTATCATTTCATCTATAAGCAGTCTCCTCTGGGTAACCAGGCTTTTTGGTTTGGTCCCAGTCGACTGCTCTGTGTGTTTACTGTAAGAAGGCAGAATGTGCTTCGGCGTGCAAACTCTTTTTCTTAAACAACAGCCTAGTCATTCCGCTGGGCGACCAAGTTAAAGTAAAACAGTGGTGTTTTTCATTCGGCCAAAGGCAGATATATATATATTTTCAACCAATTGTTGGGCCCATTTGGCAAAAACTTTTTGGGAGCATTTGGTTTAAGTTTTTATTTTGGCACACTCGGGCATCGTGTTGGTCCATTTTGAAATGGTAAAATGACGTTTTCACGATTTGATTTTTTGTATGTTTTTTTGTATATATATTTAGAAAAGTGCTCTTTTTATTGAGTTGGTGCTTTGCAGTTACGATTGTCTGTAATATGTTTCGCCCCTGCGGAACTTCTCTCTCCATCAATAATTGGGGGTCGCCCTCTGCCCTTGCCTGATTTTGAAGTCTCTCCAAATCTGCCGTCTAAAACCAAAATACAGTGAGAAAATAAAATACAGTGAGAAAATAAAATGCAGCTCAGGATGAGGGCCATGGCGCTTTTTCTGCACGTGCTACGCCAGCGAAAGACGGATGGTTCTCTGCTTAAAGGAAAACATTGCCCTTCCTGGTCGTAATGCGTTTCGAATGTACCACAGTGCTACATCACACGGTGACACTAACCATGGGGTACAACCACGCAGGTTCAGAACAGGACAAATAAACTAGAATATGAAAGTATGAACCCAGACTAACCGTTCTTGTATTACAAAGAGCGATCCAACATCCTTACGAAGCTTTGTTTATTAATTTAGTTATTTTTAAGTAGATGTTTGTGTTCGTGCGTGCGTATATATAGCATTATTATACGGTAAGCGGTAGGTGAAGCGGTTTGCACACTGCTCACGGCCAACACCAGTGATGATTATCTGAATCAGTCCTGGGTCTCCGCTTGGTCAACTCAGTCTCAAATGAGTACCTGTTTGGGTGCGTAAATATCACCGAGGCAGACAAAGGCGGCTGGGCGTGGTGCTGGTCACCCACCCAGTGCCGGATGATCCTAGTAGCAAAAGTAGCTACACGTGCTACGGGCCCTGCACTTTTCAAGGGCCCCGCGCTCAATGCTTTCAAGCGATCAGTGATTCTGCACTTGCTCTTACTCTTACTATAGTACTATACCGCCTTTAACTTTTATGAACGGCTGGGTGTTTAAGGTTAGCAATTTGTCGTATTATCTGGCTGTATAGCAATTAAAAATACAATCACTTTACTATGCAAGTAAACAAAAATTGTGTTTTAATATTAGTGTTTTTTTTCACTTAGGGGGGCCCCCTTATAACATATGCTACAGGCCCCGCAATAGCTTGATCCAGCACTCAACCCACCCCCTCGCGTGCCATGCCGGGCTTCATATGTATTCGCTTACAGCAAAAGTCTATTAAATCTATATGGGATTCTTGTCTCTATTATAAGCTAAAATGTTGAGATTTCAGCAACTGCAAAAAGGCCGAGATTTTTTTTCTTTTTCATTTTGGTGGAAAAGAAATTCAACGTTTTGGCTGTCTGGCCTTGTTCAGGCAGCAAACAAATTAAGGCCACCTTGTAAAAGCAATGTGTTCTTTTTGCCTCTTACAAAGAGAGTGAGGGGGGGAAAGACACTTCATATTTAAAAAAAAAAATCCTGAAACAAACTAAGTACATTATGTAATTATTTTAAAGGAGAAACTTTTCATTGCAAAAAATACAAAACCATTTTCACTCGGGTAGGGAAAACAAATACAAGTGAACTTTTTTTCCGCAGCGTAATCCCCAAACAAAATAGTTACACAAATGAACCAGTTCACGAGGATTATTACACATCGAGGTACCACCGGTCGGACTCTCACCAATCATTGCCCTGTATCCTGACTAGAAACGTGCACGAGTGCCTCTCACGGCTCTTCGTGTCCCCAGACGTAGTTTATAGACTGGGCTCTTACTCATGAAGGTAGACGCATGAATATATGTCGTTTTCCACACCATTACATTTATCTTTTTGCACTTGTGAGTGTACCGAGATCTGGCAACTGTCATCCATGCGGCGTTTTTATTTTATTTTATTGTTCCTGTTCCCGCTAAGTAGAAATTAACAGCACATGTTTTAGCGGACGGTTAATTCCGAAAGGCAAATAAACAGACGGCTGCACACGTTATCCTTGTGCAGCACAACAGGGGTGCCCATAAAGTGTGCTCACGTATATCGGTAAAGCTCACACTTAATATTTTTGTTCGGAGAGAAAATAATATAGATGGGGGTTAGCATTGCAGGAGGAGGGGGGGGAGGTGGGGAGGGGTGCGGTCGCGGATGTGGGATTGAGACAAAGCATATCAACTGATCACAGGTTTGCAGTGGGGGGCATCATCCTCGGTGCTTTAGCATGGCGGCTTGCGGCTTTTTTTATCTGCTGCTAGCAGGGCGCCCTGTGCCGCGTGTGTCGCTGTCCGCCGATCGAAGCGAGAGGACCTAGGGCGGCCGTGAGATAATCCGCGCGGCGTGGAGTGGATTAGGGCTTGTCGGCCCGTCGCAGATTTCACGCGCGACACTCGGGGAAACCGCGGCGGCGAGCGGCTGGGCACCCCCCCCACCCCCCCCGTCAGAGGAGGCTGTGAAGGTGTGGAGTGAAAATATCTGTGCGCGTGCCGATGTGCGTGTGAATGAACGCGCGTGAACGTGAAGTGTAAATGTGTCGCGGTGGCGAGACGTTAACTCCCTCGCCTGACATGCAAAGGAGGCTCGTGGGTTCGATCCCGGTCCTGACGCCTGTATATTTTGAGTTGGCATTGTTCTCCCCCGTGATCGGGTGGATTTTTTTCTCCGAGTCCTCCGATTTTTCCCTCCGCATTTAGAACCAACATGCAATTAGAGCATTTGGCTACTGACATATAATTGTCACGTGATGATAAGTCACTTCATTGAGCTGCCATTTGTGGCCAGGTCGCTTCTGAAAAAAAGCCATATAGTTCAGTGGGCCTTAGCTGGTATGAAATAAAAAAGGTTCATAGCTTAATTATATATGTCTTTAACAAGGTAAATACAGTGGTTAAGCAAACGAACGAGACTTCCGAACTCTGATGACTGTTTCTTAATATTTTTTTGTACAGCATCTTTAATTATTTGATAGTGTATCATAATACTTTAAGCGCCTCTACAGGGTCTCACCTTCCCTATACCATGTAGGCTGGGACAGGACTGCCGCATAGATCGTTAAGCAAAGAAAATTAGCAGATACTGTGTTGGCATTAATGAATCGGACTCGAACTCTCGAGGGATTTGAAACCGCGTAGTGAAGGTGATCGCACGCGTTTGATTTGTGCCTCTGTGTGTGTGTGTGTGTTTTTTTTTGCGAACGCACACATTGTTAAAGTGTGTAATGGGCGTCCATTGAACACGAGCACTCGCTAAAAAAAAAATAACGGTGGAGAAAAAAAAATCCTCTCCTTTTGTTGACTCCGTAAAACTTTTTGTGGCTTTGCACGAAGCTGCTTAAAGTGGAAATGAAATGACTGTTTTACTGGGGGGCAGGATTACCTTATAATTTTATTCTGTCCGGAATAAGGTGGACATTATAAGTGAAATGGAAGACCTTACCCAGAGCCCCAGGCAGGGCGCCAGGGATGGCCACAACACGCCTAATGCATCAGAAGTGATCAGAGGGCCATATGAAAACCGCAACTTGTAGTGTTTAATTGGCAATTACGCACAAACAAACCAAGCTGCCTTTATGAGCAAAAACTGTAAGGAGTGGCGGCCCTTATTAAAGAATGGAAGTGCTTAAGTCCAGGTTCTGCCTAAGCTGCTTTAATTCACAGTTTCTCCGGGCCGTGTGGCCGCTAACAAATGGCCTGCATGTTTTGAATTTCAGCCTTAAATCTCCTTAAGTGGCTTTGCAAATTTACGGTCTATTACTGCAGGCCTTCATCTACTCTCTAATTGGTGTAAATTGTCAAAAATTTCCAATAATTCTCACCCCTGCCCATGAATATAAAACACCTTTAGTGCGCAAGCCTAATTTCGTATTATGGATGTAACTAATCGTGCATTCGTCATGCTCACTTTATTTTTTTCTCTTTTACCTTTGTGGCATTGGAATTATTATTTCTCTGTGTAAATTTTAATCTTATTAATTGTGCTGTTTTTTTGTTTTGTTTAAAATAAAGACTACGGGCTGCTGCGTTATGATTTTAAAGTCAATTTAACATAAATTGCCAGCGGCGAATGCTGGGAACAACTGGATTACTCTGCGTTGGACACAGTCGTAAGTGTTTTTTTTTGTTAATCAGTAGTTTTACACATGCAGAGGCAATGACTATTGCAACCATGTGAGGTGCAGTAATGCACATCGGTGCCCACAGCTGTTTGTCTATCCACTGCTGGATGAAGGCCTTCCCATGCCGTGTGGGTCGTGTATATATATTATTTTTTACCAAACCTGAGCAGCATGGTCAGTGGTGGGTTGGTGAAGGCGGTGAGCATGGATCACAGGACAAGAGTGGATTTTGCTGCTCTGCCCTCTGCTACCTACCTACGCAGCAAAGCCGCCGGGCAGCCACCTATGGCACCCTGGCATGCATTGGCAGATATCCATCCGAGCACTATCCAGAATACAACGCTCGCACAGCTTCGGAGATGCGGCGAGATTGGGAGCATTTCGGGTGATGTTGTCACATCGGCACTGACGACAATGTAGAAGTCGTTAAATAACCTGGGTAAATGTACAAAACCCTCGCTTTTTACATGTTTGTTTTACCTTCACCGTCAACCATTAAACACAGACATCAATTTTAACCCCCGCGTGAAATTTTTTTGTTCTGTTCATGGAATTTACGATGCATAAACTTAGCGGGCTTACGCTTAAACATCGATTTGAATCCCAGCCGGCGATTTCGCTGCGCCGACTGGGGGTGATTTTGTGCCGACATCAAAACAGAGACGCGTGAGAGACGAACTGTGATCTTTCTCACAACTTTGCATGAATGCCGATTTGATGTCGCTCTTATTTTTCTTTTCCTTTCATGCTTTACACATTTGCGGGAGTCGCGTCTTGTTTTGCTTTCCCTGGCTATGTTATCGGTTTTTTTTAATTGAACAATAAATAGCAACAACAGCAAGAAAAACACGGGAGACATTGCGGAGGGAGAGGCCCTGTTGCCTCGTCCAGCTGCCTGAATTTACTTCTCGTAAAATACTGGCGTAGCAATTAGAGTTTTTTTTTGTTACCGGCGATGTTTCCAATTAAATGACTCTAAATGTACTCTGCACTTAAATAACACCGCGCTACTAAACTTTTTCCATCTGGAACAAAAAAATTGGCAGTGCGCACCCTCGGCAAAGCTTTCATGCTTTCTGGAAACAATGAGTGTGGGTTAGAAAACGTAAAAAAACAGTATCCATTTTACTGCATGTTTCAAAGTCATAAAACCCATTTCCGCTTTAAATATTTCTCCCGTATTAATGCACGGGGAAGCGAGGAGCAGGCGGAGCTGTTGTTATAACCCATTGTGCTATAAACCCGGCAAAAAAAACACAAGTTTGATTCCTTGCCACGGCTGGCGTGGCTGGCAAAGTGAAAACCGATTCGGTCCCCATCGCCCTCGCTTCGTCAACCAGCAGCGGACCGATCAGCGTGACGAAGTATGGTCAATCAACCCCTATGGCCGACAAGGCGCAGGGAGGCCTTCATCAATCAGTGGATTGACAAATGGACTGTAGAATGATATCGTCATTATTACCGCCCGAGCGTAGCCAGCAATCGTTGAAAATTAATTATGCTACCGCAACAAGGGTCCGTCTGTGCCAAGTCACATCGGGCGCTACGGTCACGAGATGTTAACTACCTCGCCTGGTATACAGGAGGTCGTGGGATCAATCCCAACACTGTCGTTTGTATATTTGGAGCTTGTATGTTCTCCCCATGGACGCATGGATTTTTCTCCGGGTCCTCTGGTCCCCCCCCCCCTCCATATTTAGAAACATGCGTTGAGAGTATTTGGCTGCTATAAATATCCATATGATATGCCACGTCGTTGAGTTATCATTTGTGGCCGGATCGCCTCTGGAAAATAGCTGCATAGCTCAGTGGGCCTGACCTGGTAAAATAAAAAAAAATCGTTTAGTTTTAGCTTGTGCCGGTGTGGCGTTGCACTGTTAATTTCGTCAACTGCCAATGTATCGCGATAGGCTCTTCTCCACCCTGTGCTCCGTGATCAGGTGGGTATGACTGGACGTGCAGGGCACGGCTGACGAGAATACCGCTTGGCGTAGGGCTGGAAAGTCCAGGAGAGAGATATGGTATGGGAAGTGGCAGGAGGCAGGAAAAGCTTCTGACAGTGGCAGTCCGTGTTAACGAGCCTGCAGCTGATCTCTGCTACCGCTCAAGGAGCTTGCTTGGATCTCCCCGCTGCCTCATACCCTGGCCTCGAGACTGGCCCCCGTGAAATCGCTTTGAAGTACAATAAGTGGAAACTGACCACAGTTCATTGAGCCTCCCTGCCACCGTTTGTTTAGTCTGTTATGGGAGGGAAGGGTAGGGGGGGGCATCCGCGTTTGAAACAGACAATAACAATCGAGGGGCTCGACTCAACACTGGGCGACCCAGGCCTTCAGGGAGCCTGCTATTAAGTCTCTTTCCTTGATGGAGCGGTTTTTTACTGACTTGGCAATGCAACGTCGGCTTCTTTGGGGCTAGAATACAAAGAATATAATGTTAACGTAGAGTTCAATAAATAAGCGTGCATTACGTGAAACAATTGCGCGTGTGTTTGTGCGACTAGTGAGTCTAAACAGAGCCGCACTTGTGTACAAGGGATGCCGTCATGGTGGTAATTGTCACCATGCACTGGACTTGAAATCCAGAGGTCGCCGGTTCAGTCTCTCGCCTCGGCAATTGAAACAATGGCCCAATGCCTCTATCATCCCAACGCCTCTATCCTCCCAGAAGTACAACTGGGTACACCGCAGTTACAATGCACCTACGATTAGCACAGTGTGGCTACGTATGGTGCAAAAGAAGTACATGTGTTAGTCGATCGGCGGGTCGCGTGTGTTGGGGTAAAGTGTGGGTTACTCCCACATCTTCCAAGAAATATGACCAGTGTGGAAGAGTAGGCCAAATACGTTGTAGAGACCCTTACGGCCAGCAGTGGGCATGAGCAAGTAATAGCGCAGCTACACCTTTACCTCTTTTGTACGCGTATAAAAAACAGTGCGTATTAAACAAAACATATTTGAATTAAAAAAAAAATCTATACTTGTAAATATACTTTATTTTTTTAAATTCCAAAATATCGTTTGTTTTCACGGCAAATCATCATACATTGCCAGCATTTCGCGTGCACATGGCTAGCTTCTGACTGTGCTCGTCCCGAATTGTGCTGTGTGTTGTGCCGAAAATGCCCCTGTATGCTCACTGGAAATTTCTCTGCTTAGCTGCCGATGCTTAGCAAAGGAATCCCATGTGGAATAGCTTAAAAAAGGTGAAATAAAAAAATAAGTACAAAATAACATAAAATAAAAAAGGCGTTGTTCCGCTTCATATCTCACTGGACATTTTGTGCCAATTCGAGTCTCTCCTGCAATATTTGCCGCTTGCCGTCGCAATCCGAATTTCAGGCGACAGAAATCGATGCCCAGCGGAATCAAAATCAATAGCGCAAAATGACCCGCCGTTATTGAGAATTAGTTTTTTTTTCAACTCCATTTTTTTTACGCTTTAGCTCATAACGCTGGAGAAGACTGTGCTCTCCCCAAACATAAAATATAAAGAAACGAAATGAACCCCTTGTTCGCGCAATACACAGTATATCGCTGTGCCGTAACAGCTCTCGATGCGCGGTTTTTTTTGTGCGCTTTTAACCGATTTTAGTTCGGCGCGAAGTCAATTCAGTTCGTGAAGAAACTCCCGGCACGTGGAGCGTCAGCACGAAACGTCGGACATTGGCACCAAAATCGTTACAACCCCCAAAAAGACCCATAGGAGGACAATAATGAAAATGTATCGGTTTGTTTTAGTTTCCTTCTGATTGTAATCGCTGTTCCCCGCAGTATGCCGTGTTGTCCGTGTGGCTCCGCTTGGTCCTGGGTCCTGTCTTACCGACGGTGGCGGGTGCGGCGTTGGTGTTCAATATGCGCCACTCCCTCCGCGCGTTTCCTGCACGTCGCTGAAATCCAAGGACAGAGGATGTGCGGGGGGTTTAAAATAAAACCGTGCGCTTGTTTGTAAAATCCCTTGGCAAGTGACACGGAAGCAGCAGTGTGTGAAGTTTATTGGAAACAATGGATGGCATTTTTTTCAGCTCAACGTCGGCATGGAAATAGTAAATGATCTCAGCAATGTTACGGGGGGGGGGGGGGGATTTTTTTGCACGCATGCATGCGCGGTCACATGTCGATTGTTCTCTGTTTTAATGATAGGCCGAGTTATGACTCGTCGATTGTGTCGCTTATACAAAAAAAACATGAAAAAATGCTTCTTGCAAGGCTGAAGATGTCAGCACCTAGCAAAGACTTCTGTTATTTCTGCGAAGCCGATACCGCTTTTCCCGTTGTTCAAATGAAAGTTCACGTTCATGTGTTGAGGCTTAGAAAATGTTAGGAATGCAAGAATATCGTGAAACTCTTCGCATTGCGAATATTTGTTTTCGTAAAAGAAACAAGAAAACCTGTACGTGGCCTATATTTAGCATTCCTGCGATTGTTTTATAATTTCTGTTTCGCCAGCACCGTAGCCGCGGTCCCATCATTGTCAAGGCTCCAGAGCCTTCCTTTTGGCGATGAGCGTGTGATGCGAATTAAAGTAAAAACAAATAATGTAATAAATTGACAACCTAATTAGGAGCCTTTTAAAGTAGTGACATTTTGATTCTAAATAACTCAATTGTACACCTTGCTGCTCTGTAAGTTTTCTTAATGCGCGTTCACGCTTTGATGTGAAATCTGACAACCGCGGAATTTGTCGTCTCTGTTGCCACACGTCCTTGTTAGTGCTGCTGCTACTGCTGCGGTGTGGATGCTCGTTCACTGCGCTGTGGGAGAGAGAGAGAGAGAGAATAAAAACAACATTGCGAATTCTAATGCCGCGTCGGAAATGAATTCCGTTTTAATATCCACGGCGCAGGTGTTCGTCACGATGAACAAAACAAACAAAAAAAATCCCTACCGGTCATTAGTCATCGTGCTGTACATCATGAATATAATCTCTCTCATGAACATAACCTGTTCACTAACTAAATTTTATTATGAACTAATGAGGTAATCATAAATGCTTTATTAGTTCATGACTCGTATAATTGGTTGTAAAGCTGACTGATTGAACACAAGGAAAGTTCGCTGTAAATTAGAAAACAAAAGCTTTGGGGAATTCCGGCTTTTCCCGATCCTCTCAGCCATTGCCCTCCATTGTTTTTTTTTTGTCTAACTCGGCATCAATCCAGGAGCAGCGCCGCTGCTTGCCTTAACCACCGGCCAATACGTGATTCAATACGGGATACAGGCATGCCTGTCAAAAGTCCATTCGGGCAGCTGACGAGTCGTTCCGTGCGCAGCGCGCGGCCGCCGCGTTTCTTTGGGGACCACGTGGCCTCCGTGCTCGCGGACGATCGTTCGACTCGCGTCGTTCCCCTCGGAAAGGCCGAGCGGGTGGTGTGCCGCGCGCTGCTTTTGAGTTCGTCGGTGGCCTAAGTAGACGGCTGGGCGTCATTTGTTTTAATTGCACCTCAACTCGAGCCCGACACAAGGACGCTGGTCACCGAACGAGGCGAGGGGACGGGAACAGGAATTTCACGAATAGCAGCCTCCTACTCTTTTGGTTCTTTCGGTTAAAGTCACGTACTGTAGGTAGAAAAATAAAAAAAATAAAAAAAATCATACATCACGACGTTTCGATCGCAACGCAAGCGATCGTCCTCAGGCGGAAAAAAAATAGAATCCAGCAGTGGAACTGCTGAACCAGCGCGAGAGAGTTGTTACAACAAGAGGTGATTTATGTGGCGATGGGCAAGCATCGCCCCTAGTTGGGCGCGACAGGGCCCAGCGAAGGGGGGAAACTGGGCTCACGACTGGGCATTATTATTATAATTATTGTTGTTGCGCAGGCTTATTCGCTCTGTCGTGCGAGGCGGATTCGATGGCACAAGTTGTGGTTATCGCCTGCATGTAGGTATGTTGGCGTCTGACGTGTGGCTTTATAGTCGGTGGCGAGATGTTAAATACCTCTCAAGGTATACAGGAGGTCGTGGGTTAGAGCCGAACCCGGACGCCTAGTTGTTTGGAGTTTTCACATTCTCCCCGTGGTTGCGTGGATTTTTCTCTGGGTCCTCCGGTTTTTCCCCTCCACATTTATAATCAACAACGCGCGTTTAGAGTATTTGGCTGCTGTAAATTTCCACGCGATAAGCCACTTTGTTGAGCGATCGTTTAGGGTCAGGTCACTTCTGAAAAAGAGCTGTATAGCTCGGTGGGTCTTCCCTGATAAAATAAAAAAAAATAGTTTAGTTTTTAATAGTTTACATGTGCATCTGTCCACGATGTGCTCATGGAGATCGAAGCCAACATGCATGTTAGTATGCCAGATGTTACGTTATTTTATTTTTATTGTCAGACGTAACAGTAATAAAACTAACGAATATAAAACCTTGCATTTATGACGTGGTTTGTCGTATCGTGGGAACCCCGAGGGACGGCGGCTGTTTTTGGGAGGGTTTCATCCAGCAGTGGATTGATCCTGTTGACGGTTGATCATCGGGCGGTGACGTTGACCGGGCACGACGTGGCAGGCTCGCTCGTTTGCACGCCTCGTGAGCTGTCCGCGCCTTCGTCAGCCGCGTCCCTTGCCATCGGCTGCTTCGGCCTGCATGCAAATTTTCCGGAGCGCGCATTAAAGGCACCTGTTGATTGGTAGGTTTGGAGGCGCGTTCATTACATTTTATCTTTCGTTTTATGCCACGCGCAGCCGTAATTTTTACTGTTAATTATCGTGCAAAATTATGAACCTAATTACCTAGAGCAGCACTCCGAGGGGTGGGCGCGGTGTCTTCACCGTCCTTTGCCACGCTGCGTCTGCGTCTCCTTCCGCATCTTCTGCTTTCATAACAGTGTCATCGTCATGCTCTCTCACTCTTCCTTTCTCAACTCCTCTTTCGCCGTTTCCTTTCCTGTCGTCCCCCCCCCCTCCTTCCCCATTTGCCCTATCCCCGTTGTATTACAACTCGGACTCCCTTGCTTTAGCTTCCTCCTTCCCCCTCCCCTATTTTCCCTTCCTCTCTCTTTCTCTCTCCCCCTCTCGTCAACTGGGCATCCGAGCGAGCCGAGGAGGCGCACGTTCAGACCCGGGATGACGGCCCACGACAGCAGCCGGTTAAATCGGTCCTGACAACACAATATTTGTAAGCGCGTCGGCGTAATATTTTATTTATTGCGCTCTCCATCCGGCCTGTCAGCCAAGGACATTTGATCTTTTGCAATGAACTGGGCTAGGCAAAGGCCCGCCTTGACCTCAATAGGCTGCTGCCGCTTAACCCTCCCGCCCGCAGCACCGCGTGTATTTGCCTACGCAAACTGGCCGCACGTTCTCGCAAAGCGCTGGCGAAAGGGGCCGAGTCGAGACCCCCTCCGCTTCGACTTGAGATCTCCAGCCACGCGGACGACGCGCAGGGCCCCTCTCTCTCTCTGTCTCTGGTGCTCGGACTGCGGCGTTGCCAGCAAAGCGGGCCACGGTGTCGGCTGGGCCGGCGGCGGGGCAGCAAACGGGGTTAAGGAAGCTCTTCCCGGCGCCGAGAACGTTGTCGGCTTGCCAGCGTGCCAACGACGAGAGCGAGACAAATTTCAATTCCGGCCCCCGTGCAACGCGGGAGGAACGCGGTGGCGGTGGCGTGGTGGGGGGGGGGGGGGTGCGTCCGCGTAACCGATTCGGCGAATTCAATCCGGTTGTACTGTCAAAACGGGCTACGAGGATCGCCGTAATGCGCAGCATTGATGAGCTGTGGGGCGAGTGGCGGTGGGTGGCGGGCCCACGAAAGGGAGGTGCTCTCTGTTTAATTTTCAAGACGTTTCCCAGACACAAGCGAACGTCCTCTTGCCGTATTTGAACTACGTACTATTTATTTTTCATTTGAAAAATCCTTACACCAGCTAGCGCCGTTAGGTTGCACACATTGTGGGTGTTTTTTTTTTCCAGGGGAAGGCGAATTACCTGGTTTACTTGACAATGGTGATCGTCTATATATTTTTTAATTCATCAATTACACCTCCCCTCCCCCCCCACATTCATTTTTTTTCCAATTATGCCATTGGCATAATGTCACGACGTTTCTACCCTTCTGTTGCGCGCGATGGCAATTTGTTGCGGAGCTAAATGCGAATGTCGAGGTCTGCTCGCCATGACGAGAGGGCTTCGGGATAGAATTCGTGTGAGATTTGCTATTCCTCCTCCACTGAAAGAGCGCAGGCCACGGGCGTTAATTTGCACGGTCCATAGTTTTGGTTTTGAAACGGACGACGGCAATGTACGTGAATCCATTCAGAAATCTCGCGTGTGTCGGAGTTCAGCTGCCGATAAGATTTTTTATGGCACTTCTCTCAATTAATCCACCCTAAAAGGGACCTTTGTTTCTCTTTTACGCATTAGGGGTGGCGGCATTGCTCGCACTCTGCTATGACATCGTTTTCCTGTTGACAGGCAAATCAATATTCTTAATTATCAAAGGCTGGATATGGACAAATTAAGTACGCGCACAATGTGCTTTCGACCAGCTTATGATTGTATGGTTTTGCGGGTGAGACTATTGTTTGCGGTCGGCGATTTGGCCACTGGACCGCGTCCTGTTCACTTTCAAAGCGTCAATGTAGGCTCATTGCCTTTGGCAAAATCACCTGAAATGCAGCCAATCGGGTCGGATCTCAGAAGCTAAGCAGGCCTGACACCTGGATAAAGTCTCAGATGGTTGGCGACCACAGATTGTCATCGGGTCGCTGGCTATGTGGTGGGCAGTAGAGGGCAGTAACGGCAAAAACCCATTGCTGTATTTTACTGCTCGTCTCTAACCCTCCGCTGAGCACCACGACCGAGAGCCCCTATACGTCCCGCATGACGCGGGGAGGCTTCTCACCCAGCAGCGGATTGAAAGGAAAAGGGCTATACGTGTACACGCAAGGAGCCTTGACGCGTGTTCGGTAGATGATGGGGATTTTGATCTGCGCTCAATGATCATGCGGTGGAGCTTTGTCCTGCGGCGGAGTGCAGAGAGCCCAGGTCGAGTCCGCACACCGCTCCTGAGCGACCCAGCGCCGCCGCTCATCCCATTTCAATAATATCGGGGATTGTTTATTCGAGCATTTCTCCACTGGATTTGCTAAATTACCATTTGCCAAATATGAACGTAGTAACGTTGTAGGAGGCGTCGGCACAAGCTGCCATTGTTATGCAAAGATCCTCAATAATTTCAAGAGTGTAAATCCTACGCTTTTAGTTGTGTGTATACGTGTTAAACTAGAGCGCATGTCATGCATCACCGGCTTTTGCTGTCTGCTCGTGTCAATAGTTGTCCAGGCCACTTTCCAAGAAACGTGACGTGTAGCCATTACAGTTGTACAGTAATTAACATTTCTCGCAGCCGATTTGACAAGGTGCCAACCGGCCATGCAAGCAGGAGGGAAGTCCACTTAAACGTATCGTCATCGGAAAATACAAAGGCCCCCGTGTAGTCTCAACAGACTTTCGGGGCAAGCGCTGTTCGCGAGCACCTGTGAAAGGCAGCATGGCACGCGAGGGCCAGCCTCACGCCCGGCCATCTTTCTCTTCCCAGTGGTGATGTTTACACACCACAACAGGTACTCGTTTGAGGCTGAGTCGACCTAGCAGAAGCCCAGGACCGGTTTTAGATAATCGTCACAGGCGTTGGCCGTGAGCGGGAATTGAACTCTGGTCGGCAGGTTTGTAGCGCAGCGCCCCAACCGCTCCACTACCGCTCCCCACAAGACGCAGACACATACAGACAATCGCACGCGCGCGCGCACACACACACACACAGCCCAGAATGTGAATCAAGTCTTCAGCTGCCGGCCGAACGTATCGCCGTAAATATTACGAGCGCGACACGCCCGCGTGAACAATAGCGGAGCAAACAAGCACCCTCAATGAGGGAACGATGAGTGAATGCGACGCGTCATTATTTATAGGCGCTGTCGCCGCGTTTGTTTCACAATAACGTTCTCCCCGGCAAAACGCTCTCGCTCCGCTCGCAACGCGGGGGGCTTGTAAACAAGATGGGATTGACGGCGTCATTAGTGGCTGCTCAAGAGCCCAAACAAATGCTGTCGGCCGTTTCTGAGCCCTTACATCTGTCACGCCACGACTCGCGATCCATTATTCAAGAAAAGGTTGGCTTAAAGTGCATCGCACTGATGTCTGTCATATTTGCCGCCTGTGCTATGCATATCACACTCGGGTTTGAGTTTAAGTTTTAATGTTGTGACGGGAGAGGAGCCTTCATCCGTGCGTAGCGGTTTGCACTGCGCTTCGATGCCAAACATCAAACAAATGCGTTGCGTTGTACGTATGCACGTGAGCTGAACTTCTTTCACACCGTACGAGGCCAGGCACAAGTATTGCAAGATACTCTTGCGCCCGCGAAGAGATGCGGGACGCGTTGTTGGCCGAAATTTCACAGGCGTGATGTTACGGAGGGTTCGTTTGTATCCCTGTAGCCATCACATATTTACTGGGTTTAAATGAATTGAAGATTATCAGATTGTAATTATTGTTTTACAAAT
This sequence comes from Petromyzon marinus, assembly GCF_048934315.1. Classification (NCBI taxonomy): domain Eukaryota; kingdom Metazoa; phylum Chordata; class Hyperoartia; order Petromyzontiformes; family Petromyzontidae; genus Petromyzon; species Petromyzon marinus. The sequence continues at coordinate 4,442,916 of NC_133677.1, forward strand.
ATATCCAATTAAGGAGTTGAAACTTGAGTAATAAGCGGAACGTTCTTAAAGGAAAGCCGCAAAGCACGCTATTAAAATGCGAATAGCAATACCCAAGTTACGCTCCGAAAACACACGCACCTTGCATTGTTAGCCTCGCGTGTTTCCATATCGCTTTGTTTTTGTTGCTAAACGGCTACTTTTGGTAGTTTGTGGTGTCGGTCGCTTTCATCCCGTAGCGTTACAACTGTGAGATCGTGTGCGGAAAGAAATGTTTCGCAAAACCAAGAAGCGCAAAGGTAGGTAGGGGGCGAGAAACAGAAGAGAAAGCTGGGTCAGCCTCCTCCAGAGTCACCCAGAGGCCTTCCGCCGCTCGTGTCTGTGATGTCGGTGTGGCCGGAACGAGGGTCTGGTGGGACACACTTGTGGGCCCTCCCTTCGGCCCTCCTGTCTCAGGAAAAAAAAACTGCAGATGCAACACTCGCTCAGAGTCTCGGGCATAAATCATGTTCGGTGCTCATGCGTCTCCCACTCTAACTGCTGGGGTGGCTTGTTTGAGGGTTAGGGGTGGGCGCTGAGGGGGGGGGGGGGGGGTGGGGGCCTGGGAGGGGGGGGGCTGTGGGGAGATGAGGGCTGAGCAAGTGGGGCTGGGAGCAGGAGGCTGAGAGAGAAATAGAGAGTGGGGGAGAGAGAGAAAAAAAGATGCCTTCCAGAAGCGGGTTCTCTCTCTCTCTGCGTGGCCTTTAGCCGCTTGGAAAATCCGGAGAGACCCTTTTAGCAGGGATCCAGGGTGCCGTGGGCTGACCGGCCAACTCCCAGGTGGGAAGTGTAATTGATTGGGTTGGCCTTTGATGCCTGCAACACTTTCCCCTTCCTTGCCTTGTTAGGCGAGAGGTAATATAGTGCGTGTGTGTATAAATATGTGCGTATAAATCCGTGCTAAATGCGTGTGTTTATTGGGTTTTTTTTGTTATTATCTCTGTGTGTGTGCATGAGTATACTGTAGAATCAACTGGAAACTTTTTTTTTTCAAAAGCAGGTGAGGTCATAGTCGGGCAATACCCACTTTGGCAAAAGAGACTGGGGAGGAAATCTATTCTAAATCAAACATGTTACGAATGCAAACATGCTTATTACAGCAGCTTGTTCAAACCGCAATTCAAACCTGAATATTTTCTTTTACTGCAACCATTCTGCTTCACGCGCGGCCATATGTACGCGCGTAGCTGCGCATGCTTAGCACACGTGCGTTTTCAGCATCGTCGTCATCGGCTACGATCCATGTACTGCTGTACGTACACGTGTGTTGAACTTCTTTCGCACCGTACGCAGCCAACCGTGATAATCGGAGGTGCTGGGGAACGACAACAAACTAAGCACAAAAAGCCAGTTCTAAAGAATCGAGTTTTCAATCTCGATGATTAAAAAGTACACAGCTCCAGTGGCTTCCTGATATCGGAAAGGCCCTTTCTGCTGGATGACGGCCTCCCTGAGTTGCCGCCATGACTCACGATTCCGTGATGCAACGATCCTCCCGACAGCTCTCGCTTACGAGCCGATCTCATTGCTCCGTCTCCACGGTGGACGTCCTCTCAGGCGCTTTCCCTTCTTTGGTTGCCACTCCACCGCTGGTGTTGACCGCCGGCCTGCCCAAGCCACCCTTCCTTCATAAGTCCAACAAGAAGTCTCTAACTGGCAGCGTGTAACTGATCCATATTTCGTAGCAGGTACTATACCCTGATTAAAACGTTTTTCTTTAAGCACACTGATATTTTTATGTTCATTATTTGCACTTGTGCACCACTGTTTGCATCGTGGCGAGATGTCAACTCCCTCGCCTGGTATACATGAGGTCGTGGGTTCGATTCCGACCCTGAATGCCTGTATATTTGGAGTTCGTATGTCTCTCTCCTCGTGGTCGCGTGGATTCTTCTCCGGGTCCTCCAGTTTTCTCTCCACATTTAGAAACATGCGTTGAGCAATTGGCTGCTATACATTTCCACGTGATAAGCCACTTCATTGAGCTATTATAGCCAGGTCGCTTCTGAAAAAGAGCTGTATAGCTCAGTGGGGCCTTATTTCGTAAAAAAAATATCACAATAGTAAAATAAAATGGTAATATAAAATATCACGATATAATATCACAATAGAATATCACACTCTGACCTGCTCTCGCCTACCTCATTGTTTTATTTTATTTTGAATCTATGGAATGTTTTAAATTGCACCAGAGTATACGTAGCATTCTTAGCTGAATTCCGCACGTGTGAGCCACAACATCGTAACAATGGGCCACAAGATATTTCCTTTCATGGTGACCTGAAATGGGAAATTTGTGTTAAATTTAAAATGAAAATATCTGAAAGAAACACCCGATTGTAACACGCAACTTGCTTTTTAAGTGTGCATCGAGCTAATTGATGTGCCAAGTGCAAAAAAAAAGAACTGTCAAAAATCGTAACGAACAAAAATGACACGTGCAATGTCGTTTTAATGCGTTTGGGAATTGGTTAATAACGTGTGACTGCCAGGTGAAAGAGACGCGACTGGAGGTGGGGAGTACACGTGCCTTCGGCGGATGTCACCTAGCGCAGGAGACGTGGGAGCCTGTGCCGTAGTGAGCCTACACTTGCCCCCACCCCCTCCTAATGCTGTGCCCTCCTGTTTGCAACATAACACATTTTACTCGTGCACTTTTTAATACAGTGTGACCAATTGGGACGAAATGCTGACACAATGCGCCGTCTTGTAAATAGCTCAAAAACTTTATTTTTTTCTCTGCAAGTACGACTCACGTTGAAGGTATAACATCTTTGCATCATACTTTTTTTATTTCTGTGCTGATCGTCGATAAACCGAACTGACAAGTCAAGTCCTTTACTGGCCGACCAGCCGAATATCCATCGACACTTATTTCCCTGCGTCCGAGAACCGCAGAGGAGGTCTAGTAATACTATTTTGTTCTTTCGGTAAAGTCACGTAGGTATAAAATAAAATAAATTAAATCACGACGTTTCGATTACAACACAAGCAATCATCATCAGGTGGGAAACCCATAGCAAGAACATTATTTAGCTGAAGTGGGAGAGAGAGTTGCCTACGTGACTTTACCGAAATAACCAAAGTGTATACATGGATCCCTGCAGTCTAGTAATGCCGTCTCGTTTGCCCAACTCCAATCTCCGATTCCATGTATTGTAGACAGTTGCCATGCTAGGGCAGGAGCTCAAATTATCCGAGACCATTTCTCTTCTCAGAGTGGCCTCACTTCTGCAGGAGGATTTTAGACAAGCAAAAATATGCATCGCCAAACGTAACGATACGACTAATAATATACTGCGCATGCCTTTGTCAATCGACCGCTGGCTGGGTGAAGGCCTCTTCGCAATCCGTGTGAGTAATGTGGGTTGTTTGACCATACTTCACTATGCTGATTTGTGCGTGTTTCTTGAAGCGGGGTGGGTGCCCAGGATCGGTTCAGATGTCGCTCACCACGCATGGTATCCATGGCTAGATAGCTGAACTCGGGTCAACAGACCAATCAAACACCTTATGGACGGCAGGAACATTGCATTTTTTTACATCTGGGGTAGTGACCTGCACAACTGGTGTGATAACTTGAGTAAGTTGGAAAATCCTGAAAATGTGTTTTTATTTTTAACAACTCGAGTTGTCAATCGTCTGGAGTTCTGGAGATATCAGGCCAACTCGGGTCGACCCCGGTCGACTGTTTATTGAAAGGAGGTGAAATAGGTGCAGGGACAGAGCAGTTTCACAAATATTCCGTGATATTTTTACGCGACATGAAATTAGCGATGCTCAAAAACAAATCCAACAACACGAGGATAAATCTATGGGAAAAAAATGCCAACGGCACGGAAAACGAACAAAAGAATGCGTCACGGGAAAAAAAGAATCATAAGCGTAATTGTTGGGGTATTCAAGGAACAAAGTAAATAAGCGCTTCTCATATCTGACTCTCCACACACACAATGAAAGTAATTGGCTGATAAAAGCAGATTGTTTGGAACGTTTGCGTGCAATTGCCTTCAATCGTGTTTCTTGCTCACTGAGTATCATTGCGCACTCTGTTTTGAGATAGCATTGTACTTTACGTTGGTGAATGCGTTGTGTTTGCCGTGCTTTTCACTGTTTTAAGTATTGTTTGCCACGATGGTCTCGTTTAACTGTTGTTTAATTAGAACGTCCGCTTCTTTTTTTTCCATAGCTCTGCCTGCCAGGATTGCACTGTGTCATTGCACCGCGTAGCAGCCAGCTGTTGATCCAGGTCACTCCTTTTGCAAGAGAGATTTGCCGTCTCGTCAAGCAAGCTCCTCTGTCCGGTTAAAATGTCCCCTACTGGACGTCTGTGAAAAAGGAGCTTTATTAGCTCATCGGAATTCTAAATAAATATAAAGAAATAAAATCCATCGTAGAGGTTTTTTTGTTTTATTATCAGCGAAACGTCGTACTCGAATTGTAAGAGTTTGGGGTTTGTTCTCCAACGCACCGGTGTGCTGAACTAGTCACGTTTTGTTTACGTGACACAAACCTTACGTGACACAAACCTTACGTGACACAAACCTTACGTGACACAAACCTTACTCATTGGCTGTTTCGAGTGGTGGCTGGTTTATCGACGCATTTATATTTACCCCAAATTGTTTTCTTAATGGATAATGTTGTAATATTGGTCGTGAGAGCCTACATGTTAAAACAAAAAATAAAAAGAGGAAAAAAATAAATAAACAATGGGGGGGGGGGGGGTGGTTTCCAGAGCAGACGGTGGTGTTGAAGGATGTAACATACGATGAAATTTCAATGAAGTTGCGGTGTTTATATAACATCTAGAGCAATATCTCGAGATTGAAGAGGGCGATATTAAAGCACAGCGAGGGTGGCCAGGTAGCCGTGGGTGAGCCAAAGTGAAAATCCACGCGCGCTGTTTACGAGAGGCGTGCCAGAGTGTGTCATAGTGTGGGGCTGAAAATACATTCGAATTATCTAATCACTCCCCCCCCCCAAAACCCGAGATGTGTACATTTCGCACATTAATGTTGCAGAGTTATGTACGCGGCAAACTAACCCAGGAGGTGTGATGCTGGATTAGTCATGCGCAATGGGGAAACAGGGAGTCTTAAAGTTGTTTTGTTTGAGTGGGTGGATTATTTTTTGGGGGGGGATTATGCAGCACAGGTAGCCAGAGGGAGGGGGGCAGGTAATTAGAAGCGAGGGTCTGCAGAGGAGCACCCTTTGCATTTGAGAAGGGATTCAGCTGATTGTGTATTTTAAGATACTTTCATTTCAAATTTTAAGACTTTGATTTTTATGCATATACTCACTTCTATGTTGCGACATTCAGGATGTTATGCAAGTGTTCATTAGCAATTATTATTGGTGGTGGGGTTAAAGTGTGGGCATGCCCACCTCTTCAAACACATTTAGTCAGAATAAAGGTTTTTGGGTTAGATCGCGTTTATTTATAAATGTGTCGTAACCCTCCACCACCCGACACGGCCAATCAGCAAAAAAAGTGTCACGTTGACAAAAGACAAATAATTCACTACTTTAGCCCACCGGTGTGTTGAAGAGTGAATCCACATTTACAGTTTGAGTACGACGTTTCGCTGGTAAATACATCCAGCATAATCGGGCAATTCGCCAGAATGGTAAAGCCCTCGCTTGCTCCCGGTTTTATACATTTAGTCAGCATGGATGAGTCCACCAAAAGATTCTCTAGAGCTGTTGACTTCTCAACTTTCTTTGGCTACTGTGCACACGCTTTGTCCAAAGTTGCTTCAACCGAGTTACCCCCTTGCATGGTTCTGAGAAATAAATGCCTGAATAATGAATATCGACATTTGAACCAATTGTCCAGTTTGTGAGGTATCCTAACTAGTTAGTAACCGCAAGCGAATGAAAACAAATTCAACGGACGCTCTGCATGCGTGACGTAATTTGTTCACGTTCACCGGTTACGCTTGTAAACAACGTTGTTTATGATCAATAAGTTTAGACGTGCATTTTATACCGCTCTCGGTTACCATATGGATTTACATTTAATCGTAGTTATTTTTACATTGGCAGATTCATGCACGATTATTAACCAATGACTCTTAGGCACGATATAATTTCGCACGTGCACAAATCACTCCACGTGCTCCCCGGGGTCATTGTCACGTACCGCCAGGGCTCCGCATACCCCCCCCCTCCCCCTCCCCCACGGATCGGAACCACTGCTGTGGAGTGGCTCCCACGAGTCGAGGTCTCTCCGTCAGCAGCGGCGTGAGCCAGTGGTCGCGGGTCCGCCCGGGACCACACGGTTGCTGCTGCTGCTGCACGGACGACAAAAGGGGGTTGGCCCTTCGCCCGACCACCTTTGTCTCCCCAATGCGATGATGCATCGTTACTTTTTTCAGCCCCCACTCCTCCCCCCAGCTTTCTGTCGCACTCCCCCCCACAACCCCTAGCTACGGCCAGGCGTATCACAACCCCTCCTTATCAACCCCTCCTTATCAACCCCTCTTGTTCGACTGTCATCAACACTTCACCACCGCTTACAATCACCCAGTCCTTCGTTTCAAATTATTATCAACCTATGTATAATTGTATAATTCTGTAAAGCGCATTGGTGAAGGAGCGATACAAATCTTGATAAGGGCTGCACCTCTAAATTATTATTTACCCACGTGGTTGTTTATCTTACGATCTTTTATGTAAAAAAAAACATTACCTTTATTTTTGATCACGTTATCTCGAGCTCTGGCCACAGACACACTGCAGTGGCTTTGCATTTGATGTCTAACTTTCACGGAAGAATTAATTTGCCTCGAAGCAACGAACCGATAGTGGCTTGAGTGGGTTAATAGCAGAGGACCGTGCATTAAGTGATCGCAGATAAATGTAAAAGCAAAGAGGATGGAAATTGTATTTCTTGTCTATGGAGAATATATCTAAAGTAAATTGCCTTCTGGGGAGACTGGCCTGTTTTAAAGTTAAAATCGTGCATAATAATTTGACTGCAATCATCACATTTAAAATTGCACCTTGTGCCGATAGGTTTTAATTTGCGGGACTTTTTTACATTTCATCTTGTTCGTTGAAAGTTTATATATGTGTTGTTCAATGACAGTAGGCATTAAATAGACTTGCATCGACTACTTTGTTCAACTCAATTGTATTTTGCTAATTATATTTTCTTCATAATTTAACAGGATCAGAAACAAATTATGGTCACTGGTAAAGGAAATGAAACAAAAGCTGAAAATTTCACGGAAGCATGGAAATATCGTCGTGCTCCTCAGCCATGATCAGTCCAGCTGCTGGATGAAGGTCTCTCCCACGAGTGGCTGCCACCACTTGCCATCTTGTGATGCAACAAATCCACCCAGCACCTGCACGTCATCTGAATTAATCGCTCTACTTCCTTGGTGGACGTCATCTTGGATGCGCCTCATTCCTTGAGGGCAGAGACCCCTATGGGGACCCCTACGGGCATCGTCTCTCCATCTACTCCACACCCCCTCCCTCATCCTTTTTGGTTAGAGACGCCCCCAGGTACAACATCGTCATCAGCAGCAGCATCACCTCCGATTAGCACGGTTGGCTACGTACGGTGCGAAAGAAGTTCAAGAAGTTAAACATTCCTTGGCTGCCACTCCGTTATTATTCTTGACCATCGCCGTTCGCCGACCTTTCAACAATGTTTCCTATCCATTACGCTGAGAAACCGAAAGAGGAACACACGGATCACAACGCAAGACGGAGACATCGCTGACTTAAGAAAGGGCGATCTATGTTTTGGCAGGACACGTGGGTGTGCCTATCGACAAAACTGGCGACAATGGCAGCCAAAGGCAAGGTGAGACCTCAGCCCGAGAGTGCGACTGCTGTGGAGATGGAGCCGTCGTGAGGTAAGTTCAGGTGCAGCAGTTGAGGTGAGATGTGACATTGCCTGGTGAGTCATGGTGGGGTGTGAGGAGGCCTTAATCCAACAGTGGAGAGATAATGGTTGACGATAGTGATAATTATACTTTTGTGAGATTGTTTATTATCTTTAATACATATTTTCTTCTTAATAAACCGCTGCACGCCGTATGTTGTTACTCGGGAAGCACACAAAAATAAAGCTAAGAATATAAAAATCAAGCCGTTTGTGCAGTATCATCAAGTAACACGTTTGGTGTTATTGCTCGGAACCAGCAAAGGCAACGATATTTATTGTTGAGCATCATAAGCGGCGCAGTTGGTCAACTTGAATTGTAAACCCATTTGTCCGAGTATAATCTCATAACCGAGATTACAAAATTGATGCATTCTCTCCAGAAGGTCATTAGTGTACTCTAAAAATGCAGTCTTTGTCGTAGTTTTTTTTTACTCTTCAAAAGATAATTTAATGACCCCCCCCATCCCCCGCCACTTTTTTTTTTAAAGAGACGCAACGTTATTGCTTGTTTTGACTGCAAGCAAGTTTTTTGTTGTTGTTGCGAAAGCACTCGACAATGCGCCGCTAATGTAACCAGAGGCTGGCTGTCATAAACGCGCCTGACAATGATTGCGCAAATCATGTTTGATTGTCGATTGAGGGTTGGTTGGGTGAAGGGGACCATCTGGGCCGTAAACATTTCCGAGTCAATAGTGGGAAATTGCTGAAGAGAGAGAGAGAGAGCGGGAGAGGGATGGAATACACAGACGTGGGTTGCACTAACAGCAATCGCATTAGGCAAGGGCTGTGAATTATGACAACGCAAATACCCTCTGTGTATTTACCGCCCTCCCTGCCGCAACGTGAAGATGCAATAATGAGACGCGGAGACGTAATAAAGGAATTTATTTAGTCTGGGCATCTGGCACACTCCACATTCCATCTGACAGCCTAATTGTTGGCACGGCTAAAAGAAAAAAAACCCATCTTAGGAACGCTCTTCCTTGCATATTTTAGAAGCGCGCAAAACGCTGCCCGCGCGAACCACTTTTTTTTCCGTGTTGTGGTTTGCGGGTGTGAGATTGTGTCGACATTGCATAAACTGGCTGGCAATGGGACCCCACCTACAAACATGCGTGATCTCTTTTTTGTTTTGTTTTAGAATGTAGACGGTTGATTGAGATTGTATTCGTTATCTTGTCAAATATTTCAAAAGAGATTCATTCGTCTCTGAATAGGTTTCTTTTCTTGATTTCTTTTCTTTTCTACTCGTGGCACTCCGCTGCTAACCATTTCTATTTCCACCGAGAGCAAAAGACGTTTCCAATGAACCAAATAGATTTTGCGCAATTAATTGGGACTAAAATATGTTCCCCTTGCCCTTCTCGCGACTATTTCACGAGCCGCTGTATTTCACATCGTGGAACTTAGCTGGGGTTTTTTCAGTTTTTTTGTGCGGACCCGATTTTCATTAATTTCATTAACTTCACACCATAAAATACATAGAAATGGGAACCATTGGGTAAAGCATGAAATCTAATTGATTTTGCCTTGAGGGAATGAATGGAGCTTAAAACTTCAATGAAATGAGATACAATCGTTTATTGCATGCTATAGGCCTTGTGGTAATGATTGTACTGGTAGGAACCTCCTGGTTACACCAGCCCACAGGGGATTATTGTGGCCGTCCGTCCGTCCGTCGTACATCCAAACATGGGAGGGGTGGGGCTGGGTGGAGAGGGGAGGGTGGGGAGGGGCTGGGTGGGGAGGGGCTGGGTGGGGAGGGGCTGGGTGGGGAGGGTGGGGAAGGTGAGGCGGGGTGGGAGGGGCTGGGTGGGGAGGGAGGGGCTGGGTGGGGAGGGAGGGAGGGGCTGGGTGGAGAGGGAGGGAGGGGCTGGGTGGGGAGGGAGGGAGGGGCTGGGTGGGGGGGGCTGGGTGGGGGGGGGACTGGGTGGGGAGGGTGAGAAGGGTGGGGCTGGGTGGGGGGTGGGAGGGGCTGGGTGGGGAGGGTGGGGAGGGTGGGGAGGGTGGGGCTGGGTGGGGAGGGGCTGGGTGGGGAGGTTGGGGAGGGTGGGGCTGGGTGGGGGGTGGGAGGGGTGGGGCTGGGTGGGGAGGGGCTGGTCACCCCGTGGTGCCCTTATAAAACTCAACGTCTAACCTACTCACGCCGGCTTTTGCCTGCCCTCCCAGTCGGGCATATTTGCGGAATACACCACGTCACTGTTGACCCTGGCCATTGACCCTGGCCATTGACCCTGGCCATTGACCCTGGCCATTGACTGAGTAACTCAACGTTCCTACCAGCTCCCTACGCAGGAATGTGTTAATATCACTGGGATCAAATGGTATTTTCAGGCTTCATACCAGGCTGTTAAAAGTACCACTGCCTGATTTGTTTTTATAATTTTCATTGCCACGTGTTTTTATGTAATGTGTATGATTTGGTGTCCGTAACTACATCGGGTGACCTCATGACCTGGAGAGAGCTACAATGTTTACAGTCATTACATATCGCAATTAAATTGACATCGTCAGCCATGATCCTCGCACTGTTGGATTCGGGCCCTCCCCAAGGCGTTACCATCGCTTGTGGTCTTGCGACGCAATAATCAATCGAGGACCTGCGCAGGTGAACTGCTTTTTGCGTTTGCTTTGTTGTCATTCCCCCGCACTTCCGATGAACGCTGTTGGCTACGTATGGTACGAAAGAAGTCAACATGCATACAGGAGCACATTTCCGTCGCTGTGGCCGTCGCTTTCATTGCCTCTTCCCTCTTTTGGCTGCCACTCCATCCTTCGTCTCGGCCCTGGACATCATCCCTGCTCGGGACATGCCCTTGGTCCCCGCATACTTTTGACAGCAGCCTACGTGACGTTTCGAATTTGCCCATGCTGATGCGCTTCTCTCGTTTGTCGCACAGCGTGATCACGAAGCAAATTCCTCCGCATGCTTCTGTGTGCACTTTTCAACTTCATGGTACGTTTTATTTGTCACTGTATCTGAGCCGTAATGTGACAGCAGGCAAATGTACACCGATTAATAATATTTTATCTTCGGGCACACCGATATATTTTTTTACTTCAGTTTTACAAAAGCACTTCGACCGTTTACTGAATTTACATTGTTTTTTTTTCGATTTAAAGCTTTCGTGACTGCAAGGATTCATCTTCTTTGGTTCTTTCGGTAAAGTCACGTAGAATGAGAATAAAATAATAAATTGATAAAATAAAATAACGCAATAAAATTCTCACGACGTTTCGGCCACAACACAAGCGGCCTTCATCAGGTGAAAGGACGAGACTGTCTGGAGGACAGCGCTGTCCTCCAGACAGTCTCGTCCCCTTCACCTGATGAAGGCCGCTTGTGTTGTGGCCGAAACGTCGTGAGAATTTTATTGCGTTATTTTATTTTATCAATTTATTATTTTATTCTCATTTTACACTGTTTGTTTACCCGAAGGGTCTTTTGTTGAAAATAGCCGTGTCATCTCAACGCGCGCGCGCGCTTTCTCCGTTTTTTACGGAACGCGAAGGCGGTCTGCTGCACTGCTACCGTGACCGCCATCGTCACGTGGAAGCGCGAGCCACCCGGCGCCATCCATCACCTGTTGTGCGACCCTCCGACGTTCGCCATCCATCATTCGCCATCACATTCACCGTCACTATTAATCGCCGTTTATCGCAATCATGATCCTTTGTTGATCGTCGTCCGTCATGTTTCAAGTCGGCGTCAACATCAGCCTGAACGGCCAATGCAAACTTTGCATCCATCAGCATCATCTCATTACATTCTTATCTGATTACAGCATTTAGGGGGGGGGGGGGGTGGGGTGGGTTGTATAAGGTCAATACGTGTACCCAATCACCCTTGCCATGGCTCCTTCGAAGAAACTCTCGATCAAATTCAATGACCGGCCCCATTTTTCCCAATCCATCTCTGGGAGATCGTTTCATTTACACAATGAAACTGAGGACTCCTTTCATGACCCCGGTTTGAGAGCGTTTCAGTTTGAATTTTGTGCTACCCTGAAAGAAGAGTTTGTCCTAAATAAACTATGCTACACTCCGCTTAAATCCTTTTTGTTTGAAGGATCGCTCGTTTTAATAGATGCATGCCATTACATTTTGGCAATGTCTTCTTTAAACATAGTGTCACGCTTCTTCCCTTTGCTCAGCTCATTCGATGAATTCACGTTGTCAACGTTGTCTTCACCATCGATGAGCCATGATCAACTTACTGCGGGACGAATGCCTCCCCAAACCATCACCATCCCTCTCTCTCTCTCTCACGCTTGTGATACAGCAATCCGCCCCAACACCTTCACCCGAGGCGATTCCATCATCCTGCCTCCACGGTGGCCTTCCCCTTTGAGCGCCCTTCCTCCTTCGTCTCGGCCACCCTCGTCCATTCTAAGCCGCGACGCATCTTGTTCATGCCCCAGCTCGCTTCTACAAACGGTCAATGTGATGTCACCCTTAAAAAAATATATATTGTTACATTCGAGTCATTAACTTATTTTTCCTTCTCTTGGGTGAATGTTTCAATTCTACTTTCTTTTTACAGACGGGTGCACAATTTCCCCCCACCCCTCGCGGCTCTCTTAATATGTCGATGAGACGCTAGTTAGCGCTCACCTTCAACCTTCAGGTCAGACAAGCCGAGTACCAATAACGAGTTGTGAACTCCCCTCCTCTGCCGGTTGCTCTGCTGCTTCTATGACCATTGGCGGAGCCAGGGTTTTCAGGTGGGGGGGGGGGGGGAGGCAACCCCTCCAGCAATTAAAAATGATAGAGAAGTTGTTAGTAAGTAAGGAGTTGTTAGTTAGAGAGGAGTTGTAAGTAAGGACTTGTCCCTTGCTTTTTATTCGACGCGTGTGCGGCGATGGCGCAGCCACCGATCGAGGGTCGAATTGGAACCGCGTTGTGTGATCGCCATCGCGCTCGCTGAAGGTGTTGATGCCTTCAGGGAAGTCGTGGACTCTGCAGACGCAACTGCGCACAATTCTGTGAGTCACTTATAACTGCTTAGCCGTTACTTATTGCCAATTATGGACTCAGACTCGTGTCCTATCATCTCATAGAGTCCCTGGCCACGTAATAATATGCAACACAGTGGCAGCGGGGGTCGCAAAATGCCGATTTCTTACTAATAAACCCCAATGATCCGATCGAAATTAGGGATGTCGATCGGATCGTTGGGGCGGCACGTGCCACCTTACCCCCGCCCCCACTGGCTCCGCCAGTGTCTATGACGACGGCAGGAAACCCACGGCCGCGTTTAGCAACCGGGTAAGTGAAAGTCCACCGTGCCCTGTGCGTCGTCTGTTTTAATTGGCGCCTAAATAATGAACTTAGGGCATTTTCTTCGTGCGCTGAGAGTGCCCTAAAGCAAAAACGTTGCCAGCGCCAAAATACTGATTGTTTCTGAAAGCTCGCTCGCTGGTGCACTGCAGGGACCTAGCAGGAGATGCAGGAGGGGACGGGTACGCGTCGAGCAAGGGGTCATCCATTGAGTACGTACTCATAGCGGGGGGAGGGGGGTTAACCCAAACGCTTGCGTATGTGGGGTCTACTGACAATGTACGCATAGGGAACGGGGGGGGTGGGGGGTGAAGCCTCGATAATAATTTGTCTACATTGCCCTTCAAATGAGTTCGATAGTCCGGCGGTGGACTATCTGTTTGCTTTAACACGTTAATAGTATTAATCCTTGATCGTTTCTGCATGGATTAAATATCGGCCGTTCTATCGGATTCGGAGGGTGCGTCAGGCGTATGTACGCAGGTGGGGAGGGGGGGGGGGGTGTGTAAAAAGTTCGCGTGCGTACAGGGAAGGGGGGAGGGGTAAAGTTTTGACAGATTTTTGCGTGACTACTCAATGGATGGCCCCCGACGTCCTCCGAGTGACTGTGGGCAAAAAGGTAGGGGTTACACACAAGTGTGGGGGCGAAACAGAGTTACACAGCTCCCCACGCTTCAGTGTTTGCACTTTTCAGGGGCTATTTATGAGCTCTGGGCTTCCACATTGTCACTTACGATTCTCCGAGCACAGGTATGCAATTTAATAAAGGCACCATCTGTTAAAAGTTTTTTTTTTTTTAATTAAGCATTGTAGAGTATATATGCCAATAGTGGTTACTGCTGGACTGCATATTTTATTTCTAACAAATTAAGTAAAATTTTGATTTAAAGCTTTCGTGACTGCAGGGATTCATATTCTTGGTTCTTTCGGTAAAGTCACGTAGAAGGGAAACAATACAATAATAAAAATATAAAACAATAAAATTCTCACGACGTTTCGACTGCAACACAAGCAATCATCATCAAGTGTGAAAACAACAAGAACATTTTAAAAAGTGGCGGTTATTTTTAACGTTAGCACCACGGAGAGAGATTTGACAGTTTGTTCAGATGGACGAGTCCATCTATGTTCGGAAAAGAGGAGGGGGGAGACGAAATTTCAACCGAGAAGATGGATTCTGGCTTAGCAATCATTTGAAGGATTTGATCAACCATTTCGGGTCTTAATTGATTGATCACGCTTAAGGTGGCTTTCAGACCGCATTCGTTATTTTTCGTCTCCCCCCTCCTCTTTTCCGAACATAGATGGACTCGTCCATCTGAACAAACTGTCAAATCTCTCTCCGTGGTGCTAACGTTAAAAATAACCGCCACTTTTTTCAAAATTTCTTGTTGTGGTTTTCACACCTGATGATGATTGCTTGTGTTGCAGTCGAAACGTTGTGAGAATTGTATTGTTTTATATTTTTATTATTTTATTGTTTCCATTTTACGTGACTTTACCGAAAGAACCAAAAATTAAGTTAATTTAATAAATTAAATGGAAAGAAACGTAATGTAATTTAATGCATTCGTATAAATATATACCATATTTTATAACAAATAAAATCATGACAAACACAGCATGAAGAAAACAAAACTACATACATTTGTGTTGTGAAATTACGACATGGACTTTCTCCAATTTTATATTTTTCTCTCACTTGGTGGCATGAAAAGTAAAAAAGAGAAAAAGCTCCCCGTTACTCAATGATCGACTAGCGAGCCATTGCAATCCTGAGCCTTTCCCTGATTTTCATCAGTCGAGACCTTCATAAGTAATGTATTAGTTATTAAAATCCAGTGAACCTCCACCCAACGGGAGGTCGCTCCTTCTCTTGTTCTCCAGCTGCCCCCACAGTCTAGCCTCCATTGCAGCTTGTTTTCCCAGGCCAAACTGGTGACACATGTTTTCGGAGAGAGAGTCAGGAGCAATTTCTCATCGCAGCAGTGATTCTGTAGCTATAGACATCAGGGATCACCTCGCCCCCGTATCATCGCTCGCTTTGATTGGCATTGCTGCTGCCGCTGCTGCCACTGCCATGCTCACGCTTCTGTCTGCATGATGGGCTTACGCAAGGGTTCGGAGCCTCCGGCAAGATGCATGTCCTCCCAACACGCCTTCGGCTGTTCTCCTGTCGCATCATGTCGAGGAGCACTGCCACTCGGCTGGGTCTAGGCCAGAACTCTGCCAGCTTTCGCCTTGACGTGTTTGTCACGACAACCCCGCAACTTCTTATCTAACCCCCCCTCCCCAGCACGCCCCATTGTAGTTGCCTGTCCCACCTTGCAGCCTTGCTGCACACCTCGCCCGGGTGAAGTGGTAAAAAGCGAAAAAAAAGTGTCCCATCAAACGCATGTACGTGCCCCCGGCTTCCTCCCGACCGACGATTGCGACACCCTCGTGTCTCTAATTAATGAAAACAAAAATTCCATGAAAAAGCAGCCTGCCCCCAGACATCGTGCCCCAACTTGATTTCCTCTAGGCTCCCAAGTCTACGACGCACTCGAAACATACAAGTGATGATTGCTTGGATGGATACATGTGGGTCAACATTTATTGCGGGTACAATGCAACTCCCTCCACCTGCAAATTGCGAGTATAACAATTACTGCGAAGTGACTACACCGTACATAGTTAGTGTGCGTGGGTATATTATCGTTTTGCGTGTGTGTATATTCATATGGAGTAATATGTGCTGATGTGCACATTTGCATATTGTGTCAACTTTGTTTAAAAATACGCCGTGTTGTACTTCCTTAAGCTTTATTTGTGATGCATCATATTCGAGCAATTCCCTTGGAGTGGGTCATAAATATCCATGTGGAATATTGAGTAGCCTTACAGTTTTAATATGGGAACACTGAAGAAGGGGGCAATGCTTTGCGTTGCTTAAATAAAACAACAGCGTTCCTCCGCTTCCCACGATGAGACTTCACGCCGCGCACAATTACACTTTCCATATTTAAAGGGAACCACTAAAGGGGTGTCGGAGAATTTTGGCGACAGATGTGTGGAATTTAAAAACAAACAAAATTCACTTCGGTAAAGTTCGCCGCGTTCGACAAGGCGCATTTCAATTTTTGCCCGTTACTCACCAAGAAACAACACTTTCAGCATCAACCAGTGGAAATAACGGCAAAATAATAATAATGCTTTTGCTGTGCCTGGAGAATTAAAATCCGTGGTCGTATTGGGGAAACTAAAGTGCATTTTCTGTGCCGGGATGGCTTTGAACAAGACCGGCGTAAAATATTCGCCGGGCGTGAGTGCCTACGAGACGTCGTGTTTTCGTGGGGAGAAGAAGATTGTGAGCCTCTCTTGTTTTCATCGTCTCAACGGTGCAGCATTTTATTTATTCATTATTTGATGAGATCACTGATTGGGAAGTGTGTGTGTGTGGCTTTTTGTTGAGTTGTCATCCGAAAGCGCAGGACTGTAAAAGGGCGCCGCGCTGGTTTTGTTCATTCGTGCCGTACGTATTCTTCGTTGTCCTCCAAACACGCGTGTAATGTGCTCTTTTTAAAAGGCATGTTTAACGTGTTACCTAATGGTAATGCTGCTGCTACTGTTTGTTGTTGTCAGCTTGTAACTTCCCACAGCTGGACAAAGGCCTCTGCCCTCCTTCCTCATCCCAAGTTGCTCCTGTCCAGCAGCTGCCTCTGAATTCTCAACTCTATTTACACGCCGGTTAAATTGTTTAAAAACCCTGTTTTCGGAGAGAGTGCATCATTATCTTATGACTTTAGTCAACTTTCTGTTCATTTGCAACGCCGTACTCTCTTTGGAACGGGGTTGAACTTGGCTGAAGAGGCGTCGCAATATCTTGAGGAGCGGGAACAAATTGTTGCGTGGACGCGTGAACGACAAAGCAGCCAACTGCGCCGTCAACGCAACTGCACGAATTTGCACGACTGACGTTAAAGACGGCATCATTTTAACGTGATCGCTTCAAGGGGATGATGTGTCGTGGATAAGATTACATTCGCTTAAGATCCATACGATGATAAACGTACTCGTATGCACGCCCCATTTATGGGAAAAGCAATTTCAGCGGACGCCAATTGCCTCCCATTGATTTTTAATAAATGCACTTACCAGCCGGGGCAATGGGCGGCTTAAGGACAGAGCGTCCCTCGAGTTTGTTTATAGGTAATGAAAGTGATTGGAGGGAAACGCACAACAACAACAATAGCAGTTTGCAAGAGTGTGTGTGTACGTTGAACTTATTTCGCACCGTACGTAGCCAACGTGCTAATCAGAGGTGCGGGGGAAGAACGACAAACAACACAAAAAGCTTCTCTCAACAAATTAGCTTTTCAATTTGGATTTTTTGTTTGTTTAATGTGGGATCGACATCATACACATTATTTTTGTGAGCGTGCCCTGGCAGTGGTGAATACAAGGAATCTTCATCAGTCGAGACCAGGGGTTGGCAACGTGAGGCTCTTCAAGGACTGCCTCCTGACACGTGATTTACTAAGGACCCACCGTCTCATATCCTTGAAATATTGAGGTTTATTTTTAAAATATGTACCGAATTTGAAAAAAAATACTTTTTATATTATTTTGGTTGCCCACTGCTGGTCTTGACCTTCAGAAGTAACGTATTAGTTATTAAACTCCAGTGAACCTCCACCCAATAGGAGGTCGCTCCTTCTGCTCTCCAGCTGCCCCCGCTGTCTAGACTCCCCCGTGTGCTCTTGGCCAATCCGAACTGCCGGGGGCCTCTTCCATTGGAACTTGTTTCAGGCAGGGAAATCTCCCCGATAATCATAATATAATGGTCATTGCCCAACAAGCCTATAACGTAACATTTTCGTTCCAGGCCAGTTTTATTGACAGATGTGTTGCGTGTTTATTATTTGGGCTAAAGGGGGTGGGAGGTTAAAATGTGTTGGCATGACATTGCTCCATCACAGTTGCAATTTTATTGAAACAATAATAATAAATGGAAGCGAGCACACCAATGAGGCCATTGTTAGCACTGTTCCTTCAATGTGCCTTTCCCCACAAGTAGTATGACCCCTCTTGTGTAGCAACGCATACTCAACGGGCTGTAGTTACATTGGCAATTCATAGTCGACTTGATCTGTCGATGGTGTGGTGTTTGTGTTATTATTCTGTATCATATATAATATATTATTTATTCAATAATAATCAGGACTCCATCGTTTTAAGTGCAGTCTCCAACTATTATTCACTTAACCTGTCTGGACTCTTATTTGCTCTGCGATGTAGAAGGGCCATTGCCTTAAACGTCATTTGTTATATTTATGTTTTCATTCCGGGCAGTGATATTGATGAATGTGTACAAAGTATGAAAAGGATTTCTAAAATTATTGGAATGAGTTTTTAGCAACCCCACCGACCGTGCCACTCGAAATCTGGCAAAAGAGAAAAAAGCAAAAGGTGGAGGAATGGGGATTTTGTGCGGACTCTTTTGACCACAATTCCACGTGGGAAGTTTTAATTTTCCACGAATAAATTTGCGCCTCCCCGCAGACAGTTTTGCCTATGTGAAATGTGCGATTCCAGTACAGATCAAAAATAGTAAATATAAATATCAAGTATAACATTGAAAAAAACGATGTAAACAAATACTGTGCAGTATCTCTGTACAGGATGTTCTAGGGTTAAGCTTATAGAAATATTGCTTTATAGGATGTGATTAAGGTTTTTTTTTTTTACAAAAAAAATTGCTATGGAAAACCAGAAGAAAAAAACCTTATGCATTATATAGGCAACAAATGTGCACGTGACCGGGCAAGACTGTGGCATTGGGAAAGCGAGGTGTGCATTTGTGATGAATCCCATCCTGTTTTGAATTTGAAAACGTGCTGCGGCATACCGTCACATCAATGCTGTTTACCTAATTTTGCTGGCGAAGAGGGCATTTGTTTTGTTCTAAATTAGACCGGGCATTTGAGATGCGCAGAGACAGTGCCCACAGATGGGAGGGAGATGAATGGGTAAACAAACCCCCCCAAAAAAATGGAAACGCCGCACATTCCCAAAATTTCGGTCTTACCTTTAGGATGTAGAAACCAAGAAATATCCGCCGTGACTATTGACGTCCAGACACACGCACACACAAAAAAAATACGACGATTTCAAATGTATTTCTTAATTGGCAGCCGTACAATACAAGTGACTAGATAACGCAATTGAAACAAAACAATCCCATGCGTTGTTGCGTAACGACGCCTTCCGCCTAGCGCGAGCGCCGCGTTTTACGCGAGCAGAGCGCGCGCGGGCGCGCGTGCGTTGTGCGATACAAATTGACTGTTTGGCTTTGCGGGGTGTGCGGAGCGCCTGATCGGTTTATCGGAACTCCTCCGCCGTTATCTACGGCATTTGTCTTCATTTGCTGCTCCCTTGCCATAAAGGAGGGTTATGGCTTCGGGTGGGGATTAGAAATCCACTGAAACCCATATTATCGCCCGGCGGCTCGCGAGAAATAACGACCGCCTGCACCGTCACCCTCGGTGTTACGGACGATCGGGCGCAATATTTATGCGAAATAAGGCGGTGGTGCGGTAGGGAGCAGGCGGGTTGGGCAGCCATGGATATATGTTCTGCAGAGGGATGATGGTTTTGGGGTGGGTGGCGGGACGAGAAGACCACACTGCAGGAGGATGAGGAGGGGGGTGAGTTGGAACGGGGAGAGGGAGAGACCTGATTATCTCATATTTCCCCGCCGTAATGGCGTGCGCGCTCAATAGGTGTAACTTGATTTCGCACAGGCGGTATACGACGCCGCTTTCTGTGCCAGTGGGTTCGGATACATCTGCAGGCTTTTTTTGTTGTTGGCAGGCGAAAGAATTTGGTGGTGAAACAGTCGTGAGCATACCATCGGCGATTCATCACGCGAGAGCGTGCGCGCCGGACACTTCAGTGCAAAATTGTAAACGAAAAACATTTTTTTGCGTTGGGAATAACCACGCATACATATATACACACACACACACGCGCATACACAGTGATCCACTTATATAGATACTCCATTAAAATAACATGGAGAAATTATTTGAGAAAACAAAATTTTCATTCAAAGCCTCGACACGTCTCCCACCAATCTGGATGCACACCTGTCTACGGTACGGGCACCTTCGCTTTCACCGCGTTCAATTGCCCGTTGAGGAGAAGGAGAGGCATTAGACATCAGCGGGGCATCCACAAACGAATCGCCATCGCGTTAACGTGTTCGAAAAATCCGCAGCATCCAACTCAGGCGTACATTTCCCTTTGTGTGTGTTTTTTTTTAATCTCTCGCGACCACGACATGTCCCGCATCCGAACGCGTTTCGTGTTGTTCTGCCGTACAGTACAGAGGGGATAGTTTGTTTAAGCGAAGGAGGTAGAATAGTAGTCCCTTGGTTGCGCAGGCCCCCGCCGCCGCCACTACCCCCCCCCCCCGTCACCGCCGCGTTAGTCTCTATTCACGCCGTCGCTATGGAGAGTGCCAGGGAAGGGCTCGCTGGGGACTGGCAGGGGTCCTGAGTGGCGCTCGAGGCAAGGCTCGCGAGACTCGGCGAGCTCCGACGCTCTTTTTAGCTCACGGAGCGTGACCCCCCCCCACCCACCCTCCGCACCTCCTCCCCCCTCCCCACCTCCTCCTCTTGCCCCCTTCCCCCCGCTCCGTCCAATGCAGTGGCCTGAGACTGCGGTGCCGGTTGTGTAGATTTTTTCTTCTTCCCATTTTCTATTCGGCATCGGAGAGGCGCTTGGTGGCTCAAATTAACCAGCCCGATTCTTAACGTGTCTGTTTTTTTTGGTATCGATCCCAATATTTTTTTTTACTTAATAACTGACCTGCAGCATTTTACACCTGCCGCTGAAAAAGCCAAATATTTGGTTTATGTCAGAAAATAAACAGAACACTGGAGTGTTGTTGTATATTAATGGATCCTTGGGTTCTTGTACTGGCTGAAATGTCAATTATTTAGTTTTTTTTTCATATCCACAATTCTATCCCGATTGCGTGACGGGCCTTATGCCATGGGACGAAGAAGATATTCAGATCTCCTGGAGAGCGATGCATCACCCCGTGCTGGAAGACATTCTGCAGAAACAGATATCACAGAACTGTTTCTCAAATCCCTTCAGGTGACCCCTCATCCAAAATAAAGTGCAGCACTTTCCCACCCACCCCTGCTAGAGCGACACATTTTCATTGCACGACAGCCAACATTTTCAATAAAAATTGAGAGATGCTTTTTTTTGCAGTCATTTGTGGCCGAGCTAAGACTGGCAAACTCTTGACCAACCTCAGTTTAACCACGGGCACCTGCCTAGATTCGAGCCCAGAATTTGAGCTAAGCGCAGCTCAGAAGCCCTGACCTCTGAGCCACCCAGCCAGTTCGTTTTCCTCGTAATCAATACGATGGGAATGAAAATGAAGCACGTCACTTGAATTCCGTCGCGACGTGCAGCCACGACCGGGCATTGCCATTACGCGATATCCACGAACGCGCGTTCTTGTGCCCTGTCTCGCACACTGTACGTACCCAAATCCTCCCGTAGCCGTGCGGGGGGGGGGGGGACACACGTACAGTAGCTGGGGGGGGGGGGCCCGGCTTGGGAGCGACAGGACAGGTGGGCCCCATGTGTTGGCGCTGGCGTTTGGAGATGAGATGTTGTAACGAGATTCACGTGAGGGGAGAGGCTCCGGTGGATGATGTAGCCCAGCAGAGCGTGGCAACTGATGGCATTTGCATTTGCAATGAGGGAACATGCTGCCAAACGGATTCTGTGGCTGCAGTCGGTCACTTAACCGTTAGCCAGGAGGCCGCACGGACGGGGCATTTAGCCAATTGCTCGCGAGTGGTTTTGACATGCAGAGATTTTTCGTCCGACGTGTATACGTATATATTTTATTTATTTTAAAACTTAGGCCGTCACGAATGTCCACATTGAGAGTTGAAGCATCATAGATGGAGGCCACTTGGTTTGCTGCGTAAGAAGATTATATTCCGTGTCTGCAGATAAAATGGGATTGGCATTGTTAGGTAAAAAAAAGCCAATTAGCAACCCCCAGCTGTTAATACAAAGAGCTGCCTACCTGAGACACAGGTGATTATGGGCACGATGAGAACTGGCACTCGCACTATGTACTTTGAATTAGAATTAACATTCAAATTAGATGCACGTCTGAAAATGCTCAAAACCCGTTTCGCACAGTCGGCAATGACGCAGGGTAAGTGGCACCACAGAGGTTGAAGGGGTTAAGCGGTATCATCAAAATTATTTACATTTTGCACGTTCAAAGTTGGGGACAAAAAAAAAGGGTGTTTTAAATCCAGACTATTTTGCATGCACGCGCGTTCGTAATCTGGGGTCCGCCAAGTCAAAGTACTAAGGCATTGTCCATGACCGGCATGATGAATGTTTACCAAATGTCAGCGTACCCTATTGACTTGGGGGAGCGGCAACTATCAGCCTCCTGGAGCACACGGTGTACCAGCGGTGCGTGACATTACTTTCGCGAGTCCTTGGCACGCGGAATATTTGATTGCGAAAAATTAGTGTCGATGCAATTGGTTTCCATCCACGCATCCTTGCACCTTCGCAACAAACAAAATAAAATGAAAGGGAAAAGGAGGCGCTGTGGGTTTGAGCTGGAAGGCTGGTGGGGTCGAGTCCTCTGCTGAGCCAGAAGCAGCCACCCCTTTGCTCTCTGCCCGTGCATTATTCCCCGAAAATTGACAAGCGGCATTAATACATAAATTACGCCTCCTAACACTCGAACAACGAGGTGTGGCAGTCCAATCTGCCGGTGGACGGATAGCCCGCGCCGGAATACGGAATGACTCCAGCGGAGACATTCGGTGCATTTGTCGCCATCCAAGTCTGCATCGCGAGCTTTGGGCAGCAGATTATCGTGATCGTGAATTGTCAGCTACGATCTTTCCACTGCTGGATGATGAAGGCCACCCAAAGCCATCACCGACATTCGATGCGACAGATATAATTATCTGTGTTCCGCAATGGTAATATGTTGTACCCTTGCACGAGAGCTGTTCATCACCCTCGTCAGCAATGATCTATCCACTGCTGCATGGAGGCTTCCCCACGCTGTCGCCATCTCTCAGTCTTCCAATGCAATGATTTGTCTGGGGCAGGCGCATGAGCTGATTCCATAGGTCTGTCTTTGCGGTGACATTCTCTTGGACGTGTTCCCTCCTTCGGCTGCTACTCTGTCATTAGCCTTGACCATCGGTCATCATCCCATCAAGCCATCGCAACGTGTCCTGCCCAAGTACACTGACTTTCTCAGCATCTATCTGTGTGTGATATTTAATACCATATTTACTTCCTCTATTTTGACAAAATATTTAGGACCTTTTCACTACAGATATTAAATGATGATGAATGGAGAAGATGCTCACGTTTCCATATTATCTTCAAACATATGTTCATTGTGACATCGTATAAGCAATGCTTATTTTACATGTTTTACCAGTTAACCTTCAGCAGCGATGCTGTGCTGGCAGCTTTTTCAGAGAAACATGCTACATTTTTTTCCCGACTTGGAAAGCCAGCAGAATAATGATGCAAAGTAAAAAAAACACGCACACATTGTTTTAAAGCTCCCGCGATATCCCTTTTTCATGCTTGTTTCAATATTAACACAAGGCTGTCCTTGCATGCGTGGATCAAGCAGGTCGATATCTGCGAACACGCAAATGGAGGAGAAGGATGGGGCAGTTTGCCGGCAACCGCTCCTCCCCCTACCTCCCCCCCCCCCCTTTACGAGAGTGGGACAGAGGCTCGCTGCTTGTTGTACAGCACGCGCCTGCCGGAGCACCGTACATGCGCCGCCCAAAAACCGGGGCCCGGGCCGGCCATCGACTGACCCGCTCCGGTGCCACTTGAACTGGCCAACGGAGCAAAGAGTCGTTAGAACGACTTCTAAAGGCCCGAACGAGTCGGTGATTAAATAGTGCCGTTGCAGCTTTCAACGCGAATTAAGCGGATGGGAGTGAACGGCAATGTCGCCACCCCCCCTCCCAACCACCACCACCGCTGCCCTCACCGCCGCCGTGGTTAGCATCAAAGGCTGAGGTCCGGCAACGTTGGCAGGCGCTGTTTAGCGCTAATAATCCGGGCAATTTAATGCCACAGTTTAAAGGGAGGGTGAGATGTCAGCATAGGGGGGGGGGGGGGGGGGTCCGTGGGTGGGATTTTTTTTTTGGCCGGCGAGGGGGGAGGTATGAAAAGGAAAGTCCAGCTGAGTGGGTGGCCTCGCAGTCACTCTGAGCAATTCTGAAAATAAAAAATGTACCGAAGCTCGCTCACTCGCTCGCTCGCCCGCCCGCCCCGCGCACAGCGTTTGATGCCACATTGGCAGCTTTGAGTGCGGTTCAAATTGCCGAGCGAGCGTGTTTTGGTGCGCCACGTCCGCCAACGCATTATTATTTTTTAGTTACGCGTTCTCCTGTTTCGTTTATCTTTTTTTTCTCTTCGGTGGTGGGTGGGTGAGTGGGTGGGGGAAGGGTTTCACGTGGAAATGTTTTTTTTAAGTGTTGCTTATTCCTGCATTTTGATTCGAAATCCTCCAGCGCCGCGTTTGGGTCACAACAACGGGGGCCTCGCTACACCAACCCCCAACCCACCCCGCCACCCACCCGTGTCACCAGAGGCGTGTGGCTGGCGCCGCTAACATCACCTCGCCCCGCTGTGTCGCAGGTGAACCCCCCCCCCCCCCCCCTCGGGACGAGGTGGTGGAATAACCGCAGACATAGTCCCCAAAGCGTCCCCTGAAAAACCGGAGCATTTTCCCGTCACTACCCCCCCCCCACGTCTCGTCTCGCGGCTGCTCGTGTGCGATGAAGATGCACGCATACATATACGCGCGTGCGTGTACCGTACATGTATTAAAGAAAGTGTCGTTGAGGTTTTTTTTTGTTTCCCCCCGGTTCTTTTAGTTTTTATTGTTTTGCGTACGAGATGGGTTTTGTTTTTTCCCAACTCAAGTTTATTGCAGAAAGTATGGTTTTCTTGTTTTTTGTTTGTTTTCAAAATGTAGAACTTTAAACAAAAAATGTGCACAAGATGGATATAAGCACACCCCATTGGGAACTAGGCCAGCTGCGCTTATATTCAAGTGGTGTGCTTATATCAGAAGTTTATGTTTGCCTTCGCCCCCACCAGCACAATGTAAGGATGCATTGCTTTAATCGGAACTGCTGCTTGTATACAGCTTCAACTGTTTGTAAGATGTTGGCGAGTGACGTTCCGTTTGCGCTGTCGAATAATGACAAATGAATCTGAATTGGGGGCAGAGCAGTGGCTACCGTGGTTCACGCAGTGCCCTATGACCCCTGACACCCCCAGTTCGATTCCCCACCACGGCCATCGTCGGGTGCCAAGTGATATCTAAACCTGGTCCTTGATGACCTTAACTTCACAAACCAGCGCGGTGAAGTATGGTCAAACAACCCCCATACACCGAAACGAGATGGGGAGACCTCCGCCGGGCATTGAATTGGCACAGGCATAGACGCACGTGCTATTCAAGCACAGACTTATACGTGCGTTCCATGTGTCTGTTTCTCAATGTTTGCATACCAAGTCTTTCCGACCGATGAAACCCAGTTGCGTGAAAAGCGGAATGCATAGATGCGAGCATTACAGGAAGGCCGAGCACAGCTCTCCCAGGTACATTCTGACTGACTGTCAGCGGCTTCTTCTTTATTGATGCTAACAAACGGTAGTGAAAAACTTGGTGGGTTGACTGGCATGTCGTGGGATAGTGATGGTGCGTTAAGAGATGCAAGGTAGTGGCGATGGAGTTAGATGGAGGCTCAGGAGTTCAGGGTGTGATGCGATACTTGGTGCATGTACCACTGGCGAGGTCCCCCGCTGAATGGAAGCACATTGTGGGGCGTAGTAGTAGTACTCTAAAAGCCTCGATCGACCCTTGCCAGAGCTTATGCAGCTATGGTGAAGTATGGTGGAGGGACCTGGCAGCAAGTGAAGCCATGCTGTGGTTCAACAGAGAAGGGCTTTCTATTTAGCATGGTTCAATTACGGATCCGAATCGGTTGTGTCACAAATGAATGGCCATAAGCGACTGGTCTAAGGCAATCAACCCCAGTGCAAAGTCAAGTGGACTTCCCGTAAATCCTTTGTGGACTATGATCGAACAACACATTCCCAATGAGTTGGTCATATCCTGCGATTTCTCAATATCATTACAAAACTAACATGAAACAGGTTTGTCCTGAAGTTCTGAACATTGACATTGACAACTCGTTTCTTTGAGTGGCGCAATCTTGATTGGGTAGTTGTAGTTGGCTCTGCACCAAAGGAGGTGTCATTTAAAATAATGACGCCAATTAGTTACACAGGAAAGCCTCGCCAACTCTCAGCGCAAAAAAAGTTTTTAGGAAGGTCCTGCATTGGAATGTTTGACAAATACAATTAACGAGTGTTTGGTTTTGTGTGGGAGGAAGCTGCGGTGGGTAGGAGATGTTAACTACCTCGCCTGGTATACGGAGGTCGTGGGTTCAATCTCGACCCTGTATATTTGGAGTTTGCATGTTCTCTCCGTGGTCGCGTGGGTTTCTACTCCATGTCCTCCGGGTTTTCCCTCCACGTTTAGAAGCAACATGAGTGTAGAGTATTTGGCTGCTATGAATGTCCGCGTGATTAGCCATTTCGTTGAGCTATTATTTGTGATAGCGAGGTCGCTTCTGAAAATATCTACATAGCTCAGGGGGCCTTACCTAGTCAAAAACAATCTTTTTAGTTTGAAACCCAAGCACCCAGATAAAACCCAATGTGCATGTCAGGGAGTGACACTCAGCACTGCCATCTACTGATCTTCCGCAGGCCTACGCCTACAACACCTGGCAAGCCCTGGTAGTTACTCATCCCAGTACTATACAGAGTTGACACAGTTGACGAATTGGTTGAGTTCTCATTTGCGCCTATGCACCACTGCCAATGCGGTATTTTTCTCCGTTCATACGGCTGATGTAATCGATGCAGAGTAACAACAACAATTTCACATTCAGGTGGTCAAGCCAGACTAACCGCGTCAGGAGTAGCGGAGTAGTGTAACGCTGTGATGTCTCCTTCCTATTTGCGGATTGGGTATTGCGTCGTTATACGTCGTGTGGACTGTTCTGGAGGACCACAGTCGCACACCACTGGAGAGTTTTTAATTTTCAATTTGTGCATCAGGTATCCGCATGTGCTGCCATGGTTTGTGCGGATGCCAATACGGTATCCCACATTTTGTTGTTCAATTGCTGTCCAGGCTCAATGCTGCTTGGCTTCCGAGATAACAAGATTGGTTGCATTGACGGTGATGTGGTCAAAGGTGAAAATTAAGTGGATGGAACAGATATTTTTTTCCATGCTACTGCATACAAGTACAGTACCTACGATCACATCACCCGCATAACGCCTGATCTCGTAAGATTCCCGGAAGCTACAGTGAGGGAAAAAAGTATTTGATCCCCTGCTGATTTTGTACGTTTGCACACTGACAAAGAAATGATCAGTCTATAATTTTAATAGTAGGTTTATTTGAACAGTGAGAGACAGAATAACAACAAAAAAATCCAGAAAAACGCATGTCAAAAATGTTATAAATTGATTTGCATTTTAATGAGGGAAAAAAGTATTTGACCCCCTCTCAATCAGAAATATTTCTGGCTCCCAGGTGTCTTTTATACAGGTAACGAGCTGAGATTAGGAGCACACTCTTAAAGGAAGGGCTCCAAATCTCAGCTTGTTACCTGTATAAAAGACACCTGTCCACAGAAGCAATCAATCAATCAGACTCCAAACTCTCCACCATGGCCAAGACCAAAGAGCTCTCCAAGTATGTCAGGGACAAGATTGTAGACCTACACAAGGATGGAATGGGCTACAAGACCATTGCCAAGCAGCTTGGTGAGAAGGTGACAACAGTTGGTGCGATTATTCGCAAATGTGAGAAAAACAAAAGAACTGTCAATCTCCCTCGGCCTGGGGCTCCATGCAAGATCTCACCTCGTGGAGTTGCAATGATCATGAGAACGGTGAGGAATCAGCCCAGAACTACACGGGAGGATATTGTCAATGATCTCAAGGCAGCTGGGACCATAGTCACCGAGAAAACAATTGGTAACACACTACGCCGTGAAGGACTGAAATCCTGCAGCGCCTGCAAGGTCCCCCTGCTCAAGAAAGCACATATACATGCCCGTCTTAAGTTTGCCAATGAACATCTGAATGATTCAGAGGACAACTGGGTGAAAGTGTTGTGGTCTGATGAGACCAATATGGAGCTCTTTGGCATCAACTCAACTCGCCGTGTTTGGAGGAGGGATGCTGCCTATGACCCCAAAAACACCATCCCCACCGTAAAAAATGGAGGTGGAAACATTATGCTTTGGGGGTGTTTTTCTGCTAAGGGGACAGGACAACTTCACCGCATCAAAGGGACGATGGACGGGGCCATGCACCGTCAAATCTTGGGTGAGAACCTTCTTCCCTCAGCCAGAGCATTGAAAATGGGTCGTGGATGGGTATTCCAGCATGGAAATGACCCAAAACACACGGCCAAGGCAACAAAGGAGTGGCTCAAGAAGAAGCACATTAAGGTCCTGGAGTGGCCTAGCCAGTCTCCAGACCTTAATCCCATAGAAAATCTGTGGAGGGAACTGAAGGTTCGAGTTGCCAAACGTCAGCCTCGAAACCTTAATGACTTGGAGAAGATCTGCAAAGAGGAGTGGGACAAAATCCCTCCTGAGATGTGTGCAAACCTGGTGGCCAACTGCAAGAAACGTCTGACCTCTGTGATTGCCAACAAGGGTTTTGCCACCAATTACTAAGTCATGTTTTTCAGAGGGGTCAAATACTTATTTCCCTCATTAAAATGCAAATCAATTTATAACATTTTTGACATGCGTTTTTTTGGATTTGTGCTGTTGTTATTCTGTCTCTCACTGTTCAAAAAAACCTACCATTAAAATTATAGACTGATCATTTCTTTGTCAGTGGGCAAACGTACAAAATCAGCAGGGGATCAAATACTTTTTTCCCTCACTGTAAGCGAGTTGAACTTGGGTAGTTATTGGGTGGGTGACCACTCACTATTGTTATAGGTGGCTGTAGGGCTGTTAGGTGGTGCTCGTCAGAGGGCAGCCCAACAAAGTTCATTGTTGTAGTGCACTTCTATGCTCCCTGCCCTTTACCAACCCACGGTAACCAGCGTGTCGTGATATATGGGCTACCCCACCACCACCACAATCTGCACCGTGTGGGGATGACCCTCAGCCAGCAGCGGACTGACACAAGGGCAGCACGTGTGCGTACAAGGCATGCACTGGCACCTCTGGACACAGGGGGCCTTCTATTCACTATGTTCCACCACCCCCCCCCCCCCCCCCTTTAGAGACGTGGCACGCTCAATGTTAAAACACCTCGTCGTTCGCACCGGCCGCCGTGGCTGGTGTGGCTGGGATGGGGCGCGGGGGTGTGGGGGCATTCAATTTGAGGTGACCGTGTTGTACACGGGTGACGCTGGGAATTGAATTCCCTCTGCGTGACGGCACTATCAAGTGTGAATCCCATTAAAGGGCTCATGGTCCCGTTATCGAGTCTGATGAAGGGTCTTATTAGACTATCCCGGCATCTTGGTCGGTGTCATTTATAGTCTTTTATTTTATGTGTCCGCCGTGCAGTTGCCGAAGAAAGATTTTCTCGCATTTCACTTCCCTTTGAAGTGTAATAGCACCCTGACAGATACATGCATTTTTTTGCGGATATTAACAACGCAAGTGTACTAGAAACTTGGGAAGCGATTTTTTATTTAGAGTTTTGGCAGCTCCACATTTTTGTGTACAGACGACGTTTTAATAATTTACGTAAATTTGTAAAGAAATATTTTATTTTACATTGAAATTTCAGTTTTTTTATCGTTTTATTAATTTGCAAAAAATAGTCTGCACTGCAAAGGCCATGACTATCAGGGCTTTGTAAAAAAATGTTTTCTTCCAAACTCTATATTATCATTTATTTTTATTCCCCTCTGGCATAATTAATTTTACAACGTGCCACTTCAGAGAAATATTGCGTTGTGGAAATGTTTTTCTTCATCTTCTTCTTCTTCTTTCTTTCTTTCTTTCC
The DNA here is from genome assembly GCF_048934315.1 of Petromyzon marinus. Taxonomy (NCBI): domain Eukaryota; kingdom Metazoa; phylum Chordata; class Hyperoartia; order Petromyzontiformes; family Petromyzontidae; genus Petromyzon; species Petromyzon marinus. Next base: position 4,473,289 of record NC_133677.1, read on the forward strand.
AAAACGACGCCCGAACTCGGCTTAAAACCGTAAATCGGTGAAATAAGTGCGGCACACTTTTTTGCAGAAGAACGTTTTAATTGCTTGGAACAACTCCTCAAAGTGGTCCGCAAAATAACGAGGTTAATGCGAGTGAAGAGAAAATGTGCAAATTATTTTAAACTGGTGTGGGGGGGGGGGGTCTCAAAGCTCGTGTTAAAGCAATAAGACGTGCGCGGCATAAAACGGCGCCGTATATCAGGCTGTTATTGTCAGAAATGCAGCTGCATTGCATTTTTATGAATCGCGCTTTAGCGGCGATGGTTTTATTGGAGCGGTTGTTCCGTGAATGCGTTGCGGAGAGGCATCCACCCGAAACGACGCTTCCCCGAAGAAGAACCAAACACTAATGTGTGGCAGCCGTAGCCTCCCCCCCCCCCACCTCTTTGCCCACCCTCCTCCCCCCTCCACCCTCAAGGCTCACACTCAGCCCTCCTCCTTCCTTCACAGCCTCGTGGTCACGAGCACAGTCCATCATTTATCCAGCGCAACGACATGGGTATGGAGTCATTTTATTAAAATATGATGGCAGTCGTTGAGCTTCATGCTCTGGCGAAATTGGCCGTCATAAATTTGTAATGGGCCCACGTTGTAGTGATCCTCATCCCTTGCACAAAAAAAAACGCATATTCCACTTGCAAAGGCAGGCGACCGATGCACAAGGATCCGTGGCAGTTAAGAGAATGGCTCTCGCCTGCCTCACTTGAACTCTCTCTTGACATTTTCATAGGGTTGTGACGTGGCTGCGACCATAAAATAAGTTTAACAGCCGTTCGAGTTTCGCCACGCTAAAGTTATCGCGCATTATGAATGCTAAACTCCCCCCCCCCCGCCCCCCCCCCCCCCATTCGCAAAGGCAAATGCATTCTTCAAACATTAAATGTCACCGAGATTCTTTTAAACTCATTTATTGTGCAAGGTTGTTGCATTGACATTTTTTTTTGTTAAGGAACGTAAAGCCAATCGATGCGCGCCTTTCGTTTTAATGCCGCGGCAAAGTTACACAATGACGTCGCCTGTCAAAATAAGCTCCTTTAGCCACATGGCCAGTGTCTACGAGCGGCAGCCTGGTCTTCCCTGGAAATGTGCTCTGCGGCATCCCAATTAATTAATTTAGATCACATTTGCTACACAAGGGGCAACACTGTGTGGGCATAATGTAGCAGCAGCAGCTGGACACTAAAGTTAATAAAAGCCCCTTACATACAATGTACACTCGGATTAATACCCCCATGAATATCCGTTACAGACTGTTGGGGAAAGTGCTGCGTTTACGAGCACCTACGAAGACTGCTACGGGACACAAGAGCGGATGGTGTGTTCGGTGTCTTGCCTGGCCACCTTTGTTTCTTCAGGACCTATGTTGACACACGCACAGGCATACAGGACTATGGTTGATGTACGTTGAACTTCCTTCCTACCGTACATAGCCAGCGGTGCTAATCGGAGATGCGGGAAATCACTTCAGGCTAAATCATCCTAGCAGAGACCCAATTACATGCTCTGATACCACTTACAACTGATGATCTCTGTGGTTGGGAAGTAAACTCGGATCACCAGGCTCGTAGTGCAATATGCTACCCACTGTGCGACCACTCCCAACGCATCCGCTTTCGAATTAATGGAGCCAGCTGCATACAAATGGTAGCTGTTTCTGCATCCGTAAGTATCTTCTCAGTCAGTTATCGTATTTCTTTCCATTATTTCTGGATGGGTATGAGCAACAAAGTCATATTCATTTAATGTTCGGCAGCATTATCACTTAGACATTGTGTAGGGAATATTCAAGGTAAAGAAAGGAAGTCTATACTAATGCAATCATGCTGCTAATTACGTAAATGTGTGTACAGCATATATGTACAGACACATATATTAAAGGCGAAAACAAGCGGCAGTGGCGTTTTATCTGCTCTGTATGATAATAAATACACCATGAGTAATATTGTGCATTATTTTGAACTTCTTTTGCACCGCACGTAGTAATGTGTATAAAGCGAATTGCTATGAAAAAAATATCACTTTCAGCAATTGTTTAATTCACAGCGCTTTGTCAAACCAGTGCTGGATGAATGCCTCTCCACTTCTTCATGTCGGACACAGGGGAGGTTTGACCATACTTCACCATACTCGTGAGAGCGATGGAGAAGGGGGGGGGGGCGAGACCTAGTTCAGATGTCACTCGTGTTACCCATACCCGGGACTCGAACTCAGGTGGCAGGCTTCATGGTGCCGTGCGCTAGCCACTGTGCCACTGCTTTTCCTCTGGGAGAAACGTATCGCTTAATATATAGCTGTAATCATAATCGGGCTGCGTTCATAGGATACTGATTGAATTAATTAATTTATGGTATATGCCTACTGGAGGGGGGGGGGGGGTGCAGGCTATAGCTGTCCGCCCCCCCCCCCTCTCAGTGATGGTTCATCATCATCATCAGGCATGATCAATCCATTGTTGGATGAAGATCAAGTCCTTGCCATAACTCATTGTCCTATGATGCAGTAAGCCATCGAGCACCTGCACAAGAGCATATTTCGTCACTCTATCTTCATGGTGGATGTTCTCTCTGGCATGTTCCTTCCTTTTGGCTGCTTTCCGATGTTAGTTGACCTCCAGCATGTCTTGACGAGACCCCCTCACTTCGTTTTATCTACGGTTCACGATAGTCACCCCCCATGTGTTTTGGTATGCATTAAACCATCACAATGTCCAAAATACCTGATACACCTGCAAATAAGCCTGGGAAATGCAACCGTGACGTGCTTCAAGTAAAATTTCCAAAGTCTCGCGTCCTCCCCTTGCGGCCTTTTCTCTGGTCTTGCATTATCACCCTGCGTGTCGGAGGTCTCGGAGTTTCCACAATCTGTTGCCGTGCGTTGCAAACAAAAAATTGAGCGTGCGGGTTATAAAGTGTTGGGTGCGCGGCAAACTCTTACAGTCTCTTCAACAAATAAACACCCCCTGGTTCTCACAATACCATCCCTGTCCCTAGCTCCTCACACTCCCCCAACCAACAAGAAGGGCATCAATAAAGTGCGGCGTTCTCCTGTCTTAGCCCCGTGGTTTAAATCCCCCACACGTTTGTCAATGTGTGATTTTTGTTGCCGGTGGAGCCGAGATATATATTTTTTATGGGGAGAGGAAGTTTTTGCGGTTAGCAGGCCGCGCCTATGAACCCAGCGACCTTAGGTTGGTTCCCGCTCACGGCCAACACCAGTGACGATTATTTGAACCGGTCCTGCCCCCCTTCCCCCCGGTCGACTCGGCCTCAAATGAGTACCTGGTGCTGTGGGTAAGCATCGCCACTGGGGAGACAAAGTCGGCCGGGCGTGGTGCTGGCTATCCACCCCCTCGTGTGCTGTATCAGCCTTTATAGGTGCTCGCTCACAGTGTTTGCCCAAAAAGTATGTTAAGGCTATACGGGGGGGGGGGGAGTCTTTGTCTTGTTGTTGGTGGAGCCAATATATTTTGAATTTAGTTTTATATTTTTTAAAAATTTTACCCAGTTTCAGTCTTTCCCCCGGAGCGCTCTGAATCTCCGAACCTCTTTTGTTTCACTGCGAATGCGACTGTAATTGTTGTCATTTCCCCAATGGGGGTACAAAAAAATGGCCCCCCTTTTCCTCTGTGGCCAAACAAAATACCAATGAGCCGAAAACATGTGGGCCAATTAAGATATGGATGAGAGTATGCCGCGCTTCTCTGGAAAGGTCAATAGATATCCGACTTGTTCTCATTTTCATGCACATTAGTCATATTTTCAACATTTGATTTTAAATAGTTTGCCAGCACATGGGTTTTGTCGTATCTGACTTATTTTACGTCTCTTAAAGTGGTCTTGCCGTGGTATTTTGACCGTCGCCCGCGATTCTCTGCAATAGCGCCATGCTCCGAGCTAAATTCAACAAAAGTGCGCGGAGACTTACTTTGCAATCTAATCGTTAAGATGCCATCGTGAAGGCCGCGCAAAGCAGACCCCGACACCAGCAAGCCTTTTGTAGAACATCGCACACACATCCACGGCATTATTATGCCCCGGGTTGACTGAATAAATGCTCATGCAAATTTTCTCCGAGACCGATACTCAATCATAAATTGGTCATTCTGCAAAAAACAGCCCCGAGCAAGGAATTAGCCCGGGCGAGAGAGGAAGAGCGCGCGGACGCGGCCCGCATCTACGAATGTGGCGCGCGATCGGCGTGTTTACACGCACGGTGGGAGAACTGGGGGCCCCGTGTGCCCACGCGCGTGCGAGTGTGTTCGTGCGTGTGTATATGAGGGGTGTAGTAGTGCAACGGTGAGCGAGGTGCGCTACGAACCCGGCGTCCAGAGCTCGATTCCCTGCTCGCGCCCAACGCCAGTGACGATCATCTGAACCGGTCCTTGGCCTCTCGTGGGTCTACTCAGCCTCAAACCTGTACCTGGTCCGGTGTGTAAACATCGCCACTGGGGACACAAAGGTGGCCGTGCGTGGTGCTGGTCACCGGCCCCCTCGTGTGCCACGCCACCCTTCATAGGTGCTCGCTAACGGTATTTGCCCAACAGTCTGTTAAGGTTATAACGGGGAACCTTTGTCATTGTCCGTGTACATGTGGCACGCAAGCAAACGCGCGTGTACGCAGGCACACGCGCGTGCGCGTGCACACATACGCACGCACGCGCGCGCGGGGAACCTGTCGGCTGTGATTAGCTCTCCATGACGCAAATTCCCACCACGAGGCAGGCGCCCGTCATTCTGACTTCCCGACACAACGTACATCAAGACCAATTATGATCCCTACATTTAATGGCGTACCCTCCTCGGCTCCCCTTGCCCCGGGCGCTCCAAATTGCATATAATTTGAAATCTTCGGGGTCTTAATTAAACTTTAAAAAAAAAATCTCCCGACGTGAGCGGCAACGGGCCCCTGTGCGAACGGGGCGAGCGAGCCCCTAATGAACCCGCGCGGCCCACTCGTTTCACGCAGCTAATTATTCAGAAGAGGAGGCTAGGCTCACTCACCCGGGAGTTTATAAAGTGCCACCTTTTTTTTTGCTGTTTGTCCCCCCCCCCCCCCCGTTCTCACGTAGCTATTTATTTCATTATTTTTTTTTGGGGGGGGGGGTTTGTTACTCCCGCCGCAGACTGTCACGATGCGCCGATGCCGTTGCCGCGGCCGACGCGGCCGTGACGAACGGCTCCTCTGACGGTGAGAGGCCATATTATCTCGTCTCCCTTTTGAGTTGGGGGCTCTTTCTCGAGCGGAAAGTTTGCGCGCGACGGGTCCCGTTGTCGTGCGCGAGACGTTCGAGTGATGCGGCGACAAGAAAAAAAACGAAAAAGAGTTGTGGCAAGCTCTTTAGTATTCCAAAGGCCTCCCTGTCACATTATGTAAATTGCATTAGAAGAATTGACTGGAATATTAAAAAAAACACCTTCCGTAATGAGCCCCGCCGTTTATTTAATTTATATGTTAATAATTAGCTATTTTCCGCCAGTGTATGTCGGAGCTGACAGGTTGTTTCAGACGATGATGATAGTGCTTTTGACGGGCGGCGTTCAAGAGGGGATTGACTCTGGAATTAACAATGCCGTTGCATTATTAATTTACTCGCTGCGCATCGCTAATAATGAGATGGGAGATAAAGTGCGCGCACGCTGTTGGCTTGGTTGTACGAAATAATGAAAGAATAATCGATTCTATTATACATCACCTACCCCCCCACACCCTTTCCCCATCACCATGCTTCTGCAGAAATGTCAAAATATTTGTTTCATTTTTTACTTATTCTTCTTTTAGCATTCCTCCTCCAACCGTCTCCATTCCACGAGCAGGTGGGAAAAACTGCATCACGAGCCGTGCCAAAGAGAATTTGCTAAAAGTCAACCCTGAATTAATGAGGCAATCATAAATGTTCCAAAACATTACGTGCAATAAACCAAGTGTTAAAACATCATTCGCTTTGCCGTTCCCATTCCTCGTGCATCAGGACGCATTACCCGAGCACTTCAAGGGAGCAAGGGTCCGGTTTGTCAACTTTGCACTTTTCATGAATAAAAATAGTGACGTCGAAGAATAACACGATGTAACACTATTTTTGTTCCTGGGTAGTAAGTGTTATTTCGAAATTGCTTATGCCTAAAAAGTATTTAAAAAAATGGGTATTATTCCCCACAAACTTTGCTTTCGTGACCAGGACAGTGATATTTTGAAATGTACCTCTTTTCAATGATAAAACGGGCGAATTTGTGTCTTTTCGTTCACGTAAAGTCAGAAAAAACAATAACATATTAATCAAAATTACATGTATTAATGCTAAAGTAATACAAAAATGACTACAAAAAATTTATAAGTTAGTAGTGTTTCGAAATGTACGATTATACTGTAAAGCACTTTCACGAATCAACCCCCAAAAGTAGTCTCCCATCATGTTCTCGTTATATTGTCCTTGGTAGCGGCGTTCAAAGTCCAGTATATCCTGGTGGAAGCACTCGCCTTGCTCCTCCGAGTACACTCCCATGTTCTCCTTGAATGTATCAAGATGAGCATCAAGGATATGGACTTTGAGGGACATCCTACAGCCTATTGTGCCGTAGTTCACCAGAGTCTCATCCAGCTCCACATAGTTTTCGACCTTGTGATTGCCCAGGAAGTCACGAACCACTGCGACAAAGCTGTCCCAAGCCGCTTTCTCCTTACTAGAGAGCTTCTTGGGAAATTCAAGAAGCTCTCTTCTTGACACTGACACCATCTCAGAAAAATGCAGAAATTTATCCATTTAGGCAGCTGGAACTACACTGAACTGGTGGGCTTAAGGCCCCTGTATTTATACTACTATTTATATTACTGGAAAGTTCTAGAATGTTTTAGAAGTTACTCCAAGTTTACTCAGCACTGAATCTACCTGGAATGTTCTGGAACATATGTACATTTCAAAATATCAATGTTCTGGTCACAAAAGCAAAGTTTGTGGGTAACAATTGCCATTTTCTGTATTTTTGAGGCATACGCAATTAGGAAATAATACTTACTACCCAGGAACAAAATAAATCATTGTTACACAGTGTAATCTCCGTCGGAATATTCTCATTTCGCCGACGGATTCCTTCCCCCGATTTATTCCAACGTGCACACGATGATGAACGATTCGGGCTGTAAGACAAACAACGCGCGGGCGATGCATTTTTAAACGCGGACGCAAGCGGCGGCGTGCGACGGGGTTGTTTTTTTTTATTGTTTCTCTGCTACTCTTGCCGAAACGGTTTTTTTTCTAAATAGAGCGGCAAGGCTGCGTTGTCACGATCAAACACTCCTGAATGTCCGTGGTCCCGCCACGTGCTCGGTTTTGAACGTAAGAGGGGGGGGCTCCGATTTTTTATTTTATTTTATTCGCAAGTGGAACGGATGCTTTCCAAACCCAGAGAGACGTCAAGAAGTGTGTGGGGGGGGGGTGGGGTGCCTGCTGACAGTATTGCTCCTGGCAGCACGGTGATCTTGTTGAGAGTGCAGGGGCCTGTAGTGCGTGGTGAGCGAAAAATTCATTATTTAGGAATTGTGTCTGCAAGGCTGAAAAGGGACTCCATGAAAGTTTGTGCCCGATGGGCAGCCTGTTTCATATTTCATTTAGGAGACGGTGAAGAAACACAAAAGGAAAACTCATAAATGAGTAAAATTTGTGTGTCTGTGTTATCGTAGTCCATATCATCATAACTTGGGTATTTAAGTGTCGAGAAATCAATGAGGGTAACACGTCTGGGCCTGGCTGAAATGATAGAAGGTAAAGTTAGTAAGTGCTGGCAAGCCAGCGACTGGTAATAATGATGATGATGAATAATAATACAAATCTTGATTTGAAGCTTTCGTGACTGCAGGAATCCATACTCTTTGGTTCTTTCGGTGGAAAAAATAATAGATCACTATTATTGTTTATACCTTCGTGACTTTACCGAAATAACCAAAGAGTAATAATACAAATGTCTCAATCCACAAAGCTAAACTTCACAATCTCCAAATTACATGTTTTTGGAGTACGCTGAGTCGAAATATATTTCACTTGATTAATATAGCTTGGCAAAAATGGGATGCATTGATTAGTAAACGTGTGCTATTGATGAGCCATTGGACCTTTCGACCGAGCACGGGGGGGGGGGGACACTTGAGATTTTTCTACCTTCTACGTGCATGATCTCGGATGCCTCGTGTCACATTGCATTGAAAATTGTGAAGTGACATTTTTTTTTTACCATAATAAATAAGGTTCCTATTAAATCCTAAAAGGGAAAATATAAATTGTGAAGCAGATGATGGGGATGGAGGCTCAGTGATGGTTCACTCGGCATTATCCAGAGAGCGTGACGCAGCCGTTAGCAAAGATAATAAAACGCTTGGATGATTTTTTTAAGAAATATTGAACATAGGTCAAGGGAGGTGAATATAACACTGTACTCTGGTTAAGCCTCATTGACAGCATTGCGTGCAGTTCTTTGCCCTGTAATTCACAGATGATGCAGATTCCTCCGGAAAGACAGAGAGATGGCCAAATGAAATAGTCACTTTTTTTGTGACGTAATTATTTTGAGACAGACACATTTTACGGTTCCCGATGATACCTCAGGGAAAAGCATTTATACCTTTTTTTCTAAACAGTTTCTAATGGAATGGAACGAATCCAAGAGGACGTATAACCGGAGAGATGGAGCAATACAATCTCTTTCAGTGAAGGTGCTCAGTCGATTATTTCATTGCACAGGATCACGAGAGGTGGCTTTGGGAGGCATTCATCCAGCAGTCGATTGACCATGGCTGGTGACGACACATTTTTTTTACTCAATGAAGAATATTCCGGACATGTGCCGACATCCAAACCGCTCTAAATCTGCCACGATCTCGAGATATTTTGGAATTTAAGCAAGATTTTGAGCCTGGTTAGTACTACCACTGTACTTGGATGGCTGACTCCCGAGTGCTGGCCAGGTGTTGTAGGCGGGAGGCTGCGAGGCGCGGCCAGAAGGTGGCACGTCAATGAGTGTCACGCCTCGTACGTGTGCTCAATTTTCTCCGGGGCTCTCCGATTTCCTGCTGCCAAAAAGTCAAACCCAAATGGTATTGGCCAAAAATCTAAATGTAGCAGTACCCTCCTGATTAACAAAAAGTAAAAAAAAAAGGACTGCCGACACGGTGAGGCTTTCCTCGGTAAATAATTGGCATTGTTGTAACAAACAAAAAAAAATCGTAGCCATTATTATTTATGCACATGTTGTGTGGAAGCGAACACCCACAGGAAAGATAAAACCAGCACCGTTGAACATTTCCAGAAATGTGAAATGAAACGGCGGCTTTGTGGTCAATATAGATTGAGCAGCAACACTAAAGAGGAATTCACGTGGGGTAAATGTAATCGTGTGTTAATTTCACGTCGAGCCCTTTAAAGAGAGAAAAAACGCATTTAGTGTCACTCCAAGTGAGGAGACTGCGGGCTGTGTGCCTGTAGATATCGATCTACGCTCGGAGATGCTTGATGGGCTGAATGGTCTTTATTTCTCCTGCAATGTCTGTGTGTCTCTCCGTTACCCGGATTGCACCTGGGCATTGGGTTACAAGGCCTGCCTGAGAGGACACCCAAAGGGGCATTGTCTGTGCCCCATATGCATTGAATATCATACAATGTGGCGTAGATTTTTGTAATGGAATCACATTGCTGGAAGGATGATTATTGCGGTGTTATTGAGCAGACAGACTCGTTGGTGATTCTGCCATGCTGAAAGTGAACGCAATTAATTTGTGCATTATATTATTCTAGCATTCAAACAACACATTCATCAATGATACAATGGGCGAGATTTTGGGCAATGGCCATTCTGCATAGCACTTAAACATTAAGGATAATTGCCTGAGACGTTGCCTGTTATATGAGTTTCCTTTGAATGCCACATTGTTATTGACGAATTTGTTGAGCGTGCATTGTTAGTTGTGCTTGTGTACCACTACCAACGTAGCAGCATCACCAAATTATTTCTTACATTATTACAGCGCAGGATCTTGAGAGGTGGTGGAGGCTTGTCGAGGCCTTCATCCAGCAGCAGATTGACCACGGCTGATGACAATGATAATTAAAAAGTGCAATTATCTCATTGTCTGCTGTAACCATTATTTCATGACAACGCTTTTTTTTTGTCAGTGTCGTATTACATTTTTTTATGATAGTCTACCTTAGTCGAATGTTGCCATACAATCAATTAATTTCAGATACAGAATGTTCCTTTCAAAGAAATGATGCACGGGGTGTAAAACCATCTGGCGAAGTCGCAGAATTTTTTGCGAGATTCTTATTTGAAGTCGCCAATCCTCTGCTCACCGAGGGGTTAAGAGAGGAACGCTATGCGATGCCTGCCGCTGCTGGCTAATGTTACGTACGTGTGAATGGGAGAGCTGTGGGAATGGGTGCGGATCTGCTGACTAGGGTTTGTTTCACGTGTCCATCTTCGGATCATCCGTCCCCTCCCCCAGGCTAGAGCGATCGAGGGCATGAATGAGATGCGCGCCGCGAGAGTGTGAGAATGTGAGGTTACTCCCACCGCTAGCGTGGGTCCCTTTGCAAAAAAAAACAACCAACCTATAAACAATTATATTACCAGGTAGGGCCCACTGAGATATATATATATCACTTTTTCAGACGCGACCTGGCCAAAGATGACAGCTCAACAAAGTGGTGTATCATGTGGAAGTGAATAGTAGCAGTCATATACTCTAAACCCATATTTTTAAATGGGGAGGATAAAACCTGACCACACAGGGAGAACATGCAAACTCAAAATATAACAGGAGTCAGAGTGGGGATCGAACCCACACCTCCTCCATACCAGGCGAGAGAGTTAACATCATCGCCGCCCCTTGCAGACGTGCCCAACCGACTCCATGTCCATCACTGGGTTAACAACTTGTACACGTGCCACAAATTCCCCTTGTTTGACCATACTTCACCATACTCTTTGTTTTTTTTTTGTAAAGTCACGTAGGTAAAAAATAGAATAAATGAAAACAACTAAATTAAATCACGACGTTTCGGAGGCAACACAAGCTTCCTTCATCACCAGACTGGTCAGTGTGGGTTGGTTAAGGGGTGGGTAGTGGGAGGTTCAGGGACACAGCAGTACCAGTTCCGATATCACTCGCCACTGATGATAGCCTCTGCCGTGCATCGAACTTGGCTCGGCGGATTCAGAGTGCAATTCGCGAACCTAACCACTGCACCACCACTCCACCCAACGTTGGACAAACGTTGGTAACAGCACGTTGGTAATCGCACCTTCCTGCTTTCATACGGTGCAGTGCCACCTTCCCCACTCCTGTTTGCGCTGTCACCACCATTACGCACGCATTGGGTACATGTGCACGCAGTTTTTTTTATGCATGAGGTCCGCATGCATTTTGAAAGGCGGAATGTGCGCAGTTCCGTTTCACGTGCGCGCGTGTAAACTACGCTGCGTCGTGCACATGCAAATGCATTCGTGATCAGAGTCTTTCTGTCGCTTGTTCTTGGGGGCACTTTATGGTGCCCACTTGCCTCTCATGTTCGCTTAAAATTTAATGGCTGCTCGTAAGCGACCGCGTGTCTGATGTCGCTTTTTTTTACCGACGAGCACTTTTTCGAACGTGGGGAAATGTATCAGCGGAATCATCGTCGTCGTCGTCATCATCGGCCACGGTCAATCCACCGCTGGATGAGGGTCTCACTCAAGCCGCAATCACCTCTCACGATCCTGCGATGTTGATAATCCACCCAGCGCCTGTAACACGCACTGATTTCATCGCTCCATCTCCCCGGTGCGCGTCCTCTCGGATGCGTTGTTCCATTCTTTGGCTGCCACTCCACTCGCATTCCCAACCGTCAACTACAAACAAAATAAAACGAAATGTTCTCTCTTTGAAACAGAGCATCTTTTTTCATTATTATTTTTTACTATTATTCAGCCTCCGTCTTCAGTGCGCAAGTAGCAGATATGTTGGATAGTAATTTGTTTTGCAAATTGAATTGAAAAAGATCGGCGAGGGTAGTTTTATATATTTTTTGTCCAGTTTAGCAGCAAGGTTTTGGGGTTTTTTTACGTTTTATCTTATCTCCGGGCAGTTTTCTGGAGTCAGCAAAAAAAATGGGCCAAGCCGATGCGGTCTGCCACCCCCAATTTCCCCTCGCAGAATGACAGCTGACATCCAAGTCTCCTCCAAAATGAGGAACCGCCAGACCAAAATAAATAACTCAACAAATGAACAGAACAGCAAAGATAAACCACAATAATATATATACATTATGCGTCGTCGCAAAGCAGTGGAGCATCTTGAGCTCATGCGTTTTTGTCTTAATTCAAAGCGTGAATTCACGTTTTCACAATTGCTTTTTTTGGTAGACGCAACATTAGTTACTTCGCCCTATACCATGTTAATAACGTCGTCCCAGAAGGGATGTCAGTGGTGGACGATGACATTTGGGGAGTTGGGCTGGGAGGAGCAGTGGATCCAGCGGTGAGCGCACCACCATGTACACCTGGTGGCCTATGTTCGATCTCCAGGCACGGCTAAAAATAAGTCAGCCACGAGCGAGCGTTGCCGCTGCTTTGTGCATGTTCTCTCAGACCTGATCACGGTCACGGCTCTCACCGGTGCTGTGGTAGCCAATGGAAATTTGTGAACTTGGCCCTGGAGACCCGGTAATGAACCCAAGCCGCTCGGAAAGGAAACAAATGACTATTTACATCAACCACCCCCCCCCCCCCCCAAGATTGTCAAACAACGAGATGGCTCTTCGAAAATGTGCGCGTATATGAAGTGTAAACGGTGCACGTTACTAGATTTTGCAACAATGTTAACAGGAATAACTTTTTTAAATCGAACTCGAACAATACTCCCGTACATTTTTTTTAAAACAATTCCGCGCACAGAAGTGGACCGAACGGTCGCACATTAAACAATGCACCATAAACAGGGGGCTGAGTAAACTTGTCAGAACAGCGGATGTATATTTGACGGAAAAGAGTGATGTGTGTGCTGTTAAAAATACATATTCATGAAACAATACGAACGATATGAATGCATGTTTTATTGTTTTGACTGCCGTTTTTAATTACTGTGTTAACTCTATAAATGTGTAACGGGTTATATATGCGTGTCATGTTTTATAAATTAAAACCGCTCAGCTGTGCAACAGCTTTTAGATTTTTTTGTCCTGCTATAACATCTGCAACGGTACATTTTAATCGCATTCAAACATCTCAGCAAATAGCACCGCATGTTGTTATTCAACTAAAAATAACAAAACCTTTTTTCTTTATTTTTCCAGGTAAGGCCCACTGGGCAATATGGCTCTCTTTCAGAGGCGACCTGACCACAAATGATAGCTCAATGAAGTGCCTTATCACGTGGAATGTTTCATAGCAGTCACAACCTCGAAATTTATGTTTATTATAAATGTGGAAGGAAAAATATCAGAGGACCCGGAGAAAAATCCACGCGACCACGGGGAGAACATGCAAACCCCAAATATACAGCAGGCGTCAGGGTCGGGATTGAACCCACGACTGCCTGCATACCAGGCGAGGTAGATAACACCTCGCAACCGTGGAAAGATGTTACGTTTGAAAAATAAACATTTTTTCTAACTAAAGGGAATCATATGAATGTAGAGAATAAATTGGCATGGGGTTTCATAATTTGAACTTAGTGGTGTCTAATTCCGATAATAGGCTTGAGAAAAGTTTATCGTTTGGATAAACGTGTAATTTGTTTTCTTCCACATTGGAAAAAAATGTCTGGCAAAATGCACGATGCATTTTTTTAAGACCAAAGACAACAGATCAACTTACTCACCTGGACACGGTACTCGTGCGTCAAGGCCTCGGAATTGAGTGCAGGGAGGCCTCAAAGAGGTTTGGGTTAGGGCCAGAGAATTGAAACGACCTGGTAGAGAAATGTAAACGTAAAAGATGGGGAAAACGAGGGTGGACTCTGGGGCGGGGGCTTTATCGGTGGACAGCCGTGACAGGTGGACGAGGATGGGGTGAGAGAACCTTCGAGAAAGGGGGGCTCGAGCGACGTAAAAAAGGGAGAGAGCACGAGGGGAAGGGAGGCTTGGAGAGAAGTCGACATTCGAGCATCAATAACCGAAGCTCGGGCCTAGGATTTAGTGTTGTTGGTGTCCATAATCAGCAAAGGCTGTTAGTATAACGAAAGAGCGTGAGTTGGCGTCGCTACAAATTCACGCATTTAAATAAAGAGTTAATTGAATGGGACACACAAGTTATTTTATCTTTTAATTCATTAAAAAAGTATATAAAAATATACCATTGTTTACAGACAGCCATGGTTTATATCATGTTTTTTTTCATAAAAAAATACGGACAGCGTAGTCGTGAAAGCAGACCGCGTTGCGATGTATCCAAAAGAAAACAGACTTTAAGTGGTGTGTAGACATGAGGGCAAGGAGGTGGCATGGTAGTTAGTTTAATTGCGTTATGAACCTGGTCACCCGAGTTAAATTCTTGGCGCTGGCTAATACTAGTGATGGTGATGAGCGGTATATGAACCAGTCCTGGACCCTCCTTAGCCAAACCTTCACTGACCAGAATAGGTGAAGTATGGTCAAACCATACCTGTGACTGACAGCATCGGGAAGCCTTCGTCCATCAATGGATTGACAAAAGGCTGAAAATTAGTGTGATTCAATATTGTTGGTGCATGGGCTATGTCACACTATGGCCGTATTCAGCACTTCAAATGCGCAGTTCAGAGTCGATGTTTTATAATCTACGGTCGACATAATATTCCGCCGCGTCATTCTATGACCAAAAAGCTGGCTATAAACGAATCAAATCATTTTTTTATCGTCAGCGATTGAGGTTTGCAGGCACCATCTCCATCAGACAGCCCCCCCCCCCCCGCCACTCATAGCAGTACGAAACAGAAGGCTAATGGGAAGACTTTAACAATGATGGTGCCATGGACTTTTTTTTCTATTTTGCAATCCCCAAGCTCCTCTTGTGTGCTCCGTCCGAGTCAATTGCCTCTTTAAAATTTAGTTAATTTCTCCCCGTATCCTCCTCGCCGCTTCTTCTTCTCCTCCTCCTCTCTTCTCTGGACCACGGACGCCTCTGGGTGTGTGCCGTGCCAGGCGTTGTGCGCGTTTGTCGTTAGCGGGGTGGAGTGTGGGGGTGGGGGGTGATGCTGCTGCTGCTGCTACTGCCACGGCGGCGTGGCGCCTTGCCTTTCACATGGAGACAAATGAAACTGCGACGCAAACTAACGCTCCGACTGGCGCGGACGCAAACGGCAAAAAAAGATAAAACAACGTGAGAGAGAGAGAGAAATAAAAACAAGGCGAAGAGAGAGCGAGAATGAGAGGGAAGAGGAGAGATAGGACACAGAGAGAGAGAGGACGACGAGCAAAGCAGACGAAAGTGCGCACGCATGCATGGCAAGATAAATTATTGACGGCATTGCTGTTGTCACCAAACATGACCCGCCATCTCTTGAGCGTGGAATTATTGTTTGTCTTTAAATAATGGGCCAACGCAGGGCGGCTTATCTCACAGCTTTCCGAGCGGAAAACGAGCGTTCCGCGCTGTCACGCGAGATGGGTGAGCGCGCGCACGCCACACGATAATTCCTGGCAATTCCACGTGGGCTCTCTCATTCCGGGCACACAGATGCGCGCGCGCCCCACCCCCCAACCCCCCTCCACACACTTTTTTTGTTTTGAAGCCAATTCTGCTGCGCTACGTGTTTGTAATCGGCTGTTATTTATACGTCACGTGTCGCGAAATCAACGCGACGCGGTTGAATGCTCGCCGATCTCATGCAGCCCAACACTCGGACACGGTGCGAATGACGAAGTCGCAACGTTGACGCATCACCGTGTTGCCGCGCGCTTGCGATACAACGCACGGTGAAATATGGCAACATTTCAAATTATTTGGTGAGACCTCGTTGGCAGTTGTGCACGAGCACACGTAACAAAAAAAAACTTAACACATTCATCTAAATTCTATAAAAGTAAAACAAATATATATATTATTAAAGAGATATATAATGAGCGGCGTTTCATTTGCTATGAAGGAGGGCCACTTCCTGAAACGTTGCCTTTATATTTTTCATTTTAAGGCCGCGGTGTTATCGATGAATGTGTTGCGCTTTATGTTAAGTGAGGTTTATTACAATTCCTTATATGTAAAGAATGACTGCTGATAAAAAAAAATCATTTGCAGCCCTTTCGTTAACACACCGCTGGATGATGAAGACCGAACCATGCCATGTCACTCATTGGTGTCATTCGATTGTACTTCAGCGTGGTTCCACTTGCCCCCTTCACCAACCCGCTTGACCAGCGTTGTGAAGTATGGTCAACCCCATCCCCCCCGGCCACAAAGGGCTATATAAATAATGTGTCTATGTGTGTGTCCCTCTCTGTGTGTCTCTGTGTGTTCTCTCTCTACTTGTGTGTCTGTCTGTCTCCGTGTCTGTGTTTTGTCTCTCTCTCAAATTTAGCATTCTTTGGAAGAACGTTAATCAACCGGGTAGGATGTTGAATGTTGTGTTAGCCGACTCTCTGGGTTGTGTTTATTTTTTCTCATTCATTCGTACCTGATGATGGTTACTTGTGTTGCAATCGAAACGTCGTATTCTATTATTTTGTATTATTAATTTCTTTCTACGTGACTTTACCGAAAGAACCAAAGAGTAATTCCTGCAGTCACGGAAGCTTCGAATCTAGTTTGAACAATAATACGCATTGTAAAAAAATAACACGAATGACGATTTCTTTTTAAGCGGATATTCCTCTTAACGCAAACGTTACACTCGGCGCTTCGGGGTGTATTTTAATTGCATTATCCACTATCATCGGAGGCCGGTCCAAAATGGTGACAACTTATGGCATACAAAACATTGAATTTTGCAAATAACCCAACCCTGACTACTCTGAATGCAGAAAACGTACAGCTTACTTAGCTAGAACAACAATACAGCACTAATTAAATAGGTTCACGGTGCATGAATTGGCCCACCTTCTCCCTTGTGGAGAAGAAAAAAAACACACTCATGCCATCACTTGCGTCGAGTGATATATCCTTAGGCTACATATGGCATATGCTAATGTGTGGAATGTCTCTGAAAAGTAATGCTCATTTTTATGCCCGGCCAGCGATTGTTGTGCAGTTCAAGGAAAGAACTTGGCCCTCCCATGCTTTGGAAACATATCTTCATATTTTATCCACGGCACAAGCATTTGTCCCAGGCCTTTGTTAAGAGTTCTTTCTTTGCTCGGTGTAAACATTCAACGGCAGTTCATGCACACTGAGTAAATGCTGGTGGGTAGACATTTAATCCGTGCAAATTTTGCTTTTGTTTATGGACTGTTATGGATAATGTTGAGGTGTAACAGTGTAATGTAATGGTAAGCAACACTGCTTTTAGTGTTTAATTTCTTCTCCTTCCGCTGCACCTCCGATTAGCATCGTTGGCTATGTATGGTGCGAAAGAAACTCAACATACGTACACTGGATGTACCGGCTAGACCTCGCCATTCTAGAGGGTTAGGTTCCTGAAAATCCACGAAAAAGTTGAATTGGTGAATGTAAAGACGATGTTTATATGGGAAAACGGGGTGAAGTTCCCGTGTTCGACTGAACATACGGGAGAAAATGAAAATGTTTAATAAAATCCAGTGAAGTACACTATAAACAAAACTAAACTATAAACATTTTTTTTATATTTTACAAGTAAAGGCCCACTGAGCTATTTCGCTCATTTTCAGACGGGACCTGGCCACAAATGATAGCTAAACGAAGTGGCTTATCACGTGTAAATGTGTAGTGTTTATAAAGACGAATAAACTTCTTAGGAGGCACACTATGTTTATTGTAATTATTTCCTTATACAGTCCTTAACACACACAGAGGGGTATCCGGTCCCCTCACTCGATACCCTAAGGAGGTACAGCCTCCGGACTTGGCGGGAGTTACTCGTCTACCGCTATTCTAGAGTCCTCCGGCTGGGACCTAGGGGAGGCTATCTGACCCACCGCTGGCCCGGTGTGTCTTGACCACTGGGTACCCGAGCCTTAGCCCTCAGAAGGGCTGGAAGGCTGGTCCAGGGTCCTAGCTAGTCTTCAGCCCGGGCTTCGGTCTTCGTGTAGGGAGAGAACTCCCCGAGCTCTGTTGGGTCACCCTTCTTATACTCGTTCGTGGCCAGGTATAACCAATCACAGATTCCCACGTGGAACTGGCTGATTGGTGCTTACCAAACCGTGGCTACGATCCACTTCACCTCGTCTGACCCCAACCGTTATGCACCCAGAGGTAACGCTGCACTGCCCCTTTTACACCTGGTGGCAATGCAGGTTATCGAACAGTGCGTAGTTAACACCTCTATATCACCACTTCCTTCGGAAGCCCCAGCCGTCCCGGCTGCAACAATGTGAAATTCCGAAATTATCAACGATGGAAGAATTGTGAGTGTGCCTCACGAACAACAAGAACAAGAACAATGAAATAACCCATATAAATACCCCCCTAACAACATAACGTATATACAAGGCAATAGAGCAGGCAAGATAACATCATAACAAATGGCGAGATTTCGCGCACGTGTGTTTCGCGGGGCCATCGTAGGGGATGGTAGGCTTCGTCGGCGGCACAAGAGGAGGAGGAGGATGGACAAGAGCATCCGGTGGGTCTTGAGGCATCACCGTGCGGACACCTGATGCTCCATGGCCCATCGAGGCCGAACGTGGCCTGCATGGAGCCGTCACTCCCGTGTCATCTGCAGGAGGAATGACACGCCTGCGCTGTGGGTTAGGTACCAACGGGGCAACATCTGGCTCGTCGGACGTGTCGCACGCTCGGCCCCTGTGTTGTGTGTTTTGAGGAGGGACGTGCGGCATAACGAAGGGTTTTAACCGAGAGGGGTGAACGAACCAGCGACGCCGTCCCCAGCGAATTTTAATACATTGGGGACACAGGACCTCAACCACCTCTACCGGACCCCGCCATGGCCTGAGGAGTTTCGCCGACGTGGGCACCGGCACCTGGGGGCAGTGAAGCCATGCCCTGTCTCCCGGTGTCCACCGATGCGTG
Source organism: Petromyzon marinus (assembly GCF_048934315.1). NCBI lineage: Eukaryota > Metazoa > Chordata > Hyperoartia > Petromyzontiformes > Petromyzontidae > Petromyzon > Petromyzon marinus. The sequence goes on from NC_133677.1 coordinate 4,492,428, forward strand.
GACGTCCGAGGGTCATGCAGCCTCAAATTCGCTCGTTGACGGGAAGCCGAATTTCTTAATGGCAGCCTCCCGTGCCTCGACCAACTTACGGAGGTTGAATCGCAAGTGGTTAACGAGCTTGGACTTCTGCGGTGGCTGTTCGATCTCCAGCCGAACGTTGGCGGGAAGAAAAGCATCCCTGCCGTACATTAAAAAGAATGGGGAAAATCCCGTCGCCGCGTGAGGTGCCATGTGGTACGCGGCGAGAACCCCCGGAACCTGCAAGTCTAAATCGAGGTGGGATTCATCGACCTGATGGCATATCATAGCGGTGAGAGTTCTATGCAAGCGCTCCACCATGCCGTTGGTTTGGGGATGGTAGGGCGAAGTGCGCACTTTCTTTGTGCCCAACAGGCGGCACACATCATTCAGCAGGACGCCTGTAAAATGTCTTCCCTGGTCGGTCAGCAACCATTCTGGTGTGCCCTTGTCCAGGACGTAGCCCTGAACAAAGGCGTCCACGACGGCCACTGCCGACTGGTTGGGGAGGGCCCAGGCCATAGGCCACCGTGTAAAATACTCTACCCCAACCAGCAGGTACTTATTACCACGTGGCGTAGTAGGAAAAGGGCCCAAGATATCGAGAGCCACCAACTCGTTTATACGAGACACCGAAATGGGTTGCAGGGGTGGACATGCTGGTTTAGCCGGCGGTTTACGTTGCGCGCAGTGGGTGCACCCCAGCAGAATGTCAGTTATGTCGCGCAGCATGCCTGGCCAGAAAAATTGCAACCGCAACAACCCAATGGTTTTATGAACACCCAGGTGTAATAAACGCTCGTGCGCTGCCTATACGGCTTTACATCGCAAGGCGGAGGGCACGACGATTTTATGTTGACACGAGTCAGCATCCCAATGCATCAGCAAACCGCGTTTCATGACGAATGAATTAAATTTCCCATGACGCGGAGCCGCCGTATTCGCGTGACGCCGCAACCGCAACAACGACATGCCATCGCTCTGGTGCCGACCCCATTCGGCCAAAGTCAGCCCCAGCAAATCGTCACTGGCCGTTGGATCCGCGTGATCCGACATCAGCGCTGAGGCGACGGGAAGCGCGACGGACACCGTTTCGAGAGGCGCGACCTGCGCAGGCAGTGGCGGCTTACAACGGCCCGAGCCCAAAAAGCACGCACATTTTTGAGCTGGCGGGAAGCGAGACAACGCATCGGCATGTGTGTGTTGTACACCCTTATGGTAAGTAACATTGAAATCGTAGTCCTGAAGGACTTCAAGCCACCGAGAAAGCTGGCCGGACGGTTGGTCAACCTGTAGAGCGTACTGCAATGCTGAATGATCAGAACACACGGTGAAATGCTGACCATAGGTACGGCCTGTATTGCTGAATGAAAAAGACAATGGCCAGCAGCTCGCGTCGGGTAACACAGTACCTCTGTTCAGCAGGGGAGAAGACTCTGCTACCATAGGCAACGACCCTTTCAATGCCATCGATCTTTTGAGACAGAACACCCCCAATCCCCGTGTTGCTAGCATAGGTGTCCAACACGGATAGTACGAAAAAATCGGGGTATGCAAGGGACGGTGCCGTCACGAGTGCATTCCGCAAGGAGTCGAATGCAGCCTGTTCCGCGTCCCCCCAATGAAACACCACCCCTTTGGACGTAAGGGCATGAAGCGGTTTGGCAATCGTCGCGAAGCCAGCAACAAAACGGCGGTAGTACGACGCAAAACCAATAAAACTGCGAACATCGCCCGCAGATGTAGGGGTCGGCCATTGGGATTTGGTTTTTTCAGGGTCGGTAGAGATTCCCGAGCGGCTGACTATGTGGCCCAGATAGCGTACAGACTCACGCAGAAGGTGACACTTCTGCAGCTTGAATTTTAAGTTAGCGGCCCGCATTTTCAAGAAGACAGCACGCAATAATTTGATGTGTTCGCCGAACGTGCGGCTAAAGACGATGACGTCGTCAAGATAAATGAGAGATGAGTCCCACTGGAGCCCAGCGAGGACCAGCTCCATGAGCCTCTGGAACGTCACTGCGGCCGAGTGGAGACCCATGGGCAATCGATTAAACTCGAAAAGGCCCTATGGTGTCCGAAAAGCAGTCTTAGGTTTTGACGTTTCGTCGAGGGGGAGTTGCCAAAACCCCGACAGAAGGTCCAAAGTGGAGAAATAATGCGCCCCTGCCAGGGCATCCAATGACTCATCCATACGAGGGAGAGGGTAGGCGTCAGCTACCGAGATTTTATTTAGGCGCCAAAAATCAACGCAAAAACAAAGACTGCCATCGTGCTTTTTGACCAGCACTATTGGAGCACCCCAGGGACTAGTGGAGGGAGAAATGATATCGGCCTCCAGCATGTCATCCACGGCCGATTAAACATGCTGTTTCTCCACCGGGCTAAGCCGAAACGGGTTTTGTCTAATTGGGGCAGCGTCACCAGTATCAATGTGGTGACGCAGTAGCTTGGTGCAGCCAATATCAAATTTAGATTTACTGAATACATCAGAAAATTCTCGCAGAAGAGTGCGCAATTTAATTAGCTGCGAATGAGACAGCTCACCTGTGTCTGCGCAGAGCGCGTCCAACCATTTCTCATCCGATTCGGAAGGAGGTGGAACCTGTGGCGTGTCACGCACGTGTCCCATGACCCCGGTCCCCAGCAGCACCGGGGTCGCGTGAGCGAGCACAGTTCCTTGCGGAATGACGGTTGTGGACAATCTGACATTCAAAACCTGCAAGAACGGCTCCCTGTCAGCTGCTACGAGGGTCTGGCAAGCCACCAAATCTAACCCCTTAGCAGCTGTGTTTGAAGGTCTCAGCAAAATGCCATGTACCGAGGCAAGGGCACAAGCATTTGTGTCCCTGGCGGAATGCGGACTGTGCTCGCGACGAACGCCTGCACCGAGGCATTTGCAGCCTTGACCTACAAGGATCTTAATAGGCATTTTCGCGAGAAAGTCAGTGCCTAACAAACACGACACGGCGAGGGAAGAAGAGACCAAAATAGGCCCTGCCAATTTAATGTCACCAATCGAAATTTGCGCACAAATTTGCCCAATAATGCCTAGCGAACTTCCATTAGCGGCGAAACACGGGATAGAAACCCGTTCCAAGGGGCGGCATCGTACGGACAGTATATTATAAATCAAATCTGAAATTATCGTAGCCGACGCACCAGTATCAACCAATACACGGAATTCCACACCCTCAATCGATCCGACAACCACGGATGAACCCGCCGTCGCTGCGACTACCCTATGGGCCAACTCAGACCACTGCCCAGGTCCAAGTGGCCGCAAAGAATCGCCGGAACACCCCCCATCATACGCCGAATCGCGAGCCTTCCTCATGGTGCGTTGCGGTGTGTATGGTGTGAATGAGGGCCGAGCGTGAGAGGCGTCGCGACTTGCCTGATTGTGCCGCGATGCCATGGGCGTCCTGTAGTCCTGGCCTCGGGATGTGGAGGGGCATCGTCGAGGCGCACGGCACTCGGAGGAGATGTGGCCTCGTCGGCCACAGTTGAAACATGTCACGTCACCGCGTGGGGGAGGCCATCCCCGCTACTGGTCGTCGCGGCGAACAGCGTGGTTGGACGATCGCCGGCCGGACGACCTGGTCGCTATGAAGGCCCGGTCGGGGGAGAACTCGGCGTCCCTGCTGGCAGGCTCCTATGTCGAAGCCGAGGCAGCGATGGTCGAATCCGTGTGGAGCAGTAGATGTGCGTGGATGCTCCGAGCGGCTCGTATCGAGCACATACTGTCATCGTCCACCGCTTAGATGATGATGTGCAGCTCGCGCGCCAGATCCAGCATTTTCTGGAGGATGATAGCGTTGATGGCTTCATCGTCCATGCGGGGGTAACCCGCTCTTGCCATCGCAAGTAAGGTGGTTCCGGAATGCCAACGGAGACTCCTTAGGGCAGCGTCGCCTGTCGTAAAATCGGCTGCGGGCGTCGGATGGAGGCCCGTAGACGTCGGACATCCGTCGCAGGGCCGATTGAAGAGTTGCCCTTTGTTGCCTGGGGATGGTGAGGAGCGAGGCGAGAGCATCGTCGTCCATGGTGGCCGGTAGCGCTCGGAGCGCCTGTGCGTCGGACCAGCCACCATTTCTTGGTGGCTCAAGAAGCGACGCTGGAACGCCGCCCAGTCGACCCCTTCAGACGCGAATTCCCGGAAGATGGGCAGGCGCTGTTGGAGGGCGGACGTCGTCTCTTCCTCAGCTTGCACCGCCACGAGCCGGAGATCGGTGATTGTCTGGCCGATAGCGTCTACTGTACCCTGCTAGTACAGTGATGATGCGGCATCCGCGGAGTATCTCGAATTTACAGCGTTGCGCTGATGACACTGCAGGTTGCGATTGGTCCCCAGCATTCCCAGGATGCCCCAGGCTTCCGCTTCCGGTGGGACCACGTGGTTCCCCGGTGGGAAAATCAAAATGTCTATCTTGGCCGATGGCGGGAACATTTGCTGGTGGCTGATTCGGCCCGCCCGCGACCTCCGAGTTGATCTCGTCGAGAATGGAGGCCGCGGCATGCAGAAGTTGGGCGAGACGGCTGTGTACTGCCCGGAGTCCGTCCCCTATGGCAGGAGGAGCGACCGGCTGCTGAACCAGTGACTGGGCGGTTGACGACGCGCCGGCATTTTCAGCGGAGTTGGCGGTTCCCGCAGGTGAGTCAGAGTTTCCTTCGTTCTGACTTTGCACGTGGGCCAAGCTCCTTGTTTCCATTTTCAACCACTTCTGACTCCAGTTATAGTGTTTATAAAGACGAATAAACTTCTTAGGAGGCACACTCTGTTTATTGTAATTATTTCCTTATACAGTCCTTAACACACACAGAGGGGTATCCGGTCCCCTCACCCGATACCCTAAGGAGGTACAGCCTCCGGACTTGGCGGGAGTTACACGTCTACCGCTATTCTAGAGTCCTCCGGCTGGGACCTAGGGGAGGCTATCTGACCCACCGCTGGCCCGGTGGGTCCTGACCACTGGGTACCCGAGCCTTAGCCTTCAGAAGGGCTGGAAGGCTGGTCCAGGGTCCTAGCTAGTCTTCAGCCCGAGCTTCGGTCTTCGTGTAGGGAGAGAACTCCCCGAGCTCTGTTGGGTCACTCTTCTTATACTCGTTCGTGGCCAGGTATAACCAATCACACATTCCCACGTGGAACTGGCTGATTGGTTCTTACCAAACCGTGGCTACGTTCCACTTCACCTCGTCTGACCCCAACCATTATGCACCCAGAGGTAACGCTGCACTGCCCCTTTTATACCTGGTGGCAATGCAGGTTATCGAACAGTGCGTAGTTAACACCTCTACAAATGTATAGCAGCCAAATACTCTGAACGCACGTTCATTCTAAATGTGGAGGGTAAAAACCAAAGGACCCGGAGAAAAATCATCGAACATACTGAATTCAAACTTACAGGCGTCAGGGTCGGGATCAAATCAACGACCTCCTGTATACCAGAGAATATTGATTCATACTGAAGGAATCCGATGAGCCATTAAGCTATTTTCACAGATGTCCAGTTGGGGCGGGTTAGAAACGTCACAACAGCAAACAGTACGGAAACACGCAATGGCGTGGACGTCACGCACCCGCTCAGCCAATGAGAGCGCACGTTGCAATCCACGAACCAAAGGGTTTGCAGGAAGGTACGGAGCCTCCGATTGGTTAGATTTCAACACGCCCACCTAACACTAAGCGAGGCAGCAACCTCAGACCGTTGTGGTGCGCTCTGCGCTAAATGGGTAATTCAATAGAAGAGCGCTGGAGTGCTCTGAGGCACGTTGCACATTAAACGTCTGACTTAGCGCTGTGGGGCAAGGGTGACCTCATCACGCAGAGGTGTGCGGTGACCTCACCCCCTGTTGCCACCGAAGCCACAGGCGTGACTCAAGGGATTATGACGTCATGTCTCAACATTGGCGTTAAATAATAATTATCAATGGGGGGGGGACCCATATTTTAGAAGATTCTACTAATAAAACACGCATCATTCTTATGGAAGAAAATGGACTTCGATTTGTTTGTACTGGACGTTACTTTGTGAATTTAGCATCTAAAATGTTGTCGATAATATCGGCGGCAATTTTTCCGTGAACATTCTCAGCGAGGCAAAACATTTTTGGTCATACGCACGTTTTCCTCCGACGTACCATTTGGAGGATACAAAGTGTGACGGACAGGCACTTTGCACAATACATGCAAATGTATAGAAATGATCGATGTACCGGTGGTCTGGCGACGGCGGCGAGTTGGGATGCCGTCGCACCGAAGAACGATTTTTTGTCTTCCACTCCCGGTGGATGGTATCTGCCAGTGCCGCCGATTTAAGTTGTTGGCGGGCCGTTTTTTCCAAGCAACCCTCGGGCAAGCCGGCAATAAAATGTGGACTCCACTCACTCCCACGGTGGAGTTCCTGTCCCTTCGGTGCCCCCCACCCCCTCAAGGCAGAAATTAACACCCGTTGCTTTCCAACCCCCATATTCTTACTGCTGCTGCATTTGCCTATTCCCTTCCAACCAGACATGGAGAGAGAGAGAGATTGGGGAGGAGAGCAAGAGAGAGAGGGGGGTGGGGGGGGAATATCTCCCCGGGCTCTGATTATCCTCAGCTACATTTTTAAAGCAGCTTAAAAATTTCCCGCTAATAACAAGGTAATTTGATTTTCCTTGACTCATTAGAAATATGGGGCAGCTATCATTTGAATATGCTGTGCAGCTTTACCCCAAGCAATTACCAGATTCGCCTGCGGCTAAGAAAGGCGTCGCCAGAAATGTCACTGCGCACAATGTGTACGGCAATACTGCTGCAATTTACCGCGAAAAAATGTTTGTGCAAATTCGTTCATAATTTTTTCTTCCATTTCTAAATAAAGTGTAAGTCAATTAATGCGGTGGTGGTTGTTGGTGTTTTTGTTACTGCTGCCTTTTTTTTCTCGGGCAAGTCTTCCACCGGGCTTTCAGCGAAAGGATAAAACAATCGCCAATTTCAGGCACATTTGTGTTTGGCGGAGAATTTGTGATAAGTGTAGCCATTAGGGTCAGAAGCAGTCCCATGGCTTCTGTTCTCAGAGGTCTGTTCTGCAGATACTTGGGACCACTTGTGGTCCAGGGGTGTGATTATTACTGAAAATGACTACGGGGCTCCCACGTGGTCATGTCTAATGAGACGCACGGGCGACGCTGATCGTGTAACAGCACCTTACCCCCACAGCCAAAATTACGTGCCGCGTCACACTCGCGTTACAGAGTCATTTTAATAATGCCTAGTAATATTAATGCAAACTTATATTACGACGCATGACCATTTTACCATCTCGCTGATAAGATTACTTTGGACAGATACAAAATTATTACTTTAACTGCTAAAGTATGATATTTTTCCAGTATGCAAAAATTCAATTTCTCAATGCAGCCTACTTAAAAGAACTATATTAACTGTTCTCGACACGTAATTCCCCCTCTCTCTGTGGTTTCCATTTTCCTTTGATAAAGTCATATTCGGTATGGGCTGTGGTATTTTTCGGCAGACGTATTATTCCCATGATTTATTGGTATGCGTGTTATGCGTTGAGCCCAAACATATGTTCACTCTGGGCTGACGACAACCACTGGAAACAAATCCAGTTGTACAAGTGCCACAAACGCCCTTTGTGATCGTCGGAAGTTTAATCACACTCACGACGACTCATTAACTTACCTGTAATGCCCAATTCATTACATTGCGCTTTCTCACTGCCATTAAAAATGTACAATCGCATGCAACATTTCCCCCCAAACACCCCCAAAAAAATCAGCTCCAAGTTTGAGTCTCTCGCGTCCGCGCACAAGGCACGTCGTGGGCCCTCCTCCCCAGCCCCGCCTGCTTGGTTATGCATCCCGTGGGCAGGCGAAGGCAGGTGGCTCTTACCTACTATGAGTGAGCGAACAGGAATCCAACCCTCATCCCTCCGCCCCCCCCCCCCCCCACACACACCTCCCGCCAAGAGCCAGCCTCCCAGCCTCGAACCATCTCGCATATCGGCTGAGCAGGGGGGCGGCTGTGGCCTTTGATTTGTGGCGAGCCCCAGGTCTCCCAGGGGTCTACACTTTCAGCCTGCTGCTCGCCAACAAAGCGGGAGATGCACAACACCAGACCTGTGCGGCTCGCGCCACTGATACCTGCAGGTGCAGCCGCACTCACGGTGTGTGCGTGTGCGTGCGTGCGGTGGTGTAGCGGTGAGCGCTACGCTGCGCTACGAACCTGGCCACCCAGGTTCGATTCCCGCTCACGGCCAACACCAAGTGACGGTTATTTGAACCGGTCCTGGGCCTCCCCGAGGTCGACTCAGCCTCAAATGAGTTACCTGGTGCGGTGTGTAAACATCGCCACTGGGGAGACAAAGGCGGACGGGCGTGGTGCTGGCCACCCACCCCCTCGTGTGCCGTGCTGGCCTTGATAGGTGCTACTCGCTAACAGCACTTGCCCCTACAGTCTGTAAGAGGCTTTTCGGGGGATATTTGTCTTTGTGCGCGCGCGAGCGTTTGACGCAGCCACACGCTGTCACTCACGCGCGCTGAACAATCATCGTGCACACACGCGCGCCCAAATTTGAGCATGCCGACGGTAATATAATTGGCAAGTTGGCGTTACATAACGGGCCAATGGTGCAGTGGGAAAGAGAAGCTGCTCATACATTGAAATACATACGTATGCAATGGATGTGAGTGCATAGGTGGTGGGTGGACAGGGAGGCTGCAGAGGGAATCCTGCCTTCTGGAAAGGGTATCGTGATAGCTTGGCATCCTTTGCTTTTGCTTAAACATATATAAAATAGCGAGGAAATTAATAGGAGAGTTTGTAGCTATATATGTCCACACGGCAGGCAATGTGCTTGATACATTTCAAAGCGACTTTTCTAGAAGAATCACTATCCAATATTATTATTAACGTCATCACAACACTCTACTCTGTTTTTATGTTGATTGCTTAAGTTGTCACCTTGTTAAATATATTTACATTAGACTTAACATTGTATTTGTTCCCCCATATGCAATGTGCACATTAACTACACCAATTATTTACAGCACTTGGTCAATTAACTGCTGGATGAAGGTCTTCCCTATTTTTTGTGTCAGTAATGAGGGTTGGTTGATTGACCATACTGCACCATGCTGATTTGAAGTTTTCGTGACTGCAGGAATCCATACTCTTTGGTTCTTTCGGTAAAAGTCACGTAGCTAGAAATGCAATAATATAAAACAAATCACGACGTTTCGATCGCAACACAAGCGTTCGTCATCATGATGACTTTGTTCGATATGTTTTATATCGAAACGTCGTGATTCGATTCATTTAATTTTATTTCTAACCACGTGACTTTACCGAAAGAACCAAAGAGTATGCGCCATGCTGGTCATTTGGGTAGAAAGGATTTGTAGGTATCACTCACCACCGACGTTAGCAGTGACCGAGAATCAAACTAAGGTTGATATGGCTCACAGAGCGGTGCGCTACCCACTGTGCTGCTACTCTCATTGGGGGGGGGGGGGGGGTAGTTACTGTGTCTGTGTACACGTATAGGCCTTAGCTGGACCCACTGCTGGATAAGGTCACTCCAATGCCACGTGTACTATGGCGGTAAATTTGACTGTACTTCAGCACTCCAGTAAGTGTGTGGTTGCTGCAGCATGCGTGTGGGAGTATAGAAGTGCAGTACAACGGTGGATGCAGCAGCACTGATATCTGGCACTCACACCGCATCCCTACAGCACATTACACCTGTTTATGGACGGTGGTCACCCATCCAAGCGCAAACCTGCTCAGCTTTTAAGATGTGATGACGTCACGCACATTATAGGTGATGTGGTTAAAAGGCTTTTAACAATAGTTTCACACAAATTGAATCCTGCATTCTCAATGCTGTGGATGTTTGCATTTCTCGATTACTATAATTGTCTAAATGGGTTAGTTTAAATAATTTAATTATTTCCGTTGAAAGCATGACTGCATTTTTTCGTATTCATTTTTGGGGGTGATGGGTGAAAAGCTCATATTTTATTGTCCACAGTGATTCTTTATTCGCCTCGAAAAAAGTGCTCGGTAACGGAACACAATGGTGTGACACAAACACAGCCGCAGTGATTTGAAGGCACTGCTGAGTGTGGCAGGGCACAACCCATCCCCCTCCCCCGAATAAATCCCCCCCCACCCCTCCCACAGACTTTTTCTCTGCACAGTCAACCTCGGTTTCACATCGATAGCATCCATTTCAGATGCGTCTCCTTTTCACTGCTGGATTCTCCAGTGTCACGTTGCCTAAGAACAGATCGGTGGGCTTTCAAATAAGATAACCCGAGTTAGAAAGACCCTATCCCGTGTTAATGACCCGTATCATGTGATAAGGTTGTTTTTTTTTAGATTTTAAATATGTATATATGTGATATGTCAAGCAGTGGTTAGTGCGCTGCGCTAAAATGTATGTATGTTGAACTTCTTTCCCACCGTACGTAGCCAATCGGAGGCAACATGCAGTAGCGCCCAACAGTAACCTGAGTTTGATTCCCAGCAGTGGCAACGGTGGCGATTGATATCTGAACAGGTTCTGGGTCCTCCCCGCTTTGCCAACCCGCAATGGCTAGCGAGTGTGGTCAAAAAAATAGGCACAATGACTGACAAGAGTGTGGGGAAGCCTTTATCCAGCAGTGTATTACCACATCGTTTAATATACTATATTATGGCACGATATGATATGCCATGACTGGCCACATAGACAGATTAAGGTAATAAAGAGAGAGAAAAGAAAACATTTATGCAATTGCTGATACTTTCTAAAATCACAAGTCCAAAATGTGCGAATTCCAAAGATATATCAAAACAAAGGATGGTGTATTGGTAAAACTAATATTACACACTTTCAAATGTATAATAAGTCTATATTGAAACACATGCAATGGTGATGTCGAGGCTCTGCTGGGATTTACAGAGATTCAGTACCACAGTTATAATGCCATTCCTGTTATTACACCAGTTACACAGAAAGAGCATGGAACTCTTAAATGTCATACTGAATTTGCATGCACATTGTTGATCTAAGCCGATTACTGTAGGTTAGCGTTAACACTGACACTTCCTCATCCCCTCCGTTGTACAGCACTCACAACGATGCATTGCAATACAATGTAGTTGCGTGCTGGGAAGAACGACGCGTAATAACATCGCTTCACTCTCTCTGGCGTCCAACAATTTTCTTTTTTTAATTTGCTTCAACCGGAAGCGCACCTCCATGCACACTCTGCGTAAATCTCCGGTCGTGTCCCTACCTGGCAAGACATCTGGGGCTGTGTGTAAGCCTCGCGGAGATGGTGGCTGTCATTGCACAGATGGCGGGGGGGGGGAGGTGGGTGGGATCTCTCCTTTCTCAAGGCCCATGAAATGCAATATGGCACTCAACTTTGCTTGTCGGGGTGACCCTCACAAATTGAGGTCCTCCCGTCCCATTGATTGGTCGAAATGAAGAGGAACGCACTTCCTTCCAGGGCACGGCTTTTTTCTTTCTTCCGTATCTCGTACCGGGTGCCAGTGGAGATGCTCAGAGCCCAAGCAGTGGCCGAACGAGCGGTCGGTGATGTAATGAAATCGAGGGGCTTGCGTGTGTCGGTACAGCCTCGCCGAGGTCCAACGTTGCCACGATTAGCTGCGTACGGTGAGAAAGAAGTTCAGCATACCTGCAGTACGTACATCCAGCATCTTCGGGCCGCTCTTGCCTTGTGTCCGTGGGGACAGAGCGAACGCTTCGGGACCCGAGTGGCTCAAGGGGGCGAATCAAATGTCGTTCTCCGATTCAAATCCCAATGAACATAAACAGGTCAATTAACATAACGTGTGAATTCACCTTTCTCATGTCTCTCTCGTCCACATCGTTATTTTGTCTTTTAACTCCATCTCCGTCTCTTATTTGCATGTATCACTGTTGCCAACCGTGATAATCAGTTCACGACATCACTATATCTGTCTCGTTACCTTTTTCTCTCATGTCACTACATCGTTATCTTTGGTCAACAGTTATCTACACTGTCTGCATGTTATTTTAACCCACTATATCTTTGTCTCTTGTCTGTATCACTTCTGTCGTTCCGTTTGCAGTTCATGAATGTAAAGGTTAAGGTTTAAACACGATTTCTGCTTAGAGACCCTAATGGCACAGCGCCTGTATATACATTGTAGTGGGAGTCTTTCTTCACACGGCGAGACGGCTTCACCACGTCGCCCCTTGCCTCTGTCCTAAGCTGACTTGGTGAATTGTGGAGGATTTGTCTTCTCACCCTCTTATTGCGGTAGAATGCAGGTGTGGTTTGGTGGGTAATGACTGGTTCGCACGCTGAAGATGAGTAGCCGGTGTGAGTTCGGGAAAGTTGGCAGCCGCTGGTTGTGGGAAATGTTTGCGCATGACAGTTGTGTTGTGTTTTGTCAATTTAGAATGATTTTCTCAAATAAGCCTAAAGCTGAATCTGTCCTGGCTTGACACTGCACAGAAGCAGCAGTGTCTTGCACGTTACCAATGATTGCAAGAGAGCAAACAGAAAACTCGTCATGTTGATAGCGAATAACTAAATGGCTCACAGTAGAAATAAGAATACAATTTTTTTAAAAAAACCTACTGCCCTACATAGTTTCCCAAGTTAGTACCGCAAGCATAGCGAGTTTTGACCTAATCTGTCAGTGAGCAGTTTTAATCACCCAAAGTCCCGCCGAGCTTGTGCGGGTGGGTGGCATTGATGCTGCTGCTGTTGGCGCTATTAGTTTACACACTCAGCAAACCCAACTTTCCTCCCCAACTGGTGTCATAGCGAACAACCGGATGGTTGTCATCTCAATAGAGCTGCAACGTACAGAGGGAGAAGGGCGTTTTCTCTTGACTCATAATGCAACCAGCTCATCTGTATTTTTCAGCCGCATAAGGTATTCATAATAAAGGTTTTTGGGTTTCATCGCGTTATTATAAATGTGTCGCAACCCTCCACCATCGACACGGGCTATCACACCGGTGGGCTGAAGAAGTAACTAATTGGCGTTTTGTTAAGGTGACACATTTTTTTACTTATTGGCCATGTCGGGTGGTGGAGAGTTGCGACACATTTAGAACGCGATCAAACCCCAAAAACATTATTATTAATAATAATAATACGTGTTAAACTGCATGATATATCTTGGAGGGTTGATCTCCGTGATGGTTAGAAGGACAAAAGGTTTGTTAGGATAAATTTATATGAAAAAAATCTACATCATCATAATTTCTATACCAGCATCATCGCAATCCCTCATGGTCCTGTGATGCCACAGTTCATCTGGCCCCCGCGTATCATTTGACCTCATCACTCCACCCCACGGCGGTCGTTATCTCGGGCGTGAGCCCTGCTTTGGATTCCATTCTATCAGCAGTCTCTCCATTTGATATCACTTTGAAATCTATATAAATAAAAAAAACTAATTTCTTCCGAACTGCTATTGATGTTGTCCTTCCCCCTATAACCTTCGATTAGCGCAGTTGGATACGTACGGTCCGAAATAAATTCACCATACTTCACCACTTCTTGCGACGTCGCCTGCCCAAGTCCTCTTACTTTCCTTAACATTTTACGAGTTTTTATCCCCTGATCCGTGTGCTCTTCTTCCCGTCTCTGTATATTGTCCATCGTGCATCTCTCCATGCTGCTATTTCTAAATACTTTTTCGCCTAAATAAACAGGATATATATAGCGAGAAATTACGAGAACCATTTAAAAATGTGGAACACTCGCACTGGAAATACGTAACAAAAGAAACAGAATACAAGTCGAATGAGGAGTCAGGGAACCATTTATGCTCTCACTAAGAATACCCACAGTGACACAAGAAGCTATTTTCTGAACAACAACAAAAAATCGATTGGAAAAAAAATATGTATAGATAAGCGCTGAAAATAATGCCCATCTCAGATTCTCTGATGCGAAAGTAATAAAAATAAACAATGAACAATAAACAAATCATGATCCTCAGCACTCTGCGGTCAACTTTAATTGTTGCCTTCTGAGGCCACAGCTGAATGGAGATCTTCCAACCTGTGAGTCACGGGGATTACTTGACCATACTGCACCACGCTACCAAGTGTGGGTTGGAGGAAAGGAGGATCCGGGACTGGCTCAGTTATAACCTTGCCACTGATGTTATCCATGGCGAGCTGCCAAGTTCATATTAAAGTGCAGTAAGCCATTGCAACCGCTGAAATAATAATAATCCCAAAATAATACGAAAAAATTGGCACGAACAATATTTTTGTAAAAAAAAAAAAATCAAGCAATTAATCAGAAATGTATAGCGTGTAATTCCAAATTGGCTTTATCCCTGTTCCTGTGTGTCACTTGAGATCTGTGCGTTGCTTTAGCTGTGATCAAGAACTCCGTGCTGGTGTCATGTGATCCTTGTGTGCCTCATCGGACTTGATGCCTGCCTTGACCTTTCGGCTCAGGAAGGTCATTTGAATGAACCCCAGGGTCACAGAGCCTGTTTACACTTCATCACAGCTATGGCAGACAGAAGACGAAAAAGGCTTAGGAGAAAAAAAAAACACTTCAAGAGTCGGGTTGCACCGCACGTTGTAATGGCACGACGTTCTACGTTCCCGGCACGTGGAGCGAAACGTCGGACATCGTGCTGAACAACACGCGGCAGCGACCCGGGCACACATTGGAGAGCACGACCGTGCAACCCCACGCAGTTATTACCTTGAAGCGCATTTTCCAATTGAGCGCAGATTTCACCGACATCCTGCACCCTCGGCATGAACAACAAGACACAGTTATAACTACGTATGCAGTATATATATATTAGCTACAGTGGTTGGACAGTGGTTAGAATACTGCACTATGAACCTGGAGACCTGAGTTATATGCCTGGCTATGGCTTACATCTGAATCATTCTGGGCCTCCCTTCCTTCACGCAGCATGGCGAAGCATGGTCAGAGAACTGCCATGACCAAGGCAGCATCGGGAGGCCTTCATCCAGCATTGTAATTGACAAAGGACTTTGAATGATTCATTTTTTTACATATTAATGTTGAACTTATTTTTGCACCGTACGTAGCCAACCGCGCGCTAATCGGAGGTGCGGGGATGTGGTGGTGTAGAATAACCTTTGAACTCGTTAACCTGCCAACTTGTCAATGATTGGCAAACGATCAGCAGTGCCCTCTCAGCTTGTACTTGACAGTAAGATCGGAGGGGGAAGAGAATGTAAAAAAAATTAAAGGCTCAAAAGTTCAATTAACAAGCTCATTAACAGCAAAAAGGATGGAATCTGCAAGGGATCGGCTGAGACTCCCAGGGCAATGAGATGTAGGGGCTGGGGGGGTGGTGGTGTGGAGAGGGGTGTAAAGGAACTGCCTCAACACTGATTATGCCAAGGTCACCTACTGGATCCCACTAAAGCCATCTCTTGTGTATTTAGCTTCCAACCACACACTCACCTCCTCCCCTCCATCTCATCCCCCCCCCACCCCCGCCTCCCCACAAGCCACGCTTGTGTTTTTTTTGTCATCGTCTTTTTCTTCTCTTTCCTCTCTCTCACAGGCTCGCTAATTAAACTCAATTTGATTTCTTCTGTGTCTTCGCAGAGCACTATTAACTCTGCTTTGACCTATGACTTAGCTGTATTTTGACACAAGGTAAGGGCCAACGTCGATTTTTTTTCATGTTGGCACAAGATTAAGCTGGTATGTTTTTCCCCATCATATGTGGTAGAAAAATTAGAATATTTTATTTGGGTTTGCTTTGGTGAAGTCTGTAATTGTTGTGTTAATCTCATTTCAAAAGTCAAAGTATTTTCCTCATCAGTTGAGCATAGGGCAGCGCCCATTATCGTAATTATCATCATCATCACGCATGGCCAATCAACTGCTGGATGAAGGACCTCATAATCCTCCATTAATGCCTGCTGACAACCCTGAGCTAGTGTTGCAAATTCCACATTTCTATGGAATAGGGCAAAATAGTACTTATTTAATCGACTCTGAAAGGATGATTTTCTGAAAAGAGCTGGTAAAATAAATAAATAAAATGCTCAGTTTAGTGTAAGTGTGGTCTGGCGGGCAGTAACTGACTTGAATCTTAACCAAGCCAGATTCAGCTCATGTGGGCGATGAGGTGAGCCTTGCACATAAAGTTGGACGACACATTTTTCCATGATTCAGCCTCCTGTGATGAAAACCATGGATGCATTCAGTGTACTGCATGCAGCTGGTTGTTCATATGCCTTAGAGCAGTGTTCTTCACACATTTGCAGGGGGGGGGGCACTTTCGCTGATCAGACATCAGTGTGAGGGCCGCTACGCCGCCTGCAAGGAGTGTTGTCACGTGTTGTGTATTGTCGCGGGCTGCAAGTCAGGGGCCGCACTCAAGGCCACACAGGGTCCGCCAGTGGCCCGTGGGCCTTGCATTGAAGATAACTGCCTTAGATGAGTCTACGTTCATCACCATGTGCATATTCACGGTAGCGGTAGTGCAGCCGTTAGCGCGCTCCGCTAATGAACCCGGCGACCTGAGTTCGATTCCCGCTCAAGGCCAACGCCAGTGACGATTATACAAACAGGTCCTGGGCCTCCTCCCCTACGTCAACTCAGCTTCAAATTAGTACCTGGTGTGGTGTGTAAACATCGCCACTGGGGAGACAAAGGCAGCCGGGCGTGGTGCTGGCCACCCACC
The DNA here is from genome assembly GCF_048934315.1 of Petromyzon marinus. Classification (NCBI taxonomy): domain Eukaryota; kingdom Metazoa; phylum Chordata; class Hyperoartia; order Petromyzontiformes; family Petromyzontidae; genus Petromyzon; species Petromyzon marinus. The sequence goes on from NC_133677.1 coordinate 4,509,151, forward strand.
CCCTCGTGTGCCATGCCGGCCTTCATAGGTGCTACTCGCTAACAGCACTTGCCCCAACGGTATCTTAAGTCAATACGGGGGATCTTTAGCTTTGCTTTTTATAATTCTCAATACTGCACTGCTCATTGACAATCTTGGAGGAGCACGAAGATATGTGCTTAGCATCTGAACTCCGCATTATGTAACCAGATGTTTTAACTTTGGCGCGGTGAAAAGCAATTGTTCAGATCACTGATCCGTTTTCATTTTCTGTATTTGATCGCTTGACATTTTAACGTGCCGAAAGCAGTTGTGTTGTATCTGTGTTATTGTCTCCGCGCCTGCTTGCCTGCTGGTTTGCTGGAGAAAGGCGGAGAGCGTGGGGGTGGCCGTGCGCAATTATGGGGATGTTTTTTTTTTTTACAGCGTGCCAGATGTGGCAGTTTATTATGGTTATTTTGGGATTAGAGCCATTTAAGAGGATTATCATCACTTCTGCAATCACCAATAAAGCGATGGGGGGGGGGAGGGGGGGTTGTGCTGGGACGACGGCACAGTCAGAAAAACCCGTTCACTCTGCGTGGTGAGATATCAGCGTCGCGTTGCGGCTCTGCCTATACATTTTAACGAGCTTTGAGTTTGGGCCGGTGTGGGCACTTGCCGCTCGTTGGCGATCGTGGCCAGGTCTGTTGGGAAATGAGCGCCTTCGTTTTTTTCTGGATGAGATGCCCCCATGAGATGACCTCAAAATTGGTCGCACAAGTTGAACTAATACTGAGGCCGAAATGTTCTGGTTACCCTTTACACGCACGCGGCTTATCCGCAAATTCCCAGGGTGCCCAAACCGAGGACAATTTCTTCCCACCCACTTAAACGGAGCTCATTTTGGATGATCTCACACCCCTTTGCTCTTAACCTTTGTTTGTAATGCCAACCTGCGTGTCAAAGGTCACCAAGTTGCGACATGGGGTGTGATCTCCCACTCAAGTGCTCGTGTCACATCCAATCATCTTCTCTGCAGGCTAACAGCGCGTAAGCTGCATGCGTTCTCATGATTAAGCCCCATTATCCTATTATTTCTGCTTGTTGTTATCTGGCCTGCTTGCTAGAAAGAAGGAAGAAGAAAAACCGCAACGAAAATAAATGACACGCACATTTCGACCGTGTCCGATTTGTGCATTTTATTGTTTGCGAGCGCAGATATTGCACGTTTAGCAGTTTCCGTTGAATGCTTAGCGCTGTGCGAATTGCATACGGTCGCTCTGTTCGTTGCAATTTGTTTTTTGTCGCTCATTCATTTTATATTTGTTTTTGTGACTGGCTCTTTTTTTGAGCGCCTCGGGCACATGTTATCTGCACAGTGTCTGCGCACGCCTGTTTATTTGGCATCGGGCTCCCTGTGTTGTGCTTTATTCTTCTCTGTAGAGGGCAGTGCTCTTATTGTATCGTGTTAGAATGGTGCTCTGCTGTAGAACAATCATGCAGCCGCTCGATGCAGTGCATGGGACCACGACGTTGATGTGCAGTTGTCGTGGTTAGTCAGTAGATGAACATTCACGAAAGGTCAGAGTTAGGTGGACCCATGCTACCATAGCATTTGTATTTTTACATCGTTGCTTTACACTAATACATTGAGGTGGATTGGTCGTGAAGTGGTAAGCGTATGTGTATACAATATTTACCCGGTGACCTGAGTTTGATTCCCAGCTAAGGCTAACATCAGTGGTGAATAATATCTGAACAGGTCCTTGGCTAACCTCCTCCCTTCAGCATGCATTGACTAACGTGAAGTATGGTCAAACAAACCCCCATGATGCACACGACATGGGGAGACCTTTATTCAGTCGGAGATTTGCAAATGGTTTTAAATTTACAGTATTATTAATAACATTAGTTCACGATGTATGTATCATGATGACCAAAACCTTCAATTTCAAATACTGCCCTAGAACTTTGCATTACATGCCAATGTTGATTGCTTGTATTTGTCCACATGCAATTTGGAATCAAGTCACATTAAATCAGACATGTACACACCGATGATTCAAACATCCCACCTTACAGTGTTGTTCTGCATTGCATGAGTAAATGCAATAATTATATCCATGAAAAAATGAAGGTGTTATGTCCTTGCCATTAAAACCATGACTGCATTGAACATTTAAAGGCTGTGACAGTCTAAAGGGTAGTAAAAAAAAAGAACAACAAAATAAGAGCGTGGAAAAAAATGGGGCCCTGACAAACGTAATCGCATGGCTCAATCTCAGGAGCCTCTGATCTTTTCGCGCTATCGCAGTGCCGACACTACGCCCGACGTGAGGGGCTAGCGATAGCACCACGGAGAGCGTCCCCGGACAAGGACCCCCCCCCCCCCCCCGGCTCCAGACAGGGGCAGCTCGCTCACTGAACCAATCGGGGTCGGTCGTGTTGTCCTCTTTTTTATTTTCTGAACGCGAGATATATATAAAAACTCCTCCGCACAATTACCAATGGACAGAATTGCCTCCCGTCGTTGCTGGAAGTGAGCATTTGGAACAGTCCCTTTATTTAACCCGGGTAAATAGTTGTTAGGTAACGTGCGATAGACAGGCAAAAGAGGTTTTTTTTCCGTTCGTCATCAGCGTTGTCGTCAGCCATCGTCAATCCAGTGCTGGGTGAAGGCCTCCCTAAGCCACCCCCGCTACCTCTCATGATGTGGTTATCCACCAAGTACCTGATTTCACCCGCTCCTCTTCCTCGGTGGACGTCCTCTCTTGTTCGCTCCATTGTCGCCACTCTCTCTTTCAAATACAGAGTGGAAGTTTACTGCACTTGTTTTAAATATGTAGCAACAGACAGACAACAATTTCGATTTGGTGAGAATATTATTGTGTTATTTTATTTTATTAATTTATTATTTTATTCTCATTCTACGTGACTTTACCGAAAGAACCAAAGAAGACAGACAACAGTGGAAAGACGGTGGCCCAAAAGGCCAAGAGACTGGACGAGGCTGAATTTCGATTTAAAGCTTTCGTGACTGCAGGGATTCATATTCTTGGTTCTTTCGGTAAAGTCACGTAGAAGTGAAGTAATTAAACAATAATAAAAAAAGTATAATTTCCCTTCTACCGTGACTTTACCGAAAGAACCAAGAATATGGACGAAGCTGGCCAAATGTTTGCATTTTTAGCTCCCGATTATCTGGTCCATGGTATTCTCGGCATCATTCCACAAGACAATTACATTTCTATTTCGTAACTTTTGCATAAAATGGCCCAGAGAGATGTCTTCACAAAACCGCTTCCCCAGTCATATCAATAGGCCGTTTCTGTTGACACTGGAAGCAAGCATCCTTATGGTTTTTTTTAAAGCGCGTGCGTTGCATGTCAATCAAGCATTCTTTTTTTAAATATATTTTCTAAAGGCTGGATAAGCCAAATAAAAAAAATCAGTTTTTTTTTATTCATAGGAATAGCTCACCAAACTGAGACCATCAACTCACTTCTCTACATGTGAGAACCTGCTTTAATCGCATGCAGATGCACAGATTTGAACCCGGGATCTCAATGGCATGTCAATGACCGCCTGAGCCACCCAACCACCCTCTCCATTTTTCGTTTTTTCTTCTTAGTTATTCATAATTTGGAATGTTTGTGGATTGAGGCTTTTACACTGGAGACGTCATGACCTCGCGTCGCTCAGCGATAGCCATTTCATAGCGGACTCAGCAGTCGGGTAATTCTCAGGCTAAAACCTTGTCGGGTGGTAACGGGAACAGTTGACTCTGTGAACCTGGTGGAACCGTAACGGGGCTGATCGGCTCTGCTCGTGACTTCAAAGCGGGCCTTGGCAGACAAAGGTAATCCAATGGCCCCTATACAACATTTACAAATCGCACGAGCGTGTGGGACGCATGAGGGATGATAATGACAAGGACAGAGAGCATATTTTGCTGATGATGAACGCATTCATATTCTTTTGTAGATTTTTTTTTCCCGGCTTGGCAGTGATTATTAGCACCTGTGAACAAGAATTGGATGTAGTCAGCAAAAAACGGAGAGCAATTAAAATACCGCTTTTGGAATGGAAAGGTTAATGACGTTAGGTTTGTCGTGGCTTCAGCTGGTATGTGTTAACATATCTGTTGGCCAGCAGTCGTACGTCATGGCAAACTTTAAAATATATTAATTTCAACAACAACAAAAAATCGTACTTACACAATTCAACAGGCACCTCAAAACAATGGCTCGTCCTTGAGCCGCAATACTTCCTTGGAACATTTTTTTTTTTATTCGGTGTTAGCTTACGGATGTTTGTTTCGTGTCTTGTAAAAACGCACGTTCCACCGCGCTTTTTTTGCCACGGCTGAGATTGCACTTATTCTTCTCACTTCTAAAGCCGGTTCACTCCTTATCACGCAATTTTCTCCACATTCCGACCCTATTATAACCCATTCTAGCCGTTTTTCATCCCTATCCTCCCATCTCCCTCCCAATTCTCGCCCCCTAGTTGCTGCCTTGTGCCCCGAATCACGCACTGAAGGACAGGAAACCAGATGTCCCATCTGCTTGATTATTTTTAAAGTTCCCCGAACATTTTTCGCGAGATTAGACCGTCGAGTACATATGTTACTGCCAAATTAACCACCCGGCAAAAGTCAAATTCTCCCCCGACTCCTTTAAAGCACGGCTTTTCCCCGTAAACAAGCCACATGCAGCTAAAAGACATGCCAATTTGCGTGAACATATTCTAAGCGGGAACCGAGTGGAGCTGATTGTGGAAAGTGAACATTTTGGCCTACGGAGACCTTCACAAAGATTAGCGATTTCAGCGTAAACCAATATTTTATTTTATTTTTTAAACAAAACAAATAAGAATGGGTGTGCGTTACGGCGCGCGCACGCGCACACACACACACACAGCGCTGAGCGCGCGTCTGTGCTGGAGTTGCTTTCGAATGCGCACAAATTGGAACGGAGGGGGAGGGAGTGCTGAGTCCTACAAAGGATTTACACTCTGACCTTTACACCGACCACCCGGCTGCTTGTATGAATATCTCCCAAGTTTCTCCCTTTGCAGTTTGAAAATCAGCTGTTTGATGTTTGTGGCCAGGAGTGAGATAGATAAAAAAAAAGTGTGGCAGCAGTCTTCTTGCACGTGCTAGATTGTGAGTTTGAAAAACAATACCCGTACACTTCGCAGGAAATGCAATTTTTGTGTTGATTCTTCAGACATTCATAGAATATAATGAGTTAACTTCACACGCAAAAGAGTTGACGTTTTTCCCCCCGCTTCACACTGACAGTTTCGTAGGGTTGAAAATTGCGTGGTTTTTTTCCTTCTTCTCACATGTAAGTAATGGTATTTCCCTTCCTCTATCACACTCCCCCCCCCCCCCCCCTACAATTACTTCATATTGTAATTTGATCACAACTGGCCAAGTTTCATTTCTAACGAGCACATTAATTTTTCTCGCTTGAGACCAAACAGGTTTAATGCCGTGGAACAAATATTTCCTGACACCCTCACCTTCCAAGCTCACCGTATTTACTTGTGTGAGCTTCCACGGTCTAATATGCTTCAAAGGCCCTCGACTGCCACGTGGCTGACAGGCAGACAGCTCACCATTGAGGGTCACACACTGCACGGGGGCGAACAACTACTGCACTGAATGAATAAATAAATGACAGGCTTATGACACGTTTGATGGTGCATTTTTAAGGAAATCTGTCGAATTACCTGCTCTTTCCTCCGAAACAATTTTCTCGCACGTAGGCCGCCTGTCTGTCTGTCTGCAAAGCGTCGCTGTGCGTCTCGCTGGATGGTGGGGGCTTGGCTGTGGAGCCTGCACCAGGCCTAGGGTCAGACCCTTTGGGGGTGGCACGTTCTGTGAGTGGGTATGTCAGCTGGGCGAGCATTGACAAGCACCCCCTATCCCTGGCTTCTGTCACATTTTTAGACCCCTGGGTAAGCATTGCACAGTTCCTATAGCGGTCTCCACTACCCCGCACACCGCCCCCATCTGCCCTGACTCCAACCAACCGCTTTTCAACACACAGCCATTACAGCACCAGGAAGCGAAGGGTCAGGAGGTCCTCACTAAAATTCGAGGGTCCTTCATTTAAATACTGTAAGGCTGTGCAGCAGCACTCTTGTGTGTGCGAGTCTATGTGTGTGTCTACGAGCGGGAGAACTATGGCAGACCCTCAGCCGGCTATGCTCTGCATGGCTGTATTGACAAAGGAAGATGAATCGGCAAGCCCACTATTATGTGGACAGTTGACAGAGCGACACTCTCAGACATTTGATGATATAACCTTCTTAAGTATGATGGCCATCATCATCACCACCGTTATCATCAGCCATCATCAATCCACTCTTGGATCAAGACCTCCACAATCTGTCGTCGTCATCTCTCACGATCCTACGATGCATAAGAGCTGATTTCATCGCTCTATCTCCGAGGTGGATGTGCTCTGAAACGTGGTCCCTTGGCTCCGACTCCGTCGTTATCCCTTCTGGCGACGTGTCCTGCCCAAAGCAGGCTTTTCACACCTGCGTACGTTCTCAAATCTCCAATCCATGTGTTAGTAATTTTCTGAAATGTAATTCCTTACAACCATGCATCTTTCCGTGGTTCTGTTCACACTTTTGAGTTTTTTGTAAAATTTTGATGGCCATCGAGGCCAATATTTGCAATTGATGATACCAGTGTTATATGTGTATTATTATGTATACATAAATCTTGACTTAAAGCTTTCGTGACTGCAGGAATTAATATTCTTTGGGTCTTTCGGTAAAGTCACATATTTTCACCGAAAGACCCAAAGAATATGTGTATACATGTTTATGGATTTATTTTGGTTAAGAAACTTTGCATGGCCACATTCTATTTTGGCCCTGAATGGACCACTATTACAAATTAACCATTGTGCCTCTTTGGGTGATTGTGGTTTTATTACTCGTTTTCTTTGCTTTATGTAAGGCAGATATGAAGCTGCATAATACGTTTTGGCATAATTGAATTCCTTTATCTTTGCAAGATAATTGTTATAAAAGTGTTTTTACTAGCTAAGACCACACATACGTTGTGACACACTTCATATGTAGGGCAGGATACAAATGGTGCACATTAGTAAATATGTGTAGATAATTGGCATTACATTTGCTGAATATTTCTCCGCATAATTTTGCTTCACGGATCCCAACTCAATCAAGCTCATGTTGCAGATAATGGTTAAATTACATTAGCCTAACTACCATTTGCTGGCTTACGTGTATTGTTTGTGAATAGGGCACTGCGATTTTCTGCCTATTACTGCATAGAGATTATTGTGAAGAAATCGTCAGCAATAATAATTTTTCTCAACAAAAGACAAATACATTCTGGAGAGGTTACAAATAAAACCTGAGTGTTAATTTTAATTGCGTAAAAGAAATGTAAATCGTTGAGTAATAACCAACTGCTCAGTCTTAGAGTTTGGTACAGTATGACTTGACTTTTTTAAAAAATGTCTTCTGCAAAAATGTATTGTTCAGCTATTAAATAGCAATTCATTTGAGACGCAGCTTCATGGTTTTTGTGTGATCTTGGAATTAAAATTAAAAACGTAAGTTTTCAGAATTATTTGCTCTGCATTGATTTTTTTTTACAAACGTGGCCCTTTTGGAAATGTAATTTAAACTTTAAAGCTTTAAGCTTGAAAGTATCGCCCGAATTTGACTTCCCACAGGTGACGCGTGAGAAGTCATTGCTCTCAAATCGTCAAAAATGCTAAATTAAATGGTAGGGACGTCGGTTACTTGTGAAGGTTTCAAACTGCAGAAAAGTATAAAATTTAAATTGAGCCTTATTTAAGATGTAATTGTGCGGAAAGTTGCCAAGCATCATAAAACTGCCTCCTGGTGACTTCCAAACAAAACACTCCTTTCAGGGTTCATTTAAAAAATTGCAGCCTCTCTACTTTTTTACTTTTTTATTTTATTTTATTCAAACCGCAATTTGCTGTGCGTGTGAAAGTTGACACAGGCAGGTATTTTACTCACGGAAGCAGCATGGCCTGAGCCTGGACAGTAAATCAGAATTTCTGCCAATTGAAGCCCTCCCCGCGATGGAGTTTTGCAGGGTTCAATGGGAACTTTGTGGGGTTTTTTGTGGTTCTTTTTTCATTATTACTTTTTTTCCCCTGCTCTCGGCTTCAGCCCCCGAATATTTCTAGCTCGCTTCTCCAGGCACACATTCCATTCACTTACATTAATGCGAGAATACACCGCTTAAAATGTACTGTGTATTGACAGAAACGTGGAATGTTTATTTGAGACACCATTAATTTGTCAAGCCCTGAATTGTCATTAGGAAAGCGGGTGCCGTGCCAGACAAGTGACAGGACCGTACTTAATTTTCACGTCACTACCCTTGGCATGGGTCTGACCATCGCATGGCTGATGTGGCTATCCCCTACCCCAGTGGACAATTAAGAGTGGCCCTCGGTGGGACCAGAGTCACCAATCTCGAACCATGGACCGCGTAGTAACGCCGCTGTCCGCTTCAATCATTCGCCGGCCGGCAAATCGGATATTCACCAGGCTACTCCTAAAACTGTCCGCAGGCTCACTCGCCAACCTCGACATGAACCTGTAAACATCGCTGATAAACTCCCCACCATAGAAGGAAATATCAAAGAAGAAGTTGGGCATCACGATAAGACTCCACTCGAACATCTTGAGCAGCGTGGCACCTGGTTGCATGCCATCGGAGTGACGGCAGCTCGCCTATCTGTTCAAACTAGGCTCTTGAAGCAAAATGACAACAACAATAAGAACAACAACAACAACAACAACTAGTTTACAGTGCTCTTTCCTGCGCACAGAGAAAATCTGCCCGGGCTTCGTTCTCCTACCTTTGTACCCTCGCCGCACCGGACTGAAAAAAGGCCTCAAGCAAGGCAGCGTTGGTGGGTTTATCCAGAAATAAATGGAGCACGATCTAACAGCAGTAACTACAGTGCGGGGATCACTAAAGGCCTTGCCACAGAAAGCCCTTCCATTGTGTTAAGCTACGATTGCCCGATCAATGCCTCTTTTCACCAGGCACCGATTGTTGCTGTGAAATGAAGTGCGTCTATTGGCCAGCTCACTTTGGGTGAGCTATACGCCCGTCCGACCATGTTTATGGTGCCGTTAATGTAGCGCCTCACCCCGCTCTGCCCTGTTCCCGGGTCGCTTCAGTCATTTTAATTGACACGCTTAAGGAACACTCTGGCCCGAGCACCGACATTCATCAATACGCGGGACGCTTTGAATGGAACTGCCGCTTGGTTTGCTGGCGGAGGTGGAGTGCCGTCACGACTCGCACCGCCAGTGCCTCCTCCTCCTCCTCCGTCGCGTGTGTGTGTGTGTGTGACCCGCAGCTCACTGCTCTGTACGTACGCACACGAGGATTGCCAACCTGTCTTGGCTTTCCATAGGATCATCCTCTTTATGATGGGGAAATGTTTAAATCTTCGTAGGACATAGAAATTCCTGCGTTTTTGTCAGATTAATAATACGAATAAAATACCTCTCGAGATGCATTTATGTGTGGTTCTCTCCTCTTAAGGTGTTGTGAGATATTCTCCTTCCCATAATGTCTCACGGAATTTAGTCAAAAATAGTCATTGATAATATAAACTTGTAACGCGCCTCGCAGTATTCGCTCACTCTCAAAAAGAGTGAATGACTCAGATGCAGTGGCGGATTATCCTCGTAGCAAAAGTAGCTACATATGTAGTAGCTACGGGCCCCGCACTTTAAAGGGCCCCGCGCTAAATGCTTTCAAGCTATGAATTCCGTTTAAGTGATTCTGCACTTGCTCTATTACTATAGTACTATACTGCCTTCAACTTTTATGAACGACTGGGTGTTTAAGGTTAGCGATTTGTCGTATTATCTGGCTGTATAGCAAATAAAAAAAATACTTTACTATGCAAGTTCAAAATTTGTGTTTTAATATTTACGTGTTTTTTTATTTATTTGAGAATACGTTTTCTCCTTTTTGCTGGCAAGAAAACAGCTGTGTGAAGATGTTAAAACACCAAACTGAAACCTTTTACAAGGAATCATGTCTGCATTAACCACAATACTTGTGGTCAGAATACAAACAAAAAACATACTCTGATAATATATGCATTGTCCTTGAAACTGATTGGTCCACACCAGAGACAGCTTTGAGCCTCGTCTCAAACGGTGTTAGACCAGAGGTACGCTAAAAGGCGAACAGCACAAAGCAATGCCACTATTAGGGGGTCCTCTGGACCTCTGGTCTAACACCGTTCGATCTACAAGGCTCAACTGTGACAGTCAAGAGACTGTTTGGCCACACCAGAAAAAATAATTAAGAGAAAACGTAATTTTGCCCCCGCATGAAAGAAAAGTTAAAACTTTGTCGTTGAAATGCTTCTTACATATATAATATCCTTTTAAAAGCATGCCTATGCGCTTCTTTCCAATACTATTTTACAGGATGTGTTCTAACATAGTAGTGGGTTTATTAGCAGCTATTTTGTTGAATTGTACGACTGTGTCTCCAAACCTAACACTGCACTTCCAGTGGCAATGTCATTGCCAGAACACCAAAAACGAGCCAAATGTGATTTTCTACAATGATGACGTTCGTCATTGTTTCCCAAGTTTCAGCGGCGACAGTGATGTTTACACTAATCTCAGTGGCAGCGGCAGAACGCGCGCCGTGATTTATAATTGTTAGCAGAAGCGGCGCGACCAACGTTGGCTTCACGTCGTGGTCGGCAGAAGCGCCTCGGCGCTGAGCTGCGTTGTGGCCCCCCCGCTAACCGCTGCAAGACGGACACCTGATCCAGCTGGCAAGGGCGCTCCCTCCGTTGTCGTTTGTTGTGGAAACAGCCAACCGTGAGCTTCTCGGAGCTGTCACGGCGTTTGAGGGAGCCGCTCACGCCGAGACGAGCCAATACCCCGCACCGCTTTAGGCGAAGCGTGCGGGCCGTCGCACACGGGAGGCCCCCGCGCTCTCGCAGACCCTCCCAGCTCGTTCGCTACATATTGAAGTCATTAGCGGGTGCCTGGCCACAAATTGCTTACTCCGTTTTTTTTCTTTCTTATTTTCATTTTAGTTAATACGGTGAATGCTTGTTGCTCTGGCAGTTAGCTGGGTCAGCTAACTCCCCAAGTGCCGTGCCAATCCGAGGCCAGTGTAACGTGTACCAGCGTAGGTCACATTCAATTGAAAACACACCAAAGGTGGATCACGGCACACACACTGTGTGCCTGAATTACATAAATGCTTGCTAATTGATGGGCCATTGCTGCCAAATTTATATATATACTGTGTGATTGTGTGCGTACACACACACGGAGAATATGATTTGAGAATAATTTCACTCTAATGTGCTGAGAATAATTTCAACCTTCCGATTTGCAGGGAGAATTTTCGCGGGGAAAGCTTAAGATCATTTGTCACAGTTAAACACTATTAGCCTTGAAATAATGTTTCTATTTTATTGCCTACAACGAAGATCTTATGTGTGCACTTTTTTCAGTTTTGGCTTTCATATAGAACGCTGCTACATATACGTGCTGCGTATCTTTACATGATACGGCCAATTAGAAACAAGGTCTGTGGAGCAGTATACTACAGTAAAGTCCCAACGAATATGGATGGGCATATGTTGATGTTCTGCCTTTGTGCCCTGATCATTTGACAACATTAGCTCCTTGATGTCAGCTAGGGATGGCTGCATTTTAGCAATATGCACTTTTGTATGATCTGTGTGAGTAGCTCGTTTTCATTGTTTGTTCTAAAACTTGTTGATTACTTACATATACAGTGCGTTTGCGCGCATGTGTGAATTGATATTGTCATTACACATGCACGTGTGTGTGTGTGTGTAGAGTGGTAGTGTAGCGGTTGGCACGCTGCGCTATGAACCCCGGCGACCAACATCGGTGACGAATATCGGAACTGGTCCTGGGCCTCCCCTAGGTCGACTCAGCCTCAAATAAGTACCTGGTGCGGTGTCTAAACATCGTCACTAGGGAGACAAAGGCGGCCGGGCGTGGTGTTGGCCACCCCACCCCCTTGTGTGCCATTCCGGCCTTCATAGGTGCTCGCTAACAGCACTTGCCAAAACAGTCCGTGAAGGCTACGTGGGGGATCTGTGTCTTTGTTTTGTGCGTTAACGTCGTGTGTTAGCGTGTGTGCACATGTATATGGGTGTGTATGTGTAGTGACATAGAATCGGTCACTTAACATAGCGCTGGCTGCAGGTAGGGAAGGGGTTTTGCAGCTACAGCAGCCCTGACTGACAGCAGGTCACGTGATAGACCAGAGCGGGATCTAGGGGAAGGGTCACGGAAGGGGCACATCGAGAATCCGCAAGTAGGTTCCAGAAGGGGGGCGTGGCCGGGGGCGGAGCCAGGCCAGGCTGACAGTATAAGAGGGGCCCCGGTAGGGGACCTCGGGGCTGTCGTCGTGTGGAGCGGGATCCCCGTCGTGCTGCTGCTGGAGGCTTCACCGTCGTCGCCGTCTTCACCATCTCGGCGTCGCCAGTCAGGCAGCTGTCCTGACTGGGAACCGTAGTTGCTAAAGTGTGAACTGTGAAGGCTGTTAATAAACAGAGTGCCTTCCTACTTTTAGTGTCTCCGAGTCAGTCACTACGTATGCATATGGAAAGATATGGACATATGTGTGTTGGCACATCGAGAAGTACAGGTGGTGCATCTGCCAGGCGCCCTTGTTAGTTAACCAACAACATCTGGGTCTGTTCCATAACCTCCTGCCAGCGAGTCTTTGCCACTTAAAGTAGCCTCAAGTTTCACCAGTCTGGCACAAGCGCCGTGGTGAAATCACCGCCACTTAGTGCAACGTTTGAATGCACATGGTGTCTAAAGGCAACCGCGTCTCAAGATGCTGAGGGAACTGTGGGCATATTCATCTCGGAGGCTGTGAAAGGCCGGGGGAAAAGTGGTGACCTTTGTTATTGTTTTTGTTGTTCAGCGCGTGCGTGTGCACAATTGCACGCGTGTGCGGGATTTCGGTGGCCCAGCGGTTTGTGCGCAGTAATGTCCAACGTCAGTGGCGAGAGATAACCGAACTGGTGGTGGTCGTCGCCTAGTTCAACGCAGCCTGGTTTCGGGTATACACGAACCGCACTTTGAACCCAGCGACCCGAGTTCAAATCCTGCTCACGGCCAACATCATTAATGAATAGATGAAAGGGTCCGGGGCCTCCGGTGGCCTTACAGGAAGCGCCTGGTGCCGTGTGTAATCATCAACATTAGGAAGACAAAGGCGGCCGGGCGCGCTGCAGGTGGCCCCATTTTGTGCCGAGCCGGCCTTCATAGGCAGGCACTTCGCGAAGGGCACTTTCCTCAATGGTCTGTCTGGCAGCACGGTGGGAGGAGGGCAGGGTGGGAGTGGGGGTATCTTTATCTCTGTCTCTGTTGCTCCCACACGGATGTAATGGTGAGGGGGAGCCGGTGTAGACGGTTGCGTTGGCAGGAGAGAGAGCGCGAGAGCGAGCGAGGTGGGCGGGAAGGATCGATGCACGGAGGTGGCGGCACCTCGTTAGGCCGCCGGTCTCACCTTTTGACCCGCTCGGTTATTAATAAGGCCCGGGCGGTCGAAACCGCCCGCCATCCATTACGTTTATGAGTGTTTTATTGAGCTGCTGCGGATGAATTTTTAATGCGGGGAGCCGCGGGTGCGAATGCGGCAGCCCGCTGATCGCGGGGACAGCTGGTGTACGTTACCTCTCCCAGCCCCGGGTGACAAGAGCCACTGGCCTCACGCTCGCTCTCCTTTGTCTCTTCATTACGGCCGCCTTAAGGTGGTGATTTTTTTATTCTTCTTCTGCCGTCCAACGGTAAACCACACACACACACGCGCGCGAACACCACGCAAAGTTATGCAAAAAAAAAGGTGGCAATTCTCTGCGAGGACATTTATTAACCTAACTCAAATAAAACATTTTCATCTGCTTGCCAATGACCTTTTTTGCTTTTGTCTTTATTGCTACCATTCTCGGTTGTATAATGTGCGCGTGCGTCTGTGTGAATGTGGAAGAAAAAATGATTTCGGTGCGAACTTGAATTGAATTTTGGCAAACCGTCTCAACTTTAGAAGTGCTCCGAAAGTTATTATTTGGTGCCATTTGCTCGTAAAATGGTTATTTGTATATACGAGTTTTTAATGACACATTTTTTCGTCTATAAACAATAACAAAATACATTTCGTATTAAATGGCAATTTAGTCACATAATTAGACTTCTGTTAAATATTTGAGATTCAAATATAACTTTTTAACTCACTTTACAATATTAAAAGCATTATTATTATAAAAAAAACAGGTGTCGCGAGGTGGCTTACAACAGCGGATCACGAACTGTGGCTTGCCGAGACCTTCATCCAGCAGTGGATTGACCATGACTCTCCGTTTCGATACTCGCTCGCCGGGAGACTTTGCCGCCCCATTGTGAGTCTGCGACCATCTCTCTGTCTTCTCCCTCTCTCCGTCTGCTTTTCCATCTCCGGGGCCAATTCCGCGGCGTCCTCTTGCCACCAATAACTCATCGGCAGAGTTATTGGTGACCCGGAAGAGTCCTGCCGGCCACTTGCGCGCGCCGGCTGAGATGTGAGCCCAGACAAATGGGTGTGATTTAGGCTGTGAGCGCAGAGGCTCGGGGAGTCCCTGCATCTGTCGTGAGACGGTCCCCACCTGCCCCCTCCACCCCCCTCGCCCACACCCCTCGCCCCCCCCACCCCACCGCGACCTCCTCCTGTCCTCCCCTCATTCCTTCTCGTCATCCTCCCATCATTAGAATCCGTGGAATACATTTGACCTCATCTGAAATAAAACACACGCACCACAAACTATATAACAGATTACTTGTCTTCAAGCTGCTGCAGCTTTGTAAGTAAATATTCAGAATGTGCTGGTTTAATTTGTATTAAAAAGAGAAACATCTCAAAGGCCGTTTTAATAAGCTTTTATTTAATTGTAATAAAAAATATATGGTCTTCCAAGGTGCATTTCGGCCCTTTTATCAAAAGTCACAAATTACCTTAAAATGAATAACATTAAAGGCTGCCTGCCGATCATGTAAATTCATCACCGTACTTTTTTCTGTGATTGCTGGCTGGAGCAGTTACATGGGCACAGCTTGCGCGAGCACTGAACAACAAAGCCCCTCTCCTCGGTGCTTGTGATGAAACGCAAACTAGAAAGAGGCGTCCTCGCCTCTGCTTGTTTGAGCCAGGCATTCAAAAAGCCGCTCGGTGGTATTGATTGTCCTGGCATAAGCGGCAATTTAAGAACTTAAATTGCCGCGCAGGAATCGCTCTGAAGGTTAAGTAGGTGCGCTGGCTGTTTACACGAGAGCCTAGTGGATGTGCCAGGGTCACGCTCTTGATTCTCTAAAGACAACAAGCCACATCTGCCCGCCTGCCCCAACCCATCCTCGCGTTTTACCGCGTCTCGGCCTGGCCTGGGTGACCGCGGCGGGGTGAAGGTGCTCCGTGCGCTGGGCGAGGCTGCGACTCGCGGGGAAGCGACGCACACGGGCCCCGCGCGTTCCATCAGCGGGGTGCCTACGCCGGCCGCGCATGGGCGAAGCCACCACCACCGTGGCCCGCTCGCTACTGCACGAGTTTGGCGTCAAGTTTGAAAAAAAAAATCTGTCAAAATCAATTGTTTTGGAATCGACAACGCTGCAAATTATTTTTTGGTTCCTCCCCCCCACCCCCCCCCCCTTAATCCCCTCCGTCGTGATTTACAGTTTTCTGCCTTTTGCTCCAATCCCCAGACCGACGGCAGACTGTAATTAGCGGTTGTGCCGAGAGCTAATTGCGGAGATGGACAGAAAAGGTGCCTGGGCACCCCACCCCCTAAACCGGCCCCACCTCAGCCTTGCACCAGCGGACGCCCCCAGCCTTCCACCCTAATTGGCAAGTTGTGGTCGTTTGTCACGATCCGCCACTGCTGGCATCGATGTTACACATGTACGAGCGAAGTGTTTGTTTTACACTGTCACGGGCCATTGGCTCGCTATATTGAGACTGACGTTAGCCGAGCCGACTTTTAAAAAGGTTTGTTTTGCACTGCGCGTGCGGATGGTCGCTGCTTTTGCCTGCGTGCGAGAAGTCGCGGTGACGACGTGCGGCTATCGGCAGTGAGCGTAACCACCCCCCCCCGACCCCTCTTTGGAACTTGACGGCGGCGACGTTAATTTATTTTTGCACGGCTTTAATATCGAGCCACGCAAATCAGGTTGTTTCAGATGCAAGGTTGACTCCGCTAAGCACTTCTGCATTTTCGCAGACGTCTTCCGACTAAAAATCGTCGAGACGTTTGCGACAAAATATGAACGAATCTGATTCTAAACGCGGTCGCCGTGGTCGTTAACCATAATGCACACGTAGTCGGCGGCAAGTGTAAATGCATAAACTGGATATACACCGATGCATTTGCAATATGTGTCTCGATAATATATAATGCATACACACCGCTTAATGTTTTATTGAGGCAAGATAAATAACTAAACAGGGATAGAGTGGTGGCGCATCAGTTTGCACACTGCAACTATGAATCCGGCAAACTTGAGTTGAATTCCCGACTGCTGCTCAACATTGGTGGCAAGTGATATCTGAACGAGTCTTGGGCCTACCCGTTTGTTAACCTGCACTAACCAGCATGGTGAAGTATGGTCAAATAACCCCATGGCTGCTGCTGAATTGGGGGGGGGGGGTATTAATCCAACAGTGGCTTGACAAAGCGCTATATATTGAAAATATTACTCTTGAGGTAAATAAGCATTTAACACATTATCACCATGCACAGTTACATTTCACGGGTCTTTGAAGCTGTTTTACAAATCTCTGCATACACAGCAATTGTGTTAACCAATAACGTTATTAACACATTTGTTCAAAGACCATTATCACTGGCTCTGCCAAGAGCCTTCAAATGAATGAGCGAATGATGTGGCAGAACATGTCAGAGTCTCTCTCTCTTTCTCTCTCTCTACATATCTCTCTCTCTATCTCCGTGTGTGCCAAAGGTGTGAGATGCATCAGTAGGCCACATCAGCAGCGGGGTGACCCTTTCATCTCGATACAAGGCGCGTCCTTGCCGGGCGTTCGATGACTTATTGACACCCGGCGCCCGCGCGAATGGTAATCAGCCAATTAGCCGGGAATCGCCGTGCAGACGAGAGCCCAAATAATGAATGGGGTCTCGCTCCCAAAAAAAAATCGACATCAATTTTTTTTTACCCCCCCCCCCCAAATCCCTCCTCCTCACCCAACTCGTTAATGTCACGTGCAGCTTTATTGAAGGCTGTCAGAAGCATTCGCTTAAAGAATGAGAAATTGACAGAGGCCGGAGTGAGGTTTTTTTGCTTGCTGCCTCTTCCCTGCCCTCAACCCCTTCTCCTCCTCCTCCTCCCTGGCTCTGAAAAGCGGTGTGCAACATGCAATGGGGCTCAGATAAGCAGCACCAATTGCTATCATCGCTTCATTTGGCCCATCTTGATGAGTATAGATTAAAGCCCTCTGTTTGGTGGGCTCTTTCCCCCATCCCCCTCCCTTGTCCCTTCTGTTTTAAACAGAGAGAGAGAGAGAAGCAGTGGAGAGCAAGCACGAGCGCTGGGGACGACGGGAGCGTTTGGTGGTGGCGGTGGTGGTGGTGGTGGTTGTGGTGTGTGTGTGTGTGGGGGGGATAGCGTGCAAAAATTAAATTAGGTGGAGGCCACACCCACCGTTGGAGATGATAACCTTGCCTGCGGGGCTATTGATCGCCGGTGCTTTCGTGCGCGCAGCGGCGGGCGCTGGGCTGGGCTTCGGGGGTACAACATCGCATTGCAAGGCCGGTGTCTGAAGCATCGCAATTAGTCTCGGTAACCGATCGCACCATAGGTGACTCAGAGCGGCCCCCCGTTCGCCTCGTGTCACCAGTCAAGAGTGCTGCTGATGGGTTTTTTTTGTAGCTCGCACGGTGACCGAACTTGTGCTCAGATTTGTTCATTGTTCATTTACAGCTCTTTCTGTTAATCCACCGCTGGATGAGGGCCTCGCCCTGCAAATATAATTAATTGGGCTTTGTTGGAACGTACTTGACAATGCTGGTCAGTGCCCGTTGGCGAAGTGGAGACTCTCGGGACCGGTTTAGATATTACTCGCCCGAGTATCGAACCTAAGTGGGCGGGTTCATAATGCAGTGCGCAAACGACTGTGCCACCTGCTCCACCCGTCAGGCGTTTAATGAGTCGAAATTTATATCAGCAATGTGTGGCTGAGGTTCTATTGAGGTGTACACAAGACGTGCATATCTCAGGATTGTGATTTTTAGTTCTAGTATGGTGAAGTATGGTCAAGCAACCCTCACGGCTGAAGGCCTTCATCCAGCAGTGGATCGTCAGAGCTGAACATTATTATCACCAAAAGATTTTGCCCAAATTCAGACCAAATTATATCATTTTGCTGTGTTCATGTCGCATCACCGTGATCTCTAAATGCTTTTTGATATCACGAGTATCAATTTTATGCTTATTTAAAGCAATGCATGTTTCGGAATTTGTCTTTAGTGTATATATTTTTTTCATAGGTATACCAATTCAGGAATCGACACATGCTTCTGTAATTTATTGCAAATGTGCAATGTAGTAATACCTACATTACAGAGAGCACGGTCTCTCTGTAATGTAGTTATTATGGATCTCGGCCTGCCCATACTTCACCACGCTGGTCAGTGCAGGTTGGGCGAAGGGGTTGGCGAGAACATGAGTGGCTCTGATATCGCTTGTCACTGATGAAAGCCGTTCCATGCGGTATTGAATTGGGCTCACCGGGTTCACACTGCGGCACGCTATCCACGGTACCATCTCCTTGCTCTGCGCTATTTAATACTGTCGTGTAAAAATACGCGCGACACATTTTTCACAGACAAGAGATACTTTAATTAAATATTGTGTAAAATGCAACACTTTTTATACAGTCCAAATTTTTTTTGTTTTTTTTTAGGGAGAAGAAAAATGTACATTTAAAATAACATATTAATAACATTTTAAACGTATTTGACCATGTCCTAAATAGCGAATCGTTTACTAAAAAGTGATAGCATAGTGATGGTGCGGCGTGGGCCGAAATCTGTCCGTGTGCATGGTAATTCACAGGCCTCCACTGTCCAGTTTGTCTTGGGGCTGCTGGACATCAAAATGTACAGCCAGAACTCTGGACAACTGGGTGCTTAATAAACACGGCACTTAAAAAGTGTAACATCTAAAAAAAAAAGATACAAAAATGACATTTTGGCGCAAAGAAATGTAACAACAACAAAAACAATGCCAACGCGAAGACAATTTTGATTGAATTTTAAGGACCTCTTTTCTGAATTGCGCCAATGTCCATTGTGACCGTTGGTATTTCATCGCATGTATCAGGTAATAGAAGGAAACAACGTTGCATTAAACGTGGATTCTGGTTGACACTCGCATCCAAATATGGAAAGGGACAGCGTATACTTGGCAATACACCCTTTTGCCACAAAGAAATAAAACATGCATTCAAATAATGTCTCAAATTATGAGACGATATATTAATGTGCTGAACCGTATTACTATTCTTATTATTATCGTCGTCGTAATTTTTATTTATTTATTATTGCACTGCAGAGAAAATGAAACAAGTTAAGCTAAGTGTTGAGGGATGTCTACATTTTTGAATTTTTAAATAAAACACAAGGTATAATTTGATTACATTGGTATATAACATGAATTTACAAAATTCTCATCTTAACACACGGATATTAATAGTTAAGTGGCACGATTGATTGAAAATCAAAATCAAAAGGCACATTCTATTAAAAGCACACGCTGTCCCTTTGAAGGCGTAAAACAAAACTTCAATGCGCCACTGATCTTATGAATTTGTTCATTATTAATATTTAATGGCAGCCTCAAACCTTGATCAAACACTTTCACAACAAATCATTAAACATAAAAAAATACAAAAATAAACATTGACTTTTGTACGCACGGGCATATCTGTGCAAGTCGCGTTGGCTACAAGTTCACGGATATGGCAAAAATGAATTACACTCACAGAAATCTATACAGGCGGGAAACACCCGTGAAATCATTAAAATGGTTCATGCGATTTTTTTTTGTTTATATCCTCGCAAAAGTTTTTTTAAATTTTTTTGCGTTTTTTTTTTGTGTGTGTGTGTTCGTTTTCTTAATTACACCGCTACATCTTGTCTAAAGTAAGCGATAAACGTGTGCTACAAAAATGAACAAACATCACAGTTTGCGCTGACCACTGAGAGATAAATACATTATGTATAAAGGTTATTTTACAAAAAAATGTGACTCGTGCTGTTAAGAGGAAACTGGTAAAGGGACATTTTTTTTAACGAATATTAAGACTTTTCTTTCTGAGCTCCCTGTCAAAAAAGTGAGAACGCAAAGAGCACAATTGTTTTTTTTCCGTTTAACGCGGCATAACAGTATATTTTAAGACATCGAAGTATAAATATTGAGCTACCACTTTTTTTTGTCGAAAATCACCAAACTACGAAGCTATGGTCAAAAGCACACTACAAAAAAAATAACAGGGGTGCGGGGGGAGACGAGGAGGGGTTAGAGAGAGAGAGAGGACGAGTGGGAAAGTGAAGATTACTAGTACCAGGTCAAATACTTGACAAAACCTACTCCAAAGAGCCAGAGGTTATCACTACTGTACAGGGCTTGCAAGAACAAGGTTGTTGAGTATTTTATTTCAAAGGAAGCTCTAAAGTAATAATCGAATTTCTTTTACACGGCGAAAGTGTTATTGTCACTTATTTTCTCTTATTTCAACTTTTTTTAAACCGATTTTTTTTTCCAAGCACTGTGCTTTTGAAGGCAACACACACGTGCACGCACGCACGCACGCGCGCGTGCGCACACACACATACACAAGTTTATATAGCATTCACAATTTCTATTCTTTTTTTTCTTCAAAGATTTTTTTTTTACTATAATACAGATAGTGATTATTAGAAGATTCCCAAGCCCATTTGTTTTTACACCTTTGCCAACGTTTTGTTCAGTGTTGCTTGCGTACAAGCCACATGCTTTGAAACTCACGACACATCTGACTGTACAAATGTTGAAGCGTTACACGGTATTGTTGTCGTTAGTTCCGATTTTGCAAA
This sequence comes from Petromyzon marinus, assembly GCF_048934315.1. NCBI lineage: Eukaryota > Metazoa > Chordata > Hyperoartia > Petromyzontiformes > Petromyzontidae > Petromyzon > Petromyzon marinus. The sequence goes on from NC_133677.1 coordinate 4,530,315, forward strand.
CATCACCCAAGAAAGTTACGAATATTCCACGAACTGTGTTGTTTTTGTATCTGCATTCTGGACCGTGACGAAAATTATCACCTAATTACATTCTCCAAGACAAACGTCCCACATTTGTCAAATTGTTTTAGCGAACATTGTTCGTATTGAAAAGTGGTCTTCCAGTGGCATTTTTTTACATGCTACAATATTCGTGTTTCTGAGATATTCCACCAAACATAGAGAACAGACAAGCTAACATTAATGATGTTTACACCCTGACGCAGTACTCTATGTAAAATACATTTTATGGTACAGAAGTGTTAAGTGAAGCTGTTACATTGTTGTCAAACTATGGCCTTTCTTACGAGCGGATTCAAAAGTTCCCCCCCCCCACCCCCCATCATCCCGGCTGTGACCTTTTACCAAAGCGTGGCTTGTGGGCAAACGACATCGTAAACCGAATTTTCCCTGCTTTAAAAAAAAGAACAAAATGAAAAACATGTTCTCCCTTTCTTTCGTTCACTTAAAATCAAACGCATCATCTTTACAAACGCTAAAAACACACCAAAATGTGAATTTGTGGAATAAAACATCCGTTCACATTTTTTTTCTCTCTCTCTCTCTCCCCTTCATAGCATTTTCCTGATCTATGTACTGTATTCATAAAACGTCAGACTACGATCTAGGACGAAACTTTGTACCTCGACAGTGCACAAGGAAACGAGAGGACGACTGCGTGTGGTTTATATCGTCGTCGTTGATGTCGGGGGCTTACGTTTTTGTTCGCTTGCGTTTCTTTTTACATTTTTATATTTCATTAACATCATTATTTCGTAACTTCGACAGACATTTAGAAGTTTCCCTTCATTCACGTGGTCGTCTTTCGAGTTCACACAAGGCCTTGCGGGATTTTTTTTCCTCGCGTGAACTATGCTTTTTTCTTCCGGTTTGTTGTTGTTGTTGTTTGTTTCACCAATGTCACACCGCCCAAGCGCTTTTGTTTGTGTTCGGGGTGGGCGATCGTCGACTTGCAAGTTCCTTAAAAAGTGTTGGGGGGGGGCACGGGAGGGTGCATGGGACGAGAGGGGGTGGGGCAGGGGAGGCGTGGTGTGGCAGTGGCAGGTGGAGGGGGGTTACGTTTTTCCCAATATTGGACAGGAATGGATAGCAAGCGCTGCTGTCGAGCTGGGTGATGTGGCGTGCCCGGAGGAAGGTGGAAGGCAAGTGGTTGTCTTTTTCCTCACATTGGTGGGACGACCAAGCCGGACATGGCTGAGGGAGAAATGTACAGCGGAGGCAGACGAGTATGGAAGACAAAGGGGAGGGGGGGGGGGAGGAAAGAAATTGAAACACACGGTTAGCATAATGCACACATTCACCGGGAGTATTTTTTTTCAACCAAAAATGTGCAATATCAACATTGTTAGTCGATTTATTACGAGGAAAAAAAGTGTAAGTATTGAACGTGATTGTCATTTGCTTCGTAGTTTACGTGATGGCATGTGAGCGCATGCAGTGCGGACGGATTTATGTCTCTGTTGTTGTGTTTTGCGGTGATGCTCACATTGTCTGGGCTGTTGAAAAAGAACAACGAGTTATCCTTCCCTGTCCAAACCGGTCAATCATGGCGTTTATATCTCCCGAATGTTTATTGGAATTTGGAAATTAACTGTGGGCGTGTCTTCGTATAAGGGCTTTCATCCGCTGAGTGTTTCTGAGATTTGAAATTACCACTTGGCCCGTAAAAAACAACTTACTGACATCGGCTCGAGCTGACCGCCAAATAAAATAGAGCAAAGACGATCAAATGAAGCCCTGCGAGTGAAAGCTAACGGAAATTATCATGCCCAAAATAGATAACAGGTAACAAAAAAAAAACTCAAAACCATATAATCGCAAGAATTATATGATGCCTCATAGTTGGGAGGTGAATTTATTACAAAATAATTAATAATATTACAAATGGCCTTAAGTGTTATGGCACGCGTATAAACACAATTCATTAAACTCATTAAATAATCTAGCAATGTGAGAGTTGCAAGGAAGAGAGGAGATGGGACAGGGAAATGCAGTGATTTTTTTAAAAAATATATATATATTTGGAGGGAAAAAAAACAACTAAAAACACAACAACAGTGAAATGATGTGCATGGATGGAATAAAAAAAAGGACGTGCTAAGTCTGTGATGCATTGGAATACCCACCTAAAACAGAATCTTTAAACTGCGCAACAAGACCATGTCCAAAATTCCCTGCGTGATAAAGTATAGACAGTGCCTTTAAACATTCATCGATTGTAACAAGCCCGAAGGCATTGCGAAGCTGTAGTCGGTTTCTAATTTTGTTGCGATGGAGGCTGCGCGTAGCTAATAGATCATAATCTTGTTAGCGCAGTGCCAAGTCCATTACGCACCATTTACACGGAACAAATTCCAAAACGTCTTACTTATGTCTACTGGTTTCATGTTTCTTTAAAAAAAAGTAACAAAAATAATAAATAAATGAAATCAAATGAGGGGTTGGGGGGTGGGGGGGATGCTTTTAAAATTGAGTTTAATGCAAAGAGGAAATTTGTTGGCTATTAGCCTGATGCTTGCGGGTTGCTAACCCAGCGTATAGTTTTGTATTACAGGAAATTGGAAAAGCCTGTAAGTTTACTCAGAAACAAAACTTCTCATTCTCTCATTAAATCCAGGAAAATCTGCGTTAAGAACCAGCAAACGGCACAAAACAGGCAGTGTTTTCTTTACGACGCGGGGATAGGGAAATTTGTAAATTGCGGTTAGGGTGACCGATTGCACATTATTGAGCTCGCGCTGTTTACATTTAAGCACGCGAACAGCGTCACGGCGGGCGAACGCAAAGCGACACCCCGGTCCATTGGCCGACGCGTCAGGGCGACATGAGCTGATGTTAGCGACACGGCGACGTTGAAAGGGAACGATGGTCATGCGTTACATCCATTGTCCCAACAGCCGACGGATGGCCCCCATCAGCACAGGCAAAACAGCAGCGGGCGGCGTCAGCAGCAGGTGCTGGATTAGTGCAGCCGCTATTGCTGGCGCGTGCGTGCGCGCGTGCGTGCGCGTGCGAGAAGCGCGGCGCCCCCCACCCCACCCCCACGTTGCTGGCGGCTCTCACTCAGCAGCGCGTGCGTCGGGCGGGCGGGCGGGCGAGCGGCGAGCGCGTGCCGGTGACGTCACGGGGGGGCGCGCTAATTAAGGCAAAGCACCTCCGTAAGGCGAGATGATGTGGGGTGGGGGGGGGGCTGGGGAGAGTTGGGGGAGGGCGGGGGGGCTCGACCGTGGCGTGATTACAAGGGCTACGCCCGCGACCCCAAAGGCACGGCCAGCGGTCATTGCGAAAGTGGAATTTTCATTGGCAACTGCGAAGCCGTTTTTTTTGTTGTTTTTCCAGTTCATGTTTCTCCCACCCCCGCCCCCCCTATGTTGTCTAAACTTAACTTACAATCTAATTTTTTTTTTGTAATTTGCGCACTCTCTTTGGTCGATGGCATTCAATTGCATCTGTTTTTATTCTCATTATGAGAATTGGGTTTGTTTTCCCAGTCTGATCAAAGCCCCCCCCCCCCTTTTGCATTCACAGTACATTGCGTATGCGTGAGTGCGTGAAATACGGAATCTAGAAATTTCGAATTAGCGCTGCGTGTGGTTTTGTGTTTTTATTTTTTTTATTTTGCGGTCAGGGTGGGATGTGCACGTTCTCAAATTAGTCCCATTGAGGGGACAAACGAGGAGGAGCAGGGTCGGGGGGGAAGGCCAGGCAGGCACATCGGGCCGGAGAATTGTTCACGGAATAAAACCTGCAACGCCACAAAGCCACGGAGGTACGGGGGGAGGAGGGCATGGAAAAAAAAACCGCTTTGCAGTGCAAGACCCAGGCGCGTGACTTTCGCGGAAAGAAACTAAAGAACAACAACAGAAAGTATGACATTTGTGGCGTTGCAAGTCGCTCGGCATTGAGTCTCTCTAAACGTTCGCCCTCACCTTGGAGGGCATTGCCGGTAGCGCTGGTGCAGTTAGGCGGGGGTGATGCCTGCGGGCGAACCACTGGGGCGAAGGCGCTCTTCTGTTTGACTGCGGAAATCATGTGGGCGGGGGAGAATGAGAAAACGCCCCCGGCCCCGCTACAGTTGGAAGGGAGGGTGATGGAGGGAGGAGCAGCCACGGGAGGGCTTGACGGCATGACTGGTTGGGAGACAGAGGGAAAGAGAGAGAGGCGTCCGTTAGATCGAGCCTTTTGCCCCCTCTCGTAACGAGACACGTCAACCTGGCGTGGCTTCGTTTGTGCACTTTTACTGCGTCGTTAAGTAATCTCGTTTGGTTGTTTTAGTTTATTTACTTTTGGTTGTCCTGTTTTTTTTTTGTAATTTGTTTTTATTATCGTTTTTTTTGTTTTCCCCTTTTCGTCTTGTTTTTTTGGGTTGTGCTGCGTTAAGATTCCGACGCTTTCCACGACTGCTTTTTGCCGATTTGTTTTTGTTTAGGCTTTGTTTCGGTTTTTTGTTTGTTTGTTTGTTTGTTAAACGCTGATTGACACAATCATGCCGTACTTTCCTCTGGTGACTAATGAATCAGTGGCCACTCCAATGCATCAGAATAAATGATGTCCTACGCTGCGGTGAAATGAACGTAACACTGGAAATCATGGAGAAGCAAAACTTGTTATTACGCAAACCAAAGTAAACACGTAAAAAAAATGAAACGAAGGACAAAATGGTATGCAGTACTGGGCCAGGTCATGGCACCGTATATGCGAATAACATTTCGTACTTTATTAAAAGTGAACACATGGTTATTTTTTTAATCATGCATCATATGCGGAGAGCAAAAAAAGCGCAAACGTAACCGATGCCAGATTTCGCGTGAAAATTCTGGCACCACATTTACAGATGCATGATGGATTGCATTTGCTTGAGTCATCACCCTTCCTAGATTTACAATGGAAAAAAAAAGCTACGCGAGCCTCATAAACATTTTGCGTTTGCCCGGCGAGGACTTAGCCGTTATTAGGCACATGATAATTTATTGGGTCGCCCACTGGGAGCTATTGAACAATTTTGCGCATTGTACGAGAGCCAGCCACAAAGTAGTCAATGGACGCAAAAAAAAAATTGGATAAGTCCACGGAGGGTGCTTTGCGCGGCAGGCATGGTGAGAGTGACGCGCTGTGAAACTAGGTTAATTTGACGGTCTGAACGTGCACTCCCGTCTGGGGCGGGGGATCTGCACAGTGCCACGGGCAGACCTGGCACGGACGGGCCGTGCGGGGAGGGCCGACGCCCCTGCATTGGCATGAGCCGAGCTTACAAATGAGCTGTCAGGGGTCGGGAGTGCATTGCGCCCGACGCTCCCCGCGAGATGGGACAGGCTTACACAGGCTGCCAGACAAGACGCTTAAAGGGCCTTTTGCGCTGACTCAAGATTTGCAAATGAACTGTCGAGGAACGGCAACGTTTGTTTTTTCTCTCTCTTTCTTGACTTCTCCTTCCCTTTCCCTGAGTGTCAGTGTGGAGACACAGACATGCGTTCAAAGAGCCCGACACAGGCAAAAGAGGACGCCAATGCCTCGGGGCTATGCTTTTAGAGCATAAGGGGACAAATCCGAACACATGCAACACACAGAAATTGCCAATTAGTTGGGTTTATGAGTCATTTAGGAGCATTAGTAATTCATGAACCGGGGCATGGTTTGTAAACAGTTTGACAGCAACCTTTTTGACATACAGGCTGCATGGGAACTCTAATAATGATCTGCTTCACTTTTTTAATGCAAGCATACAATACATACTTTTGATTTAAAAAAAAACACATTTCGTGGGTGTAGATAATAAAGCCCTTAAAAAAAGACCGGTGTTTTTTTAAATCTTTCTTTCTTCTGGTGGCTACTTACGCTGCGCCTAAACTGCACGATCTCATCGCACAAGCAGCTGCGGATGCTCTAACACAGCGGGACTGTGAGCGTAAATGTTGACAAATGTAGGGTTAATGCATAAATAAAACAAATACGCCCAATTAGCGAGCTGCGCTCGTGAAATGTGTTGCTTCGCCACGCGTGTGCGACACAGCACGTGTGCTCTGCGTGCGTGTGCGCGTGCGTGTGCGACACAGCACGTGTGCTGCGCGTGCGTGTGCGACACAGCACGTGTGCTGCGCGTGCGTGTGCGACACAGCACGTGTGCTGCGCCTGCGCGTGAACGAGTGGCAGACGCCACTCCTGGAGTCAACCCGTGGAGAAAATGCACATTGTTAGCGGGAACTCCGGTTCTAAGTAATGACTCATCATAAACATCGCTCGCCGAGAAGCATGCATTATCCATTACTCGTGAACACTTATTAGCCTCTCTTGCAACAACAGCAAAAAAAACCCTTCTCGCGTATTTCCAAAAAAAATACCTACAGGATCCTATAAGAATTTCAAATTACTGAAGGTGCTAAGGGTTCCGAGCGAGGTTTATTTTATTTTTTCGTACGATACTACGGGGATTTAGTTATACATATTTGAAAGCATTAGGGAAGTTGAGTAGCAGTAATAAAGGCGGCAGCGGCAGCAGCAGCGGCAGCGTCTCTTGCAAGAGACGCGACGGCGTGCGTTTTGTTTCTCCAGCAACGGATATGCGGGCGCACATTTCTAGCGCGGCAACCAGAAATCGCAACAACAACAACAACAAAAAGAAGAGACAGGACCCTCATCTGCTCGCCATGATGAAATCTCAACAACCGACACGCGCCAACAGCGTAGGTGTCTTCTCGGTGCGGTCCCACTGGAGCGTGCGGTGCGCGTGTGCGAGTGCTGCGGTTAACACTGCTGCTGTAGGGGTCCGGGGAGAGAGCGAATCTTTGTCCGTGCGTTCACGCGTATGCGTGCGTGCGTGCGCGTGTGTGAGAGCCACCAACCCCCCCCCCTAGGTCGACTCGACCTTAAAATGAGCACCTCGTGCAGCGTGTTAACATCATGACTCAGTAGGGAGCAGCAAGGGCGGACGTGCGTGGCGTCGGCCCAGCCCCCCCCCCCGCGCGCCGTGCCGGCCTGCGCAAGCGCTCGCTAACAGCAACTCGCCAGGACGGCGAGTCACGTCACAGGCCACACCGGGGGGGGGGCGGGGGTGTGGCCGAGTCTTTTGTCTTCGCTGCGCGTCACTCACTGGCATAGGGCGAGCTGGCGGAGGAGCCGTTGAGGAAGCCCGGCGAGCCTGGCACGCCCAGGTTGCCCATGCCCGCGTTGCCGTAGCCGTTCATGCTGTTGGACACGGTGTTGTAGTTGGACTGCTGCGGCGTGGAGCTGGGCACGTAGCCGCGTGGGGACACGCTGCTCGTGTTGCGGCTGTAACCTGCAACGGCAGCGCAGCGTCGGCGTCGGCGTGAGGGTCGCGACTCGTTCGGCGCGGTGGTGCGGTGCGGTTGCCCGTGTTGATTAATCGTTCGGTTGGATGAATTGTTGCTGGTTGTGTTTATCGGAAAAAAAAATAGTTTTGCTTTAGTTCAGCAACGGTGGGTGCGCGGTCACGTGGGTGCATGCGTGCGTGCGTGTCTTTGTGTTGGCACAGTAAGGGGGGGGGGGTGCACAGGTGGTGCATCTGCCAGTCATCTCGGTCAGTCAAGCCATGACACCTGGGTCTGTCCCATGACACTTCACGTGGCATTCAAGTACACATAGCCTGGCACAAACGCCGTGGTGACGTCACCGCCACGAAGTAGCAAATGGCGGTTTATGTTGTTGTTTTTGTTATGCGTTTGTGTGCATGTGAGCGTGCCTGTGTATGCGTGGGACACACATGCGTTCGGTTATGTGGTTGTTTGTTTATTTATTTGATTGGTTGAATAATTCCCTTGCGATTTCAGGAAAGTTTGTATTTCAGTCAAGCCCTACTTGGGATTATTTTTTGTTTTTGCCAATGTATATAGATTTTCGTTTCATTTGGGAGGGAACTGAAGCACCCAAAGTAAAAAAAAAATGTATGCTACTTTTGAACGTCGAAGAGTGGCATAGAAAGAAGGACATTAATATTCCATTGCAGAGAGAGGGCATCATCCCAATTGCTGTACTGTCTCCTGCAGGCACCGCTGCCCGCACTCGGGTCTCTAATACTGACGATGACTTAAACCGTTCGTGGTCCACCAACTCCACCTCGGAAGTCATCCGATGTCAAATTGGCATCGCCAATACGTGCGGCCGTTTGAAATGCTCCGATGAATTAGTGACGGATTCAGCTATTTTTGCTGGGGACATGTTGGAATGACAGTCCACTTGCTGAACGCTGCCGAAGATTACTTGAGAGCGGCATGGATGGTCACACCGTTGTAGCGGCGGGGACGTGATCCCTCCCAGTGTAACAAGCAAAGATAAACGTGTCTCTGCAGAATAGCAAATGGACAGAACCCGTGGCCACAGTTGGCATGCTGAATGACTTGCCACTAGCTTAAGAATAAAACATTACTCACGGAAATCGATAATTATGGATTGTGTTATGCTAGAAAAATGCAGACGCCATACTTGAAGGTTAACATTGTCTCTGACGCATACAGCAAGATGCCCTTATATGCTGTAAACATTTCAAACTTCTGAATGACCGCTTTAAGAAAGATGAATTAAAATGTTATAATTTCGAGCTATTTATCAATCCACTGCTGGATGAAGGCCACCCCGTGCTGTATCAGCATTGGGGGATGTCCGTCCATAGTTCTCCATGCTGGGCAGTGCGGGTCGGGTCTGTGAAGTGACGGGCCGTGAATCGGTGCGGATATCACTGGACTGCGAGTGCTGTGGTGTACTAACCACTGATGGTCACCCCCCTACCCCCCCCACCCCTTTCCTGTATTTGTATCGCATCAGCGATAGATAGATTACAAATGGATTCGTTGACTTTTGGGGGGGGGGTCAGTTGCCCTAGCGAGGATTTAAACCATTGCATGGAAGGTTGGGGGCATGCCCAGTGGTTGCGATTGCAGAGTGAACGCTAATATTCTGGCCAACTCTTTTTTTTGCCTTGTTCTTGGCCTTGCGGAGCACTAAGGGACTTTGCCTGGAATACCAAGTCACAGATCAGAGGCGCGGCGGAGGTGGCTTAGGTTTAATTTTTTTTGGGGGGGGGGAAATGACAGGGGCGTAAGAGAAAATGTGACCCGTGGTTCAGGAGGTGACAATTGATGGGATTACAGAGTGAAATCTCCACATTGCGATTCACGATTCAGCCTTCAGTTCGGCGCACGGGAATTTTTTTTCAGATCTTTCATCCACGATTGAATGTTCCCTCCACCCCATACGCGACCACCCACTCCCCCCCACCGCCCATCCCCTTTCCAAAGTTCCACTGATGCATTTTATCAGTGCCTCCAAGACGCCGAATTTCATTTGAGAAACGACAATTGGAAACTTGTACAGACAATCCGCCTTGTACACGGACTAAACGCCTGCTTGTCATGTAATGCACTCCGTCCCGTCTTTGAAACTTGACTCGGTGCCATCAGCAGACAACAAGCCATGACAGACATAGCAGTTTTTCATTTATCTTTAAAGCAGGTTTTTTTTTATACTATTTCACATACAGTATATGTTTATTTATTTATTTAAAATCTGCTATTGATTTAAGGGCTGCGTGTGAGTTAAGGATTTACATATGTTGTGCAATGAGCCAAGTGATGTTAAAAATGTGTTTCCTTAAAGACTATTACACAGTGCAGAAACAGATTGTTTAATACAACTGATACATCTGAATCTTACCGATTGGAGAAAGGGCATATTTTTGTTCAGCCCAAAACATTATTTGAAGATAATTCACTTGGTACAATACTTAACTTTCATGCCGTCGTGGCAATCGCAAGCATAGTAAAGGTTCGATGGAATTATTAAGGAAACCACGTCCCGTTAGAATAAAAAAACAGCGAAGTAATCCACCTGCATGAGTACATGCCAACATGTTGCATGGCTATGTTTACAAATGAACACCCAACCCCAGCTAGCCACCCCAACTCCTCATTCCTCCTCCACCCATCCCAGTACCACCTACACGCCCCACCACCAAACCCCCCTAACCCCCCACCTACACGCCCCACCACCAAACCCCCCTACCCCCCACCTACACGCCCCACCACCAAACCCCCCCTACCCCCCCCGCCCCCACCTGCTCTGTCCTCGTTTCCCGAAATCTCCCACCACCCCCAGTCCACGCACGTGCGTTTGCCCCAATCTAAATCCCATTTTCCCCAGCACTATTGCTCCGGCCCTGTGCGCATAATGTGGCCGCTGCCGCCAGGTTTGGGAGATGCGAGCAAGACAATCATCGCGACCTTTGCAGCCAGCACGATTTCAATCTGCTGTGCGAAGGGCCACAGATGAGCGCTGGCCAGCCGCTCATTTCCTCTTTATTAGGTTTAGAGCGGTGCTGGGTTTTTTTTTCTTTCTAGAACGAAGAGGGTGGTGGGCTGGAGGTACGGTGAGGTTGTCGGGCCAGCGGTGATGTCGGGGAGTGATAGAGGTGGCTCTTGGTGGTGGTGGCGGTGGCGGTGACAGTGGGCGGGCATAGGGAAGGAAGCGTGAATCGCGTGTTGTCGACACGGACGCCACGATGAAGGCAGGTGAAATTCGACTTGTGAAAAGTTTCATTTCACGTCCGCACAAAAGACGCCTGGGCGCGTGGCGCCTGGGAGGGGAGGGAGGGGAGGCACAAGCTGGCCGCAGCCCACGTGTCTTCTCGCTCTGTTCGGTCGCGGAAAGGGGAACGCTCTGAGCGTGGCCGAAATGCAAGCCCAAACATTGTGGAGTGTCTGGCAATACGCTCCAATCAAAGTAAACGGCGATGGACAGCGCCGCGGAATGGCTCGCTCGCATGCACGTGCACTCACGCTCGCACTTAACATTCTCATCACCGGCACGTGCACGCGCGCACGGACAAATCCTGAGCCACGAGTGCATAATTTGTACGTGCCGGCGCGCTCCGGACGTGCTCGCAGTGGTATTCTCAGCATTTCAGGAATAAAGGGAGCCTGGGGTGCCTCAGCTATTACCCGTAATGCATAAATGCAATGCTACCATTCAGGGGCCCCTTAGATTCAATTCGTGACCTTGGCTCAGTGTTGTCAGACACATGTCTACAGGTGTTGATTATTAACCCGTGCACCCACTATCATCGAAACCTGGGGATGGAATTAAATGGTGACAGCGGCAGCCTTGTATTTGTTTCATCCGTCAAAAAAGTGTCCACAACCTGCAGCTGCAATGTCAGTGGTTTTACTCCCTGGCACTGCCGTTAAACGATGGCTGCAACATGTATCCCCCAAATAATGTCAACTGCTGCGATAATCATGAATCCAGTGACTTTGACGTGTGAAAGAATGACATTGGCCCAATCGTTGGCCAACAGTTATTCGGAGGAGGGAACAAAACCCCCCAAATATAATGTTCTAATTCTCCAAATGTCTTTCTCATCATCACAGCAATGTAATTTGAAACCTCTCCTGCCAGTTCCAGGTGGGGGTTTGTCGACAAATGCGAGTGTGCAAGTTGCGTGAGAAAGTGTGAGAGTGTGCCCAATGAGGTTTGGTCGTGTCTGGCGGCGGGGATCGTATCGAGCACACACCATGCGAGAAGGAGCGCACTCATGCCAGTACATACAGGGGTACCGACCGGTGGCGTGGCTCAGCATGGCCTGCTCCACGGACTGGCCGGGCTCCGAAACGCTCACGGCCAGCTGCCCGCCAAACGAGTTGACTCCCATCATGGCGTGGTGAGCCGGCGAGTTCCCCAGAGCCGGCAGCTGATTCTGGTGGCGGGGCATGCTGTACAGAGCTTCGGCGATGTCGGCGGCTCTCTTGAGAATGATTTCCTAAAGTGCGACGGCGCACGCACGCACGCACGGACACATGCATGGGCGCACACGCACGCAACGGACGTCGCACACGCACATGGACGCATGCATGGACACGCACCCACGCGCACGCACGCGCGCACATGCGCACACACGCATGGACGCACAAGTGGACACGCGTGCACACCGCACGCACGTGCACACACGCATAGACACGCGCGCACGTGCGCACGCATGGACGCATGCATGAACCAAGACACAGACACACGCCAGAAAAATAACAATTGTTTATGAAGCATTGTTTTGTTATAACTGCAGTGCAAAATATGAATGACATTCAAACAATGTATACAGTATATATATGAGTTGTAACTTTATCTTTTTTTTATAAAGCAATCCTCACATCATTCGGTAACAAGTATACACAATGGCAACAGGCTTGATCTTAAAAAAAAACAAATAAGTTGTTATTACTCAGTGTATGTGGATATCCACAGGAGAAGTTTTTCAATTCCCCTATTTGAGTGATTTTTCTATTTTACATACAAAGGTGCAAACATTTTCACACAAATGCTTCAAAAGCCTTATCGTCAAGTTGTGCTTTCATTGAAAGTAAGTGGTTTGGAGTGGGTATTTGTGAATGTTTAGGCAATTCATAGTCACATATTTATAATGTACAGGTCTAGGTTTTTTTGCCTTTGAGTAAATTAAAACCTGACATAAGGAACCCAAAAGAAACCACATTCAAGCGAAGAAAGCAGATTCGTGTAATTGTATCCCTTATTGAAACAAATGTTTCACTTTCCATGGAGCATGTTTACAAAAAAATTAACAAAATGAAATGAAGTACGGGAGGATAAGCAATAGATATAACGCAATATGAAATCGGCTGAATCACAGCACGATCATTACAGACGCGCAGTGTAGAATTAAAGCCTGCGTACAGTTATGTGTTTAAAAATAGGCGCTTTATTAATTGCATGGGCAGCAATTACCTGGTTGTAATGAGGCAGGCCGTACAAAGCCTCCACTAAATCTGCCGCGCGCTTCAAGATCACCTCCTGCCAGACAAGAAAGCAGGGGCATGGGCAGTACTGCAAGCTACCGCACTCTCTAGCATTGCATACCCACTCCTGGCTGATGGCTACACATTGCTCTTCGGGCCAGTACATGCGCTGGCGTGTGTCCTCAGCACTTACTTATAAGAGGTCCTATGACAGAGTGTCTGTATCCTGTCAGAAATAAAAAAAAGGAGTGGCGGGGGAAGTAGTAGGAAGTATCCCTGCTAAACAATATGTGAAAAAAAAATTGGCTGCGCTGTGTTTTTCGGCTATTGGCTTCATATATTTTAAAATTGACACTTTATATGTGTGCGTGTGTGCGTGCATGTGGATGTAATTTTTAAAACAGAATATGCACCGCTACCTTCTAGGCAATTTCCGATTATGTGTCTGTCTTGTTCACAACATCAGCGGACTTTTATTTGAACAAAGTTCACATTTCTCTTGAAAATTGCACGAAGATTGCCACAAAATAATTTAGCAATGCTTGATCGTTCTGCACGCATAGCTCTCCGATCTGTCTTTTGGTTGTACCGTGTGTGTTGTTTGGCATGATGTCGGACGCTTTGCTCCAGGTGCTGGGAGCTTCTTCAGGACTTGAAGAAGCTCCCGGCACGCGGAGCAAAATCTGACATTGTGCCGCGCGACACGCGGTTATGACCTGAAATCACAACCTACGATGCTTTGTTATCCGTGCACACACACAAAAAAAACCCAAGAAAAAAACCACAGCATTTGCTAAGGCCATGTACGCCCACTCTGGTGTGTGCGGGAGTGCAGCGTGTGGCACCATTAGACGGAGCGTGACCACGATTAGCGCAGCCCACTCAGCCGTGCGACAGGGGCGGGAGGGAAAGGCCCCAATTCAATTAACCCACCCGGGTGAAGACGCACTGGCAGGAGAGTCACAACGCGCTGCGCATTGGCAGCTGCGGCCGGGGCTTGGGATTGCAGCGGCAATGCTGCTGACTCTTGCTGAAGCCGCAATAAAGTGCGTGCGTGCAACCTCTGGCACATGCGTATGCGTGAACCGTGCATGCACGGCTCATATGAGTATCTTTACAAAGACATTGACTTAGATGTAAAAAAATTACGTAGGAGTAGTAGTAATAATAAAAAAGTAGAGATAATGTTTGGAATATGATTAATTTTTAAGCCAGTCTGTGTGTATCTACACATATGCACGTGAATAAGTTGTCTTAAACAAATTATGACATTAAATCAATTACAGACACTTTTTATTCACTCATGGATGAAGGCTTGACCACGCTGGTCAATGTGGGTTGGTGAAAAGACAAGCTCAGATGTTACTCGCCGCTGATGTTAGCTTTGTTCACAGCGCATTGCGTTAACCACCGTGACACCACTTCCCCACATTGACAAACATGCGCACAGAATTTGTTATTTCACGATTTGGAAGCACGTGCAGATAGGAATACAACAAACAAGTTGGACTATTAGCGTGGACTTCCATCTCTTCTATACATCTAGACACACGCCACAAGTGAATATGCACACTCGTACATGCGTTTACCAATGACAAGCTAGAAATCCATCCATGAATACACGTCGAAACCAAACACGCGTTCCCAGATTCCCATTGACATAGCGTGGGCCCTTTGCCCAGCAAGAAGCACAAATCTAGCAGTTTGAAAGACAGTGAAAGTATGAGAATACATGCACACACAAAAGACATATAGCCAACACTTCTGTTGCGGCAAGTGCTGTTAGCGAGCACCTATTAAGCCGGCATGGCACACGAGGAGGTGGTGTGGCCAACACAACGCACAGTCGCCTTTGCGCCTCCCCAGTGCGGATGATCACACGCCACACCAGGTACTCATTTAAGGCCGAGTCAAGGTAGGCGAGCCGAGGTCTGGTTCAGATATTCGCCACTGATGTTGGCCGTGAGCTGGAATTGAACTCGGGTCACCGAGTTCATAGCGCTCACCACGACGCTATCACTCACCACACACAAAGACAACGATTCCCCCTATAGCCTTCAACAGACTGTTGTGGAAAGTGCTTTAGCGAGCACCTATAAAGGCTGACACGGCACACGAGCGGGTGGGTGACCAGTACCACACCCTGCCGCCTCTGTCTCCCTAGTGGCGATATTTACACACCGCATCAGGTACTCATTTGAGGCTGAGTCGACATAGGGGAGGCCCAGAACCGGTTCTGATAATCGTCACTGGTGTTGGCCCGTGAGCGGAAATCGAATTCGAGTCGTGAGGTGCGTAGCGCAGCGTGCTAACCACTGCGTGCTAACCACTGCACCACTGCTCCCCGCTCAACACACACACACACAAAGATAAAGACAAAGATCCCCCGTATAGCCTTAACAGACTGTAGGGACAAGTGCTGTTAACGAGCACCTATGAAGGCCGGAACGGTACACGAGGGGGTGTATGGCCAACACCACGCCCGACCGCCTTTGTATCCCCAGTAGCGATGTTTACACACCGCACCAGGTACTCATTTGAGGCTGAGTCGACCTAGGGGAGGCCCAGGACCGGTTCAGATAACCGTCACTGGGTGTTGGCCGTGAGCGGGAATCAAACCCAGGTCGCCAGGTTCGTAGCGCAGCGTAGCGCTAACCGCTACAGCACCGCTCCCCAATGCTCCCTCTCACACAGACACACAGACATACACACGCACACGCGCACACAACTACGTGCGTTGAGACGTGCCCTTGCGATGCCGACAGATAATGATATCCATGTTTGCTTGCCATAAAATGAACCCAGGGCGCTGGATGTAATTGCCCCTTTTTTTATTCTGTGCTGACACCCGGGGTGACACGCTTGTTTTTTGGTAAGAGATCAAACTGTGTTTGTGTTGTGATAGAGCGTCACTTTCCTCCTGCCACACTTTGACCATTGAATATTTCCTACACGCGCATTTATGAGAATGCTGGCATTTAGTCTTCATCACAAACCCCTTGCTGGGCAAAAAAATATAAACTGTACGGAAATTACAAAAGTAAGGATCCAAATGTTATGGTGATATACCTTAATAAAACACATTATTCCAGCGTTATATTGATCGAATCACATACTAGAATGAGTAATTACTCGATAAAATGCAATGTATGTATAATACAATAACACAATGTGGATTTATGTTGTGTGTAAATGCAACGTCGTGTTATGGCAATAACATATAATTATCATGTTACGTGTATTTAGATGTCCGGGAACTGTCCGTGGTGTTCACGTTAACCGTCATGCGTATCAATTAAGAACATGTTGACGGGTATTTTGCTCTGTGTTAGCACTGCCTCTGTGTTCTGAGTGAAAATTACATTTTGTTTAATGAAAAGGTAATCTCAGATTAAAACGGTTGCCCCATTTGAATCTCGGCTTCGTCGGTTAAAAACACGTTCCCTTGCTTCGGTAAGTTTCTTTGGCCAGGGATTACAAAGTACGCCTTCCTTGAAGGAGGACGTTGAGCCGACTGCATAATTCCTTCATGCTTTCCCTATGCCCTTCATTGAAAATTCCATTGTGTTCCAATGTCAGACCCATATACGCTACTTTCTGATAAACTGTTTTCATTCAAAACTATATAAAGGGTTTGTTGAAAAGGCCATTTACATGTTTTGTGTATCCCTGTATTATTGTTCTTATTATTATAACTACTACTAAACACCATACGACTCCTAAAAGTGTAATTGCAGGATGTAATCGATGACAAAAAAGCAATGCTTATGCAACGACACTACACACACTCGATGTCAAGATTAGGCAATGCCATTTTAAACGTCACCAGAGTAGTGCACGGTTATGCGAAGTGAATTAGTGTCAATAATAGAACAAAACGCGCGAGCAAGTTTTTTTTAATTGTTCAGTGTAAAACTAGGTCAGAATGACACGATCGTAAAGCACAACCGTTAATTTACATTTCATATACAGCGCATGTATATATGTGTCAAGTTTTTAATGAGCATAATGAGAGCAACGGGCAGGTTTTGACATAATCAGACAATTCTAATTACCCCAACTTAAATGATGTGTTAATCACAGGCCCCACTCATTACTGAAGCATCCGGCACGGCTTGAGTTGCTTCTGTCTCCCAACAACCAAAGTCCAGCCAGCCTTTCCATTGCATTTTACAGTATTGTAATTTGCTAATAAAATAATTTTTCCCCCTGTCGCAACAAGTTAATGAAATAATTTGATACAGCGCGTCGCCTGACGGCGTTTGATAATGATAAATTAACTACCTCCGGCACAGCGTGGAGAGCCGCAGCAGTAAATTATTACAACCATAAGTCACGCCGCGCGCGGTGGTTTATTTAGCTGTTCAGCCCTTAATAAAACATGAATTGTGTTGCTGAGTTACCGTCGGGGCTGTGCGCCAAGGTGTGTGACACTATATCAGGGCAGATTAAAAGCTGCTTCGCCAGTTAACCTTATACGCATCCGTGTCAGTGTGATTATGGCTGCAGAATTATCCTCGTGTGTGTGTTTTTTTTAGTTACTTTCAACGGCTGATTTAAAATTACCAAGTATTCCAGGTTGCGTTGAAACGTTGCAACTGTGCGCCTGTGCGTGTGTGTTTTGTGTGGTTGGGGGAAGCGGTAGTGCAGCGGTTAGCGAACTGCGCTAGAAACCCGGCGATCCGAGTTCAATTCTCGCTCACAACCAATAACCGTGGCGAATATTTGAACTGGTCCTGGGCCTCACCTAGGTCTATTCAGCCTGAAATGAGTACCTGCTGCGATGTGGAAACATCGCCACCAGGGACACAAAGTCGGTCAGGCGTGGTAGCAAGCCACCCAACTCTTAGTGTGCTCTGTTGGCCTTCAAAGGTGCTTGCTCACAGCATTTGCCCCAACAGTCTGTTACAGGCTATATCGGGGACCTTTGTCTTTGTTTTGTGATCGTGACCTGGTGATGTACACTCAAATCGAGCGTGGGTCACAGATTACAGCAGCATCGTTTTTTTTATTTGCGAATCTTACGCAGCTGTTCAAACAGTGCTCGTGAAAATAACGGATATGTAATTTAGAGTGCCACAATCAATATGGCAAGTGTCTGGATGAAATGCCATAAGCTGAGACAATGATTGGCTTTCGAATCCAAGGCATAACTTGAATTGCGGTTCGCTGTTTTTTAAGCCGTGTTGTCAAACATCTCAGGAAGGGCCATGTATGCATCTGCTGCTTTCCATGCTTTAAGCTTTGCTCATCATCGAATACACAACGAGCAGAACATCATGGCCACCCAAAAAGAAGAAAAAAATACTGAAAAAAAATTGGGAACAGTGCAACACCACAGAGCTAGCGAGCACACGTTTTGGGCCCGATCGTGCTAATCAGTCATCGTTTGGGCGGTGTGAGGGGCAGTGTGATTTCCAGGGTGCGAGGTGCAATTAGTGTAATTACCATGCCCGGACCCCACTAGCCATCAAACCTAGCCATATGGCACGTCCTCAGTCTCCACCGGCTGCCCGCTCTTTGCCAGAAATAATTTGGCTGTCCGTAAGCAGCCAGGTATTATTTTCACAGTTTTTAACCCTTGGACTACTCGGACGTAATATTGTTATTGCGATTGTACAATGTTTTGTACTTAACAATCATAAAAAAATAGTGTTTCTGCTAAATAATTCAATGATGCCGGATGTGCGGGGATTTTTTTTCATGGTCCACAGATCAGCGTGTCGAATCTGAACATCTGCCTTCATTAGAAAATAAAAGCCACTGTAATTTGTAACGGTGAGCCGCGCAATCAAGTTATTATCAGTAGTGGTGGTGATGGTGGGGGGAAATTCGTTCCAGTCTCCTCGTAGGTGAAAGTGATAAAATGGTAAACAAATCATAGCCTTCATCTGCAAACAGATCACTTAATAACATGATGGTAGGCTACGTGCATTGCAAATTGGTAGAACATGTTATCAGCAACACAACTAGGAGAGAAGCGTATGGTATTTAAAAGGCTTCTATGAATTCACAATGAGGATAGGGTAAATAACTTGGAAGTCCTCAAAATAAGCTCAAAAGAAACTGTTTATGAATTTAATTGGGAAGAGGTGGCTATGATCTGATGGGGACACATGTGCAGGATAGAGGAGGGTGGGTTATCGAGATGGACATTGGCGTGGCACCTCGAAGTCAAGAGGTCAGCAACCTATGGGAAGATCTAAATCCAGATGGTGGGATACTGTAAGAGCAGACATTGGAGGTCAGATGTTAACCTTGCAACAACTCTTGCATCTCGCAAAAGGAAGGAAGCAATGGCGAAGTGTGGTGGCATCAATAGTGTTGGTCATGATGACCTTTTGACCTTGACCAACACACTCCTGTCATATGGCTACCTTGCTTTGGCATCTTGATGCTGCCATGGAGCCAGGTTCTGTGTCTTTGAGCCGACTATGACAGTCTGACTGTGTGCGTAATAAATACATATGCACACATATGGCATGCAAAATGATTTTAGGAGCTGAAACTATTGGGAGGCCGTAATTGTGTAAAATGATTGTAGTTTTTTGTCTTATATTCATGATTTTATTTGTATTGTGTCTAATGTTTTACATCCAGAGCATAAGCGATGAATCGATGTGTCATTACTCTCATACTCTGTATACACAATTATGTATTATTTAATTATTTTACAATTCTATTACACTAACGCTCAAACTACTACCGAATTCAAGTGGGCAGGTTCCAGAAAACATTCTGCAAAAACTATACGCTTCATTAATATACATTTAAAGGATGTTGTTCTGTTCTTGTCTGGTAGCACCTCATGGGATAAATTAGGATTATATTATTTTCATAATAATTGTCTTTGGGATGGCATTTGCGTATGTGGCGCATTTCAAAGCTGCAGATTAACGCAAACGATTCGTCACAAACAACACAAAGACGGTGCTACTTCAGAAGCAAAATTTGTTTAATTCCTAAATCCCTGTTTATATTTGAATTTTAGCCAAACCACAAATTATCCATAATGCCTGGACCAAAAAAATACCACGAGCACTTACTCTTCCAGAAAATGAAAGTGAGCAATGTGGGGTTTGAAGCCAGAATAGTTATATTTTGCTTGTGCATACAGAAGAAATGAATTAAAGTTATATTTATTATTATTTTTTTGCACCAAAGGCAGCTTGGAACGTAGGCCACGGCACCTTTACGAAAAAAAAACGTTAAAATGGCAAAATAAATTTAGTGCAACTGAGCCCGTAATATGTTTACTGTGGCTCGCTGCGCTGGCACGACTTGACAGGCGCTGCTTGCCTTTAAAAAAAAAAACCGGAGCTTTGAATCGAGGCCCATTTGGCAGGCGACGATGTTTTCCAATCGCCGGGCACCGATCGGGCAGGCGGGCGCGGTGCCGTTAGTTAGCGGGGAAGGGGTTAACCGCGCCTGCTGGCGTGCTGTGCCACGGAGAGCATTGTAACGCCGTGAGCAGAGGGCTTAGAGGGATCACGGACTGAAGAGGCAGTCACTTGACTCGTGTAGCGCCACAGTAATTGGCTTCTGGTCGGGCATACAGGCTAGGAGTTAAGCGCACGCTATTAGCATCCTGCCCTCATGCTACTTAGCTAAATCGCCAAATTGAGCTTCAAGTGGTCAGCTCTTCACTGACTGAATAAAATCGCGACAGCTGCGCCGCGTTTATTAATCATTATGAACGCCGCGCGTGCGGTGTTTGAACAACGGTTATTTTAGAAGATTACCGATATGCAAAAGTCCATTTTTTTTGCTTTTCAACGCAAGATTTGCTCCCACGTGTTCAACACTTGACCTGTGAGCCTGCGGCGACGCGATGGAAGGGGGAGGTGGAGGAAGAGGAGGAGGAGTAGGTGGCAAGATGTGGTGCTTGTGATATTAGTTCCCAAATGAGTCCTTTTCAAAATGCGATTTTCTTTTTTAAAGTCGTTTTGTTTTTGCGGTGCACAGCAGAGACTGATGCGATGTCCTCTCAGTGGAACATTTCTGTGGTTCTGGACAAGTGGCTTCAGAAACCAAGGCCGCGTTCAAGAGAAGAGGGAGAAAAAAAATCCGCTACAGGCCTTTTGACTAACAGCTACATCATTAATCATCGTTAGGGCCAACCCGTGCCGTATTGTCCCTTCCTCGGGTGGCAGGGGCGTCCGGAGCGAGGCGGCGGACGCGCACGCACGCGCGCCGCGCGTGACAAGTTAATCGGCCGTCCTCCCATGCAGCTTGTCGCTTTCGCTTATGTCGGGGGGTGCCAAGCGCACTCGGTTCCCTGCCGCCGCCCTCGCCCAGCGCGAAGAAAACTGCCCCCCCACCCCCAAATTCATCTCTCCTCGCCGGTTTGATTCGGGCTGGTGCTCGGCTTTCGCGGGAATCCTCTCTTTCTCGTTTTCTGTTCCGTCTGTCGGCGGTGAGGTCGTCAAAATTCCCGTACGTTGGGCCCGCAAGTGTGTGTGTGTCATGTAGTACGTATGTTGAGCTTCTTTCGCACCATACGTATGTCGACCGTGCTAAGAATTATAGCGTTAATGCTCTCTGGAGGAATGTTCAGCTCTTTCTCAATCCACTGCTGAATGAAGGCTTTGCCCAAGCAAAACGTCGGTCACGGGGTGGGGTGGTTGTTTGATTATATTTCGTCATTCTGGTCACTATGGGTTTGCTAAGAGGCAGCCCAGGACCGGTTCGGATCTCATTCGCCTATCTTGTTAGCCACTGCCATCATTCCCCTTCCATGGGGATTCTATCTGCATGTGGGAGCAAACTAATATTTCCATAAAACATCCTCATGTTTAAAAAAACAAATTCTAGAAACTAAGCGATAAGTCAGCAACCTACTTTACATACTGCCTTTCGCACGGAATGATCTAAAAAATGTATACACCGCATCTGAAACGCTGGACGGTTAAAACATCGTATGAGTTTGCTTATCCAGTTAAGCACCGATGCCTCTGTGTACCTGGGCAAAAAAAACCCAACCAATGCTCAGGACTTTGCATTTGTAGGGTTGGTTGTTTCGTGGCGTAAGTAAATCTGCAACAATACATCTCTCTGGATGGTAAAGAAAGCTAAAAGTTGGAGCCCTTGCTGACACCACTGCTGGGGGTGGAAAGGTCTCCATTGTAGGAGCCTCCCCCCCGCAGAGGGCATTTGGCCTACTTGTCCACGCTGGCTAGACATCTTGGAAGAGTTGCGAGGAACCACACTTTACCCCCACTGCGCGTTCACCTGATGATCGACTGTGCTCTCCGCCCCCGTCGTATGCCGCTGGGTGCACAGATGCGGAGGGGATTTGAGGAAACCTGCAGCGTTGCATCAACTGCCACGGCGGAAGTTCGTCCCAAGTGTGCGGCGACCCATTACCTTCCACGGCAGTATCTCTGGATAGTAAACTCTGGTAAACTCTGCACCCAGAATGTCTCCATTAGGGGCACAGATGAGAAGGGACGAGATGTTTTTTTTTGTTCGCATCTTCACCACAAGTATATGTGGTCAATGCAGACGCGATTCCTTGCGAAAGGTTTCAGTTTGGTGTTTTCACATCTTAACACAACTGTTTAATTGCCATAAAGGGTCCCATGATCGAGTATCTTTATCCCCCCTTTGGAATGCTCTCCCATTGGCTCTTTCCCAGAGTTCCGGCAACCTATAGCTCGTGTCAAAGTAACGCGTCAACGCTCGTCTGTCAACACCTCAGCAGTGCTGTCCTGTTGCTGGCCGCTTGGAATTTTGGGACCGTATATTTTTTTTCAATATATAATAATAAAAATTACAGCCACGTTCTCCGCACAAGCGTTGGCGGGAACGGGTTATTGATTTATTATTTATTTATTTATTCGTACGCGCACGCATTTTTGTTATTTTATTTTAGCAGCCGGCGATTGTGTCCGTGGCCCTCGGCCGGCAGTGACGTTGTTTGTGGCTTCACGCTGGTCGCACTCGCCGGCCAATATCGGCTTTCTGTCACCACCTGGCCCTGTCGTCCCCCCTGGCAAGCCACCGCCGGCCGTTATCTCTGCTTTTATAACGTTCGGCGAATCAATAGTGCAACGGTATTATCATCTCCGGGTCTCGGAGAAAACAAGGCGGCCGAGGGAAGTCCTTTCAAGTGCGTGTGGTAGAATAATTTAGGTCGCACATTTAATATCAAAGAACAAAGACAGAAAGGCAACACCCCCCCCACTCCGTCTAGACTTTAAAAGACTGCTTGGGCAAACGCTGTTAGCGAGCACCGATGAAGGCCGGCACGGCACACGAGGTGGTTGGTGGCCAGCACCACGCCAGGGCAGCCTTTGTCTCCCCAGTGGCAATGTCCACATACTGCACCAGGTACTCATTTGTGGCTGAGTCGACCTAGGGGAGGCCCAGGACAGGTTCAGATAATCGTCACTGCTGTTGGTGGCCGTGAGCGGGAATCGAACCTGGGTCACCGGGTTAGTAGCGCAGCGTAGCGCTGAACGTCAAAGAACACGCATACACAGACTGCGTTGCAGAGATCTTTGACGACAGCACAAAATGTTGTAGTCGGGGTACATCCCTGGCGCAGTGGCTTGTGCACTTCACTATGAACCCGACCACCTGAGTTTGATTTACGGTCATGGCTAACATCAGTGGCGAATGGTTTTGGTATGGCATAGGGGGGAAGCCTTCACCCAGTCATCCACCAGTGGATTGACAGAGACGCATGAGTTCGAAAGTGCATTGCAGACCACAAAAAAACCGCCGTAAATGTCTTATTTATCCGAACTCTGACGCTGTTGTACGGAAAAGGAATTTTGTATTAAGATTCATCTCGGCAATTTTTTTTATCGACGTAAGCCTGCCTTGAATGTGTCGTGGCAAAGCGTCGAGTTGTGAATTCACCACGGCATCGCTGGCCCCCTCGACGCGGACGTGAGCGCGGATAATTTCGGGGCGGGCAAACGAAAACGAGAGCGGCGGTTTCATCTCGCAAGATTTTGTTGTTGTTGTTTGTTTGTCGCCGTTGTTTAGATTTTTTTTAATCTCGCGAAGATCGCCGCTCCTCCCTCCTCCTCCTGCCGTTGAAAAAAAAACCCATCTCTTTATCCGTGTGATCTCGTACGCGCGTTTTGTTTCGCTTGCATCGGAGGCGATAAAGTTTTTATTTGTATTCGATTACGGCGGTTGGCGGGGCATTGCGCGCGTCGGCGCCTCTGATAGCCTGACCTCGGCAAAGCCGCCACAGACAGCCCGCTTAACCATGATGAATTGCCACGCCGCGCAATTTCCATAGCCCGCGAAGGGGGGGGGGAATGCTGGGCTCCATTACCGGCCAATCACACAGACGCACAGACGGGGCCGGCCCACGGCCATGCATAACGCGACGCTGTAAACACGACGCGTGTATATATACACACATACATACACGCGCGCGCCTGTTTGTGGCTAAACAAGATAATTTAGGCTGGCTGCACCTGCCTGGTTCTTTTAACAATACCAGTCCATCACGCACAAAAGGGCTGACACGAATGTGTTAGTGCGTGCGTGCCTATATGATATTGTGTAAATGTGTACTTATGCATACGCCATGTGGTTTTACTTGCGTGTGTGCTTGCGCTACACGCATGTACTAATTCATATATACATTGTAATGTAATAATAACTCAAGCACGTTGCTATATATTGACGCGGAATAGGTGAAGGTGTTTCATTTGTAAAGTGGGTGGTAGAGAATTATATATTTTTTTTACCCCATTGTAGTTTCTTGTCATTTTGCAATAGTGATATAAAATACACAGCAGCATGAGTTTAGATTATTGAGATTTCGCGAAGCGGCATTTTACAGCGAAAGAAACTCAAGCAAAGGGATCGGATCGCGATTTTTTTCTTTTTTTACAAACTCGTTCAACACAAAGTAAACGTAGTGCCCGGTGATTGAATGTAATGTCAGCATTACTGTAGAGTGTGAAACCTGGGCTGACAGTTTATTAAGCATGGTGTAATGTACGCCTGCCTGTGATAATTACCATATACATTACCGCCGACCCTGTTATGTGCCGCGCGTAACAGTTTCACAGACTGGAAATACGTACTCCACGCGACGCAAGTGAAACACCCTCATGCATCATCGTCGCGGATTCATCTCGTTGCTGCGACGCATTACGGGACGCGTGGCTCGGCTATCAATGGGGACCCGTGGCCACGATGGTAGCGCGCGGTTCCCATTCATCGCGCGGCTGCGTTCAAGAGTGTGCAACGGCTCACACCGCCACCGCGCCCTTGTTTGGTGCAAGCCGATCGCGCACAGTGATAGACGCAGCGCAATTAGACGCGGTGATGTATCGCGCGCAACGTTATTGCAATAAACATTATGACAACAATAAAGGCCCGCGAAAACAGCCGTGGCGTGTGGTAGATCAGCGCTCTTGCGGTGAATCGCGGCGCGGTGTGAGGTTGCGCTTCTTCGGCGGCGCGTTGTTGCGCACGCCACGAGCCAACGTCTTGCTGCGGGAGCCTCTTATGGTAACGATTCGGTTTACGGCTGTTCCTTTGCAAACATTTTTTCGTGTTATTCTCGAGTTAATTCCTCATTTAATTATCGAATGGGTGTCTGCACACTGCCGCTATTTCACGTGAATATGAAAGCGCCCCACCCATTGATCCACAGCTTAGTTTCTGGTGCGGTGAGGTCCGTCGCAACCAAGACGCCACCGCTCCCTCCCCCCCCCGACGCACGTGTCTAGCGGCACGTCGCTCAGCATGGGCACTGCTCAGTCAGCCCCTGCTGATCCTCACAGAGGCTGGACGCGTCTTGGGGGTTATTGACTTTGCAGACGACCAAACCGTTAGATTTGGTCATTAAACGCAAAATCACTGTAAGTGGCGACTGGCTTTTGACCATTTAACAATGACCCAGAAAGGAGGGTGTTTGTGGAAATGCATTGCGTCCCCACATCCCACATCGGAAAGCCAAGTCTAAGGATGCATGCTGACATGTTGCGCTCAATTGCCTTGGCAAAAGAGGAATCTGGCCCCGGTAGAAATTCAAAATCCAATTGCACGTCCGTGGACGCTGTAGCCAGGGGCATTTCTCGAATTTTTTTGGACCCAGCGGAGTAATCTGCAATGGGCCTTTTAAATCCTTAACATCAGGAGCGGTCGATCGCTGTGAGTTCACTGCCGCAAAGCCAGTGGTTATTTGCTCACATTGACCACGCGTGGTATGGGAAAAGTTAAACGAAGCTAAATATATATTTTTTAAAAATCTGCCACGGCTTTGCGACTTACACAAGCACTCACCAACCGTGCCTGTCTCACTATTCTAGAAGGCATCACGCTCAACGCGGGATCTTCGACATATACTTATGTGTGTGTTGTGTGTGTATTTGAGGGCGTGTATTCATTATTATTTTGAATAACACGAGTAAACTACGACTCATCGGTGTAGCGCGCAAACTTGCCATAATAATAGATTATATCCGTAATAATTCCCCAACATAGTTTTCAAAAGCCAGTGATTATTCACGCGATAATGAGAAAGAAGAGACCAAAAAGAACGTCAGTTGGTCGACATCCTACAGATGTGCCCACAATGCTTCCCCACCCACCCCGTATATGCCGATAGCACCCCAAACGAGAGAGCAAGCCCGGCGCTTTAATCTTTTACACTGAAGCTTGGTAAAGGGCTCGCTATCGAAATTGGCACGGTCTACTCCGTTCCATTTCATTTTGCAGTTTCCCCCATAATAAACCCATCTGTCCACATTGTTCTTGTCTTATTATTTACTGACTTGCAGTTGCCTGTTGGTTATTTATGTATTTATTTATTTGATTTAGTTCACAAGCTTATGACTAAATCACCCAGAATGCACCTCTGATCTCATCGGATCTCAGAAGCTAAGCACGTCCGAGCCTGTGCAATGTTGGGATGGGTGAGCACTGCGTACAGAAGGCAGATGCAGTAGGCATTATGGGCAGCAGGGGACAGATCAGCAAAAGCCACTGATGTTCTGCACTGACCAGCGTGGTGAAGTATGGTCAAATATCTTTCACGGCCCGCAAAGCATGGGCTTTACATGTACGTGCAAATATTAGCTCGCGTGCAAGTCGATTGATCGGAAAGCGGGATTAAACATTAAAAAAAAGTTTTAGCATAAATTGTATAGCTGGCACAATTCGTCTTAATTAGTCGATTAAACTACTACCTATTGTTATTGACTACTCTATCAATGGCAGCCATCCTGACATCCTGCCTCCCCCGAAAGCAGGAACCCCCCCCCCCCCACAGAGCCACACCCAGCGTGACGCGGCTGACGATGCCAATTATGTCACCAAATCCCACCCATCACCTCCCGTCCAGCAGCACACGTGGGGACCAAGGTGAGACTTTGCGCTTCACCCTGACTGTTCTGATTAGTCGTGTCCGATAAGTCAAGTCATGCAAATGATGACGGGTAGTTTAACGATAATTAAACTAAACAAATTTACCAGGTCAGGCCCACTGAGATATATATATCTCGTTTTCAGAAGCGACCTGGTCACAAATGACAGCTCAACGAAGTGGCTTATCACATGGAAATGTATTAGCAGCCAAATGCTCTAAAGGCATGTTTCTAAATGCGGACAGAAAAAGAGGAGGACCCGGAGAAAAATCCACGCGAGCACGGAGACAGCATGCAAACCCCAAATATACAGCAGGTGCCAGGGCCGGAATCGAACCCACGACCTCCTGTATACTAGGCGAGGTAGTTAACATCTCGCCACCGTGGCGCCCATAATTGGATAGCCCGGCTCTGGTCGTTTGCCCACTCTGTGGTGGACAGCGTGGCAGGGTGACGGGCCGCGGTGTTCGGTTACCTTGGGTAGCCTCTCGGGGTCGCCGGGGTGTCTCGGGATCACCTTCTGCAGCCTCTGGAAGCCGTAGTCAATCGTGGGCTCGTTCAAAGCTGCGGGGAACATCGAAAAACAAACGCTGCGGTGAGCAAAACGCTCGGCTGCAACATCAACCACAGTCGCCAAGCGCTTCTCCATCAACGCCTCTGTCGTCATAATCCACAAATGATTAGTCCGCTCATAGGTATCGTCACCCCCTTCATCATCTCAGCACATGTGCATTGAGTTGCCTCGCACCTAACGTCCTGTCGCGACTGCGATGGTCCTTGTGCACGTGAACTTCAACACCTCAATACCGCCGGCCCTGGTCAAAAAAACGTATTTGACTAGACTCGCTGCCTGCCGCTCCACTCGCTTGTCGCGTGTTGTGTTTGACAACTGCATGAGACGATGCAAAACAATCTTTTTTTTCAGATTCTCTCCGCATGCTCCTCGACATTGAGAATAATCTCCAAATCTGCTCCCTTTTCTGAAGTTCCTGTAAGGTTGCTTTGCTCAAGAAGCGCATTCGTTTATGATCTTCTGTACGACCATGTGCGCTCTCTGTCGCTGGCCCGCATTGCATTGTAGGCTTGGTCATCAACAACTTTATTTTTTTCTAAATCTCCCTTCAGGTGCTCGATTTTTTTTGTTTTACCAATCTTGAAAGCTAAGCAGAGTTGAGCCTGGTTAACACTTGGATAAGGGGCGAGCTGGAGATACTAGGTATTGTAGGAGTGGGTTACGAGTTTGCCAGGAGATGCCAGTGCAACAATGGAGACTTGAATCTATCTGTACTGAGCTTTCATTGTGATGCCCCTCATATGTTTGGGTACTCCGGTTTCTTGACACATGGGCCAAAGTGGCATTTTTTTGGAACTGCCCAAACATCACAATTTTAAAGCTGGTGTTGAGACTCAGTGAGGCTCTCTTTGTCAAATAAAAGTTATTATAATTATTATTCTAAGTTAATGAGCGATATGCAGTCATCCACGATAGTCATCACCACCACGATCGTGATCGTCAGCATCGTTGGCGACGCCACAATAATTACTGTCATCATTCCCATCGTTTGTCCTGCCACCCCTCATGCTCATGAGGTACATTCCTATTGCATGCCAAGACTGCAGGCTTGAACCATTGCTGTGCGAATCCTATTTAATTTTAGGTGATAAAGCGAAATGACGGGAATTTAGATCCCATCACATTCTGTGGCTGATAAAACATCATATAAAATAATTAACTTGGCTTGACAAGTATTGCTTTTAATGGAAGATATTAAGAGTTTATCATTTAATCACATCTAATCACACGGCACGCTCTACTGGTTGAACTATTGGTCATATATCAAGATCGCGGGATAAAAAAAAAATCTCAATAATCACCACCTGACAAAAATGCAGGCGTACATCTTCAAATATCCCTAATGTAATATATTTAGCCCAATTGCTTTAATAATGCACTGACGGCGCGCGGCTCGCAAATATCAATGCATCACTATTTTATACCCGGGCTAACGGGCCAGTGAGAAGTGGCATTATGCAGCGCATCCGTCACAGACAGGACTTGGTAAAACCTGCTTGTCATGCTTCAGCAGTGTTATGTAATTTGCTTCTTGTTGGGAGTCAAGCAAGACGCTTGAGCCCGCGCCTCTCGGAGCGCGCGCGTTAGCACGCGGAACGGATTACGGAGACGGCGGAGGAAAATCGTTAGAGCGCATCGCATCAGTCGTCAGCGCGCCGGGAGGAATCGCTATTGAAAGGAGCCCCCCCAGCCACTGCATAGCATTAACATCTATTTCGTGTCGAGTGCGGATGGCAAATATTGACTCTGATCTGCGCGACGGTGCAACGGCGGTGGTGACGGCGCGCGGGCGTGCAGAGGGGCGGAGGGGGCTGGCGGGGCTCTTGTGACTTATCACGCTCGCGCAAACTCGCTTCGCAGCGGCCGATATCGGCTTACGAGCCGAGCCCTCCGCTCGTGTCGTGACACTGCCAGCACCCGCAATTAAGTGGGGGGGGAGGCGGGGCGGGGCGGGGGGTGGGATTGGGGGAGGGTGAGGAAAGAAAATCAGCCGTTGTGATGTCCCACGGAAGCTAAAGACGGCAGCTTGCTTAATGCAGTAGGCGGAGGTGTTTCCAGAGGGCCTCGGAGGTGAAAGTGCGATGTGCGTGGCGCGGCTCGGCAGAATTGTCGCGAGTTAGCCCTGCGCAGTGTTTTTTTGTTGTTGTCATCTATCCTCTCGTTCACGGCGCCGACTAAAATCGTGCGGGGCTTTCGCACCCTCCGCTTGTTTTGTTTGCAAGCGCTCGTGCGCAAGCTGTAGGCACGTGCGAGTGCGTTCATTTTATTTTGTTGTTGCCGTTACGCTGCCGGGCTGAGGGCCTCCACCGCGCGGCATGGATTGTGGCAGTGACTTTTACCGCGCTTCACCGCGCTGGTCAGTGCGAGGTCGGAGAATGTGGGGAGCGTAGATGTCGGGGCACAGTGCAGAGCAGTACAGCAGTGGACTTTTCTACACGAACCTCTGCTGACAATGCAGCTGTGCAGTGGCGCCCGCCGTACAAGTCCCATCCAGGCTCAGATCCCTGCTTAGCATCTGAGATCTGCCGGGATCGAGCACTCTCCGGATCATTTGGTCGATATTAGAATGCGCGGATTTGTGTAATCCTACGAACTCGGACGCAGTCCACGGCAGAAGTAATCGGGGTCTTGTTGTGGGGCGTGAGTAAGGAAGGTTTACGTGTCGAGAGTAAATAGTGGAATTAATATTTACGTCCAAGCAAGCCTCGGCGCGAAACTGCACGTTAAACCGGGCGGCACGGACGCTTCACTTGACACCTCTAGATTTTCGCTTGCGGGTGCGGCATCTTTTGAACCAGCTATACAGCACGTTCGACTGCGGAGGAGGTTATAGCCTCTAAGATAATTAAAACTCAACACATTCGCCAACAATGCCGTGGCCTTAAAGTAACAAAAATAAACAAGAGGTGACGTTTCGGGCTATGCCCCTTCTGCATTCAAATGTATTTGCTATGAAGCAGGGCCATTGCATAAATTGTCACCGATTGCATATGTTTTCATTTTAAGTCCACAGTGTTGTTGATGAATGTGCTGAGTTTTTGTTGTTGTTGTAAATCAGTGCTTGTGCATCAGTGGCAATGCGGCAGCAGCATAGCCTAATTATTTGTTTTTTTTATTTATG
This sequence comes from Petromyzon marinus, assembly GCF_048934315.1. Classification (NCBI taxonomy): domain Eukaryota; kingdom Metazoa; phylum Chordata; class Hyperoartia; order Petromyzontiformes; family Petromyzontidae; genus Petromyzon; species Petromyzon marinus. Next base: position 4,561,167 of record NC_133677.1, read on the forward strand.
ACAACAGATCTATCCCTGTATCTCATTAATGGCTGTAGACTATGAGCGAAACTTTGTTGCAACCTGTTGTAAATGTGCAAATGGTAAATTACTCTAAAACAAATTTAAGCATTTACTGAAATCGTATGAAAGCACGTGTATAAGCGATAAATGCAACATTGCAATTTAGATGGATTTGGGCCGTCTTGTTTAAAGCAAATAGTAATGCAATACATTTGATTTGGCTCTCTGCAAATTTTGTAGAGAATACAATACTTATGTAAATGCAGAGACAAAAAAATAAATTACGAAATCAAAGGATAATAGCAACGGGAAAAATTACAATTCCGCATCTGTTGATTTTTTTTTCATTCGTCCATTTTTTTCTAATTTCAGTAGCAGAAGAAGAAAAAATCATCCACAGCGAAGGGCCCGGTCCGACGAAGCGTGGCGTAAATCGATGGCCGTTTGTAAACCCAATAAAACCTGTCTCGTTTCATTCATTAGGCACCGGGTAATTTCTGGCGCCACTCGCCGCATGGCACATAATTCAACATTAACGGTGCTTTAACTAATACGGAGAAAAGCTAACGCTCGGACAGAGAGAGACAGAGCAGGCATAGAGATTGTCATCAGGTGCCAAAACCCACATGAAGGGCCCTCCATCTCTGAGCGTCTGTCTGAGCAAAAAAAAATCGCTGGCTCGTTGCGCAGAGTGGCACGCCAATCACGTGAAGTTGAGAATACGTGAATACTTAAACCCGGGGAAACGCAATGCGTCCGGGGTCATGAGTGACACAATAAGCCGCGGCGCGCAGCATTTAATAAAGTGACACGCGCACGCGCGCGTCGCTGGGGCGCGTCACGCAAACGAGGTGTCTGAGCTTCGTGGCGGCGGGCGCGTTCCGAGCGCGCGTGCGTGCGCGCGCGTGCGCTTGATGAGCGAGACGTTAACCCACGCTTGCCCGTCCCGGCGCGCATCGCGGCACGCACGCTCCGTGAGCGTTCGCCCTCACCAAACGCGACGGCTCTGGGGCCGTGCTTGTGAGCGCATCGACGCCGAGGGCTTTCACTCGGGAAATGAACGGCAAGAAGGGACAAAAAAAAAGAACCAACACACACACACAGACAAACAGACAGACAGAAGAAAAGAGAGATACGGCCCCTACCCATAATCAGACCATTAATCATAAAAGGGTGTCAAGCTCGGGCGTGGGAGAGATTTGTCACTTAGGCCTCTAATAGCGGGGGGGGGGATGACGGATCGAGGAATGCGGCGGCCTCGGCGCAGGGCGCAGAGCGCCCGCCCCGGCCTCGGCGATTGCCTCGACCGCGCTCTCTGCGATCTGCATAACCCCGAACCTCATGCATGGCGATGAGCCGGGTCGTGCGCCGGTTCTCCCACCAGCGGTGCCGCCCTGGCCGCTCGCCCCTGGTGGTGGGGAGGGGGGGCGGTGAGCGCGACGCCGCTCGGCGACGTTTGCCGCGTGGAATGGCACCGCGAAGGAGCTCGTGATGAGTCGTGGTGCCGTGGCATGCCCTCGTTGGCTTTCCTTTTGCCCGCGCGGCGTGTGCGCGTGCTCATTTATTTATTTACTTGCCGATTTACTCGACTCCCCAAACACCACTTTTCCAAAAGTTAGTATCGGCAGTGCAATTAATTTGCATTGCTGCAGGACACGTGTTCTCTATCATTCAATGCACACTGTTATGTAGCAGGTATGCTTCAACATTAAAGTTTCCAGGTGTAATTCAAAGTGGCCTTTTTAAACAGCTTGTAAGAGTATATTGCACACTTGCTTAGCAGTGCCTTAAAAACATTGAATTCCTTCCCCATAATTTACCATCTGAGGTTATTAAACTTAAGTGCACTCTTCAAGAGCAGTAAATGCAACCCCAACCATACTCCATCAAAATGCGGAACTTGTAAAGCTCATTCAGATGTGCTAACGTTTACCACGACAGCAGCACTCTGACAATGCCATCTCTCCAGGTAAGATGAGGGCACACGGAAAGGAGAGAGAGAGGCTACCGCTTAAACGAAACAGCTGAGAAACAGGAAGAGGAAGACGTGGATACCCAAGGTTGAGATGCCACATTTACTTGAGAAGCGTTAGTGGGCTTGGGAAAGGCACACCGGTTCAGACTCACGATATAGTGCCCGCAGAAGGAGGGAATACGCCCGGGAGGAGCATCCCCCGTGGAGATGGAGCAATGAAATAAACTCATGTGCAGGTGATAGACGGATTGTTAAATCTCAAGATCACGAGAGTAGATCCCGAGACCATGAGAGTAGAGTACAGTGATGAAGGTTCATGATGATGATGCGAATGTGTAATTTTCCAAATGGAAATTCAGGTTATACTTTAAAAAATCCTGCGTCATATATGGCCACTTATTTTAATGACGATCATCAGCGGCAGACTTGTTTTGTTTCCACTAATAGACGAAGGCCTCCCCACAAATATATTATCATTGCTGTGACGAAGTCACCGCTCAAATTCTCTCTCCTTCCCCCTTTAGCAAATCCCAGGCTCGTTTTAAGACGGTGTCATCGGTGCCATCAGCACGGAGTTGCTGGGGAACCCCCTAGAGCCACTCGAGATGCCTTGTTTCCAATCACGGAAGCTGTGGTGGTTATTCAAATACACGGCGGCGCCTATGTGGGTGCAAGCTGTGGTGCAGACTGTATTGGAAGGCATGCGCTGGCAGAGTATTTTCGCCTCTCTGTTGCAGCGATATCCGGACCAGGCTTTGGACCGTGGACTTTGTCATATGTGGCCTCCGCGCTGCTCCATTCGTGATGCAAACCAGACCCCTTGCTATAGAAACTGCGGTCCAGAAACACAATTCGGACTATGCCTTGGCATTCCCTTAGACAGCATCTGATATTTACGTCTCGCCACACAGAGCTTATGGGTCGCATACGCGATCTCAGCACTATATGCCAACGTGTGTGTCCATTGCGGAGAGGAAAGGAATGCTTATATTCTGGAATATTGAGATTAATCACTCACAGCCCCATGTGTATGTATGAATTGTCAAGGAACAGTCAAGTCTATAAACAACAAACATTTTTTTTATAATAATGGTGATGAAATTAAAATTATCTAAATTGGTGGTATCCGGCAAGTTTATGTAGATCACCATCAGCCCCTTTCAAAAGCTTTATTTATTTTCATCTTTCCTTAGCCGGCATTGCTGCTTCGATCAATCTTGATGCTCTTTTAACTTTGTGTTTGTAAGTACGAGTGTGTGTTAAAATATTCGCTCTATGGTTTATGATTAGCACACGTGTCTCTGTGTTCAAGGTTCACTGGTACAAATTAATCCTTAATCTTAAATAAAACCCCCCAAAAATGTGCCATCTGCTAATTAGCGAGTGTGTACATTACCCCACGATATTTCAGAATAGTTATTTTGCTATGCCGGTGTCACGACCCACATTTTGACAGTTGCCCACGATTTTTAAATTACCACGTCACCCTCTTTTTTATGTTCTTGTTTGTTTGTTAAATAAATGTTTGACAAGTGTAGCCCGCCTCCGTAGCTCGCCTTAAGAAGTGTACGCTCCGGCAATAATAAACGGCGCGCGAGCGCAGATCGCGGTGCCTAACACACGCAGGCGCCCTACGCAGCTGAGCTTAAAACATCGCCTCTGCCACCTCTCTCGGCGTCCGGCAATTTCCGCCAAGCGCGTCCGTTCACATTTATGCAGTCAGGTCGCAGGGCCGGCTCGCGCATCCGTACGGATGCCGCGGCTCTGATAAGCGAGCAGCTCAGGAAGCTGTTTCAGCGCACTGCGTGCAGTGATAAAAGCAGTTTGGGGGCCCTGCGGTGCAGCTTCCCCTGTCCAAGCCAGGGTGAGTGTGTGGTCCCCGTTGTTGTCTTTGCAATCGGCCCCTAATTGCATCCAGAAACGTTGTTGTCTGGGCGTGAACTGTGCAGTAATTACGTTAACTTTTTTTTAAGGAGATGTGCAGCGTAGATACGCGAATGATAAAAAAAAAACTTGTTGCAATGAAAACCAGGCCCCATCCTCCATCAGCCCCCCCGACGCCCACTCTTTGGCTTATAACTGTTTCTTACTTTAAATATTCATAGATGTGTTTTAGTATAATTGTTTAGTCAAACTGTTGTACAATTAAAGCTAAGCCAATCCAAACACAACAGCTCCATTGGCAAGCGTTTGCAATTTATCCATCACGTTTTTGAATGCCAAGTCTGATAATTGTCATACATTTTTGCAATGCCAACAGCGAGTTCTTAAACATATTTCAAAGATGATTATAACACATTTGCAGGCTGTATGACAAATACGAACGCTTATGTCAACACCTTGAGGTTTTTTTGCCAAGAATATTTATTTTTTCTCTTTTTATTTTCTCAACCAATTTTTTTTTTTTAAACGTGCACCCCCACAGCAAAGGGCATATGCATGAGATGCCCATGAGCCATGCAACATTCAGGGCAAGCGAAGGTGGAAAGACGTCCTGTCCGTAATCTGTTTAACGTGAGGGCGACCATTCCGACGTGAATGTTTGAACAGATCATGGTGTTCAAGCGGACAGGGTCGTCCAGTGTATTTCCGTGCAATTACGTACAAGGATAGTGTTGAAATTAGTTCTGGCCGTCACACGACAATAATTAAATAAGACCTGCTGGTGTCTCCCACGGTGTTGCCCTTCGCGCTATCACAGCGCTCAGTGGGACAGCGGAGTTAAAACATTTTGTACTTTATTCCTATTTGTCTGCAAAATTCCACTAATACGATCGCATCTTTTTTTTTGGCGTTCGAAAAGGGCTGCAAAATCGCAAAATATGAGCTCGTGAAATAAATAGTGATAATTTTAAAGCGGCGTCAAATTTCTGTAAGGCGACCCAGACCGCGAGCATACCTTCGCCGTTTCAGAGCCGGGTAATTATGAAGTGCGGAGATTGGCTGCCCCCACTGCCCTCCGGCCTCTTGACCCTGGCCGATATGAAGATGGATTGCCTGATTTGGGAGCAAACACTTGCTGCGATTCAGGCTGTCCCGCCCTGTTTGCTCGCTGATAATTTGTATTGATTTGAGCGAGGAGAGCTGCGGCACGGGGGAAGGCGGGGCGCGTGTTGGCGCTGCGCGCGTGGCCCCGTGTATCCGTGTGGCTCCGTGTATCCGCGTGGCGCCGTGTATCCGCGTATCGCCGTGTATCCGCGTATCGCCGTGTATCCGCGTGGCCCCGTGTATCCGTGTGGCTCCGTGTATCCGCGTGGCGCCGTGTATCCGTGTGGCTCCGTGTATCCGCGTGGCCCCGTGTATCCGCGTATCGCCGTGTATCCGCGTGGCCCCGTGTATCCGCGTGGCCCCGTGTATCCGCGTGGCCCCGTGTATCCGCGTATCGCCGTGTATCCGCGTATCGCCGTGTATCCGCGTGGCCCCGTGTATCCGCGTGGCGCCGTGTATCTGCGTGGCCCCGTGTATCCGCGTGGCCCCGTGTATCGCCGGTGTATCCGCATGGTCCCGTGTATCCGCGTGGTCCCGTGTATCCGCGTGGCGCCGTGTATCCGTGTGGCTCCGTGTATCCGCGTGGTTCCGTGTATCCGCGTGGTCCCGTGTATCCGCGTGGCCCCGTGTATCCATGTGGCTCCGTGTATCCGCGTGGCGCCGTGTATCCGCGTGGCCCCGTGTATCCGCGTGGCCCCGTGTATCCGTGTATCGCCGTGTATCCGCGTGGCGCTCGTGTTGGTCAGTGGCCAGGGGCGGAGAGCTTTGAGCCGTATCGGTATTTTTGACATGTTAATTTTAAGTGCAGACGTTTCATTTTTAAAATAAAGCGTAACGCGCATTTATTTATTTAAAAAGTTGTCGAACCTGTGCTTGCATTCAAGTGTGAATCTTCAGTAATTCTTACAATAACTGTGAGTACGCAAATACGATGACGACAGTAATAATTTGAAATCCTTTATCGGACCACTTCCCTTGGCGAAGATCTCCCGAGACCAAGTCTAATGTGGCGTGTTACTTGACCATAGTTCACTATGCCGGTCAGTGTGGGTTGGCGGTCCAGATATGAGCAGGGCCAAATGTGCCAATAGCGAGGTGCACTCGCCACTTAGTCCCCCCCCCATAGCTAGATAAACACGTGACAATTCATAGCCGCCTTTTCATTGCGTTGTATTTTTGTTCCTTTAAAAAAAAAAATCCGCAATTCCCTTTTGGTAAGGTTGTTGAAATAGCGATAAAGTTACGACAGTTCTTGTTGCTCGTTTGACCAAGTTAATGTACGGAGCTCTCTGAGAGGAGAGAGGAGAGAGAAAGACACCGTTTGACTTCAATCAGTGAACATAAAGCGTCTGGGGTTCCTTAAAGTGGCTCGCGCTCGATCGAGCAAATGCGCGACGCGGTGGACGGAGGTGGGCGAAGAGCCTTTGGGAGCAAACACATTTACCGCTGAACAAACTGGGCGCAGGGGGGCAACGAGATGGAGCTGCCGGATTTAAAGGTGAGAGTCGCAGTTGAAAAAGAGCAGGGCCAGATAAATATAATAAGAGGGCGCAAGAGGAGAGGAAGGGCTCGCAACCTGGGGGGAGGAAAACGATACGATGGATACCATAGAAAATTACCACTGAGGACGATGCGGTGGTGTGGAGGTTGAGGAGGGGGGAAGTAATACACACATACAAGTGGGACAAGTGCTGTTAGCCAGCAAAGATGAAAGGCCGGCACGGCGCACGAGGATCGGCGGCCAGCACCACATCGAGCCGCCTTTGTCTTCCCAGTGCTGATGTTTCACACACCGCACCAGTTACTCATTTAAGGGCTGCGTCAACCTAGGGGAGGCTAAGGACCGGCCCAAATATTCGCCACTGTTATTGGTCGTGAGCGAGAATTTAACTCGGATCGCCGGGTTTCTAGCGCAGCGCGCGCTGACCACTGCACTATGACTGCCCCCAACCACACACACACCCATACAGATACACACACCCATACACACACCCATACACACACCCATACACATACACACACCCATACACATACACACACCCATACACATACACACACCAATACACATACACAAACCAATACACACATCCATACACACACATCCATACACACCCATACACACACACCCATACACACACACAAGCAAGCGCGCACACAACAAAAGCAAAACGTGCAGAAGAGATAGACAAACGCATATAGAATCGTTGCGACAACACGAGTTAATCTGTCCAAAGAGTAAGTGGGATAGAGGAAGGGAGATAAGCAAGTTCAAATTAGCCCGCTATCTCTTTATTAAAGGAGCAGCTCGGTTTATTTTCATCTCTGCGTGATTTCATGGTTTAGGGAGCAGCTGCTCCGGCTCGTTGTTTGAACGCGGGCAGACAAAGCCGGCACGAGGTCTATCGCTGGGAAACGGAGCAAACGCGCCGGAAAGCGGCGGTCCTGAGCACAAACTCACGTCACGCGCTCCGCGGAGTCAACGTGGTAACTCGACAAAGAACTATGCTCCCCTCGCGCTGCTGAGAAACGAGATTTTCACCGAGCGCTATCTGTGTCACGGGAAGCTCTGGGATGGATGTATGGTCAAAATCCAAGCGCCAGAATTGCGGTTTTCGGGGCCAGCAGCTTTCCCAGAGAGCGTGTGTAATCTTTATCTGCGGAAGAGCTTGGATTTTTCCCTCATGACTAACGTTTCCCCCCCCCCCGCCGCGAAACCAGCGGCTATCATATCAGCTGACGCTATCTCTCTCGGCATGTTTATTCTGCTGCGGGATTATGACTTTCACACGGAGGACGGCGACTAGAATGGAGACGGCGGTGAGCTTTTTTAGCGCGCAGGCTGACAACGAACGGCCTGCCACTCAAGTAACGAAAAACACAATTGCAGCCACAACGGGGGGCAGAGGAGCGATGCTCACAACAACCAGCGGAGCGTCGGGGCGGCTAAAGCGCAGAGAGTTGGCACAGTGGTGAGCGCAGCTGGTGCATCTGCCAGTCGTCTCGCTCAGTCAACCCACGGGCACCTGGGTCTGTCCCGTGACCTTCTGCCAGCTTTGGACTTAGACACTTCACGTGGCTTCAAAAGTGCACCTAGCATGGCACAAGCGCCGTCATGACGTCACCACCACTTGGTGAACGGCGGTTGTTGTTTTTGTTGTGTGCACAGGCATCAGTTTACACGAAGAAATGTGTGGTATTTTTGAAACGATGGGGCCACAGTACAGCATTGTGTATATTAACAATGATAATAATTTACAGCCCTTTGCCAATCCACTGCTGGATGAAAATTTCCCCTTGCTGTGGCAGTTATGGGCGTTGTTTGACCATATTTCAAATTCTGGTCAATGCGGATTTGTGAAGTGCGTTAGGGAGGGGGGAGAGGGTGGGCAGGACCGGTTCAAATTTCACTCGCCACTGATGTTAGCCATAGCCACGAATCAAATCGAGGTCATTGGATTCGTAGCGCAGCGTGCTGACCCACTATCCAGCCGCTCAATTGTGTAACTCTTTAAGGAATTAAGGTGTAAAGTAACGGATGTGAACAACAGAGAAGAGCCAGCTTCAACGTTAAAATTGACATCTGTTTCACTTACAAGCAATTGACTGCAAAATAATTTACATATTTGGCAAACGACGGCCATGACACCAGTCTTCCCTCCGGAGTGATGACACGGGGTCTTTAACATGTACTTTGGAGGACGCTTTGATAATGCCCCACAGCATTGCCCCGTAGAGGTAGGGATGTGACCTTCTAAACCCCCGTCATCTGCCACATCATTGGCAAGCGTGCCAACCGCCAGCTACGCAACCACGCCGACTGTACAACATTAATAAATCATAGCACGTATGCATGCGATGCTGCCGTGGTTGTAACGGTTAGCATGCTGGACTTGCAATCCAGAGGTCGCTGGATGGATCTGATCCCCCCGGTGTGCTGTTAAAGCAATGAAGCAAGTTTTTTTTTTAATCCCCACGCCCTCCCCAACCTGAGTACCTTGGTCCAGCAAGCTACATAAATAGAAACGCCACAGTAAGTCTGTCGGCAAGTGGTGTGTGGAGGGGTAAAGTATGGGTTACTTCATACACACGTGTCGGCAGCGTAAAATTATACGATTAAACTAAACCATCTTTTTTTTATTTTAGCAGGTAAGGCCCACTCAGGTATATAGCTCTTTTTTTCAGAAGCGACTTGGCTATCGCAAATGATAGCTCAACGAAGTGGCTTATCGTCATGTGGAAATTTATAGCAGCCAATTGCTCCAAACGCATGTTTCTAAGTGTGGAGGGAAACCCAGAGGACCCGGAGAAAAATCCACACGACCACAGGGAGAACGTGCAGACTCTAAACATACAGACGGCCAGGGTCGGAATCGAACCCACGATCTCCTGCATACCAGGCGAGGGAGTTAACATATGCCACAATGACCCAAAGAGTAGGCCAAAAATACTCTCTCTCGAGGGGCTCTCTCGAGCTCCCTCTCGTGGAGGCCCTTCTGCATGCAGTGGCACGAGCAGGCACTTGCAGGGCTACACCTTTATCTTTCATGTATACACGATGAGTTTTATTTTATTCATAATAAATGTCAGCGAGTAGCATTCAGCAGGGCAGAACAAAAGATATCCAGCAATCAGCTGTACCCCACCAGACAGGCCCTAATTGTGCTCCTTAATTTGATAATGGCCGCGAGTCGATCCTAAAAATACTGGGGGGGTGCGCTGCCGTCGATACGAACAGCACCGCGGAGACTTTTGGGAAGAGACAATCCTCGCGGCTACGATTAGATTCTTATTTATATCTTTTATTTTCTCTTTTATGGCATTCAATAGCAGCGCGTGGGCTCGCAGTGATGATGTAACAAAGCGCCGTTAGATGTCGGAGCGTGTACGTTTGTATATACGATGGTGCAGCTGCAGTGTAATGGTTAGCGGTGCAATGTACTTGCAATCCAGAGGTCGTGGTTTCCATTTGATCTTCCGATGCGGCAGTTGAAACAATGGTGCTAGTTCCAAAACCTCTGTTCAACCCAGAAGTTTAAATAGGATCCGACACGTTTGGTTGTTCGGTAGGTCGCGTGGTGGTGGGGTAAAGTGTGGGCACTCGCACAACTTCCTAGATGTCTGGCCAGGGTTGAGGAGTGGAGGCCACTCTGGCGGAGGACCTTCCATCAGCAGTGGCGTGAGACAGCAATCGCAGGGCGGCGACTTTACATTTATACGTCGTGTATATATGTACAGGATATAAATAACAATATATTCCGATAAAAGTAAATTTTGAAAAAAATATTTAAAAAATATGTGTTTGTGGTAAAAAATGTAAACAATAATTAATGTAATCAATTGCAAAAACCCCGCGCGAAAACAAATAAATAAAATTCCCCTCCCATATGTAGTTCGACGCGACAGTGACCTGGGCCCCGCGTGTTAAGTGAGGCGCATTACAGCCGTCAAGATTGGGCGAGAGGGGCTTACAGGCAGCTGCTTTATTAAAAGGGGCCAGAGAGGGCCTCGTGGCTCTAACGAAGTCTACGCGTCAATCGCGGGCGGTGCGGGTGGCGGAGGCTGCGATGGCTCGCACAACATCAAGCGGGGGGCATGGCAAGAAGATGCCAATACTAATTACCGGCAGGCTACGTTATTAAAAGCCGCCGCACTGCCGTGAGTAGCCGGACTGCTCGCCGCTAACGAAGTGAGTGCGCTCACGTGAGCTGCATTTGTCAGTAGGGGTAAGGTCCGAAATTTCAGGTGGTGAAGGAAAACACGGCCATATCCAGACTGGCTTGATCTGTCCACGTATTAGTCTGTTCTGAAAGATGCAGTGTGTCCGTGCGTTAAGTACAGTACCCGCCAGTGCGTTTTCTTTTTATGTAAGTAACTACAACGATCAATGTTAAAATCATTAGAAAATGCATTCGAGCATTAGGGTGTTCTAACTCCTCGAGGGCAAATGGAATCCATCTCAATAATACATTTGTTTCTATCTGCAAATGCGTACTTTGCATAACACCAACCCTCCATATAGGGAGTAATGTAATAAGGCTTCAACACTGAAATTACACAAATTGATGAGTTTTGATATGTAGAAAGTACGGGCACAAGAGCACGAGCTGCTATCTCATGACGTTTAAGTATAAATCTATATCAAAACATGTATTTGCGTAAGTTACACAAACAATTTCACATGTGTGTTGTAAGTAACATTTTGAAGAACAGCTATGATCCACCATTTAACTTGCAACATCTTCTCAATTACACTTATCTGAGCTATTTCTAAAATGCTCTACATTTTTTTTGGGTGCAAAACTGTCATGATGAATAACAGACGCATTCATTTGCTTGGTTCCTATAATTTAGTCTCATTCTAAGCTCCCACGCATGCAAATTTGTTACTGCGTATTTTTCGGGCCATCTGCCGACAGGGAGTTTCGGCCTTCCCTTTGTGCGCGCCATGTCCTGAACCATTCCTCTGTACTCTCCTCCTCCTCGCCTCTCCTTATTGACAGCCTATTCGCGTCACAACTGCATTTCATCTGTGTGTCGAGTCAAACGCTCTAAAAAATTAAAATTTCAAGCCGCTCCGCAGAGCATGTGGGGAGCGCGGCACAAGAGGGGAAATCGATTGGCCAAATCGATGCTCATAGAAAATTCATGAACTTTGACCCCGCAGGCCTGGCAGGCCAGCCAGCAGGGGCGGATTTCAGAAATAATGATTGCGAGCAAACAGATGCGCGCCACGCTCTCGCGGACATTCCCAAGTCAGCAGTGATTTGGGCGCGCGTGTGCACTGCTTAGCACATGCTTAAGCAACAACGCCATGGATTATAGCACTGCCTGAAGCCTCGCGTTTTATTTATTCACAAAACGGTCCTCGTGCGGCTACAAGAATAACTGTTTATTTCGGCAGTGTTGTTTTATAAATTAATTATATTGCCGTTTTTGTCGTGCTTTTTTTTTCTTCAAACGCTACGTGCTTCTGGCACACTGCTCATAACTCCACCGGTTTGGGAACTACAATTTAAGGATATTTAGCACTGGTCTTGTGTTCTCGAGACAAGGCCGTAAAAGTGCTGTATAGTTCCACAGAGCGTGAGAGTAAAGGTACATCGTGACGTACGCCTGCACTATTTGGAAAGGGTGTGCTCAGAGAGTACACGTATGAACTGCAAGATTGATTTTCATAACCGATGGCAAAACAGTTATTTTCGTTCTCAACTCGTGCTAGTTCTTGCACGAGTTGAGAGCGGTGGTGAAATCTCAAAAGTGATCATTGCAGACCGAGCCTCCATGTCTATTTGCGTGCAGAGCACCGGCTATTTCATATCAGCCAGCATCAGCGGTGTAGCTATGCAGTGTGAAGGCAGCACAATTGCACCAGGCCCAATGGGGCCCAGACACCGGCTATATTATATTGGACAGGGGCCCAAGTTTAATTCCTTGCACCAGGGCCATTGGCACAAGCACGCTATGCTACTGCCCAGCATAATAACTGGTCACCACTGACTGATATTGACAATACCTTTGTGGAGGATGTGTGCCCAGCAGTTTGATGAGGAAAAACATCTCAGGGTGTTTCTAAAAGCCTCCATTATGATCCTATAAAAAAACATAACGTATATATTTTTTCCAGGCCATTGCAGGCATGCATTAATCTACAGTATGCATTTATTTCAACTAGGTGAAAGACTGTGGAGACTAAAAGTGTGGTTATATTTTTCAAGGGAGACCTGGATTAATGGGCAATACAGGAGTATAAGGTGGCATTGGGTAATATTTTTAATTAAATGTAATGTGTATGAACCTAAAGTTGCATACATATATAAAGACTGTAAGCATTACAATGCGGTAGCGAAATTGTAGTTTGTTGTAAATTCTATCGGCGTAATAATCACCTCATCAAATGTTATTTAATGAAAAGTCATGATTCAGAATTACGATTCGATTGAAGAATTGATTATTGTTTCTTACAACGCAGTGAATGGAGTGGCCTCCAACAACTGCAGAGGGTCGTGTGACCCCATTATATACAACATATACAATTAAAAAATATATTATTTACAGCCCTTTGACATTCCACTGGTGGATTAAGGGGCAAATCATTGGTCAGTTGCTGGTCGGTGAAGGAGAGAGGCCCCAGCACCAGTTCAGATATCACTCTCCACTGATGTTAGCCGTGGAAATGAACCTAACTCAGGTTTTCCAAGTTCGTGATGCACCGCATTCCTCCCACACGCAAGAACATGTTACATTATGAATCGGGAACAAAAAAGCATCAACACTTGCACAATACGACTCCGCAAAGTAACGTGAGCTTAAGACTCGGTATTAACTGATTAATCGTTACACCGCTCGCAGTAAACTCCCATTCGCGTCTGAGCTTAAAGTCTTGCCCACATTATGTGCTCAAGTGAAGCTACGCAGGGCGTGAATCGAGTGCATTTAAGTTTTTTAGCTTCAAAGTGGTTGCGTTGTTGCTTTCACCCCCCCCCCTCCCCACAACGCTCTGTTGCTGTGAGCATGGTTTTAAAATGGAGATCAATTGAGGCCCCTTGCCAAGATCAATACCCAGGAAATTATCACCCCTGTTTTCCTCCTTTGCCCCGCGCACACAGCAACACGGCATTGTCTCTTTGTTTGGAGTGTGTGTGTGTTACGCTGGCTGCTTTTTTTCCCCTCCCTCTCGACAAATTTGTTTTCTGACCTCTGTCTCTAAAAGCAATCAGTGTAAACAAGTTGGCCCGCTTCATTTTCGGAGACACCGATTTTTTTTTCGCGTGTGGAATTGCACTTCGTTGAAAGTTGGCCACCACCGGGCCTCTCGTTGCCCCCCCCCCCCCCAAAAAAAAGAGAAATCCAGCTCTGTGCCTCGAACTCTACTCCCCGAGTTCCGTCGTTTGCCCGCGAGTAAATTGATAATGCGCGGTTAATATTCTCCGCAAAAAAAAAACGGCTATTTTGTGGGGCATGCGTCTTCACGTTTTTTTTTCTCAATCGTGCTTGCCAAATGCAGTGTTTTTGGGTTTCCGTGTACACACACGGACAGTTAGTTAGGGTAGCAACAGCTGTTGGGGTAGCAACAACGGTGATAAATAATAATAATAATAATGTTACAGTCATTTTTGTCAGTCCACTCCTGATTGACCGCCTTCACACGCCATGTCGATATTGGGGGTTGTTTGACAGTACTACATTAAGCGAGTCCATGGGGGGTTCGTGAAGGGGTAGACCAATCACAATATCGCTCCTGACTGATGTGACTCTTGGGCGGAAGTAAAACACAGGTTTCCTGGTCCATGGTCCAGCCAACCAGAGCACCTCTGTTCCTCCCCACAGTTTCTGTATTAGATTGTTGTTTTCCCATTTTGTGAGATTATCCGCGATTATAGATACTTATTCTTTCTTTTTTATTATTATAAAAGGAGCAACATTTATTTATTTTATTTGTAGTACTTTACCCAGAAGTCTCCTGAAATCTGCTCGTGTGCTGCTGCTGCTGCTGGGTGGATTGTTACATCGCAGAATCGTGAGAGGTGGCGACGACTTATCGAGGCCTTCATCCAGCAGTAGATTATCACTGCTGCCGCTGATGATGACGGTGACCGAGCAGTCTAAATAGGTAGGCTTAGGGTGCGATGAGTTTTCAAATAAAACCTCCAAAATGAAAAGGGAAAGCCACTGCAACGGGGGGGTCTCCATTATTCATTGGAAGGATGAATTGAAAAGAAGGAATATATCAAGGGTGAAATAAAAGTAGGACAATGAAGCAGAGAGATTGTGGGAGGGGGGGGGGGGTTGGAAATAGGGCAGATTTATAGGAAAGACAGAAAGTAAGAAAGGAAGCTTGAGCTGACTGGTTTAGCCCCAGTTTGATGATTAATGACTATGGTGAGTGAGTGTTCCTGAATGAGGCGCATCACACAGCCTCCCCCCCTCTTCCCCACCACCTCCGGTCAATATCTTCACCTTGACACCAAAAAACTTCCCGATTCGTCCATCCCCTTCCTCCCCAGCTGGCGGAATACATGAGTAAAATCGTCTCAACCCCATGCGTCAATTTGTTCAAAAACGTATTGAATGTCCCTCCCGCTGTCAGACACAGGATTCAGGGCACCGCGGTCTTGTTAGTAAGACCCGGGATAAAGAAACCGCTTTCATGCCTTATAATCTATATTTTAAAGAGTTTCTCGAAGCTTAGCACGTGGAATTGTTACGGCTTTTAGCGGCAATGAATGATTTACGCGCCGATGTTGGTGCCTGCGGTTTTTGTTTGTTTTGTCGCCGGGTCATCTCGAGCACGTGAAAGTGACGTCACAAGCAACGCGAGCCGGGGTTAACGACAGTTCCAAAGAGTGTCCCCCTGTCACGCAGCAGGCGGGCGGGCGGGCCGTGGGACTGGCCTTGCATCTTACCCTCGCAACCAAACACGTCACCGCTGGCGACGAGCGATCTCCGTTCATCCTTAACTGTGTTGCGTAACGGTCCACCTTAGGTGGCGAGCAAAACGGTGCGTTGACCAAATGCGGCGGCGTTGACGCTGTTCGGGTATCTCAATTGTTCGATGACCTCGCGCCAATGCAATTTGTCCCAATTGATTTAATTTCAAAAGTACAAATTTCACAAATGACCTAAATATTTAATTCCTCCTCCCGCCCTGCTGCTTTACGTAAGTTCACACCGAGACCTACGATATATCAGGTGTGAATGAACGGAAAAAAATATAAAATAAAATGTCTCGCTAACAAGCTGAGCGTTACTGAGGACACCGTTCCCAATTTACCCCCCGCGGTCACTCTGGCTATGGAGCCCAGTGGGAGACACATGGCGGGTGGCGCTGGTTTTCATTGTGCTTGATTTGATTAGCGTCCCTGGACCTGCACGGCCCGACTCAGCGAGGTGTATTTGTAAGATGCATCCTCGCCAAAGCAGGATCGCACGAATTTAATGATTTTAACCCCTTAGTGGCTCACGGCTGAAATGTATTCCCCCCCCCCACCTGCCCACCAACCCCCACATACAAGCCAACCACCCACAATCAACTGCAAGCCGGGAAGATGACATCCCTAGGTATGATTGCGCTTTGCAAGCTGTCCCATGCTCTTGGGAAGACCGAGCGAGTGCTTTTCGTCGACTGCGTTGGCCAGGGCATTGAGACAGGGTGAGCGGCGGTGGTGGTGGTGGTGGTGTTTGTGGTGTATGTGTATGTGCGCAGCGTAAGGAATAAATACGAATGCTTTATACCCGCCAGATATAATTATATCATCTCCGAGCCACTCATGAATATCAGGAGCGCCGTGCATGTGAGCGCACTTTAAGGATATATTGTAGCTCCCTGACAATTCATTTCGCATTCTGAAGAATTTATTATCGTCGGGTTCTTTTTTATTCCCTCCCTCTATCTCTCTCTCTCTCTCTCAACAAGTTCGGCGGCACGCTTGTGCCACAAACGCTTCAACACGTGATTTGACGGCAACACGATCTGTCAAGAACGGGGGCAGAGTGAATAACGCGCCGCGGAGATCAAACGGCGAATGATTCACGCGCACTTGTCTCATCGCGGCAAGTGATGTCGCGATATTTCTAAGGAGGGCCTCTGAGCCTCCGCGTCGCCAAAGCACAGCAACGCTCGCCCTGGCAGCCGTGTGCTGTAACCCGGCAACCAAGCCGCCGGGTCACATGACTTGAGAAGCGGGATTATTCTCTCGCGGCTGCACCACCGCCGCGGACAGAGCCACCGGTATGGTTTCATTATTTCATTTCTCATCCGCCACGTACTGTCCGGGGGGGCCTCGTCGGGATGGATCCCGCGGGGCGCGCCGAGCAGCCCGCGCCGATCGTCTCGCGCCAACGCGCCGGGCTCGACGTGCGCTTCGCGTGGCGCCGTGACCTTCACCCTGACCTGTTGACCTTCCAGACCTAATCTCTGCTAGGGACTCTTTGCCCTCCACCATCCACTGCCCCCCCCCCCAAACCCCTCCCAGCCCACAGCCAGCGCAACCAGTTTGCCCCCCCCCCACCCCCCACCCCCCACCCCTCTCTGCCGCCCGCCCATGGCAAATTCTGGGCAAAAACCTGACCCCTTCTATTCTTCGGGTAACTCGAAGACGAAACTCACAGAGGCAATGTTACGCTTTACACAACCCCACGCGCTTCACAAAGAGCAGCATTATAAATGTTGTACACAAAAGGTGGCCTTCTCTCGGAAGCGAGCAACGAGAAGAAAGGTACGCCCGTGTATCGGATCGTGTGTTGTGTGCAAGCGGCTAACGAGAAAATAAAACTGCTAACGCTTTTTGAAGAGCAAAAACCAATGAGCCTTTTACACATTTGTTACCAAACTATCAACCCCTCTGCCACGCAAACAAGCCTTTGCTTAACGGAAGCACCGTGCGGGGCAATTGCATGGTCATATCATCCAGGCACGCTGCGTTTACCGTGCTCGCGATTGCGAGACCTCAATTTGTTTCTGCGGGAACACCAGTTAAGTAGCGGGGCAGCGGACCCCACCGCGTGCATTCGTGGATACCCCCCCCCTTCCCCCCCCCCCCCCAAAGCTAATGACGCCAAAATTACAGTAATTATCTGCGCCACCGGAAAGCCTCCCTCCCACCATTCGCAGCTTCTCCAAACCCCGGGCAGTGGGGCCACGGAGTGAACCCCGGCTTGTTTGTTTGGATTGAGATTTTACAAATGTGCCCGCGCCAGTGACTTTGAACTCGTGGGCGATCCGGCTTTGATAGCGATCGGCTCATCTAACATTCCCTTTGATAGCCATCGGCTGTCAGTGGCGGCACGCACGTGAGAGAGAGAGGGAGAGCGCGCTCGCTCGCACGTTCGCAGATAATGGGGCCCGGGGCTCGGGGCTGGCAGCGCGATCCGCTCGGCACACCCCTCCCACCAGGTCTGTGCTCAGGTGCTGACGACTCGACGCTCGCTTAGCTGCCAAAAAATGCGCCGGGCTCCGCTGCATGATTTCCCTCTTGGTGTTGTTTGTTGTCGTTGATGTTCTTTTCTAATTTTAGAATTATGTACGGCTCAGACGCCGATGGCACACAATGGAATATACACTTGAATTGTCACAGGCTTCCATAAACGAGACCACTTCGCCGCCCAATATTCCATTCCCTCCGATGGTTCCCTAACGAATCTGGGATGAAGTTCAAGATCGCGCTCGCTGTTTTCAAGAACCTCCCGGGATTCGTGTCTTGTCTGCCCCGTCCCTCTCATCTCACTCTACTCCCCGCTACGCACTCTCCACTCGAGTAACCCAGGCTTTGTGTCGAAGCCCCCAGTCAACATTTGCTCAGTGGGATGTTGGTCACTCCTCTCCTGCTCCCACAGTTTAGAACTCTCTTCCCCCAGCCACCTGTGCTGTTCGCTCCATGACTCTGCTCAAGACTTCCCTTCCTTTTTCCTCTGCCCGCGACTCGCTCTTTTTTTTTACAATAAACGTGCGTAATGATCTGCATGGTGTCTTGAGATGTTGTCACAATTCCGATGCCGTATGAATCACAATTGTATTCTATTGCAATGTCAGTCCATGGCTCGTATCAAAGATCGCACAGGTTTTGAAAAAATCACGTTACCTAATATCCTTGAAAGCCTCTAAGGATTGCCGCGTATGAATTCTACACACACCCACGCTTACGTAATGTATGTAGATATGCGTATAAGTGAGGGTAAGCAGGTCATTGTCTGTATAAATGTTTGAGCATCGCTCATTCCAATATATTGCAGTGTTGGGGACAGGTATCATGAGAACGGCTCGGTTTAGCCGACAGAGCTGTGGGCATTGGCAACAAAGCCTAGGGACCCCCTGTGCGGGCACGTGTGCTTGCGGAGCGATGGTGCATCGGTTAGCGCTCTGCGCTACAAACCTAGCGACCCGAGTACGATTCACCGCTCACGGCCAATAATGGGAGTGAACGTCTGAACCGATCCTGGGCCTCCTCTAAAGCAACTCAGTACCTGGGGCGATGTGTAAACATCAGCATTGTGGAGGCGAAGGTGGCCGGAACGTGGTGTATTGGCCACACCGCGCACCCCCCCCCCCCTCCTCGTGTGACGTTCCGGTCTTAATAGCTGCTCGCTAACAGCACTTGCTCCAACATTCTTTTGACGGCTATACGGGGGGGGGGGGGGGGGGCTCTTCGTGTCTGCCGTGCACACGGAGCGCGCGTCTCAGCAGCCCCCTTACCGGTGTAGACGAAGCGTCCCGGTGCTCCCTTGCAGAACTGCTTGGACTTGTAGGAGAGGGTGACCTCCACCACTCCGGGGATGTGGCGGGGAGGTGTCTGCACCCTGATGGCATGGGGTGTGATCAGCTGCGGGCGGAGGATAGTGGGGAGGGAGGGACGATGGGGGGGCAGGGGGGTATCGGAGAGGGGAGGCGTTGTGGGGTGTTAGGTAACGCAGAGATAAAACAGCGCATTGCATTATTTCTCGTCTTGTCTGTCTACCAACGCCCTTACGGCCTCTCCTTCCGCCACGCTGTCGCGGCTCGCAATCGGGCTCGGGGGATCGAGCGAGCTGCCCTCGACGAGCGACGCCGAGTCTCGTGCTGTGCACAGCTCTTTGGCGAGGGAGGGACGAACTGAACGCTGGCGGCCGAAGGGATTTCGCGAACGCTTCCCGTCCGGCGTTCATGCGGCGGTGGTGTCTCTTGAGTGAAGTTTCAGAATTGGAATTCCGAATCTTTGTTTCGACTGGCGGAATGCGGCGAGCTGTATGAATCTCTTTTTCACAGACGTCCAGTACGTTACTAACACAGTCAGAGACCGCTACTCTCACAAACGAGGCTATGGTTTTACTATTATTATTTAACGATAAATTATTATAATAATTATCATCAGCCATGATCAGTCCACTGCTGGATCAGTCCACTCAAAGCCACGGTTCCGTTTTGTAACATCCACCCAGCCACCTGCGCTGCAGCCGATTTCATCGCTCCATCTCCACGGTGGCCTGCCCATACTATTATCAGTAAGCGGCAATGTCACTTACCATCTTCGGTTGAGATACTCGGCCAAAATGGGACAATCATTTATCTCGCGTTTTTTTTGTGTGTGTGAGCGCATATACCTGGGGGTGCCGGATTCAGGCGTGCACGCGCACAGTCAGTGGCATTTGTTGCTTTTCCAGTCAGCCGCTGTGACGACTTCTCCGAAAGGAAAAAAAAGAGGGGCGAGGTGACCCTTGACCTCTTGGATTTGGCTGTCTGCACACGACTGCCCCCCCCCCGAGTCGTCCCCCCCCCCCCCCGCGTCTCCCTCTCTCCACCCAGTGCCACGTTGTTGTGGCCGGGGAAGAGAGGGGGGGTGGGTGGATGGGGAGCATTCGAATTTGGAAGTTTTGGTGTCAAGGTGACGGTATTGACCGTGGGCCGCGGTGATACGCGAAATGCGGATGGAGGACGTCTGCCCGTTGCCTCGCACGGCCGGCCGCTCGCTCAGTCATCATCAATCACCGCGCTTCGGCCGCGACGCTAGGCCAGAGCAGAGCCACCCCCCCCCCCACCCACCCCTCACCAACCCCCACCAAGGCATTCACCCACGCCAACGCCGCACCCCCGTCGTCTCCAAACCTAACCCCTCTCGCCTATTTCCAGCGCTCGCCAACACCCTTAAGGTGGCGATGGATTTGCAGTGGTCGTATCGGGCTGCGACGCATCTATCAAATAAACGCGTCGAGATCAATTTGATGATTAAATAGAAGGAGAACGGAGACGAACTTGCGCTAGCTCTCCGTGCCTGGGCAGAACGAGTTTAACGATGCTTCGATTTGGCAGTTAAAATTGATTCCTAAGGTCGCAATACATGCATCCAAATTGTCTGTGAGCATTTTTTTTATTCTTAGGGTATACACGTTATGTAATTGGTTCACGTGAACCCTGCGGTTCCATTGACTCCAATACGACGTACAGGACATGATTGAGGAACCGAGGGGAAAGAAGAGGGAATGTGCCCGAGTGGACGTCAACCAGGGAGATGGAGTGATCAGATCAGCTCATGGGCAGGAGATTGCAAAACCGTGACGGATGGTGACACCATGTGGAGGCCTACATCCAGTAAAATTGATCATGGCTATTGATGATGTTCATTATAATGACGATGGGCCATGCAGCTTCGATATTCACCAAAGTATAAAAACAAATATATGCATTCTCCACTCTAAACGCGATCCCGAAATGTGCCAATGGAATCACAGTGTGGCAGAAATGTAACGTGATTGTCTGACGGCGGCGTGTCAGCTGAACTCCGTAAGCCCGGGGCTATTGTACCTCACTCCACACGAGCATGGTTCCGAAGACGACCTGCAGCCCGTCGAAAAAGTTGTCACCGATGATGATGACTGTGGCACCCCCGGTTGTCCATCCTTCACTGGGGCTGATAGCTTTGATGCACGGCGTAGCTGCTTGCACAGAGAGAGCGAGGGAGCGTTGTAAGCATGTTGGCAAAGTATTTGTTTATTTACCTCCACCTAATATTCACACCTTGTCGCAGATAAAAAAAACGTGGCCCAGTTCTGTCAATAGTTTTCCTGGGATTATCAACAACCGTGAAACTGGACACATTTAAATTGCTGTCACTGCGGTTGACTGATCATTTGATGAACATCTGACAGGATTCAAATACATTTAAAACAATCTAATTATTACTGTTTTTCATAATTGAGTATACCTTTAAAAAAGACGTGTTCATCCGTGACAATCTCACGGTAGATTAAATGTACACATTAATCACCGCCTGGCTTCTTGGGTTAGATTCCGGCGTGCCTACCAACCTATGTGATGGCCTCAGCAGATACAGAGTGGTTTGTGATATGATTGGCAAAAAAACTAACTCTCTCCCTCCAATCTCTCAGAAAAAGAGTTTAATGTGTCACGCATTAGAGAACCAACAGTGACGAAATAGCTCAACGGTGAAGCCATCGAACATTTATGGTATTGGGCTTTCCAGTGTGTTTTTTCAGGCCACGCTGCGTATCGTTCGCAGCGAAGTCCGACGTTTCGCTCCACGTGCTGAGAGCTTCTTCATCTGCATAGGAAAACCTGCACTAAACCTACCTCGTATAATTTTCTCCTACATATGTTTATATATATATGTTTATATGTCTTGTGACCCTCCCCCGCCCCGTAAAAAAATGTTTTCAAACAGAGCATTTTCAGGAAGGAATGCCCACCAAAAGGCAACTGTTGGAGACCGCCCGTACAATGATTTACTTTGTTCTGATGTGAAGGGGGTGGGTTAAAGAATTGTTCCCTACTGTTGACATAAGTGCAGGAGTCCTTTTTAAGTCTTCTGTTTTTTTGTTTTGTCGAAGGGAACTCCACCCTCCCTGTTACAATAACACAACACGCTTCCTGTGCGCGGACGGACAATGATGGAAACAGTCACACGCACCGGGCACGCACGTGTTGGAATGCGCGCAAGTCAAAATCCGCCCAGAGGGGGCAGAACGTAGGTGCCGTGCGAGCGAGCAATGCAAGGACGCATTCAAAACGGCTTCGAAATGCAATGCAGCGCATGGTGGAGGTGCATGTACGCGTCTCAAAGAATAACCGTATAATTATTATTTATATTTTATTATTTCAGGAATTGAAAGGGCACATCAAACGCAAACTTTAGATGTATATATATATATCCTCCCCCCCCCCCCCCCCAGTTATGCCCTTGACGTTAAGTCATTAAATGAAGCGCCACTTCTGGACGATGAGGGAGCCGGGCAGAAAATGGCCTGCAGAAGTGGCTATTGGAGAGCTACATCTGAGATGGCCACAAGTGACTTCTAATATCGACACTAGGGGCGCTGCGCATTTTCGAATGTCCTGCTACAGGGCAACGTTCAACACTTGGCAGTGGAAGTTTTACTTCTCAAAGCTGGAAAATTATCATGTCTAAGTGGAAAAAAACAATTTAGATGATAGTCAACATGTAAATGTTGCGAGAGATGCAGAGAAGATATATGAGCTTGTTACGTTGCTTAAAAAAAACACAAATCTCAACACATCGGCAATCACGCAGTGGTCTTCAAATGACAAATGTATGATAGGTGACGTTTCGAGCAATAGCCCTTCTTCAGAGCACGTAAATGGTTTATCAATGTTTTACGTGCCATAAAGACGGGCCATTGCCCAATTTAGTTGCCTATTCTACTAATATATGTTTCCTTTTAAGCCAGCGTTGTTGGCGAACGCTTCGAGTCTTAACGTCAATTGTGTTTGTGCACTCTTCCGTCATGTTTATGAGCTTGTGCATATTAGGATTCGAGTTTGAGCTGATACTCGATCTACCCATATATATTTTATTCGATGATTCAGCCCCCCCCCCCCTTGAGCAACTTGAGGCCTTAAGCCTTTTCTTTGGCTTCTTCTGCCTAGCAGCGGCACCACTGTGCACGAATGCTGCATTTGACCGGAGAATACAGTTCAGTTGAAAGGGCTTAACAGACAAGCACAAGGCTCTTACTGCTTGATCGCGGACACATTGACACAAATGCTGTACGCTATACATGATGCACTGCAGCAATTTGACAGAGTGCGTATATAATCATCCAACATTGAGTCTTGAGACAACTGGAAAATGAGTGATTTTATTTTTTTCTCAAAACTGTTTGTGAAAATATATTAAAGATATATTAAAAAAAAAATGTAATTATACAGGATAAATATCTTGGCCTAATTATAATATAGCTGTAATGTTTATATTGATGTCGAGAAAACTGTTTTCATTGATCAAATAAAATCCTTATTGATGTTGATGCGTGCCATAATGACAACTCTTGTCATTAACTCCTTGAAAATTAAAGGCAATTGAATAAAATTACGAACGCAGACTACAAATAGGTTTGCATGCAAACCCTTTATTTGTCCTAACAATGCGCATGTGGTACAAATGTACACATGGATGAGATCCTCATTGATTTAAATTCCACAAATGGACAAACGGTAATTGATGCGCGCATTCTAACCGATGGCAATCACATGGACAATTGCCTTCTACTTAACCAGTAAGAGTTCATAACAAAGTGGAGAGTTCAATAGGACGTTCTTCCCACCAGAGGAGGAGTGGGGTGGAGGGCGGCTATATGGTGGTCGTGTTGCTGTGCAGTGCTTAATGATTAATACAGCAATACCCCGGTTAACGTTGGGGATGCGTTCCTGAACGCTGGGACAACGAATATCGAAACGAGTGTTTTTTTTCTTCCCCCAAATAACCAATATATCGTACGTAAATAATCGAATGTATTCGACAGTACCGTACAATTGTTTACGCGCGATGCAAAGTCATTCGTGATTAGGGTAAGTGGGCCTTAACTGGTAAAACATTTTTTTAGTTTATTTGTGGAGGCAAAGGCCGAGGCGACGGATACGAGAACGGATGGATGATGCTTTCAGCGACGCAAGTGTGGGTTGAGGCGACGCAACTCAGGCAGCGGTTAGACACTCATTAATCTGGGCATCGCTGTACAAGAGAAGGCGTCACGAAGTGGGGGCGGGGGTGGGGATGGCTGAGTGTGGAGATAGAGAAGCCATCCGCACGCAGGAACAACGCGCTGCAGAGCATAACACACCTTCCGAGGGGTCGAGTCTCCGGGCACGCCGCCCGTGCTTGGAGTTGTTGTGCACGAACATGTTGTCTGACACCGCGAGCACGTGGCCGTCCACGTTGACGGTCGTGGAGATGACGACCTGGTGGCAGGCGGGGGCGGAGGTTGTTACCGTGGATGGGGGGGGAGGGG
This sequence comes from Petromyzon marinus, assembly GCF_048934315.1. Classification (NCBI taxonomy): domain Eukaryota; kingdom Metazoa; phylum Chordata; class Hyperoartia; order Petromyzontiformes; family Petromyzontidae; genus Petromyzon; species Petromyzon marinus. Next base: position 4,585,864 of record NC_133677.1, read on the forward strand.
GGTGACACACACACTCAACACGAGTCAATTCGTGTTGAATGTGTGTCTCGGTGAATGCATAATGTGTGGGCATGTTAAAGGTAAGTGTCGCAGTGTTACTGGGCTTCCGTGTATCGTACGAAAATAAGGACATTTTGTACAGACCGTTAATGTTTCATATTGACGGGACTTACCCTTCTGAGTACCTTTTGTAAGTGTGTGTTATTTTTTTTAACTGCGGTGTGTATGTGTGTTGGGCAGTGGTTCGCACACTGCACAAGGAACCCAGTAACCTGATTTTTAATCCCCGAACACAGCTGACATCAGTAGCGAGCGAACCTGTCCTGGACCTCTCCCCAGTCGACTCAGTAATTAATGAGAAACTGGCGTGGTGTGTAAATTTCAGCATTGGGTGCACAAATAAAGGGTGGTATGATTCTGACCACACCAAACCCTTCATGTGACACGATCACCTTAATAGGTGCTCGCTCACAAAACTTGCAAACCCCAAACCGTTTATTACGTTACATGGGGGGCATCGTTGTGCACGTGTGTGTGTGTGCATGTTGGGAGCAAAAGACCCGCTGACTTGCACACTGCTTCAATATCCCCCAGCAATCTGGGTTCAAGGCCTGGTCACACACAAAACCATTGGCATTTGGTATATGACCCTGGTGTGGGTCTTAGGTCAAGTCTGTCTCAAATGAATACCTGGTGATGTAGTTGTATCGACGTCAGCAATAGGGAAACAAAGGCGAGAGGTGATGTGCTGGGCACATCACTCCCCCGTGTGTCATACAGGCTTTGATGGGGCCTCGCTAACAGCACTTGCACGTGCGTGTGTATGTGTGCGTGTCTTTGGCGAGCAGCAGTAGCAGTGTGGTTAGCACGTTATATGTTTGTTGAACTTCTTTCGCACCGTACGTAGCCAACCGTGCTACTCGGATGTGCAGGGGAAGGACGACAAACTAAACACAGAAAGCAATTCTAAAGAAATTGGTTTTAAACTTGAATTTAAACGTGCATAGCTCCAGTGGCTTCCTAATATCGGAATGAAGAGCGTTCCAGACGGCCGCAGAAGAAGCGCATCTGAAAACGACCTGGGTTCAATTGCAAGCCATGGATAACAGCAGTGCAACGTGGTATTGACTTGTTCTAGGACTCCCCTACGCCTTAAATGAGTACTCGGTGGTCGGGTGTGATGTCGAGCACACCGCCAGCTCATGCTCCGGTCCAGCCTGAGTCGGCGCTCGCTAGCGGCGCTACTTCCCAGGCAATCAACAAGGCTGTGTGTTGTAAAACTGATGAAGGCTTTCGCGCTGAAGAGTGAAGCTGAAGTGCTCTTGCCAAATAGCAATTTTTTTGACAGCCCGGCACTATTTGTTCTAACAAATCAGCCTGACTGCTGATGAGACCCAGAATTTCGAAACCGGCCCCAAAGTTTGCTCTCTTAAACAAATGCTGCCTGGATAATATTGGTATGAGAGGCAAGAAGGTGAAAAAAAAACCGGTTCCGAGTTTGCTCGCCCTAAACAAATACCCGCCGGATAGCATCGGAGAGGGAGGAAACGGGCACATTGGCCGATGGACCGAAATCAAAATGGCAAAAAAAAATTGATCTTGGAGTAGACGAATGGAATTTTGTTTTTTTGTTGATTTGGCGTTGCCGCGCGGATACCGCAAAATGAGCTCGCCGCGTGCCCTGCCCCGTTGAAGACTATACGAAGACACGTGCACAGACACATCTTACTCATAATCATCGCCTTTGTGACGAGGCCACGACGTTTAATCCACGTTTCTTGCGGAATGGCGGTTGCACGCCCGCTTGCTCGCTCGCTCCTCGGTCTCTCTCTCTCTCAGCGAGCTGATTAAACCCTCATTATCTGGTGGCGGCACTCGCCCGCTAAGCCCGCCCCGCTCTTCTGCGCTGATTGATCTAGCGATAGGTCGAGCGGCTAATTAACTTAATTAAAGCGGGGCCCGGCTTGAGGACGACGCCGCAAAGGCGACAGGGCGACATTTTTCGCAGCTTTAATATGGACTTTAATGGGAACTAATTGCTCTTGCTTCAAGTCTGGTATCCTTGCGTGTAATGGGTCTGTTTGAAGGTGTGCGTGAGTGTGTGTGGGTGCTGTGTTTTGATTTTCGGGCTGTCGTATTTTTTGTACAAGGCTGTTAAACAACAACAACAAAAAAATACCGCGCTCTTGGCTGCCCTCGGAAAATGTTTGTTGTTTGCCCCATTCGCGCGTAATAATTTATATTAGCGCGCAGCTTCTTTATCAATTTGTCTTCGCTGCGCGCATGATACTCATATTACGTGTTGCCACATATTCGCAGAGCCCCGGCAATAGATACTATCTATTATTGTAATAACATTGTAATGACAACACCTGCAGAGAGGCCGTGCGGTAGTTAGCACATTGCGCCGGGAACCCGGCGCAGCTGAGTTGGATACCCTACCACGGTTGGCACCGGCGGATCCGACCATGCTTCATCACGTTGGTCATAACGGGTTGTTGTTAAAGGCTGGTGCCCAGAACTGGTTCAAATATCACTCACCACTGATGTTAGCCGTGGCCAGCAATCAAACGCGGATCACGGAATTCACAGTGCGGTTCCCTAACCCCCCGCGCCACCACTTGGCCCCTCACCACAGTGTGCGTATCGCATCAATTGAGCCTGAACCTGAATCCTCTCTGTGTCCACGTGCGTAACTTCGTGTCCCGTGGCTGTACTGGGCGCCAGCTGCCCTCAATGTTCGGAAGCGACTGCGAGCGACGCAACTTGAAAACTCGTTTCTTTCTAACCACTTTTTTTTTCATCTTCAGTCTGTTGTCCTTCCCCACGCGCACGCACGCACGCGCACAGCGACACAAGCGGCGTTCAATCCGTAGCTCTGGGGGCCCCGCGGGCAGCATCGCGATGGAGCGCCCCCCCCACCCCCCACCCGTGAAGCTGATGCGCGTGATTGTTTCGCTCCGTGCACACGGCATGAATTGCGGCCTCCTCGCCGTCGTTGCACTGTCTCTTGTTACGTGTGGCTGTTGGCAGGGGTGTTGGCTCTGGCACCGATAGCGCTGTCGGTCGCAATCAATGATGCGATTTTTTTTTTTGCCGCTATCGATGTGTGTTGTTGCTGGTGCCAAACGGCTGGCGTCGCTGGCGGTGGCCGCCGTTCGTGTGCGTCGGGGGTTGCCATTCGCGCGCTCCGATCATTCACCCTTACCTGGAACCGCCTCATGTCTCGTGGGTTCCCGGCGTTTTTCAAACAGTTCTGATTGCACTTGAGGAAGAACTTGAGAAAAAACCTGAAGCGTACGAGAAGCAAAAAAAAAAACACACGAAAAAGAAACACGTGTTATGTTTTTTTTTTTAGCACTTTGCCAGAATCACGTCCAGAATACAAGCAACACGTTGCCTCCATTGCAAGGTTTATGCTGAAAACATTGAAGTATTTCATAGCTAGAAGGCCCCAGCCAGTGCTGTTTGAAAGCAACCTACGTGCATACTTTCAGCCTCACTAGCAGTCCTTAACCCAATCCTCGTATAGCCGGAAGAGACACCACAATAACAAAATATGATCCCACTCTAACCTGGGTGCTAATAGGAAAACTTAAATGTACCCAGACTGGAGCCTCCAACTCCCCGTAGCACATTGAGTTTCTGCATCCCTTCACCTTTCCCCGAGGCAGACCAACTTATTTCTATTTTTTTTTAAAGCTGTAAATTTCAGACAAGACCATTCTGATTTTACGAGTTGAACTCTGATGACTTTCTGAGTCCGCAACCACTTCCTGTTTTCCAACATTCCTCAGTAACATTAAAACAACAACAACAACAGCAACAAACATCAAACAACAGAGAACAAAACTTCCGGCAGAGCCTCCCGTCTGCAGAAGCCGTACATTTTTTCGTTTTAAATCCGTCGGCGGCGGGTTTTGCACGTCGCTTATTCGCCCAAAAAAAATCGTTCCCCTCCCCACCGATTTCTGGCATCCGCTAATGCACTTATTTCTGTAGAGCACACATCCCAGCCACTGCCTCCTGAGAGCTGAGATCTAAAATTACGGAGCGGGGTGGGGGGGGGGGTGTTTGGGGAGGGGGGGGGGGTGAGAGCGGCCAACCATTAAAAAAAATTAGCTCATGACTTTGTTAGCCAAGCTGCGACTTTGCCACGGGGGGATTCGCTTGTTTAACCCCCGACACCTGTGAGTTATCGAGAAAGCGAGGACAGATCGCCGGCCACTAATGGACATTCCTATTTTTGCTATTTTCGGGAGCCCGAGCGCCCGTGTGGTTTTTTTCTCTCTCTCTTCTTCCTCCTCCTTCTGCACGTCACGACGACGGAGAATCTTTGGTGGCGTCAAGATGCCTCGAGTCGCCTTTTTGGCTACGTTGCAACGGTTCCGTGGTGGGGTAGCATGGCGTCGGCTCCGTTCTTCCGCCTTGCCAACAGCGGAGCAGTAACTCGCCATGTTCGCCACGAACACTGCCTTCGGACAGAACCGTGTAGCAGTAGTAGTAGCAGCACGTGGGTTCATGGGACTGTCCATCGTACTTCTTGTGAGAAGAGAGGCTTACAATTTTAGAAGTGGACGAATGCTAATCAGCTCGACGTTTTCCTGCTAGAAGGGCGGTGTTAATTACCAACGTATTTATTTACGTATCTGTGGCTTGCGTATCGCTGCCCAATGTGGAGGCTTAATTAATTATTTACTGAATTGGCTTGGCTTATGCACAATTAGCCCCGCAGACTATCTCTGAATAGTTATTGGATCAAGTTCACTGCGTGCATAAAGGCGTCTGAACACTGGTCTGGCGGCAGCGAGGGGTGTTCACGGATAATCCGCTCAGACTGCCAGGAACTACGAATGCCAATCTCCAAATGTCCCATTAGCTCATTGTGGGGCGTAATTATTATTATAATAATAATCATCATCAGTAATATAGATTCACAATTCAGCGTTCTATGCAACAATCAAGAATATTCCGTATTAAAAAACTAAGTAAAATAAATGTTTGAACCATCTGCTGAATTGCAGGAAAAGAATTAATAAAAAAATGTTGTTCCAAACACTGTGTGTGCGTATGTCTTGTGCGATTTATATATGGCTGGTGCATGAGTAAATTGCAACGTTTTGAGATGATCGTATTAGTGGGCGATGATATTTGTGTTCCTGGCCCTTTAAACATCATCCCAGGATGTGTGCACTGGGACTAGGCAGTGTGCACGTAATAAGAGAAGCCGGAATGACATTTACACATTTAGCTCTTCGTTAAGCGATCACAGGTGGCAGTTTAGCTTTGAAGGAACGGCGTGAAAAAAATCAGTTCCCTATAAATAAAACTCAATTCTCGTATTCCTGGTTAAGGTGATTTTGGAACGGTGGTGGAACGTGCGCTGTTTGTCCCAGATGTCTTCTGCTGCGGTTGCGTAGCAAAAGCTGTGGTGCGATGCGCCACTTTAATCGATAAGCCTGCGAAACAACTGGATTCGACGTGAGCGAAACCTTAGCCCCTTGCCTCACACGCTGCACTCTGAAATTGTGTTATTTGCATCAGAACCACACCAAGATTCACGGAGGGAGAAGCTCCAGGTGTCGGAAGCACCGTTCCCTCCCATACGCTGAAGCGCCGCGTGCGTCCTAGAGTTTATTTTTTACAACGATCATGAGCCTGCCCAAGGAGGCCACGCTGAACTGAGAGTGCAAAAATATTGTCTTAAATCGCACGATGTATTTAGATAGCGTGGCACAAGCTTTTAAATTATTTTATTTCTTTCTCTCTCTCTCTCTCGCTTCTGTTGCAAACGATCACGATTCTGTGCGCCGCGCGGCGCGCGCGCTCGCGAGCACACAATAAAGGGTGAAAGATTGCCGTTTGAGTTTACATACGCGTCCAGGCATCGCGGCCTGAAGAGTGCACATTTAGCGATTGTTCTGCCTTCCCGAGGGCTCATAAATTGTGGCTCTCGGTGTCCGCCGTTTCCGCATTCCCTGCTCCCTCCGCATTGTGAGCTCCCGCGTGCGCGCATCTTCGCGGCTCCGCCCACGAGCAGATTGAAACACTCGCCCCTCGCGACTACAATCGCTATTGTCCGAGCCCGTCCCCCCACGGGCGGCCGTTTGGCCACCGTATAAATTTAGGCCCATTGAATGCGGGTGACAATAACGCTGACAGATGGAGGGCCCCCCCACCCCCCCAGCGCCACCGCCGACGCATGCTGCTGCTGCGTCCGGCAGCAGGGACCGCGCCGTGCCGAGATTTGAATGGGAGGTGGCGGTTAGCGGGCAACGTGGAGAGGGTACGTGACGTGATGCTCGGTGTACTGCAACGATCATCGTCGCGATGATGATCGTCGTGATCATCGGCGTCATCGTCATTTACGATATCACGACGGTCGACGGTATCGTCAACAATCTCGTCGTCATTAATATGACCACGATTGTTATCATCATCATCATCAGTATCGTCGATCAATACATTTCCGTGACAAACTGGGTCGAGATTAAATCACGATATATCAACATTTCCCTTTTAGGACGGAGCACGTCCAACTGACAGGGCATGTCATCAGTCGTAAATAAAGATCCACCATACTTAGCTTACGTATGTAAAAGAAAACACACACACACATCTGTGATGTATGCGGTTACATGAGATACCTCAGTGGATTCTTCCTTGGCTATTTAAAGAATACAATCCGTCAATGATAAATGAAGTTGGTCAATATTTTTTTAGAATGGTTATTTAGAAAAATGTGAACTAAACTAGCACTAGCTTTATTTTGAAGCCTCTACAAATACAATATTCACGGCCCTTATGACAATTCACTTATGGATGCAGGCCTCTCTCTGCCATGTCAGTCAAATGACAATGATTCACCACACTGGTCAGCTAGGGTTGTTGAAGGCGGTCGACCCAGGATCACTCGCCAACGGTGTTAGCCAGGGCTGGTGAATTTAACTGAGTTTGGTAGATTCATAGCAGAGTGTTCTAACCCCTTGCACCACTACCACCACCGCCCCACACCGTAGCCATAACAATAATAGCCATCGTACAATGAACATGAGCGCAAAGCAATCGACCGCTTCTGAAAGCGAAGAGCGCCGGGGTCTCCGCTCGCTCGTTTCACTGCCCCGTTGGCCAGACGCTTGAACTCGTCCTCGTGTACGCACCGCTGCTGTGCGCGCATGAGCGCATGCTTGCCCCGCGACGCTCCGCGCAAAACGCGCACGAATCGCCACGATCCTACACCGGTTTGCACATACGGCGCTGCGCCGCCGCTTCCGCTCGCCCGTCCCCGTGTTCCCTCCGAAGAAATCTGTCTCCTCGCATCGCCGTACCGCGACCTGGCGTCGGCACGCGCGGTGCGCCCCTTCTCCCGAGGACAAAAAATCCGCTGTCCCTCCTCCCTCTCGTCTTAATTCCCTCCTCTTCGTCCCTGATAAAAGTTGCATGCGCTCTGACCACGCGCATTTATTATACATGGACGTAAAGGGGATGCAAATCGGGCAGAAGCGGCACGCGTCACGGGAGAGCGCACGACGCGAAACATCCACAGCCCCCCCCGCCCCTTCTCCTGTCCCCCCCCCCCATGCCTCGCCCTTCAGAGCGGCACTGTCTCGTCGGCGAGCCGGCGAGGAGCGCCTCCTCGCTGGTGGCAGTGGTGGCAAAGCAAACAGCGGTGCAGTTGATGCCGCGCGGAGTTGTAGCCGCGGTGGGGGAGTGCGCTGCTCGGTTTTGGTAGCCCGTCAAGAGCGTTGGGAAACACGCGGAGTCAGATAATGGTTTGGTTTCCATCTATCGGGGTTTGACCGGGACAGCCCACTCGGGTGGCAGCAGGAATTGATCCGTACCGAGATCTCGCACCGGTGTTGTGTTGAACTTTATATATATGGGCTTAGTCTTTGGACAAGGTGACAGCCCCTCATTGGCAACGTTCACACGGTCCTCCCTGTTAAAAATGCTACCCTCATTGCGTCAACGATAACTCTGTGCGTGAGCGAGCCAATGCCAAACCTCTTCGGAGACCAAACGTTTTTTTAGCGACGTCCCGGTCAAATATTGCAAATCCTATTAGGCAGATGTCAGTCATTCCGCGTTTAACAAATCATTGATTACATTTAATGCGTAAGTTCGCGAGGCACCGCGAATAGTACGGCTTTATGCAATCATACGTCTATCCAATGGTCGTCTAGATTATTCGCCGTCTTTAATAACTGTACGTTTAATGTGAGGGACACTCGGCAGTAATTATGAATCATTTACAGCCGTTAAGCAATCCAATATTGGATGAATGCCTCCCCATGCAATATCGGTCATGGGGGGGGTGTATGTTTGACCATACTTCACCGCACGGGCTGATGAAGGGTGGGGGGGGGCGTTCAGATATCGCTCGCCGCTGATAGTAGCCCTTGACCGGGGAATCGAACTGGGGTCGGCGGGTTTCACGAGAGTGCAGTGATTCATGATGAGGGAACGTGACTCGGTGGTGAGGGCGTGGGGGGGGGGTGAGCGAGAGAGAATGGGGAGCAGGGCGCGAGTGCACGGGGGACGGGAGAGGCCCTGCGACGGAGCTCTGCCCATTAATAATGCAGGGCAATCGAGAGAGATTACACGACCTCGCGTAAATCCGAATTAATATTTCATCGGCGCGGGGGGTAGCGGCTCGAATCGACTCCGCGACATTTGAAACATGAATCAAACAGCGCCGTTGCATGCGATTATGAGCCGCCGGCTCGACGTCGCGAGCTCTCCTTGCCGTCACCGTTCGTTTTTTTTATTTTCGTGTTCAAGAACAATAACAACAACGACGACCAAAGATGTGCGCGGCGGTTTCCGTCGGGCCCCCCGTATGCGTGACAAGATTATCGTGGACGAACGTTCACGCGGAGGCGTCGAGTTTCATGATCTCAGGGCGCCGACTTGAAAGAGTGCATTTGTTAAGTGCTGTCTGATAATTTAAACATCGTTGTTGTTGCGTGGTTTGTTTCTATTCATTAGATTGTGCTATGAATAATGATCAACGCTATCTTGCTCATTATATGCGCATGTAAAATCGGGACTGAGAAATGCCAATTTGAGCGATGTTCTGAATGGGCCAGAAAGTTGGAACATTGCACCAATATGGTCCTTGCTTACAAACGGGAAAATCTGAAAACGTTCCAATTTGGTAATTGGCCTGGAGGTTGATTAGTTTTGCTCACATTTCAGGGTCAGCTTAAAGCTATGCATCGATTTTAAGTCGCGTGATGAACACGAAAACATATATAGCCCCCGAAAATCAGTGAAATAAGTCATTTGCCATGTGTAAAGTCAATAAAAAAAGCCTGCTGATGACTCCGAAGAAGCAGCAATCCTGTTGTTCTTCTGCTACCACGAGGGTGTGTGCAGTGTGTACGCAAGACGGGGAGGGGTCATCCTGACATGCTAAGCATGCTGGGATTCCTTCACGTTTTTTTGTTCTATTTCCCCAATGAAAATACACTTTTTGCACGTACAATCCGCTCCCTATCGCACCCGCCGCGATTAGCACGGTTGGCTACGTACGGTGCAAAATAAGTTCGACGTACCTCGCGTACACTGCCGGCGAACGTTCGAACGCGCCCTCGCTCAGCGGGGTAAAGCAAGGGAGACGCGCGCGGACGGACCGGCCATTTCAGTGGCTCGCTACCGACGAGCGTAACGCGAACGCTGCCCTATCATCCGGCAGCATGTGGCATGCGGCTCGCCCGCTTCAGAACGACGTCCTTCATTAAGGACGTCGTTCTGAAGCGTTTTCCTGAACCGCGAGGGGGGTGGTGCAGGGGGGAGGGGGGGGAGCAGCGAATTCACGGCGAAGACGTGCCAACAGCCGTCGTGACGACGACGAGGAGGATAAAAATAAAAAACGCGTCCCACCATCGTTTGGGAGAAACAGAGTCCGCTTCCCTAACCCCCTTCATCGCGCTCCGCTTAAGACATGCCCTACATGGCGCTTCGCTTCAATATTTAATAGGGCGCGACTTGTGTTCTTTTTCTCTCTCTCTCTCCCGTCTTGCTATTCGCGCTGACAGACTTTCCCGGCCGGAGCAGTTGGAGGAGGAGCAGGGGGGGGGGAAGTGCTGAGTAATCGATTTCACTCGGAGGAGGGAAAAACAGGAGAATGGGGGGCTTGGGGGGGGGGGGGTGCGGTTCGGTTCGTCGCAAATCAGCCACCAAGGCTGTTCTCCCTGCGTAAATCAGGGCAAGGTCGCCGTGCCGATGTTTTCTCAGCAAACAGGAAAAAGAATCGTGGCTTTGGAAGGCGGCTTGGAAAAGAAGTTTGGCCAAAAAAACACGAGAATCTGAAGGGGGGCGGTAGAGGGGGTGGGGGGCAACTCGGGCTTGAGAGGTGGGGGGCGGAGTGGAATAGGGAACAGGGCGGGGGGGGGGGGTCGAGTTTGTGGACTGCGGAGGGCGACTTTGGGCGGAAAGGTTTCGCTGCCGTGTTGACGGAACGGTTGTCGTGGAGACGTGTTAACAGGCGGCGGACCCTCGGGAGAGTCGAGAGGGTAAAAATAATCTTGGGGGTGGCCGCCCGACCCCCACTCCACACCCTCCTCCTCCTGCTGCTCGCTACCACGAACCCTCTCCTCCCTCCCTGCAAGCCGCTCCAACCAGCAGCAGCCTGCGTGGTGCGTGCATGGACATGTCGTGCGTGTGGCGGCGGCGGCGGCGGTGGTGGTGGTGGTGGTGCTGGCGCAGATGATAATGACGATGCCAATTATTTACCCAAGAAAGCCTCACCGAGTCTCATGGCTCTCATTCAGGAGGGCCCCCCCCCACACCCCCGCTTTACTTTTGCGATGTTTGGCCAATTCCATTAATTGGAGTCGGGGCTGCGCTGTGAGAGGGAAGCAGAGGAACCCGACCCGAATGGAGAAACTGCCTTCCCCTGACCCACCCACCTCGCAGTCACCAGCAACTGCAACATCTGGAAAGCCCTGGTAAATGGTCACTCGTCGAAGTATTAACCAGCCTCAAGAAAGCCTGCTTAGCTTCTGAGAACCGCAGAGATTGGATGCATGAGCTCCGGTTAATAATAAGTGTCCTCGAATGGCACTGTGCCATTGCTGCTTTGGGGGTGGGTGGGTGGAGGGGTGTTGGGTTTAAATTCGGCTGATAAGCAATGACCTACAATTACTGCTAAACACATGGGCTAAACGAATAAATAGTGTGCAAACAATATGCAAAACATTGCTTCTTTCATTGCATAGGGCCCCGTTGTGTAGATGGAATTCTCTTGCCAACAGCATTTGGACAACCTTGAAGTACAACCGTGGCTCTGACGATAGGACTCGACAAAGTCGGAAGCGTTCCAAGTGGCTTGCTAGTCCTAAACAAATGACCAAAGTTTGGTCAATTTTCAAAGCGATTCGATTGCAGATTCCAATGGAAAGGCCCGCACTCATCTCGTTCAGTTATCTCTCTCTCTCACAGTTTTCCTGGAACTGACAGGTGAACCGGGCACTCGGGCGATGGGGCACTGGGGAACACCACAAGCTCGTGTCGTCGATGGCCGGATCGTTTGGGTGAAGGCGCGGTGGCCACGACCCGAGTGGGGGGCATCGCGAGCATCGATTGCACCTCGAGGCATCAACCGCTGCAGTAAAAATCCTGCCGAGCTGTAGTCCAAACTCAACTATATTACAAGGTAAGGTCCACTGAGATATATAGAACTTCTTCAGAAGCGACCCGGTCACAAATGATAGCTCAACGAAGTGGCTCATCATGTTCATAGTACACACGTCGAATCACACGTGTGGATATCGATGTTTTTGGATTCGTACAAATTACATGTAAATGGAATCGTGTTTCCATCCTCTCCCTACGGGATACCATTTGGGAATGGCCAATCATCAACTTCCTGTTTTGCTGCTTCCATGCTCTCGTCACTAACATGGCTACTTCTGACTTCGTTTCTCATAATTTGTCTCATCGACATCTGAGTGGAATGTATAGACTCACAAAAGTTACGTGAACACGGCACACACACAAAAAAAAGAAACAACACAAATGCGACTGTAAAAATTAGCAAAAGAAGATACAATCAAATCTTGACATGAATCACGAATATTCTTCAAATTGCTGTCAGTGGAGGAGCATGCATTGTTACACCCCTAGTTGGGGTGTCCAGCCCCGAGTTGTATCGCTGTTGATTTAGAATCAAACGGTGCGTCCGGTTAATGAGTGAGACGCATCTCGTTTTTTCAGTATGGGCTGATTCATTTGTTTGTGCGTCTGTTGCGTCTGTTGCGTCCCACTCAAGTGGGGAGCGCTGCGAACCCGGCGACCCAACTTCGATTCCCGCTCACGGCCAACACGAGTGACAATTATCATAACCCGTTCCTGGGCATGAGTACCTGGTGCCGTGTGGAATTGTCGGCATTCGGCAGCCAACGGCAGCCGGGCGTGGTGCTGGCCACCCACACCCTCGTGTCTTACGATCTCCCCCCCGCCCCTCTCCCCCCACTAGAAAAACGGTCCGTGCAGGGGGGGGAAACACGACGGGCATGGCCTCTCTCTCGGGGCCAGTTAGCTCCACGGCCAGTTCGCCATGTGTGTGTGTGTGTACAGAGTGCTTGGAGAGCAGATAGTTTAATAATGGTGCTCTTTTGGTGATATTTCTCCCACGATGAACGTCACAGGTGGAAATGGGGGCGGGCGGTGGGACGGCGGTCTCGCAAGTAAACACGATCTCTCTTTCGATATTTGATTACCCACAATGCATGGTTATAGACTCCACAAGGGGGTGGGGGGGGGGGTTGATGCGTTGTGGTCATCAAAGCGAAGTGCCGCAGAATTTATGGTTGCACCGTCCTTATAACCCTCCACGTGTACGCCTCCTGCCCTCGCCAACCCCCCCTCACCGATCAGCGCGGTGAAGCGACGGTCAGAAGCCTCACAAAGCCTGCCGCGGCGTGAGTATGTTCCTAATCCAGCAGCAGTGCTCCAAGGCAAGGCGCTATGAGTGTTCATATTGACAACAACAACAACGTTGCCTCGCACCGAACGGCCGTCCGCAATGAGCATGGAGTGGCTCTTTACCAACCATCCCTTGAAAACACGGCATATATTTTGTTGCGAGGCTCACGAAACAATATTCTCTTTTTACACGGAGGGGTCAGCCACCATTCCCTCGCCTCTCGGCACTAAAAAAACCCAATAGGTGTAAGCAGGTGTGAGTGAGTGCCACGGGTTAAGCTTGGGTCGAGACGGGAGAGGGAGGGGTCAGAGTTCAATCTCAGCCCGAATCAAACGAAACAAAAAACACAACTAACGGTGAATTGGCAGTGGTATCCAAGCACAAACAAACAAAATAAACAAACTGACCGCATGCGACGCTGGCACAGCCTCTCAGCAGGGAAATACAATATGCCGACGTCGCAAGCAACGGCCCTTCTTCAGGGGGGAAGACTGACCGACGTCATTACAGTTTTGCACGTCACGCCTTCGCAGACAAGCGGGTGCATTTGCATGCGTGCGCGTGTGTGCATGTGTGTTGAACTTCTTTCGCGGCCATACGTAGCCAACCGTGCTCATCGGAGGTGCGGGGCAATCGGAGGCGCGGTGCACTTGGATGCGTTTGGATGCACCGCAGCGCGAACTGTAACCCGCGCAACCTCAACCCACGAGCCCAGTCTCTCGGCTCTGGAGAACGACAGTTGGCCGGAATCGTCACAGCGCCCTGTACATTTATTTCGTTTGTTTCTGCTCTCTTGTATTGTTTTTCTGCTGCTAAGGCAACGCCGTCGACGAACGCGGGTGAGCATTTTTCTTGCGCTACGATCAAACGGCAAAGGCTTCGGGGGGCTCTCGCCCCGTCGGACGGACGGACGGACGCGCAGACGAGACCCCTATCTCCGGGCCCGCGGTGACCCGCGCGACCCCGGCCGCAGAGGTCACCCCAACGCCCCAGCCCCTGCCCCCCCCCCCCCCCGCTCCTTCAGCGACCGGCATCGATTGTATCGCGCTATCAATTATTAGTGCTCTATAACGGCGATCGGCAATCGATGACGTCGCAAATAACGTGCTCTTTTGTAATGGCCGTACTTATAGTCCTTTAAATGGAATCGACCCCGAAATCAATCGGAAACATTTATTGTGAGTGAGAGGGGGAAAAGAAAAGCGGCAAACTGCGTTGCTCCTCTCTCTAAACCAATATGGGATTATTAATGGAAAATATTACAAACCATAACTCACACTAATTAAATTAACGCATTAAAGATAGCGCGGCACGGGGCTATCGTCATAGGTCAGGTCACATGTTGGCCAGACTCGGGCGACTCTCTCTCTCTCTCTCCGAGCGCGCTGTCCGTCGTGTGCCACGCGCCACGGCCGAGTTGCGGACTGCGATCTCTGCGGCTCACGCCGTCCAAAAGTCGATGGCGACAATCGTCGTCGACCCGACGCTGCTTCTGCCCGTGCGCCACCGCCGGGGCCGCCACCACCACGACCGCCACCGACCCCAAACGGATGATTGAGATGGAAAATAAATGAACAGTTTTCCGTATGTATTTGCCCCGGTCTTGTTAAACAAGGTATTAAACCTCGAAAATCAGCTTTTCCTGTGTTAATCCCTTTGTAAGGGCTTTTTGCCGGTATTAATATTGTATTGGGGGGGAGGAGGAAGGGGTGAGAGGATTCGGGAAGATAACACATTACAACTGCTGAATTTATATGGATCTCTTTGGGTGCACCCACCAAAATGTTCAAGTCCCTTGCTGCTCTCGCGCACACTCTGAGATCCACCAAATTAACCAACGAGGCTGGGGCAGGAGCCCCACCGTTGCCACGCGTAGAAATCGGTGGTTCACATTGTCTTGATTTTTGTTCTTGTTTGAATCCGAAACCGTTCCACGGAGTGGCTTGCAGAGCCACGAAAGTGCGGCTGCTGCTGCTGCCAACAAACGATCGAGTTCGCCGGCAGGAAGAATGGGCCGTTGCCTGAAGCGGTAGTCAACTGTGGTGTATATCTGTCTCGTATAAGGCAATGCTGAGAGGAAGAGGAGGAGCAGCAGAATTGAATTCCCAGCCGCGACTAACAGCAGTGCCGAGCGAATTCCAAAGTGGGCCTCCACTTCACACCAACCCGTACCATTGACCACCGGCGTGCTGAAGTGTGGGTCGAACAACCGCCACAAACTGAAACGGCATGGGGAGGCCTTCATTCGGCAGCTGATTAATGAAGGGGCTGACGATAAAATAAGTTGATGATTAATGTGGGGGGTGGGGGAGGGTGGGGTATATATCGTTGATGACTGTCCACCGGCTCAGACCGGCGGAGCTCCACGATCACTGCACACGTGGCCACCGCACGGCTCGGACGAACGCGGCAGGTTTTGTTTGAGTTGCGTACACGCGGCTGCATCGCTCCCCTTTCCCTTTGTTGATATTTGTTTATTTAGTTGCGATGCTCACGCGACCGTGTCCACGTGGCTCGAGCGGTGACGTTTCCCGCGGTGGCCTCTTTGCTCCATCGCGTCCAATTAAAGCCCTCGCTTAGTGATTGCGACGAGTAATTTTAATTTGTCCGCTGTCCGGAGAGATGCCAACAAACGCAGTTGACTGGCGGTGGAGTTGATGATTCTATTCGAAAGGAGACCTCGCACTTGAATTGACGTCTCCATTCCCTCACCCCTTTCCTCCCATCCCCCATCCCCTACCCTACGCCATCACAAAATTAGAGAAATATTCAAGTCACTGCTCGACCCTTTGCGATTCTACGTATCTCCCATCTACGTGACAAAATCACCTCTGGTTTCATTGTTAAACACCATTTCTATGCTGGTGACACCCAGCGCTGCGTGATCATTGACTCTACGAAGCCAACTTCACGATCGCCACTCTCACACATCCTGCCATCGACGCGGTCTGACCTTGGATCGGTTCTAACTTCTTCCGGCTGAATGTTGACAAACCTTAAGTCCTCCTTATCGGCAAAGAGTCTTCTCTGAGTCAAGACTCCAGTTGGAGAACACACCTCTTCAAACTCTGACAATGCACCGGCGAAACATTGCCGCTGTTCAAGTCCAGGGTCAAAATCTTAATCTTTGCCCTCTGGTCTACGACCGACCGCCTCTCCCTACAAAACAAACACCCTTAGCGCAATTGTTTCCCTCGAGTGTCTTGAGACACAAGTCGCGATTAAGACTCCATATGGTTGCATACGCCTCTGTGACCGTCTGGAACGCGCTTCCTTCCGAATATTCGTGAAGCATCTGGAGCTATGCACTTTTAAATCTAGATTGAAAGCTCAATTCTTTATAACTGCTTTTTGCGTTTTTAGTTTGTTGTCCTTCCCCCGCACCTCCGATTACCGTGGCTGGATACGTACGGTGTGAAAGAAGTTCAACATACGCACACATACGTAGGTACATGTCGTGTTGTTGAATCAACCGCGCATCGTATCTGTGCGCACACCACCGTGCGGACGAGAGCATTGTGCCAGCCGTCACGAGTGCCCTCATTTACCATCAGCCTCGGTGTCCGTCTCTTAACTTCGGGACCGTGTCTGTTCAGAGCGGCGCGTGCGTAAGCACCACGCCAATGGGGACACGAACACTCTGGGCCCCATCAGGTAAGGCTGTGATTGCAAACAAAACCGAACGCTCACCCGCACATTCGTATATATATTTGGTGGTGGGGGGGCGCCAGGGGCAGTCGTCAGAGCAGTTTGTGTGTAGGCTTATCCCAAGTGGAATCAGAATCTTTATTTATCCTGGAGAAATCCGATGAGCGATGACGGGGCAGCCCTCCGATACAAACGGAGATCTCTTCAACACCTCTTTGCTCCTCGGAAAACTTTCCTCTCCTCTCTTCTCCCGCGAGCCCCCCACTCTCCCCCTCCACCCCCCCCCCCAAAAAAAGAAACTAATTTCTATGAACCCCAGTCCCCCTTTCTCCGGCGCGGGGATGACACCGCGGTGCTAATCTGCTTCACGAGGGAGGCAATTTAGTCGCACTACAGCGATGGATTTACGCGACCGCTTTATTAAACCAATATAAAACAAATCCACGCTCGGCCTGGCCGAGCCGATGACGTGGGCTGTGATTCACGACACTGGGTCATGGCTTCTGGGCACCACTTTACAGGTGACAGCAGGGGGTGCGGTGACTGACTTTGAGGTGGAGGTGGCAGTGGGCTGGAAGGGGGGGGGTGGTGGAAATATGGGAAGAGAAGTGGAGGTGCGTGGGTTGAGCCAACTGGAAGTAGGAAATTAGTTTAAAAAAAAGACAGCCATCTGCGCGGGGAGGAGCTGTAGCCTGGGGGGAATTGGAATCAAATCAGAATCTTTCGACTGGAGGAATCCGATGAGCTATGAAGCTCTTTGTCGCAGATGTCCAGATGGAATATGACAAAACCCCAGGGGCACTGAGCTCCTGAGAAGCTCGCAGCACGTGGAGCGAAACGTGGGTGGCTAACGCGGGAAACCGCACGCGGTAGAACCCCGGGGACGCACATCGGGGAGCTGTACGACCGCGAAAAGCTACGCGGTGAAAGTTCCGCGCGCCGGTGAAGGGCTCGGTCGGCCACCCATCTGCGCGGTCGACTTGGCCGTCGCACCGGTGTGGCCACGTGACTCCCGTCGGGACAACGGAGCGACCGCGGGCGGTTGGCCAGTGGCGCGACATTCAGGGGTTCCTTTTTTTAATATTTAAAGAGAGGCAGTGGCGTCACTCGGGGGTGCGGACCGTCCAGGCTGACACCAGCAGAGGGGGTGACACCAAAATGACTGTCGATACAATTTTTGTGCAGTGTTTCAGCATGCATTTTTATATATATATATAAAAATATATATCCCTGTAGTTAGTTATAACAACAGAAACTATTTTCGTAAGCCCAGCTTACACGCACTGTATCAGTATACCTACAAGGCTAAAACTCTATGCTAATTAACTTTTTCAACCTTCTAATGCGCTCCGGTCAGAGCTGTCATTGTTACCCAACTACAATGACGCTTCAAGTCACGTGGTTTCGTCTGCACGCGCTACAAGCACGCGCTGTTGTTTTCGTCGCTGCTGGTGTTTATAGTGGCTGATTTTATCAAATTTTCTGGAATTTTAGCTTCAATATTGTGGTAATTAGTATTTGTGAACCTATATAAATAACTTTTTTGAGAATCAAGTACTAATTAAAGGAAATATTGTAATTTAAAGGTGTCATTTTAATTTTGCTACTTGTTTACGTCACTACTATTGCCATTACATTCAGTGGTGTGCGAGAATTACGATTTACGAGTAACATTCGTACAAAAAAACATTACTAAGGATTCTGTACGGTCTGGTACGGGCGGAGGTCCATCAGGGGGTGACACCGTGAGTGACACCAACCCTCGTGACGCCACTGGAGAGAAGCACCCATGTGACACGCAGTCACGGAGGTTTAGCAAGTTCAAAAGCAATCTCGATCGGTTGTTTTATGCTGCAGACACGGAGCAGCCACTGCCATTGATCGTTTTATGTTAAAACAAGAAAATCTATATGCGGCAAGAAAAAGAAAACCCCATAAAATACCGAATAAACATTTTCACCAATGAATCTGTAGCTCCGCTGACTGGTACTAAATAATACATTTTTCTCTTGGAATATCACCTACTTTTTTACAAAAACCTAGAGACTCATGACAAACTATAAAAAAAAATGTCAATTAGAAGAGGGAGGTATGAAGTTCAGCATTCACCTACGATAGCAGCCGTAAGAGAGAATATCCTTTGGATTAAAAAAATAAATAACCGAATCATTCTAGGGAAGGATCGCTAAGCTGTTTGCCGCTGCCACCTCGCCACTGCTGGCAGTCGAAGGAGAACCAGAGTGCCTCTCTACTGGGCATTTGGCCTACTCTTCCATTCTGGCCAGACATCTTAGACGAGTCAAATAAGCTGTGCTGTACATTCAGCTAAATCCAAAGTGATGTGCTGCTCAAACGAGCATTGAGTCGGGTGTTCATCTCCTTTCCACAGCCCTGATACAATTGTGACAATTCCACATTCCTATGGCGAGGGTACCCCCCCCCCCCACACCCGCTCATAGGACAACCCACTGTTGACTCCCCTACGAAGTGATTTCTCATTTTTTTGTATCAACTCCCAGACGGAACAATAGGGAGGGGCAGACTCAACGCCCCGAGCCGAATTTGAACTTGCAACCTTCCGATGGCGAGCATCTCCATTCTGCCAATACTCTCACGCCAAGTTAAAATGTTGCGGGGCAAGTGTGGGCGGGGGGGGATGGGATAAACCTGCCAGCAAGCCACCTCATTGAAACGCGATAACTCTCGCAGCCTCCTTGCCGAGGTGCAGTGCGCCCGCCTCGGATCAGAGCGCGACGGCTTTTCCACCGCCACGTGACCCCGCGACCCGCACGCAGGCCACCTTTGTGCAATAATAAACGCTCATTAAGGCGGCGTTAGGGCGCGCGGTGCAGCCGTGAACCACTGGGGGATTAGGGCGCGATTACTACAGCGGCCACCACCCCCCCACCACCCGCAATCAGCCACCCCCCACCTCCTCCCCACTCCACTCCGCTTCTTCATCCACCCCCCCCCCCCCACTAACGCCACACCAAGGCACCTCCACTCACCCTCTCCTTCTATTACACCTTCCGACACTCGTGGACCCGCGTGTGTTTTCCTTCAACCGATCGTTGCACACGGGGAGAGCGGCGGCCCTTGTGAGTGTGTGAGTGTTGTTTTTTTTGTTATTTCTCACGTTTGTGTTGTGTTGCTGTTGGGTCTGCAATTTGTGTCCACGTTTATATCGTTTTTTCATGCCCGATTCGTGTTTTTTGTTTCGGTGTGTGTGTGTGAATGTGTGCGCATGCGTGTTGGCAAAGTGGGGAGCACAGGCGGTGCATCTGCCTTGTCATCTCAGTCAACACGTGGCACCTGTGTCTGTCCCGTGACATCCTGCCAACAGCGCGCCTTCGACACTTAACGTGGCCTAAAAGTGCACCTAGCCTGGCACAAGTGCCGTGGTGATGTCCCCGTCACTCAGTGTCGAATCGTGGCTGTTATTGCTGTGCATGCGTGTGCGTGCTTGCATTGATGCTTGAATGCCTGTTTATGTTTGTGCGCACGGATGTAGTTACACGTTCTGATCAGCAAATAATGCTCGTGTTGGTGTCTACCGACACTCGCGAAACACAACCAGGCCTTCGCTCAGCAGATTGACATTGTCAGGCAACATTGGTCTTCGGAAGAAGCCATCCTATTATCGGTCCATCATCTTACATTCCACAATCTCAGCACACAGCCCTGCTTGCCTTGCAATGCCTACATACACGCCAGCAGTACCCTTTGATAACGGTGATTATAGTGTTTTAACAGTCGTGGTGCTTAATGATTACAGCTTTTCATCCGTTGTGTTTTGGTGATTACAGCGTGTATCTGTCGATTACAGTAATTACATCGTTTAACTGTTGCAGATAGTGTTCTAACAAACTTGAACACCATCCGAGGAATACATCAAATTAACTATTCACGCGCTCCACGCTGGCCATCGAGTGAGAGCCCATCGTATGGCGTTGCAGCGGATTAGATGTTTTTTGTTTTTGTTTTGAACATCGAACACTTTCACCAGGACGGAGCAAAGACGTGCGAGCAAGTACGGCTGGGTTCGCGGGTTTGCCTCCCTTTAGCGGCAGACTTAATCACTTCAAACTCGTCACTGGCTGCACTCGAGGCATGACGCAAAGTGGCAGAAAATAGACGTAATGTCATTAAAACCAGTAATAGCCGCGCCACTGGCGGAAAATTCTCGACTCAGACCACCGCGCCGGGCAGATTGCCTGCCTGTTACACGCCGCCGTGTCTCTTTTACTTAAAACGCGCTCAGCTTACGCGACGCTGAAGAGAATGCGAGATGATGGGGATTATCGCAAAACAAGTTATCGCGCAGTCAATATCGGCCGCGGTTCGCAAAAGGGCGGTACCGTAGCAAAATGCATTTCAATAAAAAATAACTAGGGATCGACTGATGGCCTGTCGAATGGGATGGGACAGTGACCTGCCAAAACAAGATAATGTTCACCGGAGCATTACGGCAGTGAGTGGAGCGAGCATTTCAATACAAGGGGAGCATTTATGAGAGACCCGGCGTGACGCTTTAAAGCCGGTTTGAAGGGAGGGCGATTGTAGCCGGCTATCCTTTCATGGCGCACTATGAGCACTGATCGTGTCAGGCGTGCATATACAATGGGGGTGGGGGGAGGGGAACGGGAGGGGTGCAAGGTATGTGTGGGAGGGGGTGAGCCTTGCTCCTTATACTCAACCCCGTGGCCAATATTCACAAACAAGTCGCCGCGAAGTCTTATGTCACCGTGCGCATCGCATATGGTTCGCAGGCTTTCCAGGCCGAAACTGCGCATACATTATCATGCATAATACAGCGCTCCCTCCATTTAATATGCAAATTTGCTGAAATATTACTGAGCGCCTTCTGTTCCGCACGAAGCCATTTGCATTGCAAATGGAATCGGCGCTGTATAATTAATGAAAACTGTCAATTTTACCTTCCGAAGTAATTTGATTAACATGCTGATAGGGCGAGGGCCAAGTCCGCTAAACTGTGCCGGCTGAATGCGGTGCGAGGAGGTGGCGGCGGTGGCTGCGGTGGCGGAGGTGGCGGTGGTGGTACGCTGCGATGGTGAGCAGTTTGCCGCTGCCACCTCGCCACCTTGCGTTGCCTCTCTAATTGCGGCGGCGCAGTTCATTTCCCTTCTTTGTTTACACTTTGGGGGAAAAAAAATGAAGAGCCCAAGGTTGTGTTCACACCTCGAATGCCGAGGCAAAGCACATTGCGCGCAGAACACAAACACGCAACGCTGAAGGGTAACGCATGCCGTGTTTTGCGCAGCGTTACCGAGCGTCATTTGCAATGCGGAATGATTATTCTTGTCTATAATAATTATCAACGGTGACGCGACGGCTAGTTTGCACGCTGCGATATGAAGATAACAACCTGAGTTCGATTACCGGCCATTTCTATTCCTGGCCGCGGCTGGCATCATTCGCGGATGATATCTGGACCTGTCCTGCGTCTCTCCTCTTCCACCAACCTACATTGACCAGGACGGTGAAGTATGGTCAAACAACCTGAATGACAGCAAGGAAGAGGCCCTTCATCCTGTAACACTCTGACATTTGCCAACCATTTTTTTTACCATTACAATAATTCTCTTCACATAAAGCCGCGAGTGCCTTCCTCAAAAGCGGGTCGGCTTTTAAGCAACCCTCATCGGCCAGCGATTCCCAAACATCTGCCACCGATTCATTTCCTTCCCCCTTGGACGACAGTCACGCGGCAAAACTGAGTTTTGTTGAGTGATAATCCACGTTGCGGCATTGTGCACGTTACACCGAGCTTCGCGGCGTCTCTCTCAGACGGATGCGCGCGAGCGAGCGTGCGTGCCACGTGCTGCGAGGGCCCCCACGTAGAGAGACAGGGAGAGAGTGCCGTGACGCAGGGGCCGGGGTGGGGGGGGGCACGTTGTGGGGTCGATGCCACTACATGGCCCGGAGCGACCCTTGGCACACCGCAAAGGAGCGCCGCTGCTTTTCTAATGAAATTCCTTCTCGATGTTTAATTCATTACCGCTGTCATCTGCGCGCAAACCCTCTTATTTCATAAGCCAGTAACTCCTCATCAGTTAATTAATTCAATAAGGGTTTTACACAGCCATTAATGAGCCTTTCAGAATCCGGGGCCTTAATTAGTATAAAATATTGATTGAGTCACCGTGTTGGCTTTTTTTTCATCTTTCCGGAAGCCCACTTCGATAAAAGCAACGGGAGCAAAGGCACAGGACACACAAATATGTAAGGCTCAGATGTTGCCTTTTTTTCTTAAGGCACGTTGCGTGTATCTGCCACAGAAATCAGCGTCCCTTGTTTGGCACAGACTGCTAAAGCGCTCTGTCGCAGACGTAAACTTCAATGCGCTAGAGCATGCCTCTTTACCAGCAATGAAAAGTGAGAAAAGGGTGTTTTAAATCTGTTGAATTTGCACCCATACGCTCGTTGCTTATTGGCTGATATCAAATGAGCAAGCGCACAAAGTATTATTCACGCTTTCGTCATTATACGCATTAAGCATTCTCTGGAAGTATTTTATTTTGTTAAATACACGGAGAGTTAATTATGATTGCGCAGGTAATCTTTGGTGGGAATTATCCATCACCGTTAAAATACCAATGCTGCTCATACAATAACGTGGAATACAAACTAATTAGCAAGCCGCTAAATTTCCCTAAGAAAGTTCTTCTAAGCAAACATTATACATTTGCTTTGTAAGAAGAAAAGCCACTTTTGAGTATTGCAACCTCGTGACCCACCAAAATTAAGTGCTAGTAAATCTTTCATCTTTCGAGACTTTAATATCGAATTTCATTTTGGAGGAATATCACAGGCGGCCGGAGGCTTGCTCATTAATGGCTTTAGCACCTTATTGTCCGTACCGGGAATTAGTCGACTTCAGCATTAATTACTTTTTAATTGGCCAGAGCTATCATCAGCGCCGTCATTAAGCCGCGGCCGCTAATAAACAAGTGTGTGCGCGCGGATCAGTCGAGCACACCGCAGCACGCGGGGAAAGTGGCGAACACAGCGCATTATTAACTTAAGGCGCCATTCGCGTTCGGTTGATATTGGAAAGTATATTTCACGCGATTCCTTGGTGGATCCTCTCTTTTAAGTCTTTCGCTTTAAGCGGCAAAGGACGCGGCGCTACCTCGACGAGGTGCCCATCCACCTGCACGTATCCCGTGATGCCCTTTCGTTGCCACCACCACCACCAGCAGCGGACCTGCTCCTCCTGCCCCATCTCGCGCCGCGAGTATTTCTCAGTAATGCGCTAGGAGTGTGTCCGCTCGAGCGCGTGTTCACCCAACACCTGCTCGTGGCTTCTTCAGGGCCGCCTTCCCAAAAATAAACGGCGTTTTTTTTTCCCCCCGCGTGACCTTGAGCGCGGTCCTGGAGTTTTTAGCAGACGCGGCCGTGCGCCACCGCGATCGGCCGGCGCTACCCACGTGCTTGCGACACGTCGGGCGTCCGTCGTTCTCGAGTTGTGCCGCATGCGTACCGTATGTGTGCCCTATACGCGCTTTGTGTGTACCATATGTGTAGCGTATACGTGCTGTGTGTGTGTACCGTTTGTGTACCGTATAGGTGCCATATGTGTACCGTTTGCATAACACCGAAATGTCGCTGCTGACCAGATGAAATGTAATGTGAGCTTGTGCCCTGTTCTATGTTTATTGGCCTGTGCAATGCAAACAGATAATTTAATATGTGGTCGCTCATTTATGTTTACTCATAATGATGCCCAATTAGCCACGGAGACTCTCGAGTTCTCGTTGGGAAGCGGCTATTGAGGTATGGTCAGCACCACCACGCCTGGCCACCTTTGTCTCCCCAGTGCTGATATCGAGACATGATACCGGATGCTCATTTCATACGAGACTCACATATGGGAGGCCCAGGCCGGATTCAGCTACCAATTACTTGTGACAGTCATGTCCAGTGTACAGAACGGTACTGTAAGTCTCCAACGGGTGCACACACACACACAGACAGATCACCCGCATTCACACAAAGGTCCAACAAAGAGCCATTAACCGACTGTATGGGCAAGTGCTGTCCGCGAGCACCTATGCAGGCCGGCACTGTTTGGGCAAGTGCTGTTAGCCAGGCCAAAATCACGCGCAGCCGCCTTTGTCTCCCCAGTGCTGATGTTTGCGACGCAGCACCGGGTCCCCTCATTCACGGCTGTGTCGACAATAGGGGAGGCCAAAGGACTGCTTCAGATATTCGCCACTGTTGTGGGTTGTGAGCAGGTATCGAACTCGGGACGCCGCGTTCGTAGAGCAGTGCGCTGACCACCGCAACACGCACTCGCTCCGCACACAGTCGCACACACAGACATACAGACACACACGGAGATGCGCGCACAATACACGGAGATGCTCATGAGCTCGATTATTTATTTGTTTAGCTATTTTGCCCTTGTCAATGTTTTTTTCTCGCTCTTTCGCTTATTTATTTATTTATTTGCTCGCAGCCACTCAACGTGCCCAAAGAGTCATCGTCGTCTACTTGCGTTCTGTGCGCTGTCGTCGCAATTCATCGAGCGACGCGATGGGCAGGGAATCAGAGGCTGGTTTGAGCAGTAAGCGTCTGCAAAAGGAGGGCTTGATAGCATTTTTGATCTTTTCTCTCTCGGCAATTTCTCTCGCGCTCTCTCGTTTTTTTAATGGTGTGATGCAGCGCCGAGTCACAGCCCACTTCGCGCTCAGCCTCCCGGTAATTAGCTTGAAACCCTGCGCAGGCTTTTCCTCTAATTATCAAATTGTGCTGAAAATAGCAGGCGGCCAATTAACGGTTATTAAGGCGTTGGGAAGGGGGAGGGTCCTAATTAACAAAGTCCTGACGGCGGCAGTTTGAAACGTCGTGAATACAAGATGGGCGAACGACGCGTGGCAAATTTATTTCCTGCTCAAATGCGAAAGTACATCGTGCCTAGTTGGAAATTAATTAATAGGCAAAGTGAACGATATGAGTCAGCGATAACGATACGCACGAGGGAAAAAAACTGAACTTTTTAAAACCAAATATATATATCCCCCCCCCCCCCCTTTTCTAAAATTTACTGTTGCACTGCCGTTGACAAACAAGGTCTGCTGGCGTTACAATGAAACTGTTCTCGTGCAGAATGTTACCGCGTGCAACTCCCGCAGTGGTGTGAATTGGAGCCAAACTCAATACGCAAAACAACCCCACTTTCGTCCTGGTTTTTGCAGCAGATGCCGAGTCGTTAAAAGCGTTCGCGTCGATACACATTGTACCAGACCTGTGCCGAGGCCAGTTAACAACCGCGATGTTCATACGGACTTGGCGTCGTTATTTAAAAGTGAATGATCTTGTATCATTAGGCGATTCCACTTGGCCCATTATAGACTTTTGTGCGTGGCCTAAAAAAACATGCCAGTTGCATTAAACATTAACCAAACTGTGTTGCATGAACTCGGTGTAATTGATAAGCAGCGATTGACTGCGGAGTGTATTGAAGGTTATTAGGTGGCATTATTTAAAGAATGAACTTGAGACAGCACAGGCACTGAAAGGTCCATGGCCATAAACCCTTGTCACGCCTTCATCCCCACCCCCCACTCAAAGTGTTTGGAGCGGAACATTAAAACATTGCCTATTTAAAGTAAAGTTAATCTTCCCTTTTTTTTCTTTGTAATCCTATG
This sequence comes from Petromyzon marinus, assembly GCF_048934315.1. NCBI lineage: Eukaryota > Metazoa > Chordata > Hyperoartia > Petromyzontiformes > Petromyzontidae > Petromyzon > Petromyzon marinus. The sequence continues at coordinate 4,612,117 of NC_133677.1, forward strand.
GACTTAAAATTTCCAGTGACGGATCACCCTAAATTTACCCGATCTCGTCAGATCTTGCGAGCTAAGCAGGCCCCAGCCTGGCTGGTATTTGGATAATTGGTTATCTGGGTTAGCCAGGTGTTGTGGGCGTGGTGCTGTGAGGTGGGGGGGAGAGGAGATGTTGGTTTTGGAGTGTTAGCCCGAAGTATGCATGCGTGGTGGTTTTTCTCCAGTAACTTGGTTTTTTTCCCCGTATGCAGCCAAACACTTTTTTCAATTAATTGACCAAATATTCACATGTAGCAGGACACTCCTGAAAAAAATAATTATTGAGACTCATTGCGTCTTTCCTGGGTAGATATTTTGCATTAGAAATGATTGACAGCACAATTGTTTGCTCGTATCACATCCAAAGTAATGCCCCATAATAGTTTTCTTGCACAGCGAACAATGTGGGACCTTCTTCAAAATAAATCTGCAACTATAATGGATTGACAATGGAAGCGAGTAGGGCTATCCACAGAAACAATTTCCACACACCGCTGATCTGGAAAACATCTTAATGATTGCAGACTCCGTGAATAATATTTAAATAAACGCAATAACCCAATTGATCAATTTCAATTGCACGCAGCTGTGGACATTTGCATTCGAATGGAGCCCTTGGTCGTAGCAGAGAATTGAACAAATGATTCTGATGATGAAGTTAACGATGACGACAAATGAACGTCCACAATTTAAATCAATTTTGTACTAAACGTATAACATTTGAAAGGGGGTTTCGTGACATTTTGCAGGGTGTGTGCTGCGGTATTGAGTGCCTAGCGGCCCGTCCTGTATACAAGTGTATTCTGCGGCATGGCCAGAGCCGTTCGCATTTACACATGATTATTACTGCAAGGCTATCCATTGTCTCTCTGTCTGGGCACGAAGCATTCAGTCGCTATCCAGCCATCACGCTCAGATTGACAGCTGACATTATTGCATTCAATACTCGCCCAGCGAAGGAATACGGGAGGCAGACCTATTTTTTTTATGGACCCCTATCAGTGCTCAAAATCAGAGGTGAATGTCAGTTTTGGATTTTTTTTCCTCCACTCACAGTGACAAAATAATCTCTAATGCCTCACACCAACCTTTTCAGCCTACTTTTGTACCTCTCCTGCCACTTGGAGTATCAAGCCGGGATGAAGCCTTTAGGGAATAACGTCAATATAAGATATGAACTAAGGGCGGCTTTTAAGGTCAACTTTTATCGTAGAGTGAAAAAAAATGTCGTAAGGTCCTTTACATTTTTACATTTTTGGCCTACCAGGCTACACACTCGCACGCACGTAGGCATTAATCCATCCTACGCATTACAATATATTGACGCCCATGCCTTGCTAGTCCATTCAACGATTAAGCACCGCGTGGATCTACCAACCTCGCCTTGACCAGCACGGTGGAAGCGGGCTTCCGTGGCGGGCTACCGGAGAACGTGTGGCCGCAACACTTCACCGCTCCCTGCGCCGGCGAGCCACTCGGAATTTGGGGGCGAGCGTCCCGCAATCGGAAGTGTTGCGAGTTCAAAGCCCGGTTGGGGTTTGAGCGCAGCTCGACGTCCGTCCGCGGGTCGACAAGACGAGTGCTGTGCTACTTTGCGGAGAAGTCCACAGCGGTGGTTAAACGTGGTCAGGCTCACTCGCTTCCCGTCACGAGATAACGTGGAATTCCCAGCTCTGGCTCAGTGGCTGTAAATGGGGAGATGAGCACCACCCTGCTTCAACGCTCACCGAAGCAGGAAACCACGGCGACTTTTCAACTCGTGAAAGTGGAGGGGGGAGGGAGGGGGAGGGGGGTGCCCTCGCTCGCATCTAAGCAGCGGGTATCAAGTCCGCGCTGCTGATTTACTCGGCAGCGCCGCCAGTCGCCCCCCCCCAAAAAAACAAAGACAAAGATCCCCCGTATAGGCTGAGCAGACTGTCGGGGCAAGCACCGTTAGCGAGTAGCAGCACCTACGAAGGCCGGCACGGCACACGAGGGGGTGCGCTGCACTCCGTGCACATCTGAGGCCGAGTCAACCAAGCGGAGAACCGGGACGAGTTCGGATATTCGTCACTGACTGTTGGCCGCGAAGCCGGGAATCGAACTCGGGTCGCCGGGGTTCGTAGCTGAGCGCGCTAGCCGCGCAACCCACCCCACACCCCCTCTGCACGCTCACGTAAGCGTCCGAGCGGGGGGGGCGCGGGGGCGGGGGGGCGGGGGGGCCGGACCACGGGTGAGTTGCAGAGGCGAGCGCATTTTAATGTGAAAAGGCAGCATCGGCGGCGGCGGCAGCGTTTGCAAATCAGAGCGGCGCGCTGGAAAGGGCACATCTCTGGCGGGCGGGCGGAGGGGAGCATTATCTCGCGGCGAACACAAAAGGTGGCGCCGAGAAGAGGGGGGGGGGGACCCTCGCGTCGCGACACAAAGGGAGGAGGGCAGATAACACTCGACGCCCGTAATGAAGCGATGATCCCATTTATAACGGGAAAATAAAATAAATAAATAAGCGTTCCCACCCCCCCCCCCAAAAAAAAAACCCACAACGCTCGCACGCCCGCCCGCTGTGGCTGGAGCGCGCGTGGTCAAGAGGTTGGTTGCCTCTCGAATGCATTTCGCGTGTTCTCTTTTTTTTTCCTCTGAGACGTCACACGGACAAATACGGCTACGACGCTGCGGTGGAGTGGGAGGGGAGGGAGGGGAGGGAGGGCAGAGATTATAGCCTAACGAAAAATATAAATCTGAGTAACTTGTTTTGCATGGATGGCCTCGTGTACACCATTCAAGGGCATGCGAAATACTTTCTCACTTCATTTCGTTTTGCGGCAAGCAGATGTTTTTTCACCCCTTTTTGCGTGGGAAATTCACGTCGAGGAATTGAAAGCACGGGGGAGACGGACGGGCGGGCACACGGGTGGCGGGGCAGAGTCGTGCGACCGAGGAGCGAACGCAGTCTTGTGGGTGGCTTTGCTTTGAAAACTATAAATAGACAACGAGCCACGTGGTTTTGTGTTGTCGTTCTCGGCAGAACGTTTAGCGAGGAGGAGGAAGGGTGGTGACGGGAGGAGGTGGCATGGGTGGGGTTGAAGTTAGGGTCTTGGTTCGGGTATAACAAACGTCGAAGAGGGCAGTCTACAGGGACAGGTGAAGCGGGTGGAAAGCACTTTCCCTACTCACGGAGCTCCGTACAGGCCACGATAGCCCCTGGCCCTAGCAACAGGGAGCCCTGGCAAGCAGCACTCCCTCGCCGCCTCCTCCCAAGGTATCGTACAGTAAATGCTATTTGTGGTATCAGCACGCGCCATGGGAAGCAGCAGCCACTGAGGCCCTGTGTGTGTCGTCGTGTTTGTATCTGGACGCCCTCAAAGTGTGTAGAGGCATGGCGAAGGGACAACCTACTACATTTTTTGACAAAAATCACGGTAATTTTTGAGACGGCGGTTTTTTTTTGTTCTCCCTCCCGTCAACAAGACGACGTAAATTTTGACCGTGGCCACGACGGAACATTTGAATGCACAGCAGCGCAGGGATGGCGCCACGAACGGTCGGCTCGGCACTTTAGGAAGTAGTCGCCGCGGCAAAACGAAGGGTGCGTTGGAACGCGTTCTCTGTATGCTCAGCCATGGACAGCTCCTCTTATCTGCGACGCAGTGTGTGTGGGGAAAGGCGGGCGGGAGGGGTGGGGCTAGCGAACTTCTCTGATCCCATCTACAACCGAACCAACAACCGCCGCCGGGAACCATACAATAAAGTTCGCCGCGGAACCGTTGGCTCGTAGGGAAACCAACAACCCCTTCCATCGCCCAACTTCCCCAACGATGGCTGCGCACCCGTGGCACACGCACGCGTGGACTTGGACAGCCTCGCGCGTTCACGCTCAGCCTTCGGCTCCACGTGGAACCGGCGCTCGGTGCTCCTCTTTCACGCCGGCTAAAACGCAAGCGGGCCCGCGCGCACGTACGCACGCGCGCACGCACGCACGCACGCGTGAGTAATTTCTGCGCACCGCGCCGCTGGCGGTGCAACGTTTATTTATTTCGCCGGCTCAGCTGTCTTATTTCCATGTTTAATTGATCAAACTGCCGCCCTTGTTTCAATGTTTAATTGGTCAAGCTGCCAAGGCAGTCTGCGCGGCCCATCTGGCAGGCTGCGCGCTTTACGGCGCTCCGTGGGCAAGGGCCAGGGTGGGGGGGGGGAACAAACCACCCAATGCAGGCCCTCGAATCGACCGCACGGTATTTATTTCTTTCGCGTGTTTTTCTCGCATTTCATTTGTTTACTTCTCTATTGGTCTCGGATTATTATGTTTATGTTTGCCTATTCAATTGCGTTTCTCGTTCGCCCAGTCGCATCGTTGTTCAAGTGTTTCTCAGCCTCTTATTTATTCGCTGCACTCTGGTATAGAAATCCAGAGGTGGCACTGGTTTCATCTGCACCCCCCATCTGGCCAGCATAGAAGAGTAGGCCGAGTACTCTGCAGGGGCTCTCTAGGTCTCCCCCGAGTGAGGCCTTTCCGCCAGCAGTGGTGTGAGCAAGATATTGCAGGGCTGCACCTTTTCCCTTGCCCGTGGTAGCGAGAGAAACGCTTTGCGGTGTCATAAAGCACACATTTCTAGAGCACGCGTTTAAGAAAGGAAGGTTGTATGGTTGTGGTCAGGTGATAGTGTGGATACAACTGATGGGAGGGTAATATGTGCGGGACAATGCAGTTAGGAGCTCTCCCATCCCATGATGTTCAGCCCTGTACGGTATCAGAATAGCTTAGCCCCCCTTCCCCCCCTCTCTGGCAAGCGGTGCGCTTTATGATGCCACTGGCATTTAGACTCAAATGAGCACCTCCGCCACGTGCCACTGCTGCTGATGTTGACAATGACGCTGTCGCTAATAATGGAATGAAGGGTTCCTTTCCGAGTGAAATGGCTCCCACTTTGTGCATCGCCGAGTGCAGCCGTGCGTATCCGCTCGTGCCAATGAGCAGAGCAATGAGGTATGTCCCTTCAAATGCACACGCGTGTGTACAGTGTTTACCATCCTTTTGTCAGTCCATTTGTAGAAAAATGTCTCGCCATGCCACGTCAGTCGTGGCGAGGTTATTTTTTTTTGCGTGACTATACTTCACGGCACTGGTCAGTGCCAGCTGGTTAAAGAAGCACAACTCGCCACTGATGGTTATCCATGAGCGGGAATTGAACTCAGGTGGCCGGTTCCACAGAACGCACTGCGCGAACCTGTGCACCACCACTCCTCCTCCTCCACCTCCTGTGTGTGTGTCGAGTGCCAATTATCTGCCGTGCCGAAGTTAGCCCCGGCATATGGTACCGCCCACTATCAATGGGCACCAGAGGACTCACACACGCAGGACGCACACTCCAAGCGGCGACACACCTGCACGCCCCTCCTGCACGCGTCCTTACTCTGCACGCGCACGCATTCAGGCCGCGGGGTCTCTTGTGCGCGGGCACCCCCCCCCCCCCCTGCTGCACATCTCGCAAGCGGGGGGGGGGGGGTACCCCTACCGAAGCGTGGCTTTCCATAATGTATGAAGGTAAACAACCCCATCCATCCAGCACTCTTAAAAGCTTTTCAAATAAACCCAATTAAAGGTTTGTCTGAATTATTTAAGGGAGGGGGTGGTAGGAGGGGTGTGTGGGGGGAGGGGGGGGTGAAAATGGTGGGGGAGGGGGACACACACGACCGAAAAAACCGCTGTAAAAATCGGCGGGTTTCGGTCAATGGCGATGCAAAATTAATGAGAGTGGATGGGAAGGGGGGCCGTTAAAAACTGATAGGTCAGACTGGTGAATTATAAATCGCTATTGATTCTCGCTGCGCCGCTGACACGCACAGGTGATGCGGCCGTGCCGCGGGAAAAGTGCACTTTAGCAGGGGTCCGGCCGACGTCCCGGCCCTGAAATATACATGAGTCGGACGCATTTACGACGACACGTCGCGTTTTCAGCAAAACAACTATTTTTTTTTGGCCGGGGGGGGGGGGGGGTGGTGGCTTGTGTCGGTCTCGCCGAGCCGAGCTTCGGCTGGGGCCACGCGAAAGGTCGCGCGAGAAGAAGGGGGAGGCGCGGGGGGAGCGGTGAAATAAGGTGAAATAAGGGGGGGGGGGAAATCCTCTCAACGAGCGTCGGAGCCAATGTCGCGTGGCAGGCACGCGCGTGCGTGCGTGTGTGTCTGTGTGTGTGTGTATGTGTGTCTGTGCGTGTATGCTCGCTAACAGCACTTGCCCCTACAGCCTGTTAAGGCTATATGGGGGATCTTTGTCTTTGTGTGCTCGCTAACAGTACTTGCCCCTACAGTCTGTGTGTGTGTCTGTGTGTGTGTAGTCGAGCGGTGGCGTAGTAGTTAGCGCGCTGCGCTACGAACCCGGCGAGCCGAGTTCGATTCCCGATCACGGCCAACATCGGTGACGACTATCCGAACCGGTCCTGGACCTCTCTTAGGTCGACTCAGCCTCAAATGAGTAGCTGGTGCGGTGTTGTAAATATCGCCACTAGGGAGACAAAGGCGGCCGAGCGTGGTGCTGGCCACCCACCCCCTCGCTTTCATGGGTGCTCGCTAAAAGCACTTGCCCCAACAGTCTGTTCAGGCTATACGGGGGATATTTGTCTTTGCTTTGTGGTCTAGTGGAGAGGGCTCGTGAAGGACGCTACTACTGGGGGGGAGTTCGGAGGCAGCCGCCCTCCAGCAACAGCGGAGGGCAAGAGGAGCGATGCTCACAACATCGAGCGGAGGTCCAGGCGGATAAAACGCGCCATGCTGGCCTCAGTGTGGGAGCACAGGCGGTGCATAGGTAAATCATCTCGGCCTGTCCCGTGATCTCCTGCCAGCGAGCCTTTCGACACTTCACGTGGCCTCGCAGTGCACCTAGCCTGGCACAACCGCCCTGGTGACGTCACCGCCGCCTCGTCGTCATCGTTGTTGTGGTCGAGTGGACTGAACAGGAGCCGAAGCAAAGCATGCGCAGACTGTGCGTTGCCTTTGGGCAGACAGCGAGACAGATGCGGTCAATGGATTTAAGCAGAGGACTGCCGATATGCGTCTGACCCGATAGATTGATTGATTGATAAAACCAAAGCACAAATTTGGAAGAGGAAAATGGCATCGAACATTTTCAAAGGGAGGAATGAACTGATTTAAATGTGCGCTTTTTTTCTCATCGGATAAACGTGGAAATAAATCACCTTTAAGAATGACGCGTATTTTTTTTTCCCGAGATTTAATATCTGCGTGTAATTATACCTCGGTAAAAGTACTAATGGGATAACAGAAGTTTTTGGACAGCATTGATCCACATTTTATTGGAGCATTAAAATGAATGTTATCATTAATAAGGCCCGTTGGATTAACAGCCACAAGTCCACATCTAATCTATCTCTAACACAACATTGAAATGCAGACATTTATTTATTTATATGTTAACTAATAAAAACTGGATGAAGAGATGACTCAGAAACTAAGCTGTAGGGATTCTGAACAGCAGGGCCAGGTTAGGTCTGACAAACAATCTATCCCGAGCATGTTTTCCTAAAGGGATTGACCAACTTTGCTTTTATTTTACATAATCAATTTGTTTCCCAAAGCGGTGTCTCGCCAACAAAAAAAACCACCGGACTCTTGGAGATGCTCAAATATTAGTCCCTTCAATAGACGCCGCTGTATTGTTATATTAAAACTAAGAAGGCCCGAGTTGATAACACGGGTGTCATATATTCAATCAATGCCCTCTTGCTCGTATGGAGATTGTTGACTCTATGCGCAGTGCATATTTGTGCAGCAAAGCAGTGTTTGACTTAGCGGCCAGGTGTGTGACGAGCGCGTGGCGCTTGCAGATAGATGCGTCAGATGATGGCACAATTCGAGTAAAGCGGCTGAGGCCAAACACTTCGTCGTCGTCATCATCAGCCACAATCAATCCGCGGGTGGATGAAGGGCTGCTCAGTCCGCCGGTATTTCTTGACGATCACACGATATCACGATCCACCCAAGCACATGCGCTCGGGGCTGGTGCTACCGTTCCATCTCCCTCGGCGTATGCCCTCTCTGAGACTCTGAGACGCGTTCCGTTCCTCGGCTGACAATCCCGTCATTATTCCGCGACCATCCCGCCTACGGTTGAATTTGATCAATCCGAATTATGTCATTAACCTGCCTTTGTGTTCTTGCAACCCGTGCAGTTCCTCTTCGCACGCGTGCCCCAGCAATTTCACCCCCCCCCCTCCCCCCCGCTTGGCTGAATTGCCCGGGAGCGAATGAAATGCGGCCGTCTGCCCGGGCACGAGCTCCCGGAGTGCGTCAAGGCGACGTTGTTGAGCTGGGACTCAAAGTGAAAGCACCGTCACCCCCACGTGCCGCCGCCGAGCTGCCCCACCCCCCGCCCCCACTGCCCCACCCCCCACCCCCCCTGCCCCACCCCCCTTTTTTTTGGCAACGCGCTTTTGCCGAAGCATCCCACGGTAAATTCTGCCGAACCGCAGATCCACTGAAGTGCCAAGTTGGGGGGAGCAGAGGTCGCACTATCGAGTGGGAAAGGGGATGATCTCAGCTGCCTAACTCATAACCCCTGCCTGCCATTTCCCAAATGGACAGCACTTAGCTTGCCTTACAGTAACACATGCGCGCGATGCCCCCCACCCCCAACCCTCCCATTGTCTTTATTTGCATCGCGTCCTCTGCGTTATTTTGGAACGCGTCTGGTTTCGCCTCTGGCTTGCTTGTTAAGTGGACTTCATTGTGTTGTTGTAGTGTCAATTCGTGATTCGGATACAATAACGGCGTTCAAAACTCGCCGCTAGACGCATCTTGCTTTCGGTTCTCTGAATTGGCTTCTCTGCATTATCCCCCCCCCCCCCCACCTCTTGACCCAACGATTGCTGTCTTTGTGATGCTCAGTACCTTGGGCACCTCGCAGGAAGGCGCTTCATAAATGTAAATCTATTGTCGTTGTTATTATTGTTGTTATGCCGCCTTTAGCAACGTCAAATCTCCGATCGCGTGTTCCGGTGACTTTGTGGTTTTTTTTTAAGAAGCTTCGCGCGGTAGCGTTTTGGAATTGCCTCCAGATGATTGTCCACGAACCGCAACGTGGCCCTTTCAAGAAGCCGCTGCTGGATGATGAGGACCTCACCAAGCCGTTATTTGACCACACTTCATCACACTGTAACAGTGCGGATCTCTGAAGGTGGGGAGCAAAGATGTGGGACCATAGACGCGGAGTACAACAATTCATTAAGCTGCACCGCATTCCGACGCTCACATTGTCGACCCGTGGCAGCCTGCAGTTGCCGATTATGTACGTGGCGGTCGTCCATTTAAGTGTCACGCAGGCGCAAATCTGCTTAACTTCCAGAATCTTAAACGATCGGGCACGTGCCGCGCGATTTGGTCAAAGGCAGAGAGCCTCGTGTTTCTTTCAAATCAGGCTGAACGTGCACGCGCACACACAGACGTCAGCATTGGACGTTGGAATCTGCTCCCTGCGCATCTATTAGGCACGGGACAATTAATCAATTAAAATAGATTCCTAAGCTCTGGATAGATTCATCAAATTGTGTCTGTAGAGATCAATTATTTAGAATGTGTGTAAATTGTATGCAAATTGAACGTGTTCCTTCCGTAAATATGCTAATGGGGCAAAAATAACTCGACAAATGAGAACAATAAAATTGAGTTGGAATTGTTTTGGTTTCAACAAAAAATTTAGTAGAATTTTAAATAACATCAAGACCCTTGATCATGACAATTCATCGAATCATTGGGTGGGGGGGGGCATTACTCATTCTGTGCTTAATGCGCACGTATAGATTTTTATTATATCTTATTAAAACTCGATTCTACGCAGCACCATTCACAACAAGGCCTCACAACGCTTTGCAGAACATGACCCATCCAAAAACCCTTTTCAAATACAGCAGAAACTTAAAAACAAGGTAAGGCAGATACGTTTTCAGCGAAGCAAAAAGCTTGGCAAAATAACTTTGCTGCGTGTTCTTTGACGATAGTGACGATTCTTGGAGATGATGCATAAATTGACCTCTTCATAGTTATTGTCAACTAGTTATTGAATTATGCAACTGTTTACCCTTTCTGGTGTAAATACATGTGCTGAGATGGTTCGAATTCGTCAAGAAGGTCACCATTGCATCTGCGACCAGTCTCCCAGCGATGGAAAGCACAGTTCGAGGGCCACGGCCGTGTCTTTTCTTATGGACGCGTCGCCCCGTCTGGATGCGCAAACTCCAGCAAAAGTGCGCCCTTCAGTTTCCCCGGTTGACGTTCGAAACGAGGACTGTGACCCCCCTCCCCCACCCCACCGTGATACGTGAATTAAACAAATCACTGGAGACTCCGGTGTTTGGCAGCTACAGTGGTTTATGCGAATGCTGTCGCACGAGGTCACGCGTTTGGCGCAACGGTCCTCAGCTGACTGCGCGCGATGAATGAATGAATAGTTATTGTGAATTAATTGTTGAATGATAAAAAAAGGCTTTACCTTTTCCGGCCTAAATAACAGGTGTTAAGATGGTTCAAGCACCGAATAGACACCAATTACAAGGCATCATGTCCCCCGCAACCGCACGTGCTTGTGGTAAAAAATGCTAATAAATATGCTTCGGTAATGCATGCATTGTCAATTGGAACTGATTGGCCTGCAACGGAGACTGCCTCTATTTTCCAGCCTTGTCTCACCAGTGCTAAACTAAAGACGAGCAGTACAAGGACAATGAAAACACCACAACTTTACTCCGCTGGAATTCAGCAGTTACCGCTACGGAACCCTTTCCTCCAGCATTCATGCCGGAAAGGGCAAAGCCTTTCTTTTTTTTTCATCATTTAATATATTGGTACTGGTGTAAGAGCTCCGTAGTTGTAACAATTACGGTGTTTACCGTTTAAGAAGTGTGACGTGTCGCCTTAACTCGCAGCAGTGTTGGCACTTGGCAGGCATTTGCAAGTGGTGGAGTTAAGTTTGTCAGAGCATCCAGCGGAAACAAGTGATAAGCCTGCCTAAGTAAGACAGCTTATTTTAATTGGTTGCATTTGAAAGTCTTTGGTAATTGAGGTTTTTTTTTGTTTAAGCCACGCACGCTCGTGGGGTTTTCTTTTTCGTGACAATGTGTAAGAAATACATTTAACACTTATTCAAACAAATCTCCCACTCGGTGGCGAATGTTTCATCTGCAAAGTTGTAACCCAGCCAAAAATCTGCAAAACGCACGCACGCTTGTACGGCCGCGTGGAAATCTGTGAATATAAACTGTTATTTTGTAAATTGCTTTTTTTGCGTAATGTCAACAACCTTCCTGTTATTTCACATCTTGTTTGAAAATATTTTCTTCAGCATTATTTAAGCCAAGAATAGTACTCTAGGTTTTCTTCCTCGTCATCATCATTGTCATCATAAGCCATCATCTATTCGCAGCTGGATTAGAGCCCCCCCCCCAAGCCGTATCTTCCGATCGCGCTACAAAACCTTCATTCTACCTCCGGCACCACATGGGCCAATTCCATCACTCAATCAAAAGAGAGCATCAAATTTTACACGTGACAACTTGGCCTGTATGAGCCGATATTAATCTACGCAGAGTTTACACCCCCAGTATGTTGTATGATCAAGCACACTCATGTACCTTGAATAAAAACACACATTTTGATGTAAAGCTTTCGTGACTGCAGGGATTCATATTCTTGGTTCTTTCGGTAAATTCACGTAGAAGGGAAACAATAAAATAATAAAAATATAAAACAATAAAATTCTCACGACGTTTCGACTGCAACACAAGCAATCATCATCAAGTGTGAAAACCACAACAAGAAAATACGTGGCATTGCGTGGCATTCCTTGGCACTGCGTGGCATTGCGTGGCACTGAGTGGCTGGCATGGGCACTGGGTGCAACAGATGAAATTGGGCCCCCGTCCAATTTCAACTCCGCTCCCCCCCGCCCCGCATCTCTCTTTGTAGCCAGGCACCTGGGCCTCTCCGGCCAGCTCATGGGCACCTGGCACAGTCAGACTTCCTGCACACTCAATAGCTACGCCACAGTTCCAAAATCCCACGACTTCTAAACGTCTCCGGCATAACCACGCCACGTGCAAACGCCGATATAAACCATTTTGCCTCAAAGGTGCCATGGAAGTCTTTTGGCTTGAATTGACAATGTTTATTTTATTTTATTTAAACTAAATATAACGTTTGAAGCCCGTGGTAGTATCCTAGTAAATTGTTTTGTTTCGTGTTTGAAAATCGTTTGTGTGTGTGCACGAGTGTTCGCTCGCGTTGCATCTGCCGACTGGCGTCGTTTCAAAAATGCACATTGAGTTTGATTTCCTCCGTTGTTACCCTTTGCTGAATTTGTTGGGGGTGTTTTTTTTGTTGTTGTTACTCAGTAATTATACCAGACTAGCTGTGACAGCTAGAAGACAAATACAGTTGTGTTTTTAATTGGCAGTGGCATTTGGAAATGTCTGGAAACGCAGAGGTGTAAGGGTAGGGGGGATATAAACACATTTTAACTTGCGTGTGTGTTTTTTAGTCGTGTGTGCCCATGCAAACGCGTGAATTTAATACACAAACGTTCACAGAAGGCGGAGAGGGGGTCCCTGGCTATCTGCCATCCCCCTCTCGCTGGCTCGCATTGCTTCAACGGGAGAGTAATAGATCACCCCAGTCACTCGCAGGAAAGCAAGGCGAGCTGAATCCCTCCTTTCATTACATCTGCCCAAAAACACCTCAAATATTAATTACAGTACCACAATTAACCCTTCCTCACCCACACAGCTGTCAAAGATTTCACCCGCCCCTCCCTAGCCCACTCCTCTTCCTCTACCCCTCCCCTCGCCCACAGAGCCCCTACCCACCCTCCCCCACAGAGCCCTCACCCCCACCACCCACCCTCACCCTCCCCTCCCACACAGAGCTTTCACCCCCACCACCCACCCTCCCCCACAGAGCCCTCACCCCCACCACCCACCCTCACCCTCCCCTCCCACACAGAGCTTTCACCCCCACCACCCACCCTCCCCCACAGAGCCCTCACCCCCACCACCCACCCTCACCCTCCCCTCCCACACACAGCCCTCACCCCCACCACCCACCCTCCCCCACAGAGCCCTCACCCCCACCACCCACCCTCACCCTCCCCTCCCACACAGAGCCCTCACCCCCACCACCCACCCTCCCCTCCCACACAGAGCCCTCACCCCCACCACCCACTCTCCCCCACAGAGCCCTCACCCTCACCACCCACCCTCACCCTCCCCTCCCACACAGAGCCCTCACCCCCACCACCCACCCTCCCCTCCCACACAGAGCCCTCACCCCCACCACCCACTCTCCCCCACAGAGCCCTCACCCTCACCACCCACCCTCACCCTCCCCTCCCACACAGAGCCCTCACCCCCACCACCCACTCTCCCCCACAGAGCCCTCACCCTCACCACCCACCCTCACCCTCCCCTCCCCCACAGAGCCCTCACCCCCACCACCCACCCTCACCCTCCGTTCCCGCATGCGCCGTGGAAGCGTTGGTTGTCTCTTTTATATAAATTCTCAGTTGCGTGCTGTCAAACATTGTAACCCTAACAAGCTCAAATTATGTGGGAGGACTCGTAATAAAGACAGAACGGACCAATTAGGGCGCCTGTTGTATGTCCTTCTTATAGGCACGTAATTGCACAATTCTGTGCAAAGTAATGCATTGGGATCTTTTTTTCTTCTCCATCTATGCAACATGCTAACAATAATAATACAACAAACAACCCCCCCCCCACGTATATTCGGGTGCTTTCCATACGTGTTCATACGAAACCATCGACGAGATTTCGCAAAGCTTCCGAGTCCCCCCCCAAAAAAACCCGCAACGGCACGATGCTCGCTGATTTTTGTGTGTGTGTGTGCGTAATCATTACAAACCTCTCCCGGCTTTAGCGAGCTCGCCATGCTAACGCATCTCGTTACTATGCGCGGACGACCGAGCAGAAGAAGAAGAAAGTAGGGCCCGGGGTCTTTCGTTGCTTGGGTCCCGTCATTGCATTCCTTCCGACATCAAATGAGCAACGATTGACTACAAACAGCAATCAATGCGCCCCATCTTGTAGAGCTCAAAGAGCCCATTGGAAGTGGCAAGCACACACTTTGCAAGCAATCAAAGACAAAGATTCACCCCCGCATAGCCCCTAACAGACTGTTGGGGCAAGTGCTGTTAGCGAGCACCTGTGAAGGCCGGCACGGCACATGAGGGGGTGGGTGGCCAGCGCCACGCCCGGCCGCCTTTATCTCCCAAGTGGCGATGTTTACACACCGCACGAGGTACTCATTTGAGGCTGAGTCGACCTAGGAGAGGCCCAGGACCTGTTTGGATAATGGTCACTGGTAGTTGGGCGTGAGCAGATATCCAACTCTGGTCGCCGGGTACATAACCACTACACTACCGCTCCCCGAACCCCCTTTTCCAGCAATGATTTAAGGTGGGCACAGTCAATTTGTCCAGCCCTTTTGGATCCAAACCGTGAAACTTGGATGGTTTATTTTTTGTTCTCCTGCCTGCCCCCTCCATGCTGTGGAGAAGCTGATACGTTGGGCTTTCGTTGCATAGTCTGGTAGCAATTAACCTGCTATCTCAATGTGTAGAGGAAGGTGATAGGATCACAGTCCATAACGCCCAGGGGAGTCACCAGCAGGGCTAAATCGGACCCCAGGAGAGAATCCAATTTTAACGTACCATGAACACACACGCACGCATACGAATATCGACATAGGTTAACCGAAGCAACTGCCATTCGCAGGTTAACCGAAGCAACTGGCATTCTATAAGTTTAAATGTCAGCTTTAACCGTAAATCAAATATAAATATAAAAGCAAATGTACAGAGTAACTTCCCAAATGGTCTGTCTCTCTTTGTACCCTAAAGATAACGAGGCGATTGGCAACAGACGCGAAAGTACCTATTTATCTGAAACTCTTGAGCCTGTGCTTGAGAGATAGCGATTCTGATAAGGGGAAGGGAAATCCTGCCAAGAAGACCAAACTCAGGCTGTAATAATAGTAGTCGTAATACAAATAACAATGTCTTTAATGTACCCAGAGAAGCCTCGCTGAGTCTAAAGTCTCTCTTTCAGGAGGGTTCTGCTGGATTGGGATGTTTGGCTATTTATATTTTTGAGCAATTGGTTGTGCCTCAAGAAATACAAAACAACCACGCAGCAAATGGGAGGGTAACACACAAAGCTCAACAAAGACTAGATTTAAAAGTCCAATTGGTGTACCGTCATGTCCTTGCCACCTTCAGAGCCCAAGTCTATAAACAGCTGGAATTCGCGTCTAAGTACTAACCAGGCTCAGCCCATGCTGCTAACAGAGCAAATTATCGGAATGGAAGACAAACACACTGTCACTAAAACACCCAAATGTCGCCATAACGAATCTATACACTGCCGGATGAAGACCTTCACAAGCCATCATCAACTCTTTAAGTCTTTCGGAGCAACAATCCGCCCAGCTGCTGCACACGAGCCGATTTCATCGCTCCATCTCCGCGGCAGACGTGCTCTCGGGCGCGTTGTTCCTAAATACGCGGCCGCAAAATGGGACGTTCACTGAAAACGAGCCGAGGATGTTGGCATGCCTGGCACGCGCAAGCATCTTCTAATTATTTCAATTACAGCAATTATACGTATTGACGTGTTTTGTGAAGGGTCAGGTTGTTAAGTCTGCTTGTTTCTCTGCAAAATATTCACTGCTCACTCAGTGGATATTTCTGGAATAATAGCAGTACAATCTTCCCAGTGTTGTTTATGGGTCGAGTCAGAAAACACCTTTCAGAGTCAACGTCGTTCTGTAAATGCCGACGTTTAACGGAGAGGTGCACGCTTGTAATTCCACTGGGGCAGAGAATAATGGACACGTGGATCAGACACACATTTGCGGGTTTGAGACCTCGTATTGAGTGTTAAAATATTGTGAGTGGGCTCGGGCAGGACACGACACTGGCACGGACGACGATGGGCGGTGGTCGACACGAACGATGGCGTCGCATCGTGAGACCGTCGGCGATGACGACTGCTTGCGGAGGACCCCATCTAGCAGTGGATAGATCACGGCTTCCGATAACGACGACGGCGATGTACCGACCGAATGCGTGCATCACACATCCGAATTCCAGCACCTTCCCTCTGGATGAGCCACTGATACTAATTCAAGGTGAATACAGTTCAATTGGCATCTACCGAGCCTGGGCCACCTTGCGACAGCTGTTTGTCGTGACCAGAGGGCCCGGGACCAACTCGTGCTGTGGACAACGCAGGGCCCACGACTGCTGCGCCGTCATTGCCATAACATCCCCTGGGCTGCTGGCGGGAAGGCGTCGGAGGTGCGCAAAGTGAACGCTGTCGCGTCGCCGTCGTGAAACGGCCGAAGAGGGTATTTTATTTGTTGTTGTTGTAGTTTTTGTTGTTGTTAAGCGATGAAGTAGGTGACGTTTTACTTTAAATTAGCATTGCCCTCTACGTACGAGACGCAGCCGGGGACGCTGCGTGCGTATTACGCAGCAGGCTCGATTTAAGTAAAAAAAATAAAAAGAACGGCAAGAAGCCTTGCGCGCGTGCCCATTACCGGTCGCATTAACGCCTCTTTATTTGACGGCATAAGAAAAGGGACGGTTTCTTTTCAGAGCACGACAGACAGATTAATCAAGCCATTAGACGGGCAGCGGCCGGGGTAGGAGAGATCATAACAACGCGGGAGGAGAAAGCCTTAATGTGTGTCACTCCGCTGCGTGATGGCATGCAAGAGCCACCCTCCCCACCCGAGAGCACCAGAGACCCGAGTCCTTTTTATCGCTCCAGACGCCGTGCTGTGCTCTGATCAATCGTTCAAGGGGAGAGGGGGTAAGGACCCGCAGTGCTCGGTGAAAACAGAAACACGTTCAATGTAGTTTTCCCTGTGCTCCAGAGGGATTTTCCGACAAAATTAGGTGACCATTCGTAATCGACATTTGAGAATCGTCCCAGTAGTAGCGCACAGCGGTGGTAATCTGACGCCACTTATCAATAGTGTTCGCAAATATGGCCTATGTGTGGAATTGGTCAATGGTTCGGGCATGTGCTGTGTGCGGTACTGAATACACCATGGAGAGTCCCAACATGGGTGAACAAGTCGGTTCGGCCGAGTACGTCCAACACCGTGCTATTCTAGGAGTGTTTCTCTCTTTCTTCAGAATAACGGTTGTCGTAAGATATCCGAGTAAAGAGCCACATCATGATTGGTGGCACGATAACGCACATCTTTAAAGCAACTGAAATGTACACCACAAATTACTGAAATGCCCCTAAAAGGAAAGTGTTTATTTAAACAATCTGAACAATCAATCGGATCTGTGGTACACAGACTGCTGATTGGTGAAGTTATTTGAATCATATTTAGCCTCAGCCTGGAGGCCATAACTTGAGACCAAATACTTCTGAAAGTAACCAATCTAATTGGATCTCCGAAGATAAGCAGGCCTGGGCCTGTTTCGTACTTAGAGACTGCTCGGGAATAATGGGCGTTGAAGGCTGGGGCTGTGAGAGGTGGTCCGGACACGACAGGACCACAATAGGATTATTACAGAAATCTATATGCTGCTTTAAACTCGTTTTCCCGCGTATGTGTGAGTTTCCTCTAAGGTGGTGTTGTTCACTCATTTTCAGAGGGGAACCACTCTCGGCGATACGACGTAATCAGTGTGAGAGCGGCAACACATTTGAAACCATTTGGGGGTTTGTCAGGGGCCGCACTAAAGGCCACCCAGGTATTCATCCCAGTGTTCTCCCAACATCCTCATGGCAAGATGCCTCTAAAAGAGAATCCCGAGACTCGGTGGGACTTTTCTTGGATGAAGGAAAGGATGTTGGCTAACTCTTAGATTGAAAGCAGTGCAGTGCACATGTTTTGAGATTGAGAAAAAAGCAATATCATTAGATTGGCATTGTTGCCTGTAGCGTTAACACTGCAGCCCCGAGTCCTGAGTTTGAGCTGTCATCTCATCCAAGCCGCATAAATACAGTACTTGTTTTATTTTAACTCCCTAACCGCAGGGCTTCATTAAGAATTGCGGTCTCATTTACGAGAAGCCTTCAGAATAGAAAGGTGTATTTATACCGAACGCACACACCAGCAGACTGCGGTCTTAAACCGGCCTGCCAACTGGGATTAAACACACACAAAAAAAACCAAAAACTCTTCAATACGGTTCGGCCCAGTTGTTGCCGCCCGGTTATTTGTAATCTTGTCAATGTCTTGGGTTCTAGTTTATTAATATTTTTTTACTATTATTCTTTTCTCTCTCTCTCGCTCTCTCTTCTTTTTTTCTCTCTCTCTCTCCTTAGCTTATCCGCGTGTGTCGGAGCCGCCTCGCTGGTGGGTGACGAGCTGGGTTTATGTTGTTAATCCGCCCGTGTCGATCGGCCCTCCTCTGATCGATATCACTCGGCCACTCCGGCTTGCGCCCGGGCGGCCCGCACTAACAAGCAGATCGACGCACGCGCTCGTAAATTATTCAAATAATGACTTGCCTTAAAAAATAAAAATAAAATACAATTCTATATACAGTATGTGTAGAAAAATCCCCAAGAAGAAAAATATTTGGGGATGATGATTTTTTTTAAAGTGCTGTTATAATGGCTTTGAATGCCCTTTCTCCAGATCGGGTGGCACTCATCTATCACGACCTTTGAAACCCGTAACGTGCAGCTGGCTGTTTTGTGATGATCACGCAAAGTAGCGCAAGGTCAAAGTAAACCTAGGGCTTTGTTGATTTGCAACAAAAAAATGCGAAAAATATACTCAATAAAGGGAATGCACTTTTTGGCGAAGGGGAGGGAGGGTCGAGGCGGTGGGTGGGTGGGTGGGCACAATTTAGGAATGATCGTTCCTTGGTATCTCACACAATATAAATTAAGCGATGTGTGACTGCGTTACGACTGCTTTGGCCAACGTTCGCCCAGCTGGGACTGCCGCATACCGCATGCTGCTCACGGAAACGCACTTGCCGCGGTGCCCTGCCAGATGTCATCATATATATTTTTTAATCATCTCCAAATGGCCCTTATCAGCGGAATCAGGTTACTGACAGGCACGGGGCCTGTTGTGTTTGGGTTGCTAAGCAAGGCCAAGAGATGTCTGCAGAGGCACCCCTCCCGATGTGGCGACATTGTGAGCGTTTAGCGGAGCACTTCAAGAAGCGCATCTCTCATTTTTTTTACCCGAATATATAAAACATATATTAAGGGGGTTTTTTCGTGCGTTTTATATATGTGTTTAAGTAAGCAATCTGAGTAAATGTAAAAAAAAGAAAGTTGGCACAAGCTGGTGGTGTCTTCGGCACGAATCTCGACATCGTCTCTATTCTTGTCACGTGCTACCAAAATGTTACGTTAAACGAAGTCAACCTCGGCAAAGAAACAATCTTGTCATTTGCAATCGTCACTCCCGCTCCAGGTTACTCAACTCTTGCAGGAGGACAACAAACGTCAATAACAATAACAACAAAATACAGCCGGCAAGGGACAGACAAGAAGTCCACCACTGCCTTGTCGTGATTTAACGTCATCCCAGGGTCGGATGGAGGCTGCCGAGGAAAGTTTAATCTCACGGGCGGGGCCCCCTTCGGGCTATGCTCGTGAAACTGGCACCACGCACGCGCGCCCATTGATAACGAGCCTACTACTCTGCGGTGTCGTAAGCGTTCTTGCCAGACCTCTTTGCCACAACACTGTCCTTTGTCCGCATCTAAAGAGCGGCACGTGGATAGGCAGAGAGAGGGAGGGGGGGAGACATCCGCTCGCTCGCTCACTGTTGAGATTTCCCCGCGAATGCAAAAAAATCTGCAGCGGCAAGACGCCTCTGTCGTGGGAATCCCAGGGCACACATACTGCAGTGCCGCTATTAATTGCGCGTCAGAATGCTATATTCTCTAAAAAGCACTTTCGTGTTTATTTCGCATTTGTTTTGCATTGGATTGGAATTAACAGATTCTGAGGTCTTAAACGGGCCCCCTGCGCAATCTTTTCTGCACAACAGGGACAGATTTCCTCGTGCTCCCAACAGCCGCGTTGTGCAGGCTGCTGCGACACGTGCCGTTTAGCGAGCGTCTATGAACCGTCGGTACCCTGCACAAGTAGATGCTGTTGTTAGCAAACCACGCCCGGGCCACCTTTTGTCACCCCAGTGCTGAGAGTTCACATTTCTATCGGCCGAAGGAGCGACAGAAACAATCACCAGTGATGTTAACCGCGATCGGGAAAATAAACGGAAGTGTCCCGGTTTGTAGCGCAGTGCGCGCTAACCGCTAGGCTAACACTCCCCACTTTAATCAACGCGTGCGTTCGCACACACACACACACGGGGACACACGTGCGCCCTGTGAGACGCGTGCCCACCGCGGTCGAAGTTAGCCACTTACGCAGCGCGGCACCTTAAACGTGGCTCGAATGAACGTTGTTGGTTATTGCCGTAAAGTCGCAGCGCTTGCGGCATTATGCAGACGCGCAATGTTGAATACTTTATTTCCGTTCTCTACGTGTTTTGTGCGGCGAGTGAGGACGCACGGAGAGTGACAGATGTGCGCGGCTTGCAGCAAATGTGGGACAGTTTGCATTTTCAGAAGACTGGGTTTTGGGAGAGGGGGATGGGTTGGTGGTGGGGCGAGTGGAGGGGACGGGGTGGGGGGTACTGGTTTGGAGCAGGGAGCGGCTGGCGGAGGGAACATTGGGGACTGATCCCCATCCTGTCCCGGATGATAAATGGCTGGCCGGGAAGAGCTAATGAGTTTACTAAACCGATTGGGAGTGAGGCAATAAACCACCGCATGCTACGGTACTTAGCACGAGCCTCTACATGCCGGGCTTGTCGCTAGCTCCCGTACGCGTGTACACACAGACAACACATGCCCTGGAGCCAATAATGAGTTTACAAAGCAGTAAATTGTTTTTTTTTTAAATGACGCTCCTAACAAAAAAAAACTTTAACTCCCACCCACCTTAATTGGAAACAATCTTTACACGTGCAAGCGCGCGCACGAGCAGTAATTGTAAGTGTGTCGCGGCGAACTTGTTGATTAAATTGACATGATGCACGGTGCTGCAACACCACCGCATTCATCAGTCCTCTCAGTCTCCTTGCGGCCGCGCCGGAGTTAAACGTGGTTTTGTAATGGATAATAAAGGGTTAATAGCAGAGCAGTCGCGTGATAAAAACTTCATTACTGGATTATGACATTCCGCTCATGATCTTCGACCTCTCCCTTCCCAGCATGCCTGTGTGCACGATCTGTCATCACGTTAACCTTCGAGTTCCAGTTAACCTCCCACCCTTAACCCCTCACCCCATCCCAGCAGGCCTAGCAGCAGTGGTCCGAGCAATCTGTCAGCGCGGTAAACTTGAGGTCAATGTGATCCCCTCCCCCCCGCCCCCTCGCCCCCTCCAAGGGACGAGGCAGGCTCGCACGCACGCACGCACGCGACGCATTCACAAAAATACACGTGACGAATACATTTCGCTGGCGTTGCTGTGGCTGTTAAATTTGAAAAGCGCTCCATCCCCACCCCCGCCCTCCCATCACCTTCTCGAGGCGTAGCCACCAAAATTTAGGTCCACACCCTGAGAATGGCTTTTACGCTTGCGTCGTTCAATTTCCAATTCGCGATTCGTGACGGCCAACGGGGAATTAGCCGTACGCGCAGACGACGCCAGGCACAATAGCGCGTGCCGAGGCACACAGAGAGCAAGCTCCGTCCGTCCCCCCCTGTGATATGCGTCCTTTAATATCTTGAAAACACCGCTCGCAGATGTCTCTGTGCGTTAACCCTGCAGCTCTCCGCGTGCGTCGACGCGAGACGCCCGCTACGGTGGGGCCAGGGGGTGTGGTTACTCGTGCGGCCTTTTCCATTAACATAATCCGTGCCGAGCCGTGCCGAGCCGTGCCGGAGAGCGAACGAGCGAGGAACCCGGGACTAGCCGTGAACCTGTCGATAACGAGCCGAGCCAGCTCACTTGACCAGTGACCGTGGAAATACGGCATCAAAGTCGATGGGGAGACCAGGATACTCCCTTGCCCGCTCCATCGCCCGCCGCACTTAAATCCAACGCTGTATACCGTGCAGGTGGCTTCGTATCGGAGTTGTTGTGCGAGTAATTACACTCGTATAACCTGCTGAGCAAATCTACGTGCAACGTATAGCGGCAGTCGACCTAATGTCAGGATGTTATATTGCTCCCCAAATGCGTCGCATTAGGCTGAGATAACATAATCGCGAGCGAAAACAAAATCACGCGCAAACTCGTGGCCGATTGTCGCCGGTCCAGAGGCACTCCGCTGCCCTTCTGATTTCACCCGCCGCTCGTTCATGAACTATTGCCGAGTTACTGCGCTGCAACGCTGAATCGTAGACGCGTGCCGATGGCCTGCCTCTGCCGTGAACCTTTACGCGCACAGAAAAACACGCGCGCTGACCCCTTAATGAGCGCGGTGGGAAACGTGACCCGGCGCGTTGTTCGGCTCCGCTGTTGACTCAGTCGGCGGTGAAAAGTGCTGCAGCTTCATATTCGGCAGGTATTTAACCGGGGGGGGGGGGGGGGGTGGTGGTGGCAATGTAGGGTCCCAATTCATGATCCGTGTCCGATTGGAAGCAACTGGAGGTGAGAGAATGAAATGCAGAGCCTTGCCTTTTTTTACAGGCATTCACCCAATGAGCAGAGAGGAGCCTGTAAATCTGGTGCCCCTTTTTAAGACATTACCTTGCAACGCGTCTCCCTCCATCCCTTGCGATCTGATGAAATGCTACAATTCGGGGGGCCACGAATTGATCCCCCCTAAAAAAACTAATTATTTTTTACTACCTTTTTTGTATTGTGATTTGTTAGGGGGGTTTTGTTGTTGTTAGTCCTGTCTGGTAATTCTCACCGTTAGCATGAAACAAACAGAGCATATCGTTTGTATACATTGGAAGTCGTCGATTCCTTTTTACACACGCGGTTTGGCGCATGTTTTAGGAGTACTTAAGGACCCATATGAATCGACGCGTCATCACATCCCTATACTATAGCAGTGTCAAGGCACAGATCGCTACCCTATCCCTGCATCTCAACCTTCACTCGGCCAGGGCAGACGATTAATTGTACTCGCAATAGTAAGTATACATACGTTTTAAATCAGGCGGCAGTAAATTATATTTAAAGATCGTATCAATCATTGATTCATTGGCCTACAACTGCGTGATAGTAATCCGCACACGTGATTTGGCATTGACTCCTCCTTGCCACAGAGTGTGTACGCTCCAGCATGCGTTTAGCTGCATTGCGGGTCAATGTGTGTGCACAAAGCAATGGGTGGAGGTGGCGGTGGTGGTGGTGCTGGCGATGGGGGGGGGGGGTGGAGGGGGGGCTGTTGAGAGAGTGGGAGAGAAAGGGGGGGTCGGGGTTGTGGGGGGCAGGCGACGGGCCGGCCGAGGTTCTGCGCCGGTCGCACTCGAGGCACGTGCACACAGCGCTCCGTCTCTTTGTCTCAGCCGGCGTACGGTCCACACCCCCCCCCCCCGCCATGCAACCCTCCTCCCACCGCTCACAGCTGACGCATTAAGGAAGCACATAATCACATCAAGCACAGTTGAGTGCTCTTACAAAGCGAGCTCACAATGGGCCGAATGGAAAAACCGGCCGAATCAATTCGGCGGGCCAGGGGCAGTCGCGTGGGGGACGCGCGTCCTTACAGCTGTTTCTCCCATTGTTTGCGTGCCTCACTGATGGCCGGCACGGGGTAGAGGGTCCCCACAATGCTAGCGACTGGGCAATCGATAGGAGTACCTCCCTCGTTCTTGGTTCTTTCGGTAAAGTCACGTAGATGGGAAATACAAATAAAATAAAATTTTAAAAAATATATTTTCTCATTATTTTCTCTCTACGTGACCTTTCCAAAAGAACCAAGAATATGATTTCCTGCAGTCACGAAAGTTGTAAGTCAAAATCTTGCACCGCCCTTGTTCGGCAGCCCTCCCGGAGCAAGCAATCCGTTGCGCTCGCTATCCTGTCCGCGCGCTTGTTCATGCAAATAAATGAGCGTCGTGCAGTCGGTTTGTTGCCGTACATCAGCTTCTGCTAAGAGTAAAACATAAAAATTCGGGTTTATCACCTAGCGTGTTGGTTACTTGGTTGGTTGTTCGTCACCATGTCCTACGTTTCGCTCCACGTGCTAAAAAAAGAGAAAAGCAATCTTCGCGACCTGAATGGAATTAATTCTGTTCTCCTTCGCACCTCCGATTTGGCGCTGTTGGCTTACGCACGGTGCGCGAAAGAACTTCGACTAACATTCAGCCGAGTCCTAAGATGCGTCGACGAGCTATGAAGGTGCCGCTGAGAAGAACCGTCCTCGCGAGAGATGATTCAGTTTCTCATTTGCTTGGCGCTCACCAACCCCCCCCCCCCGCCCCCCACCATCATTGACAAGCGCGACGCCCTTGTGAATACTCGCGTGTGTCATTTCGCATTGTCAACGCGTTTTGGGTGAGCGCACTCAACGCGCTGAAGCATTGATATCGATTAACTCGGCAGCGCGGTTTATTTGGCGCGCGCGCGCAACATCGCGAGCGATTGTGTTTTGATGGCAAGCCACGGCCGCGCGTTTAACTTGAAATGGAACCCGATGCGCCAGAATGCACGGGGGGGGGGGCATTTGTTTTCTTTCGAATTGTGGTGGGGGGCTCTCGCTTTCACTTCCGGTGTCAAAGGCCACGGGCGTTATCACCTCTGCCCTCTCCAGATCTCCCTACTCAGATCTGGCTGCCTTTTCAATAATTTACGCTGACGGCTGCCGTTGACAGGGGCAGCGTTTGTGCCGCTGGCCGGGCAATTAATTTACTTCACTTGTCGTTGACTTTTGCACCTAAACACAGATTGTCAAAAATTGATATCATACTTTGTCTCTGAATGGCTATTTCTCAAAATAGATTTCGGTGGAGTCGTCGGAGACAATGGGACAATGGGATTTTTTTAAAAACCAAAGATTAATGGGATTTTTGTTTAAATGTTTTACACAAACAAGATCATTTGATCTTCACCCATCAACAACCCACTACATCCATCGCTCCCTCTAAGTGCAGATGCTCTTTTTTAATTCTACTTCACGGACAAAAAAGATTTGGCTGGTTGTGAAAGACCTCGTGGCGCACTGTCGACTCATTGACGTCGCTGGGGTACGGCTCCGAATATTTCAACATTCATGGGCCGGTCGCGTGACCCGAATGGCACGCGATTTTTCTCGACGTCTTCAAAGTGACTCACACAGGGGAGGCCCGAACCACAGCGTGTTTGATTTTTTTTATTTTCCAAACCCCTGCGCAGATTTCCACTTGAAGTCTCCACGCTGTGCGGGATATTTAAAAGTGTCGCGGTTTTGTTGTTGTTGTTGTTACTCTGGGTGAACGCGCCATTGATACAGGGACGTTCTGTATCCAAGGTAAACACACCACTTCGTCTTGTTTTGCTCGAATTAAATTTGAGCGTTTATTTATGTTTCTCTTCTTACTTAGGGGTGTCTAAATTGCAGCATGTGTAAATTTGTGTGACTGATGCCTAAGTGTGCAGTTTAATCGTATGTAACTGTTAATTCACTAAGCAGTGTCATTTAGGTTCTGAGTATTGTTTATGATTTAATTTAGCCACTACACAATGGAACTTTTGTATTATCTTCAGTAGCCCCTGCGACATCATAATCGCTACCACTGCCAAGCCTGCAAGTTGTCATCCGTTCACCACCATGGATGGATGAGTGGAAAGCAATCCCCACTCTTTCTATTTGCCTTGTCCGAACATGCACTTTTTGCGTGTAGAATAAGTAGATACGTGTCTATGGTATTAGCTTAATCATCTATTGCTTTACTACTTGAAGATGGCAGTGAGGTGGTTTTCACCAAGACATTTAAACGGTGTTTACCCACTCTCTAGATCAGGACATACTCTCTGGGCAGGGGCATTTGCATTGATATTGTTTTACAAGGATATATGCGCATTTTCGGTACGGAAAATTATTTGTAAAAATATCCTCGTCCAAGTTTCTCACACATGTTGAGCATTACCTGTCTGCTGAACGTGTTGCCCTCGCCTTGATTGTACGACAGACAGAGAGTTGTTTAAATATACAGCTATGTAAGCAACTTGCTTATATCTGTCAACTTGCTCGTGGTTAAACAATAAGACGACATTTCTAATAGAACAGCATACAGTAGAGCACACAGGCTAGCTGGCTCTGTCAGCAAGCCTTTGTTATCTAAAATCATGGCCTCTTGAATTTCAAAAATCCTCAAGTAATTCACCATTTCTTGTTATACATACACATGTCATGTACGGGGTTGTATCAATCAACTGCTGGATCATTGCCTTCCCAATTCCTTTCGGTCACGGGGATTGTTTGACCATAATGCTGCTCAGTGGATAAAACATGTATACCTTAAATGCAAACTGAAATGTAGATGTTCTCTTGGTGACGATCGTTGATTTGCTATTTGGTCTCTGAGGTAAATCGTGCATCAATGATGTACACAGTGGACTTTTTCTCCTTCTGGTGCCCAGAGGGATTCTGGCAATCCAGACAGGTTCGAGAGAAAAAACCCCACAGAGTAAAAATAAAAGAAGAAAAAAAACACTACTTATTTTTAAGTGTGATATATCGGTTCTAACATAGAGGCATACACGCTATTAAATGTCCCCCTCCCTTAATGCCGAATTGCACCCTACGTGGTAAGAGCCATAAATGTATATTTCATTGGACGTAATTAAATTTATTTAAATATACGTACAGGGTGTATTTGTGCACGTGGGCGCGTTATGTGGAGTGGTTTAAAGTTCCGCGATTTATTTGTTCAGTGCCTTGGTTTAACTTACAACGAACGGGGCAATGGTATCACTGTTAAAAAAGAAAAATTCTAAAAATGCTCTATATGTTTTTAATCACTCACTGATGGGGTGTATCACCATACGCAGAGCTCTCAGTTACACTCCTCAAATCACTGACTGAAAAAAAATAAGTGCAATATCCTCACATCCCTTTTTTGTGCAGCGGAAAGGCCTGGAGCCTCAAGTCTCTTCTTCGGGAGGATCAAGCATCGGGGATACTTTGGCCAATTCCTATTCAAATCAGCGCGTGTCACGCGAGACAAAACCTCTGCACACACACACACATATCCTTTAGCCCACTTGCTGTACTGCTACCTCCTGACCACCCCGTTCGCCACCCGGCGTAGTTTGAGAGCTTTCACAAATCTCTTGCGTGATACACCGAACCCAACCCTCGCCTCCGAAGCGTCTGGGATCACCCACAGCGAGAGTTTGGCCGAGCCATAATAGAGGTTTTGTTTGGGTTAGATCGCGTAAATATAAATGAGTCGTTAAGCCCGCAACCACCCGACACAGCCAATTATTAAGGTTTGTCACCTAAACAAAACATGCCAATTCTTTACTAGTGCAGCACACCGGTGTGTCGGAGAGTAAACGCACAACGTTTACAAATTCGAGTATGTTTTGTGACGCCAGTGATTACAGCTTGCATCGTCGGTCGGTCGGACAGCCAGAGTTGTGGTGAAATCCTCCTGCTCCGCTCTTAAATAGACGGGGGGGGGGGGTGTGGGGATAAATGTGATGTCGAGGCCCGTGAGGCAATCGCGATGCGAAGGCCACAGGAGAAGGAGGATGGGGAGAGGGGGCAACGTGGGTCGCGCTCGGTGGCCGAGAGTTGAGATGTCAGACCGAGACGGGACTCCTTCACAATTCCGGCGAATCGCCTGACAAAGCTGGTTGCAATCGCCAGCGAAACGTCGTACTCGAATCGCGAATCGTCCGCACACCGGTGTGCTGAAGTCAAAACTAATTGGCACGTTTTGTTTTGACGTGGGCAAACCTTTTTACGAATTGGTTTTCGTCGGGTGGCGGAGTGTTCAACGACACATTTATATTTACGCGACCTAACCTCGAATGAAAACATATCAATTTGACTACGGACGTTGGGTCGCGACAGCCCACGTGGTCAACCGAATGGCAAAAATGGTGCCCATTCAGTTGCACGCAACCCTCCTCGTGTCCGCGTATCCACCCGCGCTCAGAGAGAGCCTCCTATTTGGAGCGATTGGTTGCAACGGCGGCGGCGAAGACACGCAGCGCTTGCAGGGCCGCACACTGCGCGCCGGCCGATGGATACGAGGCAACAGCTGCCGCTCAGCTCTGATTACTAATAAGCTCTGGAATTCACTTTCCCGTCGGCTCAATTACGGGACGCTGCCGCGCGCACGCAACTCACTCACTCACACCAACACACTCATCACATTAACACACTCACTCACACGCACACCAGCACACCAGCACACCAGCACACCAACACACCAGCACACCAGCACACCAGCACACCAGCACACGCACTCACACCAACACACGCACTCACACCAACACACTCACTCACACCAACACACTCACACGCACAACAACACACGCACCCCAACACACGCACACCAGCACACGCACTCACACCAACACACTCACTCACGCACACCAACACACTCACTCACACGCACACCAACACACTCACACGCACACCAACACACTCACACGCACACCAATACACGCACACCAACACACGCACACTAACACACGCACACCAACACACTCACTCACATGCACACCAACACACTCACTCACACCCACACCAACACACGCACACCAACACACGCATACCAACACACTCACTCACACCAACACACTCACTCACACGCACACCAACACACTCACTCACACGCACACCAACACACTCACTCACATGCACACCAACACACTCACTCACACGCACACCAACACACTCACACGCACACCAATACACGCATACCAACACACGCACACCAACACACTCACTCATACCAACACACTCACTCACACGCACACCAACACACTCACACGCGCGCACGCACGCGCACCAACACACTAACTCGCGCACTAACACACTCACACGCACGCACGCAAAGACACACACCAACAGCACACACCCCCACACTAACACACACAAATATCTCCCCCCGTGTAGCCTTAAGATACTTTTTGGGCCAAGTGCTGTTAGCGAGCCACTATGATGGCCGGAACGGCGCACGAGGGGGTGGGGTGGCCAGCACCAACGCCCAGCCCGCACACACACACGAACACACACACACACAAACACACACACACGCGAACCAACACGAACACGAACACACACACACGAACACCCACACACGAACACACACACGAACACCCACACACACACACGAACACACACACACGAACACACAAACACACACACAAACACACACACACGAACACCCACACACACACACGAACACACACACACGAACACACACACACAAACACACACACACACGAACACCCACACACGAACACACACACACGAACACACACACACGAACACACACACACACACACGAACACACACACGAACACACACACACGAACACACACACACACACGAACACCCACACACGAACACACACACGAACACACACACACGAACACCCACACGAACACACACACGAACACACACACACCACACCCCCCCACACACACACACGAACACACACACGAACACCCCCCACACCCACACGAACACACACACGAACACACACACACGAACACCCCCCCCCCACACACACACGAACACACACACACGAACACACACGAACACCCCCCCACACACACACACGAACACACACACGACAACACACACACACACGAACACACACACACGAACACCCTCCCACACACACACGAACACACACACACGAACACACACACACGAACACACACACACACGAACACACACACACGAACACACACACACGAACACACACGAACACACACACACGAACACACACACACGAACACCCTCCCACACACACACGAACACACACACACGAACACACACACACGAACACACACACACACGAACACACACACACGAACACACACACACGAACACACACACACGAACACACACACACACGAACACACACACACGAACACCCTCCCACACACACACGAAACACATACGAACACACACACACGAACACACACACACGAACACCCACACACGAACACACACACCCTCCCACACACACACGAACACACACACACGAACACACACACACGAACACACACACACACGAACACACACACACGAACACACACACACGAACACACACACACGAACACACACACACGAACACACACACACGAACACACACACACACGAACACCCTCCCACACACACACGACCACACACACACGAACACACACACACACGAACACACACACACACACGAACACACACACACGAACACACACACACGAACACACACACACGAACACACACACACGAACACACACACACACGTGCGCAATGCAAGCACACGGTGTCAGTGAGGGTTGCAGCCATCCATGCGGGCGGGCTGCCGGTGACAGACGCGCGGCGATGCCATTGCTAATCCCGGGCCGCGAGTTTATTTGAAGACTACGGGACGCGAGGCCTAGGTTAGGCAAACGTTAGTTTTGGCTGAGCGGAATCTCGCCGTGCCCTCCCACGTCCGCACCTAAAGACGCACACGCGTGATGAGCTCACTGTCCAGCGGCTCCCTCTGTACTTCATCCTCCAGGCAGCCCTCCGCCACCACCCCGCACACAACTCTCACCCTCCTCCTCCTCCCTTCATCCCTTCATCCCCTCTCCTCCCTCCCTCTCCTCCTCCCCATCGCCCGACCACCAGCGTTTCTTCCCAAAGCCTCTAGCGCAGGATTAAGGCTCGCATTGACTTCGCCTTGCATCCAGACGGCTACTAAATCCTAACATCTGATGACAAGCGCGTTATTGTGATACATTGTGTCTTCCGTCTCACCAGAACGACGTTACGTCTAACCGCTACACTCACCCACCCACCCCCACTCCCCATGTGCTTCTCCCGGCCCTTTGAATCGAGGTTGAGCGCGCCCCCCCCCCCCCCCCACTAACCCCACAGCCCCCTCTCTCACCCCACCCCCCCGTGTCGTATCAGTGACTGATGGCTGATGAGTGATCGGCAGTGGGCCCGGCTTCAACGGTAACCGCGATATCAACGGCGGCGAAGAGACGGATGTACCCCCATCGTCCTATCCACTGCAATAACCATCCGGGAATAATATATAGACGCGCGTCGCCCATCGAGCAAGCACGCGGTCTGACAGTCGCGCGCGTTATAGATGTTACTAATCCGCTCCCAGGTTTAAATAATGATATCAATAAGGGGGCCCGCATAGGTGCGGATCGCATGAACGATGGAGCGACGTTCACGTGCGAATGAGCGACCTCTGCGTGAGCCACCCCACGCAACCCACGCGTGCTCTAGGACTGAGCACGTGCCCAGCACGTGCCCTAGGGGCCGTCCATAAATGACGTCGCGCGATTTTGGACGATTTTTGACCACCCCACTCCCCTCGTCACACGGCGTCACAAAAAGTCAGACCCCCCCCAAATATGACGTCACAAAGCTCTTCCCCCCCCCCCCAAAACCATATTTCCATTTTGAAAATAAAACATGCTTCAAATCGCTTTAAACTATTGTCATTGTAGTGCCTATTTAATGTGGCGCTGCACTCTGATGATGTAGGAGAAAGCATGTATTGAAAATATTCTTGGTTCTTTCGGTAAAGTCACGTAGAAGGGAAACAATAAAATAACAAATAATAATAAAAATATGAAACAATAAAATTCTCACGACGTTTCGACTGCAACACAAGCAATCATCATCAGGTGTGAAAACCACAACAAGAAAATTTGAAAACTGCCAAATCGCTCTCCGTGGTGCTAACGTTAAAAATAACTGCCACTTTTTTCTAATTTTCTTGTTGTGGTTTTCACACCTGATGATAATTGCTTGTGTTGCAGTCGAAACGTCGTGAAAATTGTATTGTTTTATATATTTTTTATTTTATTGTTTCCCCTCTACGTGACTTTACCGAAAGAACCAAGAATATGAATCCCTGCAGTCACGAAAGCTTTAAATCATAATGTATTGAAAGGTTTGTTTAATTAAGTAGAACGTGTTCTCTATATTTATTTAAAGTTGCGCATTTTTACGTGACGCCACATTTCTCGACCCCCCCCCCCCCTCGTCACACATCGTCACAAATGTCTGACCCCCCTCCCCCTAGGTGCGTGACGTCATTTATGGACGGCCCCCTATGACTTCGTTAGGATGCGCTCGCTGCGATGGTCCGCACGGTGACTTCAGCAGGGCCGCGCTACATTGGCACGTTTGGCCAATTCCGCCGCTGAGAGTTCGGCATCGTGCGTGCGGCGGGGTGGTGGGCGGGAGGTGCGGGGTGGAGGACCCGGAGGAAAGCCGACACGTGGCACTGAGAGCGGTGACACAGAGAGTGGTGACACTGAGAGCGGTGACACTGAGAGTGGTGACACTGAGAGTGGTGGCACCGAGAGTGGTGACCCAGAGAGTGGTGGCACTGAGAGCGGTGACACTGAGAGTGGTGACACTGAGAGTGGTGACACTGAGAGTGGTGACACTGAGAGTGGTGACACTGAGAGCGGTGACACTGAGAGTGGTGACACTGAGAGTGGTGACACTGAGAGTGGTGACACTGAGAGTGGTGACCTGAGAGTGGTGACACTGAGAGTGGTGGCACCGAGAGTGGTGACACTGAGAGTGGTGGCACTGAGAGTGGTGACACTGAGAGTGGTGACACTGAGAGTGGTGGCACTGAGAGTGGTGACACAGAGCGGTGACACTGAGAGTGGTGACACTGAGAGTGGTGACACTGAGAGTGGTGACACTGAGAGTGGGTGACACAGAGAGTGGTGACACAGAGAGTGGTGACACTGAGAGTGGTGACACTGAGAGTGGTGGCACTGAGAGTGGTGACACTGAGGGGCGGTGACACTGACGGTTATTCTGCTTCTTCTTCTTCAACAACAAATAAATCCATCACCTACATCCATACTGCCTCATAACGTACACACATTGGGCAAGCTGACGTTTCGGGCAATCGCCCTTCAAAGAAGAGAGATTGACTTATAGTCAAGTAGCGTGTGAGATCAAAAGTTCGTCCTCATTACGCTTCTAATAATAATCGTCATCAACAGCGCCCTCTTATTAAACACGAGCAACGTTGTGTCCGTGACACAACACGGGCAGGAGAGTCGAGTCAAGGATGTTAAGCATTGGGGGGGGGGGGGGGGGTGGAGAGAACGGGAAAAGGGAAGAGAGAGGGAAGAATGAGAAGCAGAAGGGGAAGGGTTGAGGGGTTGAAAGGGAACAAAGAAACGGGGGCTTATGGTCAGGAGAGATGAAGAGAGGTGAGGAGGAGCGAGGACCGGTGAGTAAGAGGCCACATGAGAGTCTCGGCGTTGCTGCGCGGAGGAGCAGCGTCGTCTGTTGTCAGAGGTGGGTGGTGACGGGGCGAGAGGGGGAGGGGTTTCAGAGTGGGGTTGGCCACACGCGTGTCACGTGATTTACGGGGAGGCTTGAGCTGATTTGGGACACGCGGATGATTAGTTTACGCTGAACAATGTGGACTCTGGTGCAGCGCACTTTACGATGCTGCAGTAATAATGTAAGGGTCTTTGTCAATCAACGACTGGTTGAAGGCTTCCCCATGCCGTATCGATCATGGGTTGTTTGACCATACTTCAGCACGATGGCCAGTGCGGGGCAGTAAAACGTGGTGGCAGGTGGGGTTCGCCAGTTCAGACATCGCTCGCCACCGATGTTAGCCGTGGCCGGGAATCGAACTCGGCAACCGGGCTCATAGCAACAGGACCGCTAACCACCGCGCCATCACACTCCCGGATTGTATTATATATAGGGTAGACTGACGTTTCGAGCAATGGCCCTTCAGAGGAAAGACAGCTACGGTCAAGATGGGCATGCACACGAAGCAGGTTGGCGCGCTGCGACCCCGCGCTCCCGAGTTGGAATACGCCGCTCACGGCCACCGCTCGCGACGAATATGTGAACCAGTCGTGGGCCTCTCCTAGGTCGACTCAGCCTTAAACGGGTACCTCGATGCACCGGTGCATAAACATCATCGCCGTGGAGACAACCGCGGCTGGGGCGTGGTGCTAACGTCAACAACCACCCCCAACAGCAACAACAACAACAATAACAACAACGACCCTTCCCTCGTGCGCCGTACGCGGCTTTCGTACCGTAGATGCGCTCGCTAAATACAGTGAGGGAAAAAAAGTATTTGATCCCTGCTGATTTTGTACGTTTGCCCACTGACAAAGAAATGATCAGTCTATAATTTGTAATGGTAGATTTATTTGAACATTGAGAGACAGAATAACAACAACAAAATTCCAGGAAAACGCATGTCAAAAATGTTATAAATTGATTTGCATTTTAATGAGGGAAATAAGTATTTGACCCCCTCTCAATCAGAAAGATTTCTGGCTCCAGTGTCTTTTATACAGGTATCGAGCTGAGATTAGGAGCACACTCTTAAAGGGAGTGCTCCTAATCTCAGCTTGTTACCTGTATAAAAGGCACCTGTCCACAAAAGCAATCAATCAGATTCCAAACTCTCCACCATGGCCAAGACCAAAGAGCTCTGCAAGGATGTCAGGGACAAGATTGTAGACCTACACAAGGCTGGAATGGGCTACAAGACCATTGCCAAGCAGCTTGGTGAGAAGGTGACAACAGTTGGGGTGATTATTCGCAAATGGAAGAAACACAAAAGAACTGTCAATCTCCCTCGGCCTGGGCTCCATGCAAGATCTTCACCTCGTGGAGTTGCCAATGTTCATGAGAACTGTGAGGAATCAGCCCAGAACTACACGGGAGGATCTTGTCAATGATCTCAAGGCAGCTGGGACCATAGTCACCGAGAAAGCAATTGGTAACACACTACGCCGTGAAGGACTGAAATCCTGCAGCGCCTGCAAGATCCTCGTGCTCAAGAAAGTACATATACATGCCCGTCTGAAAGTTTGCCAATGAACATCGGAATGATTCAGAGGACAACTGGGTGAAAGTGTTGGTCAGATGAGACCAAAACGGAGCTCTTTGGCATCAACTCAACTCGCCGTGTTTGGAGGAGGAATGCTGCCTATGACCCCAAGAACACCATCCCCACCGTCAAACATGGAGGTGGAAACATTATGCTTGGGGTGTTTTTCTGCTAAGGGGACAGGACAACTTCACCGCATCAAAGGGACGATGGACGGGGCCATGTACCGTCAAATCTTGGGTGAGAACCTCCTTCCCTCAGCCAGGGCATTGAAAATGGGTCGTGGATGGGTTTTCCAGCATGACGATGACCCAAAACACACGGCCAAGGTAACAAAGGAGTGGCTCAAGAAGAAGCACATTAAGGTCCTGGAGTGGCCTAGCCAGTCTCCAGACCTTAATCCCATAGAAAGTCTGTGGAGGGAGCTGAAGGTTCGAGTTGCCAAACGTCAGCCTCAAAACCTTAATGACTTGGAGAAGATCTGCAAAGAGGAGTGGGACAAAATCCCTCCTGACATGTGTGCAAACCTGGTGGCCAACTACAAGAAACGTCTGACCTCTGTGATTGCCCACAAGGGTTTTGCCACCAAGTACTAAGTCATGTTTTGCAGAGGGGTCAAATACTTATTTCCCTCATTAAAATGCAAATCAATTTATAACATTTTTGACATGCGTTTTTCTGGATTTTGTTGTTGTTATTCTGTCTCTCACTGTTCAAATAAACCTACCATTAAAATTATAGACTGATCATTTCTTTGTCAGTGGGCAAACGTACAAAATCAGCAGGGGATCAAATACTTTTTTTCCCTCACTGTATCACTTGCCCCCACCCACCCCCAACAGTGTCTATGTCTATACCGGGGGGGGGGGGGGAGGTTGGGCAATCTTTGTCTTTGTGTGAAACTGCGTGGTGAGCTAAGTGCAAGAAGGCGCACGTGTAAGTCGACACGGCTTCAATCAGGCCACGCGCACAATGCGATGCCGAAGCCAGCTCAATGGTCGCTTTCACGCGACACAGCCGCAGCTTTTAGAGCGACCCGGAGCGAGCGAGAGGGATGGCGAGGCAGATACCCAGCGAACAGGACAAGAGAAAGGAGCTCTCTGGCTTTCATTCTTCTTTTTTTGTGTTGCTGTTGCTCAAGTGCTCTCAGTAGATCAAGGCTAAGTACTTATATGCGAGACGCACCATCCGTCACGACCGGTGTTTCTGAAGTTGCTCTCGGGCTAATTAGTGTGGTTATTGCTATTGATTGCCTTTTTTAAGAAAATCTCTCCTTGCCCTCCTTATTCCAATCGAGGTGTATAGCTGGGGGGGGGGGGGAGCACAACTTCAGCGTTTTGTTATCAAAAGTTGCCATCAGACGAGAAAGAAAACCGAGCACATTGCTCACAGAGCTACAATGAGCCAATGTCCTTTCCCACCCTGCAGAGGTGTCAGTGGGTGACACTGATTTTGAACAAACGAATAAACAAGCACGCGCAAATGTTTTTCATCGCCTCAAAATGGTAACCCCGGGGCGCTATCCGACGTCACGTCACGCAACCGCTGAGCCAAAGGATCCGTTCGGGAAGCCCTCGCAGGGCAGTCCCGACTGGAGGTGGTCAGTCGTGGCCGCTGCTCGGAGGCGGTTCGCGGACGAGGACACCGTAGGACGGCTTCCGAATGCGTCTTTAAGCGGCCGCTTCGCTACACCGGCGCTTGAGAGTCAGAGCGATTTCTTTTTCCCGCAGCGTTTGAGCTTTAGGCAAATTAAGTGCTAAACTTTATCTGAGTCGTCCGTGACCGAGCTTGAGCCCCATCAACTCGCCATTATTAGATGGGGGGGGGGGGGGATAAGCCATTGTTGGAATAGCACTTGCCCAAACGTCTGTTCGAGGCTAAATGGGTGATCTTTGTTTTGAGACACCCATGGTAAAGCGCACTGCACGTTAAATTGGCAGCAATGAGCTTGTACGCGGTCACTGGGCGCGTCGACTCGTAGGAAGATGAACCGTTGTCGACTGCGAAACCTTACCTTGCGTTTATCCATTCATCATCACAAGTTACAGGTTCATATAATTATCATATATATAAAGTATGTGACTTTCATAGATTAGCCTTTTTCAGGCTCAGAGTATAATGGAGTGAGTTAAATAAAAAAAAGGTATCTCTAAACCAGTTGTATACATTACAGGTATCATCAATGCACACTCATATGACCACGGTGTCCTCCGCAAAAATGTGGCTGAAAATGAACACGGTGCGGAACCATTCCGTCGGGGAGGATTTTCGTGCGCGTGTTCTCTCGTGATCGTGGCGAGCAGTGCGTCGTAGCGGTTAGCGCTACGACGCCCTGCGAACCCAGCGGACCCGAGTTCGCTTCTCGCCCAAGGCCAACACCAGTGAGGATTTTACTTAAACCGGCCTCGGGCCTCTCCCAGGCCCCGCGGTCTCAAATGATTATCCGGTGCGCTGTGTAAATGTTGCCGCTAGGGAGACAAAGGCTGCCGGGCGTGGTGTTGGCCACCCACCCCCTTCGTGCGCCGTTCTACTAACAGCACTCGCCCCAACAGTTGCGTTCTTCAAGGCTGTGTGTGTGTGGGAGGGGGGGGGGGAGGATCTTTTGTCTGTACGGCGCAGCCTCACCTGTCGATGATGACCGGATCCGATGGGGTCTCGTTTCTGTTTCCACAGCTCTTCTTGTCGCAGCAGCGACTGGGAGTTGCACACCACCACCACCAACATGTTAATTACTGTGACCCCACCGCCACCACCACCGTCACGTTAATTACCGGGACCCCCGTCTCGATCTCCGGACTCATCGCACCCGAGACGTCGCGGCGCCTCTCACTCAAAGCCACAATTCCATTCGTAAATCGACTCGACGAGTTGGTTAAGAACAAACGAAACGAACAACACGCGTTCGACTTCAGCCCACGTGGGCTGCGCGTGTATGGCCCCATGCCGTGCCTGCACCGCTGATGAGGCCCAGAAATTGGAAATCGATCTGGCAACATTTTCATCTGTAAAAATCCCGCTCCACATCTTATTTTTTAGGCTCACGGACCAAAAAGTAATATCTTTATTTCATGACCGTTGATTTACGTAGAAAAGCCAAAGGATGTGAATTAATCATGTAATGACCCATAATCCTCAACGGCCACGTGTGGTGATTGAGTTTGTATCCAAATCTTCGCGTGATGATTCTGCGACGATGTATGGGGAGGGGGGGGGGGGTGAGGGAGCGGTGGCACAGGTGGTTAGCACCTTGCGCCATGGGGGTTAGTTCTAATTCCTGACCAGGGCTAAACATCAGCGGTGAAGTCATATCTGCGCTTCTGTGACAACGTTGGGTATAAGAGTTGCGCGTGTAATAACGCACTTGATATATAAACAGCTCCATCATTCGCCCTTCTATCCGCTTTTCACCAAGTCGCACTGACCAGCGCGGTGAAGTATGGTCACCAAAACCCATATTGAGGAGAGGGAGGGGGGTGGCAGGTGGGGGAGGGGGGGGCTTCCCTCCCATCGGTAGCGGATTGACAAAAGGCTGTGAACTACGTTGTGTGCCTGTTCCATTGCGTTGCTTAAGGAGGCAGGGGGTCGTGAAGAAAGCGCCGAAAGTTTTACGTCGCTCATCATATTCGCTTCAATTGCCATCAATCGCATTTGTCGTCAGTATCGTACGCTTCCTGGGTGGTGTCGCTGACTCCCCCCCCCCCCCCCCCCCCCCCCCACTTATCTCTCGATGTGTGCTTGTTTAATGCGCAAAACCAATTTCCTGCACTCCTCCGCTGCCGCCGCTGATAATGGGGAAGTGTAAATGTTTAATAGTGAGCTTGTGCTAATGCTGGTCCTCGCGGCTTATGCGTGAACCCGGAATGGATGAGGCCGTTCCGAACGCCCGTCCGCCTGGTAAGTGCGTGCTTCCTTGCGTGCGTGCGGAAGAGAACCGAGCGAAAGGATCTTTTTGTTCACGTGGATTTAAAACGTCGCTGCGTAAAGCCCGCAATTAACGCACGCGGCTATTCAGCGTCGAGGCACGATACATTTTTGATGCGTTAATTGTCGGAGGTGGAAGGTGGCGTCAGGGTCGATGGAGACGCATTAAGTGCCACCCCCCCTCCCCCCCCCCCGCATAACGCACGTTGTTGCCTACTCTCTTGCTTAAAGCAATTCTCTACGAATCTACGTCAAAATATCTGAAAATAATAGTTTTAAACAAATGTCCACGATGATATCCTCATGCAATACAGTGAATTATATCGCGTACTTGTATCACTCTTATCAGAGATCATCAGTGTAGCGTAGCCCTGTTATTCCCATGCCATGGCTGCGTTGGAGAGTGGGGGGGGGGGAGCAGATGGTGTGTCATTGCCCTTGGTGCGTTTCATCTTCGTACGAAATGAATGCCGTGGACTAGAAGCACCTTATCGATGAGATGATGATGATGTTGATGATTACGATGCTGATGTTACTGACATTGATAATGCAGCTGCTACGTATACTGATGATGACGTCTGATGATGATTATGCAAAGTATGATGACTACGCAGATGTTACTGCTACTGATGATAACGACGATGCAACTACTTATGATGGTTATCATGATTTCCATGATGCTTCTGTTACTGATTGCGATGATAATGATGACGACTATGCTTCTGCTACGAATGATCATGATGATCAATACGCTGCTGGCGATGACTATGTTTCTACGAATGGTGATGATGATCACTCTGCTGCTGCTGCTGATGGTGATGATGATGATGACGACTATACTTACTTAATGATCAGGATGATCACCGTGCTGATGACCGCTAATGCTCGCCACAACTCACCTGCACATGATCTCGTGTGTGAGCAGCACCCGACACATCTCCGGATTCTTGTCTTGACCCTCGTAAATGATCGCCTGCACACGGCAGGCACCGTCGAAGCACAGCACACGTTTCATACTTGGGCCATCGCATCGAGTTCCTTCATAAAACTCAGAGTTGATAAAAAAAAAACGCGGTACTCAACCAAGAGGCGCTGCTAAAAAATAAAAAATAAATAAACTCAATGATTTGTATTTCACCAACTAAGGCCCACTGAGCTGTAACAGCTCTTTTTCAGACTCGACCTGGTCACAAACGATGGTTTAACCAAGTGGCACATCTCGTGGAAATGGACAGCAGACAGAAGCTCTAAACACGTGATGTCGATTCTAAATGTGGAGGGAAAACCTGGAGGACCCGGAGAAAAATCTCACACGACCACGGCGAGAACACGCAAACTCCAAATATACAGCAGCAGGTCGGGATCGAACCCACGACCTCCTGCATACCAGGCGAGGTAGTTAACATCTAGCCACCGTGATGTTGATGATGATAAAGAGAGAGAGACACACGCAAGTCCAAATATACAGCAGGCGTCAGGGTCGGGATCTAACCCACGACCTCCTGCATACCAGGCGAGGTAGTTAACATCTCCTAGCCACCGTGATGATGATGATGATGAGAGAGAGATACACGCAAACTCCAAATATACAGCAGCAGGCGTCAGGGTCGGGATCGAACCCACGACCTCCTGCATACCGAGCGATGTAGTTAACATCTCCTAGCCACCGTGATGTTGATGATGATAAAGAGAGAGAGAGACACGCAAACTCCAAATATACAGCAGCAGGCGTCAGGGTCGGAATCGAACCCACGACCTCCTGCATACCGGGCGAGGTAGTTAACATCTCCTAGCTACCGTGATGATGATGATGAGAGAGAGAGAAACACGCAAACTCCAAATATACAGCAGCAGGCGTCAGGGTCGGGATCGAACCCACGACCTCCTGCATACCGGGCGAGGTAGTTAACATCTCCTAGCCACCGTGATGATGATGAGAGAGAGAGACACGCAAACTCCAAATATACAGCAGCAGGCGTCAGGGTCGGGATCGAACCCACGACCTCCTGCATACCGGGCGAGGTAGTTAACATCTCCTAGCTACCGTGATGATGATGATGAGAGAGAGAGAGACACGCAAACTCCAAATATACAGCAGGCGTCAGGGTCGGGATCGAACCCACAACCTCCTGTATACCAGGCGAGGTAGTTAACATCTCCTAGCCACCGTGATGATGATGAGAGAGAGACACACAAACTCCAAATATACAGCAGCAGGCGTCAGGGTCGGGATCGAACCCACGACCTCCTGCTACCTGGCGAGGTAGTTAACATCTCCTAGCCACCGTGGCTGGTTTACAATGCGATGGGGCGCCTCAAAGGGCCTTACGATCAAATCTCCCACAATGCGTCCGATCTCAGCACCATGTCGAGTTGAGCCGGGATAATGCTTGCTTGAGTGATCGCCATTGCCCTAACAGGTGTCGCAGGCCAATGCGGTGCCACTTTGTCAGCAGAAAGCACCGTTGTACGGTACGTTCTATGCTCCAAAAGCAACGCCTTAAGCCTCACCTTGTTCACCAACACGCATTGGCCAGCGTGATCAAATCTGTTTCAAAATAACTCCCACGACCCACACGGCTTCGGGGGGTGGTGGACCTCAAGAAACCATGAGAGGTTTTGGGTAAACCCTCATCCGGCAGTGGATTGTCGAGAGAACTGCGCGTGTGTACACATTCCCCGGTGTTCCTTAAAGTGACAGACTCCGTAGCTTGTGCCTGCCTCACAACACGGGAGGTGGGAGGTTGCTGCTCATCACGGACGCGACATACGCGCTCCGCGTGCGATGTTGCTTCGTCACGGCATGATGTACACGGAGTGATGTACACGGCGTGATGTACACGGCGTGATGTACACGGCGTGATGTACACGGTATGATGTACACGGCGTGATGTACGCGTGTACGTCACGGGCGGTCTAAATGTGAAAGGAAGACAACAAAACGGAATGTACGGAAGCTTGAGTCGATAATTATCATTGCCGACCAGCCGTTGGCCCGTTCCCCTACAGCCATCACGGCGCCTGGCACCGCGGCTGTGATTATTTACAAAGTTGCGGCGCCGCGCTAGCGCTCGCCGCCCTAATGAACGTGCGGGGCTCCTTAACGCAGACGCATCTCTGAAAGCGCTTCAAGAAAAATTACGACTGACGGGACCCAGAAAGTGGCCGTGTGCGGTGCCGACAGCGATTACCGACACGCGCCGCGTGACGACTCCAAGTAGCGCCTGGGGGCGTTACTGCAGGAGGGCGCTTTCTCGTACACAAACAAAGATCCCCCGTATAGCCTGTAACAGACTGTTGGGGCAAGTGCTGTTAGCGAGTAGCGCCTAAGAAGGCCAGAACGGCGCACGAGGGGGTGGGTGGCCAGCACCACGCCCGTCCGGCAATGTTTACGCATTCGCGACGGTTACTCATTTTAGGCTAAGTCGACCTAGGGGAGGCCAAGCGCCGGTTTAGATAATCGTCAATCGTTTTGGCCTCGAGCGGGCATCGAACTTAGGTTGCCGGTTTCGCAGGGCAGCGCGCTAACCACACGGCGCTACCGCTCCCCGCATACATGTACAGCCACACACGAGTGCACAGACATACGTGCCGTACATGTACGCACGCACGCACATACACAAGACAAATGTGGCCCGTATAGATGGGTTTTTTTTTAACAGGCCGTTGGGGGGGGGGGGGGCAAGCGAAACTAGAAAGCTCGTGATTACGGTCGGAACGGCTCACGGCAGAGTGGTGTGGTCAAGAACCACCGCTCGGCCACCTTAGTCACACAACTCTACGTACACACACACACGGACGAGTATGTAAGTGCGTGGATACGGGCCGGAGGGGCCCAGTTACCCAGGCCACAGAGGCGGGGGGACCCCCATTGCGTTGCTTGCGCTAGGGCCCATGCCGACCACGCTCCACCACTAATTGAGCCTCATCGGCTCATTTACATTGATTTACTTCGGAATATCTGTCCACAGCTGAGTGTGAGTAACGTTAAGTTTTAATCATTTGAGGCTGAGTCGACCTAGCGAAGGCCCAGATAATCGTCACCGGTGTTGGCCGTGAGCGGGATTCCAACCCGGGTGGCCAGGTTCGTAGCGCAGCGCGCTAACCGCTACACCACCGCTCCCCACTAAGTATACACACACGCACACACACAGACACACACTCCGTGCGAGTTTCACAATGGTCGTGCTGGCGCCGGGTCGCTTAGCGGCATCGCTCTTCTAAAAGATGCCAAGCGCTCAGAAATAGCCGGCGATTTGCACCTGCTGAGAGTTCACGGGCGCGCATCGGCTCGGTGCGAACCCGGTGAGTCTGTATTTCACGAAATCACGGTTTTACATAAATATCATCAGCTATGTTCTATTCACTGTTGCTTGAAAGCACCCCCCCCCCTTCGCCGTCATCACCCCCCCCCCCCCCCACACACACACACACGTTACGGCCGTGCATCGACAATGCATCTCACTTCCATCGCTCCGTCTCCGCAGCGCTCGTCTCCTCGGGCTGGGGTCTCTCCATTGACTGCCATTCCGTCGCCTGTCTCGTCCACGTGTTTTCACCCCCTTCGTGCCACGACGTGCCCTGCCCATGTCCCCTTTGCTATCATCAAAAGCCAATGTATGCCGACATTAACACAATGTGCCAAGGTGTCAGATAGTATCGTGACTTTATTTAGGCCGTATTCACCGAACTAGCGGATGGCTGAAAAGCAGGCAGGGCTCCGTGGGCTATTGAGTAAATTGTCTCGATGTGTTCACCCTAGCGCGCGTGTCTGGTGAGCGGTGGTGTAATGGTTAGCACGCTGCGCTACGAACCCGGCGACCCAAAGATCGATTTCCGCTCGCGGTCAACCCCAGTAAAGATTATTTGAAGCGGTCATGGGCCTCCCCTAGGTCCACTCAACCTCAAATGAGTAATTTGTGCAATTCGAAAATATCGCCACTAGGGAGACAAAGGCGGCCGGGCGTGGTGCTGGCCACCCATCCACTCGACTGCAGTTCCGGCCTTTAAAGGTGCTCGCTAACAGCACTTGTCCCAACAGTCTATTACAGGCTATACGGGGGATCTTTGCCTTTGTTGCATCGCGCAGTAAAGCGTCACGCAAGGTGT
This sequence comes from Petromyzon marinus, assembly GCF_048934315.1. Taxonomy (NCBI): domain Eukaryota; kingdom Metazoa; phylum Chordata; class Hyperoartia; order Petromyzontiformes; family Petromyzontidae; genus Petromyzon; species Petromyzon marinus. The sequence continues at coordinate 4,656,216 of NC_133677.1, forward strand.
GTGTGTGTGCTCGTGGGCCGCACGCAGCGCGCATTTGAATGACACTGACGCGCCTCGTGTATCGTTATTCATCGCAGGTGAGATTGGCATTCCGTGAGAGGTCAATTAAGTTAGATCGATACAAATTAAGTTAAAGCGTGTGTTGTTTTGTATATTTTATTCTTAATGCCTTCCATCGGGATTATATTTTGCTTTGAAATAAGCGAATGTTAATTGCGTTACGGGTGATTATCTTAACGCACGTGTAGCTCAGACAATGTCCCCCGTTGTTCAAACGAAACAACTGTGTAGCCGAATGTGTAACTCTTACCCTTACGCACTTTGTGCGTACGGGAAAATGAATGGCCTAGGAGTGGATTTTTTTAATCCTTTTTATTCAGCGCGTTCCATTTGGTACGGAATCGTAATTGATTGCGGGAATATTAGTGATATATTTTTGTTTTAAGTGCGTTTTCATCGCTCGCGCTATAATAATATTGCGTCGCCTTTGTTATGCGGGTGACGGCAGATGCGTTTCTGAACAAACGTTTGTTGTACGCGGGGCAATTTAAGCCACGCACCGACAATGAAAGTGCCGGGGTAAGCAATGAAGCGAAGCGCGCAGACGGGTCCACACAAGGCAGGATACACACACACGCACGCACACGAAGACAAAGATATCCCGCATAGCCTTCAGTAGACTGTTGGTGCAAGTGCTGTGAGCGAGCACCAAAGAAGGTCGGCACGGCACACGAGGGGGTGGGTGATCAGCACCACGCCCGGCCGCATTTGTCTCCCCAGTGACGATGTTTACACACCGCACCGGGTACTTATTTGAGGCTGAGTCGACCTAGTGCAGGTCTAGGACCTCCCCTAGGTCGTGAGTGGGAATGGAGCCAGTTTCGTAGCGCAACGCGCTAACCGCCACACTACCGCTCCCCACCACAACGCAATTCAACACAAACGTGTCGCCAACATGAACGCTGCCGCGCTGTGACAGTAGTAGCAGGAATAATAATAAAACTAACATTATCGCACTCAATAAACAGCGCCAGAGACAAGGGGAGCAAAAGACGCGACGCGTGGAATATGGTTTGTATCATAAATGCACGGATGGCCGGCTGATTCCGCATTAATCCCGCAGTGCCGTCGCTATTGTTAACAGAAGGGCCCAAAGTAATTACAAGGCGGATTATATTCTGCTCGGGGGTGGGGGGGGTGGCGAGTAGGTGGCGGGGGTTGTGGTGGAAGGGCATGGCTCCCTCCAATAGAACATATCTTGTAGCAGTACTGAAACATACACGTGCGTTGTAGGCGCATGAACCATCCGTTCAGAGGGTCGTGTATGATGATGATGTGCACTGTGTTGTCTACGTGTAACGAACGCTGCGCGGTTGGTTTGATGCAAGGGTTGCCCCCCTCCCCCCCCCCACAATGCAGCCGTCCACATTCGATATCAAGGCGTAGCGCTCTCCGCCTGTTTTGCATGTCAAGATGACATTGTCATTCTTGTTTTTTTTTGCACAGAGAACTTGGCTAGCGATAAGCCAACTGGCAAAGAAAAACCAAGTCGAGATTGTTGAGTTTTTTAATTTAAGCGTCAGAACGCCGGCCCAACAAGTCCACTGTGTACCGGTTTCAATGTAACTGGGACTCGTCGACGTAATTTGGTCATTAGCTGCAATATCGCGCGCGCGGACGTAAGGTCCTAAAACAGTGACATCACGTTATAACATGGACCTACGAATAAGATCGGCAATTGTTTGAACAGACTACGACTGTCGCGTGCGCTGGATCGAGTGTACCCAACATCTCACGAATACATTGCCATCGAGAAATCATCGGAAGTGTCGACTCACGCGCGCACACGATAACGCGTAACATAGGTGCTCAGTGCAGCATAACGCCACACTGTATGGATTAGGGCTTTGCGCCGCGCGAAAGCTCTGCGCTTTTGGGCCATTGTTACCCCGAGCGCAGCGGCCGCCCCATCGACTCATCCATCCGATAAAGGAACGCCGAACGACCCTCACCGTCGCGATCTCAACAAGAGTCACGGGGATGTCGCTAGTCGCACGCCTGTGGTGCTTCATGTCAGCCTAAACGACGCCACGTCCATCTACACTCAGTTCGTCCTCACCACACTTATTGTTTTTTTGTCCTCGTGTCATTATCGGAGGACTTGTCTAGGGTACACAAATAGAGGATCATTATGAGAAATCGCGAACCTCGTTCTCTAGTGGTAGTGCCTTACGCCAAAAAGCACCAAACCAGTACAGCCGGTAATATCCGAGTGAGGAATTAAGCCACTGTGTGTATAAGTATCGGTAGCACATTGTAGACTGCAAGGGCAAGAGTTGCTGTGAACGATCACCGAAGCGTTGCTGGGGACACAGACGGCGGTATTGTTTGTTGCAAGCGCATTGTGCGGGCGCGAGTCACGATGCGCGTACGATGAGACGCGATGGTTCGCGCACAGCGCAAACGAATCAGGCGACCTGGGTCACCGGGCAGAGATAACATCGGTGTTCAAATGTTTACCTCAGGATTTTCCTGGACCTCCTCTAGGCCTACTTAGCCTTCAATGGGCACCTCACGCATTGCGTAAAGATCAACACTGGGGAGATTACGGGAGGCCGGGCATGTTACTGACCATACCATGCCTTTTAAGTACGCAGCGCCCACCATAATAGGCGCTTGCCAACAGCAATCGCCCCAAACAGCCAGACCACGCCAGAATATGCGCGGTACAATCCGCCTCTTTGAGCGGAGAGTCCAAGTGCTGTCGGTAGATTTGGGAGCGCATGCGCACAGCTGGCGGCGGCACGTGTGCCAAGCACGTGTCGAGTTCATCTCGACCTCCCCAATTCCCCTATCCCCCCTCCGCCCTCTCCCCCGACCCAACCTCAACTAACCCCCTCCCTCTCTCGCCTCCCCCCACTCCACTCCTTCCCCCCTCGTCTACCCCCCCCCCCCCAATAAAGCGCGCCCGGCCTCGTCTCACCGTAAATCCCCTTCGGCTGCTCGATGGCGCACGGCTCACCTGCTTAGTCATGGAGTCGATGAGCCGCACGTAGACGTCTTGCTCCGTGCGGATGCCTGACAGTGGCACGCGACACACGCAAGGCAAAGGTTAACGCGGAGTCACGGAGACGCGGCGCGGTTCGGCTCGGGGCGGCCGCGCGTGGGAACCGAATCGTGACATCCCTCCGCCCCCTCCACCAGCGTCGCATCGTTCCGAATGCGCTCCCCATGTACATCAGACTCGATCTCGGAAGCTGAGCAGGCTGTGTGCGTGTGTGTATATACAGATAGACTGTTGTTGGTTTACTGGGACGATGGCGGATGGCGTGCGAATGCTTTTCGAGGTGTTCTAATATTGGGGCTGTATTTAGATTGAACACTAATTTATTTAAGAACTGCGTTTGGTGTTTAGTTTGTTGTCCTTCCCTTGCACCTCCTATTAGCACGTCTGGCTACGTACGGTGCGAAAAAACATACATACACGTGGTGCGGAGTTACAGAAATTGATTATTATTATTAAATGCATCTGTACGGATAGTAGCAGAGAGGTTACTCCTTGTCTAGGTTTTCTCCGGGTACATAATCACTCGTTTCCTTCCGCATGGAACCAACACTCATTCATGGAATTATCCAAGCGTCCTATGTATTGACATTGCTTAAGTGTTAAAGTGTCAATATGTTTGTGATATAACTCCTATTTTATCTATACATACGTATGGATGCAAGTGTTATGATTAAACCATAAGCCACCGCAAGACCACGTTCGGAATCTTAAAACAATTTCGGACGAGTGGAACAATAATCATAATAATAACACCCGTTTTTTATCTAAATTCGCACAATACCGCAAAACGCATCATACAAATTGTTAATAAGCGAACATCATTATTATTGTATATATCACTATGTCATTATTATTAGAGTTAGCCACTGTGTGCTCACGTCACGAGACGTGACGCCGCGAGGCACGTGTGTGTGTGTGTGCGTGCACACACACACACACGGGCCTTCATTTAACCAACACAACCACTGCTACCGTATTTCTCAGATTATTCGACGCACTTTTTTCACCCCCCCTCCCCCCCGCAGGGTATTGTTATCTAAAGCAAAAGTTGGGGGTCTTACCTTATAGAGAATATGGTAACAGCGCTTGCAGCTAACCACCCACCCATTCATTATTGGTCAGATGCCCATCAGTTAAAACCTATCGTTTACACAAATTAAATGCATTATTTGTAAAAAATGTTTTTTTATAATTATTTGGATTTTTACATCGCAAAATCGCGAGAGGTGGTCGCGAATTGGAGAGACTTTCATCCATCAGTGGATTGACCATGTCTGATGATTATTATGATGATGATTAAGATGTACGCAGTTCTCCCCTTTAATGTGCACCTCACCAATGTCGACTATAATCCCAGGTTATCTCCTCTCGATTCTGCCTGCAATTCACCAAAAGTTTCATACTTCACAGTGCAAGCGGCGATGGTCAAGCCGTTTAGGCGTTCTGTTCTTACCCAGAGAGACTCCTAACATCGCTTACACCTCCACTCTGTTCGTCATCTATCATTGCTGCGCTACCATTAGGGGGGAGTGGGGAGATGCGTGACTATACTTCGCCATGCTGGTCAGTAAGGGTTGGAACGGAAAAAGATGACAATGATGGTGGTTTGGTAAAACAACAACAACAAAAACGTTCATTTGTAAAGCGGCTGCGAGAGTGGGTGGAGAAGGATGATTAAAACAACTGCCCGCTCGCTCGCTGTAATTGGCACTTGCTTAGTGGAAAGCAAGCGGCCTCGGGGCCCCCAGGGCCCGCCGACGTCACGCGGGGCCCTCGGGGCACGGGGCCGATTTCATTTAGCGGCGCGCGCGAGCGTGCGCCTGTCACGGCACGAACTTGTTCCGTGCTCCAGCTGCGTACATTTATATATATAAAATTATATATCTAGCTGCCGCTGTTGTTGGTTGTGGTTGTGGTGGTGGTGTTATTTATTTATATTTCACCTACTAACGAGGCCGTGTTTTCCACCGATATCTCGCTGCGCCCATGCCGTACACTCGGACTTGGCGTTGTCATATCCCCTAAAATACAAAGGCAAATATCCCCCGTATAGCCTGTCGCAGACTGCTGAGGCAAGTGCTGCTAGCGAGCACCTCTAAAGGCCGCCACGGCACGCGAGGGGGTCGGTGGCCAACACCATGGCTGACCGCCTTTGTCTCCTTAATGGGGATGTTTACTAAACACCGCGTATTTATTTAGGCCAGATGTTTCGTTTTCGTGAAAACGTGTTAATGTTGGTATGCCCGGCCAAACGTAATAAACCGTCAAAATCGTTATAATCCATCGGCATCTTTGCAGAGATGTAACTTGTCCATAAGGTACTAACTCTATACAAAGTAAGAGTGTCAATAGCAGACGTGCTGTATCACTCCGCGATGGCATTTCAGGGTTGGAATTCAGTTCCTGAAGAAGATCCTAACACGTGGAGCGAAACGTTCGACATCGTGCCAAGCAACACGCGGTCCAACCCGAAAACACATCGGGGAATGCATACTCACTGTAGTCCGTGTGTGTACTTGTGTGTACTTGTGTGTGTGTGTACTTGTGTGTTCGACACTTCACGTGGCCTGAAAGTGCACATGGCCTGGCACAAGCGTCGTGGTGACGTCACCGCCACTTAGTGGCGAATGGCGGTTGTTGTTGTACTTGTGTGTGTGTACTTGTGTGTGTGCTTGTGTGTACTTGTGTGTGTGTGTAATTGTGTGTGTGTACTTGTGTGTACTTGTGTGTCTGTACTTGTGTGTGTATGTATGTGTACTTGTGTGTACTTGTGTGTGTGTGTACTTGAGTGTGTACTTGTGTGTACTTGTGTGTGTATACTTGTGTGTGTGTACTTGTGTGAACTTGTGTGTGTGTACTTGTGTGTGTGTGCTTGTGTGTACTTGTGTGTGTGTGTAATTGTGTGTGTGTGTACTTGTGTGTACTTGTGTGTCTGTACGTGTGTGTGTACTTGTGTGTGTGTGTACTTTTGTGTGTGTGTACTTGTGTGTGTATACTTGTGTGTGTATACGTGTGTGTGTACTTGTGTGTACTTGTGTGTACTTGTGTGTGTGTACTTGTGGGTACTTGTGTGTGTACTTGTGTGTGTGTACTTGTGTGTGTGTACTTGTGTGTACTTGTGTGTGTGTGTACTTGTGTGTGTGTGTACTTGTGTGTGTGTGTACTTGTGTGTGTGTGTACTTGTGTGCTGAGCTCGTGTGTACTCATCACATAGATACAAAAAACAAAGAGCCTCCGTATAGCCTGTAACAGACTGTTGGGGCAAGTGCTGTTAGCGAGCAGGCCGGCACGGCACACGAGGGGGTGGGTGGCCAGCACCACGCCCGGTCGCCTTTGTCTCCCCAGTGGCGATGTTACACCGCACCAGGTACTTATTTGAGGCTGAGTCGACCTAGGGGAGGCCTAGGACCGGTTCAGATAATCGTCACTGGTGTTGGCCGTGAGTGGGAATCGAACTCGGGACGCCAGGTTCGTAGTGCAAGCGTAGCGCTAACCGCTACACTACCGCTACCCACGTACGTACACACATACACACACACGCACACACATACGCACACACACGTTATAGTGTGTACTCATAAAATGCATCGCGGGGCCGCGATTAAACAACTATTAGAAGACATCACTTGCGTTTGCAAGAAGGAGAGTCGAATTAGGATAATCCCACAATGCCACATTTTGCGTGCAATATCGTACATCAATAAATATAATGCCCGGCCAATGTCTTTAATCTTCTTTTTCTGCTTGCGGTCTGCGTTAAGTTGTTCCGTCGGAACACCAGCGTATGACGTCACATCACAGCGTCTACAAAGCTACCGCGATGTTAATTGGTGCTGTTCCAATTAATGCACAACGTTCGCAGGATACACACATGTAATTGTGCACGTGTGTATATATATACTGCTGGTAATAATTATTTACAGCCATTAACCTATCCACTGCTGGATGAATGCCTCCCCATGCTGTCATCGGGCATAGGTTTTATGCGACCGTATTTCAAAACGCTGGCCGGCACGGGTTGGTGAAAAGACAGCCCAGGCACGTTTCTGATATCTGCCACTGCCAATTGTTATGCTTGGCCAGGGATCGAACTTAGGTTGCCAAGTTCATAGCGCGCCGCGCTAACCGCTGCGCCGCGGATCGTGAAGACAAATCATGCGGATTAATCTCACAATATGCTGAGATAATGCGCGTGCATAAACAGCTGAGTTTATTTAGCGAGGCTGATACACATAATAGATATGCGGAGGAAGTCGCCAGTAACTCTATAGCTGAATGTCCCCACAGATAATAACACATGGATGCGTTCTATTATTTGTCTTTAAAAACAAGCAAACAGTGTACACACACACATATATATATCACAGCTATAATAACGTACAGCCTTTTGCCAATCCACTGCTGAATGAAGACAGCCCCCACGCAGTGTCGAGCATGCGGGTTGCAGGAACGACCATACTTCACCACCCAGGTCAGTGCGGGTGGGTGAAGGGGGGGCGGGGTTATATAACTCGCCACTGATGTCAGCCGTGACCAGGATTCTATCGCAGATGGGACAGATTAATATCGCGTTGCGCTAACCACTGCGCCACCGCTCTCCGTTCGGCAACACATCCCATTATACGTATATACGCACCGTACACACAGCAGTGTGTTATTTTAACCACTATTCGCACGATCTCAGAATTGTGCAAAAAAATACTCGTCGTTTGCCTTACATATCTACACGTGTGCAACGCGTACACGCATCAGCGTGCGCCAAAATGTCACGTTGATCCACGTGATTTGGTGCAAGTTTTATCGAGGGAAGTGAATGTGTCATTCCGTCATTGAGACAGTCGCTACGTATGTCTACACGCTGCACGGGTTGCGGTGTTAGTTTGGAAAAAACAAACGAACGAAAGAAAGTGCTCTTCCTTACCATTGCTGTAGAGTAACTGTAGTCTGTAGTGGATGCCGTTGTTAGTTTTTTCACTGTTTGGTTCCTGCAAAATAAAATATGAAAAAATATGTTTTTATTCAAATATGCAAGCGGACAGATATACTTCAATTTCTTTTAGTTGTTGTTTCCTCCTCTCTCTCTCTCTCTCCCCCTCTCCTTTCTCTGTGAGCAGAGATTACTTCGTGTAAAGGCCGTTTAGCGTTAAAAATTCATGCGCCGGATCAGCTGTTCGCGATAGGATTATGCGTATACGTTACAAAAGCGCCATATGCGCGCTATTGCAGCTCAACTGAACTCGCCCCTTAAGTCTCAACCGGGGGGCGTGGGGGGGCAGCTCGCGTCGACCCCCCCCCCCCCCCCCACCGCCGCCGCCGTCCCCTGATGCGTTCGGGAGACGACGAGAAGGAGAAGGGGAGAGCGAGGAATGCAACGGGCGGACTCGAATGTCGAGTCCCGTGACCACGGCTCTGAGCGGACATCGCTCACGGCGGCGCTTGGATCGCGGAGCTCGACATTGGAAACAACAAACGAGCAGGCAGCACGAGTCTCCAAAGGAGCCAGAACAATCCACCACGTTCATCAATAACACTGTCCCGTATATGTCGCATATATATGTAACAGACGACGTTTCGGGGAATGACCCTTTTTAACATGTCGTCTCTCTGCTATGTGAAGAAGGGTTATCGCCCGAAGCGTTATCGATTATAATATTGTTTTGTATTTCCTGTCAGGTCAGTGTTATTGACTACTGGACATCTGTAACTACTGGGCATCTGTGAAGGAGAGCTTTATAGCTCATCGGATTCCTCCAGTATAAATAAACATTCTCAATTCTGATTGACGAATGTGATGAGTTTACTTTTATCATCATCATCATTGTGGTTGTTATTATTGTTGTTGTTGTTATTTGTGGTCCTGCACTGCTGCCAACGCAGAATAACACAGAGCACGATTTGTAGATTCGAGGCGCAGGCTCTGAGCCACCAGCTAGGTGCCTGTCAAGGTCCGAGAGATGGACGCGCCCACGTTTCAGCTCGGTTACCGGCAACTGTCGCTCGCAACAACAACAACGACGACAAAACCTTTTTTCTACCGTGAGCAATCGTAAATAGTTGCGCGGCAGTGGCCTATAGAGCGACGCAGCTGTGTCTACAATACAACGCACTGTACATGTAATCAATACGTGGCCCTTCGTTCGGTTTTTCCAAATAAGATTCCAAAAAACAAAATAACAACAGCGTTTACGATCCATCGGCCTTGTGTGTGTGTGTGTGTCCCCGGACACAGATTAACCAGCAGCGTTTTTGCAAGCACGACAACGCCTGGAGCGGTTTCGACCTCCTGTTGTCTCATCAGTGGGAGTCGGGTTCGCTTTACAAAATACTCTTCGGTAGTCATTGGCAAGAGCTCTCCCTCTAATCTACGGGGGTAGGGACCCCCCCCCCCCGTTCGACTCAAACATTGCGTGAGAACTGTTGTCAATGTCCATTGCCCCTCGTGGATCGCGACCTTTAACTGGGATGGCTCAGATGGTGTGTGGAAATGAACCGATGTGGCATAACCACCCCGAACTGCGCATCGATTATACAATTCAATGAAAGGGACAATGCCAATAATAGTGTCCTGTCACAGCCCTTTAGTCTATCCACTGCTGGGTGACGGACTGCCCACACCGTGTGCGTCGTGGGTGTTGCTTGACGACACTTCGCCACGATGGTCGGTGAGTGCGGGTTGGTAAATGGGCTGGGGAGGGATTACGGGCAGGACCCGGTTCAGATATCACTCGCCAGCCATGACTGAGCCGTGGCCGGGAATTGAACTCACGTCGCACGGGTGCGTAGCTCAACGCGCGAAGCGTATGCCAATATAAATGTGCGAACATACACGTGCGCGAAAGACTTCAGTGGATCTATGTTTGAGGTCTTTCGTCCGTGCTTGAGAGCACCGGTAACACTCCGCGCGGACGTCTGTATAAAGAGTGTATGCATATGCGGTGTGTGTGTGTGCCTGTGTATTGTGGGGAGCGGTAGTGTAGTGGTTAGCGCGCTGCGCTAAGAACCTGGCGACCCGAATTAGATTCCCGCTCACGGCCAATACCAATGAAAATTATCCGAACCGGTCCTGGGCCTCCCCTAGGTCGGCTCAGCCTCAAATGAGTACCTGGAGTGGTGTGTAAACATCGCCACTGGGGAGACAAATGCGACTGGGCGTGGTGCTGGCCACCCACCCCCTCGTGCGCCGTGCCGGTTTTCATAGATGCTCGCTAACAGCACTTGCCCCAACAGTCTGTTAAGGCTATATGGGGGATTTTTGTCTTTGTTGCGTTTCACCATGCAAGCCTAAAAGTCTCACCCTTCCTCTTAGCAAACCCCATCGCAGAGTTCCATCCTCACTTGTGACCGCTAAACTCCGTGGCGCTGGGGCGCGTGGTGTCACACAGGGGCCGAACGCGTGCCTTGACTCCACGCGGCACGGACGAGCGCGTTGCGTTCGGATGCGAGGGACTTCGTGCGGGCGAGCGAGCGATCGAGCAACCGACCTTACGTGAGCTCGAGCGGCGACGCCGCCGGATGACTATCTGCGGCGCCTGTGTTCTCTGAGAGAAGCGATGGTTCCTCTTCTTGCAATATCCCCCCCTTCCCCCATAGCTGGCCACCCCGGACGCCTGTGGCTCTTCTTCTGCACGTGAGCTACGGTAGCTGGTGCAGCGAGAGGGCGCTAAAGCTTTGAAACAAACGCGTTGTTGTGGCCGGTGGCGATGATGGGTTTTAATTCCGTGCGTCCGTGTGCACGGCCAACACCAGTGACGATTATCTGCATAGGTCCCATGTTGGCTGAAATGAGTATCTGGTGCGGTGTGTAAACATCGCCACTGGGGAGATAAAGGCGGCCGGGCGTGGCACTGGCAATCCACCCCCTCGTTTGCCGTGCTGAGCTTCATTAGTGCTCGTGAATAGCACTTGCCCCAACAGTCTGTTAAGTGTGTTAAGGCTATACGGGGGAACTTTGTCTTTTGCGTTCCAATTGCGGGTCGTTTATGCGGTGCCGACACGGATTTAATTCGCGATAGATGTTGTTTGGAAAAAAAATGTTTGTTCAAATCCACGCTTGCAAATCGTTTGTCGATGAAGGTGCTGAATCACATGCGCGGAAAATCTGTTTTGTTTCCACCTTTGAGTGCGCGTCAATTAAATGGGACGCATTCGATGGGATGTGAATAATTAACGCACACCAATCACACCTGTCCAGCGCACAGGTGTGATTTTAAAACATCTCCGTGACTAATAAAGTTAATTTTAAAATATACTCGATTTATTTACAACCACAATTTAATAATGCTAAAGTGAACGAGCAGATATCAGGCTGGTCAAGCACCGCGTTTGCGACGATCCGAAATAACAAATTCCAGCGTCATCACTGGTCACGTTTTTAATGGAGTGTGTTAAGTTCAGATGAACGCTCAATGAATATCTGGGCGCTCGCAAGTTATAACAGCAACAAAAAAAAGCTTGTAAATCTTACAGAACCGCTTCAGGAAATTAAGCGCGTTTCCCTACATCGGGGAGAATAGTGAAACAAAATCTATCAATCTCTTAAGCACCCCCTTCCTTGGACTTTCTCTCCCCCCCCCACACACCTCCCCTCCGCATGGCTGCCTTATTATCCGTCGCTTTACGCATGCACGCATACACGCACGCGTTCACGCGCGCCAGGGACGTTTCGCTGGCCGATCGTTCGCGAAGTTCCCAATTCGAAGCAACAACAACAACAAAAGCCGCAAACTCACTCTGTCCTTCTCGACAAAGTCGACAAACGCCGTGCGCTCTATCTCCACGGGTTGGCCCTGGCGGTCGTAGAGCGCCAAGACGAAGTGAAAGAAGTTGGACTTGCGCAGGTTGGACGGTGGCTGCTTCTCAAAGTGTGCCCTCGCCAGCGCGACTCCGCTGTCGCCGGCGAAGGTGGTGGGAAACGGAGACAAAGGGGAGCGGGGGGTGGGAGCCGGGGGGGGGGGTGAGAGAAAGAGACAATGCGTAAATGGGGAGAGGGTTGATAGAGAGAGAGGGGGGGGGTGTACACCTGGAGTCATTTTGGCGAGAAGAGGATAGCAGCCAGGGTAAAACAAACACAAAATAAATAACGCTGTACAAACAAGAGCGAGTTTGTTTATGCTGGGGTCGCGAATAGCGATGCCCCGCGCCAGCGACGAAGGCACTGAGCAATGGAGAACCCACACCGCACCACGCTCGCGGACACAACGCGCATCGATGAGGGTCACCAACAATCAAGGAGACACGATGAGGTGGTGGGGTGGGTGGGGGGGGGAGGCACTGATGGGCAGCACGCAGGGAAAACGTTATTTTCACGATGCACCACTTTCTCTAACAAGTGGTGCAGGCGCGAACAGGCTGTGCTTCGAGCAACGACGTCAACGGGGAATGCTTAAAAGTGGCATTCGGAGCCAAAAAAACTACTTCTGCTGTTCACCACGTAGGATGTCGCGACCAATATTATCCATAATAAAGGGTTTTTTTGGGGTTATATTCGCGTAAATATAAATGTGTCATTAAACCCGCTTCCACCCGACACAGCCAATTAGTAAGGTTTGTCGCGTAAGCAAAACGTGCCAATTCGTTACAAGTTCAGAACACCCGTGTGTCGCAGAGTAAACCTACAACATTTACAATTCGAGACCGACGTTTCGCTGGTGATTACAACCAGCTTCATCAAGCGATTAGCCAGAATTGTCTCTTGTTGAATTAGTATTTACTAATGAGTGATGTTATCGATACTAAACCAATAAGCCGATATATATACACACACAGGGTCGCAGTACAATAATGTAACGGACGGGACGCACAACGACTTACGGAACGATTAGAGGGCATTGAGTATTGACGCTTCAAAGCGCGTTCGGCAATGTCGTAAGTTGCTATCGACACAAAGTGTATGTCTGTCTGTTTGCGTGTTTGTTTCATTCTAACGCACATCGTTCTGTGGGCACACGGTCACAGTAAGATATAGGCTTCAATGAAGTTCCGACAGTTTTCCAATCCGGGCGAATTCACGCTCCAAAGGTTAAAAAAAGGCCACCGCCGGTAACTATTCTCTCCCTTAGTCCCCACAGCGGTATCATTGTAATTATTATCAATAACCACATTTGTGTGCAGCTGAGTGCACCGCAAATGCCGTTTAGTAGTTTTCGTCATAGGCAATTATACGTGATGACAACTATCATACATTGCCCTGGGTGGGTAACAAGTTAGCGTGTCTCGTATCGGCTACTCGCGGACGTGCTCTTCAGCGAGCTCCACCCGGCACGAGCCCCGGTGAAGTGATGGGAAATTACGCACGCGCGTACATACATACACACATAAATAACAGAGATACCCGTGGGAACGAGAGAGAGAGAGAGCGGGGGAGAGGTAAGCATCAGTGCTGAAGCATAGGGGGACGGAACCCCGCGCGTGCGTGTGACATCAAGAGGCCCAGCTATGTACGCGGACGCTGCGGCGGTAGGCGATACATTACATCGAACAAAGATCGAGACGTCACGTCATGCCACCCCTAGCATCCTCATCCCCATAACCCGCATCTCTTGTTCTGTCCCCTCCCCCCCCCTCCAAAAAAGTAATAAGATTGAAGTATAGAGCGCGACTGCGTGTCGGTGGAATGGTCGCGTGTCCTGAATAATAGAAACGCGTCATATAAAATATGCATGTATATTTATGCACGCGTTTGTTTTAAGTAAATACAGTGCGAAGGAGCGCTCGCTTTTTTTTTGCTGCTTCGATTTTTTTCGGTGGTCGGCGTCGCTTTAGTTACAACGGCCGAGTATGTGGGTAATAAATTAGAATAATAATTGTAGCTGTAGTATTAATAACAAATATAGTGTCTAGACGAACGCGTTCTTGATCATTGATTTCCTTTTGTGGATAATATTCCCTTAAACCAGGGTCGCGTAAAAAAAAGCACACATACATACACAAATTCCAGCCGTGCAAAAAAATGAATTGTTGCGTGCAATTTCCCCCTAATATTAATAAACGAATCTGTAGTGACTGTGGGTGATCGATTATATTTGAAAAAGAAAATGCCAAAAATGTAAGTACAACGTTTCGTATTTATACATGCAATAAAGTGGCCTCTTTACAACAGTGACGTTAGCAGTAATTTACGATGAGTAATACAAACGGAAATTCTGACGGCTTTAAATCTGAAATCGTATTTGGGTCACGTTTCCAGAAGACATCTCATTCGTAAATGTTGTGCCGATCCTCTAAATAAGAGATTTCCCCCAACACCTTACAAGGTGACTTTAAAACAACATTGCGTTGATTTAATTACAATACATATCATTATTATAGTTAGATGCATCGCTCCAGTCAAACGTTTTAAAATATATAGTATCGATACGGTAGTTAGGTAACGTTCATCACATGTTTAAACAATAGCTCGATGATGATGATGTTGATAACGCGGTTCGCGATGCCACGCGGAGTTCAGGGTCCGTGCTGATATCAGAGTCTCAGAGGGACGCGTGAGTGAGTGTCTGTAGTGTGTGTGTGGTGTCTGTGGGGTGTGTGTGGTGTCTGTGTGTGTGGTGTGTGTGATGTCTGTGTGGTGTATGTGGTGTGTGTGTGGTGTGTGTATGTGTGGTGTGTGTGGTGTTTGTGTGTGGTGTCTGTGTGTGTGCTGTGTGTGGTGTCTGTGTGTGTGCTGTGTGTGGTGTCTGTGTGTGTGCTGTGTGTGGTTTCTGCGTGTGTGCTGTGTGTGGTGTCTGTGTGTGTTTCTCATGCGGGGAGCGGTGGTTTAGCCGTTAGCTGCACCGACTCGGGCTCGTTTCCCGCGCACGGCCAACACCAGTGACGATTATCTTAACCGGTCATGGGCCTCCCCTAGGTCGACTCAGTCGCAAATGAATACCGAGTACGATGTGTAAATGTCGCCACTAGGGAGACAAATGCGGTTGAGCGTGGTGCTGGCCACCCACCCCCTCGTGTGCCGTGCCGACTTTCATAGGTGCTCGCTAACAGCACTTGCCCCAACAGTCTGTTTCGGCTACACGGGCGATCTGTGTCTGTGTGTTTCAAACGTCCAATGCTATAGCAAGTCGTACATTTGACACGCATTCTCTGGCCGTGGCACTTCGCCTTGTATCTCTATCTCCCGAAATTTGCGACGTTCGATAACACAATCCGCGTGTCCCTTATGGAAGAACGTTACTAACATTTAGAATTGTAATTATATAATTACATGATTATTGTCATTGTTTTAAACGAGCGCTTGCCCTTGACTTGCATGAAATACAAACACGCGTTCGGTTTCACACCAAGTTACCAAATAATAGTAGTAAATAAGTGACACGTGTTATTCTGATCTACACATGATATATACTCTGTATATATATACACACCATCAATATCACTGAAATTTTAATTACAATTCGTAATCCCTCTGTGGAATCTGCTATGATGGGTGTGGAATTGCTTTACAGAATCCCAGCAACGATCCTCTGGAGCCGCGGATCTGAGAACTCTGTTGGGGACTGACTGGCTGTACGGACGCCCCCCTAGACGCGGACAAGACACCGGTCTGTGCGCGGGGCCTCTCGTGGCGCGGAGAGCGACGTTCAATGGTCAATGTTAAAGAGCGAGAAGAGGGGAAAAGGCCGAACGATATTCGCCGCGAGGCCCCCCCCTCCCGCCTCCCCACCTCCGTAAGCGTCGAGGTGGGTGATGTTGACGTCTAAAAAAATAGTTAGCGGGTGCACGCGGGCAAGGCAAGAGACGGATAGCTTAAGGCGGCCCCACTGGCAGTCGCTCGCGAAAGATTCACGGATTTTATTTGACGCAGGGGGTTCGAGTTTGCGCCGATATTACGGAAGGAGAATTGAGGAGCAGCAAAGGACGTGCGCGTGTCTGTGCGTCTTTAAAGATGAAACGAAAGTTAACAAGAGACTCGCGTCAAGTAATAACTCAGCATTACCACGAAAGAAGGATTTGAAATGTGGGGGGGGGGGGGGATATGCAATTTAACAACGTCGTAGAGAATACGCGAAAATCTGAGCGAGAGCAAAGAGAAACGTGGCGATGAACACAAATGAAAATGGAACGACGGCAATAAAAAAAGTGCAAAGTTTCGAGAAAATTACAAAGAAGGTGCAACAACAACAACATCTAAAATGCAAGTAAAACACGCAACGGTTGAGTAATTAAATACACAACGAGGAGTTACGCGAAGTGGATGGTAAAACCGCCGTCACCGGGTGCTCACGGACGACAATGAGGCACTTAGGATGAGGACAGCGATAGTCCAACAGAGAGACAGACGGGAATACAAAGAGAGGAAAAGATCCCCCGTGGCACACGCTACATAGACTGTTGGGACAAATGCTGGTGGGTGGCGCGGCTGGCAACCACTCCCAGCCGCCTTTGTCTCCCCAGTGTTGATGTACGTCCACGTGCACGTGAATACATACACACGAATACCACAACAACAACAGCAACAACAACAAAAGCCAACGGCGACTGCGAGTGTTGGCGTCGGGCAAAGAGAAGCGTAGAGGACGCGACGGGACCCCTCACGCGCACGGACACAGGATGACGCTCGGTGACTCTTTGCCTTTTTGTCGCCCCCGAGGTCAAACGACCCCCAAGAGCCATCGCCTCCGACCGCGCCCGGAGTCCGACCGCTGGTGCCGCCTACCTCTGGGCGGCCGTGTTGGCATCCACCACCCCGGAGGACTGCATCCAGGACCTCACGGGGTTGAGACCTCCTCCAAGGGGCTCCTCCTTCATGCTTGGCCCCCCACGGGGTAAACTTTCCTGAATTCCGTACATGAATGGCAACGTCCCGGAGTCCCCTCTTAGCAGAATTTTGATCGACTTTGTCGGGTTACAATTTTAGAGAATGGGGACAATTGTTTCCCTTTTTGTTGTTGTTGTTGTGTTGTGCTTTCGCCGCTGTTGTTGCTCGTCAGGAGGCAAAAAGCCAGGCGCAATCCCCCCCCCCCCCACACACACACACGCGCACAACACCACGAGCGTCGTGCGGGAAACTTGAGTAAAAGAACAGGAGCAGAAACGTTCTCGCGCCGCGCAGCAAAGTCTTTTCTTGATCCCTCTCGCTCCTCCTCAGACTTCGATTTCCTTGAGAAGCTGACCGCTGGTGCTTCCAGCTACTGGCGAGAGTTTATAAATACAAATAGTTGATGCGATGCTCTCTCTTCTTTCCCTCCCCCCACTCCCTCTCTAAATCTTCTTCCTCTCGTTTTTGTTTTGTTTCTTGCCCGAGAGACAGGAGGCGGGATAGCAATAAAATGACAGGCGCTAAATTTGAGCCCCAATGCTGCTGCTGCTGCTGTCGCTCTGGCTGTTGAAATAACGGGGAAGTCCGCTGTCCTAGTGAGACCTGCACCACAGCCTGCTGCTGCTGTGATGTACAGCAGCCACAGGGTTCTCAAACACCCGGACGACTCGTCGTCTTCTTATCCTCCTCCTCCTCCTTGTTGTTGTTCTTCAAAAACGAATATACGTACACCGGTATATATACGCACATATATATAAAATACACGCGGTGGGTTATCTGTTCGCCAAAGTCGAAATGCTTCAGTTGAACAGCATCCTGGACGCGGTTGCCACTAAAGGCTGCAGCTGCTGCGGGCTCCAACTGTTCCTCCCTCCTCCTGGCTCCTCTGCTCGTCCACGCAAAGCGGGCGCGTGTCGCTCGGCAGCGTCAATATGCCTGTCTGTGCGTCTCTCTGTGTGTGTGTCTGTCTGTGTGTGTGTGTGCGCACTGTTCGCCGTAGCTCGCCCCGACGGAGACTGGCCGTGGGGCGAAGACCATCCGCGCCTTAGCTCGGCACGCCGTGCAGGGGCGTTGCGTCTCGGCTGATTCGTGGAGCCCGGGCGCTCCCGTGGGATTTCCCTCTGCCTCTCAGCCCCACCATGGATTGGGGAGGAGTAGTAAGGTTGGAGGTGGGGGGGGTGCGATGGGGGAGGTCGGTGGGTGAAGAGGAGGAGGAGGAAGAGGAGGGATGGAGAGGCGGGGGGGGTTACGTGCTTGGAAGATGGGAGGGGGGTACTAGCACGGGTGTTTGCGCTCACATTTTATTTCAGCCCCTCTCTCTTACCTCTTCCTCGGAATCGAGAGAGAGGGAGGGGGAGAGAGGAGGAGGCGTCAAATCTACAAGGTACGCCTTCGGATTTTCGTGATGGACGTGCCGAGGGGGCGGAGACGCCTGCCCATATATGGTAAGCCCGCTCTCCGGCGGCCAATCAAATCGCGGCGCGCGGGAACGCCCACCGGTATATAAACGCGACCGAAAATGAGCGTCGCGCATTAGGTTGTCGCTTTAAATTTTAAAACGCGCTGTATGCTTAGCGATACGCGCACACAGACACGCCGCATATACACTAACGATAATGATCTATCTGATCGTGGTGGCGCACAGCGTCACGTGATTAGTTGTTGCGTTGTGCACGTCGCTTGCTAGTAGCTTATTGACACGGGGAGAGTTGGAGCGCATCTAGGGCAAGATGCGTTGAATGATCGATTGACGATAACACGTTTATGTGATACACGAACAGCAGCAGCGGCGGCGGCGTCTTAAACATTCACACCAACTTTGCACAGATGCAAAAACGCACCAAATGGTTAACGAGTTTTCAGCATAATTTTTTTCCCAGAAACTTACTTATTTCCACCGTAAAGTTCCCCGTTATTAAATTATAACAATATTAATTTAACTCGTTTTTTTTTTACAAGCTGTCTTTTTTGCTCTCTGTTTAGTTTTGCAAAAAATGCGACCATTGCCCCGAATGCGATGACGTGGCGTGCAACATGACGGTGATAATCGCCGTGATTATCTCAGCTGCGGAGGCGTAAGCCACGCATGCCATCTCCTCTAAAACACAGTCCATGCCAACGTGCCTCTTCGATTCTTCTTGATATCCCCGCATAGCTCAGCATTGAATTGGCCATGCGTGTGATGTCTAAGGCACAGATGTGCTGTTGTCAGTATACAACCACAGACCGCTCACTTTGTGCATGGCTCATCACCGACACTTTGGCATCGGCAGGTTACCAAAATTATAATTAAAATACTACATAGTTTTAAATGGTGAGACTGTTCAAGGTCTTTTCTCATGCAACGCGTGCGCGTCGCTGTGTGATGAGTCCACGTGTAAGTGTTATGAGCTCACAATGCTCGATCGAGTTGCTATTTTTATTCATTGCCCGTATTACAAATTAGCGGTGCTAAAACTTAATTGGGAATATGTAGATTATGTAGATAGACACAGATGTGCGCGTGTGCGTCTGTACACAGCTATCCGTTCCGTGCGTGTACTCCCGACTCAGCGACTAACTTACATTGCAATCAAATACAATTGCGCGCTCGTCAAATTCTACAAAGCATTGTCAATTACATTTCTCGATTTAAACGAAAAAAAGCTTCTTAATATTAATCGTCTTTTTCGTACACGTGTAAACGTTCAGCCGCATCTTCCCTTTGCGATATACACAGCGTGTAAGAAGATGTCAATTGATATGCTGCGTTAATTCCTGTAACAAAGACAAAGGTCCCCCGTATAGTGTCAAAAGACTGTTGGGGCAAGCGCTGTTAGCGAGCATCTTATGAAGGCCGGCACGGCACGCGATGGGGGTGAGTGGCCTTCACCACGCCCGGTAAGACACGCGCGCACACACACACACAGTCACTCACGCGAGAGGCGTGAAAATGTGTTGAGCACAAGGCAACATACAATGAATCGCACCGACCTCTTGGAGGTAGAACTGATATTTTACAAGTGCTATCACATTTTAATCGAGCGATGTTATTGTCACCGGAGTACACAACGTACGTGGTGTCTAATACCGCACACATTGCGCAAACTTCCCGCCGCCACACATATACGTACAACGTCAACGTGAAATATAAAGTAGGCACTTCCAAAACAATGCACGCTGAAAAACCGGGAAAGTGATCAATTCGGGTCTCGCATTTCACACCTTGGAACTAAAGCTAAATTCGGACCCTGGATTGTTATTTAGATGTGTTCGATTGCACGCGTGGTGTTCGTGTTGTGGGTTTTTTTGCTGCATATAATGTTTTATTTGGCCACGCACAACATACGTGGGGTTGATGTGCGGCTAAGTGATGTGTGCGCGCGCGCGTGTGTGTGTGTGGGGGGGAGGAACGGTGGTGCAACGGTTAGCGCGCTGCGCTAAGAACCCGGCGACCCGAGTTTAATTCCCGCTCACGGCCAACACGAGTGCCGATTATTTGAACCGGTCCTGGGCGTCCTCTAGGTCGACTCAGCCTCAAATGAGGACATGGTGCGGTGTGTAAACATCGCCACTAGGGAGACAAAGGCGGTCGGACGTGGTGCTGGTCACCCACCCCCTCGTGTACCGTTCCGGCCTTCATAGTTGCTCGCTAACAGCACTTGCCCCAACAGTCTGCTCAGGCTATACGGGGGATCTTTGTGTGTGTGTGGAAAACAGCCCAGCCGTCGTGTGAATGAGCACTCCCGTCGGTCGCATGAAATATTTATTCATTCATTCATTCACACTCGTTCGATAATTCATTCAGTACGATAGACGAGTGCAAGTCCGTCCACTCAACACGCGGACGCTACGAGACACCCCTTTAAGCATCCTAATCCTAGCGTCAACCACAACTGGCAGGGAACACGACACCCAAAATCTTCGTTTGTACATTTAGAGTCAACGCGCAATTATATTCTAATATAAATAACCTGAACAACATCGACATTTGAAGACCTAAAAACGTCACAAACTGTCTAAAGGGAACGCAAGGACGGCGCTAGTCGCGATAAATCGACCATCTTAAGTGAGTGGCCTCTAGTCCAGAGTGAAGTTTGAGACTGCGGCACACGAGAGATGCAGGGTGGATTGTTAGCGTCGCTGGACCGCGTGAGATGGCGACGGCTACGGGAGGTCTGCACAAAGCAGTGGATAGATAATGGCTGATGGCGATTGATAACGGCGAAGGCTATAGCAGTGTGGACGAGTGGTTGCAGAATGTGAGGCCTGCTGAGATGATGAAATCTGCGTAAGTGGGGAGATTATGGCTCTTGCGGTCAGGCACGCATCTCCTCTCGTTTGCAGACATGCACACAAAGGTCTCTCCGTGTAGCCTTACGGACTGTTGGAGTAAGTGCTGTTAGCGAGCACGTATGTTTGTGCTAGCACTGCACACAAGGGTGTGCTGTGGTCAGATCCACGCCCGGTCGCCTTTGTTTCCCTCCAGTGGTGAGCTTTACACACCGTATACAAAAATATATATTCATTTAAGGCTGAGTTAACTTTGAAGCGGTTTCCGGACCGGTAGAGCGATGTTTTGCCGAGGCCAGGAATTGAACTCAGATGGCCGGGCACCGTACCGCAGCGCGATAACTGCTGCACCCCCCCCACCCCCTACGCGCACACAGCCACACACACACAGCCACACGAACACACACAGCCAGATGAACATACACACAGCCACACGAACACAGCCACACAGCCACACCAACACACACAGCCAGATGAACATACACACAGCCACACGAACACACACACAGCCACATGAACACACACACAGCCACACGAACACACACACAGCCACACGAACACACACAGCCACACGAACACACACAGCCAGATGAACATACACACAGCCACACGAACACACACAGCCACACGAACACACACACAGCCACACGAACACAGCCACACCAACACACACACACAGCCACACGAACACACACAGCCACACGAACACACACACAGCCACACGAACACACACACAGCCACATGAACACACACACACCCACACGAACACACACACAGCCACACGAACACACACAGCCACACGAACACACACACAGCCACACGAACACAGCCACACGAACACACACACAGCCACACGAACACACACAGCCACACGAACACACACAGCCACACGAACACACAGCCACACGAACACACAGCCACACGAACACACACACAGCCACACGAGCACACACACAGTCACACGAACACATACACACAGCCACACCAACACACAGCCACACGAACACACACAGCCACACGAACACACACAGCCACACGAACACACACAGCCACACGAACACACACAGCCACACGAACACACACACAGCCACACGAACACACACAGCCACACGAACACACACACACAGCCATACGAACACACACACAGCCAAACAAACACACACAGCCACACGAACACACAGCCACACGAACACACACAGCCACACGAACACACCGCCACACGAACACACACACAGCCACACGAGCACACACACAGTCACACGAACACATACACACAGCCACACCAACACACAGCCATACGAACATACACACAGCCACACGAACACACACAGCCACACGAGCACACACACAGCCACACGAACACACACACAGCTACACGAACACACACACAGTCACACGAACACATACACACAGCCACACCAACACACACACAGCCATACGAACACACACACACAGCCACACGAACACACACACAGCTGCACGAACACACACACACAGTCACACGAACACATACAGCCACACCAACACACACACAGCCTTACGAACACACACACACACGCACAGCCACACGAACACACACACAGCTGCACGAACACACACACAGTCACACGAACACATACACACAGCCACACCAACACACAGCCATACGAACACACACACACAGCCATACGAACACACACACACACAGCCACACGAACACACACACACAGCCACACGAACACACACACACAGCCATACGAACACACACACCCACAGCAACCCTTTAGGTCCACGTCCACAACTGCTCTATCACGATACACTACACATTGCCCCTACCAACTGTAAAGCGTTCGTATGTTGCCGGTTGTTGCTGTTGTTGTTCGCTTTCAATGTCGCCGTGTATATTTGTGTCAGTTCATTCAGCGTCCGCGTGTTTTTTTGGCACAAGGTTCACCTGAAACAGGCCCAACCCCCGTAGCGTCAGAACAGAGCACCCTTCCCAACCGACAACGGGAAATGCACAGATATGGGGGTTACAATGCAAGTGTTGCGGGCAGAGGACTCCAGAGACACGTGGGGGGGTGTATCATGGAGAAGGGAGCGGGGTACGGGGTGATTGAGGATGGTCAGAGATGTGTAGAGGTGCCGAGGGGATGGAGGGAGTGAAGTGAGTGTCGGGTGTGGTGGTGACGGTGATAGTCGTTTTGAACCGGTCCTAGGCCTCCCCTGGGTCGACTCGGCCTCAAATGAGTGCCTCGTGCGGTGTGTAAAGCATCGCCACTCGGGAGACAAAGGCGGCCGGGCGTCGTGCTGGCAACCCACCAGCTCGTCCTGGCGTGCCCGCCGTCATAGGTGCTCGCCAACAGCACTTGCCACGAAAGTCTGTTGAGGATATACGGGTGATCTTTGTCTTTGATGATAGTGGTGGTGGTGGGGGGGGGATGCGAGGCGAAAATGATCGCGCTCTCTGTAATAATGAATGTTAATCCGCGTCTCCGTGCCATCTGTCCGCGCCACCCTCAGCTGGCCTCGCGCGAACGCACACAAAGGCAAAGATGCCCGTGTAGCTTCGGGCACACTGTCGGGGCAAGCGTTGTTAGCGAGCACCTTACGAAGGCCGGCAAGCGGCGAACGAGTGGACGCGGGTGGGTGGTCGACACCACACCCGACCGCATTTTGTCTCCCCAATGGTGATGTCTTGCACACACCGCAAACCAGGTACTCGTTTGACGCTGAGTCGACCTAGGGGAGGCCCTAGACCGGTTCAGATGAATGTTTACTCGTGTTGATCGTGAGCGGGAATCGAACTCGTGTGTAGCCGCCTTTCGTAGCGCAGTGCGCTAACCACTGCACTACACACGCACGCGCGCATGCCCGTGCACACGCAAACAAAGACAAATATCCCCGTATAGCCTGAACAGACTGTTGGGGCAAGTGCTGTTAGTGAGCACCAATGAAGGCCGGCAAGGCACGTAAACTATTGGGTGGTCAGAATCACGCCCGGCCGCCTTTGTTTACCCAGTGGCGATCGCTATTTACACACTGCACCAGGTAGTGATTTGAGGCTGAGTCGACCTAGGGGAGGCCCGGGACCGGTTCAGATAATCGTCACCGATGTTGGCCGGTGACGATTATCTGTCGTGTATCAACATACATTTGAACGTACTCAGTGTGTACACGTGTGAACGCGTCTTCTTCAATGATGCTTCACGAACTTGGGATAATTCGGTGTATCTTGAACAATGAACGCATGTTCCCTCTCTGTCGCCTTTTATGATACATTGGATTCGTTGGTTGGAAATTTAGATTGCGAATGTATACAATCTTTATTTCTATTACATCTAGTGGGAGTGCAACGGTTCGTTAATGTTTTGCCCGTGTAAAAGGTGATTCTTTTATTTTATTTACGTGTACTTTCTTAAGAGATGTATTCGTGATACTGCGCATTTAACTTCCATTACTGTGCAATTGCCTTCTGCGCTCGGTTCCACCTTGTATCCCAGATGGCCGTCGAAATAAGGACCTGTAGTCGCAATGGGTTCTTACCTTGGGTGAAATAAATGATGATGATGTTGATGATGATGATATACACGTGTAATATATTCGGCACACATAGTGCAATATATACGGCGCTGCGCGGATAAGCCAGGAGAGCGCGTGTATATGTGTGTGCAATGTGTGTGTGCATGCGTGTGTGATATGTGTATGTGTGCTATGTGTGTGTGTGAGCTGAAGTCCCGTGGGCTTTTTGGGAGCGGTATTGTAGCGGTTAGCGCTACGAACCCGACGTTCCGATTTCGATTTCAGCTCGCGGCCAAAACTAGTGACGATTATATTATCTGAACCGGTCCTGGACCACACCATATGTTGACTCAGCCTCAAATGAATACCTGGTGCGGTGTGTAATCATCGCAGCTGGGGAGACAAAGGCGGTCGGGCGTCGTGTTGGCCACCCACCCTCTAGTGCGCAGTGCCGGCCTTCATAGGCGTTCGCTAACAGCACTTGCCCCAGCAGTCTGTGAGAGCTTTACGGGGTGGGGATCTGTGTGTGGTTTGTGTGTATCCCATGGGGGTTAGGTGTGCACGTGTACCCATTATGATATCTGATAATCATATCTGATCAGCACATTCCAAATCGCGAAGCGGTTCCTGCACTTTTCCAATGAAAAGTTAAACTTGCTTATAGAAAGAAAAAAAACGAAACAACGTTTTGTTCGGGATAAAAAAACATTTTATTTAGGATATCACGCAATAAATTATGCTCATTGCACAATTGTTTTGATCTCGTATTTGGCTCCATCACACGCGCATGCATTCGGGGCTATCATCAGAACGAAGGAAATAATGCTCATACCGAGCTAGCCAATTATTTACCTGTTCAATACCCTTCTTGCCATAAGTAGCGTACGGCTAACAAACATATAACAACGTATTCGGTTATAATTGAATATATGTTTGTATATATCATTCAAGAACGTGTAATATATTTTTTAGGAAGGCGGGCGGGATGGTGTGTGGTTTACAAAACACAAAGAACGTCCATTAGAACTAAAACCATATTTGGTATTTCTTAACCCCCATGAAGACACAAGCTTTTAAAACCAAATTAACATTACGGGGTTGGGGTGGTGGACAGTGGTGGGGGGTGGAGGGGCAGCCGCAGTTATAATAATGTAGTCATATTAGTAATAATAATGTAGTCATAGCAATAATAATAATGTAGTCATAGTAATAATAATAAAGTAGAATATACGTCGCTTATCCATTCATCCCCTTTGAATCGGACAATCCACACTCTGCGTGGTCCCTGTTTGAAACTCTAATTTCGGCCCGACGGGAGCGCGCTTCGCAATAATATCTCGCCCCGGCACCGAATTTAAGCACCACCGCACACCCCCTGTTTAGCGTCGGTACGGGAAGAGAGAGACACAGAGAGAGAGAGCGGAGAGAGAGAGAGGAGAGAGAGAGAGAAAAAAGTCACAAATCCGCTAATCGGAATCGAACAAGTTCGCAGTAGAGGTTGAACAAAGAATGGAGATTTGTATCAGCAAGGGCGGGTGGTTCATGCGGGACACGTGAGGTGTGTATAGTAGGGATTGGGGGGGGGGGGTATAGGATTGGGAGCATACACGTGTCTGTGAATATAAGCGACGGCGAATGTAGAGGGGGTTTTGGGGGGGGGGGGCTCGTACGAGGCGAGGGGGTGGTGGTAGTGATGTTTGGGTTATGAGCAAAAGGGGTTAGAGGGTGATTGTGGAACTTTATCAAATATAAGTCCCGAGGCGAGCGGGGAGGTGGGGAGAGAAAAGGGGGGGGGGGTGGTGGTGGTTTGGTAGTCGGCCTCCTAAAGCGATTATCGGCGCCTGTCTCGCCGATTTTCAACGCCGAGGCTGCGGTAAACCGGCGCCGCATTTCCATTTCAATAGCGACATCCAGCGACGCGACCCAGGGCCGCCCCGGACGAAGCGTTGCGTGCGCGCTGAGCACGGAGCCGACAGATGGACAGACACGAGTGCTCGACGCGGCCGTAAAATGGGGGAGAGGTGGTGTCTGTGCGCGCGCGTGTCGCCTGTGCGTGTCTGTGTGTGTGTGTTGTGTGTGTGTGTCGGTGGGGGGTGGCGGTTGTGGTTGTGTCGGTCGTTGTAATCGCTCCGGCGACACGCGCCCATTCACCACAGGGTTCGAATCCTGGCCACGCACAAAGGACAATGGCGATGCAATGCTTAGACGGGGGGGGGGCGGGGTGGGTCGGTCCGTGCGTGCGCGAAACTTTCCCTTGCGCTGCACGCACGAAGTCGACTCGGCCTAGAAAAAGGTGCCCTCGGGGCCAGTGCTTGAGCCCGCATTTGCACAGGGAAAACAAAGGTGGTCGGGTGGTGCGTGCTGCCAGGAGCGGCTCCCTCGTGTACCGTGCCGATATTAAGAGGCGCTCGCGATCGGCCGCATTGCACTGGAGCGGCTTTGGTGGTAGCAGTGTGCACAGAGGAAGAGGGTGATGATGATGATGATGGTTGTGGCTGATATCGTCCGGAGTCTGAATACACAGACACGGGGAAGTATGGTCAACACTAACCCCACGACGCGCTTCGGGCGTAGAGAGGCCTTCATCCAGCAGTAGAGTGACAGGAGCACCGTTCCGTTTGCACACGTACGTGATGGTGAGTGATGAGAGGAGGAGGAGGAAACAAAAGAAGGAGGAGAGTGGTCGTTGGGAGAGCTGCAGCAGGACGGCGCAAGTGGTGCTGCTCGGAAGGCCACGCGGAGTCGTCGATTGTTGCGATGGAGGAGCGCTGCGGCCGCGTGGGCTGGGGGTCCGCGTGCCCCGCGCTCGGAGGCAGCAGCAGCTGCTGTGGCTAAGCTGGATTAGAGGGGTTAAGCAGACGAAAGCCCGCACCGTCGCTGCGTGGACTTCGCGCGCCTCGCCTCCTCGATCGCTCGCGGAGGAATCGCGTGGTCCGTCGCTCCTCCGGGGCGTGAAAAGTTTTTTTTTTAATTTTGTCCGATAATTCCACACCGGTCTATTTACGCAATTTGCATCTTTTTGTTTTCGATCGTGACCCCCCGCGATCGATTGTGAGCAATGCGAGGAAGGGAAAAAAACTGATGCAGCATTGGTACAAAGGAGTCGCGGTGTTTTATTTGAGTGCGGACGGGAAGCGGCACGATGCACCTACAGTTTAGATGTGAGTGCCTATCAATGTATTCATTTACTTAGCTTACCTTTAAATTATGTTTTCTTTTTTCACCCCAGGTCTGCCTGTGTACAAGAGACGTGGGTCTCATTGGACTGTCGCTGTTTTTTTTTTTATTGAGCTTATTTATGGATAGATTTCGTAATCGATTTCATTGCGTATGAACGCAGATGTTGACTTTTACGCATTTGTTTTTTTTATCGCGTATTGTGGGAGCAAGTGTGTTGAAATGTTGTTGATTATTCCATGCAGAACATTTCATGTTCGCATATAATTTAGTTCTAGACTCGTTCTATAAAAGGAAACAATACCAATACCAGAGTTAAATGAATGAATTTGTGTGGGACTCACTGCGCGTGACGTCGGGATATATGTCATCGCTCGGCACGGCCACAACAAGAAGCGAAATCCTTGCCTGAGACATTGTCCCTCGAACGGTACACAGCCTCCCACTGCTCTCCTTCAGTACACAGCCTCCTACTGCCCTCCTACGGTACACAACCTCCTACTGCCCTCCTACGGTACACAGCCTCCTATTGCCCTCCTACGGTACACAGCCTCCTACTGCCCTCCTACGGTACACAGCCTCCTACTGCCCTCCTACGGTACACAGCCTCCTATTGCCCTCCTACGGTACACAGCCTCCCACTGCCCTCCTACGGTACACAGCCTCCTACTGCCCTCCTACGGTACACAACCTCCCACTGCCCTCCTACGGTACACAGCCTCCCACTGCCCTCCTACGGTACACAGCCTCCTACTGCCCTCCTACGGTACACAACCTCCCACTGCCCTCCTACGGTACACAACCTCCCACTGCCCTCCTACGGTACACAACCTCCTACTGCCCTCCTACGGTACACAACCTCCCACTGCCCTCCTACGGTACACAGCCTCCCACTGCCCTCCTACGGTACACAGCCTCCCACTGCCCTCCTACGGTACACAGCCTCCTACTGCCCTCCTACGGTACACAGCCTCCCACTGCCCTCCTACGGTACACAGCCTCCTACTGCCCTCCTACGGTACACAACCTCCCACTGCTCTCCTTCAGTACACAACCTCCCACTGCCCTCCTTCAGTACACAACCTCCCACTGCCCTCCTTCAGTACACAACCTCCCACTGCCCTCCTACGGTACACAGCCTCCCACTGCTCTCCTTCAGTACACAACCTCCCACTGCCCTCCTACGGTACACAACCTCCCACTGCCCTCCTACGGTACACAGCCTCCCACTGCTCTCCTTCAGTACACAACCTCCCACTGCCCTCCTACGGTACACAACCTCCCACTGCCCTCCTACGGTACACAGCCTCCCACTGCCCTCCTACGGTACACAACCTCCCACTGCCCTCCTACGGTACACAACCTCCCACTGCCCTCCTACGGTACACAACCTCCCACTGCCCTCCTACGGTACACAGCCTCCCACTGCCCTCCTACGGTACACAGCCTCCCACTGCCCTCCTACGGTACACAACCTCCCACTGCCCTCCTACGGTACACAGCCTCCCACTGCCCTCCTACGGTACACAGCCTCCCACTGCCCTCCTACGGTACACAGCCTCCCACTGCTCTCCTACGGTACACAGCCTCCCACTGCCCTCCTACGGTACACAACCTCCCACTGCTCTCCTACGGTACACAGCCTCCCACTGCCCTCCTACGGTACACAGCCTCCCACTGCTCTCCTACGGTACACAGCCTCCCACTGCCCTCCTACGGTACACAACCTCCCACTGCCCTCCTACGGTACGCAACCTCCCACTGCCCTCCTACGGTACACAACCTCCCACTGCCCTCCTACGGTACACAGCCTCCCACTGCCCTCCTACGGTACACAAACTCCCACTGCCCTTCTACGGTACACAGCCTCCCACTGCAGCCCTTCCCATCCCCTTAATGCCATTACCCTCTCACCATCACCCACTCCTCGCCTCCCGGGTTAGCACACACGACAACACGCGCATGCATTGATGTAGCATACAGACGCAGAAATTGACACACACGCACATACACACACACACATTAATACATGTAAACGCAAATGCGCGCGCATACACACACCCACCCACTAATTCATTCATTCACACGCAGACAAATATAAAAACACAGACACGCGCACATTTAGACACACGTACGAGTACATACAACAAACGTCAAAGACAAAGATAACCCGTATAGCCTTAGCAGATAGTTGGGGCAAGTGCCCCGTTTATCTCCATAGTGGTGATGTTTACACACCACGCCAGGTACTTATTTAAGGCTGAGTCGACCTAGGGGAGGTCCATGACCGGTTAAAAACTATCGTCACTGGTCTTAGCGGTGAGCGGGGATCGAACCCGGCTCGCCGGGTTCGTAGAGCAGTGCGCTAACCGCTCTACCACCACTCCACACACAAATTAATCCAACATAGACATGCATACATAGAAACACATAAACTCATGAAATACACACGAATCAAAAGACATACATACAAAGACAAACAGACGTAAGTACATACTTACGACACACACATATATACGTTCACACACACACACAAAAATGATCCCCCGTTTGGCTATATTGGCTGCAGGAAGGGATGGCGTGGCCAATATCACAAACTGACCTCACGTGCTCACTGAAGGCTGAGCTTAAACAGTGGTGACCAATGAGAGCCTCACACCCCAAGTGCCCACGCCGTAGCGGCATCGTAGCGCGGTTGACGAACCACCGCTGCAAACACACGGACACGCAACGACGCGACGGGCATGACTGTTTTTGCAATGTTCTTGTTAGCGAGCACCTATTAAGACCGGCACAAAAGGGTAGTGAGGCCAGCACTACGCCTGGCCGCGTTTGTCTTCCCCGAGACTTAAAATTCACACACCACACCAGGTGCTCATTTAAGGCTGAATCAACGCTGCTGAAGTACAGAACTCGTTCGGAAAATCGCCACAAATAATTATCCGGTTGGCCAGGAATCAAACTTTGGACGGTCGGAGGTTTTGCTACGCAGAGGGCGCTAACCACTGCTCCCCAAGACAATGATCTCCCGTATTGCCTTAACATTCTTATTGGGGCATGTGCCGTTCGCGACCACCTATGAAGGCCGGCACGGTACACGAGGGGATGGTTGGCCAACACCGCTCCCAACCGTCCTTTGTCTCCCGAATGGCAATATTTACACACCGCACGAGGTACTCATTTGAGGCGGAGTCGACCTACGAGAGGCCCAGGACCGGCTTCAGATATTCGTCAATAGTGTTGGTGGCCGTGAGCAGGAATCGAACTCGGGTCGCCTGGTTCGTAGCGCAGCGTAGCGCTAACCACTGCTCTACCACTCCTCACAGACACACACACGTGGAAATAACCTCCACCAAACTCCCAGCGCCCCTCACATTAATGTCTAAGGTTCATAAAAACTCAAATCGGGGCTGGGGGGTGATAGGGGGGACAAGGGATGGGGGGGGGAGAGGGGGGGGGGTGATCAAGGGAGCTATTGGTAAATGCACAAGACAAGGACACAACTACGCTATGCAATTCGCAGCGCAGCATCAAAGTTTAGCAAGGCGGCCTCCCTGCTCGGTGTTCGATTGGGGGGTTCGGAGTCTCGGCTCGGTGCGGAGAGAGGCAGCCTTATGATATATGGTTCACGCATGGTAATGTACCGGCAAGGGAGCGCACTGTCCCTCGTCGCAACGGTAAATACATAATTCATAGGTAGTTTAAAACGTGTACTCCTGAATTACATTCATAACGGGACGGGTTTGGGAATTATGCAACGCAAAGCTCGCCCAATATTGCGTTAACAACCTAATCACGTATTATAATACATCCTTACTCCACCTTATCCTCATTATTATTATTATTTTGTATTTCATGAGATATGCGCCGAATTAAATAATAAAGCGGCGGCTGTGGTCAACTTTCCCTTCATGACATCGTTCGACCGCAATTGCAACGGATTAATGACAACGCGATTATTCACGCCGCTCCCCTTTTTGCGAATCCAGTCCAAATGTTCGCCGAGGGTTGTTGGACCTTCGCTTCACCAAGCCGCTCAGCGCAGGCTCGCGAAGAGGCGGCGTCCAGGGAAGACTCAAAATCATCGCTCGCCACCGATGTTGTTAAGCGTGCTCCCGAGGCAGAACTCGGGTTGCCCGAGTTCGTAGGCTTGAGCGCGCTCAGACCTCTTTATCAAACCAGCCGATCACCCACACTATAACGCACGCGAATTCTTGTAAATTAGGCTAACTCGTACTCGTTAAAGCTATGAGTTTGATCTGAGGCTGTTGTACACACTAACTATATAGAGATTGTTCAGAAGCGACCCGGCCCGCAAATTGTATCTCAACGAAGTGGTGTATCACGTGGAATTTGATATAGGCCAAACATTCTAAACGCATGTTTCTAAATGTGGAGGGATGAACCAGGGGACACAGAGAAAAATCCACGCGACCACGGGGAGAACAAGCAAACTCCAAATACAAATGCGTAGGCGTCTGGATATAACGCACGACCTCCTGTACACCAAGGCGAGGTAGTTAACATCTCACCAACGTGGCGCCCTGTGCATGCGTGCATCATTGCGAGCTAACCGGACCTGGAGACAGAGACAGGGAGAAAGAGAGACTCTCACTCTCGCAATGATATAGAGTCCCTCCAGAGTGGTTCATCACACGCTGCCAAGCGCATCAAAGTAGCACGTATCCCACCGACACACACACACCCCCACACACCCCACCGACACACACACACCCCCACACACCCCACCAACACACACACACCCCATCAACACACACACCCCCACACACCCCACCGACACACACACCCCACCAACACACACACACCCCACCGACACACACACACCCCCAGACACCCCACCGACACACACACACGCACGAGCGCGCAGTACCAAGTCTGTGATCAAGCACTCCGTGGAGTATTTGCGTTGCACCATCACCGGGGAACGAGCAACGAACCAAGCTGCACCGCGTGCGCCGTTGCGTCGTGCGTGGAGCACAGAGCCCTGAGAGTGGACTCGCCGTGCATAGTTCGTCGATGCGTCGCTGCTGCTGTTGTAGTTTTGCACGCAGTTGAAATTGATGGAGTTGCCTTTTTCTCTCGCTCTCTCTGGTTGTGAGAGAAGGAGCTTATACGCACAAACGGTAACCAGTTGGGCCGTAGCGATGACCGTCGCCCGCTTTCTATCGGCTGAACGGGAGGCGAATTGCTTGATTGACCGATGATAGGGGCGGTTCATTGTTACGATGCAGCGTTTAGCACGAGAGTCACAGCAATTTGGAACTTTAGGCCGCTATTTGCTCTGTGGGTGAAACTGTGGGTCCAAACCTATTGGCGGATAAACATACGGACAGCTTACGTATTTCGTGTTGTTCTAGTTATATGAGCATGGACTTGACTACGTTGGTGGCAAACTTGATATTTTTGTCTTAGCCCTTCTATGTATGTATGTGCCAATTGGATGTGCGGGGAAGGACAAGAGACGAAACACACAATAAGTCAGCCCGTCGCTCACTCGTGATCGTCTCTCTGTATGAGCTGCGTGCGTGCCCATAGGTATTGCACGCAGGAATGCACAACTCACTCGAGAAGTGTGAGTCTCGAGGCTCCAGTGCAAGACGGCCCGATTGCGCTCGGACGATGTTTGGACAACACCGTTAATGGGCGTTTTTGAACTTCGTGTGATAGGCAACCGGAGGAGCCAGGAGGAAACCCGCCGAGTGATGGGGGAGACACTCGTCACTGCCATCCCCTGGCCACAAAAACAAAAACCTCTATTGTGGATAATACTGGTGAAGAAATGCCCACGTGTTAAACCGTATAGTACTTAAAGCGAGATCGAGCGCATATTTGGCCATTCAATGGGATAAAAAAAACCCCGACCCATGGCCAAATCA
The DNA here is from genome assembly GCF_048934315.1 of Petromyzon marinus. Lineage (NCBI taxonomy): Eukaryota > Metazoa > Chordata > Hyperoartia > Petromyzontiformes > Petromyzontidae > Petromyzon > Petromyzon marinus. Next base: position 4,689,880 of record NC_133677.1, read on the forward strand.
GCCGAACGTTATTTTGTCTCAGCTGGAAAATCTCAGCAGGTTTTGAAACTGGACAAAAGTGCCTGCAATGGGCGACCACCATGCACATGAACGCAACTCTGGCTCGCTGTGAGCCTACGGTGTGGGCAGCAGAGGGCAGTGCAACAAAACGCTTTGTTGTAGTTGTACGGTACTATGCACCTACCGTATTTGCTGCCCAAACATGTTTTTTTCCAACCGACGCTGGCCAGCGTGGGTAAAGAAGTCAAATAACCCCCACGACCAGGAGGATGGCATGGCGAGGGTAGGGAGGGGATGCGGATGGTCCATCCAGCGGTGGAGAATAACAAACTGGAACGGGAAGCCCGCGAGAAGACCCGGTGGCCTCGCTCTTTCAATCCCCTCCGAAAGAATGCGGCGACGCCGGGGGTGGATTTGGGCTCGGGTTTTGTGTTTAGCGCGAGCGCTGCCACTGCTGCCCTCTGTTTGTTGTCGTCGCAAGGGGGTTTTGTTGTTGTTTGTTGTCGCTTGTTGTTGGAGGCGATGTTCCAAAGTGTCGCCGCAAGTGCTCGGTTGGAGCTGTCTTTCTGTTGTTGTTTTCAAACCGGGGATGGAACTCGTGCAACAAAAACAACAAACAGCTGAAACCGGCAATCGTCAGTTGAGTTCCCGATGAAGCTCCCAGCACGTGGAGCGAAACGTCGGAACATCGTGCCGAACAGACGACACGCGAGTTACACGCCCGAAAACACATCGGGAGGGCTGCTGATATTTGTTGTGTGCTGTGGTGCTGTGTGCTGTCTTGCTGTTTGCTGTGTGCTGTGTTGTGGTTTGCTGTGTGCTGTGTTGCTGTGTGCTGTGTTGCTGTGTGTTGTGTTGCTGTGTGCTGTGTTGCTGTTTGCTGTGTTGCTATCTGCTGTGTTGCTGTGTGCTGTCTTGCTGTGTTTCTGTGTTGCTGTGTTGCTATGTGCTGTGTGCTGTGTTGCTGTGTGCTGTGTTGTTGTCGTGCTGTGTTGCTGTGTGCTGTGTTGCTGTTTTCTGTGTTGCTGTGTGCTGTGTGCTGTCTTGCTGTGTGCTGTGTTGCTGTGTGCTGTGTTGCTGTTTGCTGTGTTGCTGTGTGCTGTGTTGCTATGTGCTGTGTGCTGTGTTGCTGTGTGCTGTGTTGCTGTTTGCTGTTTGCTGTGTTGCTGTTTGCTGTCTTGCTGTGTGCTGTGTTTCTGTGTTGCTGTGTGCTGTGTTGCTATGTGCTGTGTTGCTGTGTGCTGTGTTGCTGTGTTGCTGTGTTGCTGTGTTGCTGTTTGCTGTCTTGCTGTGTGCTGTCTTGCTGTGTTTCTGTGTTGCTGTGTGCTGTGTTGCTGTGTGCTGTGTTGCTGTGTGCTGTGCTGTGTTGCTGTGTGCTGTGTTGCTGTTTGCTGTGTTGCTGTGTGCTGTGTTGCTGTGTGCTGTCTGGCTGTGTGCTGTGTTGCTGTTTGCTGTGTTGCTGTTTGCTGTGTGCTGTTTGCTGTGTTGCTATGTTGCTATGTTGCTGTGTTGCTGTGTTGCTGTTTGCTGTGTTGCTGTTTGCTGTGTGCTGTTTGCTATGTTGCTGTGTTGCTGTGCCGCCTGTCTTACCGAGTCGATGGACGTGCAAGGGGGGGGGGGGCGATCTGTCCGTCTGTACGTTTGTATTTGCGGCTCTGTGATGCTGATGATAATAATAATAATAAGGGACCTGGGTGCTTGTAGCTCGTAGAAAGCGGAAAGGAACACGTGGTCATCATTTTGTTATCACGGTGAACGACGATGTACAAAGCCTGGAGTTGCTGATTACAAGGAAGCCGCTGAGGATTTCACGTGGAGTTCACGTGGAGTTCACGTGGAGTTCACGTGGAGTTCACGTGGTGTTCACGTGGAGTTCACGTGCACCGTCTACGGGAATCGCTTTGGCAATCCGCTGCTGGTTGGATGCAGGATTTCCCTGCGTCGTCTTTGGTCGTGGGGGGGTTCGCGGTGGAAGGGGATTAGGGAGGAAGGAGGGAGCCCGGGGATGATCAGACCTGGGTCAGATGTCACTCGCAACCGATGGTTAGCCGTGGCCGGGAATCGAACTCAGCTAAGCGTTGGGTTCGTACCCAGGTGAATTAACCGCTGCCCCACCGCTCCGACCCTTGTCGATGTAGTATCGAGTCTATCGGCTGCGTTCTCGGTTTAAAAAAAAGGATGCTGCGCGCCCTTGCCTGCGTGCATGCGCAATTGCCGCTTGCGCGGTGTGTACGAGGTGCCAAACGTGCAGTGATTAAGATGAGCGCTGTCTAATGGGGTTCAAGAGAGTTGCGTGACGCACGCTGGCAAGTTGCCTTGACCCACCACGCGTTGCGGCTCCGTCTGTGTGTGTGTGTCGCTGTATGTACACACGGTCGTGCCACTGGTTAGCGCCGCTGCGCTGCGAACCCTGGCGACGCGAGTTCGATTCCCGCCCACGGCCATCGCCGGTGACGGTTATCTGAACCGGTCGGCTTTGGGCCTCCCCTAGGTCGACTCAACCTTAAACGAGTCCCTGGTGCGGTGTGTAAACATCGCCGGCTGGGGAGACATGGCGTGGTGTTGGCCACCCACCCTCCGCGCGTGCCGTGGCGGCCTTCGTGAGTGTTCGCGAGCAGCACTTGCCCCAATAATATGTTAAGGCTATACGGGGGATCTTTGTCTTTAGTTATATATGCAATAGTGTAGTGGTTAGCTGCAAATGCGCTACGAAGCCGGCGACAGGAATTCTATTCCCGCTCACGAACTAACTGCGGTTTGCGAATATATGAACCGGTCCTGGGCCTCCTCTAGGTCGACTCAGCCTGAAAAGGTGCGCTGTGTGTGTGTAAATATGAACACAGCAGGAGACGGAGGCGGACGGGCAAGCAGGTAATCGCCGTCTCTTCGTAACTGCGCTCCTGCCAGGTTCAGCCGTGCGACCGTCAGCCATCGTCACCGTCGTCAGCCGTGCTCAAGCCACAGCTGGATGGATTCTTCCCCACGCGTCACGGTCCTGCGATGTCAATAATCCATCCCCACTCCTCGCACGTGGGTTCGTTTCGCTCTATCTCGGCGTTGATCGTTCCCAAGGACGCGGTTCACTCCTTCTGCCATTCATTCCGTAACCAGTCTCGGGATCCATCGGCTACCGTCTTTCACCTCTCATGCTGTTTTATGATTCACAAGTTAGTTAGGTTTTTTTTTGGGGGGGGGGGGGGGGTTAGTTTGTGTCCGGATAATGTCAATGTTGTACGAAATGTTTGCAGTTTTGGCTGGTTGTTCAGCATTTGTTGAAATACAAAATTCAAATTGGTGAATCCGGTTGCCCAAGTGGCAACTCTATTTGTCTGTGTCGGGTGGTGGAGGATACATAGCTCTAGATGACATCTAACGATAATACCATATGCAACGACTGTTAATCAACCTGCACGTGTATCAGCTGCACTTTACTGCACGCATACAGCGCTGTTGCTGGTGCTGTCACTGGTCCTGTTGCTGATGATGGTGCTGTTGCTGATGATGGTGCTGATGATGGTGCTGATGCTGATGGTGGTGCTGTTGCTGATGATGGTGCTGTTGCTGATGATGGTGCTGGTACTGATGATGGTGCTGATGATGGTGCTGGTGCTGATGATGGTGCTGTTGCTGATGATGGTGATGTTGCTGATGATGGTGCTGGTACTGATGATGGTGCTGATGATGGTGCTGATGCTGATGATGGTGCTGTTGCTGATGATGGTGCTGTTGCTGATGATGGTGCTGGTACTGATGATGGTGCTGATAATGGTGCTGGTGCTGATGATGGTGCTGTTGCTGATGATGGTGCTGTTGCTGATGATGGTGCTGGTACTGATGATGGTGCTGATGATGATGGTGCTGTTGCTGATGGTTGATCTGCGTGAATTCGTCGCGGAGGAACCCGTTTCGTCTCGGCCACAGCGGACCTGCTGCTGCTGCTTACTTGCTGCCCTATCCCCATGACGGCTGCAGTGGGAAGAGGTGATTGGGGATAGGGAGTTGTGGGGGGGGGGGCGAGTTGGGGGGGGGGTGACGTAGGAATAAAAACATTTTTGGGGGGGGAGGGTGGGGGTCTTGAGGTGGGGGATGGTTTGAGTCGCTTGAAATTTTGAGTAAGCGCATGCACCCATGAGTAGATATTGCGTTACGGCGCTGTGCAACATTAATGCCCGTGATGTTATTTATTGTTGTTGTAAGTAGAAATAGTAGTGAGATTAATTCTTTATTTCGCGGAAATTTTGGCACGAGAAGCTCACCAGCGGCCAATCCCCCCTCCCCATCCTCACCATCCTCCACCTCCTCTCCAACCAGCACCAACACCACCACCACCACCAACACCGTGCCACGTCTTGTGCCAAGTTCCACGCATCAGATATTAAAACAAAACAGGGACCGTCCACAAACAGACGGGAGGGTAGCGCGATTGCAACGTAAACATTTGCGCTGTGTTTTTTTTTCCCGAACGGTACGTCAAGATTGTTGTTTAAAAGTTTTTCTGACAGCTTAGCAAAAAAATAACTTAACATTTGCCAGTCGATTTATTTTGTTGTTGTTGTATAAACGAGTTAATTGTTGAGCCTCGGAGGCTAATTTACCCGGCGGGCGTCAAGCGGTTGAGTTGGGGGGAATCCGCGTGAGCGCTGAGTCGCCTCGCTCTTTCCTTATTCGGTTCATTGTTTGGTTCCGCGAGCGACGCAAGGTCCCTTAAATCCACTCCCCCGCTCGAGAAAGTCATTCAAACGCACGAACGAGTTGGGGGGTTTTGAGTGTTTGCATTTGTAGATGTTTAAAATAAAATAAAAAATAAACCTGTATGAGTAGCAAAAATAATTATTCTTTATTTCGAGTCGGGTTTGTTGTTTCTTTTTGTTCCCCGTGAGATGTACTATTATTATGAATATTATCCTGTGCGAGTGTTATCGTTGCTTTCATGTTGCTCGCAACGTTTGCACGCCTGCGCTGTGGCAGCGCAGGCGTGTTGTTCGCGTTTACACGCTGCAAGGTTTGTCATGATAATAATAATAACAACAAAATGTACTGTCAACATTGTTAAGTAATATACTAATAACACCCTGTGGGCAATACGCAAGACATAGCTTCTGAAGATTCCTTAAACGATCATCCAATTGGGGGAAAACAGCTACCACGCACATGTGTGTCGGCCGAGCCGCATACAGTATATACATTCACTTGTGTCGCATGCCCTACAAACGCACGTGGCTGGCACATTGACGGCAAGGGCTTAACTCGATTTGAGATTTCCACCGAGTGAGAGAGAGGCGTAATTAGCGCAGACCGCGATGAGATGGTCTCATTAACGAGGGGGTTGTTCGCAGGACGCGTAATAATATAACGACGCGTCTCAAGAACATTGTACATACCTCGCCCATACTCATAGGACGCTGGGGATTAACAACGCAAACATATACATACTTGTGTACGTGTAACCACGCGCTAAACGTATGCATCTAAACATACCGATTATACTGAAATAAACGCAGCACCCTATTCATATCGATTCAGTAGTAATAATTTATCGCCCTTTTCAATCATATCATGAAGGCCTCCCCGCGCGCATGTTTGTCAAAGGGGGTTGTTTAGCCATACTTCACCACGGTGTTCATTGATGAAGGCTAGGATGCTGGGGGGGGGGGAGATGGCTCCCGAAACGGTTCAGATCCACTCACGATATCCGTGGTCCGGACTCGAACTCACGTGGCGCGGTGCGCTAAACCCACCGCTTCGCAGTTATCCTCCTTTCACGTCGCTTGACGCGCGTCTATTTCACGAGGACGTTGTGTAGCGATAAACAAAGGGCCGTCGAATGTTGTTGTTGTTGTTTAGTTGTTGCAAACGAATACAAACGAATCGCTTTGCATGTCACCGTGCATCTTACGCACGCGCGCGCGTTTGGCGAGGTGGGATTCGTGGTACGCTTGGCGAGGTGGGATTCGCGATACCGTTGCGGCCGTCCGATTCTTCAGCGGCATCAGCCTGCGCTAAAGTTTCTCGCGTCACGCGTAGCTCGCGATCAGTCCTCCACACCGAGTGCGTCAATGGTTCATCTTCACAAGTGGGTGCTGTTGTTCTCGTTGTTGTTGAATGGTGGGGTTATTATGATCAAGGCGTATTATGGATGATAACGATGTCAGCGCTGTTATGCGCTCTCGGCAAAGTGAATTAAGAGGCGAGTGAGGTGGTAAGTTGACGGAATGCGTTGATAACAGCTGTCGTGAGCGCCCGTCGAAGTTACGTGCTGCGTCGTGTAGCTGTCCTCGTGGTAATATTACCGCATGAGTGGCTGTGTATGCAATCGAGTCGAGCTTTGCCGTGCATACGTTGCTTTCTATCGTCAATGTCTCTGTATTGTTGCATTTGATGAGGCTATTGTACGTGCATGCTACAGTATACGCGCGTGCATAACACACACACACACACCCAGACGATACACGACGCTAGCAGTATTATTATTACAAACTTCTTGCGGATAAAACTACGCCGACTAAGGAAAGACGACGAAGACGACATTCACACCTCGGCGAATCTGCTTCATGTGCGCCGACTATTTGATCGACAGCACCAAGCAAACGCGGCTTCCGATCCATTCGCCGTACATTGCAGCGGTGGATGCGTCTTGAACGCGCCATTGAGTATCCAGAACGTGCGTGACGACACCCCCCCGTTCGGCGGACTCGGACGCGCTCCGGAGAGAGTAAGACGGCACCCCCCGATCCGCGGGGCCCCGGGAGTCAATGAAGTTATTTGCAAGTCTCGTCAACAAAGAGACGACGATCCCCCGGTAAGAGCCTCCAGCAGACTGTTGGGGCAAGCGCTGTTAGCGTGTGGCGCCTATTCGGGCCGGAACGGCACACGAAGTGCGCGGGCTGCAAGCGCGCCCGGCCGCCTTTGTAAATCTGTCATCACGCACACGAACAGACCGAAGTATAAGACATCGCCCCCCCCCCCACCCAGCTCCTCCTCCGTCCTTATGCTTCGTAACATAGTGGGGGAAAGTGCGTCTTATAATCCGGATAATAGAGAGGTAACTGGTACGAAGTTCAGATACACACAAAGCATTCACTGTATTTGTAAACTGTATATCCGATGTTTAAAACATACGTCGTATAACTTTATGTTTGTGTAGCAATAACAAATCATGTTTTTAAAAAATATATATATTAGGCCTACTAGATAGCGAAAGCTCAATTGAATATGTGGCAATGTTACGCTGCACTTTGACTCCCGGGCACCTGAGTTCGATTCCGAATCACTGCTCGCATCAAATCAGGAGCGACTGATATCCGCACTGTTCCTGCCACTTCCCTGCTATCGCCACCTTCGCAATCAACCAGTGTGGTGAAGTATGGCCAGCAAAAAAAAAACCCGTCACGTCTGACACACCTTAAGCAGAAGGCCTTCCTTCATTCATCCGGCAGCGGATTGATAAGGGCCTGTAATGAGTGTTCGCGTTATTGTTATTATACTTTCATAAACACGCCACGAGCAATGAGGACTTCATCTGTAGTTTCACAATTCGTTTCGTGGCATTTTCAGTGTCAAGAATGAGTATATACAAGTTAGTGTCGTGTTCGTCTAAGTAATTTGGCCAAACTTAAGTTCACATCACCGAAATGCGCTGCAGATTTTTTTTTTTATATAATGTAATTAACCAGTCAGGAAAACACACGTACACACAAAAAAACTTTTTTTGTCATTGTTTCCAAACAATCAGCGCCATAGCAATGTATTTTAATACTTGTTCTGACACTCATTAGCACGTGTTAAATGATGAGGCGGATCATCATAGCTTGCGCGGCGGGAAATCTTTACAGCGGTTACGGCTTTCCGAAGATGAATTACGTTAAATTAGAACGGCGAATCGCTGGACTTAACCAATTACCAAATTGCGCTGATCACTTCGACGTCCACCAACCCGCACTTGGCCCAGCGTGGCGAAGTATGGACAAATATTTCTTCGCGGCCTGCATGCAAGGCGTGTGGAGGAGGGAGGACGAGGAGGCCTTCATCCAGCAGTGGAGTGACAGAACGGCCAAGTGCAAGCTGCAAGATCTCTCATGCGGAGCGGTTTTTTTTGCAATGAAGTCTCACGATTCGCCCCTCTGACGATTCTGACAATATTGTCGATTTTGAGTTTGGAGTTTCGATTAAAACAAAATATATTAACTTTTTTTATTACTATGATTGACGGTAGAGTTCACCAGCGGATGCAGTGAAATCTATAAAAGTATGACAAAAACACATCGATTCTTCCCACACGCGATTCAATGTATGAGCGTGAACTTAGTAATCGATGCTCATGAATGCATTGTTGCATTCTCTGATGACTATAATATTGAGATAACTCCTCCAATGTCGCTCGATTCAGCTCCGTCAATGTCCAATACCCAGTCACGCTGATTGCGCCCGACGTCGTTGTCGTGTCTAGGAAGCTAAGCGTCGTCGAGCCTGGTTACTACTCGGATGGGCCAAGCACAGGAGGCTTGCCAGTTGTTGCAGGCGAAAGGGGGGGGGGTATGCGAGGTGTGGCCACGAGATGGCAGCTGATGAAGTGCCACCACCGCCACGTCACGCCAAAACCCCCGGGGTCGTTCATGGAATTGAACCAAACATCTCACGTGTTGCAGGAGCCTCCTGGAATCGTCTCGAGACTCCGCGAGGCGTTACCGGGTAAACATGTGGCTCTCACAAATGTACTGCTGGATATTTGTGGAACAAACAAAAAAAAAGAGCTTCGTAACTCATCGGATTTCTCCAGGATTGATAAAGATTCTGATTCTGTGCCTTGGACCCGTCGTCTATGCCGAGTGTTGAGTCAGTCTGCGCGCGCGGTTCGTATATAAAGTTGGCATCCAATTAATTAGTCTCATTTATTTCACGTAGGCGAATCACCTTGGAATGTACATTTCATTGACTTGCAAGTGAACATATACACCGTGGAAATGGTTACGCGACGCTTCGATGTTTACCGGAGGAGGAACGCCGACGTCCTCACACTGCGTGCACGTGGCGAGAAGGCACGACGAGGGTGAGGTGGTGCGGACGAGCGAACGGAGTGACCCAGCCAAAGGGGGTGAACATTTCCCCGATGGGGCACGTCGCCCGCGGAGATGAAGCGATGACATTGGCTCGCGTGCCCGAGCCGTAGATGGATTTAAAGTTGCGCGGCGACGTTTTGTGGAGGTCTTCACCCTAGCAGTGGATAGATCATGGCTGGTTGTGATGGTCCTAGTAGCATATGCGAGAGGGGTACCGACTTTGTGACAACCTACACGGGATCTACGACGGGGAAGGCAGAAATGACGAAGGTGTGATATCACGAACGCAAATGGCCGTGTTGACCGCCTTAACTTGACCTTGAACATTTAATTATAACGCAAGTGGTATTTAGCTCACGCTGATATGGAAACGTACACTCACCTACAAACGCACTCCTGCGGTTCATCGTGTTTGCACGTCTGCGTGCACGTGCTTCGGATGTGGCCTGGAGGTGCCAGGACGGCAATGGATTCTCACCCGAGCCTCTCCTAGATAAATAATAACAGTTCTTATTGTATTATCGGTATTCATAGATTGTACTGCGATTATGTTTACACGGTAGTACGATTGTATGATACATTGGTGCAAAGTTTGCCTTTACCGTAAAAAAAGTACGCTCATATTGATTTGCACCTGGGTCGCTCACGACCAAATGAATTCGAAATTGCCAACGCAGTTTGAGGTTAATCTTAAACCAATGTTGTTTTTGGCCACGTCTATAGTGAACGGGACATCACACGGCGATGCATCGACCACATACGCGCGCGCAGCGCGCGTGCGTGTTGTTAAGAGTTTCGTCGACTGCTTTAAATAAAAATGTGTCCGATTAGACGAGGGACAGCCAAAGTGTTTATTTAGAATCTGTCTTCGTTAATTTAAAGTCAAATCTGATCACCTCTGCCGCGCAAAGCCGAGCAGATGTGATCAGATGAAGAAAGTGACGGTGGTGTAATTTTGTTTTAAATAAACATGCTTCATCGTCACATTTAACATCATGAGAGACTGCGGTGGCTTTGGAGGCCTTCATCCAGCGGTATATTGACCACGGCCGATTCACGGTTTGGAATGCAATAGATTGGCCGTCTGTTGTAACAATGTGTTGTGGTAACTGCATCGGCACAAGGATGAATAATAAACACTGATATTATTCGCCAATAACACTGCCATAAAGAAGTAGCATGTACTGTATAATCTCTCCAAGAGAGATCGAAGGGTCATTGCCCGAAACGTCTGCTTTTAATAACAGATGTTTTGAGAATCACCACAGCGTACTATTGTAACATCATTTCTGCTCATACCATGACACCGCTAACATCCACCACAAGACAAAGATCCCCCGTATAGCCTTGACAGGATATTTTTTTGTGGCAAGTGCAATTAGCGAGCACCTATGAAGGTGGGAACGGCACACGAGGGGATGGGTGACCAGCACCACACCCAGCCGCCTTTGTCTCCCCCACTGGCGATGTTTACACAGCACCCCAAAGTACTCATATGAGTCTGAGTCGACCTCGGGAACGCCCAGGAGCGGTTCAGACAATCGTCGCTGGTGTTGACCGTGAGCTGGAATCAAACTATGGTGAATGGGTTCGCGGCTAGGCGAACTAACCGCTTCACTCCGGCTCCACACATACACAGAGGGGCCGACGTCGTCGCTCGTATAGTTAACAGGTCAATTTAGATAACAACAGCTTTTGATGTGTTGACATTTCGGACGTGTTTGAAATGTCTTGGTAATGTAATGGGTTCATTTATTTTTAGGGCAGAGCGGCTGTGGAATGTAACAGCTGGCGCGTGCGTTTTGCTATTTCTGCCTGTGTGTGTGCGTGTCTATCTCTCTCTCTCTTGTCTATTTTAAAACAAGTCGCTGCAAAGTGAGTTGGAAAAGGGAGGCGTCGGAACTCTTGCCGCCGCCGCCGCACGGGAAAATGTGCTTCTGAGGCAGGGGCGTTGATTCGTTCGCGAAAGGAGACAAACGCGGTGTGGTACTGCCACCGAGTGGCCCCAAGGCTGCACTGGAGCCAGCCGTTGTGTAATTCCGTCATTTACCTCTCTCCAGGTCGGAACACTCCGTTGAGTCAGTCGTGAAAGCATGTGCGGGGTTTTTGTTTTGGTCGTGAAATAAAATGCGACTTTGCTTTTTGAGTCGTGATTAATTTTATCGTCCCGTTTTAGCACGGTTGGCTGCGAATGTATATGGGCGCTGCAGTGGCGAGATGATAACTCCCTCGTCTGGTATGCAAGAGGTCGTGGGTTCGATTCAGACGCTGACGCCTGCTGTATATTTGGAGTTTGCATGTTCTCCCTGTGGTGGCATGGATTTTTCTCCGGGTCCTCCGGTTTTTCCCTCCACATTTATAAAAATTATTTTAGAGTATTTGGCTATGACAAATTTCCATGTGACAAGCCACTTCGTTGAGCTATCATTTGTGGTGAGATCGATTCTGAAAAATAGCAATAATGCGCATTGGGCCTTACCTGGCAAATCAAAATATTGTAGTTTTTATTTATGATGTATTCATGTTGAACTTCTTTCGCACCGTACATAGCCAACCGTGATAATCGGAGGTTCCGCTACGTACGGTGCGAAAGAAGTTCAACGTACACGTACATACAATTCCGTGAATATTGTCCGGTCATTAATGCTCACGTATTAGCTGCAGGCTTACATTTTTTTGATGCATTTTCCCTTTGAACTCATGTGCAAACATTGGTCTTACAAACCCGAGAACCTGTATCGATGACACATCTTTCCAACACATTTCTGTTATCATATTTGTGATTCAAAAACGTACAATTTATAATAATACTAAACAAAACTAAAGTTATTCACTTCGTTTTACGCTACACTTTACATTACGAGCTCCAAGGGTCACGTGACCGATCCTTCGCTGCCCTTGCATCATTGTTTCTGTCCACGTGACCTCAAGCTGTGCAGAAATAAAGCAAAGCGCATCGTCATTATCATCACCATCATCACCATCGTGAAGTGTCGGAGGGCCAGCACCAAGTCAGATATCGCTCGCCACCGATGTAGAGCCTCGGCCGGGAGTCGAACTCAGCTCACCGGGTTCAGAACTAACACAGTGCACTACGAACCCACGGCGCGCCACCTTTCTTCTCGAGCGATTCCGCGAGCGACATGCTTTGTGTCCTTGTTTGGTCGTCCCCCCCATGTATCCCAGTTGTGCTATCGGCGTCGTTCCGTGGGACCGAGAATCCGTGTGGAAATCTCACGGAGCACCGTGTGTCACAAAGCGACCCGCGATATATATTTTTAACAGGACTTCTGAAAGAATTTGCATTCTTCCAGTGAAATATTTTTTTGTATCCTTTATGCAGTACAGAGCGCACTTTCCCACACTCTGTATGACGATTTTCACATGACAGTCAAACCAATAATTCAATTCTTAGAACTGGAACTTAGCCAAATCACGTCCGAAGCCAAACTGAATATGAGGGGGGGGGGTTGAGGAGATCTTGGTGACTGGTCGCAGGCCACACTTGATATCCTGTTTAATCACAAGGCATCTGCTGCCCAGATTCAAACCCAGGATCTCGGCAGTGCCAGCTCAGCGATCTGAACTCTGACCTTTGAGCCACTTGACCACCTCAAGTTTCCAACCAATATCCTTAATCATCATCATCATCATCACGATCCATGGGCAGATATCCCGTAGTAGCACTGTACATGTCGTCATTTGTTTCCACTGTCCTCTGTCTTGTGACAATATTCTCAAGTCGTGGCCACATCTTTCTGGCACCAATCTCTCATGACGTCGTCAAGCCAATCTCTGTTAGGTCTTCTTTTCTTTCCTGTTCCTTCCATTTTTCCGAACAACACACTTTTAATTTTTTTGTTGTTGTCCATCCTACATACATCCTTCATAAGCGATCCATATTTGTTTTTCGGGGCGAGGCCACGTGGTAGTTTGTATTCCAAAATTATTCTTCATTAACCCGCCACCACGTTGGCAAATGCACCATTTATCCGTATCAACGTAACGATTAAACGATGACGAATCAAGCTCATCACCCATAGCTGAACACTCTTCGTGTCTGAACTCAACATCGACATACGATGACATTTCACTCCCTAAGAGAGTATCAAAGCATTTTTTTATGTTTAGAGGATTACCTAAAAAAAATTGATTACGACTTGGCCGCGGGATTATTCGGAAGCCCCCTTCTGTGTGGAGAACTCGTAACCGCTAGTCTTTGTAAAACAAAGTGACCGATGCTGGTTGTGATCGACACTGTGATAAGCTGCTCATTGAACTTTCATTGACCGCCCGTCATATGCTTTAGCTGTTTAACCCAGCTCATACGATTTAAGTATTTTCCAGCGTTGCGCATTCCTCCCGCAGTAAATGTTTTATCCACATGCCTACGAACGAGTGGATCACACTAAGCGCTGCCAAATTTCGTCGGATCTCGGAAGCTGAGCAGGTTTGAGACCGGTTAGGGCTTTGGTGGGTGCCCACCACCAGAGCTTGTCAAGTATTGTAGGCCTGGTGATGCCATCGGTGACCTGACGATGGCAGTGCCGAGTGCCAGCCCATCGTATGCTCGGTGGGTTTTTTGCGGATTCTCCTGTTTACTTCCATATGACGGGCATAACCCTCGTTAGTGGAGTTCACCAAGCATCCCAATATGGCAAGAATCTCTCGAAAATATCCTCAAGACTCGTCAGCCATGGTCATTCCCTTGCTGGATGAGTGCCTCCCCAAGTCACCATCCAGCATTTTTTGCGATCCACCTGGCGCCTCTGCACGCGGGCTGATTTCATTGTTCCATCTCTCAGGTTGCCGCAACTCTGAGACACGTTTGAATTCCTTTGCTGCCTGAGTAAATAATTGACGTTGTTATATCCACAATGAATTACTTCATAGCTTTGAGAGAGCCATTAAAGAGCGTCTCATTTGTATCGTAGAACTCGCGTTGGTTTCATGAATGTTCAAACTGCCACAACAACAAAAATAGAATAATAAATAATAATAAAAAACAAACCCAGACAGAACGGCTACATATTAAGGACGCGTTGCAGAAAACATGACGTAACATCGTAAATAACATATGTTGGAATGCATTAATCATGGCTCGATGCAGGAGATTCCAGGTCATCAAACGGCAATTATTATTACACTCGGGGACAGCCGCGGCTGCTTATTCAGATCATCAGTCGCGACATCGCGCGTCGCGAGCAGTCACCCGCCTGGGTAGTAATTACATCGAAACTGGCGGCCCTGCCACTTCGCGTGGCATTTTCAGGTTCACGACGTGACATACACAGGGCCTTTTATTGAAGCAGAATTCGCAGTTTAACTTACACAAAAAGCACCCCGCGGTTGGTTGAATGGGCCTCTGGAGATACAGAGTTGAGTTGATCTGACTCCACAGCTTGAGCCAAGTGTTCTCTTTGTGTTTTTGGATGTGTGTGTGTGTGTGTTCGCTAACAGCATTTCCCCTGCAGTCTGTTAAGGCGATACGGGGGTGTTTGTCTTTGTGCCGATATTAGTCTCCCTTACGCTCGTAAACTCTTGTATTTCTCTCTCCTCTTGTACTGAAATACACAACATTCAGAACTGGCTTTCATTGTCTAATTGTCATACTTAAATTGCAAAGACACAATAGCATCCCCACGTAACTATAAAAACAACAACAATAGTTGCTTGCTGCGAGAATATAATCCAACAGTTGATAGAAAAAATGAGAAATCCGGGCTGAAAGATGGTTTTCATTGTTCACTTCTAATCCTTAAACTACGCGAAAAAAATAGCAGACTTCACGCTAGCGGTGAGAAGACACACTAACAGTTGATAGGGAATTGACGTTTCTGGCCGAAATATGACTTTAAATGTCGATCATTTTTTGTAATGCGTACAATGCACATACATTGCACAAAACAACAGCATCTTAGCGTAACCAGAAAAAAAAACAATCGTAGTAATCAGCACAAGAAGATAATGCAGCAGTTGATGGAGATTGGCAGAGCAGAAAATACTCACGGATCTCACGTGCATTCGAGAAGCGCTGAGATCTGTTTTCCTGGCGGTCGAGGCTTCACCGCTCCGCGAGCGGACATCGCCGCCGACTCACCACCGCCGCAACAACACGGGCATGCGGTCACAGCGGGCTCACCAACACAACCACTCACATAATACAATACGATAACAATGTCATTGCGGATTTACTGTGTTTGGCGTCGCAATGCGACCACATCTCACGACGCTGTTTAGAAACGGTGGACGTATTTATTTGGTGCATTGGGAAGAGGGCAGTCAGTCATAGGCAGGGTGAGACGAGAGGTCTCTAGCCTGGACGTTACAGGGGGGCAGGGAGTCTATAGCACGGATCGGACTCCTTATTTAGACTGAAGGAATCCGATGAGCTGTGAAGCTCTTTTTCACAGATTTCAAATATTGGTTTAGGGGAAAAGGGAGTTTCAGACCGGCAACGATTCGCGTTCTCTGTACCTTCTCGGCACCCGCTCGCCAATGCATGCGCGTCTACATTTCCCTCTTCACTCCCGGCGTGTCCACGTTACCGCGGCGGGGTCGCCTGCCCACCAAACTAATTGCGCGATAAACGTAACTCTTTACGCGTTGCGCTGCCACACAGCGCGTGCTGCTCGTTCGCTCGCTCGCACACAAAGGCAAAGATCCCAAAAGGCTTTGGGAAAAGTGCTGTCAACTAATGCAATGCGTAGTGAGAAAACGGGCACAAAGACCACTGATGTTATCCGTGCTCGGTGTGCCGCGTTCATCACAGCGCTGCAGCGCGCTAACCACTGCGCCACAGCCCTGCAAAACTGACACACAAGACAAAAATTCCTCCCACCCCCCCACAGTATAGCCTGCACAGAGTATTGGGGCAAGTGCTGTTAGCGAGCACCAATGAAGGCCGGCACGGCACACGATGAGGTGGGTGGCCAGCACCACGCACGACCGCCTTTGTCCCCTAGTGGCGATGTTAATAAATAAATAAACATTCTGAGGCTGAATCGACCTCGGGGAGGCCCAGCACCGGTTAAGATTATATAATCGATACCGATGTTCGCCGTGAGCGGGAATCGAACTCGAACTGGCAGCTTAGAGCAGCGCGCTAACCGCTGCACTACGGCTCCCCACACACGCGCACGCACACACAATGACTTTCCACTGTGTTTATATATGAAATAAAAAAATAAAAACATCTTCCTCCAAATACCCGTTTGGAAACCGCGCGTTCAATCACATTTATATTAGACTCTGTTTAGCAATTTCCACTATTAGATTTTACGAAGAGACGGAACGCGGCGGGGGGGGGGGGGGGAGTTGCGGCTCCGGCCGCGGCGGCTGCTGGCGATGCTCGTAGTGGTGGTGGTTGTGGTTTAAGCGTCGCGGAGGTCGCGGGTTCAATTCCCTCTCGGCTCGGCTCTCCGCTCAACCTGCAGGCGCTTAAAATAATTGGGCACCAACTGTCCTCCGCGTAGATCCTCCGTGGCCCGCCGGATCGGAGCCGCTGCTGCGGCGTTGTAAATATTGCGATGGGCGCCCTGGCCACCTGCTCAGGTGGCCAGTTATTGCCGCTTCTAATACCGCTCGAAATTGGCAGCGCGGTCCCTGCGCGACGCTTTGCGCTACTAAACACGGGAACGAGATTTCATTAAACCCGAGCAGCAAGGAGCAAGCCAGTTGCGAGGAGGAGGAGGAGGAGTAGGAGCAGGCACGGGCTGCGTGCTAGGGCGCAACAGCGACTCCCATAGAACGCGTTTGCTGCATCGGAGGATACGGCATTCTCTATAGCAATGGGTCGGAAAAGCGAAATGAAATTGTTTTCGAATTCGGTATGGGAAAAAAAAGCTTCAATATTTCAAGAGCCGCAATGCAATGTGAATACCAGACGGTGGGGCCTTAATAAATAACGCCACGAAGACAATCCTTAAAAAGAAGCCGCATGCAGTTCTGGAGCCATGGGCCATGGTAAATTGGACTCCCATGTTGAATTGAAGCTTTCGTGACTGCAGGAATCCATACTCTTTGGTTCTTTCGGTAAAGTCACGCAGGAAGAAAAGAAAATAAATCACGACGTCGTGATAAATCACGACGTCGTGATTTATTTTATACCTACGTGACTTTGGACTCCCATGGTAAACTGGACTCCCGTGGTAAACTGGACTCCCATGGTAAACTGGACTCCCATGGTAAACTGGACTCCCATGGTGAACTGGACTCCCATGGTGAACTGGACTTCCATGGTAAACTGGACTCCCATGGTAAACTGGACATCCATGGTGAACTGGACTCCCATGATAAACTGGACTTCCATGGTAAACTGGACTCCCGTGGTAAACTGGACTCCCATGGTAAACTGGACTCCCATGGTGAACTGGACTCCCATGATAAACTGGACTTCCATGGTAAACTGGACTCCCATGATAAACTGGACTCCCATGATAAACTGGACTCCAATGGTAAACTGGACTCCCATTGTCAGCGGTCGGTAACCATAATAACAAGAAGAGCCATTTTTACCGAATTCGGTAAAACAGACGACCTCAATATTTCACGAGACGCAGTGCAGTCCTTAAAGAGCCACACGCGGCTTCGATGCCGCAGGTTGTCGACCCCCGCTCTATAGGTATACATGTACTACATATAAGTATACACCTACTGCCTATAGGAATACACGTACTGCCTATAGGTATTCACGTACTGCCTATAGGTATACACGTATTGTATATAGGTATACACGTACTGCCTATAGGTATACACGTATTGTATATAGGTATACACGTACTGCCTATAGGCATACACCTACTGCCTATAGGTATTCACGTACTACATATAGGTATACACGTATTGTATATTGGTATTCACGTATTGTATATAGGTATACATATACTGCCTATAGGTATACACGTATTGTATATAGGTATACACGTACTGCCTATAGGTATTCACGTACTGCCTATAGGTATACACGTATTGTATATAGGTATACATATACTGCCTATAGGTATACACGTATTGTATATAGGTATACACGTACTGCCTATAGGTATACACGTATTGTATATAGGTATACACGTACTGCATATAGGTATACACGTACTGCATATAGGTATACACGTACTACATATAGGTATACACGTACTACATATAGGTATACACGTATTGTATATAGGTATAGACGTACTGCATATAGGTATACACGTATTGTATATAGGTATACACGTACTGTATATAGGTATACACGTACTGCCTATAGGTATACACGTGCTGTATATAGGTATATACGTACTGCCTATAGGTATACACGTACTGCCTATAGGTATACACGTATTGTATATAGGTATACACGTACTGCCTATAGGTATACACGTACTGCCTATAGGTATACACGTACTACATATATACACGTATATAGGTATACACGTACTGCCTATAGGTATACACGTACTGCCTATAGGTATACACGTACTACCTATAGGTATACACGTACTGCCTATAGGTATACACGTACTGCCTATAGGTATACACGTACTGCCTATAGGTATACACGTACTGCCTATAGGTATACACGTATTGTATATAGTTATACACGTACTGCCTATAGGTATACATGTACTGCCTATAGGTATACATGTACTGCCTATAGGTATACATGTACTGCCTATAGGTATATATGTACTGCCTATAGGTATACACGTATTGTATTTAGGTATACACGTATTGCATATAGGTATACACGTATTGCATATAGTTATACACGTACTACATATAGGTATACACGTACTCCGTATAAGTTTACACGTACTGCATATATGTATACACGTGCTACATATAGGTATACACGTACTCCATATAAGTATACACCTACTGCATATAGGTATACACGTACTCCATATAAGTATACACGTACTACATATCGGTATAGACGTACCGCATAAAGGTATACACGTATTATATATAGGTATACACGTACTACATATAGGTATACACGTAACTCCTATAGGTATACACGTATTGTATATTGGTATACACGTACTACATATAGGTATACACGTACCTCCTATAGGTATACACGTATTGTATATAGGTATACACGTACTACATATAGGTATACACGTACCGCATATAGGTATACACGTACCGCATATAGGTATACACGTACTGCCTATAGGTATACACGTACTGCCTATAGGTATACATGTACTGCCTATAGATATACACGTACTGCCTATAGGTATACATGTATTCTATATAGGTATACACGTACTGCCTATAGGTATACATGTATTGTATATGGGTATACACGTACTGTATATAGGTAAACACGTATTGTATAATGGTATACATGTATTGTATCTAGGTATACACGTAATGTATATAGGTATACATGTATTGTATCTAGGTATACACGTATTGAATATAGTATACATGTATTGTATCTAGGCATACACGTACTGCATATAAGTTTCAGGGAAAATACGCAAGTGGATTAGAGAAGGCACGGAGGTTCCATGAAGGTTTCTCGTCGGAACGGTTATTGGAGAAGTGGTCTTGGACAGGGCATGCTACGGCTACAAGGGTTAATAATCATAATAATAATGATGGCATTCGGTGGTCAAAGAGTAATAACCGAGTGGCTATCAAAGGAATGGTACGCGTGCGAGACGGGAGGGTCACAGGGAGGAGATGGAGCTATGAATTCAGCTGCCGGATAGTTGAATCGCAAATGTCGCAGGAGCTGGCTGCGGCTTGGGGAGGTCTTCATCGAGCAGTGGATTGACAAGTGGTCCGTGAATAATTAAACACGTTCATCGTCACTTTGACACGTCGGCTTTCGCGACCAGAAATTATTCCCGATGGTGCTGGTTGATGTAATTACCAGCGACACGTCACGGCACTACTCACATTGTAAATGTTGTGGGTTTACTCTGCAACACACCGGTGTGCTGAAGTAAGTAAACTAATTGGCGCGTTCTGTTTACGTGACGAACCTTACTGGCTGCGTCGGGTGATATATACATAGAAATATAGCAGACTGACGTTTCGGGAATTGGTCCTGAATGTCCAACATGTGCCGTTTTGTTGAGTGTCGGATGATCACGTCAACTCCCCATCGCAAACGGTCGTGTGTGAAAGACGGGATTGATTCATGGTCTGCATGGGAATTCAGAATTTTGATGGATGTTCTACATTCAGTAGTTTTGTAATAAAAGAACCAACTTAAGGCCATTTTTTAACACGTAGGCTTTCGCGACCAATATCATCCATAATAGAGGGTTTTTTTTTTGGGGGGGGGGGTTAGATGGCTTGAATATATAAATGTGTCGGGTGGTGGCGGGTTTTAACGACAAATTTATATATTTACGCGATATAACCCAAAAAACCCTCTACTACGGCCCTTTGTCAGCCCACTTCTGGATGAAGGCCTGCCCACGCCATAGCCCGGTCGTGGGGGTTGTTTTTCACTTCACCACGCTGGTTTATTGCGGGTTGGTGAGTTGGGGGGGGGGGGGGGAGGAGAGCGGAGGGAGCTACCACTCATTTGGATATCATTCGCCACTTGTATCATCAGTGGCCAGGATTAAAACTCAGGTCGCCCGGGTTCGTAGCGCAATTGGCGAATCGTTATGCCACCACTCCCCCACCTTTTCCAGTGCCCTAGTTTATCCGGAGTATTCACTCGCTTAACGTTGAAACAAACAAAAAAGAAGTCACCTCCGTTAATAACTGCTTTCGGTTTGATTTAATTTTAATGGTGTGTGTTCCGCGCTGCACTTAATTTTATTTTCGTGCAATTGGTCTTGTTATGGTAATTGCCTTTTGTAACCAGGCTCGGCTCCGAAACAGTCTCAGCGGGCACTCACCTGCCTCTAATAAGTGGACGATGTAAGTGAATTATTCAGTTCATTGTGCTGCCATCTGCGTTGAAATGATACATTAATAAAAAAAAAACTACCAAAAGTGGGTTTGTCAAGTGTTTCAATTACGCCGGGATACATAAGTTATTGGCAAATCACCCGGGATGCACCCGATCTTGTCGTAACTCGGAAACTAAAACAGAGTTGAGTATTTGGTCCGTGCGTTTGGACGCGTGTCGACCGTACGCAAAAAAAAACAGGTGGTTTCATAGGCTCCTGCGGGGCTACGTAGCGCGCACTCATTCATTGTTGTACTCTACTTCAACGCTCGCACGTCTGTGCTCCCCGCCATCGCCAACCCGCGAGGAGAAGTACGGTCAAATGGTCAATTCACGACCCGAACGGAGCGGGGAGGCCCTCGAACAAGGGCTATGCACGTGCATGTGCGCGCGCGCGTTATACACGACCACCTACTGCCGCAATCTGCTTTCACACACTGTGGGCTGTACTGATGACTCCCAACAAGGATGAACCCGCTATGCAGTCGTCTCGTGTCCTACTGATGCGTAAAGTAACGTGAGTCTCGGTTGGTCTGTGTCAAGGTTGTGCATATTGTACACGCGGGTCGGCGGTGGTGCGTCTCGTGGCACGCGAGACGCATCACGGGAGAGCAGATCGCAATCGCGTATTTAGCTGTCCATAAATCACCTGTTGTGCGTGATATTGCACACACATAAGTTCGGGGAAGCCTTCATCCAGCAGTTGCTTGACCATGGCTGCTGCTGATGATGATTACTCTTATTTCTTAAATTAACACATTTTTTTAAAAAAAAACACACATTTCTCTTCCGGAGCTCATCACCCCCAACAGCTCCGCCTGAAAATAAACCGAGGCTTATTCTCGTATTTGTCTACAGCCCCTGCGCGCGCTCTTCCGTCTGAACAGTACCTCATCATTCACCCCTGAAAGCCTTGGAAGCGCTCCGCGCACACTCACGGACCGGCGTCGTGACTGCGTCGTTCCGTACGCAGCGCTGCGGGGCGCCGCGGCTCGTTTGTTTGGCCCTGTTAGCAAAGTTGCAAAACAATCTTTGGTGGCAAAAATTTGGAGATTAGAGAGAGAGAGACCGGCGATCCAAGCGACTGTCAATTATCCACATCAAGCGATTGGCACTGTCCCAGACGCTACGGGGGGGGGAGGGGGGCACAAACCAAGCCTCTCTGGCTCCCCCACCAACGTCCATAATATTTAACAGAGATCAAGCCATCTATAATTACGACAAAGGCACCTCTTTTCACAGCCAGCATTCCCCCCACCCTCGCCCCCACAACGCTCGCGTGAACACATGCTTGCGCTGGTGATGCTGGAACGTTCCTCTCGCCGTGCATCTATCGTTCAGCAAGCGGCAGTCGGCTGTACCGGGGCGGCCGCGTGTTCATTTTGCGTTGCAACCGCGTGCGGTTCCGACGTGGCCCTCCGATGCTTCGCCCCACGCGTTGAAAGGGACGTCGGGAAGTCCCCAGCGCGCGGAGCGAGACGTCAGGAACCGAAGAAGCTAGCTCCCCCCCACCCCCCCCCCCCCAGAAACACGACGCGAAACGTCGGACGCCGTGCCGATCAACACGCATCGAAGAGCTACACAGCAAACCAACATCATCGTTTGCCTTGATCACTCCACTGCTGGATGAAGACCTCCCCAAGCCGGTGCCGCCTCTCATACAATCCACCCCGGCACGTTCACGCGAGTTGATGTCATCGCTCCATCTCCACGGAGGACGTCTCATCCCTCCCCTTTGGCCACTGCTCCGTCATTTGTTTCGACAAAGAATAAGAGGGGCACGTGGATTGGATCACACGCGCACGTTAATGTATGTACGTTGAACTTCTTTTGCCCCGTACGTAGCCAGCCATGATAATCGGAGGTGCGGGGGGAAGGACAACAAACTGAATACAAAAAGCAGTTGTAAATAAGTTATTTTAAAATATTTATTGAACAGAACAGAGCTCCCAGCGCCTTCCTGGTATCGGAAGGAAGAGCGTTCCAGACGGTCGCAGAAGCGCATCTGAAAGCGCGCGATGCGGTGACCGTCTTTGACGATGTTCATATTTTGATTTAAAGCTTTCGTGATTGCAGTAATTCATATTCTTAGCTCTTTCGGTAAAGTCACGTTGAAGGGAAACAATACAATAATAAAATATATATAAAACAATAAAATTTCTCACGACGTTTCGACGCGAAACATCACCTGATGATGACCGTTTGCGTTATGGTCGAAACGTCGTGAGAATTTTTATTGTTTTATATATATTTCATTGTTTTATTGTTTCCCTTCAACGTGACTTTACGGAAAGAGCTAAGAATATGTTCATATTGGCTGTTAAGAAAAACAAATTAAGTGGCTTTGAACAGAACGCGCCGCGAGAGAGGCTTATGGCCGATGATCAACAATAACATAGGCCAGTATACAAGAAAATAAAACGCGATTGAACAAGAAGATTTCATCAAGGCGGTCCGATAGTTCGATATCGGCGACCAATGATATCGGAAGCTGTGTTAGGGGCCATCCATAAATGACGTCACCCGATTTTGGACGATGTTTGACCCCCCCCCCCTTCGTCACACGGCGTCACAAAAAGTCAGAGCCCCCCTCAAATATGACGTCACAAAGCTCTGCCCCCCCCGCTCTAAAAAAATTAAACATGTTTCAAATCGCTTTAAACTATTATCAATGTAGTGCGTATTTAATGTGGCACTGCACTCTGATGTTGTAGGATAAAACATTTATTAAAAAGTCTATTTAATTAAGTAGAACGTGTTGTCTATATTTATTTAAAGTTGCGCATTTTGATGTAACGTCACATTTCTCAAACCGCCCCACCCCCCTCGTCACACATCGTCACAAATGTCTGACTGCCCCCCCCCCCCACCCAGGTGCGTGACGTCATTTATGGACGGTCCCTTACCTGTCCTAACCCCCCCCCTCCCCCCAAATCCGATCACGATCAAGCAGTGAATCTGTTGTCAAAGAGCTGTTTCAATGAATACCGTGACAGCACTTAATGTCACAGCCGTTACAGTTCCAGCACGCACCCGAATCAACGAAAACAGCGGCCACGCGAGTGACCCCGACGCGCTCGTGAACAGCGCGACAGAGGAGCTGGGCACGACCGCACCCCCCACCCCCCCCCCCCCAAATCGGGGATCGTTTTGAAGGCCTCAAAACGACTCCCCTCCCTCCCCCGATTCACACCAATCGACGAATCCGACTTCAAAAAAGAAAGAACAATATAAAAAAACGAGGTTGCTCACGGGCCTGCCAGACTTCGCTGCCCCTCCTTAATTCCCACCACAAATGCCCAGCCCTAATTGACAAGGATTTGGCGACTAATTGAGTTTGAGAAAGTCGAGTTAACCTCATCTCGTAGAGGGAGGGGGAGGGTGGAGTCTCTGCCATATGGCGGATGTACCGAGCCGCCCTTGTGTGTGTGGGTTGTGTGTGTGTGGGTTGTGTGTGTGTGTGGGTTGTGTGTGCCTTGTGTGTTTGTGGGTTGTGTGTTGTGTGTGGGTTATGTGTTG
This sequence comes from Petromyzon marinus, assembly GCF_048934315.1. Lineage (NCBI taxonomy): Eukaryota > Metazoa > Chordata > Hyperoartia > Petromyzontiformes > Petromyzontidae > Petromyzon > Petromyzon marinus. The sequence continues at coordinate 4,714,369 of NC_133677.1, forward strand.
TGTGTGTGTGCGTTGTGTGTGGGTTGTGTGTGTGTGTTGTGTGTGTGTGGGTTGTGTGTGTGGGTTGTGTGTGTGTGTGTGTTGTGTGTGTGTGGGTTGTGTGTGTGTGTGGGTTGTGTGTTGTGTGTGTGGGTTGTGTGTTGTGTGTGTGGGTTGTGTGTGTGTGTTGTGTGTGTGTGGGTTGTGTGTGGGTTGTGTGTGTGTTGTGTGTGTGTGGGTTGTGTGTGTGTGTGGGTTGTGTGTGGGTTGTGTGTGTGTGTTGTGTGTGGGTTGTGTGTGTGTAGGTTGTGTGTGTCTTGTGTGTGTGTGGGTTGTGTGTGGGTTGTGTGTGTGTGTGGGTTGTGTATGTGTGGGTTGTGTGTGTGTGTGGGTGTGTGGGTTGTGTGTGTGTTGTGTGTGTGTGGGTTGTGTGTGTGTGGGTTGTGTGTGCGTGGGTTGTGTGTGTGTTGTGTGTGTGTGGGTTGTGTGTGGGTTGTGTGTGTGTGTGGGTTGTGTATGTGTGGGTTGTGTGTGTGTGGGTTGTGTGGGTTGTGTGTGTGTGTGGGTTGTGTTTGTGTGTGGGTTGTGTACGTGTGGGGTGTGTGTGTGTGTGGGTGTGTGGGTTGTGTGTGTGTTGTGTGTGTGTGGGTTGTGTGTTGTGTGTGGGTTATGTGTGGGTTGTGTGTGTGTGGGTTGTGTGTTGTGTGTGTGTGGGTTGTGTGTGTGTTGTGTGTGTGTGTGGGTTGTGTGTGTGTGGGTTGTGTGTGTGTGGGTTGTGTGTGTGTGGGTTGTGTGTGTGTGTGTTGTGTGTGGGTTGTGTGTGTGTGGGTTGTGTGTTGTGTGTGTGTGTGTTGTGTGTGTGTTGTGTGTGTGTGGGTTGTGTGTGTGTGGGTTGTGTGTGTGTTGTGTGTGTGTGTGGGTTGTGTGTGTGTGTTGGTTGTGTGTGGGTTGTGTGTGTGTTGTGTGTGGGTTGTGTGTGTGTGTGTGGGTTGTGTGTGGGTTGTGTGTGTGTGGGTTGTGTGTGTGTGTTGTGTGTGGGTTGTGTGTTTGTGGGTTGTGTGTGTGTGTGGGTTGTGTGTGTGGGTTGTGTGTGTGTGGGTTGTGTGTGTTGTGTGTGTGTGGGTTGTGTGTGTGGGGGTTTTGTGTGTGGGGGTTGTGTGTGTGGGTTGTGTGTGTGTTGTGTGTGTGTCGGTTGTGTGTGTGTTGTGTGTGTATGTTGTGTGTGTGTTGTGTGTGTGTGGGTTGTGTGTGTGAGGGTTGTGTGTGTGTGGATTCTGTGTGGGTTGTGTGTGGGTTGTGTGTGTGGGTTGTGTGTTGTTGGCACAGTAGGGGGCACAGGTGGTGCATCAGCCAGTCATCTCAGTCATCTCAGTCAGTCGACCCGTGGCACCTGGGTCTGCCCCGTGACCTCCTGCCAGCGGGCGTGCGAGACTTCACGTGGCCTCAAGGTGCACATAGCCTGGCACAAGCGTCGTGGTGACGTCACCGCCACTTAGTGGCGAATGGCGGTTGTTGTGTGTTGTGTGTGTGTGGGTTGTGTGTGTGTGTGAAGTGGGTTGTGTGTGGGTTGTGTGTGTGTGAAGTGGGTTGTGTGTGTGTGGGTTGTATGTGTGTGTGAAGTTTATTGTGTGTGTGTGGGTTGTGTGTGTGTGTGAAGTGGGTTGTGTGTGTGTGTAGGTTGTGTGTGTGTGTAGTGTGTTGTGTGTGTTTGGGTTGTGTGTGTGTGTGAAGTGGGTTGTGTGTGTGTGTGGGTTGTGTGTGTGTGGGTTGTGTGTGTGTATGCGTTGTGTGTGTGTGTGGGTTGTGTGTGAGAAGTGGGTTGTGTGTGTGTGTGTGGGTTGTGTGTTTGAAGTGGGTTGTGTGTGGGTTGTGTGTGTGAAGTGGGTTGTCTGTGTGTGTGTGAAGTGGGTTGTGTGTGTGTGTGAAGTTGGTTGTGTATGGGTTGTGTGTGTATGAGGGTTGTGTGTGTGTGTGGGTTGTGTATGTGTGCGTGTGTGAAGTGGGTTGTGTGTGGGTTGTGTGTGTGTGGGTTGTGTGTGTGTTGGTTGTGTGTGTGTGGCTTGTGTGTGTGGGGGTTTTGTGTGTGAGGGTTGTGTGTGTGTGGGTTGTGTGTGTGTTGTGTGTGGGTTGTGTGTGGGTTGTGTGTGTGTGGGTTGCGTGTGTGTTGTGTGTGTGTGGGTTGTGTGTGTGGGGGTTGTGTGTGTGTGGATTGTGTGTGGGTTGTGTGTTGTTGGCACAGTAGGGGGCACAGGTGGTGCATCAGCCAGTCATCTCAGTCATCTCAGTCGACCCGTGGCACCTGGGTCTGCCCCGTGACCTCCTGCCAGCGGGCGTTCGACACTTCACGTGGCCTCAAGGTGCACATAGCCTGGCACAAGCGTCGTGGTGACGTCACCGCCACTTAGTGGCGAATGGCGGTTGTTGTGTGTGTTGTGTGGGTTGTGTGTGTGTGTGAAGTGGGTTGTGTGTGTGTGGGTTGTGTGTGTATGTGAAGTGTGTTGTGTGTGTGGGTTGTGTGTGTGTGTGAAGTGGGTTGTGTGTGTGTGGGTTGTGTGTGTGTGTGAAGTGGGTTGTGTGTGTGTAGGTTGTGTGTGTGTGTGAAGTGGGTTGTGTGTGTGTGGGTTGTGTGTGTGTGTGTGTGAAGTGGGTTGTGTGTGTGTGGGTTGTGTGTGTGTGAAGTGGGTTGTGTGTGTGTGAAGTGTGTTGTGTGTGTGTGGGATGTGTGTGTGTGTGTGATGTGGGTTGTGTGTGTGTGGGTTGTGTGTGTGTGTGGGTTGTGTGTGTGTGTGTGTGTTGTGTGTGTGTGTGTGTGGGTTGTGTGTGTGAGTTGTGTGTGTGTGTGAAGTGGGTTGTGTGTGTGTTTTGTGTGTGGGTTGTGTGTGGGTTGTGTGTGTGGGTTGCGTGTGTGTGAAGTGGGTTGTGTGTGTGGGGGGGGGGGGGGTGTGTGTGGGTTGTGTGTGTGAGTTGTGTGTGTGTGAAGTGGGTTGTGTGTGTGTGGGGGGGGGGGGTTGTGTGTGTGTGTTGTCTGTGTGTGTGTGGGTTGTGTGTGTGTGTGAAGTGCTTTATTATTTGTTGGAGCGGTCGAGGCTCTCTCCCTCTTCCACTGAGTCGTCCCGAAGCGCCCCGGGCCTCTCATACAGCCTCATTAACTAAGTGCCTTAATTAGGAATTCGCCTTTAATTAGCGCAGGCTCTTGCATATTTTATTTGCCGAGAGAAGCAGTATTAAGGGATTAACATATTGCATATCTGACGGACGGTAATTTATTTGAAGGCCGGCGGTGGGGTACGCGCTGGGGTTGGGTTGATAGTGGGGGGGGGGGGGGGGGTGAGAAGATAGACGAGGGGGAAAGGAGATGGTGCGGCTGATGGTTACGAATAATGAATTGGAACCCTTCAACCTCTCTCACTTGTGCCTCTCTGTCTCTCTCTTTCTCCTTGTCTCTCTCCCTGTGTGTGTCGCTCTCGCACTCTCTCTCCCTTTAGCCCCACAACAACAACAACAACGCGTGGGTCTCGCGCATGTGACAAGCCACAGCCGCCGGCGATCGCACAACAAAAATACACTGAGATCTAAACGAGCACAATCGAGGGTAAATATTGACTGGCGCGGGGAGCTCCCCCCCCCCCCCCTCCACCCCCCTACGTCTCTCTTTGTGGGGGAGTTAGTGGAGGGTTGGTGGGGGGGTTTGTGGTGGGGGGGGGGAGGGCGTTTAGCGTTTGTTGCCCGCGTCTTCTGCCACGCAGCAAACAGGCGACACGCAGACGCACCAAGTGAGGAGTAAATCGACGAGCTGCCAAGCCGACACGTTAAGGGAGCACCTTGTTTCTGGGCATTCGAAATACGCGCCCGCTGTCGACGGAACGCATCCGCGTGCCGAAGTGTGTTAGACTACTGTCGCGTCGTTACGTGGCCAATCGGAGGGAAGGAAAATCGGAGGTGCGGGGGAAGGAAATTCGGAGGTGCTGGGGAAGGAAATTTGGAGGTGTGGGGGAAGGAAATTGGAGGCGCTGGGGAAGGCAATTCGGAGGCGCTGGGGAAGGAAATTTGGAGGTGTGGGGGAAGGAAATTCGGAGGCGCTGGGGAAGGAAATTGGAGGCGCTGGGGAAGGCAATTCGGAGGCGCTGGGGAAGGAAATTTGAGGCGCTGGGGAAGGAAATTCGGAGGTGTGGGGGAAGGAAATTCGGAGGCGCTGGGGAAGGAAATTGGAGGCGCTGGGGAAGGAAAATCGGAGGCGCTGGAGAAGGAAAATTGGAGGTGCGGGGGATGGAAAATCGGAGGCGCTGGGGAAGGAAATTCGGAGGCGCTGGGGAAGGAAAATTGGAGGCACTGGGGAAGGAAATTCGGAGGCGCTGGGGAAGGAAATTCGGAGGTGTGGGGGAAGGAAATTGGAGGCGCTGGGGAAGGAAATTCAGAGGCGCTGGGAAAGGAAATTGGAAGCGCTGGGGAAGGAAATTGGAGGCGCTGGGGAAGGAAATTCGGAGGTGTGGGGGAAGGAAATTGGAGGCGCTGGGGAAGGCAATTCGGAGGCGCTGGGGAAGGAAATTCGGAGGTGTGGGGGAAGGAAATTCGGAGGCGCTGGGGAAGGAAATTGGAGGCGCTGGGGAAGGCAATTCGGAGGCGCTGGGGAAGGAAATTTGAGGCGCTGGGGAAGGAAATTCGGAGGTGTGGGGGAAGGAAATTCGGAGGCGCTGGGGAAGGAAATTGGAGGCGCTGGGGAAGGAAAATCGGAGGCGCTGGAGAAGGAAAATTGGAGGTGCGGGGGATGGAAAATCGGAGGCGCTGGGGAAGGAAATTCGGAGGCGCTGGGGAAGAAAAATTGGAGGCACTGGGGAAGGAAATTCGGAGGCGCTGGGGAAGGAAATTCGGAGGTGTGGGGGAAGGAAATTGGAGGCGCTGGGGAAGGAAATTCAGAGGCGCTGGGGAAGGAAATTCGGAGGTGTGGGGGAAGGAAATTCGGAGGCGCTGGGGAAGGAAATTGGAGGCGCTGGGGAAGGCAATTCGGAGGCGCTGGGGAAGGAAATTTGAGGCGCTGGGGAAGGAAATTCGGAGGTGTGGGGGAAGGAAATTCGGAGGCGCTGGGGAAGGAAATTGGAGGCGCTGGGGAAGGAAAATCGGAGGCGCTGGAGAAGGAAAATTGGAGGTGCGGGGGATGGAAAATCGGAGGCGCTGGGGAAGGAAATTCGGAGGCGCTGGGGAAGGAAAATTGGAGGCACTGGGGAAGGAAATTCGGAGGCGCTGGGGAAGGAAATTCGGAGGTGTGGGGGAAAGAAATTGAAGGCGCTGGGGAAGGAAATTCAGAGGCGCTGGGAAAGGAAATTGGAAGCGCTGGGGAAGGAAATTGGAGGCGCTGGGGAAGGAAATTCGGAGGTGTGGGGGAAGGAAATTGGAGGCGCTGGGGAAGGCAATTCGGAGGCGCTGGGGAAGGAAATTCGGAGGTGTGGGGGAAGGAAATTCGGAGGCGCTGGGGAAGGAAATTGGAGGCGCTGGGGAAGGCAATTCGGAGGCGCTGGGGAAGGAAATTTGAGGCGCTGGGGAAGGAAATTCGGAGGTGTGGGGGAAGGAAATTCGGAGGCGCTGGGGAAGGAAATTGGAGGCGCTGGGGAAGGAAAATCGGAGGCGCTGGAGAAGGAAAATTGGAGGTGCGGGGGATGGAAAATCGGAGGCGCTGGGGAAGGAAATTCGGAGGCGCTGGGGAAGGAAAATTGGAGGCACTGGGGAAGGAAATTCGGAGGCGCTGGGGAAGGAAATTCGGAGGTGTGGGGGAAGGAAATTGGAGGCGCTGGGGAAGGAAATTCAGAGGCGCTGGGAAAGGAAATTGGAAGCGCTGGGGAAGGAAATTGGAGGCGCTGGGGAAGGAAATTCGGAGGTGTGGGGGAAGGCAATTCGGAGGCGCTGGGAAAGGAAATTGGAGGTGTGGGGGAAGGAAATTGGAGGTGTGGGGGAAGGAAATTGGAGGTGTGGGGGAAGGAAATTGGAGGCGCTGGGGAAGGAAATTGGAGGTGTGGGGGAAGGAAATTGGAGGCGCTGGGGAAGGAAATTGGAGGTGTGGGAGAAGGAAATTGGAGGTGTGGGGGAAGGAAATTGGAGGTGTGGGGGAAGAAAATTGGAGGTGTGGGGGAAGGAAATTGGAGGTGTGGGGGAAGGAAATTGGAGGTGTGGGGGAAGGAAATTGGAGGTGTGGGGGAAGGAAATTGGAGGTGTGGGGGAAGGAAATTGGAGGTGTGGGGGAAGGAAATTGGAGGTGTGGGGGAAGGAAATTGGAGGTGTGGGGGAAGGAAATTGGAGGTGTGGGAGAAGGAAATTGGAGGTGTGGGGGAAGGAAATTGGAGGTGTGGGGGAAGGAAATTGGAGGCGCTGGGGAAGGAAATTGGAGGTGTGGGGGAAGGAAATTGGAGGTGTGGGGGAAAGAAATTGGAGGTGTGGGGGAAGGAAATTGGAGGTGTGGGGGAAGGAAATTGGAGGTGTGGGGGAAGGAAATTGGAGGTGTGGGGGAAGAAAATTGGAGGTGTGGGGGAAGGAAATTGGAGGTGTGGGAGAAGGAAATTGGAGGTGTGGGGGAAGGAAATTGGAGGTGTGGGGGAAGGAAATTGGAGGTGTGGGGGAAGGAAATTGGAGGTGTGGGGGAAGGAAATTGGAGGTGTGGGGGAAGGAATTTGGAGGTGTGGGGGAAGGAAATTGGAGGTGTGGGGGAAGGAAATTGGAGGTGTGGGGGAAGGAAATTGGAGGTGTGGGGGAAGGAAATTGGAGGTGTGGGAGAAGGAAATTGGAGGTGTGGGAGAAGGAAATTGGAGGTGTGGGGGAAGGAACGCCTCACGCTTGCACACAGCGCGAGGGCGTCGCCTTGAGTCTCGCCCCGCAGAAAAACGACACGGAACTGGGTGGGCGCTAGGGCTGGCGAGTGTCGTGGTGAGCTTCGTTGCGATTGGTTGAGGGGATTTTGTTATCTTTGTGAGAACACGCGTGAAGTGTCCTCGGGCTCACGAATATTTCTCGGGCACAGCAATAGGTAGCAGATCGGCTTCATGGGGGGCTACCCACTCATAATTTATCATCCATGGTCTATCCACTGCTGGATGAAGGTCTTCCCAAGTCAGGGCCACATGTTATGGCCTCGCTATCAACCAATCAATTTAGCAACTGCGCACGATCCGATTTCATCACTCCATATCCGCAGTGGAGGTACGGCACTCTCAGGGAAGCTCCCTCCTTCGGCTGTCATTCCGTCCGTAGTCTCGACCACCGTCCACCATCCCTTAGAGCCACGCTGTGTCTTGCCTCAGCCCATTTTTTTAGTCAATGTGTTGTCTCTAACTTGCGCGTGTCTTTTAACCTACGAACTCCTCTTCATTTCGCTCAGTGTGACCCAACGCATGCGCCTCTCCGTACATCCACACAGTCTAACGTAAACTACAAACCATCTACAAACATAACAAACATCACTCGTGCTCGGCTTCCACTAACTCGTGCAAAAAAAATGTAGGATTGACTTATCCCGACCACTAATCCCCTGCATAGAGCCTTATCCATCGTACCACCATTAACCCCGATAGCTGCAGCCCAAATCCCATTCTGGTCATTATGTTTTTTTCAGCGGGTCATTCATTACACAGCATACGCTCGCTACCACGCAGACTGCTGAAAGAGAGGGGCATTTGTTAACACCACAGCACACATGAAGCCAGCGGTGTGTGTAATCGTGCGCCTAACCTCTGCAACCCTAACCTGTGACACTGCGGGATAACGCAGGAGATAACACGGGCTCACATCTGAGCTATCAAGACACAGCCTCTGGTCATCAATTCTTGGCATTAATCGCTCACCCATTATTTTGGTACTCTGCCGTGCATGATAATTGCCCATTTTTTTTTTGGTCTAAGGGCGTTGTACAATTTTGAACTGTGTAGCCAGCGGTAGCCAGCGGTGTATCACCCTGTGATGTGTGACAGCGTGTCAAGAGATACATTTTTACTTGAGAACCCGATGGAATCACGTGCGTTGGCTGAAACCTGGATTCGAATCCGTGGTCTCAGCTTTCCTGAATTATGAGCCAGTCGGCCACCTCTTACAAGTCCGGCCATTGCGACACCAGCAGCACTCCCGATGGCAAAGTCACCGTGGCTGGCGCTCGATCTCATCAGATCTCCGGAGCGCAGCAAGGTTGAGCGTGAGCATTACTTGAAATAGGCGGCATGCACGCAAATGAGTTTTCAATCTGTAAACCTGGATTGGAAACCCCTGTTTATTTATGACCGCTTTGTGTATGTGTGTGTGTGTTTAGTGTGTCGTTCTTCACCCGCACCTCCCATTGTCACGGTCGGGCCACGTACGGTGCGAAAGAAGTTCAACGTGCATACGGGCAGTCGGCATGGGCTTCTTCTGGGTCGCGTTGTCGGCAGCGGAGGGCGGTGTTGTACTGTACTATGCTCCACGCCTATGGTCACCGCATTCACCAACCCGCACTGACCCGAGTGGAGACTCATTGCTCAGATGTGAACCACCACGGCCGTCATGGCGTGAGGGTGGGGGGGAGGGAGACACTCATCTAGCAGTGGATCAACATACGGGGCTTTGCCAAGTACCTGTTGCACGTGTGCGCGCGCGTGCCAACGGGCTCTGCGCGTCAGCGACCTCCAAACGGCAACACAAAAAAAATCCCTCTCCGCGGCCTTGGCCTCCAAAGCAAGCGACGGCACGCGCACGCTGGGGTTTATCGTTCACGACGGAGGGGGGCGTGGAGAACAAATTATTCGAAATGAATAATGAACAATTGCCAGTGCTTTGTCGATACACTCGTTGGATGAAAGTCTCCGCGCGCTGTGACCGCGCATGGTGTTTTGTTCGCGGCACACTTCACTCTCCCGCGCCTCCGATGAGCGCGGTTGGCTGCGTACGGTGCGAAAGAAGTTCAACATGCATGCATGGCAACGCCAGCCAGCGCGAGTATGGCGATGGCGAGGGGTGGATACACAGGGCCGGTTCAGATGTTTACGAGGCACGAGGGTCGGCAAAAGGGGTGGGTGATGGGGGTGGGTGGGTGGTGGGTGTGGGTCGGCCCTGCATCACCAAATGTCCCTTATAAACGCCACTCAAGTTCACTCTCCTTTGCGGCGCGCTGTGACTCGCAAACGGACACCTCGTTGTCAAAGACCCACCGCAGACGATCCCTGGGGTTTGATCTTCCACGAAGCTCATGGTCCACCCGAAGCCGCATCCACCGCACAAACGATGGCAGATGCGGAAACCTGACGCACAGATGGAAAATTGAAAACTTTCCTTCAGTGCGCGACTGTGATGCAATGCCCCGATCCACACACGCGAAGGAGAGAGACATCAGCAGCGATGCCACGCCGCTGCTCCTGACGCGGTTATTTTTTGCTTGACCACCTGAATGTGAAAGTGCGCGTTGCTTGCTCTGCATCGACATAAGCAGCAGCCGTACGAAAGAAGATAAGAATAATATTGCAAACCACACAACCGCTGTCCTGCTACACCCCCCCCATTCCCACTCCGCGAGGAGCTGGTTCTCGGTGCCTGCCGGCCACCGACATCCCCCCGTGCGAGGAGGCCTTCGTCCAGCATTGGAGTGGCAATGGGAGGGTGGAGCTGTTCGCGTGAATCGCGAGTGACTTTTTTCTTCTTCTTCAAGAACGACTGAACATAACCCCCCCTCCCCCCCCCCCCCTTTGCATCGAGTCGGGATTCTCGCAGCGCGGGCTAAAAAGAAGGCGGCTGCCTTCAACGCGACCTTGCCAAAGCGGCGGCACCGCATTCTCGGCGCGGTTCGGCATCTGGATTTTTGCGTCCGATGCAATTTGCAGAGCACTGCGATTTCCCCACCCCCCCCCCCCCCCCCCATTTTCTTTTCTTCATTCCTCTCCCGCAGCTGCGAGAGAGAATCGAGCAATGAGTGATGCCGCATTAGGAGCAAGTCCACAGTGGCTTTGTTGCGCTGCCTTTGCGAGGCCAGGGCGAGGGGCGGGTTTCTTTACAGAGATGGCAACGTGGAGTGTCCCCTAGGTCGACTCAGCCTCAAATGAATACCTGGTGCGGTGTGTAAACATCGCCACCAGGGAGACAAAGGCGGTCAGGCGTGATACTGGCCACCCACCCCCTCGTGTGCCGTCCCGGCCTTCATAAGCGCTGTCAAACAGTGCTTGCCCGCGCGAAGAACAACGGCAACCCGAGTTCGATTCCCGCTCACGGCCAACACCGGTGACGGTTATCTGAGCCAGTCCTGGGCCTCCCCTAGGACGACTCGGTCTCAAATGAGCCTCTGGTGTGATGTGTGAACATCGCTACTTGGGACACAAAGGCGGTCGGGCGTGGTGCTGGCAATCGACCCCCCCTCGTGTGCCGTGCCGGCCTCCGTAGGTGCTACTCGCGAACGGCACTTGCCCCAACAGTCTGCTAAAGGCTCTACGGGGGATCTTTGCCTTTGTGTGGACAACTTGAGCAAGCAGAAACCGCAAAAGCAGTCGACCCGTCGGCTTAAAGCAACGTCCGTGAAATTTAAAACTGAACGCCGCTGTAATGAGGACAAAGCTATGGGGGGGGGGGGGGGGTAAAACCCCAAGCTAACTTTAATTGATACGCAATACTGTTCCATATGCAACGAAGCAATGCGTAATTATTTCAACGTTAATTAGCAGAGTTGGAAGAAATCTTGTTTTTTTTGTGTTTAAAGCAGTTCAAACAAATATACTGAAATCATGCGGTTATGCCCGCGACTCCATTGGAACTCGTTCAGTACCGCGCTGCGTCGGTGGAACGCGTGTGGAGTGGTGGGTGCTGAAATAACGCACTCGCCTCTGGCATCGTCATCATCAGTCAACCAGCAGTGGATTGACCATGATTGGTGCATTAATGGCCAACAAACCGCACCCATCGTTCACGAAGGCCGTCGGAAACTCGCTATCTCGAAACCAGGTTGCTTTAGGGGTGGTCTCGTGAAATAGGCAAATTACTAAAGCACGCATAGACAGACACACACAGACAGACACAGACAGACGCGCACACACAGACTGACAGAGAGACAGACAGATAAACAGACTGAGACAGAGACAGACAGACACACACACGGACAGACTGACACACACAGAGACACATCACTACCCCTGACGCATAGGCACGGTCTTAATGTCATGCAATTAGAAAGCGTAAACGTTCAAGCTCGTTAAGATATCGAAAAAAAGATAAGCATTACATGAAATGCACCGGTTGTATGCATTTGCAATTCCCATTTAAATAGTATTCACGTTGTAATGGTTATACTGGATTGCGTGTGTCAGCACATTCTTAAAATCCAACCTTCAAGATCTTAGTATGCAAATGCATATAGCCATGACCAATACGTAGCCGGATCTCGTCAGATCTTGGAAGCTAATTCTCTCGGAATCTAATTAAATTTGAGCATGGTTAGTACCTGGATGACTGACCACCCTCAAGGACTTCCCAGGTGTTGCAGTGCGTGGAGTTGCGAGGCGTGGCGAGGAGACGGCGGCGATGGATGTCACTCATCGCAGCCGAGACCCCGAGAGGCAACGCTTTGAAGGAGGCGGTTCGAAGTGTGGGAACTCTGGAGTGGACGTGGAGGTGTTCGCGGGACAAGAAATGTGGTGTGCGTTGAACTTCTTTTGCGCCGTACGCAGCTGACCGGAGGTGCGCCTGTACACGGGCTCTCCGTGCGGTGTGTACAGCGCTGTTCTCGAGTAGCCGCAGCACTCCGGGGACGTTGACTCGACCACAAGCGAGCTCTCACGCGGATTGCGAGGCCCCGGATCGCGAGGGGAAGTTTGTGCGCAGTGTGGCTTCGCATTCGGAGGAGGCCGCCCATGCGGGACACCGTGCCCCCCCCCTCCCCCCCCACCCGCGGTAAGTTAAATCTCCATTGCGTGGAACGTAACCTCGTCTACGTATCATTTGTGTCATTAAACATAATCCAGGCCCTAATGAGGCGGGTGGGGGTGGGGAGGAATGTAAGGGAGGAGCGGGGGGGGGCAAGGAGGAGAGGGTGGAATAGGGGGCGATGAGGAGGTGGAGGGGGGGGCGAGGAGGAGGAGGGGGGGTGTTTGGGGATGATGACAGAAAGGGGGGCGCGTGTCACATTAACTGCTCCCTGATAATTAAATAATTAATAAGTGGGGGGGGGGATGTGGGGGGGGCGCAATAAATAAATAAATAACCGGCGCCAACTCGAATTAACGACGCTTTTATTTAAATTCCCTTAATTAATGGATGAGTCGCGCGCAGAAATAATTGCACTTTGAATTAAGCCAACGAGACGCGGTTCCACTCTTCACTTTGCTGGGGGAAGTCGGGGGGGGGGGCGGGGGGGGCTGAAGGGGGGAGGGTGATGGGGGACGCTTTAATTTTTAACAGTTTTCTCTAAGTCGAGCACTCGAACTGCTGCCGTTAACTTTGCAATTAAAAGGATGCTTGTGATTTTTTAAAATATATAATTATTATTAGTATTGCTGCTGCTACTTACTTTTTTTTCGAACTACTAATTACGGCTCCGGCGACTTGACAGAGAATTTGTTCAAAGCTAAAATCAAGTCGGCGGCTCATATCGCTCGCTACCTTGCCGACTCCGTGCGTTTCAGAGGGCAATTGTTCTTCAGCGATGGTCGCGAGCTCCATCGTAATAATTGGGCTTCTGAAGGATCGCAATCACGATCCTGTAATGTACAACAACCTTGTCAGTCCACTGCTGGATGATGATGATGATGGTTGCACCACGCCATTGCGATGATAAAGCAGTTGTTTTGTCCATACCCAATCAGACTGGTTAGTGCGGGTTGGTCAAATATGGCTTCGTCAATGATGCTCGCCATGGCCACAGAATTGAAACTCAGGTGTGACCGGGTCGATAGCGCGATGTGCTCAGCACTGCACTACCGCTCCTACCCGGTGAGGACAAATCAACATCAACAGTTGCCACTCTGCTTCTATTTTACAACGTCTGATCCACGCATCATCACAACGTGGGGGGAGGCTTTCATCCAGCAGTGGATTGACAACTGTTTAAAAAAGAGAATCATCATCGTCATCGTCGTCATTTCAAGGCAGCTGTGAATATGAACTCTTTTAAGAGCAATGTTGGCAGATGAGAACCTTTAATGATAATGATTTTATTATGTTTTATTCACTTTTATTTTTTTTTATTATGTATTGTTCTATCTACGTGACTTTACCGAAAGACCCATAGACTATGAATCACTGCAGTCAGGAAAGCTTTAAGTCAAGATAATGATTTGTCACTGAACCGAGTCAAGACGTCTGCACTGTGAAAGCAAGGACATATTTAACCAAGCGCCTCTGTCCAACGTTGAATGTTGGATGCGACGGGGGCCAATGACTCAGACACTCACAACTTCAGACGTCCTTCCCAAACTCAGTCACGAGTCGAGGAAGAGGCAATACGACAATGGCTCATGAAAAAGTAACACACGCAACACCCCATGCCGTTTGTACGGTATGTCCAATTCGAAATTTCGTGTTACTTTCCAACCAAGATATGAAAAATAGATTTGAAGCTTTAGTGACTGCAAGGATTCATACTCTTTGGTTTTATTCGGTAAAGTCACGAAGGTAAACAAATTGAAATAAATTCAAATAAAATTAAATAAACAATTAAAACACGACGTTTCGGAGGCAAAGCAAGCTTCCGTCTTCAGGTGGGACCAGTCACAGCAAAATCGCTGCACCAAGGTGCAGTGACTGGTCCCACCTGAAGACGGAAGCTTGCTTTGCCTCCGAAACGTCGTGTTTTAATTGTTTATTTTATTTGAATTTATTTTAATTTGTTTTACCTACGTGACTTTACCGAATAAAGCGAAAAAAGAGTATATGAAAAATAAATCAAGGTTACAGGACGCCAGAGAAGAATGCGGCGGTGGTATGTTGATGAGACTTGAGCGTGGGATTTATTTTTTTAATAGTAGGATGAAATTCGACTTCAGCCCATCTGCCTTGTCCCTTTATACGCTGCGTCCAAGCCGTGTGCTATTCTCGTACAAGGCAAGAACCCTCCACTCAATATGTTTGCCTCACTCGGATGCTGTCCTTCAAACTCATTATTCGGAACCAATTCTGCCGGGTTTTTTTTTTTTAACGAGCTAATAGAATAATGGTTCCTCCACCGCAGCTTGCAAAAGAAATCCGTTGCAATAATCCAGCACGCCTTTTGTGACGGTGAAAAAAAAATCAAGTTAGGGCTTGATAATTTTCGAGGAAGCTTTATTGCACGCATAAAGCTCTGTTCTGCATAATGCCCCCCCCCCCCCCCCCAAACCACGCCGCTCCCACCCACCCACCCGTATCCCGCACGCGCGTTGAATCACCTTCCGGCACTTGACTGTCAGGCTGACGGCACAGACTACCCACTTAAGCGCCAGCGTGCGTTTGTGTTTGATGCTTAAATGCAAAAGGTAGGCGTGCGTGGCAAGAGTTATGGCGGCGGACTTCATCTGCGCTCGTACACGTGCAAAATGTGTACTGTGTGTGTGTGTGTGTGCAGCCACTTGTGTGTGTCTGTGTGTGCAGCCACTTCGACAATCCCCTCCCCACTCCGTGGAGGTTATTTTGGCCGTCAAGCCGGAGCGTGAAGGCGGTTAGGCAGGCATAGAAGTGGGAGCATAGAAGTGCGGTACAATTTTTTGTATATTAATGCACTGTGCTCTGCTGCTTGCAATCTAGCCCCACAGCCTATGGCACCTGTTATGCATGGTTGACCCTTCACCCAAACATCGATGCAGACTCGACCCTGCTTGGGTTGTGAAATATGACGGGATGGGGGCTGGAAGGGGCGATCCGAGTGATTTAGCCATAGGCACAACGGGACGGTTGGAAAGTTAGATTGTTTATTGGAGGCAGGTTGAGGTTTATTCAAACTACAAATCTCTTTTGCAAAGAGCAGACTAGAGTTACAAAAGGCAATCCGATCATTGCAACAGCCGATTTCATAAATACAATTAATAGTATGAGTTCGTAAATAAACACGCATTTTTAGTTTTTTTAACCAAAGTAATTGTTTGGTTTAAAGCAACATGAAAAGCAATTAATGGGTGATTAAAACAAATTAACTGAAATCAGAGAATTAGTCTGTGGCTCTGCATGGACCAGAGCTGAATCTCCATTTGCATTTTGCAAACTAAGCCATATGTTTAAAAAGCAGTTAAACTAACTTTTTGAGTACAACGATGAGTGAGGCATCGTTGGACGACCTAGACATTGCACTTCCGTGTCAGCACCGAGTATTAAGTATGAGCCATTCCTTCGGAGCCACGAGATCACTTCTTTTACACCGCATCGCGCGCTTTCAGATGCGCTTCTGGGGCCGCCTGGAACGTTCTTCCTTCCGATATTAGAAAGCCACTGGAGCTACGCACTTTCAAATCGTCTAAGTTGAAAACTAATTTCTTTAAAACTGCGTTTTGTGTTTAGCTTGTTGTCCTTGACCCGCAACTACGATTAGCACGGTTGGTTGCGTACGGTAGGAAAGAAGTTCAACATAAATAAGTACAAAAACAAACGCACGTTGCTCATTCATTAACATCGCTAATTCACACGGAGGGTGGTGATGACTGCGGTGGCGTGAAATTTACATCGCGGCGCTCGTTGTCCCAGCAGGTGACTTCATTCTGCAAATTCCACAACTGATTTTTGTTGTTGTTGTTGCAAAAGACCTCGCCGCCGCGTATCGATGTCTCCGGGCGTCATTTATCACGGAATAATCGTTGTCAGCTCTCCGAGGCTGCACGCTCGTAGCGTATGCGTTCGGCCGGGTCGATTCGACAAACACGCACGCGACTCGTGTCACCACTGTAGACTTACGGCTCCCTCCCTGATTAACGGCGCTTCTCCTTCATTTATATACGGATCGAACGTCGCCGCGCCGTTTTGCAAGGAGAGAGTTGCGCGTGTGTGGAGCGGTGGTGTAGTAGCGGTTAGCGCTACGCTGCGCTACTACGGCGACCCGAGTTCGATTCCCGCTCACGGCCGACACAAGTAACGATTATCTGAACCGGATCCTCGGCCTCCTCGAGGTCAATTTAGCCTCAAATGAGGACCTGGTGCGACGTGTAAACATCGCCACTAGGGAGACAAAGGCGGCCGGGCGTGGTGCTGGCCACCCACCGCCTCGTGTGCCGTGGCCGGCCGTCATAGGTGCTCGCTAACAGCACTTGCCCCAACAGTCTGTTCAGGCTATACGGGGGGTCTTTGTCTTTGTGTAAATATCGGCACTTTGGAGGGGAATAAGGCCCAGACGGTCGAGGATGGTTCTCGAGTCACACCACCCTCTCGTGCGCTGTGCCAGCCTTCATGTGGCGCTCGCTTACAGCACTTGCACCTCCACAATGAATAACGATGGTCTTCCGCAGGCAGCCTTCATAGCTCATGACTTGTCATCAGTAAGATAATCGATGGGTGGTTGTGTGGGTATGTGTGTGTGTGTGGTAGGAGTGGTGGCGCAGTGGTTAAAGCGCTGCGCTCCAAAACCCGGCCACCCCCCGAGTTCGATTCCCGCTCACGGCCAACGCCAGTGGGGAATATTTTAAGTGGTTCTGGGTCTCCCCTAGGTCGGCTCAGCCGAAAATAAGTAGGAAGACAAAGGCGGCGCGGACGTGGTGCTGGCCACCTAGCCCCTCGTGTGCCGTGCCGGCCTTCATAGAAGGTGCTCGCCAACAGCACTTGCTCCGACTGTATATTAAAACTTATACGGGGGGGGGGGGGGATATTTGTCAAATCGCACACACTCCACGCACTCCACACACAGACACACACCCCCATGTCTCTCTCGTGACAGCACGGTAACGCGCAATGGCACAGCGGGACACAAATGACTGCGCGTCACGTAAGGTTCACACTGCGTTGCTGTGAGCTCGGCCCCGAGTCTGTGATCCTTGTACGGCAAACGTAATCCGGGGGTTTCACCTCCTGAAAATCCCGCCGAGCGCCGATCTTTCACGGAAACTCAGAAAACCACGCGGAATCCACCGCAGTTGCGAGCCGCTGTGACGTGAAATCGATTCCTGACCTCCTAAACCCCCCCCACCCACCTCACCACCCATCGCACCGACTCACCCCACCGGATCTTTTGCGGACGGAAATACAAAAATGTTGGTTCAAGTGAACAAAAATAATACGTTTCCAATTCTTCCCCCGTAAACCCTACTCTCCGCCTTGGATCGGATCGATGGCTTGATCTGGCCAGGGACCCAATTAACCACCGCGTGCAGTCCCTTGGCTCAGGCTCGAACAATTGAAAAGCTCATTTTTTTATTATGTTTTATTTGTATTATTTTATTTCCATTCTACGTAACTTTACCGAAAGAACCAACGAAGATGAATCCCTGCAGTCACGAAAGCTTAAAATCGAAATTTAATTGAAAAGCTCATGAGCAGTGCGAACATACAAAACCACAGCCGGCAAACGACAGGCGAACAAAGACCCGTGTAGCCTGCACAGACTGTTGGGGCAAGTGTCCGTTAGGATTGCGTGCGTGCTGTGTGCGTTGCGGAGTGGTTAGCGCCCTGCGTTACTTACCCGGAGACTGGAGTTCAAATTCCCGCTCACGACCAATAACATTGGTGACTATTTGAACCGGTACTGTGCTTCGGGTAGGTCGACTAAGCCTTGGAAATGCTGTGCTCTGGAGTGGTGTGTAAACATCGCCACTTAGGGAGACAAAGGCAGCCGGGCGTGGTGTTTTTCACCCACCCCTTCGTGTGGCGTGCCGACCTTCATAGGTGCTCGCTATCAACAGTCTGCTGAAGGCTAGAAGGGAGATATTTGTCTCTGTCTTTGTATGCGCGTGAGAGTTAGCTAGCGGTGTGCGTGTTTTGGTAATTACCGTGCGTGTGATGTGATGCAACTATTAAAGGATGTTGGGATACATTTCGCACAGGCAAGCAAAGGCCCGTGTAGCCTGTTCCTCATGGCCGGATGTATTATGATGAATTATTTCCAACGATCGATTCTGAAAGAACTAAGATTTTCAACTTTTTTGACGGAGCAAACATCAAAGTTTTTTTTGGATGATCAACGTCGGCAGTAATGCTTCTTAAGCAGCATGGGATGACGAGGAGGAGGTTGTAACGCAAGCGAGTGAGCAGCCTTCTGAGGAAAGGAATTAAAAAGAAATCCCTCCTCGCGAGACTCAACCCAACCGCGGTGTTCACTTGTTGATTTATAGCGGCTTAAAGGGTACAGGTGCAGGCCCTGCAACTTCCTGCTCACGCCACTGCTGACGGAACGGCCCTCCTCGACTAACGGGGTTGTGCTAAAGAGCCCCTTTAATGGGGAGGGGGGAGCGGGGCGAGGGACTTGACATAATCTTTCACCCATTCCAGACTTGTAACCGTGCTGACCCGCCCCTACTGGACATCTGTGAAAAGGAAATGCGTAGTTCTTCGGGTTCCTCCAGGATAAATAATAAACATTCTGATGAAAAAAGACGTCTTCGGAGAGAACCCACCACGGCGGTGTGCCGTACCCACACTTTACCCCACCGCACGCGACTTTGCCGGTTGCCAAATTATACCGCGTATTATGTAACTACAAACATAACATCGTCCTAGAAACGAGGGTGGACAATGAAGCAACACAATCAAACGAGACGAACAAACGAGATGAGAAAATAACCGCACTAAAAACGTTGACAGCGAATGTCTGCAGAGTGTAAAGTCTGCGGTTAGCTGACGGCCCAATGAACTAAGCACTCGAGTCTAAAGTTATTGGTCACGGAAGCCACAACTTTGTTATCTCCAGTAGCCACGTGCTTCGTTTCAAGTTTCGTGAACGTCAGGCAACATAGACATTGAGGTTCCGGTTTCACCATCTGTCAATTAAAATCCGAGGATCTTTGCAGAGTACTTTCTAACATTCATGGCACGCGGTGGTTTAGCGCCATGCGCAATGAATCCGCATTGACCAGCATGGTGAAGTATGGTCAAACAAACCCCACCTCTAACGACATGGAGTAGAGAGACACTTGCTTCCAACAGTGGGTTGACAAATAGCCGCAATGGTCTCTAGTCTGTCCGTGTCCCGTCACCAGAGTCAATGTTTTTCCATGTATCCGAGACACGGCCGTAGATTTTAATTATTCATACGTAACGTAACGCTGTAACCGTTTACCCACCCCTACTCACTCACTCGCGAACCGTTCAGTTAACTTAGATGTGCAATTACTTTCACGAGATTGGCACCAGCTCAAGTGAATTTGTGTATGTACCCTGCTTATCTGCTTGCACGGCTCACGATAGAAACAAACCGCTGATTCATATAAATCAACGAGCAGACGCGAGCATCGGTGATATGATTCGTTGACTGGAAACTCTGCCGGCTGGAGGACTCTGCACGGGTCCCAAGTTCCTTGGAGAACAATGTTCATGAAGGTCGTGGATTTCTTTTTTTACGCGAGAAAATGTTCGAGAAATTCGATTTAGTGACATCTCACCGCTGATTTGCGTTCGCTTCTGCCATCGTGTTGCAGTGGTGAACATTTGGTGATGATGAAAGTCATAATAATTTACAGCCCCTTTTTTGCCAATCCACTGCTGGATGAGTGCCTCTCCCCACGTCATGTCAGTCTCGGAGGTTGTTCGACCGAAGTTTGACCACCATCCTCGTGCGGGTTGGTGCAGTGGAGAGCCCTAGGACCGGCTCGGATATCTCTCTCTGCTCATGTACGCCATGCTCCGCAATCGAACTTAGAGGTTCCTGACAATGCTGGAATCTCTCGACCAGTTTATATTTTGATGACAATAATAATTAAATCTCAATGGTTTTAAGTATCTCGTCGAATGTATTGCCATTAGCCCCACTCTCTTCTAAACAGGTTCATTAATGAGTCACTCACCGCAAAATAGTAGTCATAATAATATAACTCAACAGCCCTTTGTCAATCCACTGCTGGATGAAGGTCTCCCTCATGCCGTGTCGGTCGTCAGGACAGGGTGACCATACTTCACCACGCAGGGTCGGCGAAGGAAGCGCGGGTGGAGTGCGGGCGGTTTGTTCGGGTATCGCACTTGGCTCGAGTTAGCCGTGGCCGGGAGTCGAATTCAGGTCAACTCGGTCAGAGTCCTCTGCGCGGACCCACTGCGTTCAACAGTACAAGTAGAATAATTCCGTCAATATCCCGTGGTTTTTCAACTTTCAGCCGAACGCGTTGGCCTTGCCTCTCTCTCCGTCTCTCTTGCAACTGACATTCCTTCTTGCGCTCATTGACCAGAGCAGCCAAAATCCCACGTTGCTCTGCACGTGGGCATTGCCCGTTTTGATTCCCGCTGAATCACCAAAGAAAGAGAGCGAGAGAGATGGGGTGGGTAGGGGCGGGAAGAGATGTGAAGACGGGATGTGTCGGACGGGCGGAGAAAGCGACACGAATCGAAGGCGGCGTTCATCCATCGCGCTGTGGCTTTGGCTTACTCGTGTCGGCCCTTGAAAGACGTCCCGTACTAAATTGTTTGGCTGCGTAGCACTCCATCTTCCGTGACAAGCGCGCCGGGCGCCGCGGCCGCGTGATTTACGACGCGTCGCAACGGAGGGACATCTCTTTCCTCGCCGCATCTGCTTCTCGGCACAGTTTGCCTCCCCCCCCATCCTCCCACCTCAACCCCCCACCCCACCTCTCTCAGCCCCCCTCCCCCACCACCTTCCCCAAACAACCACCAACACCACCACTCCAAGCATCCCTCCTGCACACACCTCCACCTCTGCTGTTGCTGCACGTCTGTCGATGCCATTACGCGTGCACGCAGATTCCCGAGTGCCCGAGTGGTGCGCGAAGGCGAAGGGATGAAGGCAGGCACGCATTCACCCCTGCAAGTGCTGCGTAGATGGGTGCCATTACCGTGCAACTGCGGAGTTCATGTGCTATTCAGAGGCGTGCAATTGGCTTGCACAGCCACAGCGATGCAAATTGAAAGACACCAGGGCACGTCGTGTGCTTTTCTCGAGGCCTGTGTACTTGTCCCATCAGTTGTCATGCACAATTACTTTCTTGGTTTGTATCAGTATTATTATGATGAGTCCTTGTTAACGCACTGCTGGGTGTGTGACCAGACTTGCATAATAAGTACGCTACATTGACACCGCGGGCACAGGTTTGGCGTGCGTCTTAGAATCCGGAAATATGGTAGAACACATTCAACAAGCGATGATATGAAATGGCACATGTGTGAACAGGGCAGATATTTGAAAATAATCCTGCAGAGGGAAAAAAAAACTTTTCCCCAATCACCGGGCCGCCCCCCCCCCCCCATACCCAGCGTGTAATTAGCTTCTCCGTGTAATTAGGTCTTCAATTTACGCTTTTGGAAGGTTATTTATGAAATGCTTAAAAATAACCAGCAGCCGCAGCTTCACTCGCTTTGCTGAGTCTCTGATGGACAGCGTGAGTTATTATTAATACATATATATACATTATCATCGACACAACTGGGCCAATTACTGGACCTTTGCTGCTCAACCACACCAGGGACAAGCGCTTTTAGCGAGCACCTATGAATGCTGGCACGGCGCACGAGGGGGTGGGTGTCCAGCACCATCCCCCGCCGCCTTTGTCTCTCGAGTGATGATGTTTACACATCGCATCAGGTCGCCACTTGAGGCTCCATCGACCTAGGTGAGGCCCAGAACCGGTTCAGACATTCGTCACTGGTGTTGAGCGTGAGTGGGAATCGAACTCGGGTGGCCGGGTTTGTTGCGCAGCGCACTAATCAATGTGCCACCACCCCAGCTAACCACTGCGCCACCGCTCCTACCACGCACACACATACCCACACACTCACCCATCGATTATTTTATTGATGACAAGTTATGAGCTATGAAGGCTGGCTGTGAAGAACCATCGTTATTTATAGTGGAGGAGCAAGTGCGGCCCGTTGTGGAAATCGGAAAGGTCTCTTCCTTTGTTCACGTCACGTCCTGTGAGTTGATTTTTTTTGTTTTGTCTTGGCAGGTGAATTTGGAATGCGTTGTCTTGCATGTCAGCGTGCGAAATGGAGTCACGTGCAGATTTAAAATAATATTGAAGGAAAAATAAGAGCGGCCCCGCGGCTCCCGATTGGCCCCGTTGCAAGTGTGTCGTGCGCATTGGCGGTCACTTGGGACGAATAATACATTGATGGTCAAATTACGAATTAAATAATACCCCTAATTATGTGACAATGGCAGGAAACTAATAGGGACATCAATACAAAATTACTGGCCTGGAAAATTACCATCCCGATGTACACTACAGATGTGTACATGGCAGGCAATGCTCGGTAATTGTCTTGGCGAATATTCAGCCGCGGTTTTAATCATTTTCATATTACCCTGCGAGAAACTTGCGTTCTGTCTTGCTTATTTTTATGTATGGAGAACTTCTTTCGCGCGATACGTAGCCAAACGTGCTCATCGGAGGTGCGAGGGAAGCAAAGGATGAGCATCTTTATACGATCAATTACTGCCATGGTAAATCAAGCGAGGGGTGGAGTGGTGGCATAGTGGTGAGCACACTGTGCTATGATTGTGCCAACCCGAGGTCTATTCCCGGCCACGGCTAACATCAGTGACAAGTCATAGCTAACGCTTTGCAGCCAACTGAGCGATGGCAATGAAGCTCTTTTTCATAATTTCACGCAACAAACCACAACTTATTTACAACATTAGGAATTGTACCCTCAAGTATAAATGTGCACGTAAATCTCAGGTTTTGGAGGCTGTCATCTAGCAGTGAATTGACAAAGGGCTCAGTCCAGGTGGTTCAGCGGCAGAGCAAGAGTTTCGCAATCACACGTTGGCGAGTTCAAATCCACATTTGGTGAGGGGGGGGGGGAGGGGAATTAACTCAGCCCATCATCTCGCCAGGGTCGATAAAACGAGTACCATGTGGAGGGCGAGGGGAAGACAACAGTGGTTACATTACGGATATACTAGCTCCCACTATAGGAGCGTGCAATCGTCGCCACTGTCCTGGGGCTGTGAACAGGATATCAGCATCACCTTAATGCTCATTTGTGCAAAAAATAACTTTATCACCATCCGAGAATCTCACCCAGATCGGGACGAACGCTGGCGGGCATCGTGAAATAAACATCTCGTTCGAGACGCAAACATTGCACCCTCCTGGCTTTGACATTCCTCGAAGGCCCTCGGTGTAACAATCAACCGCATTCAGAGAGCATCGACAGGCCGATGTTCTCGTCTCCTTCATCAATGGGAAATTAAAGACACAAGCCAGAATAGTGCCATTGTGACCATGCAACACAAACTGCGGACCATTTATTAAACCGCTGAAGCTTGCACTCCTTCAGCGGAGGAGAAGGAGACATTGCAAAACTACGCGAACTCTCTCCCGAAGAGCCCTCGTGCCTAGCAGAACCTCGACATTGGCATTTAGCTCGGGAACACGAACCGAACCCGAGAAATGGAATAGAATCACGTCGATTTGACTTATGTGCATTATTATTATAATCATCGACATCATTACTTGAAATCAAATTAACTCAGCACCAAATAAGGACGTACGCAAAATGAAACGCCGCGAAATATAAAGGAAAGAAAAAACACAATTCAGCCTCGGGATATAAACACACCGGCTGCGCGCGCGTTTGCGTTGCGTACGTGTGCGTAAGTGAGCGCGTATGTCAAAGCAGATGTTGTGGGTTGGTGTCTGGTCTGAGTGGGCACTGCCACGCGGGGTGACCGTGATGTATGACAGCGAGCAGCGCTTATATTTACGCAGCGCCCATAATGCACACACCTGGCGGGCGAGCGATACATCACGACAACCTACCCGGCGGCTACACGTGTCAAACGGCGCGCGCAAGACGCCTGTGTGGTGTGTGTGTGTGAGTGTGCGCGTGTCTGTGTGTTATGGGGAGTGGTGGTGTAGTGGTTAGCGCTACGCTGCGCTATACAAACACCCGGCGACCCGGGTTCGATTCCCGCTCGCGGCCAACACCGGTGACGATTATCTGAACCGGTCCTGGGCCTCCCCTAGGTCGGCTCAGCCTCAAATGAGTACCTGGTGCGATGTGTAAACATCGCCACTAGGGAGACAAAGGCGGCCGGGCGTGGTGCTGGTCACCCACCCCCTCGTGTGCCGTGCCGGCCTTCATAGGTGCTCGCTAACAGCACATGTCCCAACAGTCTGTTACAGGCTATACAGGGGAGCTTTATCTTTTTGTACGGGCTAGGATAACACACACACAAACACACGTGTCACCTGTGTGTATGTACGGGCTAGGATAACATACACGCGTGTCACCTCTGTGTGCGTGTGTAGGAGCTAAAACAATACACACGTGAACACACGTGAACTCACTTGTACCTCACCTCTGTGTGTACGTGTCTTTGTACAGGCTAAAATGAAACGACGATACACACGCGCGAGTGTCACCTGTGTGTGTGTGTGTCTACGAGCTAGAATAACACACACACGTGAAAACATTCACACACGCGCGCGTACACGCTAACGCACACACACACACACCTTATGCGTAATCGCGTCTCAGAACACTGCAGCAAATAGCCTTGACATTGGCCCTAAAAGAAACAGGGTATTATCACTTCACCCGCCACTATTAGATAAATGACGTGTTCGCCAAATAATTGATAATGTTTTCCCAAATGCGTTGCTCCTTACCTTCATTATTATATTCGACCACGATCTATCGATTGCTTAATGAATGCCTACCAAAGACGTTTTCGCTTTTCAAGGTCCCGCGGTGGAGCGATCCCATCGAGTTCCTGCACATCAACTGATCGCGCCGCTCCGTTGGAAGTATTTCCTTCCTTGAGCTTCCACTCCATCGTGAGTCGCAGCCACTGGCGATCACCCCTCTCTGTCCTTGGTTCGTGAAGGGTTTGGGTAACTGCATGCGTTTCCACCGAATCAAATGCCCCCTTTTTCATATTCTACAAAGACGAGCACAACGGTACGCTCATTGGTTTTTTTTTTCCCGAGGATCTTATCGATACCATGTATGTGGTCGATGATATCTGAACCTTTACTAAACCTGGATTGCTCATTTTGCTCGAGTTAGCCTCTTATATTTTACTTCATTCTGTTCACGATGGATATCGGGAAACAAATACATATATAAACGCGTCGTAAAAACAAAAAGAGGCGAGTGCGTTTGTAATTCTCCAGGTCAATGTTAACACCCGTAATGAAGACTCGCAAAATACATTAGCGTCAGTAATATTTGCAATCGTGGGGTTGCACAGTGATCAGTCTGCTGCAATATAAGCCTGCCCATCTGAGTTCAACTCCCCGTCACGGCTATCCGAACCGTTTTGCGGGTGCTTCTTTCAACAAGACTGCAAATGGCCAGCCAGGTTACGTTTGCTTAAACAACCCTCAAGATCGACACGGTGTGTGGAGGAGGCCTCCATCCAGCAATCCATCAACGAAGCACGGTAAATCATTTTTGCAACATTATTTTCACAGTAGTTTTATATACGGATGACAGAATCTTGCGTCAAGGTGTGCGGGAGAAGAGTAATGGATATTATATTTTAATGACTACGTTTGCAATCAGTAACTTTTCACGGGCTATTACAAAGGAGCACATCAGCAATGCTGTACATAATTTAATGGGTTTTTTTTTGCTTAAATCTGTATAAAGGTTACTTACACAGCAAAGGATATTCTTAACGTGCACGACACGGGGAAAGTATGGTAACTGGGAAAAGGGTTTTCTCATACTACAGATGGTCTGTCTTGGGGAAACTCTAAAACAAGCAAACTGCAAAGCTGGGGTGGGGGCGGAGGAGGGGTGCGCAGTAGATGCGACTTGGAAAAAAGCACTTGGAAAGAAAAATAACCCAACACACTTTCCTTCAATGTAGCTTGACACCGCGACGGGGCATTGAAGAGGTAATAATTTGTTTGTTTAAGTTGTACTTGAAAATAAAAATAAATTCTGGACGACGACAACAACAACATAGCTGTTTCGGAATTTCTTTTTTTACATTTCTCAGATTGGGAATAGCTCCGTTTTTTCTCCCTCTCAATCATGTCTGAAAACACTGCCTCGCATCTCTCTGTCGTGGCGTGGGGGAGGGGGGGGGGTTATTCTTCATGCACCAGTTCTGTAGCCTCTCTCGTGGTGTTCACACCCTTTGAATGTCGGTGTATCAGCCAAAACAAGCTCGGCGCTGCTGATTAAAAACCATCTCGTATTAAACCATCTTATTGGTATTCTGCTTTAGCATCAGATGTGACATAAATCCTTAAAACACAGGAAACTTGTATTGGTTAAAAAAAACCTCAAAAGTCACTCAATTATGCATATTTCACAAGCTGCCAATTCCCTCTATAACTCTTTGCCTGGCAATTCCCTGTTTGGAATGAAGAGAGAGCGAGAGAGAGAAAAAAGGCTGTTAAGTGCAACCTTCAAAAGATTATAATCTTTTTGGATGTATTCAAGAGAACTGAATACAAATGACTTTTGTATGCACACTGGTACAGCCGACTTATTGTAGTAAAAAAAGAAATCAACACACCGCTTATTGAAGTGTTAAAATGTTCTTTCAGCGAGAAATGGCGCATTACCTTTGCTATCCATATTTTTTCATCAATGTTGATTTTTAAAACGTGCGTGCCAATGTATTTTTTTTTACTTTTTTTATTTTATAATAAGTTCCTCCCTGAAGACTTCCACACATGCTGCACATTATACAGTTATATAAATGTCTCGGACTTTTAAACTGCATGCAACTTACACAAGTGAGACGGGAGTACAATTTGTAATGTGGCGAGCAATGGATGCATTATACCCCACGCTATTTGTGTTTTTCGCAGTAAATCAACCGATGCGCTTGCCACATTGCAATCCAAAAACAAAGATGCCCCGAATAGCCTGAACAGACTGTTGAGGCAATTGCTGCTAGCGAGTAGCACCTACGGAGGCCGGAACGGCACACAGGAGGCGGCAGGGGGCAACACCACGCCCGGCCGCCTTTGTCTCCCCATTGGCGATGTATACACACCGCATCAGGTACTCGTTTGAGGCTGAGTCGACCTAGGGGAGGCCCACGACCGGTTCAGATAATCGTTACTGGTGTTGGCCGCGAGAGGGAATCGAACTCGGGTAGCCGGGTTCGTATAGCGTCGGGAGCTAACTGCTCCACCACCACTCTCCACTATCACCACCACCACCATCCCACCTCACCCCACCGCCTCCACCACTTTCTCCCGTTGAACCGCCTCCCCTCCACCCCACTGGCTTCTCGGGTCAGACAACCCACCCACCTCCATCTCCACCGAGGGAGCTACTCCCCAGGCTGAGCGAGAAGTAGCCCGTATCCAAACGGGCAATGCCGCTGGACAACGTCTCTCGCTCTATGGAGACAGCCCACTGCGCCTTGAGAAGAATACGGGTTCGCTATCGTTTCCAGATGGATGGATGTGTTCACGTGTGTGTAGTGTAGTGTATGCGCGTGGGTGTGTGTGTGTCTGCGGGTATGTGCTAGTGTGTGTCTGTGCGTGTGTTTAAAGCGGTGAGCGTGCTGCTGCTATGAACCCGGCGGCTCGAGTTCGATTCCCGCTTACGGCTAAAAAAGTTGTGAAAGAAGTTCAATATACATGCATGCAACATCAGTGACGGTTATTTGAACCAGTACTGGGCCTCCAATAAGTCGACTCGCAACTGGGGAGACAAAGGCGGCCGGGCGTGGTGCTGGCCACCCGGCCCCTCGTGTACCGTGTCGTCCTCCATAGCCGCTCGCTATAACAACACTTGCCCCAACAGCCTGTTGAGGCTATACGGGAGATCTGTGTCTCGGTGCGTGCAGCGATGTGCAAGTGTGTGCGTGCGTGTGTGCGTGCGTGCGGGTATGTGCTCGTGTGTACGTGTGTGTGTGTGTGACCACGTGTGTGTGAACACGTGTGCGTGTGTGTGCGTTTCGCTTCCGTTAAATAGTCCAGAGCTCCACGCAACTGCAACGCATGGCAGGGAAGATCCATTACAGTAGCCGTGCTATTGGCCGACTCATTCCCAAGAATAAATACTCGCGGCGCGCGCGAGGTAACAAACCACCATCCAAAACCCAGCACTAGATAGAGAGCTGTAATTAACATTGATCGATAATGAACATATTAGACCATAATATATATTAAAAATATTCGCTATTTTTTCATCTCTATGATTTTTCTAATTCATCTAATACTACTGTTAAACTGATCTATGCCAACAATAACTCTCTGCTGTCTGTGGCTACCACCGAAGCTAGCTGGGCAACTGCCTAGACGGGATATTCCATGTAACAAATAAACATTGAACTAAATTACATTGAAACGGCCGAAGAAGAAGTTCGGAAGACGTATCATAGATAAGAACATCGAAGATTTAGGAGTCATAAATACAGAAGACGTACACGGTTAATTAAAAAGAAGTGTTCTAACCTTTCAATGGGTGCTCCTATTAACGTAATTATGTCGCTAGAATATCCTTTACTTCCCAGAGAATATTAAAAAAAAACCTCACAATAGACACTGTCTTGGTATTTTGTTACGTCAAAAAGCGGATTACTTTTAGTGCTTCGAGTTTACGACTGAAAGAAGAGTATGACATGACAGCTTTCTCTCATGTTCCATTGCAGAGCAACTGGTTTTGTACTCATCCGATTAAAAAGAATAGCATTTTATATATCCTAAAGCACGCTCGGAATTACACTGAGTGATAGGAAGAGTAACACGCGCATTAAGAGAACGTGCCCATTCTAATTGTTATGGAAAGTAAATGGGTCGATGGCAAATGGTCAAGATTAAAAACGGAGTGGAAGCCTAGGGACGGAACGCGTCTTAGAGGAGGTGGAATTATGGAATGACTTCATGTGCAGCTGCTGGGTGGATTATTACATCGTAGGATCGCGAGAGGTGGCTAAATGCTTGGGGAGGCCTTCATGCAGCACTGGATCTATGAATTGTTGAATACAATGCGGAGTGTACAACGCGCCATGATTCACCGAAAGCCGAGATGGAATGGCGCCGATGGCAAACAACCAGACCTGGACACGACGGGCACTCGAGATTAAGAACGTCGCTTGCTTCGACTTACAATCACCAACTTTTGTGGGTGACCAGATGTCAAGAGGCAAGGCTGTTCCAGACCATCGGGGCTGCTCAGATTCGGATTGCCATCAGCCGATCCAGGTCCTTTGCAGACGAGCGTCGGTTTGCGTGCTGCTGATTGTGAGTGGATGATGTGACTTGGGCAGGTTTGTTGATCGGTCGTCTTTTTGCCTTCAGAGTGACTTACTGCTACCGTGAACTTGAGTCTCTCTTACACGAGCAACCAGTGGGCTGATGCTGCTGCTGATGATCATGATTAATATCCTAATAGTTCCAAAAGTAATCAATCATTGCCGCCTTCGTGAGTGTCTTTTGTACAATGCCCTTGCCGATTGTTTGATGTCCATATGTGTGTCATCTATCTTCCAGAAAAGAAATACTGTTTTGTAATGCAGTCACATTTAGTCCAAAACTCTGACTTCATTTGGAGGAGGGCCAAATTTCCACGGATGTTCCAGTAACTCACGCACATCAGAATCATAACGGTGCAGCTCACCATTACTTCGTTCAACTAAAACAAAGTTGCACCACGTTCAGAATTTCCACGTTCTTAAATACCCAGGTTGCCACGCATTGTTAACATGCGTGAGGGTTTTCCCGTTAGGGTGTTCTCGTTAGGGTGTTCTCGTTAGGTTGTTCCCGTTAGGCTGTTCTCGTTAGGGCTTTCCCGTTAGGGTGTTCCCGTTAGGGTGTTCCCGTTAGGGTGTTCCCGTTAGGTTGTTCTCGTTAGGGCTTTCCCGTTAGGGTGTTCTCGTTAGGGCTTTCCCATTAGGTTGTTCTTGTTAGGGTGTTCTCGTTAGGGTGTTCTCGTTAGGGTGTTCTCGTTAGGGTGTTCCCGGTAGGATGTTCTCGTTAGGATGTTCTCGTTAGGGTGTTCTCGTTAGGGTGTTCTCGTTAGGTTGTTCTCGTAAGGGTGTTCTCGTTAGGGTGTTCTCGTTATGGTGTTCTCGTTAGGGTGTTCTCGTTAGGGTGTTCTAGTTAGGGTGTTCTCGTTAGGTTTTTCTCCTTCTTCGTTAACACGCGTTGGGTTTCTCGCGACTCGAACGTGGCTTTCAATTGCGGGCGCAGGCGGGAGAGAGATAGATTCAGTCAGCGGGTGATTCGAAGAACTCGATCTGTCAGTGGAATTAACGTTTACTGTGTGGAACATTGAGCTTCATCCCTGCGTAGGCATGGTGTTGTTTTCTCCAGGCCATCCAGATTCCTCCCACGTGGAGTCAAACAACTCGGTAACGAGATAAGACACACATCCCCAATGGAGGAAGACTCTGCTCGCTTTAAAAAAAATACATACACTTTTGAGACTAAGTAAGGTTAGCCTGGATAATTTGTAACATTATTATGTTACTGGATTGTAATGCTCTCACGATAACTGAGATTTGTTATTTGTGAATCGCGACTCATTCATTTCACATCGTCAGGAGCCGACGTGAAAGGAATTGACGAAACCACATTTCCCTGAAGGTATTAATAAAACAAAAAATATGTGGATGAATATTTAAATAAGCAATACGCAAATCCATCCTCTACGCTTGCACATCGGTGAAGATCTTCCGAGTGAGACCTCTGCTCCAAAACCACACCTTTCAGCACATTTTAAAAGCCGTAAGGTGATACCCTTTAATAAATAAATTAACAAGACGGGAACTTTTTTTACCGAGGTATTTTTTGAGAATTTGGCCAGATGAGTTAAAACAGCAACCCCCCCCCCCCCCCCCGTGAAAATATGTCAGTCCCGTAGCTGTAATGTACTGACGTAGAATGGCAACAACAGCTGTTGCCGGATACGAGAGGAAGGCCGAGTCGGAGACTTACTACAAATCGTGCTGGCGGCCCGCCTGTCCCAGTCACGGGAGAGGTGCAAAGTGGGTGCTGGAGGTCGTAATTTGCACAAACAGGCCCATTAACATGGCACATCGGTGTCTCCTTCAATTGGAGTGTTTGTCAGCGCGTCCGCGTTCGCGCCAGGGCGCTCCGAGCAGGGCGTGAGCAACTCGCTCCTCCGTGCCCGTTGGAAGCTGCCGCCCCGCTGCTGCTTGCACTTTGAACAAACCTCGCCGCGAGACCCCTTGTAGTAGCGCCGTAGATTGGGAGCGATGCGCAATTGCGTGCAGAATCCGCACCTCTTGCCTCTTATTTTCTACCCCGCCCGCCTGCCCGCCTGCCCGCCTGCCTGCGAGGGAAAGGGCATAAATCAGTTAATGACCAACCGCGGTTAGAATTGTTAGGCGGATGAATTTACACATCTGCAGTGGTCTCTTTATTTTATTTTACTCTCGCAAAGACGGTGGTCACCGCATCGTGCGCCGCTTTCAGACGCGCTTCTGCGACCGTCTGGAACGCTCTTCCTTCCGATATTAGGAAGCCACTGGAGCTATGCACTTTTAAATCTGCAACGAATATTCGTTTCTTTAGAACTGGTTGTTGTGTTTAGTTTGTTGTCCTTCCGCCGCACCTTCGATTAGCACGGTTGGCTACGTGCGGTGCGAAAGAAGTTCACCATACATAGATACATAATAATGGTAAAGGTGCAGCCCTGTAACTGTTTGTCTAAGCCACTGCTGTTGGAAGGACATCCCTCTACAGGGAGCTCCAGAAAGCGACGCTAGTGGGTGTTTTGGGCCTACTCTTCTACGCAGGCTAAATGTTTCGGAAGAGGTGTGAGCACACACACTTCATCCCGTGAAACCCGACTACCGATCGACCAACTGCGATGAATCCCGATTTAAAGCTTTCGTGACTGCAGGGATTCATCTTCTTGGTTCTTTCGGTAAAGTCACGTAGAATGAAGCGCTGTCGTCCCGACAGTTCTGTTCCTTCACCTGAAGAAGGCTACTTGTGTTGTGGCCGCAACGTCGTGAGAATTTAATTTTATTATGTTTTATTTGTATTATTTTATTTCCATTCTACGTGACTTTACCGAAATAACCAAGAAGATGAATCCGTTTATACTGCCGGGTGGACAGAGGCGGGTAGATTTCAGTATTTTTCATAATAAAGGTTTTTGGGTTAGATCGCGTTATTTATAAATGTGTCGTAACCCTCCACCACCCGACACGGCCAATCAGCAAAAAAAAAGTGTCACGTTGACAAAAGACAAATAATTCACTACTTTAGCCCACCGGTGTGTTGAAGAGTGAATCCACAACATTTACAGTTTGAGTACTATGACGTTTCGCTGGTAATTACATCCAGCATCATCGGGCAATTCGCCAGAATGGTAAAGCCCTCGCTTGCTCCCGGTCTTAAATAGAGCAGCAGGGTGGCGTCATCATTTAACTCATCAGTATTTGTAAGTTGAAATCCTAGACTGTTTTGCCTGACAATAATTAACGCTGCATGTGTTTTTGGCCATTCAGATCTTTGTTTTACTTTGGTCAAGGAGTTTCTATTTGTAAATTAGAGCGTTTTTATATCAATAAATCAATAAACAAATGATAATACATATTAAACGACTTCTGCGTAAATGCTCGTGGTGACACATTGGTCATTTATTCCAACTGTCCGTACAATTCACGGACACTTTCTGTGCTGATACCCGGACAGACGAAAGCAGACAGAGCGGTTAAAAAATATTGACAGATCACAATTCTTCGCTCAGTTCTTCCTTCCCCCGTAACTCTCACGACCCCTACCAAAGGTGGGGCGGGGGGGAACTAATCCTCACCTCGTTGGCAGACAAGGCCGTAAAACACGAGAAGAGGTTAAGCAGTCCCTGGGTCCGTCGTGAAAACGTTTACACTCCCTGCGTAACCTCTGACCCCCTGTGGCAACACTGCATTGGCACCTGACGCACGGTTCGCGTGCGCCGCGTTGACCGCCGTGCCGTCTCAGCTTTGCGAACGACCACTGGGTTCCGGCGTCCCTCCTGCGATAAAAGGACTTACGCAATGATAAACTCGATGTAGCTTCTGACGCGATACATTGAGGGGCAGAGATGGATTTTTTTTTAACCCAACAGCCACAGAGCAGAAGTAGGTTGTCGCTGTCATAACCATCGACTGACGATGTACGATGAAATAATCTTTTGATTCGTATAATAATATTTGGATTCGAGAAGGCAACCTCGTCTCGAGACGCTGTGCGGTACATAAGAGCGCGAGAATCCGGGTTCGTCGCGGGCGGCTGCCCATTTTTGGACCACTTTGCAAAAATCGCACGTTGCCACGGGACGAGAGCGCCTGCACTGAGATGTGAACAGCGTCACTGAGCAATGACCGCGCCATCCGTTTAGAGGCTCTGTTGCCTCTGATTTTGCCTCTCCTCCCCCCCCCTTCACCCCGCCACGCATGCAGGATTTGCAGAGGCAATTTCCAGAGGTGCTTTTGTGGGCCCTGCCAGCGCGGTTTGGCCCATCTGGGTCCTCGTGTGCAGTGGTGGGTATGGCGTTGCGTACCGAATCTCGGCTTGCCAGCTGTCCTGGTCTTCCCAGGATGGTCCTCTTTCTAGTTTTTAAAGGCAGCTGTACTGGGAAATCTGTTCGTCTTCCAGGGACATTAAAAGTCCAGCTTTTTTGTAAATTGCACAGCAGTGATAACGGGCTGCTCAAGACGGCGCATTTGCATGCAGTGCTTGCCTCTTCCGGCATTGTGAGATATTCCGCTACCCATGCCACGCTCCGGTGTTTCTCCACTCCAGAGGTGGCAAAACCTCTGGCCGAAAACCAAGACCGCTCTGTGCGAGTCTTCCTGACGCTCGTGTGAGGCCATCGTTGAAATTTAGAGAATTCGCTCTGCGAGTGCAAATGTTCCATATCCCCCCCCCCCTCTCCCACCCCCGCCTGGTGAGAATTCCGACGGCAGGCATCGCGATGACTCCTCGCAGAGTTAGCGCTCTAGGAGGGAGGGAGACCTCCTGAAAGTGAATGTTGTTGTTGTTGTTGGTCGGCAAAACGCGCGTACGCAAAAAAAATGCAGCATTTCCACAGCAGAGGCAATCCGTGGGGAAGAAAGTGGCCCATTGCGTGCCAACCCCGTGCCAACCCCGTGCCAACCTGACACCTTGCCAGCGATTGTTAATTCGCGCGCTTGCCGCCCATCTGCTTGCCGCCCATCGCTAACCCTCCTCACTCGCCGTGATTGAGACAGCTTGAGCGGCATCGAGGGGGTGTTTAAAAGGCCCCCTTAAGGCCTTTCATGAGATTCAGCGACGCCGCTGGCTGAAAGCAAATTTAATCCGGCGCAACTGTTGTGCACTCACAACCGCATACCCCTCGCTGTAAGTAAGTGAATGAGCGGATGAGTAGTGTGGGTAAGTGAATGACAGAAAGGATGAGTGTGTGGGTTAGTGAGTGACGGAATGGAGGAGTGAGTTAGTGCGTGAGTGAGGGAGTGAGTGACATAATGGATGCGTGTGTGGGTGACTGAGTGAGTGACGGAAAGGATGAGTGTGTGAGTGAGCAGGTGAGTGTGTGGGTGAGTGAGTGAGTGACTGAGTGGATGAGCGAGTGTGTGAGTGCGCATGTACTCATGATCGAATCAGGAAGGTCGTACTGCGTCAGCCTCTTTGCTTGTCCTGCTTCCCAAGAGGGAGATGGTATCCAGGCATGATCAGGGGGTCGGCAACCTGCAGCTCCAGAGCCACACGTGGCTGTTTAACGACTGGCTTGGTGATGTTATTTATTAAGGACCGCACCGTCTCGTGTTCACATTGCATCGCGGCTCTTGAAATATTGAGTTTTAAAACCGAAATTGACTCTTCTTGTTATTTTGGTTGCCGAGCCCTGGGGATGATGGTGTCTGCAGCGTGGAAGAGTAGGCCAAGTACCCTCCAGAAGACCCCCCCCCCCCCCACCCTCGTGGAGGCTCTTCCACTGGCAGTGGCGAGATACTATCTTCCTTGCCTCGTAAGCAGCAGCAGCGCGTTGGGAGTATTTGGCTGCTGGAAATTTCCACACGATAAGTCACTTCGTTGAGCGAGCATTTGTGGCCGGGTCGCTTCTGAAAAAAAAACACCTATATAGCTCAGTGGGCTTTACCCGGTAAAATAAAAGGAGTTTCGTTTTACAGTTTAGTTTAGTGGGTTTGATTCCAGACCTGACGATGCTTGGTGTATATTTGGAGAGCGCGTGTTCTCTCTCCCCCCGTGGTCGCGTGAATGCATCTCCAGGTCATTTTGTTTTTGCCCTCCACATTAAGAAACAGCATGCGTTTAGATTATTTGGCTGCTACTATAAATTCCCACATGTGATGATGATGATGATTTTAGCCACTTCGATGAGCTATCATCACGTGTGGCCAGGTCGCCTCTAAGAAAATAGCTCATATCTCAGTGGACTTTACCAGGTAAAAGAACACATCATTTACATAGTTTAAAGCAATTTTCAAGGCTGCACCTTTTACCAATGGTGTTTTTAACATGATTTTTGTTTAACATAGCAGAGATCCCATTCGAGTTTGCATGTTATGGTGACATCACGATTATTATCATTACTATGAGGACCACTGCGGAGATGGGGCGATGATGAAATTGGTGCTCAGATGGATTGGTGCATCGCAAGACCGCAAGATACGGTGATTGCCTGGGAAGCCCAGCAGTGATTCACAACGGCTGAAGATGATGACGATTTGACGCTGCCGATGGATGAAAGCTCATTTGATCAGCGAGACACCTTGAATTGTGTCAATTAAACAGTCTACGTTTTTTTCTTTAAATAAAAACAGATTTATATATTTTTAAAGATGTTTCAAGTTGTCAGTACTTCTCTGGACACCACCGCCACTCGTCGTAATGTCCCACCCCACCTAAAAGCAGGCGCCCCACCGGAATGTCTACATACATTCATATGCTTTGGGTCTTTCGGTAAAGTCACGTAGATGGTTCAAAGAAAATAACAAAAAACTACGTTTCTCCTGATGACGATCGCTTGTGTTGTGATTGAAACGTCGTCGTTTTTTGTTATTTTATTTGACCCATCTACGTGGCTTTACCGAAAGACCCAAAGAATATGAATTCCTGCAGTCACGAAAGCTTTAAGTCTCGATTTTTACATCAATTGCCACGTGGTTATTCCTCACCGTGATTGGCCTGCCCTCAGGATTCATCCGCAGGAGCAGATCCATTTCAATCTCCTCGCGTCAAGCCAAATTGTCTTTGTTGTTGTTGACGATGATGATGCTGTTGTTGTTGTTGTCGTCATCGTTGATGTTGTTGATGTTGTTGTGCGGGAGGAAAGGTGTGAACTGTTGATGCAGACGCCGACATTGAGTAGCTCCTTAACTATCGGACGACACCGGGGCACGCGCCGCCTGCTTGCACGTCGGGCGGTTAAAGATCCTCTGTGACGTCACTTAAAGACGTAGTCGGCCACGATCCCTTGCGCCAGGGGGGTCAAATTAGCATTTTTTTTCTTTCAAAATAAAATGTGGGAGATACATAGCTCCACATCCTCTCCTTCTTCTCCCACTGCAAATCGACCGCAGATTGCGTCGGCGGAAGAAGGCGCCCTCGCGTTGGCCATGTGCGAAGCGAATGGTGAGAAACACCGAATGTGCGGGTCACGTGACTTTTAGAAATCTGTCCAGCGTCACCTTCTAACGACTGATTGCGGGCAATTCGCGTTTTTGTTTTTTTAAAACCGAAGTTTACACATTTACAGACGGATATCGCAGCAGTTCGAGCACAATTCGTGAACACTTTTTCAGAATAAACCCCCACCGGTGTTAGTCGCTGTACCAACAATTTTGTTTTTAATGGCACGTGGCTGGCCCATAACGGCACGTGGCTTCTCGTGACCGACACAAGCCCTCGCTTTTAGCCGCGAGCTTCTCTCTCTCCACTGCTCTGTTATCCGCCGGAGTGACCTTCCCACCTGCTGCAATATTTTACACCCTATCCGCTTGCCCCCCCCCCCCCCCACCAATTAAAATGGCTTTGGACAGCGCCCGTGTGATTAATGTCGCCGCATTGTTTATATAATTCCTCTCCCGTTGAGTTCGGTGATTCACGGGCGAATGTGCCGGGGTCCTGCCTGCGCGCGGACGTTACTCTGCCACCGTGGCGATGCAGAGATGCGCCGGCTTCCATCCCCGTGTTGTCATAAACGAGTTCTGTCTGCGTGTAAGTGGAAGCAAATGTGGGCTAAAGCGCGCGCACGTACACACACACACGCATGTGGGTAAATGCTCGCGAAAGGGAGTGTGGGCAAGGGATACGCAATTCCCATGAAGTGTTGGCACAAAGCCACGTGATGACAGATCACATTGTGAAAAAAAGAAAAAACGCACACACACACACACGCGCGCACGCATAGACGCACGCATACATACACTCATGCACATTCATGCACATCGGAGAAAGACAGAGATCCTTTTGTTTAGCCTGTATGGACTGTTGGGCCAAGCGAGTTTTTGTTTAATTCTCGAGCATCTATTATAGTAAGGGCTTCCTTTCAGCCGGAGCTGCCCGGGACTGAGCTCCGGATAATATTCCATGCCTCCCCCCTATTACTGACGGGGGGGGGTTGAATGAACTCCAAAGGCACGAAGCAGTGAGCTCTACCTTCAGCCACCTTTGTACCTCCCTCCGACAGACACGCCACTACCTTTTTTTTTTTAGCACACTCAGTTTATGCACCAAGTCAACCTCAGGGAAGGCCATGCCAGGTGCTGAGAATCAAATTGACTCTAGGAGCGCGGTCACTGCGATTGCTTCACGGTTTGTCATCCACTCCCACACCCACGCGCGGGGCGCAAACTAATGCTGGAAATTACTCTTCTCCGCTCTCCCGTGGCTCCTTTCTTCCAGCCCTGTGGCTGCTGGTCATGGCAGCTCACAGGGTTAATGAGGGCACGGGCAAGCCTATCTGATGCTCGATGTTCTGCAGTCGGGTGTCGGGAGGCAGGGGAGGCCGACAGCCGGATAGCGCACGAAAAGCAAATATCGCTCTGCCCGGATATTGTCTTTTGCATAGCCAGTGGACACTTCCCGTCAGGTGCATGCCGTTGTTATTCATTGTTGTTAGTCGTCATTTCTCAATTTGTTACAAATGCGCTATCGGCGTCATGTCACGAAATGAAAAATCCGTTTGGAAAGCTTACGGAGCAGCGGGCCCTTGTGTGTCAGAAGCCGTCTGTGGAAGAGGTTTTTTTACTGGACCTCTTATATATAAATATATATAGACCGTGTCCCTCAAGTGTCTCCCCCCACCCACTCCCATACCCCCTTTAGCAACCAAGAGTCACAGGAGAAATCACACTTTGCCATGACAGCCATGACAGTCAAACTGCGCGGATTTGTTTTTGTCGTTGTTAATTCTCAGAGTTGGAATTTCGCCAAAATTAAGTGCGAATTTTAAATGGTACGTGGGAGTCTGTGCAGTCGGTCGGTGAATAGACTGGGACCATCAATTCGCCGCTACAATTCAGCGCAGGGTTTAATCAAAAATGATTAT
Source organism: Petromyzon marinus (assembly GCF_048934315.1). NCBI lineage: Eukaryota > Metazoa > Chordata > Hyperoartia > Petromyzontiformes > Petromyzontidae > Petromyzon > Petromyzon marinus. The sequence goes on from NC_133677.1 coordinate 4,752,820, forward strand.
GATGTTGGTGATGCTGCTGCTGATGTTGCGTTGGCAGCGGTGGTGCGTCAGCACGGTGAACAGAAAGAAACTACAAATAAAATAAAAATCAACGCGTTCATCAAGAACACTGTGGCCTTAAAATGAATATTAAATGTTGCATGACTTTCTTCTTCACAGCGCATGCTAGATTGAAAGCTAATTTCTTTAGGCTTGTATTTTTGTTGTGTTAGTTTTGTTGTCCTTCCCCCCGCACCTTCGGTTAGCACGGTTGGCTACGTACGGTGTGAAAGAATTTCAACATACGTACACTAAATGTATATTTGTTTTTTCTTTAAGGCAATGTCATTGACAATTGTGCTGAATTGTTTGTTATGGCTTGGTGCTCTGATCTCTAATCCGCCTGGGCATCTCAACACTAAGAGTTAATACAAATAATTTATCAGTGGGGTTTCACTCGACATCGCATAATCATATTCAGAATGGCCTTTGAAACTGTTTGGAGTAGGTGCTTTCAGTCACAACGAGCACTTGTCAAAACCAATAACTGCTCAGGATAGTCGTGCAGGTTAGTGATTCATCCACCCCACTCTCGCGAGTTGCATAGATTGTCATGATTTGAGTGTTGTAAATCAATTCAATCAATTCATGTATTTTGTTTTTGCAATGCGAATGTGGCGCCTCTAGTGGCTACAGGGGTCATGTGACGCAACATTTTTTGACAAGTACGAAGATAAAGATTCGATGCGTGTGTATCGTGTGCACGGCGATGATTTTAATCGATTATTCGACGCATAGTCACATGACCCGGCAAGGCGAGTGCAGGTGTTTTATCATACCATTCACCATGAGCACATCCTGTCCCGGTGGTTGACACTAACGTATGTAGTGTGTGTATATATAATGTGTGTTGAACTTCATTCGCACCGTACGTAGCCAACCGTGCTAATCGGAGTCGCAGCCAGAGGGAGGGGGGCCACGCCCGACTGGATGCTTCAATAGCGGAGACGGAGCGATGAAATCAGCTCGTGCGCATGCGCTCGATGGATCGTGAGAGCGCACCATTGTGAGACGCGACGATACCTTGGGGGAGACCTTCATCCAGCGGTGGATAGATCACCACGGTGAAGCGGCGCCTCGCTGGCTTACGAACTTGCCCTATGAACCCGGCCATCTGAGTTCAATTCCCGACCACGGCTAAAATCAGTGGTGTGCGATATCCCAAGCGGTTTTACTACTAAATCACCAGGATAAGGCGCACTGAGCTATTTGGCTTTTTCTTACCCAGAAGCGACCTGGCCACAAACGATAGCTCGACAAAAGTGGCTCATCACGTGGAAATAGACAGCACCCAGCCAAACACTCTGCACGCGTGGAGTTGATTCTCAACGTCGAACGAACAACCGGAGGACCCGGAGAAAAATCCACGCGTCCACGGGGAGAGCATGCAGACTCCAAATATACAGCAGCCGTCGTCAGGGTCGGGATCGAACCCATGAGTCCCTGCGTAACAGGCGAGGTAGTTAACATCTCACCGCCGTGGTGCTGAGCCCCCTGCCTCCACCAACTCGGCACGCACCAGCGTGGTGAAGTATGGTCAAACAACCCCTATGACCGAAGCGGCATGGGGGGAGGAGGGGGGGGGGGGTGCTTCAGCAGTGGATTGACCAAGGGCTGTACATGACGTAAAGTATGTTGAATTTCTTTCGCACCGTACAAAGCCAACCTTGCTAATCGGAGGTGGGCACGGGGAGGGGGGGGAGGACAACAGACTAAACGCAAACGACAATACTTACTTCATCTATTGCATTCAATAATCGTTTTAAACGGGCACAGACAAACAATACTAAGCTAACATGTAAGAAACACAGGTACATTTAAGGTAAACTAATATATATGTACGTATCGAGTATACCCAATGAAATGGGCCAGCGCCGTGGAATGCATATCGCCCGGCAGCTTGCAGCGACGGGGCCTGCAAGCAATCAGCAGCGGCGCGGCCTAATTATTTAATCCCCGCCTATATCAGTCTTGGGGGACCGCGTGTGAGCACAACGGTTAATTTGGGGTGCAGGAGTCTGCGCTGTGTCAATCGCGACACCGAGCGGTTGTCGGAGGCGACCTCTCAGACGCTCCGCTGCTCAGCAGCAGCAACGGAGGCTGTGCATTCCTCACCCATCCATGATCCCAGGGCCCGTGAGCCTGTGGCGGTCTCGAGTCCCGCACCTTACATGTTAGTGTTCAACCCACGACCGCCGCTCCCCGGTCTCTACGTCAGGTCACTCGAGGAAAACGGTGCATTTGGGGTTTTTTTTTGCTTTTTGTACTTGAGAGCACGTTTCGTCGACTTGCGAAAAGTGAGCGGGATTCGGCAGGGCACTTGACACCAGACACATTCCGCCGAGAAGGGATGATGATGATGATATCCGATGGTTGAGACTGGTTGCAGAATGGCAGTCGAACGAGTGAACATCTCCCCCCCCCTCCCGCCACCACCACCGAGAGGAAGATCGCTGTGAAGATGATGGGGCGATGGAGACAACATAGTGCCGAGGAGGGGTGATGGTCGAGACTGACGATGGGAGGAAGGTGCCCGGGATGAACCCCGCCACGGAGATGGAGCGATGAAATCGGATTTTGGGGGGGGGGGGCAGGAGCGAAAGCGGATTGTAGCATTGCGATGAGGTGAGGGGCTTGCGGCAGCTTGGAAAAGCCTTCATCCACAAGTGGATTGATCATGACGAGGGCAATGAGAGACTGAAAGTGATGAAATTGTCAGCACGTTACATCTGCGGTTCTGTTACTCGCGCCTCCTAATTACACGCTTCCCAAATTGACCCCCTACCCGCCTTAAAATATTGTTATTCGCAAATGCGTTCGTCCCAATATCTGGGGGTTTCATGGCTAAGGAATGTGGTGGCAAATTCGTTCTGATCTCCATGGTTATCCATGGAGGCGTCACCCACCAGAAAGTGATGTTTTTCTCAGGAGTAATAAATTCGTCTTATTGTAATCCGCGTCACTCCGAAGTGGCAGCAACTTCATCCTTTCGCCGTGTATCCATGGTTATGTCACCTGGAAATGGTCTCCCGGAAGTGTAAATTCATCCGATTATACGCATCTTTCCACGGTAACAGGAGTGACCACGAAAGTAGCAGAAAACATCACCCTGTCGTCCACGTTTATCACGGTCAAGCCCACGCCTGTCAAGAATTATTTGTGTGTACAATAGCGACCCGTGCCACCGCGTCCCATACATGTCAATGCAAATGAGACGCGTTTCACTGTGCATTTCAATTACACCCGATTTGCGCAATCAACATCGGTTGGGGGAAGACACGGCAACCAGGAGAGTCACTCTGCAGGTGTGCATCGAGAGAGTTTGGTGATGCGCTAGTCTGCGGCGGACAGCCGGGCCCGGTACATATGATTACGTGAGAAGTGGGGGTCCTGATTCATCCACTCGTTTGTTGAGCACACTTGCGTGGCAGGGGTTCCGGAGAGGGGGTGCGTCGCAAGAGTCGGTTCCGCAGAGATGGCGATGGTTGGTGTAAGCCTGCAAGCTCGTGGAAGGTTGGAGGCGGTCGGTGAGGGAGGGCGAGTGGGTGACGGGGGTGGGGGCCCGAACTTTATAACGTGAAGTCCTCCCCGTGCACACACCCCACCCCCCTCACCCCCCTCGCCCCACTCGCCCCAATCGCCCCCTTGCTCCTTCATCCCCGGCGCGCTTCCCCCTCTCGCTATCCACGGCGGCGCACCTTGAATTATCGTGCTCGTCGACTTCGCGGCCTGCCGAGCAAAGTCGCTGCTGCGGGAAGGAAAAGTGGGGGGGGTGCGTTTGTGAGGGGCATGGGGGTGGGGGGCACGGAGGGGGGGGGGGGGTAGGCGAAATAAATAACTAAATATAATCCCAGGTAATCGTGAAATATGCATGAAAAACGCAGCCACCCGCCGTGTTCCGCCTCTTTTAATAGCCATAAGAGCGATTTTAATGAGAGCTGATGAATTATTACTAGAGTGCCCCACTGCCGTTCTCTTTTTTTTTCTTAAAAAAAATCCCTCCCATCCCATCAGATTTTTTAAAAATAATTTCAAGTAATGTTTTTGTACGTTTCTCTGATCATTTTGTCTTTCATGTGCATTAGATGATTGCTTAGATCTTCCGGTTTGAAGTTTGGCTGTTCACAAAAAATAATATATACGAAAAAATACACTCGAAAAACAAAGAATGCATTCTCATCATTGCCGCTGCCAAATTAGTCGATAGTTCTTTTATTTAGAAGTTGAATTTCACATGTTAAATACGGCAATAATCACGCACGAAAAATCTCCAGTGCTTTCAAAGATTATTGTTCCCAATCCTACGGTTAGATGTAAAGCAAACCATGTGGGAATCTTTTATTAGTTTTCAAATAATTTGGCAAACCCAGCATACTTTTACGCGCATAGTTGTTTGACCCCTCGAAACGATAGCCGAAAATGAATTCACAAGCAGACAGAAAAAAAACGTTAATAAATAAACATTTTTTCTGTATTCTGAGACACTCACCAGGGAGAGAAAACGATGGAAAAAACTTGAGAAATATGTTTTGCCCCCAAAATTATGCAACACGATAAAACTAAACAATGTTTTTCTTATTTTTACCAGGTAAGGCCCACTGAGCTGTGTGGCTCTTTGTCAGCAGCGACCTCGCCACAATTGATAGCTCAACGAAGTGGCTTATCAAGTGGCAATTTATAGCAGCCAAATACTCTAATAAATGCATGTTTCTAAATGTGGTTGGAAAAATCGGAGAAGCCGGAGAAAAATCCACTCGACCACGGGGAGAACATGCAAACTCTAAATATACAGCAGGCGTCAGGGTTGGGAATGAACCCACGACCTCCTGTATACCAGGCGAGGTAGTTAACATCTAACCAACGTGGCACCAAATAGTCATACATCTTCCACGGAAATGTCACCCGTGGTTACTCACAGTACATATTAAATCTAGTTCCGGTAGATTATCCTGGGAAGCAAATCATCTCAAATGCGACCGATCTCATTGAATCTTGGAAGCTGAGCTTGGTTAGTGCAGGATGGGTGACGAGGGCTTGCTAGGTGCTGTAGGCGCGTGGCTGCCAAGTGATGGCAGTGCTGAAATTAGTTTTCGAGATTGAAAACTAATTTCTTTAGAACTGCTTTTAGTGTTTAGTTTGTTGTCCATTTCACGCACCTCATTTGGCACGGATGGCTACGTAAGGTGTGAAAGAAGTTCAACATACATGCATGCATGCTGAGTGTCACCACCCTCAGTGAGGCGTGTCGGGTTTCATCCGGGCTCTCCCGTTCCCTGCCACACAAAGGCAGACTCTTAGGAGTGGAATTGGCCAAACATCCCGATGTAGAGGAGGACTCATCCTCTGAAGATGCAGCATGAAACTAAGTCAGGCGTTGTTGGATAAATCGTTGACATTAACACTGTTATCAAACACAAGAAGCCGTATTATTATAAACAGTATTTAACTATAAAATATCTACCCCAAGAGTAGCACTGCATGAGATTTTACAAGATTTTTTGTTTACAGCGTCATTTTGTTATCTTCCCTGTTATGTTAAAACACTGCTACGTGCAAGCAGTAAAAAGGGACATATTTAATGTGTTTGTGTGGTGTGTATATAAATATAAGACGCGAGCATGTGCTACGGTAATGCTTCGTGAATAGTAGGGGTTTAACAACACGAGGGCACATTATGAATATTGGATCAGACACCGCTGTTTAAATTAGGTACCTTTAAGAATATAAATGTTTATTTCAGAAGCCCGTAGGCGAGAGAATCATGCACAAGGAAATCCCCTTCAGGTGACAGATCTGTTTTTCGTGCCTGTGCAATGGATTTAGTCCCACTTTGTTGTGGAAATACAATGTTAGTTTAACGGCAACATATTGCGACTGGCACAAGCGGTTCTGGCGGCGCTAGTGGCTGTTTCTTTTCTCGAATACAATAAGAGACTCCCCCCACCACCACCACCACCTCCCTTCGCCATCCCAGGTTCTCGATTCCACTCTTTCATCCAGCCATTCACATCCCAGCACCACCACCACCATCGCCACTCCCACCGCAACCGCCACCGCCTGCCACCACAAGCAGCAAACCACCTCCCCAACCCCGCAAAACCTCCCTCTCCACCGCCCCACCCTAAGAGAATCAAAACACGCCTCACTGGCTAAATAATTAAACACCCTTTTCATGTCGGTGCTGCTTCAGGATCCGGCGGTAATGATTTTTACGGCACGTTAGAGGAGACGCGCCAATGTGTCCACACCCTGTAAGATTTTTCACGCTTTGTAGACTCGGGTTAAAACAATGCCCGTTAAAAGGCATCAGCGTGTAGTGACAGATGCATGTTGCAATTTTAATTTTAATTCTTTTTTTGCCGGTACTTCTTCCCGCAGTATTTTCCCATATTCACACACACACACTTGTGAGGTTGGGTGCTTGGTGGCTTGTTTTTTGCGTGGCATTTTTTTTACCGTCAGCAACCGCCGCTTAGAAACCAAACAGAAAATGAATGAACGAAGCAATGAAAACAATCTATTAATTGTGAACTCCCGCAATTGCGCTATATAATTAAGAGGCATTCACTTACAGTCGTGAATTAATCGAGTTGCGCATCAATGTTTGTGTTATTTTGCGTCGTCCGTGGTATCTTATAGCTGCGACGTCGAGTCCAGGCCACGTGGCTCAGCGGCAGGGAGAACCACTCCCAATCGGAAGTTAGCAGGTTCATACCTGACTGGGGATTGACTCAGCCCATCATCTCGCTGGGTACCATACGATGATGAGCATCACTTTGTGAGAAAGAGTTAGCAGTGGTTATAAAATGACTAGACCTGCCATAGGAATGTGCAATTTTCACCACTGGCTCAGGGTCTGATTTCTCGTGCTAATTTGCACAATAAATCACTTTGGCTTTTTTTTTTGTTGAACTACGTCGGGTGTGCTGCGTATAGCGTGTATCGGTTCTGCTACCACCGCCGCGTGTTTGAAGAACTATTTAGACGCTCGTAAAGTGGGTCCAGTTTTTTTTTTAATTCCCGCAAAAATGTCAAGCATCACAGCAATAATGAAAACTCGCAGGGACACACTGTGCGCTCGGTAAGTTTACTGTGGCTGCGCTGAGAACTTAATAACCTCCATTTCCTTTTCAATGTTGATCATGGCATACGTAATGATGTGCTTTTATCCCCTTAAAATGGTCTAGTTTCACACATTTGGAATTCAGTCCATCCATTGGGCTTAAATCCAGCGGTGTTTTTCTCATTAATTCACAGTTTAGCAGAAGTCTGCTCTCACCGCAGGGTATAATTTTGGGACACATAATCTGACTGAATAATACATGCTCGACTTTAGCATTTTACACACTTTGAATGAAGCGCACACTCAACTGCCTTGTCATATTTAGAAATAACAACATCACATTCAAATGACGGCAGACTCTTGAAAATCTATTAACATTGCAATATTTTTTTCTTCTTCTATCGCTCTCTCTCTCTCTAATGAGACACATACCCAACATTCCAAGCGGCGAGCAAAGAACATACACTGTTTGGTAGAGTTACGTCTTCAACTAAAGCCGCACAACCACACGTGGACAGCTGCGCTCCGGTGCTTTTGATTCACGCCGACGAATCGCCAACTCTGCAGGAATCCCAGAAACCCGTCCAAGAAGGAAGTAAATTTCCAATGTTTGCGTGTGTGTGCGCGCATTGTGCGGGGAGCGATAGTGTGGCGGTTAGCGCTATGAACTCGGCGATCCGAGTTCCATTCCCGCTCACGGCCAACACCAGTGGCGATTATCTGAACCGGTCGTGTGCCTCCCCTAGGTCGAGTCAGCCCAAAACGAGTACGTGGTGCGGTGTGTAAACATCGCCACTCGGGAGACAAAAGCGGCCGGGCGTGGTGCTGGCCACCCACGTCGCCTCGTGTGCCGTGCCGGCCTGCATAAGTGCTCGCCAACAACACTTGCCCCAACAGTCTGTCACGGGCTATATACGAGGGATCTTTGTCTTTGTGAGCGCGTCTGTGTTGCTACACGATCGTCCTTCCCCCGCTGCCCTCCCCCAGCACCTTGGTCTATTGTCTGGTCAATTATGGCGTGACAAAGCACGGCGGAAAAAGAAGGGGGGGGGAGGAGGGGGCCCCCTTGTTTGCGCCACGTGTAACTGACGAGCACCATGAAGCCGCTCTCCCATAACCATGCATCACGCACCGTCACCGCCTGCTCGATACGGATTTGTCGAACTTGGCCGTCATTAGTGACATGGTCCAGGAGCTTGCGTGGGCAAGCAGGGGGAGGGTTGCGGCGGATGCACGGGAGGGAGGGAGGGAAGGAGGGAGGTAATGCGCGCTTGTCTGAAGCCCTCTGATGTGTGTTTTGCTCTCCGTGGCAGGGCCGAGATAATTGGCGTGGCAGCCGGCTTGCGAGGAGGGAGGTGGGCGGCCAGGGAGGCAAAGGGGGCAGGCAGTTGTTGAGCTTAATGAATTGTGCTCCATTATTATCGCGCCTCCCTTCGTTATCGACCCCGGGAAGTCGCAATCTAAATACTGAGAACAATCGCTGCCGCGTTAACATTGTGCATTTAAGAGGCTGTTTTTTTTATTGTTGCTGTTGTTTCATCTCTGCACGATTGCTCTTATTATTACTGCTGCTATCGTAGAGGTGGGGTTGAGGGTGGGTTGCGATGAAAAATCCCATTTTTTCCAATATCATTTTTATGGCTGACATACACGTCTCTAAGGCAGCAGGTGTTCACGGTCTCGTGGGTTCCATGTGGACAAGAAGAAAATTATGATGATTAAGTTTATGACCTGATTAATCTGATCATTTATTTTGGGCCCAGATTGCCAACGCGAACGCACATTTCTCGACCGTGGGCCACGGAAAACATGTTCCCCAAAAAGAAAAGCTGACATTTTGCACAATTATTCATGACGTTCGCGATATACGTGTTTATACATTTGTTTTGTCCGTTATATAAATGAATAAATTCTTCACGTTGTATATGTAGTGACGGTAGCATCACTACTATGTACACGCACGCACACGTGTGACGTCACTATGCGGAGGAGCGTCACGACCACGCGGGTCTACACACACACATGACGTCATCTCGGCTGGAGGCGGGAATGACGTCAAGGCCGGTTCTGGACTCGGGAGGCCACGAGGATGATGTGAGGTCGTGGTACTCTCTGTGACCCCGGCTGGACACGTGACTGGACCCCAGTGGGGGCCTAGGGGGCACCTCGGGGGTCACGTGGACAGCAGGGGGGCTTTGAGAGGGTTCTCGAAGGAAGGCGTGGGCCACGCCGAGGCCCATATAAGCAGCCTCCTCACGAGGTTCGAGGCTGCCCGTATCAAGAATGAAGATTCATCGTGATGACGCCAATAAGAGATCCGTGTGTAGGTCCCAGCCGGAGGACTCTAGGATAGCGGTAGACGTGTAAGTAAGTCCCGCCAAGACAGGAGGCTGTACCTCCCTAGAGTATCTGAGAGTTAGTGTGTATTAGCTAGAGTAAGTCGGTGGTCACCACCCTATGCGTAATGTAAGAGTTAACTGTTGTGTTCATTAATAAAATAAGTGTTGCCTCCCAAGAAGTTGTGTGTGCACCTAATTCGAATCCACTACATATATATCATGCAATGGGGTGGTGGAGCGGTGGCGCGGTGGCTAATGCACTGCACCATGAACTCGGTGACCCGAGTTCATTTCGTGACCAGAGCCATCATCAGTGATGAGCGATATCCTAACCAGTCATGCCCTCCGCCTTCCCCTGTCACCAACCGCGGTAATAATCAGCGTGGTGAAATATGGTCACAACCCCCCCACCCCGCCCCCTGACCAACAGAAGCCATCAGTGAATTGCCACCGGATCGTAAGTTATGTGCAATGTTTTGCGTTGATTTACCTTGTTTACATAGACTCCAAGTTGAAGTTGGATGCGGTGCTCTCTTGCTATTTCATGCTGTGTGATCTCCCGCAACGTCTCTTGAACAACTGTGCGAGCGACTGCACGGAGTAAGCAGTTTAAAATTTAATTTGAAATCATATGCGGTGTGTCACTCGGGTTATTTTGCATGCACGTAGGTATGAGTATTGCAAATGAAATGGACGGACAACGCGAATACTTTCATGCAGCCTGCCCCGAATTCACTACATTTAAAACAATGTGGATCATCGCGATCATCATCATTAGAATAGTATTAGATATGAGGAAGCCACATGAGCTTTTAAATCTAGACTGAAAACGATTCTCTTTAGAATAAAAAATGTTTGTGTTTAGTTTGTTGTCCTTACACCGCACCTCCGATGGGCACGGATGGCTACGTGCGGTGTGAAAGAAGTTCAACATACATTAGCAGAACATGATCGACCCACTGCTGGATGAAAACCTACCCAGGCCGTCGCCATCTCTCAGGGTTCTGTGATGTAACAATGCACCCTGCACATACGCCACGCACTGATTTCATCGCTCCATCTCCCCCGTGGATGCCCTCTTGGACGCGTTGCATTCCTTGGGTAAGAATATATTTCAGATTTTTTTTTTTAGACTTTATTTCAGCAGGAAGGGCCCAACGAGTACGGGCGACTTGCGGCGATACAGTACAGGTCCTAGTTACAATAATTGCCTTCATTGGTCGCAATACAAACGGCGAGTATCGCCACGCGCTTTACACGTTACAGGAATAGGAAACCGGTCGAGAGTGTAAGAACAAAAAAATTACTTGGCTACATTATTTTATGGACAATAATAAAGGAAGGGAAAGTGTAATTTAACAAAGCAAACACAACCGGGACCTTTCAGTGTGATCCATGGTGACTTGGGCTTACGCTTCTGTGCCAATTATTTATGACAGCTACATCTATTAAGAAACTTGAGTTGCGGGTATATGCAATGCAAATAGTGTAGTTGTAAATGTTGCGGGTTTACTCTCCAACACAGCGGTGTGTTGAAGTAGCAACTTATTGGCACGTTTTGTTTACGTGACAACCATTGCTAATTGGCTGTGCCGGGTGGTGGCGGGTTTAACGACATATTCATATTTACGAGATCTAACCCCCAAAAAAAACATTTACTCTGGCAAATATTGTACTGTACTTCAGTTAAAACGCTGGCACGGATTTTGAACAATTTCACATCTCGACAGTAAGTCCTCTATTTTTCGTCTCTCCTCTATGCTTAGTTGCACTGCAACGTCGCCAACGAACGAGGGCACGTAATTCCATTTCAAATGCATTGATTTACCACTACGTCGTTTTGCAGGATTCAAAGAATGAGCGGATGTGACGACGCATTACGCCGCAGTGCCCCGAAGCGGTCGCCCTCCAGCCTCGGTATTTATGCAACGTCGATGTCACCATCCACACTCGAAACTCCTCGACTTTAGTCGACACCCAGGCCTCTAAATGCAATGCCAGCCATCATCTCTGCTCAGCGCTCCGTGCGAACTTTTACTTACTTAAACTTGGAATATAAAGTCTTTTCAGGTATCTTTCGTTAACTTTTTTGGGGGGTTCTAATTTCATATTTCTTCTGCATATTTTTTTTTTTACCGAAAAGTGACCCACCCCCGCTAAGAACATATCCTAAACTTAAATCACGAAGTCAGTGGTGAACTAGGTTGCATTGTTTTCGCCTAACGTCGCAGTTTGCCGGGCACGCATCCCCAACGTAAATAGAGGACTCGCCTTACTTATCAATTACCCCGACAACAATCCTCTTGGCTCGTTCCTGCCCGCAGTCCCCCGCCGTACCCCACCCCCTACTCCTCGCAAACTGTCAACAATTTATTCGAGGGCCGTTCCCTAACCAACGGGGGCCTAGAACCCTCGATCAACAGCGGTGGCAGAAGACGTAGCGAATTGCCGTTAGCCCATCAAACAACAACAACAACAAACCACGCGGATTGCCACATGCCGACAGGTCACCTAAACAGATCGCACGTTCTTTGCCACGTTTCTTGAGACATCGATTTCCCCCCCTCCTCCTCCTCCTTCCTTCTCTTCCCTCCCTCGCCCCTGCGACGGAGGGAAGATTTAGTGTCGCTTTATCTTCTGCTTCCCGCGGTGAAATAAGGGCTTATTACCTGGCCTGGCGCAGAGTCCACGTCATAACAAGTGCACTTTATTTATTTGGATTACCTGCCGTAAGCGAAGATTAAGTGGCCGGCTTGTTGACAGCCAGGCAGGGTGTGTGTGTGTGTAGGGGTGTTGTGTGTGTGTGTAGGGTTGTTGTGTGTGTGTAGGGGTGTTGTGTGTGTGTAGGGGTGTTGTGTGTGTGTGTAGGGGTGTTGTGTGTGTGTGGGAGCTGATAGTGTCAGGGTTAGCGCGCTGCGCTATTAACCTGGCGACCCGGGTTCGATTCCCGCTCACGGCCAACACCAGTGACGATTATCTGAACCGGTCCCGGGCCTCCCCTAAGTCGACTCAGCCTCAAATGAGTACCTGGTGCGGTGTGTAAACATTGCCACTAGGGAGACAAAGGCGGTCGGGCGTGGTGCTGGCCACCCACCCCCTCATGTACCGTTCCGGCCTTCATAGGTGCTGCTCGCTAACGCCACTTGCGCCCAACACTCTGTTACAGGCTACACGGGGGATCTTTGTCTTTTTTGTTGTTGTCTCTGAATGGGTTTGTTGCCCACGGCTCACGCGAGAGACTCTAACGCAGGAGTCGCTCTCTCTCTCTCTCCGTGCTCCTCTGACGTCGTTTGTCTTCCTTCGCCACTCCGCTCGCACCGCGCCACGGTTTGCGCGCCGCTGTTGAAGCCGCCAAAACGCGAATTTCGCCCCGGCCAAACGCGACGCGAAGCGATTGCGGTTTTTTTTTGGAGCTTTGCGGCGTCCACGGCCAGGGACCGGCAACCACACAATAACACGGGAGAGTCAAATTCGATTTAAAATCAATATTTTTCAAGAGCCGCAACGCAACGCGAACAAGATGTGGCGGCGGTCCTCAATAAATGACATGATCACGAAGCAGCAGCACTCTACGAGGGTTTCAGCGCAGTTAGACGATGGGTAGGTCACGTGTGGCGGGGTAAAACGTGGGTACTTTCGCGTCTTCCAAGACATCTGGAGGCTGAAACACTCTGCAGAGCTCCCTCTAGTGGAGGCCCTTATGCCCGCAGTGGCATGAGCGAGCAGTTGCAGGGGCTGCAGCTTTATTAAATAATTTTAAATTATTTCCACCAGGTCAGGCCAGCTACTTTGTCAGAAGCGACCTGGCCACAAATGATAGCTCAACGAAGTGGCTCATCGCGTGGACATTCATGGCAAACCAAATACTCTAAACGCATGCTTCAGAATGCCCCTATCTGAACAGTGGAGATTTTATTTCATAGAGAGAAAGAGACAGATGAGAAGAGAGAGGTGGTGAACCTGGAATTGAACGGGAGCAGAGAAGTCGACAGCACTTGTGGCTGGAGGAACGGAGTTGAAGATTATGGGGGGCAGCAGAAGATAATTAACGACCCCCCCCCCCACCTCTCTCAAAACCACTATGGGAAAGTTGATTTGGTGGATTAGATAAGAACTAAATCATTGCCAGGACAAAGTCATTAACCAGACACACACACACACGCCACTTACGCCGTGGTTGGTGTGAACACATCGGGAATGTTTATGCTGTTCGACTTTTACCACCACTGTGCCATCTACATTACAGTTGGCACACGTCACACCTTCGTCACTGCTGTGCTGAATCGCTCCTGGTGCAGCTTTTGCAGTTGGCGGTCACTAATGAAGGCAAAACAGTGGCATTTCATACCGGGTTGTACCTCTCGCCAGCGTGTTTTGCGGTTGCTACCGCGTATTGTTCGGCACGATGTCCGACGTTTCGCTCCTTGTGCTGGCATCTACTTCAGGAACTGAATTAAGAAACATGCCAATTATTTATATAATGCCGAACAACATGCGGATATAATTAAATTCAACATAGAGTACAGACATCGAAGAGCTGTGCAGAAGCAGCAGCAGCCATCCCAACCAGCACCACCACCGCCGCAGTAGGTTGTGTTTCTGTTCAGCAGTCTTTGGCAAACTCGGGAATATTTTCAATTTCAGATACACGCGCCACATGGGCTTCGTGGCCCAGCCTGCCACCGGCGCGCTCGGACACACGGACACACGGACACGCGGACACGCGGACGTACGGACGGACAGACGCGTGGACGAACTGACGGCTGTCCTCGCTTCGTCCCACGGAGCAGCTGATGATTGGGCATCCGAATGGAAATTGTAAGGCGGCCAGCACATGTGGCCATGCTGTGCCACGTGAGGAATAATTTATGCCACCCCTCCCAGCTCCCTGCGGGACCCCTTGCGTTTCTTCTCTGTGTTGCGCTGAAAACTTAACGCGGGGAAAATATAAAAAGAAGGAGGGGGGGGGAAACGGGTGGTGGATCATAAAATAATCATTCGGCTCCCAAAGTTGCACGCGGTGTCTTCTGGGCCTTTTTATGCGCGATTGTACCTTTCAAGTTGGATCTCCGAGCTCGCCTGATGACTCCTTATCGGGGTCTCGCGCAGAGTGCTTGACAGGTGATGCGATTTACAATTACCGGCCCTCTTCGCAGAGCACGAGCCCCCCCCCCCATCGGCAGGCGGCTCGCGATGGTTTATTTAGTAGAAGCCAGATAGAGGCAGAGGCATCTCTTCCCCCCCCCCCTACCCACACCACACCTCCACAACCAAAACATGAACCCAAATATGTGGTCACTGAATTTCCAAGTGCAGCAGCGGCAAGAGAAAAAAACTTTCGTTGAGAGCGCGAGTTGGTGTGCTCTAAGCAAGAGGACGAGCAGCAAGACTTTTTCTTAAGGATGCTGCAATGCACAACATTCAAGAAGCTCTCGTCCCGTAGGTTGGGTGAAACGGGTGGCACATTTGGTTCATGCACTCAACTGTGAATCCGGTGGCCTAAGTGCGATTCCCGGCCATGGCTAACATCAATGACGAGCGATCAGTGAACCATGTCCTTTGGCTTCTTCATTCACCAACCTGTACTGACCAGCGTGGCGAAGTATGGTCAAACAACTTCCATGACCAACAGCATGGAGACGTTTTTTGTTGTTGTATCCAGCAGCAGTAGCTTGTCAAGTGTGCTGCAAATTATGCATTCAATTAAAACAAAGTTATAATACTCTTTGGTTCTTTCGGTAAAGTCACGTAGGTATAAAATAATGTGAGACTGAATGTCTCATGAGCTAACAGCGTAGTGCAATAACTTATCAGTAGCGTTAGCACCGACTTAAAAGTGTATCCAATGATGACAATGTGCTACTGTGGTGTAATAGTGAGCACACTGGCCGAGCGATGCAGAGACGCAGTGTGCATGGCTACACCACAGTCAATCGATCAGCAGGTGAGGTGAGATGGGGCAAAATGTGAGTACGCCATACCTCTTCCAACACACATCAGGGCATCGTGGAAGAACAGGCCAAATACCACTCTCGAGTTCGCTCCAGTGGAGGCCCCTTCCGCAGGCAGTGTTGTGTGTGGCTGAGCAATCCCCTTGGGTTTCACGTTAAGCGTCTTGTTGCGCTGGTTTACACCACAACGTAGGGACCACGTGGTGGCAGCGTGGCCTCGGGGCTGCCTACCACTCACAGCGATGAGCTCAGCACCGGACCAACACAAAAGGGAATGCTGTCGCCCAGGGCCCCATTAATTAATACTCACACTCACCCAATGGTCCTGCGCACGCGGTTGTGATTGAGCGAGGCCCCAAACATTGGTCCTGGCTTAAGGCCCAGTAATCCCAGAGTCTGCTGAGGCTGCTACCTAATAGACGCTGTGTAGTAGCCTCAGTTGTCATTATTATCATCAGCAGCAGCAGCCATGGACAATCCACTGCTGGATGAAGGCCAAAGAACCCTAGGAGGTCAACTGCAAATGCATTTTGCGCATCGGCATTAAACGCAGAGTGGTATAAAAGCGTGTAAAGCACGTCACAGCCCTTCTCAGTCACTTCATCACAATATACTAGCAGTCATTATCAGTCACGATCAATCCACTGCTGGACGAAGGCCTCCCGAACCTGCAGTCATTCATCAAGATCCTGCGATACAAAAATCCACCAAGCATCTGGGCCTGAGCTAATTAAATTCTTCCTCCTCCCCCACCCCGTGGACATTCTCTGGGACAAGTTCCATCCATCGGACACGTTCCATCCTTCGGCTGTCACTCCATTGTTCCCTTCTCTGGCTTCCACTCCATTGTTCCCTTCTATGGCTTCCACTCCATTGTTCCCTTCTTTGGCTTCCACTCCATTGTTCCCTTCTCTGGCTTCCACTCCATTGTCCCCTTCTCTGGCTTCCACTCCATTGTTCCCTTCTCTGGCTGCCACTCCATTGTTCTCTTCTTTGGCTGCCACTCCATTGTTCCCTTCTCTGGCTTCCACTCCATTGTTCCCTTCTCTGGCTGCCACTCCATTGTTCCCTTCTCTGGCTTCCACTCCATTGTTCCCTTCTCTGGCTGCCACGCCATTGTTCTCTTCTTTGACTGCCACTCCATTGTTCCCTTCTCTGGCTTCCACTCCATTGTTCCCTTCTCTGGCTGCCACTCCATTGTTCTCTTCTTTGGCTGCCACTCCATTGTTCCCTTCTCTAGCTTCCACTCCATTGTTCCCTTCTCTGGCTTCCACTCCATTGTTCCCTTGTTTGGCTGCCACTCCATTGTTCCCTTTTTTGGCTGCCACTCCATTGTTCCCTTCTTTGGCTGCCACTCCATTGTTCCCTTCATTGGCTGCCACTCCATTGTTCCCTTTGGCTGCCACTCCATTGTCCTCTTCTTTGGCTGCCACTCCATTGTTCCCTTCTTTGGCTGCCACTCCATTGTTCCCTTTTTTGGCTGCCACTCCATTGTTCCCTTCTTTGGCTGCCACTCCATTGTTCCCTTCATTGGCTGCCACTCCATTGTTCCCTTTGGCTGCCACTCCATTGTCCTCTTCTTTGGCTGCCACTCCATTGTTCCCTTCTTTGGCTGCCACTCCATTGTTCCCTTCTTTGGCTGCCACTCCATTGTTCCCTTCTTTGGCTGCCACTCCATTGTTCCCTTCATTGGCTGCCACTCCATTGTTCCCTTTGGCTGCCACTCCATTGTCCTCTTCTTTGGCTGCCACTCCATTGTTCCCTTCTTTGGCTGCCACTCCATTGTTCCCTTCATTGGCTGCCACTCCATTGTTCCCTTTGGCTGCCACTCCATTGTCCTCTTCTTTGGCTGCCACTCCATTGTTCCCTTCTTTGGCTGCCACTCCATTGTTCCCTTTTTTGGCTGCCACTCCATTGTTCCCTTCTTTGGCTGCCACTCCATTGTTCCCTTCATTGGCTGCCACTCCATTGTTCCCTTTGGCTGCCACTCCATTGTCCTCTTCTTTGGCTGCCACTCCATTGTTCCCTTCTTTGGCTGCCACTCCATTGTTCTTTTCTTTGGCTGTCACGCCACTGCTCGTCTCGATCACCAAGCCATCATCCCTTACAGCAATAAACTAACTTTTCTGAATAGGTAAAATTATTTCTTCAACTTGCATAATTATGTTCTCCAAGCCACGTGTCCCCCGTTCTGTATCTCAATGTAAAGCATTGAAATTACATTGCGTTTTTACACTTTTAAGTTTTTTGTTACATTTGCTTTGTTAAAGCCCATTTTTCTAAACCACGCGTCTCGTATGTTGAACTTTGTTCGTACCGTGCGTAGCCAACCATGCTAATCGGAGGTGTGGGCGAAGGACAACAAACTAAACACATTCGGACCTACTTAAGAAATTAGTTTTCAATCTATATTTAATAGTACACAGTTCCAGTGGCTTCCAAATATCGGAAGGAAGTGTGTTCCATGTGGCCGCAGAAGCGCATCTGAAAGTGCGCAATACAGTGACCGTCACAACAGGTATTTCGCGCTGATTAAAAGGTTTCTTAAAGCACACATAGGTATGCATATTTTTTATTATCAAGTTCAGTCTGCCAAAGGCTCGCAAACATGCACTTGTGTGCCTCGTTAATTCGTTATTTGGATTCCGGTCCACTTTCAATACCTTTCCTGGGTACCCATAATTCTGCTGCAGTGCGAGCCTCTAATGCTCCGCGTTCCTGAGCGCAACAAAAGCCCTGCCAACAACACTTGCCCTGACTTGCCCCCTCGGAAGGCGAATGTTGCGTCCATCGACAGTAACGCTCCGGCCTTAATCTTAACGGACATATGTCAGCCGAAGAGGCACTTGGCTCAGAGGCAACATCACAGGGCCGCGGTTTAGCGTAGGGGCCAAGGGTGGTCTTTGCGAGTGTGGGCTAGTCGCCTGTGGTTGTGGTGGTGAATGGTGGTGGTGGTTTGTTACAAGTTTTTTATGAATTCTGCCAGTTCACCTGTTACGGGACTCCCTGGGCTAATGCGAGAATCGAGGTTCACCCCTACAGTAAAAAAATAATAATTCTACCAACTCATTCGAGCAATGATCTCCAAGTTGTGCTCACTGAGTTAAGACGCGGGGAACAAAGTACAGCTCTTTGTTAAAATCCCAATTGATGATCGTACAGTCCCTAGCTTAGAAAAATGAAACGTGCAATATCAAGGTTTAATTTCTTGAATTTTGAGTGTGGGGGGTGGGGGGTCGACTCATGGAGATTAAGGCTTGGTTGCTGATTAGAATAGCGGTAGAAGTTGAGCTTTCTCGTGATATGTAACAAACCTGGCACCTTGTTACTGGCACAAATGAAATGAATAATACATGACCCTCAATAATTGGTTGCCTGCAAATATTCCACGTGAAATTATTATTCTGTCCGTAATTTTAACACGCTTACACAATGTAGCTGTTAAATACGATTTGGGGCAAGAGTTCGTCAGTTTTGTGTCAGTTGTTGCAGGCAATTACTTGTTACAATCAAACAATATTTGCCGCAACGTTTATAATTATGCGTAATGAACCTCGGAACATAATGATCAAAGTGTTGTGAAGTCTACACATGTTTACTAAACTCTGGTAAGTTTTTTTTTTGAGCGGGTAGTTGGTAGGTCCCAAAATGGGCTTTATTCATCAATAATTCACGCCTGTATATTTAATAAAAATTGTACGTAACACGCTAAGAAGTCAACTTTGAAGTAACGTAATTGTAAATTGCATACGCGCCTATGTAATTTAAAAGAATGATCAGGTTCCTTTTAGCGAAAAACAACTTACGCGCAAGCTATTACTGTACGACGCTTATTAACTCGGTTCTCTGTTCATTCGGAATTCATGAAAGCGACAATAATTAACAAACATTAACGGCATACATTAAGAGACCTTCTCGTAGCATCAAATACCAACCGCTGGCTGGAAGTCCCAGGCTCCATATCGCAGACTCACGCCACCCCCGACCGATGTAATAACATCAGAAATTAAAAGGGGGCTTTGATCAGTGCTTGATAGGCGACTCCTGCTGTTAGTGTATCTGAGAGGACCTTGGATCGTCTGGAATATTTTTTTTCTCTCTCTCTCTCCCTCTCTTAGAGGGTTCGTGGCCCAATAGAACGCCCCGCGAATCTTTAAATCATTAACCCGTGTGTGGCCCACGGGGTGTGTGACTGTCGAACCGCCGCTAACATCGTAGGGGCCACGCGAGAACACGAAGAGCGTCACGCTCTTGACGGATTTAAAGACGAAAGGAGATGCAATTTAAAAAATGCATTACAATAACGGAATAGAAATTAAAATGTGTGTTTAATTACCTTTGTAGTGGTTAAAACATGTGGCCAGCGCTGAGTTGTTAGCGAACATTTGATGGATACAGTTCAATACAAATCAATGAAAATAATAAGATATGCTTGAGCTGGACAGGATGAGAATTGGTGCAGTGGTTAGCGCACTACACTTTTAAATCAGCCACCTAAGTTCCATTCCCAGCCACGGCTATTCATGATGTATGAACCTAGGCTCTCCTCAACCTTCGCCAACTCGCCATTGACCAGCGTGGTGAAGTATGGTCAAACAACTGCAAACGGATGATACGTCATTGGGGAGGCCTTCAACCGGCAGTGGATTGATCAGGGAATGTAATTATAAATAACAGAGCATATTCTGGAGAGTTACACATTGAAAACAGACGACGATTACCGCGGCGTACGAATATGGTTTAATGGAAGAAGAAAAAGTAACATTTACGCGTATGCAACATTGACTGCATATCACTGTAGTTTTATACTTCATTGCCTAAGACTCGTCAACTTTATAGCTCCAAATGATGTGCACGCGCACAGGGCACGCACAGTAATAACAATAACTGCAGCTTCGCTGATGTATGCACGCGTGCTTACATATGGCAGAAACTTTATGGAGTTCATAGCCGCGGTATATTAACGTAACAGCCCTTATTATTATATATGTTTAAATTAAAAAAAACAGAGCAAACTATTGCGTGGCTTATTTGTATTTCTCAAGTGCTGTAGTAATAATAATAATTGCTTTGTAATTCCGGCCACAACTCGCGCTGTGTTCGTAAAAAAACGTGGTTACATTTCCACAAAGATTACCACCCCCCACCCGCTGCAGTGTTCAGTCGTGAGTGAGAGAGCTCATTCAAAGTTGCATTCCATTTAAGTATTTCATTTAAGTGAAATAGCATGAAAAGTGCACACGTGTGTGTGTGTTTGGCCACCCACCACCTCGTGTGCTGTGCTGGCCTTCACGAGTGCTCGCTAACAACCCTTGCCCCAACAGTCTGTTAAGGCTATACGGGGGATATTTGTCTTTGTATATAACTACATATATAACTCGTGGGAAGCGGTGGTGTAGCGGTTAGCGTGCTGCGCTACGAACCCGGCGACCCGAGTTCTAATCCTGCTCACGACCAACATCAGTGGCAGTTATCTGAACCGGTCCTGGACACCCCCTAGGTCGATTCAGCCTCAAATGAGTATCTGATGCTGTGTAAACATCGCCACTAGGGGGCAAAGTTCCGTGCTGGGCTTCATAGGTGCCCGTTAGCAGCACTTTCCCCTCAGTCTGTTAAGGCTACACGGGGGATCTAGATCTTTACTTAAAGCGATATATAGTTAAAAAAACACACGCCTTTTGGCGTCCTCTGGTCTAACACCGTTTGAGACGAGGCTCAACAGAAAGCTGTCTCTGGTGTGGACCAATCAGTTTCAAGGACAATGCATATAGTATCAGAGTATGTTTTTTGTTTGCATTCTGACCACAAGTATTGTGGTTAATGGCAGACATGATTCCTTGTAAAAGGTATCAGTTTGGTGTTTTAACATCTTAACGCCTATTTAGTTGCAAGAAAAAAGGGGAAAAAACTATTATCATAAAAAAAAAACATTTTTTTAAATACGTTAACGAATTTGAAAATCTCAAGACCCTCGTACAGGAGGGTCTCGCTACGTTGGGACACTTGGTCAATTCAATGTACGAATGTCTGGCAATGTTTGGGAGGAAATCGGGGTCTCCGGTGAACACCCACCACACATACCAAACTATGATTTTTTATTTTATTTTGCCAGGTAAGGCCCACTGAGCAATATAGTTATTTTAGAAGCTACTTGAGAACAAATAGATAGCTCAACGAAGTGGCTTATCATGTGGACATGTATAGCAGACAAATAGTATAAACTCATGTGGAGGATGCGGAGAAAACCCACGCGACCAGGAGGAGAACATGCAAACATAAGTCAGGGTCAGGATTGAACCCACGCCCTCCTGCATACCAGGCGAGGTAGTTAACACTTCGCCACCGGTTGTGAGTGGTGACACTCAGCACTGCCATCTCATTGCCTCCTCACAGTCCCAGGCCTACAGCACTTGACAAGCCCTTTTGGGCACCCATACAACGAATGGCCAGGCTTAAAATCCGGCTGAGCTTCTTGGATCTAACCAAATTTGGCAAATATAGGGTGATTTTGTCATTGCCAAATCTGAATAATCCCATTACTTGTTATTCGGGCCAAGTTTAAATATTTGAATCTCATTCCCTCCAAACTGCTGACTTGATTGTGTTAGCCAAAGCTCGTACAAGACATTCTAACGTCTCATTAGTAAGAAACATTTACTCGCTTGCACTTCGAACTGACCCTTGACCCCCTCCCAAAACGTACGCATCTGGTTGATGTTGTTTTTTTTTTAATCCTGAACTGGCCCTGCATTGCCAGCGCCATTCTGCGGCACTGCATCGTAAAGTGAGGGAAAAAAAGTATTTGATCCCCTGCTGATTTTATACGTTTGCCCACTGACAAATAAATGATTGGTCTATAAATATAATGGTAGGTTCATTTGAACAGTGAGAGACAGAATAACAACAACAAAATCCAGAAAGACGCATGTCAAAAATGTTATAAATTGATTTGCATTTTAATGAGGGAAATAAGTATTTGACCCCCTCTCAATCAGAAAGATTTCTGGCTCCCAGGTGTCTTTTATACAGGTAACGAGCTGAGATTAGGAGCACACTCTTAAAGGGAGTGTTCCTAATCTCAGCTTGTTACCTGTATAAAAGGCGCCTGTCCACAGAAGCAATCAATCAATCAGATTCCAAACTCTCCACCATGGCCAAGACCAAAGAGCTATCCAAGGATGTCAGGGACAAGATTGTAGACCTACACAAGGCTGGAATGGGCTACAAGACCATTGCCAAGCAGCTTGGTGAGAAGATGACAACAGTTGGTGCGATTATTCGCAAATGGAAGAAACACAAAAGAACTGTCAATCTCCCTCGGCATGGGACTCCATGCAAGATCTCACCTCATGGAGTTGCAATGATCATGAGAACGGTGAGGAATCAGTCCAGAACTACACGGGAGGATCTTGTCAATGATCTCAAGACAGCTGGGACCATAGTCACCAAGAAAACAATTGGTAACACACTACGCCGTGAAGGACTGAAATCCTGCAGCGCCCGCAAGGTCCCCCTGCTCAAGAAAGCACATATACATGCGCGTCTGAAGTTTGCCAATGACCATCTGAATGATTCAGAGGACAACTGGGTGAAGGTGTTGTGGTCAGATGAAACCAAAATGGAGCTCTTTGGCATCAACTCAACCCGCCGTGTTTGGAGGAGGAGGAATGCTGCCTATGACCCCAAGAACACCATCCCCACCGTCAAACATGGAGGTGGAAACATGCTGTGGGGGTGTTTTTTTCTGCTAAGGGGACAGGACAACTTCACCGCATCAAAGAGACGATGGACGGGGCCATGTACCGTCAAATCTTGGGTGAGAACCTCCTTCCCTCAGCCAGGGCATTGAAAATGGGTCGTGGATGGGTATTCCAGCATGACAATGACCCAAAACACACGGCCAAGGCAACAAAGGAGTGGATCAAGAAGAAGCACATTAAGGTCCTGGAGTGGCCTAGCCAGCCTCGAGACCTTAATCCTATAGAAAATCTGTGGAGGGAGCTGAAGGTTCGAGTTGCCAAACGTCAGCCTCGAAATCTTAATGACTTGGAGAAGATCTGCAAAGAGGAGTGGGAAAAAATCCCTCCTGAGATGTGTGCAAACCTGGTGGCCAACTACAAGAAACGTCTGACCTCTGTGATTGCCAACAAGGGTTTTGCCACCAAGTACTAAGTCATGTTTTGCAGAGGGGGTCAAATACTTATTTCCCTCATTTAAATGCAAATCAATTTATAATATTTTTGACATGCGTCTTTCTGGATTTTGTTGTTGTTATTCTGTCTCTCACTGTTCACATAAACCTACCATTAAAATTATAGACTGATCATTTCTTTATCAGTGGGCAAACGTACAAAATCAGCAGGGGACCAAATACTTTTCCCCCTCACTGTACGTATAGTAAAGGGTCGGTCTGAGTATCATCCCCTTTGCTTCCAAGCTGTGGACCGTGCCCCACACCTCTGCTGGGTGGCCCGAGCTGGCTTGCCATTAATACATTAGCGTGATAATGCAGGTTGCTTGCAGGCAGCAGGTGTCTTTGTTCTCAACACCGCTGCTCCCACTTAAACAAGATGTCTCAGCCCGGGGGAGTCCTGCCTGGCCAAATATTATCAATAAATAAATAAAAATCCGTGTGTGATGCATTTTTTTTTGTGTGCAGGCTATGGGAATTCCTGCAGATGTAGCAGCGGTGGTGGTGGGGATGACTGAATTCAGCAGCAGCAGCAGCCTTCGCTTGGCTCCCAGTGTGTGAACAGTCCTCTAAATTAACCACGAAAATGTGGCGTCTGTGGCAGGATACGGGGGAGGGAGAGAGGGCTTGAGAGAGACGGCGCACAAGAGCAGACGCCCAAAGTAGGGCCCGTTCTGTGATTTGTTTTATTCCAGCAGCGGAAATTACGGTACTTTTTTTTTATTTAAACCGTTTCACTTCACAAACCGACTCCAAATCCGCCCGTGCCATTCGCCTCGAGATCCCAGCGTCGGTGCCAAACTCCGGAGGAGCCCAACTCGATTCACGGCCCCTGCACAGCGTGTTTCGTGCACGCGCAGCCGATAAAAATTCTGTCCATCCAAAAGGCTACCCGCGTGGGCAGAAATATGCGCAAGCGCTCATTTTAGTTTTTGGATTCTTGAACGTGAAGTTTAAAGTATTATATATTTAAAAAATGTATTCGATTCGTATTCGGTCTTGTTGTTGCTGAGCGTTGCCCCTAAAACTTTGCTCGCTCGGTTTCTGAGTGGCGGGGGAACAAGTGAGCCTGCTGCTGCCGGTCGTCTTTTGTCCAACAATTGTCATCTGGGTGTTGCGTCAGCTTCACGTTGGGGATGAAGCAAAAGAAACGCCGCCAGTGATGATAACGTCTTTTATATACAAAAAAAAGGAATTTTTAAAATATATAATGAGTAAATAAAGACCTACCACATACTGAGAAAGGTAAATGACAAAGAAACGGTGGCTTTTAGCCTCCAAGTCAATTGTATTGATGACCGTTTCAGCCGCCTTTTGTTAGTCCACTGCTAGATTAAGTCCTCCCAATGCCAAGGGGTTTATCGGGTGTTGTTTTACCATACTTCACAACGCCGGTCAATGCGGACTGGTGCAGTGATGAACATCTCCAATGATAACCTTGGACCAGGATTCAAGCACTGCTTGCTATGTTCGTACCATCGTGCGATAACCACTGTGCCACTACTCCCCAGCCTAATTTTTTGGGGGGTTTAAACATAGATATATAAACATATATAAGGGACACATAAATGCCAACAGCAAGGTTTGTTCATATTTTAAACTTCATAAACCACCCAGGTGTCGGCAGAGGTCCGTATAAATACAAGTACCGGCCACCATTAGCATTAAACCATTTAGACAGTATAAACAGTATATTAATATAATTAGCACGCTCGCGTGGAGGGTTTCGTAATTTACTCGGCGAAGATCTTCTCAGCCGCTCCCCGAGGGTCGCCTGAGTGGTGGAGCTCTAGGAAGAGTCTAATGCGGGAAGACGTTTTCAAATACCGGGCATTAGGTGTGGTCAAAGAGAGGCACCGTAATTAATAGCAGCTGTGTGTATGCGCGTGCATTCCCATTAATGTGAACCCAGGAGTATTCCCACTGACAGTACAGCCAGCAACCCAGTATGGAGCAAAGTCGAGGAAGGATAACAACAGAACCACTTGCATAAGTCCACCGTGTGCATCCCCCGCATTAGAGTTTAGCTCAGCGGTGAATATGGTAAACCATTATCTATTTTTCATTGTGTGCATTACCGCTCTAAAGGCAGGTGGAGGTCAAAGGTGTTTAATAAATCATATCGCTGCGGTGTGCAGTGGCCCCAACATGCAGTTTCCTTGCTAACAAGTAAGAAATTGAAGTAAATTAGGGGATTTAGTGCTGCATAATTTTGTTTTATACCCCCTCCTTTTCCTTTTGCCTTCTCCTCCATAAACTAAAACTATTAAAATCTTCGCTCGCTGCAAATTAAAAACGACACGCAGGACAGGCGGGCTTACTGCACGCCCCGCTGGGCTTAGTTCCGGTACCAGGGCCATGCCAACCACGTCTGGGGCTACTCGCCTCTTCATCTTTCCCGGGCCGGTCTGGGGCGACAGAAACTCGACTCATTCCGCTCACTCGCACGCTGACTGTGCGCGCGCGCGTCCGCGTGCGTGTGTGTTTGCGGGTAGCGAGTTTAACAACCTCGGCCAATTCACATTAATTCACAGGACCTAATGTGTACATCCTAGGCTCGTTGCTGGTGGTGATGGTGCTAATGTTGGTGGGGTAGCGGTAGTGTAGTGATTAACACACTGCAACCCGAGTTCGATTCCCGCTCACAGGCAATATCAGTGACGAATATTTGGACCGATCCCGGGCCTCCTATAGGTCGTCTCAGCCTAAAATGAGTACCTGGTGCGGTGCGTAAAACATCAGCATTGGGGAGACAAAGGTGGTGGTGCTGACCAACCACCCCTCGTGCGTCGTGCCGGCCTTAATAGGTGTTTGCCAATTGCCTCGACAGTTTGTTAAAGGCTGTATGGAGATATTCGTCCTGTGGTGCTGATGGTGATGATGGCAGTGGCGGTGATGGTGATTTTGCTGTTGAAGCTTGTAGAATGTCAACAAGAGAAGAGAGGTTGCTGAAGAGCTAGGAGTGAGACGTAGAAGTCACGTCTGTGCTATCATCACTTCTAGCCTAATAAGATATATTAAAAGTTAAGTGTTTAGAATTGAATAAGTTAGACCCTACTCTTTTTCATCTGTTGATTACTTCGTAACAGGAGTAGGCTACACAAAAGCCATGATACGGAGAACGGTGAACACGTATGAAGACTAAATAAAAATACATTTGTCTAACTATCACGTGATGAACACGACTTTCATGTGTATGTATGTACTATGTTGAACTTATTTCGCACCCTACGTAGCCAAATCGGAGGTGCGGAGTGGGTGGGGATGTGTGGATGTCTGGCGTGGACCAGATATCACGTGAAAGGATCTCGGAGGAGGTTCTGTGATATCAACTTCCTTGGGCCATTCTCGCACGTGAAGCGTTCCATTCCTTTTGCTAGAGACCTGAATGAATATTGCATCTCATGACGCGATGCCAATGGCACAATTTTGGAAAAAACAGGGGGCGGATGGGGCGTATAGAAACATGTTCACGGAATAGTACAAACATATAAATGCATTCCACCACGTTCTCTCGCCAGGAAAAAATATCTGTGCCCATCAAATCAAAACTGATCAATATCCCAGCATGCTCTGCATGTCAAGATGACGCCACAATTCGTACGTGTAATCTGCACACAGGCTGGTTATAGCCACCAGCCAACCAGTTCAAAAGAACTGAGATTACTTATGCACGCAAGCACGCATGTAAACAGAACAGTGAAAACAACTTCAAATATACTCTTTGGTTCTTTCGGTAAAGTCAAATATGCAAACACAAGCAGTAATCTCTGAAGAAGAAGAAGAAGAAATAAAAAAACGCCCTGTTATAAATAAGCCACGGTATTAATGTGCCTTTCGAATTCCCTCTTAAGTAATGTTGCGAAAGATGATCAAACACACAGCAGTGGCATAGCTATCGAGCGTGCAGGCGGTGCAACTGCACCGGAGGGCCTCTGGAATCAGAGGGGCCTAGGCACCAGACTATGAAGAGGCAGCGGGTGGGGGGAGAGTACGGGCAGGGGCTGGTGGCGGAGGGGTTACCATCACGATAGCGCCGGTAAGGTCTCCTAACACTAAACACGAAACTGCATCCTAAGTGGGAAGGGATTTATTGGGCCAGGTGCCGATGGCATGCTTTTTGGAAACGGCTGGTGATAAATAAACGATAGGGCCCCCAAGAAAAAAATGTTGTCGCTTAAGATGCATTACGTGGAGAAAATGGGATCAGGGATAATGCGTGCACGCGGCAAAAGCAAAGCGCAATTAGCTGGCAATGCTTTCAGATAATTCTGTCGCACGGCCCCATCACGAAGTGGCTTAACAATTGCTCCTGCTCCATACAAGCAGCCTGTCTTTGTAGGCTATTGATAAATAAACAAACAAAGGTATTTGTATTCCGTATGTTTAATTAAGTAAAATGTGTGTGCTTGCAATATTCGATATGATATGTGTAGTGAGTCACTTCTGAGACACTTTTTTAGGAAGCAACAACGTTTATTCTACACTATATATCTTACACACTGTTCACACACGGGATAACTGTGTACGGGTCAGAGCAGCTAACATGCTGTCTGATCCACGACGCCGGAGACGGAAATGAAGACGTAGCACCTCGGGTTCCATTCTACCTGTAGACAGCCCCGATTCAGCCTCGGGGCTTCACTTTTATGCCCCTTAGTGTGGCCTAGCTCCGCCCACGGCCACGCCCCCTTCTGAAACCTTCCAGGAGGTTCTGGGCCACCTTCCACGTGCCACCTGCCCGACTCCTCTCTTAACCACGCCCCCTTCTGGAACCCTCCAGAAGGTCCTGGGCCATGCTCCCCGTGTCTCCTCGGTCACCTTTGTCCTACCTCCCTCACCCCGGCCCATCACGTGCTTCACCAGCCGGCCAGGGTGCCGTGACCCCACATGCCCCCCTCCGCCAGCAGCCAGCACCACGCCCCCTAGTGACCCACTACGTGGCATTACCTGCTGTGGTGGCTGCTACACCCACATTCCCTCATTCTACTGTACCTAACGCTACACGCCGTAGTGATCCATTCTATGTCACTACATATGTATACGTCACGTGTCTATACACACACGCTCACGCGCGTTTCATCGATAAAGGTTACGAGCACTTCAAAATAATCCTAAGGTTGGGTGGGAAAACAGCTCTTGGTAAAAAATAAATTTGGAACTGTCTTCCCCCAGCCATGTGTGCTGTTGACTCCCGGCCCTTGTGCAAGTCCAGGCAAACGACTCTCCCCTTCTCCTGCCGACGCCTGTCCTTTTTTATACACTGCACATCATCATTACCATCATCAGCTATGACCAATCAACTGCTGGATGAAAGCCGACCTAAACCACCACCAGTGCTCACGATCCGGCGATGCAACGTTCCATCCAGCACCGACACGTACGATGATCTTATCGTTACATCTCCTCCATCGATGTCCTCTCAGATGCGTCCCATTCCTTGGCTATCCCTCCGTTATTATGTTTGACCATCTTGCACCATCCATTCTAGGGTCCTGCCCAAGCCCACAGCATATACATACACGCCTCTTTTTCCCATGATACACATAAGCCTCTGTTACGATGCAGTTGCATTTTTCGATGCTCTAAAACATCTATCATCGCAAGACCGTGAAAGGTGGCAACATCTTAGGGAGGCCTTCATTCAGCAGTGGAAAGATCGTGGCTGATGATGATGATAAATCT
Source organism: Petromyzon marinus (assembly GCF_048934315.1). NCBI lineage: Eukaryota > Metazoa > Chordata > Hyperoartia > Petromyzontiformes > Petromyzontidae > Petromyzon > Petromyzon marinus. Next base: position 4,782,088 of record NC_133677.1, read on the forward strand.
AAATTGTATTGTGGAATTGTATCATTTCGTCACTTACTGATTGCCCCTGATATATATATACGTATATCTTACATATGAATGAGGCACATGTTCAACACAGAGTAAGCTTTTTTTGTAAATATGTAATTTTTAAAATCAGATGTAAATCTACATGAAACGATTGTAACCATTCCAATTCCACAATTCATCTTCCTTCACGCAGCGTCCAACATGTATTTGTTTTTGTTCCGAATCTGGCAGAAAACACAACTTGTTCCCGATTGTTTGCTATTCCATGCACATTTGAACAGCGGTAATCAATTCACAACTTGGAAACCTCTTACACGGAATATTGGACACCAGTACAAATACGTAAATACGTTTTTTTTTACAAATAGACAAAGTCAAAATAATTTCCTGCTCGAATAAGCATTGAGGTGGTACCCATCCCCCATTTGCAGCCCAGATCCAGTGGTGGATATTTCACTTTATCTACAACCTCCAGCCAGGATTAGGATTCAAATTAGAAACCTTCCCATTGCATTTGAGCCATTGTATCTCAACGCTGATGGCTGCACATTTGTTGAGGATAATTTGCATTCATTGAAGATAATTTCATTTATTTCAAATAATTAAATGTTCGAATAAGATGCATGTCTCGTCACTGACCCATCCATTGGACCACCTGGATTAGACCCGCCTCTAAAACATTGGGGCAAAGCTGAACGGAATAATAAAACCCGTAGCAGCCATGGCAGATGCTGCCACCCCCTTTTTTTCGAGTGAAACACTCAAAGATATCCCGGTGGCATGGGGCTCTGGAAATTCCTGACCAGAGTGGACCGACATCGTGAAGCGCCGTGAACTTGGGTCAGCTTCAGCGGAAGCATTGAAGACATTCGTTCGGCTCCCATCAAAGCTCTCTCCCTTGTTGGCTATCAGACCAGGAACATACACTTACTTGCGAGTTGCTTTTCGCAAGAAACTCGAGAGCAAAAATGTAGAATTTATTTTTGGTTTGCACGATGGCGATGACGGCGGAGGTGGTGGTGGTGATTATGATGATGGCGATGGAAAGAATGATTGTGTACATCGAGTAGTGTGAGCAATAGGAAAATTGGGGGGGGGGGGGTCGGGGGGGGGAAGAGAATGAAGAGATGGGAAGGCGTGCCGAGTGCGAGAGGGAGGGAGGAAGAGGAGTGCATTGAAGCAAAACCGTGTCAGGTGAAATTTACTGTGAAACATGACACCAGGCCGGCCAGGAAATCCGAGAGCCCCCAGTGGCCCCCAGTTGCCCACCTAATAATTATACACAGATGCCTGTTGTTCAGGTTGGTGTGAGTGCGAGAGTGTGTGTGTGGGTGTCTATACGTGTGTGTGTGTGTGCGTGATCGCTAAAAGCACTTGCCCCATCAGTCTATATGTAGGGGCTATACGGGGATCTTTGCCTTTGTGTGCAAGTGTCGCTTTGTCTGTGTGTGTGTGCATGTGCGGAGAATAGTGGCACAGTGGTTCAAGCACTGCGCTACGAACCTGACCGCCCGAGTTAGATTCCGAGGAACGGCTCATATTAGTGACGAGCGATATCCGAACAGATCTTGGGCCTCCGAATAGGTTGTTTCAGCCTTAAACGAGTAGCTGCTTGCAGTGTATAAAATATCGACAGTGGGTAGACAAAGGTGGCTTCCGGGCGTTGTGTGTTGGCCACACCGCCCCGCGTCGTGTGCCGTTCTGGCCTTCATAGGGCGCTCGCGAAAGAGCACTTGCTCCAACAGCCCGTTGGAAGCTATACGGGGGATCTTTGTCTTATCTGAGCACGCGTGTGGGCCGCCACAAGAAACACACGTGCGCGCTCAAGATCGTCCGCATTAAATCCAGGCGCGGCGCGCACGTACGGATTGTTTGCACACGTGTGTGTGTGTGAGAGAGAGGGAGAGTCCTCGCGGACCGGGATTTGTGATGCAATGAACTCCATAAGTAAATAAGATTCTGTTCATCATTTCAGCAAATGTCTCAGCCAGTTTCCTTTAAATGCATTCCAGGTGCTTTGAGTGCACTGTGAATGTAATTCAAGCCTCCCTCCCCCCCCCTTCGTCCAACGACCGCCACAAATAAAGAGACAATAATTCATGCGAGTGTGAAGAGTCATCAGTGTTGTGGCGTCACTCTGAGTTGTGTCCTTGATTTCATGACACGATTGGACGTAACTTAAAACACTTAACGCTCGAGCAACACAAAGCGAGTTGCGAACCGTGAGCAAGTATGGCTCATGTTCCACGCAGATGCAGTAATGTTCGTGTATTTTGATTGATTTATTTTACTTTCACAACGGTGGCAACTCTAATTAGACTGTGTTTTCGATCGGCCTCGCTGATATATATAGGTTTGAATGAGTCCGCCAATAATAATAATGATTGTACATACGTTGTATGCAAGGCCATTGTTAAACCTCTGCGCAGCTCTTGTGTTTATTGTGTTTAAATAAAACGTTGATGTGCGAGTCGCTTGCTTTAAACAAAAACAAATAGAAGTTAAGCCCAAAACTGGCCTTTTACTGGGCGGTTTTTTTCGTGGTAATTTTTATTTTATGAGCAAACATCTCCCAACTGAAATAATCGAGAGTGGCATTGCATATTACTTACAATAAATGCGCCCATTGTGTTGCACATTTATGGAGGGTTGTTTTTTTTCCTCTCGTTATTCTGGCAGAGTAAAGGTTGGATGTAAAAAAAAACAAGAACATCGATGACCCGGTTACACAGCGTCAACATGTTATTCCTTGCAGCTGTCTGCTAATATCTGCGACGATCTTTTAAAGAAAGATGTTTAAACAAAAACCCTGTGACGGTTTGTGAGAGAAGGCCTTTATGTGCCTTTGAGAGGTGGAACAATTAACACCCCTCCCACCCACCATACCACCACCCCCCAGACGATTTGATGAATTGTCTCATCATCGCGATCAAAATCATGTTATTAGTGTTATTTATACCGTGCAGTACATGCTGTACATGTTGAAGCACCAGTGTCATGGCTTGTTGTTGTTGTATTTGTTTTAATATGGTGGTGAATCAGAGCGCCTCTCGTGGCTGCAGAGATCACGTAACCCCATAACAAGGTATTTAGCATGCACATCAAAGAGCAGTGATGTCCTAAAATTGTAATTACACGTGAATATCGCACGTGAGCTTAAGCATCGATGAATTGATGCATCGATACACCCTTAGCGCATGCGTCTTTTTACGCATATCCCGAATCACAAAGTGTGACGATGAACGACTGTCCGTTGGTAACGACATTCAGCGAGTCTTCACCTGCTTAAATAAAGCGCATTGATTCGTATTCGCTGACAATCACTGAAAACTCTTTTCTTCCTTTGGCAGCAGCAAAAAAAAAGACGGGATGGGTGGGACGGCTGTTAAAAAAAAATGTAAAAAAATGCACCGACGGCAAATGATTTACATCTCTGGAGCACTGTGGCTTTGTGTTTTGGCAGCGCATAGCCTGGCTGCGAAAGCAGTTAGTGACTGTTTGGGTCTGGTAGCGATTATGTGTGTGACCCCCTGTGTGTGTGTGGTTGGGGAGAGACTTGGACTGGGTAATTGAGGACCGGACCTCCAGGCATGACACACAACGGCAGTCCGTAGGAATGCTGACGTTGAGAAAAAAATGTATAACCAAGGAGAAAAAAAACCCCACCGATTTGCAATATTTGTCATAATGTTTCAAACTAATTACCCCTATACGGTGGTCTTTTTTGCCCCCCCCCCCCATTTTCTGGTATGGGATAAGTGTGCAAGGCCGCATTGGTGTGAAAAGATTAAAATTGTTATCATTTAGCAAGCACTGCTGCGTAGCCATCGTGAGTCAATGCTTAGATCATCAACTCCGAGACAAATGCCACATCCTACTTGTGCCGTTAATTGACCCTCCCTGCCGGCGCAGATGAATGTTTCTGCCACTTGGCTTCTTAATGGCTTGGAACGGACCCAAAGCAAGATGGGAATGACACCGAAAAGTCAAGTCAAACGCTATTTGATCAGGAGCTGCGTCAGCGCGCGCACGTGCGCGCGTGCGTGCGTGCGTGTGTTTTTCATTCCTTCTTTTGAACGCGTTCGTATGCACGTCGTTGTGAATTGTAACCAACGCGTACGACCGCGATCACCCTGATTGCATTTGACAAGCGAAATGAGTGAATGGCTATGGAGGTTGAGGATGTGGGGGGTGAGGGATAGGTTGGGTGGGTGGGTGGGGGGGGGGTGCTGGGCTTCGGTTGTCATCGTTGGGGGGGGGGGAGCAATGGGAGGGGGGGGGGGGTGTTGTGCAATCAGGAAAACGCGACGCAATTCGCTCGCCCGAGTTGCGCCAGGACACGGCGCGAGCGATCGTCTGGGCCGATCGTCACTCGGCGTAGGGGCCGGCCACTCGTGGACCTGACGCCCGGGTAACCCGACGAGACGCAGGCGCACCAGCGGGGCACGTGCGCTGGGGTTTGTTCAGGCTCACGTAACGCTTCATTTCCTGCAGCACGGCCAAAAGCCAAAATCCAATTTCTGGAGATGTTCTGGTTCACGCGCATTCGGCGTTGATGTGTCAGAGTGGTTAAAAGAAATGCACTCTTACAGTCCGGTTTTTTTTTTTACTTTGTTTAAACGTACAGAGTGAACTTTGCTTTATTCGCAGTTTGTTTTGATTTCAATTATGTTAGCACCAATATAAATGTATACCCCCCACGCGAAGTCCTTTGTGCCAATTCACCGATGGTCAGCTTGGGTTGGTGAAGTGGGGGGCCGGCGGGTCTGGAGGTGGGAAAGAGCGTGGGGGGCAGAATCGGTGACGTCACCCGCCACCGATGTTCGCCACTGCCAGGAATCCAAACTCAGTTTTGCCACATTTGTAGTGCGTTGCGCGCTAACAACTGCTCCACCGCACCGCCCCATTCCGATGAGCGATACGACTCGAACCTACAGCCCTTTGTCAAACCACTGCTGGATAAGGGTCTCCGCGCGCGACGTGGGTCATGGGGCTTACTTGGCCACAACTTCACCACGCTGGTCAATGCGGGTGGGTTAAACGGGGTGCATTGTTGTTGGAGCGTCGTACGCGGTAAAGCATCGTACAGTAATAGTGCAAAATCTGCCCATGTACGCACATATGCACATCCATACACTGTTTCTAGCCTGTACATTTTAGCCTGGAAATACCGTGCGTATGTGAACGATTGATAGTATTTTTTTTCCAATATTTAACGTATAGCGATGTTATTTCGCCGGAACTTTTCCATTACCAGTGACAGTGACAAATGCAAAACTTTAAAATCGCAGCATAATTAACGAGCCTCGCGTAAGAACGCAGGTGCCGAATACACAAAAAAACACAACACAATGCTACGATACCCATAAATATTGAGAAGAATTCAAATGTGAACCATCCCTCCTACACCAGCCCCTCTCCCCCTGGCCACATGAGGCCCGTGGCAGCGCAAATTATTTAGCGTCGCGGCCAACAAAGAGCACAGAGGAGAGCCCGGTGAATAAAGGATGGTTCTTCCTGCACGGGGCACGTGCGGTCCACAGAAGAAGAGGCCAATGGTTGGTCGGTCGCCCCCCCCCACCCTCCCTATGTGGCCCATCGGTGCCCTCCGTGATCTCGCGATAGGCGGTCAAAAATTTCGGCCAGCGTGCCGATTAAACGATGCAAAAAAAAGATGTATTAGATGAGGCTTTTACCCTTGCTGGCAATAAAGCAGGAGGTGTTAGGATGTTCAAACAGCAAATCGAAAGTTATTGCACGGCATCAGGGTCCGCATTAACCGCAGGTGCAAACAATCGTGATCTGATAATGTATGGCGTTGTCTTTGAAACTGATTGGCCCACACCAGAGACAGCCTTCTATGTACTTGTCTCTGCGCCAGTGTCAGACCACAGAACGCCAAAAGGGGAACGGTGCAAAGGCAATGCAAGTATCAATACATGAATAGCTCGGGGCGAGCAGTTATATCTACGGGACATTTTTGGCAGTATCAAAACGATGGACCAAAAAAAAGAGTATCGGCGGCTCTACCCCCACCTGACAATAGAACCGGTGATAAGATGTCCAAGCACCAAAATAGATACACCTATTGCAGGGCATCAAGTCGACATTAACCACACACGCTTTGCGGCCAAACATGCAAACAAACATGCTCTGACAATATGTGCACTTTGAAACGGATTGGCCTACACCGATAAAAAGTTTCAACAACCGAAGAGCGTGCGCATCTAGTTAGCCTCCTCAATCGCATTGCACTCGTGTAATATTATGCAAATAATAATAGCAGTGGTAGTAATACTAATTTTCAATCAAATGCTGGATGAAGGCCTCCACGTGCTACGTATTGGTCCTGGGGGGTTGTTTGACCGTACGTCACTCACCAAGCCAGTTGTTGAGAGCTGGTAGATGTGCCACACCAGTTTGTTTATCACCCACCCACTAAGGTTAGCCATGGCTTAACTTAGTCTATTATATTTTCGGGATAACATTTTAGCGTACCCAAAAAAGAGTAGTCAGGATCATTCCTTGCTCACGGGTAATGTTATGTTTATAAAAAAATAAAAATATAACTTCCGCACCACTCTAACCCTTTGCATTCGCGAGATCTACACTCGACTGGTGTTTGGGGGCATGCGAGTCATTCTGACAGCTACAAGGTGCACACAATCCAGTAACGGTTGCACGTGCACATTAGAGGCATTTGATGTTTCCGTGCTCGTTCCGTGGCAGAGCCAAGAAAGTAAATGGAGTTATTGCATCCCAGCACGTCTGAGCCACGCGCCAGGCTTCCGGTCTCAAATCCTTCCCCAACACTTGCACTATCCGCTTCCCACCATAGGTTGCGGTCTTGGGTGAATAGAAATGAAAGCGTTTGAGTGAAATTGCGGGTCTTAAGAGTAACATTCCATTGCCATGCGAAGGGTCGTTATAGATGCACGCAGCATGCTCGCAAAAATTACCTAAACAAGTTTAACACGTAGGCTTTACCTAAACAAGTGGAGTTTAAGGGACGCATTACATTGTCAGAGTAAAAATAAAACCATGCCGGCATTATTTCATGGAGAGGTGGTGCAGTGGCTAGCGCACTCCACTTAGAAACATGGCGAGCCGAGTTCGATTCCTGTTCGCGGCCAACATCAGCGGCGAAGGATATCCGAGGCGGTCCGGCACACCCCCAATATCGCCAACCCTCGCTGACCAGGATGGTGTGAAGCAAGGTCAAACAACCCTGTTGAGCCACAAGGCATCGGGTGGTTTTCACCCAGCACTGGATTTATAGAGGGCTGTACATTATTAGATTATGTACCTACTCGTTTACAGAATTTTTTTTAAATGTGCTACAAACCTTACTTCTGAGGACAGTCAACTCGAAATAATGTAATTGGTTATTAACGACAATCGCTTGAAAGATTGCTCAAGAAATGCATGCAATTAAATTGGCAGTTGGCTACGTATGGTGCGAAAGAAGTTCTACATGCGACTATAAACTGAACAACGCTAACAGGTGCTCGAGAATGATGCGTGGAAAAAAAAAACATCATTACAGATGGTGTGTTAGATCAGTGATGAATGCCATCACAACGCTATTCACATTTTAACGTTACGCTTATAATCTCTAACATTTGCAAACATTTATCAGTGTCGGTTGTGTTTTTTTTAACGCGTGCATTTTCTGCACAATATTTACACTGCCCACAAATATCCGAGACGTCTAATCTTGATGAAAAAAAAGAGATACACATTTAAACTCTTAAGTCCTTACGCAATTTCTCATAAATGAAATTATGACAGTCATAATGGACACATGCCTTATTGCTCTTTTAGCATCATTGGGTTTGGTTTCTCTCGAATCATTTGTAACTAAATTACCCTTAAACCATCCACAGTAGGTTTTTTTTTTCCATGAGAAGGCTGCATCGAAATGGAACTCATATTTCCTATGGCTCCCTGGGTGAGCTAATTTTAATGCAATTGTTTTAAATTATGGCCCTCTTTTTTACAAAGCAGCTGTAGCCAATGTTGGGATGCGTCCAAAAACAACGAAGGCATTCGTTTTGATTAAATAGTGCCTTCAAAACGTTGTATTGGCAAACATCGTTTTAAAAAGAAAACATATTTTTTACGATGCTACATGCAGAGGCATAATGTTAAAAGTGAGTTTGGTACAAGCTTTATATGTTGACGCTTCTTCCTGGGGAAATGAAACTCATCTTGTTTATGTACCAGTACAAGCAGAGACAGAAATTTGCTATTTTTATTTTCACGCAATTGATTACGTGATGTAAATGCTTTCTCGTTGTATCCGTGTGCCAGGGTGACAACGTTTCGTGGAACTTGTGCAATTCTCTGTAGTGTTTTACGCCAATGTTTGTTTTCCGAGTGTCCAATATCGTGACACTGCAGCCTTTGTGCTCATGTTTACCGGTGACGACTTGCCATTGTGCACGAGGATGAGAAGAGCTTACGATTGCTACACAGAATCAGAATGTTTATTTGACCTCGAGGAGAAATCCGATGAGCTTCGAAGCTCCTTTTCACAGATGCCCAGGAACACGTGTCGCGTTGACTGTAAAGAAGAGTAGGCGGGCGAGACCAAGACACTTTGTGGCAAGACAGGATGGTGACCAGCAGTCGAGTCTAATGGCAAAGTGGCAGCCAAAGGACCTCGCGATGTCAAGGTCACGTCCACCACGGAGATGGAACGATGCGGCCAGCTCGTGTGCATGTGCTAAATGGATTGCTACATCGCAAGAACTATGACAGATGCAACTACTTTTTGGGGGGGGGGGGGGAGGGGGGTGGAACCTTCATCCAGCAGTGGATTTTCATGGTTGTTGCTGCTGCCAATGATGATGATGACCAATATGCAAACTGAAACAGCAAGCGTAGCGTGATTAAGCATGCATTTTGGAGGTCTGGCCTTCAGCCAGTGGTGCTAATGTCACAATGTTTTTCATGCCTTAAGTAGTAAACAATCGGGTCTGCCCGGTGTCTGGCTGCAAGTGGATTCCTGCTCAAACAAAGTGCATTGGCTACGCTCATCCTCACCAGCAGAGCAAAAGGCGATCTCAGCAACGGTCGAAGTGCACCCAAAAGAAACGTGGAGGGATGCAGATAAGTTGAACAAGCGTACGTGAACTTGAACTGAACAACAGAAAAAATATAGGGGGAAACTATGAAAGCAATAGTTATATATGCATAAACACAAAGAAAGTTTGACTTACGCAATTACAAATTCACACCTGCCAATGCATAACTGCAAACGACAGCTGCAAGTCACGGTTGCGAAGGTGACTGCAGTTGGCACCAAAGCATGCGTTTAAAGAACACGTCTTGATGGTAAATTCCAAAGGCTCCACTTCCAATTTTTCCTGAGCTATTCCGCAAAAGGAAGATGCCACACACTAAACATTCGCAGTGCACTCAGGAGCGTGGCGTTGTAGGCATGTGGCTCTGGTGCACGACGTACAATGGGTCCCTTCCTCTGCCTTGGGCCCTGGTGCAGTTGCACCGCCTGCACACTCGATCGTGACGTCACTGAATGCATCAGCCACTTGCTGAAGGAGAAAGTGAGAGGGGAGGAGGGTGTGGGGTTTTTTTTTGTTAAGGGATTTTTTTTAATAAATAAAAGTATTGATTTTAAACAGTACACTTTCTTTAAAAATAATTCATAGGACTAAGAGTTTGGTAAAGAATAAGAAAAACTTCTCAGCGTAAAAGCCACCCTCGGTGTGTTCAAGCAAACTTCAACACACACACAGCAGGCAACAGCAAATACGATAAACGTGATCATCCTCTCGCCACCACATACAGTGGGTAAAGAATAATAATAATCATCATCATCTAAAAAAGATGAAGCTAAGAAAGGAGAATAAAAACAAGGGGGGGGGGAGAAGATAAAGGAATAAAACAACAAAAGATTGAAAAATCAGAAAACAGTTTGAACGCATAGCGTTTGATGAACTGGACTGACAGACGACTTCAAAGGGTTTCGGCGAGGCTGGGCCTGACAGCGGGGTCGGAGGTCGAGCCCACCGTAGCACGGCCCTACCGATCGATTTCATGTCAATAGCTGTCAGGGCGGCCACGCTGAGCCGGCCTTGATGAAAGCCCAAGGTGCCGTCGATGCCAAGAGGGTTGCTCTCAAACCTCGGCCCTGGATTTACCGTGTGTGTGTGTAGGTGTGTGTGTGTGTAGGTGTGTGTGTGTAGGTGTGTGTGTGTAGGTGTTGTGGGGAGCGATAGTGTAGCGGTTAGCGTGCTGCGCTATGAACCTGGCGACCCGGGTTCGATTCCCGCTCACGGCCAACACCAGTGACGATTATCTGAACCGGTTCCGGGCCTCCCCTAGATCGGCTCAGCCTCAAATGAGTACCTGGTGCGGTGTGTAAACATTGCCACTAGGGAGACAAAGGCGGTCGGGCGTGGTGTTGGCCACCCACCCCCTCGTGTACCGTTCCGGCCTTCATAGGTGCTCGCTAACAGCACTTGCCCCTACAGTCTGTTAAGGCTATATGGGGGATCTTTGTCTTTTGTGTGTGTGTGTCGGTGTGTGTGTGTCGGTGTGTGCGTGTCGGTGTGTGCGTGTAGGTGTGTGCGTGTAGGTGTGTGCGTGTAGGTGTGTGCGTGTAGGTGTGTGCGTGTAGGTGTGTGCGTGTAGGTGTGTGCGTGTAGGTGTGTGCGTGTAGGTGTGTGCGTGTAGGTGTGTGCGTGTAGGTGTGTCTGTGTAGGTGTGTAGGTGTGTGTGTGTAGGTGTGTGTGTGTAGGGCTGGTAACCCCTCCACCTTCAATTAATTACCACTAAACCACGAGTTAAACTGAAATATGTAACCAATAAGCTTGTGCCGGAGGCCCCGGGGGGACAGGCGTCTATGACGTCTCCTAGCCAAACCCCAATTGGCGGAGCCAGGAGATTGAATCTCTACCCTCGGGGCTCCTCCAGAAACAACGAAAAGCCACTACGGATGGCCACGTGGAATGTTCGAACGCTCACTGCGGAGGAGAGGCTGCCATTCCTCTGTTGGGAGCTGGACCGGTACCGCCTGGATCTCTGTGGCATTCAGGAGGTCCGGTGGACCGGTTCTGGCTCCTGCCACCATGAGGGGTGGACAGTCCTCTACTCGGGGCAGCAGACTGCCAAACAACAGGGTGTGGCTCTTCTTTTGAACAAAATAATGAAGGGGCGTGGGAGCGTGGCGGTGAGGTGTGGGAAGGTGTAAGCCCCAGGCTACTTTGGGCTCGCCTTCCCATCAACCGGAGGCGAGGAGTGGTGGTCGTGGTTACTTATGCCTCCACTGAAGACGAACATCCGTGGAGGGATGCAGGCAAAGCCGATTAGTCAGATGCCTTCTATGACCTCCTGTCACAGGTGCTGGCTAAAGTGGCACCTCAGGATAGAGTCATCATGTTGGGTGACTTCAATGCCCGAGTTGGTCATGATGCTGGCACCTGGTCTGGAGTGATTGGAGGGCATGGGCCAGATCAGCTCAATAACAACGGTAGGAGGCTGCTAGATTTTTGTGCAGCCCATGGGCTTGTAATTACCAACACACTGTTCCGGCATCGGCACATCCACACAACATCATGAATGCATGCCGGGTCCAAGCAAGAACATCTGCTGGACTACATAGTGACGGACCAGCAGATGCGAGCCCATGTGCTTGACACCAGGACCTACCGTGGAGCTGATCTGCCCTCTGACCATCGACTAGTCATCTGTAAGATGCGCCTGCCATTCTTCCACTCCGGTGGTGGGTGTACACCCAGGACCCCATTCCAACCTAAAGTAGCCTGGTCTCAGTTATCTGATGAAAGTTGCAAGCGAGAATTTCATCATCGCTTGCGGCTGGGATTGGCATCGTCCCCCACTCCTCCTGATGTCGAGGGTAAATGGGTCGAGGTTTAGGACTGTGACTCATGCAGCTGCAATGGCTGCTTTGGGTACGCGGTCCAGACCTCCCCAGAGACCCTGGCTGACAGAGGAGGTGTTCAGGATGGTTGAGAAAAAGCGACAGACCCACTGTCATCGGCTACAGAATCCCACGTCAGAGAATGAGGAGGCTTACCGCAGCCTTCGCTCGGAGGTTCAGAGAGCCGTGAGGCGCTGCAAGGATGGGTGGTGGTCGCGGGTTGCTGAGGAGATGGAGTCTGCCTCAGTAGCCCGCGATCACAAATCTCTATTTAACTCCATCAAAAAAGTAACCTGCAGCACCACACCTATTACCATCATTAGGTGAAAAAAGGGTGATCCAATCTCCGACCCCCAGGAACAGGTTTGCAGATTTGCTGAGCATTTCTGTGAGGTCTGGGGGAGGGAAAATCCCTCAGCCAGGAAAACAGCATGGCACAAAGTGAGGATGACCCTGCTGAGGCTGCGGTGCCTCAAATATTGGAAGAAGTCACCCCCTGTGAGTGGCTGGCTGAAGTACCATCTGTTGAGGAAGTACTGAAGGCGATCCGGAGTCTGAGACCAGGAAAGGTAGCGGGCAGAGATGATCTCCCAAGCGAAATGCTGAGGGAGGGTGGCGTTTGTGCACAGACTGCCCTATATGACATCATAACAACAGTCTGGACCACTGGACGGGTTCCGCAGGATTGGAAGGATGCCCTGGTGGTCCCCCTCTTTAAGAAGGGGGACCTTACAGACTGTAACAACTACAGGGGCATCTCACTCCTCAGTGTGCCGGGAAAGGTCCTGGCAAGGATTATTCAACATCGCCTCACCAGGCATGCTGAGGAGAGGCTTGCGGAGCCCCAATGCGGTTTCAGGAAAGGGCGGTCCTGCACAGATGCCATATTTTCTGTCCGTCTGCTACAGCAGAGGTGTAGGGAATTCCAACAAGACCTACATCTCTGCTTTATTGACCTGGTCAAGGCCTATGATACCATCAGTAGGCCTGGGCTCTGGGTTGTTCTTCGTGCTTTTGGAGTCCCTGACCCTCTGCTCACGATCATTAAGGACCTTTATGATCATGAGCGGGCCTGGGCAAAACTACGTGGCCGGGAGTCAGAGCCATTCCCTGTACACCTTGGGGTGCGACAGGGATGTCCTCTGGCTCCCACATTATTTAACATCTATTTTGACCACGTAGTTCGTGAAGCCTTCAATAGCTGTACCGGGGGAATCTCCATTTGGTACAGATATAATGGGAAGCTGATCGATGCCCGGGTGCGGTCAAGGGATGGCTCCCTATTGCTCAACCACGTTATGTATGCTGATGATTTGGTAATAGCTGCTCATTCAGAGGAGGAGTTGGAGATGCTGCTGCTGAGACTGGAGCGTGCCACTAAGAGATGGGGCCTTACCATCAGCCCCACCAAAACTAAGCACCTGCCTGGGTATTTTGTACCATCGGACACTCCACCCCCATAACTCCCAATCGGTGATGGGGCAGTTGTGGAGAGAGTGGAGAGTTTCCCATACCTGGGCAGTGTGCTTATGACCGGCTCCAGTTTAACAGCAGAGGTCTCACTCCGAATCAGTCGAGCGGCAATATCTTTTCATCGGTTGCGTAACGCTGTGTGGAAGCTACCTGGTCTGTCGCTCCGCACTAAGCTTCAGGTCTTCTCGGCCACGGTCATTCCCTCCCTTATCTACGCTTGCGAAATGTGGACCCCCTTAATGGAGCATCTTCGCCTGTTGGAAACATTTAGGCTGGCCTGCCTACGATCCATCCTGGGTTTAACCAGGCTGGATTGTGTGAGGAGCTCAAAAATCCTTGAAAGATCTGGGCAAGGTCCCATCGGTGAGCTCCTCCCACAGGCAAGGCTGCGTTGGCTGGGTCATGTAGCCCGCATGCCCAGTCACCGCATGCCGAAACAGCTTTTGTTCGGCCGGATTGAGGGGGCTAAACGGGCGCGGCACGGGCTAGAGAAGAGATGGAGTGATGTGGTACAGGAGGACGTGGAGCTGAGTGGACTTGCCGATGACCGGTACCAGTGGTGTCAAGATCGGCCTCTGTGGAGGAGGCTCGTGAAGGACGCTATTGGGCAGTTGGAGGCAGTCGCCCTCCAACAACAACGGAGGGCGGAGGAGCGACGCTCAAAACAACAAGTGGAGCGCCGGGTGGCTAAAGCACAGCAGGTTGGCACAGTAGGGGGCACAGGTGGTGCACCAGCCAGTCATCTCAGTCAGTCGACCCGTGGCACCTGGGTCTGCCCCGTGACCTCCTGCCCGCGGGCGTTCGACACTTCATGTGGCCTCAAGGTGCACAGGGCCTGACACAAGCGTCGTGGTGACGTCACCGCCACTTCGTGGCGAATGGCGGTTGTTGTTGTTGTTGTGTACGTGTGCGTGTGTACGTGTGTGTGGGGAGCGGTAGTGTGGCGGTTAGCGCGTTGCGCTACCAACCTGGTGACCTGAGTTCAATTCCCGTTCACGGCCAACACCCAGTGACGATTAGCTGAACTGGTCCTGGGGCTCCCCTAGGTGGACTCAGCCTCAAATGATTACCTGGTGCAGTGTGTAAACATCACCACTGGGGAGACAAAGGCGGTCGGGCGTGGTGTTGGCCACCCACCCCCTTGTATGCCGTTCTGGCCTTCATAGGTGTTTGCTAACAGCACTTGCCCCTATAGTCTGTTAAGGCTATACGGGGGGACTTTGTGAGTGTGTGTTTGACTGCATGCTTGTGTATTGTTGTTTCATTTAACGTTTTTTTTGTCTTTAGTTGTTTTCAGAAAGCGGTGCAGTCCTTAAAAAAGCATGCCTTTCCGTGCGCTAGTTTTACCATACAATATTCAGTGGGGAGCCAAAACTTATCGCATCATACCAGAGTTTGGACTTCATCCGGAATCATCATCAGCCGTGATCAATCCACTGCTGGCTTAAGCCGTTGCCGTCTCTCTACAGTGCAGTGCAGTGATCCTACAAGACAAAAACCCCCCGTATAGCATTTACATACTGTAGGGGCAAGTGAGCACCTCTGAAGGCCTGCAAGGTATACAAGGGGGTGGGTTGGTGGCTAGCACCACGCCCGATCGCCTGTGTCTCCCCAGTGGCGATGTTTACACACCACACCAGGTAATCATTTGAGGCTGAGTCTACCTAGGTGAGCCGCAGGACTAGTTCAGATAATCGTCACTGGTGTTGGCCGCGAACGGGAATCGAACTCTGGTCGCCAGGTTCGTAGTGCAGTGCGCTAACCGCTACACTACCGCTCCCACGTACCACCAACACACGGGCTTATGTCGATTGGGAATATTTATGTACTAATTTATTTTAATCACCTTACCTTTTTTTGTGTGGTCCAGTGAATGTTAATTTTATATGTGGCCAAACGTCAGTGCAGTGTGTGCACGTAAAACGTGCCGTCGCAGTGATTTTGAATGTTTTCGTTCGGCTGCGATAAATGTAAATAATCTATAGGACAAAATGTTGGATTGATTAGAGTTGTGATTGCTCTGCATGAACGCAATTTATTTGGTGCAACTGATACGACAATTTTATATCAAATCAAAGGCGACTTAATGCTGGGGTAATGTCCCAGTGTGTTCTTATGGTGAATATCTCCACCAGCATTATTGAACGAGTTTCTCAACAGCATTTGAAGGGGAGTGGGAGGGGGGCTTCTTCTAAATTCCATTATCTTAAATACCAACCCTGAAACGATAAAACTTGTAATAGTTTATTTTAAAACTTAGTTTTAGGAGACGGTTTTTTTACCACGTTGAGTAAAATAGAGATGCAATATAAATAACTGTATTCATGTGACATCCTTTACATGATTTTAATACATTTTTCATTCAATATGTCAAGAATTGAAATAGGACAGAGACTTTTTTTTTCCTAACAACTTTTGGAAATATGAACGCGAGAAGCCCCGCTGATTTTGATATTCCGCAAATTCATTGCAGGTTTTTTGAGCGATAGCGGGTGGCCACACTCCCTTGATCTCAGAAGGGGAATTTCATGAAAATATATATTTTTTAACCTAAAAGAATAAAAAAAAATATTCATAAAAACGGACAAATCGAGGAAGACGGTGGCACGTTGTGGAGCATTTCATTTCCTGCGCCGAGCTGAAAAAAATGGCGATATGAAATATCTGTCTGTCCCAATCTGTACAAAACGTCTCTCTCATTCAGTGCTCACTATAATATTGCCCTTCCAGATGCATCAAAACCTAATATTGATGGTACAATTTTGAACCTGCACGGCACGTCAAGGCATCCAGAGATGATTTCAAGTGACAGCTATAGGGGGTGTTGCAAGGGTAGATGGGAGGTGAAGTGGGGGGGGGGGGGGGGGGGTTAGATGGGGTTGATGGTTGATGCGGGGTAGGGAGAGAGGAACAGTGGATGTGGTGGAGGCAAGGTGGGGTCCATGTGCCAGCGTCCACTCAATGGGTTCCCACATGACTTGCTTCAAAATCATACACATGAGGGACACAGATTATGTGTACGGCAGGATGGTACAGTGGTAACACTTGTACCGCACAGGCCCTAGGTCTGAGTCCAGATTTCCCAAATCGAACATCTTTCTGTGTGGAGTTTGTATATTCTCCTCGTGATCCGCACTGGTTTCCCCCGGTTCTCTGGATTCATCCCATAACTAATAATGTAGCTGGTATTGGGCAAATATCCTAATGCTGAAAAATGACCTGCAAATTACTAGGTTGGGATTGTACGTTGTATTATCGCCCTCAGCAGCGAAAAGTTGGCAGGACCAGCCGGAAAACGAGTCTTGAGATTCAAAGATGCTTTCCTGGATAAACAAGTGTGATACATGTAATGTAACGATGCAAAAATAAGAATTGAATATTCCAACCCGGATAACACGCGCGCAGACACATGGAAAATAAGAACACCTTCGCAACACAGATGTATACATCGCTTTAGCGTATACATCACCAATAAAAAGTGCCATCATTATCCACTTTTTACACACTGCTGGATAGAAGCATCTCCTTGCCCATCACCACACAGATATACGTATGTTTTAAGTCGGATACTTAACAAAAAAATCCATATTTTCAATGCACCACAATGCCAGATGTTCCTTTTGGCATGGCATCCTTGACAGACAATTAATCGTAAATAGAGATCCAAAGCAACACGGAATCGTCAGTGTGCGGTGATTTTTTTTCGGAGGAGGGGGATTTTTGCTATTTTTTCTCTCATTTTTTTTCGTCTCATCTTGTGCCACAGTGCTGCTTGAGTGGGGGCCGCTCCCGCTGCGAGGATATCGATTTGTAGAGACGAGCGTCTGGAGAGGCAATTAAGGCGACCACTCGGACGGCCTGTTAGGGCACAGAGGGGGCCCTCCTGCGCGCATCCCGCAAAGCTTCGCCGCGATGGCCACGGGCGCGCGCCGTCAGTTGAGGTGGGAGAAGGACGAGAGGGGAGGGAGAGGGGAGGGGGGAGGGGAGGGAGAGGGGAACGAGCGGGGAGGGAGAGGGGAGGGGAGGGAGAGGGGAGGGGAGAGGGGAGGGAGAGGGGAGGGGAGAGGGCAGGGAGAGGGGAGGCAGAGGGGAGGGAGAGGGTAGGGAGAGGAGAGGGGAGGGAGAGGGGAGGGGAGGCAGAGGGGAGGGGAGAGAGAGGGGAGGGGAGAGGAGAGGGAGAAGAACGAGAGGGGAGGGAGAGGGGAGTGCCGATAAGCCGGAGACCGACCTCGTCGGCTGATCAAGCTACTTGTTTTAACATCTCCCTGTGGTTCCCCCCACGCTGGAGCCAACAAGCCGGCAGCACGAGGCACGGTCCCTGTTCTAAAGGTAACGTTCGTCAGATGTGCAGCAGCAGCAGCAGTCGCGGGTAATGAGAATTTACGGCCAATTGTCAATCCACTGCTGGATGAAGGACCCTCCGCCTCCTGACAGTCGATGGGGCTTGCGCTGAGCATATTTCATCATGGATGGTCAGCTAGCTTTGGTGAAGGGAAGGGTGGGGAGACACGCTGCACCGTGAACCCCGCGCCCCGAGTTTGATTCCCACTCACGGCCAACGCCAGTGACGAATGGCTGAGCCAGTCCTGGGCCTCAAGTGAGTACCAGGTGAGGTCCGTAAACATCGCCACGAGACAAACGCGGTCCGGTGTGGTGCTGGCCACCCACCCCCTCGTGTGCTGTGCCTGCCTTCACAGGTGATCGCTAACAGCACTTGCCCCAAAAGTCTGTTAATGTTATATGGGGAATATTTGTCTTTTATTTTCAGAGGGGGGGGGGGGTATATGAGACAGTTGCCCCCCTCCTGAAATTTTTATATGTTGGGTTTTTTTCTTCAAGAATGTGAAATTGCAGATCAATAATTAATATATTTTTCATGTATATATTTCATCGTGGATGCATTTTGCATTGTACAATGAAAACGCATAGACACTATGTGGCCTCACGTGAAGAATAAAGGAAAGGTGTCAGCCAAGGAACGGCACGCGTCCGAGGTGGGGACACCCAGCGTCGGGGGAGATGGAGTGACGAAATAAGCTCGCGTGCAGCTGCTGGGTGGATTGTTATACCGCAGGATCATGCCAGACACTTGCGGCTTGGAGAGGCCTTCATCCAGCAGTGGATGGACCACGGCTAATGCTGACGATGGTAATGATGATGGCCAGTGAAAACTTGATTTGCATGCAACGAATGTAGTTCCCCCCCCCCACCCTCTCCAGAATTAGTGACAATGCATGACAGTGGGAACACTTTGGGTGTGCCACTGGCCAGGTCCATGCATACTCGAACCATCGGAACCGCTTCTCGGTGAGAGCCTTTCACGTGACTCTCGTGCCTCAAGGTCACGACGGCTTCCAGGAAGAGGGCGAATCGTAGCTACCGATCGTGTTTCGGAATCAGAATATGCATTTATACTAGAGGAATCCGATGAGCTATGAAGCTCTTTGTCGCAAATGTCCAGTATATTTACCAGGTGCGACGGGGATGGCGAGGGCTGCTCCTTAACTACAGCGGCAGTTTTTGGTGTTTTGCCACGGGCTTGTTTTACTCAGTTTACATCCATCACTGCATGCTTAATTGCTGTAATGATATTAAAATGTTACAGTTTAATGCGATCCACCTGCGACTAGTTTTTTTTTGCTGGGAAAATCCAGTCGCCGGCTGTACCTTCCCCTCGCGCTGAGGCATAACATAACAAAATCAGACGGAACTGGCCCGCGTTGGGACCCTTCATAGGTTTAGGGTTCGCTTAAGGCAATGAGTTTAAATCAGTTCATATATAGGTACAGAAAAGGGAGGGGGGAGTTGGGAGGGAGGAGCGGTGGCGCAGCGGTTAGCACGCTGCACCTAATTCCCAGGCACGGCTAACGCGGGTAACGTCAGTGGACGCCTTCCTTCACCCACGTGCGTTGGCCGGTGGGAGCACTCGAGCTGATTTCATTGATCCACCTGCAAGATGATGTCATGAGGCTCGTTCCCTCCCTCGGCTGTTACTCCAACACGAGTGTGGCCCACCGAACCATCATCCCTGCCACGTGTCCTGCCCAAGCTCACTTACGGATCTTAACAATCAGACCGATGTCTTTAACCAACCGTATGCCCTCTCATCCACATGCTCCTCTTTCGTCTCTCGATGTAGTTCCAAGCGTGCATCACTCCACGCGCGTGTGAAATGTTCCAGTTTTTATGCAAATTTTCCTCATCAATGCATGTATGTTAAACTTCTTTCACACCGTACGTAGCCAACCGTGCTAATCGGTGGTGCGGGGAAAGGGCAACAAACTAAACACAAAAAGCAGTTCTAAAGAAATGAGTTTTCAATCGAGAATGTCCATCTTTGGGGAAAATAAAAATAAAGCATTACAACTTCAATAAAGTATGATGTATTTGAGGTATGACCAAGAATGAATCCATATCAATAGGAGTCCTTGCTATTCAAACAGCATTCATGTGTTTTAATGTTAATTCTACGGCACGCTAACCGAGCGATCCCAATTAAGTTTAGGCAAAGCGATCATGCAAATTAACGACGCCCAGTTTAACGAGGTCTTCTTGGGTATCAAGTTTGCATAAAGGTCCTGTTAAAGTAGTCAGGTAAAACTATACAATAAAATGTGGATTAATTTAGCATCTGAATGAAACTCCATCTCAATGTGAACTGAAACAGTGTTGGGCAACATTTACATTGGCGAGAGTAGCAGTCGGTTATATTAGCTCGGGAATAAAAGGAATACCTGAAGCTGTGACTTGCACAGGGGTAGGGAGTTAACAGCATGGACGGCTGGGATAAAAAAAAACATTTCAGACTATGCAGGCAGCAGATTAGAATGAGCAACCTATCGCTGAATGACGGCTGCCTGTGGGATTCGACAGGAAGCATTGCTTGCAGGAGTGGAAAAGTGCGTGGAGAAGGAGTAGAGAGTGAGATGAGCCAAAGGTGTGGGGTGGGGGGGGAGTCCAAGGAGGATCTGGAAGATGGTGAGTGCGATTTTGACGTTGATCCGGGATCCGATTGGGAGCCAGTGGAGCGATGGGAGTGTGGCCCCTGACGTGGTCGCATTTAGATGCGCGGGTGAAGAATCTGGCAGCAGGAATGTTGATATGCGCGCCTACGAAGGGTGCACTCTGCATCTGTCCCTTGCCTCCTCCTCCAGCACCACCATCCCCTCCTCTCTCCACATGCACCGCCTCGTGGCTCCCCCAGCTCACTTAAATAAACGATGCCCCACCATCTATACGTTAATTAGGGGATTGTTAATTGCGGGCTGGGTGCACGTGTGTACCCGCCAAGCCTTGCGGCCCTGTTCATTATAAGGGCAGCAGCGTTCATTGCTCTTTGCATAAGAACACAGACATGCATCCTTGTGGCTTTGGGTAATAGAGCGAGGCTGCAACGAGATGGGGTAAGACATTTTGATAAAAAAAAATTGCTATGTTGTAGTTACAAATATATATGCCAAGCCCTCCAAGATATGTTTTACATTCCCTTATCTACAGAGAAATAACTCATTGGGGGGGGGGGGGGGGAGAAGTACACTATATATCAATTTTGTAATAGTATGTGCGGTTGTGTAGATGTACATTTTAATGTAATACTTGAGGCACACGTATACTTCAGGTGCCATACAAATGACTGGCAAACGGTTTTGAGAATCAGACACTTAACGTTATGACGTTGTGTAACAGTTGCCTGATGTTAAAGTACTACACGAAGATAGTTTAATAGCAAATAATTATTGTAATTTTAAGTGTTACAGAATTTTAATATCCCTTATTATGCATAAAAATAACTTAGTTTCCATCCGACACGTGTGTTTAATTGGGCCATGTGTTTCCTGTATCGTGTTTAAGCCAAATGCTACCTAAACAAAATTAAAGCTGCTTGTAAATGTTTATAAAGTAATGCTTACACGATGTTGTAGAAAAAAAGACTGGTACATGGGTTAATACTGCGAACAAAATATTTGCTATTTGACATTTAACTCAAGTTTGTATTTTTATATGTTAAAACATTGACACACCTACACAGGAATGCTTAAATATATATATAAAGTATTAGAAATGACACGGCATATATATTTTTTTCGAATGGGAAATAGTGCTGGCTTTTGTCTGCCAAGCAACGTGTGCAGTAGGGCGTAATAGCACACGATGTCTGCCAAAGGACGAAAATTATGAAATTGAGCAACACGGGATTATACCTTTTGTAAAGCGTTGATTCAGTTTACCTTTTTTTGTAAAAAAAAATAGTTATATTCTACAATTTTATGGCTGAGTCTAATAAGCGTTACGAACTCTTCATATTCAAATTAGGCGTTAAAGTGACAAGAATAATCTTTTTTTTTGGAATAATGAACAACTTAATGCCGCTAGGGGAGAACGGCAAAACGGATGTACTTTTCAGTACGCATTCGAAGCACTCCATCCGTATAATTCCAAAGCTTAATTTGTAAAAAAAAGAAATACAAAGTAATGAAAATAAGTAAATAATCATTATTTAAAATAACGCCAGTGCAAGGAGAGGAGGGAAAAAAATCAATATTACATCGCACAATTCTCCAAACTAATTAGACCTAAGAAAAAATAAATTCCCTTCTAATCCCCCACAAAGCTCGGCGTGCCCCCTTCTGCCAAAAAAACTTTGCACTTTTTGTTTCACGAACCACGGGGTGTTGAGTCTGGGAAATGGTGGCGGCTGGGGGGGCTGCGAGTGGGGGGGGGTCTGTGCAATCCCCGCAGGCCACTGCCTCGTATTCTAATGCACCCTAATTAAGTGCGAGCTCTAATTAGGAAACGGGCTTTAATTAGTAAAGCTCTTGCATATTTGATTAGCGGGGGAGAGGGCGGTTGGTAATGGGTGGGTGGCAGGGGGAAGCGGGTGAGTGGGATGGTTGGTTGGTGGTGGATGGGTGGTTTGGGTGGTGGGTTGGAGTGGGAATTTTCTTCGTCTGCAGGGACCCGTGCGATAATTAGAAAACAAAAAAATAATTAAAGAATTACTTTTTTTTGTAATGTGCCGTGGAATAATATATCGGAGCGATGGAAGGCTGTCGTTGGAATTGCAATGGCTTTGTTGGAGGGGGTGGGCAAGGAATTTGGTGAAGTGCTATGGATTGCTCAGAAGTTATAGGACTCACAACAACTGTGCAAAGAAGAGCGCATGTTAATTTGCAGGTGGCTTTGTGGCGCATGTGTGCGTCTCTCGAGTGGTTTGTTAATCTTGGGGGTTTGAAAAAATCAGCTTTGAGGACGCGCCTCCCCAAGGCATTATTGCACTGCCTTTAAATTATAAGACGACGCAGAATGAGACTGATGCTACAAGAGCACACATAAGGCCCTTTTATAAGCTCGCAAATGAGTCAGAAAATTGCAAATGTGTCCCTTTCCATTAACTGGTTATTAATCCTTCTGCTAAACAAGAAAGGGGTTGAGTACACCGGGAGTGTGTGTGTGTGTCACTAAGTCACATTCAGTATAGTTCCATGCAACTCATGATTCATCTTGAAAGTGGTATGTTATTTGATTTAAAAAAAATCCTCTTTACGTGAAATATTAAGTTGCAAGGAAGTGTGTGTGTGCCGATTCACTTTCCGAACGCTTCCTTCTAAACTTGGAATTTCACATACAGATTTTTGACAATAACATCCCACTTTTAAGAAAAACTATGCAATTGCTATGGGTATGCTGCAATGTCTTGAGACGTGTATTTGCTACTTCTGCAGTGCTGTAGAGCATTATTTAAAAGGCAATGTATATTGAAAGTGTCATTAAATTTATTTAAACACCAATTTTAACAAAACATGTTTAACTTCAGTTGTTGTTACGTATTGTCAATCCACCGCTGGATGAAGTACGCACTACTTGAATATATTGCTGTAAATCATCATCATCAAATTAGCCTGAGTTGTATATATGTTGAACTTCTTTCACACCGTACATAGTCAGTCGCGCTAATCAGAGTCGCAGGGGAAGGAAACACGTAACAACTTGCACTGATGTACATGTCTTTAATAGTTTGCGTTTTACTTAACAAAATTTATTTTCGGAATCGTCGGTGACAATTGAAATCGTAATGAATATTGTATCACTATAAATGCCACGTTGCATGCTGCATACATTCCGTTAACTGTAAATAAATGCAGTACTAGATTCAGTATTTTCCGATGATCCATGAATACATTTAGCAACGTACCAATTATCCACGAGAAACAACCAGACTATTGTACATCTGCAGTCGGCTGTGCTCTCTTGTCAGACATCTCTCATAGACAAAGGCGTGTGCTCTGGCCTTAATTTCAGACGGAGCTGTCCAACGGGCTGCGCTCCGGAAAATAGTTTTATTTTAAATTTAGCCCTGGGTATTCACACCCCGCTGAATAATAGAACAAAGCCACCGGGGTGACTACCGGGCTTTTGCTAGCGTGGCACCCAAGCTATGGAACGCCTTGCCACTTTGAAAGCAGGCAATCGGAGTCTGCTTTGAAACCCCCATCTCTTTAAACCGACCTTCCCGCTTTAGTTTGATCGCTTGCCCTGGTTCTGTTATTTAGTTCACTGCGTTCATGCATTGCGCATTTGGGATCCTAGGATGGGATGCCCATTATGAATTATAATTATGTTTTATTATAAGATCTGTATCTGATGCCCACCATGAACTGAGCGTATTCGCGGCGATAGAGCGCCACCTACTGCCCGTGAAACGCCGAAGTTGCTTCGCGTCGCTGACGAAGAGCTTCACCTGAATTGGACGTGTGGGAACGCCGTGGCTATTATTGGTCGCGAAAGCGTCCTACTGCTTACTACCACTTACTACTAGTAGCCTTCTCCTCCTACTACAACTATAACCACTTACTACTAGTAGCCTCCTCCTCCTACTACAACTACTACCACTTACTACAAGTAGCCTCCTCCTGCTACAACTACTACCACTTACTACTAGTAGCCTCCTACTACTACAACTACTACCACTTACTACTAGTAGCCTCCTCCTGCTACAACTACTACCACTTACTACTAGTAGCCTCCTACTACTACAACTACTACCACTTACTACTAGTAGCCTCCTCCTCCTACTACAACTACTACCACTTACTACTAGTAGCCTCCTGCTACTAGAACCACTTACTACTAGTAGCCTCCTACTACCACTTACTACTAGTAGCCTCCTCCTACTACAACTACTACCACTTACTACTAGTCGCCTCCTCCTACTACAACTACTACCACTTACTACTAGTCGCCTACTACAACTACTACCACTTACTACTAGTAGCCTCCTCCTCCTACTACAACTACTACCACTTACTACTAGTAGCCTACTACTACAACTACTACCACTTACTACTAGTAGCCTCCTACTACTACAACTACTACCACTTACTACTAGTAGCCTCCTACTACTACAACTACTACCACTTACTACTAGTAGCCTCCTCCTCCTGCTACTACTACTACCACTTACTACTAGTAGCCTACTACTACAACTACTACCACTTGCTACTAGTAGCCTCCTACTACTACTACCACTTACTACTAGTAGCCTCCTCCTACTACAACTACTACCACTTACTACTAGTAGCCTTCTCCTCCTACTACAACTACTACCACTTACTACTAGTCGCCTACTACAACTACTACCACTTACTACTAGTAGCCTACTACTACTACCACTTACTACTAGTAGCCTCCTACTACTACTACCACTTACTACTAGTAGCCTCCTCCTACTACAACTACTACCACTTACTACTAGTAGCCTCCTACTACTACTACAACTACTACCACTTACTACTAGTAGCCTCCTCCTCCTCCTACAACTACTACCACTTACTACTAGTAGCCTACTACTACTACAACTACTACCACTTACTACTAGTAGCCTCCCCCTCCTGCTACAACTACTACCACTTACTACTAGTAGCCTCCTCCTCCTGCTACAACTACTACCACTTACTACTAGTAGCCTCCTCCTCCTGCTACAACTACTACCACTTACTACTAGTAGCCTCCTCCTGCCACAACTACTACCACTTACTACTAGTAGCCTACTACAACTACAACCACTTACTACTAGTAGCCTCCTACCACAACTACTACCACTTACTACTAGTAGCCTCCTCCTCCTGCTACAACTACTACAACTACTTACTACTAGTAGCCTCCTACTACTACTTACTAGGGCTGAACGATTAATCGATTTCAAATTATTTGAAAAGTCTTATTACTTTCTTATTGGAATTGTTTCATTTTTTATTGTCATAACTTTATTTATTTAACTTAATAATTGTTCTATGTTTGATTGTTATATTTGAATTAAAACATTTTAATAAATAAAATGTTGGAAGCAATTCATATCGTTTAAATTCTCATCCTTGCATTAATATTTTAATGGTATCACGTGGTAATGCTCCATCACATGTTTTAAATCTATTACACAGTGATTATTGAACTGAAGCTTGACTTAAAAAAATCGAATCGCAAATCAAACCGCAATATCTGTCAGAAAATCAAATCGCACTTAAGATATTTTCCCCAATCCGTAGAGCCCTGCTGGGTAGTAGTCTGTGATTGTCGTGGAAGTGAGGCTTAACAAGACGGCCCTCGCGGATGGACCAATCAGAGCGCGCTTCACTGCGTCCACACGTGACCACCCCCCCGCTTGTCGCCCCCACCCCCACCTCGGCCAAGATGGCAGCGCCCTGAGAAGTCCACGGCACCTCCGGCACGTGGACGCGACCTTTCTCGCTCTTCTCTCTCTCTCCTCTCTTCTCCTTCAGCGTCGCGACCAAAGTCGTCGTCGTCGTCGTCCCCCCCTCCCCACCACCACCACCACCAAGTACTCGCGCCGCTCCGCTTTTCTCCCCACGGTCGCGATCACCGCGCTCTCATCCTTCCATCGCCCGCCATGGCCGCTTTGCTGCCCGTGATCTCCGCCGGTGGCGGGCGAGCGGCGTGCGCGGCGTCCTTCTGCAGGCCCCGGCCTGCGATTGCGCTGATGCAGATCCGAGGACGCAAGTCCCGGGGCGATCCCAAAGCCAAGTCGAAGGCCGAGCACGTGCGACAGCCCACGCCCGTGGACGTGGAGGAGATGATGGTGCTCAGTGACCGCTACGAGCAGTACCGATTCGTCTTCGCCGCTCTACGGTACGCGGTGCTTGTGGGTTGCTGCGGGCGGGGTTGAGGGTTACAGCTGTCCCCCGGGTGGGGGGTGATGGTGGTTGCTACTGCGCCTCGTTTCTTGAAAATCTGGCTTGGTTCATAGTTCCATTTATTTGGTATAGACCTGTGAGCCATTCGGCTCTTGAATCGGGTGCAACCGCAACAAACCAAAAACATGAACAAGAAAACATCTTAAAGTGACTATGTGACTGTGCAAACAGAAAATCCAGGGGAAAAAAAAACATCAAAATATTCCTGAAATAGCACCGTACACCAACGCTGTGTGCAAAAATCCCAGTGGGATGCAAGTCAAACAACAACAACAACCACAATACAACTAAGATTAAGGCCATCAGTCTAACTCCGTACTACAATAAACAAAAACATGGCCAAACCAAAAAACGTTTTCGAAATCACCAAAATAAAAGCCATACAAGGCGGTCGGCGACCGAAATAACAAGAAGAGACATTTTTTTGTCGAATTCGGTTAAAAAAATCCCTTCTATATAAAGAGCCGTAATGCACTGTGTGGTGAATACGAGACGGCGATCCTTAATAAATAGCGGTCACGAAGCAGTAGTCCACAAAGAGCCGTACGCGGCTGCCGACCTGTTCACGCCAAACAAACACAAACGTGCGGAAACAATCAGGACACACGCACGCATTGGTGAAGCACCACAACACAACCGCGACAACTTGTAGTACGACGAGAGTTTTGGTTGTTTTTCACCTCATTACCTACCTCATCACCTACCTCATTAATTTACCGAACCAGTCACCCCCAACAAACAAGCACCAACGTCTACAACCTAAAACGGCAACGTGCCACACACCCACTCTGCACCTGACCAACCAACCATATAACCCCACAACTGCCACCAATCTCCCCTTGTTTTAATTTCAGCCACAGCTGTCTGGTCCTGAGCTTCGGGAAATGTCTCCCACTGTTTGGTGGGGTTGGAGGCCCCGAAACTATTGAATGAAAAATGAAGCTTTGGTCACCTAAACACTACCACCACTATCCACCCCCCCCCCCCCCCCATGCTACCAGCTTGCCCCACCATATCACGTCAGTCACTCCCGTTCACCTCCAAATGCCGTCATTCATGTGATGTAACAATCCATCTTGCACAAAAGCCCATTTTATCACTCCCTCCCCTGTCTCTTGGTGCATGTCCTTTGGTAGAATAATGGCTGGCAACTCGTAGAATTCATTGTGTGGTTTCTGGCATCCTCTACTGGCATTTGGAGTAGCACATGTAAAAATGCTTCTCTGTGGGGTGCTGTGGCTACGCGCTCCTCAGGCGCGAGTTTCGTAAAGATTTAATCGTGAAGAAACGAGAGCTGTCTTTGGGTCTGCGGGCTGAGGAACGTGCTGTCCAAGAGGCGGAGGAGCAACGACAGCTGCTGGAGTGGAACAACGCGGAGAATGAACGCCTCCGACTGATCAGGTCGGTACATGGATTTTCGGCCAAAATTTCTACGTCTTGATTTCATCGTGCCATTCGCATGATTACGTTTAACCTCATAGGGGGACTTACATTCCGACCGAGGTCAGTCACAGTCAAGGGTCGGCAACTTGCGGCTCCAACGCTGCGTGCGGCTCTTCAAGGACTGGATTCGTGACGTTATTTGGGACCGCCATCACGTATTCACATGGATTGCGGCTCTTGAAATATTTTTTTCCCCGAATTAGAAAAAAAATATCCTGTTATTTTGGTTGCCCACCCTTGTGAGCATCATCACGTGGATATTCTTGTTCCTATGAAGCATGCGACGAATCTTCCCACCTCTGTGTTTCGATTAATTGTCACAATTCGGGGATTTTTTCATTGTATAGTTTGTAGTATTTAATTTGTAAATTCTCTCATGTGATGTTTTGCCTCAGTTATGCCATTAGCATGAATTGCAAATAATCAATTTGTTCATTCGTTTCTCGATCCGCTTGTCCTGGTGATGGTCGACGTGACAGCATATTGAGTAGGGCGGTCCAGACCTCCCTTACAAATAATCAATTTGTACATTGACTATACGTTGTATTTCTTTTGAGGAAAATAATGTATTTTAATTTGTAAATTGTTGTGAACCGAGCGCCGAGCATCACTAATTTTCCATTAAAAACTAAATGCAATCCTTTTGGGTGAAATTGAAAAATAGAAACTACTCTATAATAATATGCGGTAATACCAAAATGTGGTCTGTGAGTTTATTCTGCCAACAGCTTGAGAATAAGGTATGCATGCCATTTCTAAGTGTTTATTTTCTTTCACCATGATAAGGGAAGAGCGATATCGTAGCGAAGTCCTTCTTAAGGAGAAGAGCAAGCAACAAGTGGCATCGAAGATTTTTGAACTTGAGGTGAAGAAGAAAGAAGAGAGGGAAGAAATTGTGCGGAGGCTAAAGGTTCGTACCTTTGTACTTGACACACGAACACTTGTACAACGGAAGGGGTGTACTGAAAAAAACATCATCTACAACTTAAACTATCAAAATCAACTTTTTTCTATTTTACCAGTTAAGGCCCACTGAGCTATACAGATATTTTTCAGAAGCAACCTGGCCACAAATGGTAGCTCAATGAGGTGCCTTATGTGCAAATGCATAGCAGCTAATTACTGTAAATGGATGTTTCTAAATATGAACGGAAAAACCAAAGCACCCGGAGGAAAATCAACCCTGCCACGGGGAAAACATGAAAACTCTAAATATACAGGTGTTCAGGTCAGGATCGAACCCACGACCTGCATACGAGGCAAGGGAGTTAACATCTTGCCACAACGGCACCCCAGACATATGGGTGGCCCGAAAGTAGACTTTTGTTGAGAATAGTAGACTAAATAAGTGAGTGAAAAAGGCGAGTTATTAAGTCAATTTGTCGCGATATGATTTTTCTGCAGTGCCGTCTTATATACGCTCCGCAACCTATAACGCCCTGTTAATGCATGGCGGTTGCCCATCCAAGCATTGTCCAGTTTTTGAAGCCTGCTTTTCTTCCTTGATCAGGCTCATTTACGGTGATTTGGTTACATGCAGTTGGGTATTTAGATGCAATATTCAATTTTTTTACTGATAATTGTATTATACTCTATGCATGAACAGGCAGGTAGCAGTTTTATAACAGTCGACCATTTAACCTGCAATGAGCTGTCTTGTAACTTTGTCCCATCCAGGAAGAGGTGAAGAACTTCATCACCCTTGAGAACCTGGATGCACGGATCGACGCTGCCATCGATAACCCCAAGAACTTCAACTTTGCTGTAGACAAGGAAGGCAGGATCGTTAAACGCACAGCGGTGCACTTGCAGGAGGAGGTCAAGAAGCGGGACTCGGCCGTTTAATGAACAACTTTACTGCAATTGTTCTCTGGCAGATCCTTCCAGTACAAATGTATAATTATAAGTAAGGTTTTCGTTTTTTACTCCAGCCATTTGTAATCCACCAGTGGATGAAGGCCTCCCCATGCCTTGTCTGTGATGGAAGTTCACCACGATTGGTCAGTGCTGGTTGATGAAGCGACCGTTGGGGAGGGCAGTACCGTATCAGATGTCACTTGCCATTGATGTTAGCTCTGGCCAGGAATCGAACTTGGGTCCCCTGATTCATAGCAGAGGGTGCTAACCACTGTGCTACCGTTTCACACAGAATAATTATACGTGGTATAATGGGCAGTGGTGTTGGGTAGGTGTGTAACGATGCACAGGTTCATCGATTCAATGTTGATTTTCATGTTCACTACACACAGACGAACCGTGCGCTTTAGAATGTATGATTGGCAATTCCTGTCTTGTCAGAATACTGCACGTGATCCTGTGTAGCCTCTAGAGGTGCTACATTCACCACAATGTAAATAAAAAAGGGTTAAATTCCTTAATCGAATCCTGCTTTGTGGTAAGGCATGACACTGTTCATACATGATCTGTTCACTGCTGGATGAAGGCCTCACCAAGCCGTCTCTTAATAGGCGTGCGATGTAACAGCACACAAACTGATGCCATCATGCTCTCAGACGTGTTCTCTCCTTTGGCTGCCATTTCTTATCTGTTCTCCAAGGAGGAACAAATATTTCTTGGGAAGAGTGACTAAAAAAATGGATCCGTTTTTTCAGCCAGTAAATGCCAATTGTGCTGTTTAATCACATCCTGAGAGAGAATCAATTCGGAAATCTCGTAAATGCAGTGAATGTCCTCGGTAGAGATTTTATCGAAGTAGGGGTTGCACCTTTCTTGGCACTGCTACGAGATGGCTTTATTTCTTTGATAGTCAAACCAGTATTTTGACTTCACCGACCTGAGAATTATGCCAAATAAATGTAAATGCCCAATATATATTGTGTCAAATGTTCCCATAAAGGCATTGAGAGCTGGCCTGAGACCATCAACTCTCCCCTCGGGTGCACTCGAGAACTCTGCTTAATCACAGGCTGTTGCCAGGACTCAAAACCCATCGTCTCCATGCTTGTCGCCTCTGACCTGTTATTGACTACCCGATGATGATAATTATAATTTATGTGCATTTTAGTGTGTTCTCTTGGTGGGGGGGGTGAGTTGAATGTTGTATAAACATTTTATTAAAATGTCCTGTATTTTAAAATGTAAAGTTTCCATTTTCCTTTAATAGCTGAAGTAATTTGTGTTGCTGTTGGACAGTTTTGGAATTTAAAAGATAAATAGAGTTTGTTGCACTTCGCACTGTGAATAGCGGTGTGTGATGTTGTGCTTGCCATTTTGCGTGCCCCAATAGCGATGTGTGTGAACTTGCCAACACGTTTGTGTGGTTTGTACAAATCGCCAGGATAGTTGTGGAGAATATCCTTTCTGCGTTTCCACACTATCACACTTGTTGCAGTCCATTCATTGACAATTATTGGCAAAAAATGTAAGCGTTTATAGAGCGTGGATGCGCCCCACTTTGACATTATGAGAAAGAAAACTCGCAGGCCCTTTCCGTCGTGCCAGGAATATTTTACGCGTATATTTTTTTTGCGCCTTGTGCAGCGTCGTTTTATATTTTGTAGAAGATATTGCGTACAATAGCAAGGGTGGATGGAATCGGGGTTGTGGAGGTGTTGTAATGGCTGTCTCTGTTGGGCAAGGTTAGCTGTAAGTGTACCTTTAAAAGTGTTTTGCTTTGTTCATGAGCATGGCTTGAGCTCTTTCAAAATGTGGTGGCTAAAATAAGCCATGCAATACGTGTGCGACTTAATGGCACGTCACTGATGTGTGGCGGTTTTATGTTTACGAGTAAAAAGGGGAGAGAAAAATGTTTTTGAAATTGAAATCCTAAAGGGTTTTTTTTACTTGTCAACTAAATAGCTGTGCTGAAATCAGGGAAATGTTGCATTCTTACAGAATGCTCTTCCCTAAAGCCTTTTTTCCACATAGACCGCAGCAGACATTTTCCATCATGAAATAAATGGAATGTACATTCATTTGGCGGGGCCTTTGATTGCTATGCGCGGGGCCATTCATCGCCACTGAAAAGGCCGAATCGCAATGCTTCGTTATAAATCAACAAGGGCAAAAGGTTATGCAGGAATTTATTTGAGTAATTTGTTCTTTCAAGAGCAAATATCCTCAACCTTGGCTGTGTTGGTTTAACAATGAGTGCCGTGAGTGATGGACGTCAGTGACGGATGCCTGCAGTAATGGAACGCTGAAAATCTTGAATTAAGTGGAGCAAAATGTGAATGCTTGCGGATGCGTGCCTTTAAAGTGGCGATGAATATGTTTTTGCATTGTCGACGGTGCAACAGGAAGGTGGGCTCAATGGTTGTTGCATTCAATCTTGCGGGTCTCGGAAGAAAACGCCTGCCGATTAGCGAGCTTCCACACGGACACATGGTAGTCAAGTTGATGCACACTGAGCAGGATTTGTTTATTTAAAGGACGGAATAACAACTCAAACCATTTGTTCAGACAAGTTTCGTATGGCTGTTTTATACCGTTCGGTTTTGCGAAGATCAATTGAAAATTTAAGGAAACAAAGCATCAGCAGGTCTAAGAATGCTAACGCGCAGTGCTCTTTGTACAAACTGTTGGCAGTGTTCGAATTGAGACGGTGAGTGTGGGACTCGGGCGCTAAGAATCAACGTGCCCGGGGATTTACATTACAGTCAACAGGGCGAATGTTTGGCGCCTCGTTGAAGCGCAACCCAAGGTCATGTTCGCCGAACAGCGAAACGGAAGGGTGCCCAGTTCCGTGTTAACGTAAAGAAAGGTTCCTGTGTCTTGTGCGAGTTAAAATAGTCGGTGTTATTTGAGTTTAAGCACACGGTTTCACCCCGATTCAAATAGATTATGCCTTCTGGTATGGACAATTGAAAGAAAGGGGACGGCAAAAAACATTGTGAGTCAGACAATAGAGTGATCAAGTTACATATACCCACTAAAATAATGGTAGAGATATACGGTGATCGGGTAAGACGCGAGGACTGAAGCATGCCATCCTGCACACAACACTTCGTCAATTATTTAACATTTTGCTCTGTTTTTTTTCTCTCGTAACATTTATGAGAACTCATTTTCACAGAATTTAGGATACGCATTTTTTTTGTTAGCAATTTTCCTTTGCAGTGGGGCATTCCAAAAAAAAAAGTCTCATCCACGCATACTCCCGTCGTGTTATTAACAGCACAACACCGAACTTACAATCCAGATGTCTTCAAATTTGCTTTCATGTTACCGCCACGTGAGTTGAAACAACGGGACAGTTTTATAAAATCACCCGCACCTGTTCACTCACTCGGCGGTATAATCATCGATTTTATACGGCGTCGTTCATGCAAAATTACATCTCGCAAAGCTGTGCAATGCGCGATGCATGGAGGTGCGCATGCATTGCGACGTTTTCAACCAATGGGTGCGTGCGTGGGGACAACACTGTAACGCATGCAGATGGAACAGATGGAGCTTAGTCCCTATTTTTCCGTTTCGCGTTCTGGCAAGCCAGGGCGTCACACCTCGCCGCTTACGGGAACTTGCCTAAGTTGGACTTCTTTCGCAACCGTGCGTTGCCGACCTTGCTAATCGGAGGTGCGGGGGAAGGACAATAAACTAAAGATAAAATGCCGTTCCACGTAAATGAGTTTTCAATCTAGATTTAAAAGCGCATAACTCCAGTGACTTTCTAATATCGGAAGGAAGAGCGTTTGAAGCACGCGATGCAGTTACCGGCTTTGTTCTTTGGATTTCCAAAAGCCGCTGCTGCTGCGATGGTCGGAGTTCGCGCGATGGCTTATACTCCTCGACGAAATCAGCAAGGTGCTGTGGTTCATTTGTGGCAAGCACTTGGTGTGTAATGAGTGCGAGAATGAAGTTTCGCAACATTTGTGCGATCCAACAACCCTCGCCTCCAAAGTGCTGGATTCGAGGCTTGTGCCCCACGACCGCCTGGTGCATAAATGGGTGAACCGCAGTTGATCGGCAGGTCGCTTGTGGTGGTGTTGAAGCGTGGGGACTCCCACCTATTACTGGACGTCTGGTCGGTGTGGAGTAAGCAAAATACCCAGGGCCCCCCCAGACCACCAGCAGTGTCGTGAGCAAGATACTGCAGTGCTGCACCATTAGTCTTCTATGCACTGTCACGTGCGCACGTCGCCATATTACCACCTCTGTTTCTCTGCACCATTTCGTGAATCGACCATCACAGCTCTCCGCCATGGTCACCACAAAGCCCTGGGTCTCCAAATTGCAGAGTATTCAGAATGCCCCTGCAAAAATGTACCAACCGCACCCAAAAATTTGAGCAAATCCCACCAATAATTCGATTTCCTCCACTGGTTCCCAATGCAATGCCGGATAAATTTCAAGAACTCTACATAATCATCCTCAAGATCCTCTGTAGACTCACCCCTGCCCAGCTCACCCCTCTCATCTCACTCCAGTACGCTTCATGCACTCTCCAACCTCTCTCATCGCACTGCTGTCCTCCCCGTACTGTTCACTCTACCGAAGCCAATAGTTAACCTCCGTTCAGTGGGAGGTCACTCTCAACGGGCAAGAACTATTCTTCCCCAGTCGTCCGTGCCGTCGGTCCCCCCTTGCCATTATTCAAGTCCAGGCTCAAATTGTATTGAATTCGACAAAAAAATGCCGCGCCGGGTCGATGTGACGCACAGTGTCACCGTCTGTAATTGACCATCAAGGCCAGCTCCCACGCGGGAATGAGACTCGCTGCATTGGCGTCTCGTATTGGATTTAACAATGGAACTCGAGGCGTGGGTGGCTAAGGCGACGTGACAATGGAATATGATCATCCGACACAAACCAAACGGTACGGAATCACGGTGTGCGGTATATAAAGGGGACGGGACACTGCAGGAGTTTTGAAACAGAGATTCCATTTTCATTGAGCTTACGCGAGGATGTGCGCCAATAGCATGGCGCGCATGCTCCTCTGCCTTTGCGTCTGTGTGTCACTCGCCGAGCCGTGCTTCATTCGGAACTGTCCCCGCGGAGGCAAGAGGGATGCGGGCACTCTTCGATCGGTGGTGGGTAAATTCACATTTTTTTTTAAAGAAACGCACACACGCGCACGCACTCTTATCACTATGGGAGATGGAGCGATGAAATCGGCTCGTGTGACAGTACACTATAAGTGGATTATTACATCTCAGAATCGTGATACATGGTTGACGGCTTAGGAGAAGCCTTCATCCAGCAGTGGATTGACCATGACCGATGATGATGATGATGTCGGTCGGGTGGAGCGGTAGCGCAGTGGTTTTTTCCACTGTGCTGGGTTCGACTCAGCTAGAGTTTGGGTTCGACTCAGCTAGAGTTTGGGTTCGACTCAGCTAGAGTTCGGCCAGGGCTAGCATCGGCGATGAGTGTGATATCTGAACCGGTCCTGATAAAAGAAAATTATCCCCCCTTCCTTAGCCGGCGCTCACGTGGCGTGGTGAAGTATGGTCGAACAAACTTCGCGAGCCACGCGGCGTGGGGTGAGCCTTCGTCAAGCAAAAATGGATTGGCAAAGGGGCCGTGTGAATTACTCTTTGGTGAACACTGTTCTCGTGTGCGGCCACGCGTGATTGAGTGCAAACAAAAACAATCGTGCTTCGATGTTAACTTTGGAAGAGTGTGCTCACGTCGATAAATTCGCTCGTCCACTGAACTTTCAATACCGGGAAGTTCCACTGCAGGCTATTCCCTATACTTCCTGTGAAAGGCAATCGGCCCAAATCGGTGTCCTCTTCCTGGGCTACTATGATGACATAACCACCATCTAAAAAAAAATGAATGGTGTAGTGTGATAAGACGATTGCAGGCTAAGCGTAGGTGGTGCTCGAACGCGTCTCGGAATGTTATATATCGCACTATAATACACGTGGGAAGGACGCCGACGATTATCCATTGTCAAGGACATCATACGATTCAATACATTCCAAAGCACAGCTGGATCAAATCAACCCCTCGGCCGTGTGTTGTTTGACCAGACGTCACGGCACCGGTTAGTGGCGGTGTTGAGAAGGATATTGCGGGGGACGAGGCAAGACCGGTTAAGATATCAGTCGCCACTGATGTTAGCCGTGGCAGGAGTCGAACTTCAGTGGGCGTGGCGCCAGAGCGCGGCACACTCACCACTGCGCTGCTGCAGGGGTTACACATTCGGAGACTAAGTAATGCAGTTTGTCAATGTGTTCATTCAAGTACACTATAATAACTTACAGTCCTGGGTTGCTCCGCTGCTGGATGAAGGTGTATCCAGGCTATCTCGGTCATGGGGGTTGTTGTTTGGCTATGCTGCACCACGCCGCTCGGTGTTGTTTGGTGACGACACTGACATTTATTGACTCAAAGATGTTATTCATTTCGGGTTATTTTTTTTGTACAACGATTACGCTTGCTTACCCAGGAAAGCCTCACCGAGTCTCGTAATCGTTTTAGGAGGGTCCCGCAAGGTTTCACATTCGGGGAAGATGACTGCTGTGTATATTCCAATTGAGTAAAAATTCGGGTACATTTTCTTTTAAAATGTTGGACTGTGATGTCGGCACACAACGGTATATTCATGCGAATGTCTTTTGAGCATCTTTAACGTCCGCTGTGAAGCAGACGGCGCGCATTTTTAAAGTCAATACATCCGCAGTATTAATCAAGGCGGCTGCTAGAATCAAACCGTGAACCTCTGCAACGAAACTATGCGACATTGACAGACCTCGTTGGCAGTGGTGCGCAGGATAAAATAATAATAAAAAAAATCATCATAAACAGAATCTGGACGTTTCGGGAACTGCCCCTTCGTTGGAGCAGAATACGATCGAAGCAAATGTTCATTACCCAATTCGTCTGCAGTTGATGACGAATGCGTCGAGTTGAAACATGTCCACATTGTTTTTTACATTACGGATTTGTTATGATAATAAACCATGCGTCATTCCAAGCGGTGAGCACAACTCGATATAATTATCGGTACGTTGCTTTTCTTACCTAGGTAGTACGGTTTAAGTGCCATTGTTGAGTTTATGTGTTTAAATCTGTATTTGTGCTATGCTGTGGTGTTGTCTGCAGAGACGAGTCGCCCTTCTTAGCTCAATGGGATTTTCTCCGATTGGATCCTCCGATGAGCACGGTTGGCCACGTCCGGTGCGAAAGAAGTTCGACGCACATTACAAACACACACACACACTCACACACTCGGGGAAACACACTTCTCATTGTGAGTCTCTCCCATGGCGTCATCCATTGCAGACGCAGCCGTGCCCTCAGCCGCTCCCCGGTGTACGGCCGGTAGAAGGAGGAGCGGTGGCGTGTGCCGCGCGGGCTTCCCTGCTGCATCCGTGCGTCCGGCTGCGGGGTCCCGCCTGCGGGGAGGCGTCGAGTCTGGGACCGCGACCTCGGCTGGGCAGGGTGGCTCCACGCCGCGGGGTCGGAGCCTGCGCGCTGCGTGACCCCGTGCCGCACCCGGGCCCTGACCCGTGCCGCGATAGGCACGGGTTGCAAACCCCGAGCCTCTGCCGCGGTGTCCAAGGTTCGTCCGGTGCTCGCTTCTTCATCTTTCGCGCCGCGCTAATCGGAGGTGCGGGGGAAGGACAACAAACTAAAGACGCAAAAAAAGAAAGCGGTTCTAAAGAAATTAATCTTGATTTGAAGCTTTCGTGACTGCAGGAATCCGTACTCTTTGGTTCTTTCGATAAAGTCACGTAGGTAGAAAAAAATAATAGATCACGAAGTTTCGATCGCAACAACAAGCGACCGTCTTCTAAAGAAATAAGTTTTTTTTTTAAACAGCACAAACCAGCGATCTCGCGCACACGAGCGGATTTCTTTTTTTGTTTGTTATCGTTTCATCTCTGTGGCCCACGTGCTCTTCGGGCGTGTTCCACCCTACTCCTTTAGCAGCCGTTCCGTCGTGAGTCTCGACCACAGTCCATCGTCGCCTCCAGAGACGCGTCCCACCCAAACCAACCGATCTGCGTGTGTTTGTTTCTGACGTCGATAGGATGTCTTGAACGTTACGTGCGTTCTGTAAATGTTACGGATGTTGAACTTCTTTCGCACCGTACGTAGCCAACCGTGCTAATCGGAGGTGCGTGGGAAAGGCAACAAGCTAAATGCCAAAAAGCAGTTCTAAAGAATTTAGTTTTCAATTTTACGTATTTGACTTCCCTTGTATGCCGCGGACTAAAAGGCTGTGGCCGGTTCTATGACGAGGGCATGCGTGTAAGGGTGTGGTCGTTCCAGATTGATGACAATTAACTTGCAGAACTTTCCATTTTACTTCAACCCTTTCCAACTCAAGTGTTGGTGCGGTGGTTTCGCCCGTCGTTCCGTAACGGAGGGGCGAACGATAACTCTAGTAAAGTTGACCCGACATGAACGAAACTTTAGCACAGGGTTGTGTTGCTCTTCAGGACTCGGCCTACTTAAAACTTTGGTGAACACGAACCAGAGCAACAACAAAAAATATATTCTAAAATGAAAAGGAGTTTTACCGTCACGTCTTCTTATCGGCTTCCATGCTCCATGCTAAATATGACTGCGTAGTCTTTCTCGGTTCAACTGCAGTGCTCTGCGATGCGTTTCCAGATTGCATCTACCGTATGTTGTTCGGCACGATGTCCGAAGTTTATCTTCACGTGCTGGGAGCTTCTTTCTGCAGTTCCTGACGTTTCGCTCCACGTGCAGATCTTCCAAAGAATGTATTAATTTAAAGGAGCGCGCGGAGTTCCTGAAGAAGCTCCCGGCACGTGGGAGCAAAACGTCGGACACGACACGTGGTAAAACCCGATGCAAGCATCGGACAAATGCTCATTGACTACTTTGGAAGACAAAAGCATGTTGGAAGGCTTTAACATCATCCGTTAATCTGGACCGGGGGTCGGCAGTCGGAATAACAATATGAGCCATATTTATAGAATTCGGTATAACACGAACAATCTCAATGTTTCAAGAGCCTCAGTGCACTGTGGTGAATACGAGGCGGTGGTCCTTGATAACTCACGTGTCACGAGGCAGTCCTGAAAGAGCCGCACACGGATCCGGAGCCGCAGGTTGCCCAAACCCTGCCCATGGTGAACTGTACTTCCATGGTGAACTGTGCTTCCATGGTGAACTGTACTTCCATGGTGAACTGGACTTCCATGGTGAACTGTACTTCCATGGTAAACTGTATTTCCATGGTAAACTGGACTTCCATGGTGAACTGTACTTCCATGGTGAACTGGACTTCCATGGTAAACTGGACTCCCATGGTGAACTGTACTTCCATGGTGAACTGGACTTCCATGGTAAACTGGACTCCCATGGTAAACTGGACTTCCATGGTGAACTGGACTTCCATGGTAAACTGGACTGCCATGGTGAACTGGGCTTCCATGGTGAACTGGACTTCCATGGTAAACTGGACTCCCATGGTGAACTTGACTTCCATGGTGAACTGTACGTCCATGGTAAACTGGACTTCCATGGTGAACTGGACTTCCATGGTAAACTGGACTTCCATGGTAAACTGGACTTCCATGGTAAACTGGACTTCCATGGTAAACTGTAGTCCATTGTGAACTGGACTCCCATGGTAAACTGGACTTCCATGGGAAACACAAAACTATAAGATAATATATATTTCAAGAGCCGCACCTGCAGTCCTTAAAGATCAGCACGCGGTTCCCGAGCCGCATTTTGCCGACCCCTGATCTAGAGGTATAGCGTTGATTTTCACTCGCCCCCAATAACCCTCTGTTGCAGACCGTCGATCAAATGGATGCACAGCCACCGGCGCTCGGCCCTAGCGGAGACGAGGAGACGCAAGCGACGAAACAGAGCAGACTGCAGACTCAATTCCTGAGCCACCTGTTGCAAAGGGCACGGCTGGCGTGAGCCACTGAGCACCATCGCATTCATCAGCCTCCTCACCTTTGCGAGCGCGCGATCTAATCCTGATGATTACGACGACGATGCCAATGACTCCGTATGATTTTGTCCCACGAAGCTAGTGCTATTTTGGTCGATGGGACGTGTAACCCGATTCTGCACAACGTGCCGATTTACTTTGCTTTGATTTGTCATGGGAATTATAGAACAGAGTGCGAATGTTGCACTGCGCAGATTTTCACGGCTGTGCTGTTGTAGGTCTTCGGTGTGTTTTCTGACATGATCCTGGAGATATCCCGAGCACGTGGTGCGAAACTTCGGACATCATTCTGAGCAACACGCAGTACAACTTGAAAACATCGGAGAGCAAATGTGTGCGATGCTTTGCATCGTCTTTAATGTATTGTGGATATATCTAACGTTTTTTATTATAATTATTGCAAGTACTGTATTAGATTTCGATTTAAAGCTTTCGTGACCGCAGGGATTCATCTTCTTGGTTCTTTCGGTAAAGTCACGTAGAAGGGAAATAATAATTACTTATAAATAATAATAATTATTATTTCTCTTCTACGTAACTTTACCGAAAGAACCAAGAAGATACTGTATTAGACTTTGGGAGAGCGGTGACGCAGTAGTTAGCGCTATGAACACGGCCTCCTGAGTTCAATACTCAGAGCAATGCGCTAATCACCGCCCCCTCTCCCGCCCTTACTCTGCTGCGACAATGTTGTTAATACATATTTCAACACGTAAGCCAACGTTACACAATCCTCTATTGCAGTGGTCTTCATAGCAAGGCCCGCGCGCCACTGGCAGTCCCTGGTGGCCTTTAGTGCGGCCCCCAACAATGCACCAATGTGACAAAACCTTCCCATCATTGCTGTCAAATCCCAATGGTTTCAAATGTGTGGCGGGTGTCACACTGCTGATGTCTTATTGGCGACAGTGGCCCCCCTATGAACATTGGCGAAGTACACTGCCCCATTGGCAAACGAAATAGCACGTCCCAATGGAGTTCCACGTGTTTAAACGGACACTCTGCGGTGCAGAAAATTTAACTTCACGTACACGTTCAGGTGACATCATCGCCGTCACATTGGCTTACGTGGAACGTTTGCAGTTCGTTGCGTGCGCGTCGCGTATTGCAGTTGCGCGCGTTAAAGAGTTGACTTTACCAATAAAAAAAATGCGCTCGCGACGACCGCTTTCAACGAGGTTATTTGGGAAAGAGGTCAGTCAGGGTCAGGTGGCTTAGCGGTGAGAGCGAGCATCTCGCAAACGGAAGGGTGCCGAGTTCAAATCCTGGTTTTGGGGTTGACTCAGCCCATCATACTTCCGGGTCCGAGAAAATAGGTACCGCTTCGTGGGTAAGTCAACAGTGGTTGTCAGATGGATGCACACGCCCCCGTCACAGGAATGCGCAAATGCCTCCACTGGCTCGGGGCTGTATGTATGCTGAACTCATTTCGTACCGTGCGTAGCCGACCGTGCTAATCGGAGGTGCGGTGGAAGGATAACAAACTCCACACAACAATCCGTTCTAAAGAAATTAATTTTCAATCTCGATTTAAAGGTGCACGGCTCAGCCCATGCAGTGATGGGGCTGCGTCAACCACCGGCGATGAGCACTGCTTTTAATACTCACTTAGACTCTTTCTTTGTCTGTACCAATAAAACAAATGCACTCGGAGTCATCGCTTATAACAACTTTATTCACGGACAACGCCTTGTTGTTACGCGTGGCCTGTTCGTGACCAATAATAACAAAGTGTACGCCACCTACACACAGCCACTCTGGAACACGGTACTATGTATGGTGCACATAAACGCATATGGCCACGGTCATGTTGACGATACGCTGAGCGGCGATGAAGAATTAAATAAACACAAAGGGTCTAAGAGACGTCACAGACCACAGCGAGGGCATTTCATTGACAGGGTTCGTGTCACGTGGCGCTCTCGAGGAACTTCTCGAATTGTCGGGAGCGTTGATTGTCTTCATCTGCAGCTTGAGACGCGGGGCTTTTACTTCAGAACTTTCCTTTGATAATTCTTCTGCGAGAGGTAACTCTGAAAGCACACGGTTATGCAGCAGCAGCAACAGCATCGTGTCAAACGTGTCCATTAAAACGTTCCTCATTTAAATCATGCACAGTCCCATCATGTGCCCGGTGTATTGTTGCATCGCAGGATCGTCAGAGATTGCGCTGGACTGGGGAAGCCTTCATCCAGCAGTAGACTGACAAAGGGCCGCAAACAGTATAGCGTTGTGATTTATACCTCGGATGGAGCGGTGGTACACTGGTTA
The DNA here is from genome assembly GCF_048934315.1 of Petromyzon marinus. Lineage (NCBI taxonomy): Eukaryota > Metazoa > Chordata > Hyperoartia > Petromyzontiformes > Petromyzontidae > Petromyzon > Petromyzon marinus. Next base: position 4,824,260 of record NC_133677.1, read on the forward strand.
ACGCGCTGCGCTATGAACCCAGTGCACCGAGTTCGATTCCCGGCCACGGCTAACATCATTGAGTGCCAAGTGACGGCATGCCTGGTCATGCCCTCCCCACTTCTCTCTTGGCCAACTCGCACTGACCAGCGTGGTGAAGTATGGAAGAAAAAAACCGTTTTTAAACACACACACACTTCATATATATTTGGTGAATTGTCTGGAATGTATGTTTATTTACTTGCACCGAGATAACGTCACCGCCGTGTCTGAGTGCGGGAGTGCTCCCGTTGAAGTCATGTCGACCAGGGCGCGTGCCACACGAGGCGCTCTGTCGATCGCTGCGGCAGCGTCTGACCTCTCCTTCTGTGGCAGCAGTTGGCAATGGTTCGCTCGAGGGCCCTGATTCGACTCTGAATTCCGGAATTAACGCACAAGCTTAAGACTCGAGCAGTGGCGATTAGTCGATTAATTTACTCAAAATGATAATAGGCACGTTTTTTTTATGGTTCGGTAACAATTATGATTGATTATTTATGTTTGCTCGGTTACTCGGAAGGCGGGAAACCCCCGACACGCCACGCCCAGCGTGACGTGCCTGATAATGCCGATAATGTCGCCAAGTCCCGCCCATCACCTTCCCGTCCAGCGGCACACGTGGGAACACAGGCGACTTCAAAGTGCAGTTCGATAACCACTGCGCCACCGCTCCCCCACAAACCCCACTCCCTTACAAGGCAAATGCCTTACTTTTACAATCACACTATTTAAGTAATCTATGTATGTTGAACTTCGTTTGCACCTTTCGTAGCCAACTGCGCCAATCGGAGGTGCGAATGTTTAACATTGTCAAAGGCATATCTCTTCCCAGATAAAATAATAACATCATCAACAGCAGCAGCGTGGTAATCAGTTTTTGAAGAATTTTTTTTTTAAGTTTAAATCAATGGGCTTTTGGGAAGCTTCACACCGCAGGGTTGAGAAAGTCACACGACTCTGATCTCGGCAGTCTCTTTTCACGGACACTCTTGCTCAGGCAGTAGCGACAGCTGCAGGGGAAGCGCATAGCTACTCACCACGATCTCCCTGACGAGCTCACCAGTCGGCACTCGAGCGAAGGCGCATTCGGGTCCGTCGCATTCGAACGCGCTGTTCGGCGCCTCAAGCTCCTGCTGAAATCACGTGGCACGCACACACACACACAAAAAGCGTCACATTCACACACGCGTACGTACCCGCCGGGTTCCATATCCCGCTGCGGCAAGTTGAATCGACGGCATCGTTTTTCCGAGTTGCCTAAATCCCACGGTGTGAAGAAAGTGAGACCGGAAACGAGGGTACATGGTCTGGAGGAGTGACGACAATTGCGATTGGTAGCTGGTAATGAGGTGACAGGGATGCGCGGAGGTGGAGGGGACGGGAGATGGGACCGTGAGGTGTGAGCGGCGGATGAAGGAGCGGGCGCTGTGCGTGACGGAGGAGGAACTGGAACCCTGACCTGCCTCCCGCGTGTTGGTGGGGAGAGTGTCTGCTCACACACGCATGATGGCCACCCGTCAAAGCACTATCCAGGCTTCACGCTGCTTTTGCTTTATCCAGAGACGTACACGTGTACTCCACGTGAGTCCAAACGAGGTTCGTGGCCAATCACAAGGCTGTGTGCAGAACGTGCGCAATGGGTGATGGCATCTTGACGCGCAATGCATGCTGGGATCCATGTTATTGTTCGCTAGTGACGTCACCTTTTTATCTATTTGAACGCGTCTCTGATCCGCGCACATTTATTGCTGGATGTAAAAAAAAAGTTGCCTCTGCAGCTCTAGAGAGGGATTGAGTTTGTTTCGTGGTTTGTTGCGCTTAAGCTGCGCTCCGTTCGTCCCCACAACGTTGAGAGAGGACTGCTCAGCATCACGTGTCTCGGGTAGCTGCTGTGGCAGCAACAGGTAACAGTGGATGCTCCCCAGGTAAAGTGAGCTCCGACTTAGAATTAAACCGGTATGGCGGTGCCTTGATGTTCGGCTGCCAAAATATTCAATGCCGCGCGCGTATTTATTTGGGTTGGTTGCTGCTGCTGGTTATCGCGGGGTTGCGTTAAGAAAACGGACAACAGCGATGATGGAATCCTACTAAGGAAGCAAAGCGTGCCGAGGTTGATGATGGTTGGCCAACGTGTTGCTGTTGAAGATTACTTTTGTGCGTAACTGTATCAGTAACCGAGCGATCGCGTTATTAAAATCCGCTCAAGACCCTCGTCAATTTCGCGACTAATGCTTGCGACCACCACCACCACCACCCACCCGCAATGAATCTCTCCCATCTGCGAAAACGCACGCATGTTCCCCATGCACATCACCCTCTCTGCTTTTACACTCCTATCGTCTCCCTACCCGCCCCCGCTCATCCCCGATATCTTGTCTCGGTCGGTCCGTCTCCCCCGCTCCTGTTCCCACGCTTGCTCAGCACTCCTCTTCTGTGCTCTGTCGTCGGGGGACGTGGCTTGCGCGGCTACCACCATCACCACCACCACCACGTGACGTTTTTGTGTCTGTGCGTGGCGCGTGCAGCAGCGCCACGTGGCCGCAGCGCGTGCTGTTGTTTTTGTTGTTTGTTATTACGTTTGGTTATTTGTTGCTGGCTACCTTGTGTTTCGTGTCGATGTCGGCCCCGGTGCTGTTGCTGCTGGCAGCAATACAAGTCAAAAGTCTTCTTTCTCCACCGCTGCTCATCTTGAGCCGTGCCGTTCCTCTATGTCCGACTCGGGCACCTCTGTCCCGGCATTCCTCATTCCCTTTCACGCTCATCTCCCCCCCCCGCCTCCACGTCTGCCATTTTTCACAACTGACTACAAACTCTGCTTCCCGTAGTGTGCCACGGCTACCAATGTGTGTTAACTGAAACATGCACATGGCATGTAATGTTGCGTGTTTTTCCCATCACATTAGAGAGTGTTAGTTTCAGCTTACCGAAGCATACACATATATCACGTTTCAAATGTAGTTATTAATGTGAATTCAATATTAAAGACAGATCCACCGTCGCATGATTGTGGCCATGCGATCTGCGTGTTCGAAGGGAGGCAGGAGGACAATGAAACCAAAATGACCAGCCTGTGATTTGTATGTATATCGAACTTCTTTCGCGCACTTTACGTCGACAACCGCGCTCATCTGAGCTGCGGACCATATGATAAACCACTGCGGGCCTACGCTCCTTCAACGGAGGAGGAATGGCAAAACTACACGAAGTCTCTCCTGAAGCCTGCTCTGTCATCGTGGCTAACGGACCTCGAAATTGGTTGACTCCTGAACAAATTGTCATCATACGCAAGACGATCATAATATTAATGTGAACGTTGATGTTCGCTTTGGTTGCTTGCCAAATGCCATGTGTGTCGAGAAATAGGATAAACATCCCACGAAGGGCACTTGGGAAATGAGTAATTAACACTGAATTCGGATGTTATTAGTTAAAACGCACATAGTCATATACATATATACCACTAGAATACACTTTTCTTCAAGTTATCATCATCGGCCAAAGCCAATACACCGCTGGATGAAGGAATCCCTCAAGTCGTCGCCTCCTCTCACAATGGTGCGATGTAGTAATCAACCTGGCATCTGCACACGAATCGATTTGATAACTCAATCTCCTGTTCTCTGGTTTATTTACTTTATACATTTGAAGAAAAAAAAGAAAAAATAAACTTAGTGCAACTATTTTTTTGGCATTTACAACATTTCGAGTTTTTGAACTATGTCGCTTGTAAAGTGAACTAGCGGGTGAGCGCGTTCGCCTCTTGTTGCGGAGGTTCACGGTTCCATTCTAGCGGCCGCCCTGGTTAATACTGCGGTTGTCATAACCGTAAGACTACTACGCGCTGTCCCTTTCACAATAGACATGAATGTTCCCCTGATGTCATTCGCAAGAGCAGGCCATCGTGTGCCGGTGTCCTAGTCCAATTACCCGTAAATTACACCATTTGAATATTGTATACGTATTCAAAATATAAAACTATGCCAGGACTTCTGAAAAGGAGCAATGAGACTCGGTCAGGCTCTCCTGCGTAAACAATCGTAATAAAGTAAGCTGCTCGTTGAATAATTTCGAGTACAATACACCGTTAGCGCAGGGGTTGACAACCATAACAAGAAGAGCCATTTGTTTTTTATTCGGTATAAAAACCCCCCTCTAATTCAAGAGCGCCCCCAATGCAATACGAATAAGAGACTGTGGTGGTCCTTGATGAATCGCGTCTCGAAGCTAGTCCTTAAAGAGTTGCACGCCGCTCCAGAGCTGCAGATTGGCGACCCCCCCACCCACCCCACCCCCCCTGGTCTCGTGTCTAACGAATTGTTTGGTGATGCTGCGTTGGCAGTGGCGCAAATGACACGCGCGAAATTAACGTCAACCACGTCGACGTCAATAACACTGCCTCGATAGGCAACATGTAGCGTGTAACGGGCGACGTTTCGGGCAATTGCCCTTCGCAGCACACATTCTCGTCCATCGGACGCAGAGGGGGGGGGGGAGGAGGAGAGACAAAGGCGCTCGCGTGCAAGTGACCTCCAGCAGTGGTCTCATGGCCTCCAGGTCGCGTTTCCCTCCGGGTTTCCAGTCGTGGGACCAGTGCTGTGTGTGCGTCAGCGACACCAGCAGCGCCGACGCCAGCAGCAGCAGAACCAGGCTTTGACCGCGCAGTGCCATCTCTACAGCAGCCGAGTGTGGCTTCTGTAAATTGTCAACACAAAAACAAAGAACCCCCCCCCGCCCCGGTAATTAGCCTTCACGGACTTTGTTGGGGAGGGAGCAAGTGCTGTGCTGTGAGCGAGCGCGCGCCTACGAAGCTTCCGCCGGCACGGCACACCAGGGCCGTGGGTGACCAGCACCACGCCCGGGGGCAGAAACTTTGCATCGCCAGTGGCGATGTCTACAGATCGCACGAGCTGCAGTACTCGTTTTGATGCCGAGTCGACCTAGAGGAAGTCCAGGACCGGTTCAGGCCCAGGACTGGGTGTTGGGCGCCGTGACCGGGAATTGAACTCGGGTTGTCGATTTCGGAGCGCAGTGAGATAACCGCTGTGCCACGCGATTGTCCACACGGGCACGAAGGCAAAGATCCCCCATATAGCCTCAACAGACCTGGGGCAAGTGATATTCACGAGCACCTATGGAGGCCAATACCAGCACACGTGTGTATGTGTGTGTGCTTCAAGGCTGCGTTCGATTCCCGCTCACGGCCAACACCGCCACTGGGGAAACAAAGGCGGCCGGGCGTGGTGCTGGCCATCCACCCCCCTCCTGTACCGTGTCTGCCGAAACAGGTGCTTGCTACCAGCAACTCCCTCCAAAATTCTGTTAAGGCTACACGGGGGATCTTTCTCTTTTGTGTGTATTTGTGTCCACGCAGAACGCACGCAATTGCACAAACAGACGCAAGCAACTTTGTTTTAAGAGCGCACAACCTTTAACCATCACCTCTCGCCGCTGTTTATTTAAAGCTAAATGTACAGCACATTGTCAATACGCTGCTGGATTACGCTGGCGGGGGGGGAGGGGGTTGTTTGTCCATACTTCACCACTGTGGTCACTGTCACTATTGATGGTCGCCTTGGACAGGAATCGAATTCATCCGGCTGCGCTAACCACTCTGCTCCACCCGCTTGCAGTCGGCATTGCGCACGGCAAGTGCGTTAGACAACGCGACGCAGGGGGCGACCCGCGCTCTCCAAGGTTACACCTGTACATCTCACCTCGATGTATCAACTGTGCATTTAATCGCGTCATGTATGGCATTGCATTGCGATCGACCTTCTCGCCCGTAAACTGTCCGATCTCGTGAGGGGCTAAGCAAGTTTGAGCCTGGAGAAGTGCTTGGATGGGTGACCACCATCCCATAGGCTGTGAGGCTAGCGCAGCACAATCCACTGTTCTGTACTTCGATGCTCCTGATGTCTCTGTTTTCCACACGGCGTTGGGGAAGCCATCATCCAGCAGTGAATTGACACAAAAAAGGACCGCACAGATTACACAACGCGTACAGAATTGTGGATGTGTCAGCCGTGGCGAAGAATCAAACCCACGTATTCCAAGGTTGACAGTGCAAGTGCGCTAACCACTGTGCCACCGCTCCACCGTCTATAGACATTCTTCAAATGTGCGCCTGCGTGCGTGTACAATTTGACCTCGATACACCAGCTATACGTTTCGTGGCAAAGCACGCAATATTGGACTGCCGTATTTTCATTACGTTCACGATTACGAAGGACGCGCGAAGTGAATAGAGCAACAGTGGGGCCCCGCGTACCTGAACGAAGGCGCTCACCTGTGATGATTCCAGACGGTCTGTTGAGAAAATAAACCACCGCGCGAAGACGAGCTCGGAGAGGAATCTGTTTCGGTAGTTGATGCGGAGCGTACGTGTACGTGAGATCTGCTCACCTTTATATACCGCTCCCCAAAAGTGAGCCTTAATCAGACACAATTCCCCAGGGCTCTCTTAGTGATTGATAATGAATAATGAATGCAAATCGACACGTCCATTAGGGCGCACTGATTGCACAGTCTGCGGACGAGAACGCGCGCTAAAGACGCAATGGGGGGGGGGGGGGGGGGTGTTATAAAGGCTGTGACAGTGAGAGAGAGAGGGGGAGGGTTGTTGGAAGGATATGATGAATGAGGCTCGGGAGAGGTTGAGAAGTGCGTGGGTGCGAAGTTAAGGTATGCAAGAAGCCCACTCACAAGCCTACCGATACAACGCTTTGAGTCGCGTCTTATTTTCGTTTTCAACAGTTATGGTAGAATCCGTCGGTAAAAAAATGTAAACTTCCGTAGGTGACTAAGACGAGACTTCTTTTTTTTCGGAAGGGAAAGGGGCCTGCTAACGAAACAATTAAATGCGCTCACACTTAGCCCAAAATCTAACGCATTAGCGCATTAATTGAACGCATCCATTTTGCATATATTGTGACGTGACATTAGCGCCTGAGCAGATTCACATGTATTAGCCGAATTAGATTTTCCACTCGCGTCATTAATATAGCTCAACTAAAATTACTTTGCAAAATGAAGCTTTGAGGACTTACATGAGTAAGTCTACTTAAGGCGCAGTAAATAGGAAATGTAACAATTATAGTCCTATTAATGGTTCGTGTTATCCGGGTTTCGAGTGCGGCAAGACATATTTTACCGTCGTTAAATTATGCCAATACTTTATACGCCTAAATATAAGTTCATTTAGGCTCTTATGCACGTATGTGAGATGCAATTTCGAGCTTAGGTAATACTCGATTCATCATAATGCCTTGTAATGTGGGCCGAAGCCAAAACATTTTGACGGAGCGTGATGCACTCGGAGAGTGATGTTTACGTCCAGATAAATAATACCTAACTACTTTTTTTGCGCTGACACGCCTCGTAGATTGAATGTATGGATTTTGCCCGTAAGGTCAGCCTACGGAGCGCCACTTATTTAACAGGCGAAAGTGTGGAGATTCTCCCCCACGACCCCCATCCTTCTCATGTGACACGCGCCTGCAATTACATCGGGAGACGGAAAGGTAACCAAACACGTGAGTTAAAGGACACAATAAACATTTTTATTTTACCAGGTCAGGCCCACTAAACTTTTTTGTTACAGCTGTGGCCACAAATGATAGCTCAACGGAGTGGCTTTTTCCGCAATTGTGGACATTTATAGCAGCCAGATACTCAGAATGCATGATTCTGAATGTGGAGATGAAAACCTGGAGGACCAGGACAAAATACCACGTGACCACGGGCAGAGAGACATGCGAACTCCAAATACACAGCAGGCGTCAGGGTCGGGATCGAACCCACGCCCTCATAGTACACCAGGCGAGGTAGTTAACATTTTTTTCCATCAAAAATTGAGTGGAAGCCATATAATGGAATGCATCCGAGAGGGCGCCCACCGAGGAGATGGAGCAATGGTTATTACATCGCAAAGTCGTGAGAGGTAGCTGTCGTTCAGCAGTGCATTGACCATGGCGAGGGATCGGCGACCTCTTTAAATGCTGCTTCTTTACATTATTTATTCAGGACCACTGTCTTCTTTGGTTCTTTCGGTAAAGTCACGTAGAATGAGAATAAAATAATGCAATAAAATAAGACAATATAATTCTCACGACGTTTCGGCCACAACACAAGCAGCCCTCATCAGGTGAAAGAACAGAACTGTCGGGACGACAGTGCCCCAGTGAGCGCTGTTAAGATTCGTAGCGTCTTTTTAAGCTCGGTGAGAGGCGTGAAACCTCTTGACAAAGGAGTTTAAGTATCAAAGCAGGAGAATTTAGCATTGATATGGCTGAGGGATTAGCTTGTGACAGAAATAGCTATGTTAAAGTCAGAGTTTACCTATCAACAGAGGCATTTAGTATATGGACGCTATAGGCCTCCAACTACCCAACTTTCATACAGTAAACCGATGTGAAAAGAACTAAGTCTATATTACATAATATAATAAACGTACTTAATATATTCTTCAATAAGCTGGACCACTGTCTCATATTCACATTCACGTCGCGGCTCTTGAAAATTTGAGCATGGCTTATGATGATAATTTATCAGTGAAAACAGGTTGAATTTGCTTGAATAAGATGATTTTTTGGATCATTGGGTCCATAAGGCGTATACGTTTATGGACTAAATAGATAATGTGTAGGTCTACTGGGCATCAACGAAACACAACTGAGCATAATCGTAGTTTGAGCACAGCTGTCGTAAATTCTTCCAATGTGGACACACATTCATGGCTCCCGAGAGACGTAATGATGGGATCGCATCCAGTAGAATTTGGATTGCACAGTTAAAAGAATATTGTCACATAGCCTGTGGTACATACACGAGTACACAGGGCTTAATTGTATTTGGAATATTTTCGAGGGCACCCTGATGAATAAAAGCCCACTGAACCCCCTAGCCCCCACCCCCTCCTAGCATGAACATATTTTCAAAAACTCAGCCAGGGACAGCACTGGCTAAAGAAATTAAGCTCTGCATATACCCATATAATACAATCATCACATCCATTAGCGCGTGCTTCTCAACGATTGCAATGGTTAAAAAGGAGGATTTAATCATTACGTTTTCATCTTTCTGTGACGGAATGACCCCTCATCACTGCCAAGGTAAAGGATAAAAATTCGCCACGTGTAAACTTTAAGTACTCAACTTATTAAACAATGCAAACTGAACAAATGTCCCACTAAACCTATTAAATTATACCTCTTAATCTTTTAAAATTAATATTTGAATTAAATAAGCAAGGATAAAAATCATTCATTTTTTACAATCATCGGTCACGTTTCACCATGATCATCATCAGATGCAGCCATGTCCTATCCACTGCTGCATGAAAGCCTCCCCCCACAACATTGCCGTCTCTGGAGAGGTCCTGCAATGACACAATCCATTTCAGTCCTGAGCATGAACTCATTCCATCGCTCCATCTCTGTGTTAATTATCCTCTACTGCATGCTACCATTTTCCGTTCTGGTCATGGTGCCTCCTACCCACGCTCGCCATTTCTTTAACAATATATGATGTATATTCTTGGTTCTTTCGGTAAAGTCACGTAGAAGGGAAACAATAAAATAATAAAAATATAAAACAATAAAATTCTCACGACGTTTCGACTGCAACACAAGCAACCATCATCAGGTGTGAAAACCACAGCAAGAAAATTTGAAAAAAGTGTGTTTTTCACACCTGATGATGATTGCTTGCGTTACAGTCGAAACGTCGTGAGAATTGTATTGTTTTATATTTTTATTATTTTATTGTTTCCCTTCTACGTGACTTTACCGAAAGAACCAAGAATAATATATATGATGTCCCTGATTTCCGTGTGTCCTTCGCAGCGTAGTTTCCATCCTGCGTCTCTTCTTGCTTCTTTGCACACTTTTTAGTTTTGTATTCTATTCCCTTTATCGATGTCTATTTCTGACTCACATCATTGTGGCTACTATGCGCTCACGGAAACCTTTCGGTCACGTTTTGTCATATGCTACTGCATCAGCAGAAGCGTTAAATGTTCAATTGTCAAAGCAATTTCACTCTAATGCACATGGCCTCTACTTATATAAACATGGTAAAAGTCCAATGTCACAATTTTGAAAAAGTTATACATTTTTTCTGAATGTAATTTACTTAAATTATCAAGTTACAGTAGTGGTTTGTTATTTGAATATTCGATGTCATTCATATTTTAAAAAAAACATCAACACACTATTGCACTATAACTAAAATATTCAATGTTGTAGAGTACTTGGGTGAGCGGTGGTGCAAGAGTCAACGCATTGCTCTATAAACCCGGTGTCCTGAGTTCAATTTCTGGCCACGACTGACATCAGTGGCAAGTGATATCCTCGAAGTGGCTTTTGGCTAACCATCGAACAAACACGGTCACTGCTTTGCTCGCTTTCAGATGTGCTTCTGCGGCCATCTGCAACACTCTTCCTTTCGATATTAGGAAACACTGGAGCTATGCACTTTTACATTTAGATTGGAAACTCATTTCTGGAACTGCTTTTAGTGTTTAGTTTGTTATCCTTCCCTTGCATCTCCGTATAGCACGGTTGGCTACGAAATGAATTCAACGTACATGTATTTTTAGATTGCTCAATGGAAGTGTGCGTGTCGGTGTACATGGTGAAGTATGGTAAACCCCCCTACCTTGACCAGCATGGCGTAGGGAGATCTTAAACCAGCAGTGGATTGACAAAGGGCAATACATTATCCAGGATTAACTTAGCTCAGTGCAACGATTAAAAATATATAATATTGACCAAGTCCATCCGAACTGCTACTACGTCCTGCTCAACATAGGCAAGAGACCTCCCAAAGGTCATGCGTGGGAAAGTTCAGGACCGAGGCCAGAAGGCTATTTGTGGTTTTTTTTAATGAAAATAGTTGGTGGAAGTCTGGAACAAGATGGCCCAACACAGTTACGTGGTGGTGGAGGCTGATGCAACCGGGTCTCTTCAGGAAACGCCTCGACGAGATTTTGGAGTGAGCTAGGAGGACCCAACGGCCTCCCAAATGTCGTTTGTACTATCAACATTTTGTTCCTGATAATTTCACGAAACAAGACAAACTAAAACTTTAAGTTGAATGCTACGAGGTAACCGTGAATCTGCGCGTAATATTTGTAGACGTCACATGCTCTGCATGCACGCACAGGTACATTTTATCCAGTGGAGTGCAATGGTATTATTCTAATAATGAACCTCCCCCATGCCGTTTCGTTCATGGCGGTTAGATGGCTATACTTTTCCACTCAGGGCAGAAGAGCTGATTGCGTGAAGGGAGAATGATCCAGAGGCCGGGAACAGTTCAGACATCGCTTGCCAACTGATGTTAGCCGTGGATGAGAATCACATTCAGTTTGCCGGGTTTAGAGCGTGGTGCACGAAAAACCGCTTTGCTATCTGTCCACCTTTCATGTAAAAACACATTTCAAATGTTAAACCAGAGTCCCACAGTTCTCTGTTACTAATGAAATTCCAAATCTTCATTGTGTTTTATGTATTTAAATGAAGGGCATTTTATGACAGCAGATAATTCATCCTCATGCGATGCATCACTAAGGCCGGCGTGTGTAAAAATGTAATGATTATTGCCTGTGTCACGCACTGCACTTGTTTGCAGATGTTTTGTTTTTATTTTGTTATAACGGTCATTGAGTACAGGCCCAAATGTACAGGACTAAATGCTCAAATTTCCAAGCAGCCAGCAACAGACGGTACTGGTGAGGACACAAATGGATCCGAGTTTGCACAAGTCTTGGATTCCGGTTATAAGCACATGGCAAAAAGAGACGATGGGAGGGAATTCCATCGGTGCACCCACATCAAAGTGGGACGCAACATTTATCTGGTAACCACCTGGAGCGTCTGCTGAGGTCACGATTGGGTTACACTCGCCGTGCTCTGAGAGAGAAAATCCCAAAGTCAAGCAGTTGCGAGGAAATATGCAGAGAGGTGAAGAGCTTTCACCTGCAATCTGGTGGTTGAACACAGCATGGCAATAAGACAAATGCACTCGATGTGTTCGTTTATAACAATTTTATTTATGCACAACACCTCCTTGTTATACATGGCCACGCATAGCACAGTGTATCCCACCCACAGACAGGACAGCCACTCTGAAACATAGTACTATGTACTGCACAAATAAAATGTGTACGGTCACAATCATGTTAATGATACGCTGAGCGGCGATGAATGTAATTAAGGACACAACGTGTCGAAGAGACGTCACGGGCAATAACACGTGGTTAAGACGAAGGTGAAAGGGCGTTCATTGAAAGGTTTCTAAACATCGTGCTTAAGAGGAATGTTGCGAAGTGTCGGAGCCTTGGTCGTCTTCATCTGCACCCTGAGATGCGTGGGGTCTTACTTCAGAGCTCCTTTCCGATCATAATTCCTCTGCGAGAGGTAGCTCTGAAAGGGCATGGTACAGAAACGTCAAAATGTTCATGAGCGCTTAATTCATTTACAGTTATTTGTCAATCCACTGCACAATGAAGGCTTCTCCAAGACATGTCTATAATGGGGGTTTGACTGGCCACGGTGAGAGGAGGGGTGAATGACCAGAACTGGTTTCAGATATCACCGATGATAGCCAAAGCCGGGAATGATCATATTCAGAATATTTATTGATACTGGAAGAACCCGACCAGCTATAAATCTCTTTTTTCACAGACATCCAGTCGTTTCACAGATGTCCAATTAAACTTGGGCCACCTTGTTCAAAGCACAGTGAACTAACCACGGTGTCACATTTGAAGGTTTCCTCCAATAAGCATGAAAAATAACCACCTAAAATTTTGTACGTAATTACAAACGTGTAATAATGAAAATTGTATTGGACAAGAATACCAAGCTGGAACTTCTTTAAAAAGTCTGCAGACTCAAAAGTTTTTTTTCTGGGTGAATAAATTGATGTTTGAAAGAGTAATAATTCACATATAACGTGCGATGACACACACACAGCAGCTGCTGAGGTTTTGGAGGCTTAGGGTAGAACGGCAGGTCTAGCCAACGTATTTCAATTTGCATTAAAATATTTTATACATGTCATTTATAGCAAATGGCAAACTTTATAAGCATGCAAGTAAAAGCTATAATGAGATTAACATTCGATAAGGGTGACTTGACCACGACACACTTTCAAACAATGCAATGATTGAAACGTTATCATTATACCAAAGAAAGCTATCATAGTCATACTTTACTATGAGTGGTATTAAAGAAAACATTTCTGTAAAAACAATTGATTTTACTTGGATTTGACAACCAATTTTAACAACCTTTTGCACTTCCTAATTATTTATTTCATTTTAAATAAACGAAAACACTTAAAACGATAAATATATATCATTGTAGGTGGGTTCACTTTGAATTATATCAGTGCGGCACTGTTTAGTTAGGTGCCTCGCCTGATTCTGTATTGCCACAAACCTGTCTCTCGAACTATTCGGATTGAAGGAGAACAGTGTAAATATTATTTGTTATCCATGAATTGCTCTTACAAAGATCTAGCAGCATACCGTCTAAGGCTACATAAATCACCTTAACATCACGTTCACCCCGAGAGGGGAGAGAAATCCTCTTAGCCCTCGCTAAATGTCACACGGGCGCCACTGACTTCGGCCTCATTCATTCGTGGGGCTTGGAAGGGGTTCCTTCTGAGGCCCCTGTCGAATCTGAGACCCAAGTCAAACAGCCTCCACCTGCCCCTCCCGTCCCCATCCTCTACTCCCTGGGAAAGATAGGGCCTTCGTTGTTCAGACAGGTGAGAATCTATTCAGACTAAAAGTCTCTTTTTAAACAGGGCCCAGGCTTACAAAAGGCAATTTAAAGACAAAAGAAAATGGCACACAAACTCGACGTGAAACTCTCCTACGCAGTGGTTCGAAGTTAGACATCCGAACGCGTCCTCGGGCAGCGCCGCAACTAGCACGTGCAAAGCACGGCGACTCACCGCGAGCTCCCTGATCAGCTTGGTGTTGGGCACTCGAGAGAAGGCGCATTCGGGTCCGTCGCACTCGAACGCGTTGCTCGGCGGCTCAAGCTCCTGCTGAAAACACGCGGCACAGCACGGCGAGGTGGTGCACTATCACGTTCCCGTGTACTACGTGTGCAAAGCGAAATGTGCAAGCAGGATTCCGGGTCCGTTTTTGCTGTACGGAGACGCCTCTTTTGCATCTTTTATAGGATTTGTTCCCGGCGCTGCTCACATTTGAAACCTCGGAAACTTGTCCCCAAGCTTTATTTCATGTTGCCATTGTTGAGGTTAACAGAGGAATTAAAAGCAAACTTAACACGTAGGCTTTCGCGACCAATATCATCCTTAATACAGTTTTTTTTGGGTTAGATAGCGTAAATATTAATGTGTCGGTAAACCCGTCACCACCCGACACAGACAATTAGTAAGGTTTGTCACGTAAATAGAACATGCAAATTCTTGATAGCGAATTTGTACATGGAAGATTTTGAAACAAAAGCAATAGCTTCAAGCACACTAAAACTCTCTGCTTGGTTTAGATGTGGATGACGCATCGGTGGGCTAGCCACACGGCAAAGATACACTGAACGCTTTTCTAAATCATCTCAACTCACAAAACCCATCCATCCAGTTCACCATGGAAGTGGAAGCTGATAATATCTGGATATTCTGCTCGAGCACGGAGCAAATGGTAAAATAACACGCAGCGTTGACCGAAAGAAAACTGCTCGGCATTTCGACGCCCCCCACCATCACAACAACTTGTGTTTGTTTATGAACTGTTTCACGGAGCTGATAGTGCAATTGTATTTGAGAGGTACAGGTTCGTGCGAGTGGCAGGCAGGCAGGCTCTCGTGTGTGACTGACCTCCGGCTCTCGTGTGTGGCTGACCTCCAGCTCTCGTGTGTGACTGTACTCCGGCTCTCGTGTGTGACTGACCTCCGGCTCTCGTGTGTGACTGAACTCCGGCTCTCGTGTGCGACTTAACTCTGGCTCTCGTGTGTGACTGACCTCCGGCTCTCGTGTGTGACTGACCTCCGGCTCTCGTGTGTGACTGGCCTCCGGCTCTCGTGTGTGACTGACCTCCAGCTCTCGTGTGTGACTGACCTCCAGCTCTCGTGTGTGACTGACCTACAGCTCTCGTGTGTGACTGAACTCCGGCTCTCGTGTGCGACTTAACTCTGGCTCTCGCGTGTGACTGACTTCCGGCTCTCGTGTGTGACTGACCTCCGGCTCTCGTGTGTGACTGACCTCCGGCTCTCGTGTGTGACTGACCTCCGGCTCTCGTGTGTGACTGGCCTCCGGCTCTCGTGTGTGACTGACCTCCAGCTCTCGTGTGTGACTGACCTCCAGCTCTCGTGTGTGACTGACCTACAGCTCTCGTGTGTGACTGACCTCCGGCTCTCGTGTGTGACTGACCTCCGGCTCTCGCGTGTGACTGAACTCCGGCTCTCGTGTGCGACTTAACTCTGGCTCTCGCGTGTGACTGAACTCCGGCTCTCGTGTGTGACTGACCTCCAGCTCTCGTGTGTGACTGACCTCCAGGTCTCGTGTGTGACTGACCTACAGCTCTCGTGTGTGACTGAACTCCGGCTCTCGTGTGCGACTTAACTCTGGCTCTCGCGTGTGACTGACTTCCGGCTCTCGTGTGTGACTGACCTCCGGCTCTCGTGTGTGACTGACCTCCGGCTCTCGTGTGTGACTGACCTCCGGCTCTCGTGTGTGACTGAACTCCGGCTCTCGTGTGTGACGGACCTCCAGCTCTCGTGTGTGACTGACCTCCGGCTCTCGTGTGTGACTGACCTCCGGCTCTCGTGTGTGACTGACCTCCGGCTCTCGTGTGTGACTGACCTCCAGGTCTCGTTTGCCCCCGGGTTTCCATTCCAGGGAGTAGTGCTGCGCGTAATTCAAGGAGACGAGCAGAGCCGTCGCCAGCAGCAGGAGTGTCAGACTCTGACCGCGCAGTGCCATGTCTTGCAAGGGGTTTCTTCTGTAATTGCGAACACGTGCTAAAATCAGCAGGACACGCAAATATAAACATAGACCGTGGACTGTTGGGGCAAGTGCTGTTCGTGAGCACTGACTTAAAGCCGGAATGGCACACGAGAGGGTTTGGTTGCCGGCACCACGGCCGGCCGCCTTTGTCTCCCTAGTGGCGATGTTTACACACAGCACCAGGTACTCATTTGAGGCTACCTAGGGGAGGCCCAGGACTGGTTCAGAAAATCGTAGCCATGTTCTGAAGCCAGCGTGCTAACCGCTACACGACACGCACACATGTGAGACAATTATAAAAGACAACGTGGGTTTACGAAGCATCTACATGTGACCACATATAAAGGCACCGCATAAACCGGGCAAATACATGTTGTAGAGAGGCATGTGTGTGTGTGTGTGAGCGGTGGCGCAGTGGTTAGCGTGCTGCACTGAATCTGGTTACCCGAGTTCGATTCCAGCTCACGGCCACCAACATCAGTGACAAACCATCTCAGCCCGTCCTGGATCTCACCCACACGCTGAATCGGCCTCAAACGAGTACTTGACGCAACGTGTTAACATCAGCACTGAGAGGGAACAGAGGCGGCCATGCGTGGTGCTGGCCACCCACCCCCTCGTATGCCGTGTCGACCTTTCATAGGTACTCGCCAACAGTCCCCAACAGTCTATTAAAGGCTATACGGGGAGGGGGGGTGGATCTTTATTTTTGTCCTGTATGGACACCAGACTATATTGCATCAATGAAATCATTACCAAAGTCGTAGATGTCACGAATAAACATACGCAGGAACACAATGCCTTTTTAAAATCAATCAGCTGATTTACAAGCTTCTTGACCAACGGTTCCCAACCTTTTCGAGTGTGCCGACCCCTCTTCAACCTCTAAACATTTCACGGACCACCACATGCTAATAGTTATTTGGAATGTGTACATTTTCTTGGTTGAGGATGTTATTATTTTCGTCTACTTTTCCGCTGCTCCAGATTATGACACGTCTTCGTATTTGTTTTGACATCAGTATTTTATGATTTTAAAAAAACGAAAGAGGAAAGTCAGTGTGAAGATACAGCCGTCACAGAAGGCTGATATTAAATACGTGGTGTCAAAGGAGAATGGAAAGGCTGTTGAGCTTCTGCAACAAGGCAGACCAGAGGAGGAGAGGAGCTGGGAGGGAAAGGCTGACACGCAGCCATTGGGGCTGGGTCGTCCGTCGAGAAAGACGTTATCGGCACGCCGCAAGAGCTGTTGAAATTATTAAATGATTCGCTTGGGATGATTCAGTTTACGTGACAATGTAAAGCAGTTGTGGGGCGGGGGGGGGGGAGACTTTTCTTAAGAGAAAATGATGATTTAGAAACGATGAAAGGCAATTGTAATTTTAAAAGCCACTTCGTTTGAAGCTATTTTGAAACTCGCTCTTTATAACGTACATCATCAGCACGTCATGGGACGTTACGACTACATGACACACGGTGCGTGTGATGTGCTCCTTAGAGAGTACGCACATAAGCTACAGTGCGCATTGACTGGTGGTGTGAATGTGATTATTTTGATGTTTTTGAATGACTATAAGTTAATTGATGTTTTTTTTCCAAAGCCAGTTGCTTAAAAAAACGTAGAATGTACAATTTTTTAAAACAGTCTGCCTCAGCAGCAGACCATGCTTTCCCACCTGATGGTGGACGCTTGTGTTGCGCCCGAAACGTCGTGATTTATTTTATTTTATACCTTACGTGACTTTACCGAAAGAACCAAAGAGTATGGATTCCTGCAGTCACGAAAGCTTCAAGTCAAGATTTACAATTCGCTTTCATATATCTTTCTGCGTGCATGGAACCCAAGGGCAATATACAGTACAATTAAAACTTAAATATCATCAAATAAATCCAGTTTAGAAAAATAAGTAAACTCAAGGTAATAATGTTTTTAAACTATGTAAAAGCTTTGATTGTCTGCATTCCTGATGTGGCATAGCAAGCAATATAACACAGCTAAATGCCCTTTCTTAATTGAGCAACGAGCAAAACATCAGCTTCCACTGATCTCAAGTTGGGATGAAGAACATGAGGTGGCAGCTGTTCCTGTAAATACGAAGGCCTGAGACCACAAATGGCACTGTAAGTCGTAAGCAGATTTTTTTGTTGATCAATCCTGACATTTTTTTCCAGCAAGCCAGTGCAGTCATTCAATAATTTGAATCGCTGCACTTTGCTGCGGCCTTTTCAACCAGCTGAAGCCAACGCAGGTTAGAATCGGAGGCCATTAAACAAAGCATAGCAGGAATCAAACTGACTAGGTGACAACGACATCGCGAATAAACAGATTCGC
Organism: Petromyzon marinus; assembly: GCF_048934315.1. Classification (NCBI taxonomy): domain Eukaryota; kingdom Metazoa; phylum Chordata; class Hyperoartia; order Petromyzontiformes; family Petromyzontidae; genus Petromyzon; species Petromyzon marinus. The sequence continues at coordinate 4,842,597 of NC_133677.1, forward strand.
ATCTTTATCAGGCTGAATCCATTTCAAATTGGAAAATATTCCTCAAATGACGAAGTGAGAAATTTAGAAAATAATGTTGATACCCAAACGGTCCTGAAAACATTGTAATTTCCAGTTTTCACGATGTTGTATGGAGTCCATAGATTACTATCAAAGAGGAAATATTTCGTTATGGGGGGATTTATCTAAACTAAGTCTGCATCCCACTAATACCACCTCTATCATATTAAGATGTATCAGGCATCGCCAATAACCGAACGCATGTTGTCACACGTAATAACGCAGTACATCAATCGCTGCACCACTCTTCCACCTATTGTATTGCATAGAAATGTGCACCTGTTCTCCATACACAAGGTATAAATTGCACAACAGTACAGTGTATAAAAGATTGAACTGCTGTATTCTCACTACCTGCATTATTATGAATTGCACTGCATAACCGTGAACCCATTTGTTAAACAAGAGCTTTATAGCTTATCAGATTCTGCCTGTATATATTCTGAAAGCAAGAATGAGCCCAGGGACCTGTAAACAAGGCTCACCTGTGTTGATTTTAGATGGGCTTTCGAGAGAGTACATATATACAACATTGGACTGCCTTATTGTCATTACCTGCATTGGTCATGAGTCGCGCCGCATAACCAAGAACCCAGCGCGGTAGCTGTAAACAGAGACTCACCTTTTATTCCAGGTGCTCTTGTGAAAATTCACACACGAGCCCTGGTGCGAAGGTAGACCGCCTAACCTTTATATACCGCTCTTCAAAAGGTGAGCCTTCATCTGTAAAAGCCCACGAGGATGTCTTGGCGATCATTAATCTAAATTGGCACATTAATTAGGGCGAGTTTATTACATCGTCTATGGGCATGAATAGATGATTTTAAAAACGCAGTTTTTTTTTTAGAAAGAGGATGTGACTGAGCTGTGGAGGACAGTTACTCATCATTCCTGAACGAACCGTAAATCATGGACTTAATTTTCTTTCTAACCCTTTCCAATTCCAGTTCAATCGTCGCGAAATTAAAACTTTCCAAGTTGCTCAGGCGAGGCCCATCAGAGAAGCAGAGTCACTTAGGAAACAAAGCGCTCACGTTTGGCCCTTTAAAAAAAAAAGTTATGCATAAATGCACAAGTTGAGCGAATCCATTATACGTGCATTTTAGTTAAATTAGCGGTTAAGCAAGTTCAAATGTATTAGACAAATTAGATTTCTTTTTGTCCACCCCTGCCATTCACATTGTTCTGCGAAGAACGACTTTGCAGGATCGAGATAGTCGCAGGGGTTATAGTCGTGACTGCCATTCGTTTTAAAGTTGTTGTTTTTTTACTTTTAGTTTTATAATATCTGTAAAAACATATATATATTTACATATACTGTATTTAACTTAAGGGTAGATGTTTTTTTTTAACCGTGCCTCGACTAGACGAGACCCCATGTGACAGCCGTCTTAACCCCCTTGCACCAGAGATCGGTAACGAACATAACAAAAAGTGATTTTTTTTTGTTCCCTACAACACACGCACACAGACAGGGAGACATTAACTCCTTACAAATGCCTCCATTGACAACAACATCCTTCGTCGACATTCAATCCTTCGGCTCATGACGTCAGTTAGGGGGGCTCCCAACTGATGCCGACGCTCTCTCCAATCGATATCAGTGGATCCTCGAAATTTGGACTGGCAGCGTTGATCGAGCGAAAATGCTCCGATAGGTAATTGTCTTTGTAGCGTTCGCCTTTTGGCGTTCCCTGGTCTGACACTGGTGAGACTACGCCCTAAAGAAGTCTGTCTGTGGTGTACAGGCCAATCAGTTTCAAAGACAATGCCCAAATATTATTAGAGCGTTACGTGTTTACATGTTCACCGCAAGTACCGTGTGTGGTTAATGCAGACATGATTCCTTGCAAAATGTTCTTATTTGGTGTTTGAACATCTTAACGCAACTGTTTCATGGCCAGAATGGGTAAAAAAAACTGTTTTTATTTTTTTCATGCGAATGGGGCCAAGTCCGTTGGCTAGAACTGCAAGCTCGCGCATGCACGTCAACACAATCCAAAGGCAGTGCCACGCGTGCATCGCGAAGCTCCACAATTGCCCAATAGGGCGCTTGCCCTCGACGGGTGCTCATGTTTTGCACGTCTACATTGCACGGTACACAGCGAATTAGCGCGCAATGCATCCGAAGTAAATCCATAAGAAGCCGCGCCATCAATAACGCCCATTCAACGACAAGAGTCCCCCACGAGCGTTTATAGGAACGGTGACAGATGACTGTTGAGTACATGGCATCGAAAAAAGAAATATCGACTTCCCTACGTTCAGCTTTCAGGTTGTCAAGACAAGTACCATGGCACCGCACACGAGGCGTTGTGTGGCTGGAACACCGCGGCGCCCGACCGCCTTTGTCTCGCCAGTGCTGACTTTTAGACATCGCAAAATCTGCCCATTTCTCAGTTTCGGCCGAGTTGAACTTTGGGTAGCCCGAGCCCTATTCCGGCACCACCAAGTTCCAATGCTGTAGGCGGTGCAATATCGACATTAGGTCACTTTGGTCGTTATGGTACCATGCAAATAGATTGCATACGTTATAGACACGCAGGCATAACGTCACACACGCAAACATACACACGCATGCCACATCACCAGCCGCAAGTTGAATATTCATTGCAAGGAGTGACGTTCGACGTCTGCTTCGGCAGAATCACGCACGAATAATAAGACCGCACTTAATCGGTGACTGAGAATACGGAAAAAAACTACGAACGGCTGCGAAAAGTTGTGACGTTCCGTACAAACCTCTCGACAGCAGGGATGGAGCAGGTGACTTTCCCGTTGCCCGTGAGTTTATTGAACGGACGTTTGCCGACTGCCATTATATAGTGCTCCCCAAAAGTGACACTTAATCATCTAAATTCTCTCGGGGCCCAGTTAGTGATTGACAATTTAATTCCGAGAGGAAAATTGACACGACCACTAGTATACTCTTGATTAACCCTCATAGGTCTACATGATTAAACAAACAATTCCGAATTTCCAGAGAGGAAAGAAATTACAATTGGAACTAGCTTTCTCCTTATTAACGTCTGTTATTCTCTTTTTACACAGACTCATTCTCATCTGCCTCATCCAGACTGCAAACAATCTTGAATCACCTGACCCATTACATTTAAAAACTCAACTACTACAACTGCGAATACTATTAATACTAAAGTCTCTAATGAAAGAATGCAATGCGTCCACACTTGGTCAATAAACCAAGTCATTGGTAAGATAATCATATGAACTAATTGCTCATTATATTCCTAAATTAACACAAGCAAGCTATCACATTAGATAAATACATTATTTCTGAATTCGCAATCTCCGTTAGAACGATTACCATTTTAAATATTCTATTAGGACTCTTGTGTTTTCAAATTACCAACACGGCAAAGCTTACTTAAGAAGTTTCAGATGGATAATGTTTTCCAATTTCATTAATGTATTAATGCACGGTGTTGATTCGCTTTCTGCAATTACTTAACTGTCTTATTGCGCAGAGCATAAATTGTGACTGTTAATGGGTTTGACATTTCCAAGAATTGCGTAGTTAATAAAAGCAACAAGAATGCAGCAGCACGCCATTGCATTAGGTATTGTCTCCTACCCGTGTCAAACAGGATGACGTTAAAACAACAACAACAAAAACCTTGATTTATTTTGCCTCCCTTGGATACATATTTTCACGTATACATGATAATATAGCCTCTTGGATTCTATACCGAAGGGCAACTCTATTGCATTCTTTTTTTTTCCCCAAAGACTTGAATACTAATGCTATTTTATTTGCCACGTCAAGCCCACTGAGCTATTATCGATTTATCAGAGGTGATTTGGCCACACATAACTCATCGAAGTGGCTTATATCATCACATGTGGGAATTTATAATAGGCACATATTTTACACCCATGTTTCTCAATATGGAAGGCAAAGACCAGAGGAGCTGGAGAAACATTTACGTGACCAAACGTACACGCGTCAGGGTCGGCATCGAACCCACGACCTCCTGCGCATCAGGTAAGGGAGACAACATCTGCTCGCCACTGCAAGAGTCTTCAATGCATGATTAGCCCGCGTTCGTGATGGACTGGAACCCCAGGAGTGCACAAGAACAAATGCTCCGACTTACTCTTTATTCAATTGCCTCCTTACCTGATATTATTTTTGTTAAATGGTATTCACGTATGCCCACCGTTGCCTTTCAATGATGTGTACCCCCCATGGAGCAACTGCGTACATTGAAGGTTAGGCAGGTGCCCTCGTCTTTTTCAAAGCAGGGCACTGTCCCCACTCCGTGCTCTGTACAAGGTATCGCTCTAGCTGTGGTCCCGTACAATGCGTCAGCCAATCAGTCCGAGACCCCGGGGGTTGGGGTTGCCAACAAAATAACAAGAAGAGCCATCGTTTTCGAATTCGGTTCAAACAAACAAAACCTCTATTTCACGAGCCGCAGTGCCGCACGTGGTGAATACGAGACGGCCCTTGACAGACGCCGTCACGAAGCAGTTCCTGAGAGATCCGCGTGCGGCTCTGGAGCGACAGGTTGCCAACCCCTGACCTGGACTATCTTTTGACACCTGTTCACCCACCCCTCAATGTTTCTCCTTCTGGTGCCAGTGTGCACGCCCATACTGACAGGCAAGGGCTCAAAAAACGTACAACAATGGCCATTGTCCGCCATGCGGTGTCGACATCAACACAACACTGTTGCCAGGTGATGAGGGCGGTGCCTATTATCCCCAAACTCGCATTTCCTATTTCTCTATCACAAACGAATCAATCACCGCCACTCCATTCCTTCCGACCTTATCCTAACAGCCTCGCCTAAACCTACCTCTCCCGCGCCGTTCCCCAATCCCGCGTCTTCCCCAACCGACCAAATCGTCCATACTTGGCCTCCTCGATGCACGAGCTGCCTGTGATAAAACATGCAGCCATCCTCGACGCCTCTTTTCTTGACAACTCGATGTCCTTGCTCTCGCCGAGACCCGGATCTCACCCCGACTGCCCTGTTCCCTCGTGACACTTCGGGTTGTCCACACTCCCCGTCCAGTTGGAAAAGTTGGCTTCGTTTGGCCTCCTTACTCCCCCCCCCCCCCCCCCATGTCTCATTATCTACCATACCCCAGGCCCCTATTCTTCCTTCATTGAACACCTCAACTGCCTCCTCTACTCTATCCTCCCATTCCTTTATCCTCCTTGGTGATTTCAACCTCCTCCATCTTAGCAGTCCACCGATTGCCTCTGCCCTTCGCCCCCTAATCAACTCGTTTTGGCCTTCACCTGCGTTCACCGCACCCCCACAACTCGTACAACTGGCAGTACCCAGGACCATAATCTTCCTTTCATACCGGAATGCAACACCGAGCTTTACTCGGTTCCACCCCTCAGACCACTCTCTAATTTCCCTCACCATGCCCTGAACCTTCCCTTGCTCCCTCCATTCCCTCCCCTGCCCACCCTCGTCGTCTGCCGGCAACCTTCACTTCCTGGACACTCGCTCACTGGCTTCCCCCATCTCTTCCCTCCTCCCGTCAATCACCGACTTTTCCTCACCCTCCACCCTGACTCTGCCTCTTCTTCCCTCTCTATCCTCTTCCCTCAACTATCTAGCCCCCCCCCCCCCCCCCCATTACATCTCTGCTCCAAATTACCGAAACCTCCCCCCCCATCCCCAACATGGTTAACGCCCTCTCTCAAATCTAGCTGACGTTCTCTGCGCAAAACTGGACAACTATTGGAAGCCATCCCAATCTCCTCGGAACCCGTCATCCAATCGCTCCCTTCTCACCCACTTCCTTAGCCTCCTTAGAAGTAGCCAAGCGGGACAACTTCTTAACTCCAATTCATTCCCTTGTCCCTCAATCCCCGCCAACTTCTTCTCAACCATGACTAACCACTCCATCCACACCACCTTGCATTACTTCTCCACGACTAAAATTGAGACAATTCCCTCAACTTTCGCTGCCCGCCTCATCTCCTAGTCCCCCCCCCCCCGATTCCTTCCACCCACTTCCACGTGGTAAAGACTCTCTTCACTGATTTATCTCCCACATCATTATCCCAACTTTCCGCGATCATACCCAAAGCCCATCCTACCTCCTGTCCCTTGGACACCATCCCTGCCTCCCTTTAACCTCCACCGCTATCCTTCCCTCCCCCTTGGTCTCTCTTCAATTCTTCCCTCACCTCTGGTGTTTTCCTGACATCCTCAACGCAGCTTTCATCCCCTTCGAGTCCTGCCAACTACCAGCCAATCTCTTTCCCCTCCCATTCCACTGGAACTCCCCTCCTCATTGTACGGGGCCATTTGTCAAACTCTGCTCATTCTGGTCTCTCCTCAATCCTCATTCTCCTGGATCTTTCCTCAGCCTTCGACACGGCCGATCACCCCATGCTCCTTTCCACCCCTCTACAGTTTTGTCCCTCAAGAGGCTGTCCTATGGCCCTTGCTATTTTTTCCCTTTGTATCTCACCTCTGGAAACTGTAATTTCTTAAATGACTTCCCCATTACTTCTTCGCCGACGACACTCACATTTTCTTATCCTTTCCCTCCTTTAGCCATGACCTTTCCTCCCGCATTTCCCGACTGCTTAACCACTGTCCAATCCTGGATGTCACGCCACTACCTCTCCATTAATCGTTCTAAAACTGAAATCCTTAATTAATCATTATAAAACTGATATCCTTAATTAATCATTCTAAAACTGAAATATTTTTTGCCCCTCCAACCCACTCTCCTCCACTCGATCCTACCATCTCGTTCCCTCCCTTCTCCCTCACTCCATCTCCTATCGTAACCTCGGGGTCATCATCAACTCCTCCCTCTCCAACTACATCTCAAGAGGACATTGGTTGGCCCCAGCGGAGAGTGCGTCGAGGGAAGTTGAGCGAGACGAGAGGGGGAGAGGCGGGAAAGTGCATGGTGGAGTCGTGAGATGAGAGAGGTAGGCAGTAGCTGATCCATGGTGGGTCCATGCCATGGTGATGACGTGATGCGAGTTATGTTCAAATCCTGTTGACAATGCTAAATAGAACGAATAGCCGTCACAAAATGTGCACTCACCTTTCAGAATAATGTTTCTCCCTGAGTGCCTGCTGTACAAGCTGTTAAGCATTAGTGGACAGTAGTTTACAATACAGAAATAAGATTGCTGCAATGCATGTAAAATAATGAGTGGTATCCTCTCACACTTTGCCTTTCTCTGAGTTGTCAGGAATGTATTCTTGAACCTATCTTGTACGGTGCTTATCGTTTTACGCCTTCGTAAAAGTACCCCAATTGTAAACCTTTGTGAGTCATCTACAAATGACTCGTGTTATTGTGTTGCGCCCGAAACGTCGTGATTTAATTTATTTTATTTTCTACCTACGTGACTTCACCGAAAGAACCAAAGAGTATGGATCCCTGCAGTCACGAAAACATCAAATCTAGATCGTGTTATGTGCCTTATATGCGTGGGGTTTTTCTGGCTTCTCCCACATTCAAACAATGGACTCATCAAGGAAATGTCCAAAGATAATAGCAGGACCCTCGTGAAAGAATCTTGGGACATCCTAGTCCAAGTACCATTGGAAATCCAACCAATGTTTCATCTTATATTTACACCAGCATACTGTCATCAATTATATTAGGAAGATGTTTAAAAAGACACATTCAGACGGCGTTCATCAAATAAAGGAATACCTTGTAATATTTCATTAAACATTTTATTTATGACTTAAAAAAAAGCGCAAAAATATTTTGTAACACTCACAATTTCCAAAGTTAGTATGAGTCTAGCTTGGTACTTTTTCATTTAAGTTTCCATGCCCACTTGCGTGACATCTTTGTGCTTACAATACCAATCTCATAAAGGACAATCTGTACAACTGATGTGAGCACGTTATTCTCATCTTGCTCTAATATCAAATTTAAGGGCATAAAAATAAGTGCTGCAATTATTTTTTTCTGACCAAATGTTTTTTTTTTTTTAAATCCAATGACAATATAGGTAGGGTCTCGTAAGCTGTGCCTAAAATATCACTATTTGTCGGTCGTTACAAATTAGTCTGTCAACATTTTCCATTGGGATGTAAGAATAGATACAAATTCACTTATTTCAGTTCAGCACATTGAAGCACTCCCAAAAGCCTACATGTCACGTACACATCTTCCCACTGTCTGGTCACATGGAGCAATGTACGCTGTTCAGATTTGATTTACATTTTTTTTATATAATATATTTTATGATGTCTCAAAAACGCTCATAAAATGTCCCAATTTCAATCATCACGTAAAAAGTTAATCGTATAAAGAATATTTCTTTTGCAATGTAATTTAAGTTTAGTCAAAATGAATTGCATATTCACTCATTAATTAAAGATGGTTGATGTGACCTGTGACTTTAATTCGAGGGAGGTTTTTTTTTTAAATACCGAAATAAATAACTTGGAACGTTTTACAATACACAAAGTACAGGGATGGAAACAAATTATATTCGCATTTGACACGAGCATTCACATGCAAACATTGAACACCAAATTTCAGTCATCAAAGATATGACACTGTATCATAAACCCAATACAAAAGGCTGGACCGCACGGCACGTGAATAAAAAGACCCGTACAAATCAATAAATTAAAACTCATAATAACAAGTGGCCATTGCGTCGGCCACAACTTTTTTTTACAAGCCTTCAGAGGGAAATTCCTTGGGGGGAAAAAATACATTTTGGAAAGATGCTCAAATGTCTGTCTTGGGTGCAGTAATTTTGTAAGTGCAAAGGTATTATGAACTATTCCATGGACAATGCTTCTGCAATGCCTCCAAATGAGCATTAGCCTCAGATTCTGAACATGCATATGTACAGGAAATGGCTGTTAATGAAATGCACAATTAAACTAATAATCGTTATTCATTATTATTTAATGGTTATTTTGAAATGCATAATTAAGTTTTGCATGAAACTAGGCCCCATTTTTGTCTCCTTTACGGTAAACATCGGGCAGTTCAGCAGTATTGGTTCAAGCAAGAAAGTCTGACTTTGATGAGACACTGAATGACAAAACCAGTCCAGTTTTGTGTTGAACCAATGCTGCTAATATTCACGAGAAAGCGATGAAGGCATGGGTTGTGTAAAAAAAAAACGTATTTTTTTACATTGAGACAAATATGGGAAGGAGGCTTTATTTACTTAACCTAGTGGCTCTTTGATAGCACAATCCGTCCATGTTTATGTAAATAATTCATAAAGGACATAACGTGTAGGTTTTGTACCCACACCCTGGAAGTGACCGAGTTGACTAAAAGCCACAAGGTTGACTCCCGACGCAGTTTTGATGTCTACAGAAGGAAGCGGTTTGTTTGAAAGCGGCGCGTTGTTCTTTCCTCCGTGCACACTGAAGCTACCCGTCGCACGTTCTACACACAGCTCATGGAATACAAGAAGGGGCAATTGACACAGTTAAGATTCTACGGCAACGCATGGGCAATTGTGCTACATTCATAAAGTGTTTCTAAAGAAAACCGTATATTTTTTATGGTATTAAAAGTTGTAAAACTATAGAAAAAAGCAACTGGAATTATCATACAAAATGACGGCATGGAATGTTATTGACTTTGTAAATTTGTCATCGATAGTACTCAAATACCACATCATAATCCGGCCAGGTCGCTCAGCAGTAGTGAGTGGCTCGCATTTCGAAGATTTCAAGTTCAAATCCGGGTCGGTGGTTGACTCAGCCCATCATCCTTCTGGAGTCGATAAAATTAACACCACAAAATGTGGAAATCAAGTGGTTGTTCCAAGTGGATAGACTGACCCTCACCGTAAGGAATGTGGAATTTCCACCACAAGCTCAGGGCTGTAATCAGGAGATGAGCACAGCCTCATTGCTGATTTTAGCACAAAAGCAATAACTTTTTTAGCACAGACTATTTAGGGGTTTTTTGGCCAGCATTTTAATTTAAATAACAATAAATACAATCTAATAAAAAGTGTGATTTTATTATATAGCATAAAGTACCTCCTTTTAAAAATAGAGCGTGGCACGAGTGAGTTAATCGTGTTGGGTTCTTGGCAATATATACAAAAACGGTTGATATTTTGTTCAATGCATTTGCACAGGGTGAGGGGGGAAAAGGGTTTGCATGGTAAGGCAGCCCAAAGATATACATCACAATAACTTAAACAGGCAAACTTGACGCAAAGATTGTCTCGTAATGATATACTGTATATATAATATTTCATAAAAAATATACAAACTTGCGGAATTTATTTTAATTAACAATTAAATACTGTGCACTCCACGGTGTCCACATTTAAAAAATAACGCAATTGCACGGTACACTTTCGGCAAAATTCCCCCCCCCCTCCCCCCCTTAAAAAAAATAAAACAAAGCTTCCAACACAGGTACAAAATAATGCGACTTGCGATACATTGTATTTACACGATGGAGCCGGTGTTTGCAGCGCACAGTGCTCGCGATGTTGCGAACCGCTGGATGCCATCGCCCTGGGGGGCCTAAAAGTCCAGATGGAGGGACACACAGAACGACCCAGTGCTGCTTTTCCACATTGTTTTATGCCAGGTGAAGACCAATGAAATGTCTTTGCACACCGAATTATGGAACGGTGGTCAATAAACTACGACTGGTGGTGGTGGTGTTATGCATAAGCTTCCCAAGTGAAAGCTTAGTGCCCCAAGCGGCTTGAATTCGGATCTACATATATATAAATCTTATTCTGATGACTGTTAAACTAATTTTAATTGTAATTAGTCTATGCTCATTAGTTCACACAATCGTGATATTTAGATTCCGTTGCTTGTCCATCACATAATGCTTGTCGTCACACATGACTGCACACCCAAACGTAATGTCTGCTTGGGGCCCACAGTCTGCTTGTTTACAAGATGCATGTATGTTGTGGGCATTGATAAGCTCCCTAACCACAAAGCCTACTGCGATAAATGTGCCAACAAACTGTAGCTACCGAAGTGTGTTTGGAAATCAAATCGCTGCCTCTAATTGCTTTTAATGTGCATTACTAATGGCTCGTAACACCCATTTACAAATTATCCATATAAAGTGCTTCGCAAAACGTGTTTTTTTTACTGCACTTGCAAGCGATAAAATTCAAAGTGCAGCACATTAATACCTTTTAACAATTCTAATAAAAAAAAATACCTGTGTGACCTGCGTTTAAGAGGCTGTGGGTCATGATGAGCTTTCGTTGTCAAAGTAATACATCGTAGCTAAACTAAGATGTATTTAGTCGACCTGAATGGCTTTGGTGGCACTGGTTAGCGCACTGCGCCATGAGCCCAGCAACCTAACACATTCCAGCCAAGGGGAACATCGGTGGCGGGTGATGTCCAAACCAAACTTGGGCATCCCCTTCACCAACCTGCACTTGGCAGCGTGGTGAAGTATGGCTAAATAACCCCCACAGCCGACACGGCATGAGAAGCCCTTCATCCAGCAGTGAGTTGACAAATGGCTGCAAATGTTGTCTTTATCATTATCGTTCAAATGGATCTAATATGTCCTTAGTGGAAATTCCTAAAGAGAAACTATCTAAAAATTCTAAGGGCAGCAGGAGAAACGTCCTTAGCCTGTGTAGCCGGCTGCCCCTTGTTCTGCTAAATGTCGTGCACACGTGGAATCGCAGATGTGGAAATGCGCGGCATTGGCTGCTCTGGGTGCTCGTAGACGCTTCCTCCCTGTGATTCGCAGCTGCCCTCGGTCGGCAGGCCTCCGCACGGTCGTTTCACTTGAAGTTGGCGTAGTCCGAGAAGGTATCGATGTACTCCTGTACCACTTTGTAACAAAACTCGTACTGCTCCTGCGCACGGGAGAATGGGGGAAAATAAATATATAAAGCGTTTGCCACCCAGGAACGTGAGCAACACCGCACACAAATGCTACACACGAATGAACATTTTCTCCCCAACCTACTATTGACTGCCCCTTCTGTCGCATTATATGCCCCGTTTTACCACTGGCACCTCCAAGTGGTTTTCCGTTGGCTATTTGCCATGCAGAGCCAGAATCAAACCGTGATACATTGGGTCACAAAATTCAGCTGAGTCTGGGTTACCACAAAAGCTATGATTTTTTATTGAATAGCTTGAGATGAATTGACAATATAAAGGAGTCGTCCATGTAAGAGGATGGCTGCACTATGGTTTAGTTGGCAATTATCAGTCCAATTGATTAATACTTATTTATAATTATATACAGTATATAAATTATCTTGATTATTTTTAGTATTTTAAATTAAATTAATTTCAGGTTTCAGATAATTGCCAAATATATGAAATCACAATCATCACATTAAAATGGTCTGAAGACATTCAATATTTATTAGGTCTTGAATTGTGTAATTATAAAAATGAACACAATGAATTCTATAACAAGTACCTTGAAAATAATTATATACTTTAGTGGAAACAACGTAACTTAATTACGAAAAGCAATATGCCAATGTGCCTAAAGAAGAACATTTCAAATCAACGAGTTAACCGCTATAACACATGGATCAGAACCATGGACATTGGCAAAGAAAATTCAACAAACGCTGATTAGTGCACAAAGACGCTTGGAGATGTGCACGCTTGGAATTACGCTGAGGCGACAACAAGGAACACGTGGGTCATAGAACATGCTCAAACTGTGGACATCATGGAGACTCTCAAGGAAAGTTCAGTTGGTTTAGGCAGTGCACGCCAGTGGTCTGGACCACTGATGGAGCGGCAGCCGAAGGAAGGGAACGTGACGCCGTGGAGATGGAGCAACGAAATCTGCTCGCGTGCAGCAGCGAGACAGGTGACAACAGCTTGCGGAGGCCTTCAATCAGCAGTGGCTGATGACGATTACAATAATAGCTTGAATAACATTACTGCGTTGAATGCCGCTGCATTTAAATCACTCGTGGTTTATACGTGCAGGATAAACTGAAACACAATGTATATGAAGCTTATCTGCGGGGTTGTAAAGCAATCGGCTATTTACTGTGCCCTATGCGCACTCCCCCAGCTTTGAATACGCCCTCCAGTGGACCAACGGGAAATCTCACGCTTCCTGTTACGGTGTTGGAGTTGTGCCATACAGCACTCTGATGTGTTTTCGGGCTGTACCGCGTGTAGTTCATCACGATGTCCGACGTTTCGCTCAACTGGCAGCAGCCCCACCCTCTCACTCAACCACGTATAATTCTCGAAAAGGAAGTGGGTGTAGCCAGGACGGGCCGAGGCAGAAAGTGATCCGATGGGCACGTCTTGAAGAAGCACACGTAGCGAAACGTTGGACATCGTGGCCAACAACATGCGGTATGACCCGAAAACACATCGGAGAGGGTAATCTCACTCTTGTTTGATGCTCTTTTTAGCAGACCAAGTACAGGTGCCAGAGTTTCAATGCAGTTTGTGACTGACAAGCACAGAGGTATTGGCCAAGGCCATTGAACAATGGCACAACAAAAGCATTGCTCGGCCTCAGCCTCAGCCTCCCAAGTTGAATAAAGAGCATGTGCTTATTACAGCCGAAAGGAAATGAACTCGGGAAATATGAACAGGCAAAAGCAATGCGAGAGTGAGGCTTTGTAGCCAAGCCACCAAACTCGTTTTGTAGGATGCGATTGGATGCACTATTCGGACAATGCAAATGCAGTTTACAGTAACCTCGGTGGAGCGGTGGCGCAGTGGTTAGCAGAAAGAAATAAGTGGCCCAAGGCTAACGTGGACTGAGAATCCGGCACAACACCCGACCAAACACGGCTCGGAACGGGCACAATTTGGAGAGATCAGCGATGTCCCCCACCCCACACAAACCATTTCGGTTAAGGGCGAGATGATGATGATGAGGTTGAAACGACGACGATGATGAGGACGACGATCGATTCACGATCTCAGAGCTTTCCGGCGGCCGATTCGAGCGTTGCGTGGCCCGAGCAAACGCGGTCAATACCCAGGGGGGGACACAACAACGGCGACGACAAGGCGCGTTCGCTCGCAACTCCGAGGGCTCCTCGCAGCCGTTCACACCGAGCGTGGGATCTGAGATGAAAGCGCCGTTTACCAGGGTCTGCACCATGTGCGGCCGCTGCATGCGCAGGCTCTTGATGGTCTGGAAGACATCGAGGATCCCCTCGGCTTTGACGCGCTCCAGCACCGTGCTGAGCGCGCAGAACGTGCCCGTCCTGCCCGCGCCGGCGCTTCGTTCATCACACGGGGGGGGGGGGGCATGGTGGGAGGGGGGCAGCAGGCAAGCAGACAGACACGGGGGATACGGTGTGAGATTCCACAGGGTTGCTCAAGACTTTTCATCTCTTGCCGGGCTATTAAATTGTCCAGAGCAACGTTTCCAGGCCACTAACGAGGCGTTTAGAATCGGAATCAAAATCTTTAATTAGACTGGAGGAGGAATGCACCTCTTTTTTTTCCCACCGATGTCCACTATGGACAGGTCAGCAAACGATACAAACGAAACGACGGGAGTGCGAAAGAGACCTCAAAATGTGAGTTCAGAGGGATCCGTCAACATGCACGTGTTGAAGGGGGTGGGGGTGAGGCAGGGGGTGGTGCTCACCTGCAGTGGATGACGATGGGCTGGTTTCCCGATTGCTGCTGCTGCCTCTGCACGTCGGCGATGAGGCTGATCATGCCCTTGCCATCATCTGGGATGCCCACCTCCGGCCACCCTTGAAAGTGGAACTGCCGAATCTGCCGGCTCTTGTTATCCTTGTCAACGAAATGGAACGGCAAAGCAAAAAAAAAAACGACATGTAATTGCAATGTATATTCTTGAATCCACAGCATCTATTTTGGGAATCCATCCGTGTGGAGTTTTGAGTGTGCGGGAGTTTTTTTTTTATGGCTATTCTGGCTTCCTTCTTCAAGAAGCCAAACGACCCCATGCAATGGGCCAAATATTCCAATTCAGGATCCGGCTGAAAATGTTTTGAGACTCGGCGAGGCTTTGCTGGATAAAGGGCATTATTATTGTGTGATGGATTTTGATATTTGTAAATCCACTCGGCCTGAGTTTTAAACAGCTATGTATAATTCAACTGTTTGTATTATCACGTCTGGAGTCTGAAAGGCAATGCACTGGGTGTCACGCTGTGTTCCAATAATTTCACACAACAATCTGAAAAGGGAATCAATTTAAACAAATAAAGGGACTTGGGAATCTTTTAACGAGTCACTCACCTTGCCACTGGAAATGACAAATTCTCGGGCTGTGTATGAGCCAATGAGCTTCTCTGACTTGATTTCAATGGAGATGTCACCAAAGGTGATCGAATCGTTGGAAGGCCAGTACTGAAAGCACTTCTCCTGCAAGCAGCGGGGGGAAAAATACAAGAGTGCAAAGGCATTTAAAGTTGGCGGCTGATTGTGTGAACAAGTTTTTTCTCGAGCGCTACATTAAGGATATGTCTGGCGCATCTGTTTTAAGTCCAGACACATGAGCCCCCCTCTTTCCAATACGCTTTAGAATTGTGTGGCTTGAGCACAGTGGGCCTAATTGTAGAACCCGGCAGAGGGGGGGGGGGGGGGTGGAAAACGGAGCTTCGCTTTCACACAACTTGCCAGCACTCTACTCAACCATAACGTGAGAACTGTGAACCGCTTTCTGAGTGTATTTGTGATTTCCCTCTTCTGCCACCAATCCGTGCTCCCCCCGCCGTCAACCCACACTGACGAGCTTGGCGAAGTATGGTCCACTAACCCTCAAGTAGCACGGTTGGCTATGTATCCACCTCGGATTAGCACGGTTGGCTACGTAAGGTGCGAAAGAAGTTCAACATACTTGCATAAAAGTAAATTATACACAGTAAGTTGCATTGTGGGAATGTTACTTTGTTTTACGACTGACATGGACATTTGGCTGGACATAATTATAATAAAAATATATTTCCCAAAAGCAACAGTTTATTGTGCTTCCCCATGGTTCCATGCGTTACTGCATCCTCTATTTGGATAAACTACATTTAAATTGCAAGCAATATGTTGCTTTTGCACACATTCGGGTGGATGTGCCGGTGCAACGATATAATTTGGACAAGCCCTCGGACACAGTTGTAAGGGGAGCATTTTTATGGCGATTGTTGCTGGAAATTGTAACTGGCAACAGTTGCCTACTGCACCATTTTTATTATTAAACAAAAAAAAGTGGTTGCCCAAATCTGGACCAAACTGACAGCTGCTGCCCCTAATGGGAGACTGGGATGGTAGCTGCCACTTCTATTGCTCACACATCGATGACTCGCCAAGAGTGAAGTCTGTACACAAACCGCTGTTCCACAGCATGCTTTCCGACAAAACTCGTTTGCATTTACAAGACACAACTCCGTCGTCATTCTTAGGATTGCCCCTCGTTCTGGTTTTGCAGGGGCATCCTGTTTTTTGAGGAGTTTGCTCTGGGGATCTCTAATTCTTCTTCTGTGTTCAACCACTGCTCTTTCCACTTCTTCCTTCACAATGTTTACCCCCCCACCACATGAATTGTTGTCAGTTGCATAATAATACCACTCAAGCCAATGCATTTATATCTTGCGGTATTGTGAGATATTAAGCTACACAATACGTCCAGTTTTTTTCGCACCTCAGAGTTGACAACGCTAGTTTAGTTAATTTATATTTAACTCGGAGACCAGGATAGTCTCATATTTTAGTGACACGGGTCACCAAAATGTCAAAATACGGGTAAATAACACAAAGTCGACGCAGAAGCAGACTGCCTCATAACGAGTGCGCCAATATTGCCCGAGCTTGCCATCGCGGCCTTTAGGAAGGGCTTCTCAACGTAAACCGCCTCACCTGCCCACGCTCCTGCAGCTCAGTCAGCATGACGATGGAGAAGCACTTCCACTCCCACACCATCCTCCAGAAATCCTCCGCCGTGTGGGGCAAGGGCCCCTGCGTCACGATATACGCATCCTTTTGGCGGTATCCCTGCATGCCGACACCACGCAACAGCAACAATACGGTAACACCGGCTATATCGAATCCAACATGTTCTCCGGCACGTCTCGTGACGGGTACTGCAAGATCTGACCACGTCCGTTCAGTGCTCGCCAAGCTGCATTGGGCTTCCGGTTGCCGAACGAATACTTTATTAGATCGCACTCGTTACACACACACAAAGTGCTTGCCGCAAATTAACCACAATGCCATGGTGATGTCGTGACGGAGCATAAACCATCACGCAAACTCTGGTCATCCTCAGAGTGGCTTTTGGCTCGCCATCGAACGAAGATGGTCACCGCATCGCGTGCTTTCAGATGCGCTTCTGCGGCTGTCTGGAACGCTCTTCCTTCCGATATTATAAAGTCACTGGAGCTAGGCACTTTTAAATCTAGACTGAAAACTCATTTTTTTATAACTGCTTTTTTGCGTTTAGTTTGTCCTTCCTCCGAATCTCTGATTAGCATGGTTGGTTACGTACAATGCGAAATAAGTTTTACGTACATCGGATCTATTGATGATCCAGCACTACTCACCGGTTCATAACAGTTATTTGCTCACTGGTGGTCAGTCAACACACATTGTTATAATTATTCTATCGCAACTACCGTGGTTACTGTTCGCATGAAGCGTGCTCATCGATTCCTCCACTCGTGTTGAATACTCGGTATACCAGGCTGACTGCGGTGTGATTCATAATTAGTTTATTTTCGGGGAGATCGTGTAGCCATGATAAAGTGTTTAACTATAATCCCGACAGCCAATCAAATCAAGTTGTCAAGTGGGAAATTTTGACAGTTGTCAAAAACATTCCCCTAGATTGTCAACGTTGCAGTTTGCTGGAATGCCAAATCAATTGACACATTTGCCCTCGTGACAACTTTATTGGATTGGCTCTGTCGCCGTCATGGGGTTACAGTTAAACAATTGACGTTATACCTACACGGTTGCTCCAAGCAAAAATAAACAAATGACAAATCATTATGGGTCGTGAAAGCCCATGTATAATGTTGACTGTATTGTCCCATTAAAACTGTTTGTCCACCACACTTGCAGGTCACGACATTTCCCTGTCTGTTTCCCCCTCTCGTCGTCTTTTAGTCGTTGTCAATATCTTATTATAAGTTTGCTCATTTCGAGATGCGTAATCGGTCTCAGACAACTCTTCTCATACGTTGTGCGGCAGTACACTTACATCTGCCCGAGAATAACCATTGATTTATTGTGTGGAGCAGGGCACTCACATCTATAAAGGATGCGTTGATGTAGTCCGTGTTTTCCTCCCCTCTCTTCATGGGGATGATCACACGATTAAAATCATCTGTGGAGGCAAAATTTAAATCAACAATCGGTACTGCCTTTAACCTGGAAACACGTTCTGATGTTGCAACTGAACGCTGCCCTTTTAACATAAACATCACTTGATTGTTTTTCTTGCGTAGCACTGCATCACAAGTTGCCGAGTGCAGCAGCAATCCCGCGAATGTCAGCGGTCTCAGAATTGGCATGGCGAGATATCTTTTCGTGCTTCTTCCTATTGCAGTCCTGCGATTATAAACATCAAACAGCCCTCTGTCAATCCTCTGCCGTTTAAAGGCACCCCCCCCCCCCACTCACTGTGTCAGTCATGGGGTTAGTTTTGATCATATTTCACCAGACGGGTCAGTGCAGGTCGGTGAAGGTGGTGAGCATAGACATGGGAGCACAATGACAACCGTGGATTTTGCCCCCATTGCCCCTCGCTGTCCACAAGGTAACAGAGCCCTTACAGCTGCCCCTGTGGGTTGACGAATGGAGGGGAGGCCAAAGACCGGCTCGGGTATTGCACCACTTCGACCCTGGCGCTAGTCGTGGCAGGTTGTCGATCTGCGTTTGCGAGTTTCATGGTGCAGCGTGTAAACCGCTGTGCCCACCGCTCCCGCCCCCACCCGCCCCACCAATTGCAGTGTTCACACAAAATAATGGCAACAGTCTTGAGCTGGTAAATCACCACCGTGTACATGTGGCTGGGTGATGTGTGATGCAGCACACGAGCCTCCTTAAGCCGATGTTGGATGTGTTCCATGACTGAGAAGTCAATAACATGTTGTGGTATGGTACAAGTAAACAATCAATTGTGATGTAGGTGCTAGACTTTCACCAAGAAGATCAATTTATGCTGGTGCCATGGGCCCAACTTTTCCAAATGTGAAATTTTATTTTCCATCTCAACATTTGCAAGTAACATGCGAGTTTGTTTTTGTTTACTATCAGATCAGTATAAATAGGTTAGCCAAAGTTGGTCAATTGCAAGATAGCGTGTAATGGGGTTAAAGCGTGGATACTTCTGCATCTCTCAAGACTTCAGGAGAACATGGAAGAGTAGGCCAAACCCCCCTCTGGAAGGGGTTCTTAAGAGTTCACCCTAACAGGAGACCTTTCCACCAGCAGTAGTCTGAGAAAATAACTCTGGGGCTGAACCTTTTCTCCACCGTGTCTCTTAAGTGCATATTTTTGTTTTGTTATTGGGTGCAATTGTGAACAACAGCCACTATCAGACATTAGTACATCCTAATCGGCATGATCATTGGTTCAATGCAGCTCAAAGACTCAGTCCTACAAGGTGTGTGGTGAATTCCAGAGATGTCAATGGTGCTTGGCATTTAAATGTCTGAAGACCAGAATCGGTGATTTTGCCGACAATACGTTCAGGGAGGCAGTTCCATATCCAGACAGCAGAGCGAACAGAGCTTCTGTCCAGGGAGCGCATTATTGCTTAAACAAAAGCCACTGGAACGATTTTATTCGGTAAAGTCACGTAGGTGACTTTACTTTTTTACCTACGTGACCTTTACTGAATGGAACCAAAGAGTATGGATCCTTGCAGTCACGAAAGCTTCAAATCTAGAATGGAACGATTTTGTCGTCCAAAACCCTCATGAGGCTGATGGTCATGTACTTTTTCAACAAAGTAAAACAAGCCCTCCTCCGTGTGTTGTTTGTTTGTATCCCATTAGCCCCTATTACGCCACAAGAGCACGCAACATATTTTTCCGCAATTTTTTTTATAAGTTTGGAAACTTGAGCACCGTGACGAATTGGTAAGGGGAATGTTTTCTTTGGTAGTGCCTGAACAACCTTTCACGTGAAGTGTAACATTTTAACGACTGGTAGTAGAAATAATGCAGCGTCAGAAGGTCAAAGTGATCTCCTGCTCAAATGTACGCTGAGGTGGTGCTCATCTCCTGTTTAGAGTCCTGGCGGGACCCCGGGGTCCCATAAGCCCCCCGGGGGCTCTCGCATAAACTGCGTCGCGACGTCATTTTATGTCAACCCCTCAACCAGGAATTGAACTCCCACAACGAGGTTTTGAGCTCACAAACATCCCACTGCGAGCCGCTTGCTATTGAGCAACCCTCCAAATGAATGCGTGAGCGAACGGTGCGTCGATGCTTTACACGGAATGATCTGCAGGACTCGGTTCTTCTTCATGTTGGCAGGGAGGTTACCAGCTCGCATCCTGTCGTTCTGTATCTTCACAGAGGTCAGCTTCTGTTGAGGCAGAATTCAAGTGTCAGACGCCTCATTGTCAACATCCCCATGGCACGTGAATTACGTGAGCACCAGTGGATTACAACTACAGCAATGGCAAAGGTCACCAACAACTAACACATGACGTGATTCTAGCAGCAACATTCAATAGTGATGTACCAAATCGAATTGGTGCTAGAAGTTGAAAAATAACCATCCACTGCTGGCTGGTTGAATGCCTCACATCTCCATGTGAGTCATAGGGGTTTTGCATGACCAAACTTCGCCACACGAGTCACAACGTGGGTGGGTGAATTGGGCGTGATTTTCTCGGGCTGCATCAGATATTGTTGCTGGGAACTCAACTCAGAGTCGCTGGGCTCGCAGCATAATGCACCAACTGCTACACAACCGTTTCCCCCATGTTTAATTTCCATAACCGGTTTGAGGAGTGCCTTTGCGTGTGACGGTTATGACAATGATTTAGACTTTGCCTGCTTGGACAGACGCTGCTGTAAAACATGAATCTCGAAGGCTCATCGGCTCCTGCATTGAAATGTTGCTGTAATTTAACGTGTTAAAAAAGGACAGTTAATTTTCAAAAAATTTTGGGCAAATTTTCTTACATGCTGTATATGTTTCATTTACACACTTTTGCTACTCCACATCTTCTCACCTCTGCTGTAAAGCATAGTGATGTTTTTTTTTATTTCGTAGAAGGGCAACTCCTTTAATATGCTACGCCATTTACATGGCACAAGCAAGTCCATAATAATTTAGCGAAATTCAAAATAACTATGGAGTAGATACTGATGCTGCAAACGTAAAAGCGGTCACGCTCTGCAAGCCAACGAATCCTTTTGATTCGTTTTTTTAACCATAACTGACGTGAGCACGTTCATGGAATTTCCCCACCATATAAATTAGAACTGCGATTGCCATTGCAGTATATTTTTACGTAAGTTCCTTGGTACTCAGAGTGTGGGGGTCCAGAGCCCAGCTTCTCTCATGCTAGCCACAGGAAAAGCAGTGGCCATGACGGGCAGGAAGTATGACCGGAAGCAGAGCTCGGTAGCGATTGTTCGCAAGGCCAGCGAGCGGCTCTTGAGAGGCCCAACAACAACAGCAGCAGACTGTCAGGTCGCGAGACCTCCATGTAAAATGCGTGACAGTGGACAGTCGGCGATGGCAGATGGTGTGGCATGTCGTGCAAGCCGCCGCATGTTAGAGCAAAATAGAAATAGGCGAGGGGGGGGTGGTTACCCTCCCACCGGGTCTAGCCTTAAGGTGGCCGTGTTATAAACCATGAACATAATAGGAAGTGTTTACAAACACGAGTCACTCGGTTGGCAACGAGTGATTAAAAGATGGCAGGGGTTATTCACGTATATAGATTTTTATTTCACCCCCACTTCTGCCGCAATTGTGCTATTTGCATCGGTCGGAACACTTGCAGAGCATTGTAACCCTTCACGTAGGAGAACAGCCAATGTAAGCGAATATCACAGAGCTACATTGGAGACTCCTTCAAGTGAGTGACCTTTGTTGCACATAGGTGGGAGCCTTCTCCAGCCGCTGTGTCACTGAGGATAATGCTCATCCCACGTGGGTGACTGGTAATATTGTGCCCTTATTAGTGACCAGCCTGAGGCCATCAACTCACTACGCGTGAGAACCCAGGTTTTGGTCACAGGTGGCTGAAACTTAGGATTCGAACCCCCCAGGACACAAGTGCTGATGATGGCTCAATGCCCTAACCTCTCATCCACCCGGCCACCTCAGTGGCACGATTAATACCACAGGAGTACTACCAAGGCCCGCTGAATGATCCATTCACGTCACCGCCTCGCCTGCCTCTCACCCTGAACTCCTCCTCCAGGCCGATGAGCCCCGTGTCGGGCGAGCGGAGCGACAGCCTCTGCAGGTGCGACTCCAGAGAAGTGACCTCCAGCTCCGTGTCTCCGTACAGCTGGAACTCGAGCAGTGCTTGGTAGATGAACACGTACTGGATCTGTGGGGGGCAAGGGGTGACCCGGTGTGTGGACAGCGCTGCAGGTTTAGTACTCACGTCCTCGAGTTATGCAGCAGCAGCCCCCCCCCCCCTCCCCCTTTAGCCCCCCTTGCCTCGACATTTCCTTGTGGTTAACAGTCAAAGTGATCTCCTGCTCAGGTGAGCATTGAGGCGATGCTCATCGAGAATTGATAACTCTGAGCCAGTGTTGGAAATTCCACATTTATATGATAATAATAATAAAAACATTTTATGAACATCGTAAAAATGTACACCCCTTCATCAATTGATACTTGACCATGCTGGTAAATGTAAATTGGTTAAAATACCCTGTTCATGTGCTTATGGCTGTGTACATACGAGTGTTTATTTAACTATCCTTGCTAAATATTATATTTTTTGTCTAAAAGTAGCAGCACTGTGTTAAATTTAAATCACGAAATTAACCTTTGGCATGAACGTGTGTCATTTAAATCTTCTATGTACAACTTGCCAAGCACTGACATACATTTTTAAGAACGTTTATGCGCTTGGTATTTTCTGCGGAAGCTCCATTAGACAAGAATGCCACATTTGCCCGGGTGTTTATTTATCGTTGGTTAAGCTTAAATGAAATATGTGCGATAGTTGTGGATAATTAGATGGAAAATGCTGGACAGCATTCTGGCCAAATTGCAGCTGATAAAAGGTTCTTTACCCACAAGAGTGATGAATTCATGAGCTGATCTTGAGGCCTGACCACCGTATATATAACTATTAGCTGCTAATGGACTGCCATCAATGCATGCAGAAGCACTCCCTTAATAAATTACAAATTCATCTGCCGCTTGCCTTTGAAGTGAACATTTCACTGGTGGCAATTTTTTTAAATTTAAATTATCCCAAGCGTAATTTTGTTGCTTTTAAAATTGTGCGTTTTTTGGCTTTAATTGCAGTGCTTTGATTATTTGAAAGATGTCCGATTAAAAACGGTGCATGGAGAACAGATATCTTATGAACATGAGAGCCGACATCATGTGAAAACGAAATCAAGATGAGAAGGGAAAATGTGGCATCTTTTTCGATGACCGTTTACAAGACACGGTTATTGTGAGATGCCTTGAGAAAACTTGCCGAGTATTGCGATACGTTTAAAAATATATATGTGCGTGCTACTTATTGCCTGCAGATATTCTATCAGAAAAAATGCCTCTAATCTTTTTTTAAATGTAAACGCACTGTGCGCGATACCTCTAGATTACTGGACGCCAATTGCTCAAAATCGCTGTCCAAGTAGCAGCTTAGAAAATGATTCCATGCCCCCCAAGCGTGATACATTCTTGAACCTGTCTTGAAGCCTGATGTTATGACTAACTTTAGCCCTCTTGCTATACTGCGGACGAACAATATGTTCAGAAACACAGGCACAAGAAAGGTTATTGGAGACTGACATGGGGGAAGTTCTGGATGGTTACAAAATGCATCCTCGATTCAAATTGTAGAATTGAGCACGGTCAAGAGAGGGACGTGAAATCATGGAAGTAGGCACCATGATGCGTATTGCGGTTGTATTTGACGCACGCCAAGCCAATTCTTTAGGGGCAGAACAAAATACCCTCTTCCAAGCAATTCCATGATTCACAACACGGCAGTGAATCATTGCACTACTTTGTGTATTTATTTGTTCGCTCTTCCCCCATACCTCTTTTGTTGGCACACTCGGCTACGTACAGTGCTGCAAAAGTTACACATGCATACACCTCGAGTGGCTGCAGCGGTGAAATAAACCCATTGCATACAGCGCTCAATTCAACACCTCGATTTATACGCGCGTGGGTTAATGCGTGTCTCGTGAGTTTTCAGACTCAACCGATTTCAACTCCTGAATCGAAGCGTCGTTTCTGCCCTGTGATTATTATCTATGCGCTGCATCACCATGCCGAGAACCGCGGCAGCTTCGCGTCCGCGTGTGTGCCCGCACGCCCGTGTAATCGTGACACGCCGTCACTCACGTCGGTCTGCACCATCTGGCAGCGCTGGGCGCGGATGCGTGACACGAACCCGAAGACGTCCACACGCTGCTCCGCCTGGATCATGTCAAGCATCGCGTCGATGACGATGAACGTTCCCGTCCGGCCGACTCCCGCGCTGCACGCACGGACGCACGAGCAGAATTGTAAAGGGGTTCCCCGTTTTACTCCTTGCACAAGAGCCAAGGTGAACCGCGCTATTCCACCGATACCACAGATGGCTCTCGGCAGTGCAGAAAATGCTTTTGGCCGACGGCGGTGCCCACGTTACCACTGGAAGCATTCATAAACATCGCAGCATGATGTGGTGCCCATCGGTCTCTCGGCCAGTGCGGCCGGCCTGCAACAGGTCAACGAGAGGTCGCCGCAGCCAATGCTGTCGATTCAAGTGTTGCCACCGCTTCCTTCTGCGATGTCCTGCAGCTGTTGCAAAGTTGATATGTGACCTCCAAGGTCGGCTCTAACCGTCCGGATTAAGTATCCAACCATCTGGCTTTAGGTTTCCCCCCTTACCTGCTGACCCTCTGGATGCCACTACACTTCCTGGCTTAGTCACCCCCCCCTCCCCTACACTCATGCCGCACCTCTTACAATGAACTGACGATTGTATTTACACCACTTTCCTGCCTGCCACATGTTATTAAGGACATCCACATTTGCTGACCCTATCCCGCCTCCATCCTGCACATGTGCACCCACTGAGCACAACCTCTTCTCGATTACATCTGCAATTCTCTCTTGTCAGGTGCTGTTCGGAAGCATCCAAGTTGCCTGAGACAAATACCTTAATCTATGGAATGGGAGCCCCAGAGGCGAACGAACTTAAGTATTGTGAAGTCAATGCGAATAAGCAAATTGAATAACAGAGCTATATAGCATATACATGAGTGAGTAATGGTGGTTTTACAAAGCTTTACAAGCATTAAGGATCATGTGCCTGGAGCGACCAGAGTTGTGCAAATGGGCACTTTTGTTTTCTTAAGATGGTATTGATTATTTTTAAGTGCTAAATAAATTATCCTCATCAGCCAGTTCCGCGTGGACATTTTGAACGATATCGAAACTCGTATTCCTGCGATACAAAGATTTTAATTGACGCAGCCTCTGCAAGATTGGATGCCCAAATGCCCTGCCCTGGAGTTCACCCTCTGTCCTTCTTGCAGTGTGGAAATGACTGCAGCCTTTTCCCTCGGGCAAAAGTTCATCTTGTAAAGCACAGGAAACTCTCATTTGAATTTTCATCCTCCTAATTTACATACGATTTGCATTTTCCGCGTTTTTTTTTGGATAAATCGTACGTTACCTACATTAGGGTCGCCTACGACCTCATTGCCCCGAACGTGCCCCATCTTATCAAGTATGAAGAGCAATGCAGGACTGAGCCTGGCGAACACTAGGATGGGTGACCACCACCCTCCCACCCCCCCCCCTTCAAGTAAGGTCACACTACAAGGCAAGCTCCTAAATAATTGCAGTAAGTAAAATATATTGTATCGGAGAAAATAATTTACTTGGAACGGATAAAGAAATTGTTTTTGGATAGATTTGAGACGTTAAAATGGTGGCGGGGGGGGGGTCTCACCTGCAGTGTACTACAATGGGTCCCGAGTAGGAGGGGTTGGAGGTCTTGACCTTCTTCAGGAACTTGAGCATGCCGATAGGCGTGAAGGGCACCCCGAAGTCCGGCCAGCTGGTGAAGTGGAACTGGGTGACCAGGCGCGCTTGGTGTTTACCCGGCCCCTCCCCGACCTGCGGGCAGCGCCGAATTAGCGTAGCGGGAATTTAGGGGGCTGGAGCCTCGGATTTTGAGGACTTACAACAATATATATAATTGACTTAAAGCTTTCGTGACTGCAAGAATGCATATTCTTTGGGTCTTTCGGTAAAGCCACGTAGATGGAAAAAAAATTCAAAAATCTAAATCATGACGTTTCGATTGCAACACAAGCAATCGTCTTCAGGTGAAGACGATTGCTGAAAGACCCAACGAATATAATATATATAATTATTGTTTAAGTGGTTGAAATGCAACCACTAACATGATGATAGATCCTACAGTGTGATTTAGCGATTTAATTCTTAGCATCTAAGCTAAAAAAAAAACATTTGTATTTGACCAGGTAAGGCCCACTAAGCAATATAGGTCTGACTACTCATGATAGCTCAACGAAGTGGCTCTTGTGGAAATTTATAGCAGTCAAATACTCTAGACGCGTGTTTATACATTTGGAGAAAAATCCACGCGACCATGGGGAGAGACATGCAAACTTCAAATGTCGAGGCGTCAGGGTTGGGGATCGAACCCACGGCCTCATAGCAATGGCGGAGCCAGGATTTTCAGGTAGGGGGGGCAACCCCCTTCAGCAATGAAAAATGATGGGTCGGCATCGAACCCACGACCTGCTGTGTGATTACAGGGCTCCACCTTTTACCGACATGGTTGTTGGCCTCACCAGCTGTACGCAGAACTTGCGGATGGTGTAGTCCACAAGGACGGTGATGTCCTCCACGGAGACCCGCACGGAGCCGTACGTCCAACAGCCCTTGTCTGGCCAGTACTGGGAACACTTGGTCTGAGTCGCACGAATCGGGAGCCAGGGCGAGAGGTCAGGAAAGCCAGCCATGAGAGTGTGTATTTTCTAATGAACACTAAACATATTAAATTTTGATTTAAAGCTTTCGTGACTGCAGTAATTCATATTCTTAGTTTTTTCGGTAAAGTCACGTTGAAGAGAAACAACAAAATAACAAAATATATATAAAACAATAAAAAATTCTCACGAAACGTCGTGATAATTTTTTATTGTTTTATATATATTTTGTTATTTTGTTGTTTCTCTTCAAGGTGACTTTACTGAAAAAACTAACAATACTAAACATATTAGTCAAGTAAAAGTAATATATAGTAACTAGGTCAGTGGTTCGCCAACCTTTTTTTGGGCTACTGTACCCCTTGTTGAACTTTGTTTCAACCAGGTACCCGCCTTGCCTGACCCAACGTGGTTCTGATAAATGTATGAATAATGAACATCAATATTTCAACCAATTGTTCATTTTGTGAGCTATCCTAACTAGCTAACAACTTCAAGCGAATGAAAACAAATTCAATGCACACTCTGCACGCGTGACGTCATTTGTTTGCGCTCGCTGGTTACTCTAGGAAACAACGTTCTTTACGATCAGCGAGCTTATAAAGGTCTTTTATGTCGCTCTAGGTTACCATATGGATTAAAATGTTATCGTTGTTATTTTACATTGGCAGATTCATGCGTGATTATTCACCAATGACTCGCGTACGATATTATTTCACACATTTATAAATCACCTCACGTATCCCCTGGGACATTGCCACGTGTACCCCCCAGGGTTCCACACACACCCCCGGTTGAGAACCACTGAACTAGGTGATGTAAAGTAGATGCTTGGATGTGAACCCAGGACGTCAGCGCTGCTGGTTCAATGTTCGACACCCCTTGATCCCCCCGCGCTACCTCTTTCCTCTCTTGCAGGTTGGTGACCATGACGATGGTGGAAGTGTTCTGCTCCCAGATCATCCTCCAGAAATCATTTATTGTCTCCTCCTTCGGACCTGTGAGCAAAAAGGGGGTAATTGCTGGTGAAGTGAGGCATGGAACGTGGCATTTAAAAGCTCACCGCCGTAACCGACACGGAGAAGTTGATCTCTCCCAAGTGCACATGTTTCGTCTATCGATACAATAACGGAAGTCAAATTATTTGCCTCTGTTGGTTGCATTCATGTGGTTCACAATGCGGAGTTTACACAACATGTGTTCTTAACTTTCACATACAATAACAATTCCACTGTTAAAATACAGTATTGTCATGTATCATTCCACAGTTGACTTGTATTACCGGGTTTAAAAATGTAAACAAAGAATTATAATAATAATTAGTGCCACCTAGGTGGTGTTAAATTAAAAAAAAATCTCAATAGGAAATCAATACAGCAGTACGGGTAAACATGTACACGTCCTTCCAAAGCCATATCCTACTTTCAAACAGGACATAAGCATTTTCACATCATTCATATTCTTGTCAATAAATGCATGTTTTTTTGCATGCAGTGACTTTCAATGGGCAATAAGCTACACGTGAAATAAGCCCGCACGATCCACGCAGCTTCGGGAAGCCTTCATCCAGCAGCGTTTAGAGCAAAAAGAGCTGCGTATGTACAACACATGTGCCGCACATTAAATGGGGGTGCTCGGGGGGGGGGGGGGTTGTGCTGCACTGAAAAGACTGAAAACGGAGATGCGGGCGCATCGTCGTGACGCTAGATGGCACACGCAGCCTAGGGGGCATTGCGACTGTGCCTTGGTGAGCAGTCCTTTAGATTAACATGTTTTTGTATCCGTTTCAGCAGGGACGTCTCTCTCGAGAGAGAGAGAGCGAGAGAGCACCACGGCAAAGCATCGCAGAATGGCGAGATTAACCTCATGAACCACAAGGCTGGGTCGGAAATGAAGAGAGCAAGTCGGCAAGAGTTGGTGGTGCCCGTCTCAGACAAGCAGGAAGAAAGATCGACTCGAGTGGCTCCGGGGGACATGTTCGTAAGAGAATGAATAACCACATCGGAAAGGAAGGCAATGGGACTTGGAAGCAGCATGGCAGAGGCCTAGAGGCAGGCCGAGATAGAAAGAGGCGGTTGGGAGTAGTGAACAAGGATGTGAAGGACTGTGGAGCAGACGTGTATGTTGAACTTCTTTTGCACTGTACGAAGCCAACCGCATTACTCGGAGGTGCGATCGAAGGACAAATTCACGTACAGATATTTAAAAACGCAACATCGCTATTCTCTCCCGTGGCACCACACCCGCGTGGGACCTTTTGCAGTGCCCTCACAGTCATCACTTAAAATTCATCATAAGACATTCTCTTATTTTGAAAGTAAGCGGCTATAGTGTTCTAAACTTTGGCTAATTTGTGGAGTAACTCAATGGTTTGCCACGTGCTGTACACAAAACTAAAAAAATGTCACCGTCCCCCCCAGAATGAGTAAAAAGAGTCGTTCCGTCCGAGCACGTCCAACACTACCGTGGTATTTTATAATCGTCTCTCCCTTTTCAAGAAAGGCGAATATTTTTTTTTGTTTTGAATTGCAGTGCAAATGAGTGCACATCGCTATACCCAAGTAAAAAAAAAAACCACAATATCCTTGTACTAACGATTACCCACGTAAATTTAAGTGAAAAAAAAAACTCTGCCCAACCTACATGTAATGTTTTTACCACCATTTTTTGTAAATACATTTATTCTATTATTGTGACAGTCGTAGTATTGAAACCCACTCGACCCTGGGTCTGTTTCTCCGGAAACTGCATACAGTGCTACTATATTTAATCCAGTACTAAAAATGTCACGCGTTTTAATTAGATGCCCCATGACTCAATGTTACCTTGGGCTGCTATGAACTTGTTTTTTTCTCTGTATCCCTGTAAGACAAAATAAAATGGAAATGGGTGAAAAGGTCAACAATGCAGTGACTGGCATCTATACAGCGGCGACATTCATATTTTTGGGTAAGAGCAAACGGAGCACAAACAGAACTATGTTGTGTCTCCACATGCAAATAAAGCATTTGCTTACATCCATCCACCTGTTGGCTTTCCAGGCACAATATTAACACATTCCTGCCGAGGGAGCTGGTAGGAACGTTGGGTTGCTCGGTCAATGGCCAGGGTCAACGGCGGCACCACCACGTGGTGTATTCCGCAAATATGCCCGACTGTGAGGGCGGGCACAAGTCGGCGTGAGTAGGTTAAACGTTGAGTTTTAAAAGGGCACCACGGGGTGACCAGCCCCTCCCCACCCAGCCCCACCCCTACCACCTCCAACCCTCCCCTCCCCACCCAGCCCCTCCCCACCCTCCCCTCTCCACCCTCCCCTCCCCACCCTCCCCTCCCCACCCAGCCCCACCCAGCCCCACCCTCGCCACCCTCCCCTCTCCACCCAGCACGACCCCTCCCATTTTTGGATGCACGACGGACGGACAGACACAATAATCCCCTGTGGGCTAGTGTAACCAGGAGGTTCCTACCAGTATCAAGCAGCATTGGTTCAAGTAAGTGCACTCTGGATTGGCTTAATCCCACTGGTATAACATCTTATTGGCAAGAGTACCTCATTGACATTCTGGCGTCTCATTCAACGCAAAAATCGGTACGGGTTTGCGTTTACTCTTTCTTGGTATCTGAAGCGTGATGACGGCATCGTGCTTGCATTGCGCGAAGTCTCCCGACGTACGTTTATGTAGCTTGCGTTTATGTAGTCGGATCCGGGTACCGATTCTATTGGGCTCAGCTGCACCCTAGACTGGTCATCTGCAGGAAAAATACACAGATGGGGGGTGGGAACAGTGTCACATTAACTCCAGCACTGAAAAAAAATTGCCCAGTGACCTTCAGTGTATGACTAAAGAGTACGGAAAATGTGATTTCATTAGCTTCGAGTTTAATGGACCCGAGGCCCTCTGGTTAAATTAAGGCTCAGTGATTAATTCATCATCAAAGCACCATATGCTCCAGAGTGAACGTTTAATGCAAGTGGCAACATTTGCAAGAAAAGATAGTTGCGTCGCTCAGTTTCCTCCGTCACTCTTATTTTGTTTATTGTTCCCAAGAACATCAATGATCAATTCTTGCACTCGTGTTGAGGACTCGATTCACGAGGCTGACTGTTTAGTCCCACCTGGGCGGTGTTCAACCACTACACTGCAGGTCACAACACACTCGCGCACCCACTCAATGACTCGCCCACTCACTCAATGATTCACCACACTGCAGGTCACGACGCACTCACCCACTGACTCACTATACTGCAGGTGACAACACTTCTTTCAGTTTCTTCCTCCCATCATTGACTCTCTTCCAAAGTTCTTGTAATCTTGCTCAAGTCCATAAACGTTTCAACCGTTATCCATTTCAGCTTCAATGGTGCAGTTTGTTGCTGGCCGCTCGGTATTTTGGGACTTAAGGGCCTTCGGTCAGCAATCCCGATTAGAAAAGCAAATGAAATCAAACATCGTAGCCGAACTAATTATAAAATTAACTCACGACTACATTTCTGCCTTGCCATGGCAAAGAGGCTGGAGTGCCTTGTAGACCAGAGTGCCTCTACTGCCTAGGGCAGGGGTCAGCAACCGGCAGCTCTTTACAGACTGCTTGGTGACACGTGATGGATGTATAGGCATTGCGACACTTGAAATACTGAGTTTTGTACCAAATAAAAAAATGCCTCCCATTGTTATTTGGATTGTCCAACCCTGTGCTAGGGGCAGTGAAAGGCAAGACGAAATGTGTTCGCTTCACCTACCCACGCTGATGAGAGTGGTAAAGTGTGGTCAAACCAACCCCTCCACCCCACAGCATCCCAATGGCCAACAACATCAAAACCATAGCCCCCAGTGGCCCGCCGACCATGTCGTCAGTTGGGAGGGCGATGGTGCAGAGGTGCAAAGACTCACCGGGTACCAACAGGATGGATTCTGAGTTTGACCATTGTTATTATTTAACAAAAAAATGTTTACATTTGTCAATAACACTGCCTAAAAGGGGGAAAAAAGCAAACAATATGTGACGTTTTGTGAAATGGCCCTTCCTCACAGCGTAAGAGAAAGGCCAGAGAGGTAGAGTTTAGGATTCTATTGCAGGATAGCGGGAGGTGGCGGTGGCAGCTTGGAGAGGGCCTTCATTCAGTCGCGTATTGGACCACGGCTGACGATCATGAGGACGATATTAAAATTTCCCCCAAGAAAAGCACAATTTCAAATTTTCCTTCCTCCTATCAGTGACCTCGAACATCAATGGACCCTCGCGCGGCTCAACAAACCA
The DNA here is from genome assembly GCF_048934315.1 of Petromyzon marinus. Lineage (NCBI taxonomy): Eukaryota > Metazoa > Chordata > Hyperoartia > Petromyzontiformes > Petromyzontidae > Petromyzon > Petromyzon marinus. The sequence goes on from NC_133677.1 coordinate 4,874,977, forward strand.
ACGGCAACACGTGCTGATGCTAAACAAATTTGAAAGTGCGTAATGACCGCCGAGGGCAGCAAGGGTGCAATATTTATCAAAACCACCTTTGAAACGGCGCGCGGTCTATTTATCGCGGCGAGCGCACAATATATATATATGCCGTTTTATAGAACTTTTTTGTTGATGAGACGGCCGCGGAGCAGGGCACGCGCGTGGCGGGATGAGGAACGCACACGGCAGGATGTTGATGTAGCGGTTCTTGTCCTTGTTTTCCTCCTGGCTCGCGGCCTCGCACATCAGCTGGGGATGCTCACTGGGCAGACCCTGAAAAAGAAAAAAAGTTAAATGTAAATCGTCACCAAACCAAGGAGCTCAGTGGCCACGGCTGGACAAGAACGGCGAACGGAAAGGAGGGAATGAAAGAAAATGGGGTGATATGTCTTTTCCCAAGCGGTGGGAAGATATTTCATTCTTCACCGAGGAAACCATCACCCTTTCTCAAGATGTGTTTTCAGGAGGGTTCTGCATTGGGGCGGATTGGCCAGTTCACAAATCTACAACGTATGATCCATCAACCCTGTACTCGTACATTTGCAGTTTACTTTGGTGACAACCATGCCACTGTGACAAAGTACAACGTGAATTAAACTTTGCACATTATGGGACATTTATTGACCGTTGAGACAAAGTCGTCCACGAACTTTGATTTTAAAAAAACCTATACCACTGTGACAAAGTATAAAAACACATGAAACATGATTTAAAGTTTCTACACAGAGGTGGCCAGTGGGTCAATATATTGGTGGGGGGTGTGGAAGCCCATAGGACAGGGGGGCGGGGGGGGGGTGTGAAGTTAATATTTTTTGGAGAGACACAGGAGCAAGAGGCATTATTTTGTTCATAATGAGCAAGTAAGTATTAAGGTTTTTTATAATAACAATTTCTATTTGTAAGGTGCATTTCATCCATAGACCCTCAATGTGCCATGTACAGTGAGGGAAAAAAGTATTTGATCCCCTGCTGACTTTGTACGTTTGCCCACTGACAAATAAATGATCAGTCTATAATTTTAATGGTAGGTTTATTTGAACAGTGAGAGAAAGAATAACAACAAAAAAAATCCAGAAAAACGCATGTCAAAAATGTTATGAATTGATTTGCATTTTAATGAGGGAAATAAGTATTTGACCCCTCTGCAAAACATGACTTAGTACTTGGTGGCAAAACCCTTGTTGGCAATCACAGAGGTCAGACGTTTCTTGTAGTTGGCCACCAGGTTTGCACACATCGCAGGAGGGATTGTCCCACCCCTCTTTGCAGATCTTCTCCAGGTCATTACTGTTTCGAGGCTGACGTTTGGCAACTCGAACCTTCAGCTCCCTCCACAGATTTTCTATGGGATTAAGGTCTGGAGACTGGCTAGGCCACTCCAGGACCTTAATGTGCTTCTTCTTGAGCCACTCCTTTGTTGCCTTGGCCGTGTGTTTTGGGTCATTGTCATGCTGGAATACCCATCCACGACCCATTTTCAATGCCCTGGCTGAGGGAATGAGGTTCTCACCCAAGATTTGACGGTACATGGCCCCGTCCATCGTCCCTTTGATGCGGTGAAATTGTCCTGTCCCTTTAGCAGAAAAACACCCCCAAAGCATAATGTTTCCACCTCCATGTTTGACGGTGGGGATGGTGTTCTTGGGGTCATAGGCAGCATTCCTCCTCCTCCTCCAAACACAGCGAGTTGAGTTGATGCCAAAGAGCTCCATTTTGGTCTCATCTGACCACAACACTTTCACCTAGTTGTCCTCTGAATCATTCAGATGTTCATTGGCAAACTTCAGACGGGCATGTATATGTGCTTTCTTGAGCAGGGGGACCTTGCGGGCCCTGCAGGATTTCAGTCCTTTACGGCGTAGTGTGTTACCAATTGTTTTCTTGGTGACTATGGTCCCAGCTGCCTTGAGATCATTTACAAGATCCTCCCGTGTAGTTCTGGGCTGATTCCTCACCGGTCTCATGATCCTTGCAACTCCACGAGGTGAGATCTTGCATGGAGCCCCAGGCCGAGGTAGACTGACAGTTCTTTTGTGTTTCTTCCATTTGCGAATAATCGCACCGACTGTTGTCACTTTCTCACCAAGCTGCTTGGCAATGGTCTTGTAGGTAACAAGCTGAGATTAGGAGCACTCCCTTTAACAGTGTGCTCCTAATCTCAGCTCATTACCTGTATAAAAGACACCTGGGAGCCAGAAATCTTTCTGATTGAGAGGGGGTCAAATACTTATTTCCCTCATTAAAATGAAAATCAATTTATAACATTTTTGACATGCGTTTTTCTGGATTTTTTTGTTGTTATTCTGTCTCTCACTGTTCAAATAAACCTACCATTAAAATTATAGACTGATCATTTCTTTGTCAGTGGGAAAACGTACAAAATCAGCAGGGGATCAAATACTATAAAGCCAAGTGAAGTATCTGTTGGGCAATGCACCGAACTTGAGTTTACATTCCGCGCTAGCAATTCAAGCTTCGTGTCAGGGTTTTGTCGGTTCAAAGTTCATTAACCTGCGGATACATTTGAATAAAAAAATTCTGTTCAAGCTATTTTATTATATGTACAGTGCACGCTCCTTGCATTAGCAGTGGTGCACAAGAACGCATATAAAAGCAAATAAACTCATACAATGAACCATCAACGCTTCTTTATAGAAGAAAACTACGTAAACGGATGACATTTCGGGGGTATGCCCTTTAGAGTGCCCAATCTGAGCTACTGGAAGAGCTTCCAAGCTGTTATGAGGGTCCTTTCCAGGAACGTCAGCCTATTATACATCATATTTGTCTATTGTGAGGCAGCGTTAATGGTAAACGTGGCGAATTTATATTTGTTTCTATACAATGTATGTGGTGTTTGTATACAATGTATGTTGTGGTAGTTATCACGCAGCACCCCCTGGTAATGGATGAAGATGTCACAGTGGTTCGCGCACTGCCGTGTGAACCCGGTGGACAAGGAGTTAAATTCTTGGCCACGGCTGAAATCAGTTTTGAGCGATACATATTAACTGGTTCTGGTCCTCTCCCCTTCGCCAAACTGCAATGAACCCCGCATGGCGAAGTCTAGTTGAATAACTCCAATAACCAGCACTGCGTGAGGAATCCTTTATCCGGCAGTCTCTGTATGTACGTTAAACTTTTCTCGCACCGTAACGTAGCCAACCATGCTAATCGGAGGTGTGGGAACAAATCAGGCATGGGATTGACAAAGAGCTGTGAATCACACAATGACAACTACATCTGTGTGGCACGAGGAAAAGGGAAGAGAGCTCTTCTCTGGGCCCCTTCTCTGGAGCTCCATGAATGAGTCCAAGCAGTTCCTACTTCACTCCACCTGGCGTGAAAACCTGAGCAGTTCGACATCCGAGTCCATTTCGACGTCGGCTGGAAGATGTTTTTAAATTTCAGTTTTCAAACTTTCATTCCACATCTTGAGAAATTACATTCTCGTTCAATCAGGTGGTTTTTTTCGCGTTTTGACCAATTTAATTTCGATACCGGGCCACTGCTAACATCAGTTGCAAGTAAAATATGAACCAGTCCTGGGCCCCCTTTACCAACCCACACTGACCAGCGGGGATTGATCCATGGTCAGACGACTCCTACATCTGACGCTGTGTGGAGACGTCCTCATCCAGCATGGATTGACAAAAATGCTCTAAATCGCCTAAGCTGGTACTGTATTTCACTCGACATTGACAAATTGCCCTTCGCAGACAGGAGCGTGTTGTGCGAGTGTCTGGCACTGGAGTGTTGTGAGAGTCTCTCGCAGGAGAGCGAGGTGTAAGTCGCTGCCATTAGAGTGCACTGCGAGTATCTGGCAGGAGAGTGAGGTGCAGGACTCTGGTAATAAAGACAGTGCTGCACGAATCTGTGTTAGTGGAGTACGGTGCATAGGCTGGCTGGCATTCCATTGCGGTGCGCGACTCACGTTGAATTCGTCGCGGAAGAGCTTGCACTCGTCGGCCGAGCGCCGGATAAGGTCCTCCTCGAGCCGGCCGATGGGCACGGGAGGGAACTGCCGTCCCGTGCTGGGCACGCGTGCCAGCAGTGGCGTGCTCGTGAACTCTGTCGGGGAGAAGGGGGGTGGCGGAGCTTCGTTTAACCCGCGTCATTCATTTAAATTCGAGCGGGAATATGGGCCGGCCCGCATCGTGAGAAACAACTGATGAGCGATGGCGGACGAGATACACGTGGAGTGGGTGGCCGAGAGAAGGCAAAAGAAAGCAGCGGAGGGGATGATGGCGGACGGGATGGAGAGACGGAGTCAACGAGTCCAGAGGCAACGACTGGACAAGAACGAAGGAAAGGAGGGAATGACAGAAAATGGTGGAGACCTTTGTCCAGCAGTGGGAATTGCAGGCTGCCGACAACATTTAATTATTCATCAAGGGAAAGCATCGCTGAGTCTCAAGATGTGTTTTCAGGAGGAGACTGCATTGTGGTGATTTGGCCAATCCACAGAAAAACAACGTATGATCCATCAACCCTGGAAAATGGACGTTGTGTCCCCCATGCCCACGGAGCAGATGCTTGCAAAGGCGTACAATGACCTCATCCCAATGCAATTGCATTGCAGCTCTCGCGATGTGTTTTGGGGTTCTAACGGCATGTTGTTCGGCATTATGCTCCGAGGTTCCGGGCCATGTGCTGGGAGCTGGTCGAGGAACTCAATTCAGTTCCAGCACCATGAGTGAAATCTCAAGATGTAGTGCCAAGCAGCACGCGGTAAAACCCGAAAACAGATCGGAAACCTGTACAGCACAACCTTGAAAACTTGCCCACAGTACAATTACAGTGTGTGGTAAAAAATAACGCGGACGACTATACCTTGTTCCCGCATGTAATGTATTTGTGGGAACCCCTGAAAGCCGATTTTTTTTTTTTAGAGAACAAGAATATCACACTCCCAAAATCTTAAAAACCGAACAGCATGCCGAAGCGATGCTCATGCCAGGCAGTTCCAGTGCAGTACTGTACTGTACAAGAACTACCGTAACGTTGGATTGTGCCTTTTCAGAATTCGTTAGCGATTTTCAGCAATCTCAGCCCGACATCCAATCCCCACCGTCTCATGTCTCAAATCGAGGCATCCGTCACACGTGTCTCGTCTCCTCTGTCAGAAAGGGACCCCGCCAACCAATGGCGCGGGACGGGGAACAGCAGCGTTGTCCTGAACAAGAACGTTACTAAAGACCCCGACGAAGGAACAGCATGGCTTATTCTGGCCTGACGACAGTTGGGACCGGGCTCTCAAACCATGTCCCAACAACAAGGAAATTGTGGACAGTTCCTCCATACAAACGGAGAGGTGCACACCATCAGGCATATCACTGATGACTACCCAATACAACCACGTGTAACTTGGTGGAACAAGCAGACTCCACTCAGCTATCGCCCCGGATGCGGTAGAATGACTTACAAAATGAAACATACAAATGTAGCCTGTTGCTTGTCTTTTTTTTTAAACCATGTTCGAAAGAATAAGTGGTGGATTCAGTGGTGTTATTTTTTCCTTTCTGGTAATTTGTTTAAATCAAAGTATCGTTATAAAAAAATAAATATAAGTTACACTTCAAGATGTAAATCGACATTTGGAATGGAAATTAATTGGGGTTTTGTACAGTCGCTATGTCCGTTGTGCAGTTATTTTGAGGGAGCACTGAATTATTCTGAGGGCACATGAAATTATCTGGTTATGTTGAGGGCACACTCTGCTCGGAATTCCCCTCACACTTCCAGAAAGAGATGGACTCGTCAGAATTGTTTTGGTGCCCAGCATTTGAGGGTAGGTTTCCTGACAAGACGCACCAAACGTCTGGGTTTACTGAACCACCAGCTTGCTTCTCTCTGAGCTCTACACTGACTGTGTTGACAGAGTTGGGACGGTTCATCAATTTTTGTTTATTGATCAGTCGAAGAATAATTGTAATGGACTACTTTTTTGTGGCCAATTATTTATGGCCCTTTTAAAAATGGTGCCTCACCCGTCCACATCCTGCCTCCCACTGGTTGTTTACAAGTTGTATTCTGATTGTTCCATTAACAACGTCTATCAAGTATGCAAATACCGGTGTCAGAGGACAGCCCGTAAAAGGAGATGTCACGCAACAACTACTGATATACCTTCAAGTGACGGATTTTATTTTTAACAGAGGACTCACTTCCTCACATTGCCCTGTTGCACAGAATGTTTTTTTTTTTAAGCTGGCAGACAAAGCAGTTCTAGATTTGAAGCTTTCGTGACTGCAAGGATCCATATACTCTTTGGTTCTATTCGGTAAAGTCACGTAGGTAAAAAATAAAACAACAAAAAAATAACGACGTTTCGGCCACAACACAAGCGGCCACAAGCGGCCTTCATCATCTCGAGGACAGCGCTGTCCTCGAGACAGCCTGGTCCCTTCACCTGATGAAGGCCGCTTGTGTTGTGGCCAAAACGTCGTGATTTTTTGTTGTTGTTTTATTTTTTACCTACGTGACTTTACCGAATAGAACCAAAGAGTATAGACAAAGCAGTGTTTTAATTTCTCAAGAGATAACAAAAATATTCAAATCGAATATAAAATTAATCATCCTTTTTTGAGCTAACATTATATATTTGGGCTAAGCCCATCCACTCACTATAGACTTGAGAAGCTGGTTTAATCATGGATGATTAAACCTGCTTCTGAACCAGGATATGAGCCCATGTTCATGCACTAAGTCCAGAGACTCGCCCGGTCACCCATGAACCTTTTACTTTTTCGCTACAAATCATTGTTTTGTCACATGGCATTAATAGCAACTACCTCATGCCAATCGTTGATGAACACGATCTCTTAAGAATGCCTTTGTTTTCTCGAGAGAAAGATTAAAAACTGGTTGGGTAAGTACCGATACGGAAGGAACACATTCACAGCCTGTGCCTTAAGCTATGAAAACATTCTTGTGCCACACCTTTCCCAACAACTTATTGACGAAAATAAAAAAAAACCTCAGATGTATTTTTAATTCAATAAATATCCCGTGTGCACCAACAGCCCAAACCTGTAATTATAACCACAAGCAATCACTCATTTTAAAATTTACCAGGCAAACTATAAACATGGGTACAGAATACCTGTGATTAGCACGATTGGCTACGCACAGTGCAAAACAAGTTCAACATACACGTGTATACAAACTGCATAAAGGCAATTTGTACGTAAATACAAATTACAAAGCGTATAAAAGTGTGCAGTGAAGCACGCGGAGATAGATGTACGCCTCGAATGATACTGGCAATACTGAAAGCGGACCATATGGAACAGAGATCAAACGCAACTTCAGAGACAACTTGGAGAACTCATGCTTGTCCACAGCACATTTTGGCTCGACGGTTCGAGACTAACAATGGAATAGCAGCCAAAGCAGTTGTGGGGAGGTAGGGGGGTGGGGAGGCATGCGTGAGTTGACGGTGAACGTGCAGAGAGACGTTCTCGCCCGTGGTGCATCTCGGGCATGTAACGCGAGCGGATAGCCGTGGGAGGCCAATCAGGAAGGGGGGAGCTTATGCACTTTCACATCATCTAGACTGAACAAGTTCTGTAGAACTGTTTTTGTGCGTTTAGTCTGTAGGTCCATCCACCGCACCTCCGATTAGCCACGGTTGGCTACGTACGGTGCGAAAGCAGTTCAACGTACATACAACCCAGCGGTGGATAGACGATATCCCACTGTGACGATTTCAGGTAAAGCGTGTGGGGAGAAGAGGTGGAGGGGTTATTGTAGCACAAGCTCACCCGATTCCTCTGCCACTCGTCCATTCTGCAGAGCACCGACCTCCAAGCTCAGCGATGCCTGTTTACGCTTCCTAAATCTGCACGCAAAACATTTGCAACAAAACGACAAAAATTACCTCCCCACCCACCCCTTCCTCGTATATCCTTTAACAGACTGCTGGGAGCAAGTGCTGTTAGCGAGCAGCACCTATGGAGGCTACCGGCACGGCGCACACAGAGGGGGTGGGTGGGTGGCCAGCACCACGCCCGGCCGCCTTTGTCTCTCACCAGTGGCGATGGGTTTGTTTACGCGCCGCACCCGGGTACTCGTTTGAGGCTGAGCCGACCTAGGGGAGGCCCGGGACCGTTGTTGAGTGGCCGCGATCGGGAATCGAACTCGGGTGGCCGGGGTTAGTAGCGCTTAAACGCGAGACACACGGGGAACACACACACACACAGACAACACACACACGCAGATGACACACACACACAGATGACACACACACAGAGATGACACACAGATGATACACACACAGAACGACACACACAAACAACACACACACATAGATGACACACACACACACAGATGACACACACACACAGATGACACACACACACAGACCACACTGACAACACACATACGACACACACAGACGACACACACAGATGACACACACACAGATGACACTCACACAGATGACACACACACAGATGACACTCACACAGATGACACTCACACAGATGACACACACACAGACGACACACACAGATGACACTCACACAGATGACACACACAGACGACACACACACAGATGACACTCACACAGATGACACACACACACACAGACGACACACACACAGATAAGACTCACACAGATGACACACACACACACAGACGACACACACACAGATGACACTCACACAGATGACACTCACACAGATGACACACACACAGATGACACACACAGATGACACACACACAGATGACACACACACACAGATGACACACACACACAGACGACACACAGACGACACACACAGACAACACACACACAGATGACATACACACATAGATGACACACACACAGATGACACACAGACGACACACAGGCAACACACACAGATGACACACACACACAGATGACACACAGACAACACACACACAGATGACACACAGACAACACACACACAGACCACACTCACACAGACAACACACATACGACACACACAGATGACACACACAGATGACACACACACAGACCACACACACACAAATGACACACAGACGACATACACAGATGACATACACACAGACAACACACAGATGACACACACACAGACCACACACACAGATGACACACACAGACCACACACACAGACAACACACAGACGACACACACACACAGATGACACACACACAGACCACACAGATGACACACATACAGATGACACACACACAGACGACACACACACACAGACGACACACACACACAGACGACACACACACAGATGACACACACACACAGACCACACACACAGACGACACACACACAGACCACACACACACAGACAACACACAGACGACACACACACAGATGACACACACAGACGACACACACACAGATGACACATATACAAATGACACACACACACAGACGACACACACAGATGACACACACACAGACCACACACACACACAGACAACACACAGACGACAACACAACATCGGTGCACAGAAACAACGGAGTTTGAAGACAGCTCCGACGCAAATGAACATCGTTTCACTTCACCTGTTGCCACAGCATCCCGAGAACATTTCTGAGCGATGAGGAGCAGGAGGAGGTGGGGGGTTATTTTTTTTTGGTTTAAACCCTCGACAAAAGCGGTACCGAAATACAAAAGTGTTCGTTGCTTGGCGGATAAATTATCCTCGTCCGGAGCCAGGAGGCAGAACGTTGTCCGTGTCCATCGATCTGTGTGCACTTCGTCCCCTTCGCCCTTCCCAGCAGCAGCAGCAGCGAGCGAGCCGCCTGTCCTCCGCTGTCTCCTCCAAACCAAATCCTTCTTCTCCGCGTTCGGATTTAGAGGACGAACAACAACAAAGATCCCCTCTCGCGACGAGGTGCCGAGTAAGTGCAGTAAGTAGGCAGTCGTCGATGGTGCAGTCGTGCGGAGTCCGTGGGTGTCGACTTCGCGCCCTCAGCGCGGAGTCGCCGCTGCCAGCAGCCAGCCGCGTGTTGAACCGAACGCGGCATCAGTGGAGGGGGTGGGTGGATGGATGGGTGGTGGTGGATGGTAGTGGAGGGGGTGGGTGGGTGGTGGTAGTGGAGGGGGTGGGTGGGAGGGTGGTGCTGGGTGGATGTTGGATAGGTGGTGGGTGGTTGTGGTTGGTGGTGCTGTGCAGGCGTTTTTTGTTTGTTAACTTCCCGTCGGTGTTGAGAGCCTTTCGCGGTGTGCCCGTCTTAAAGGGTCACGGAGGGAAACGCGCGTAACCGACCGGTTGGGGAGGGTTTCACAAGCACTTTCTGGTGATCCCCCCTAAAGTGGGCAATGCCAGCGTGCGTGTTGCTGATAAAGATCCCCCCCTGCCCATCCCCGTACAGCCTCAACAGACTGTTGGGGCACCTATGAAGGCCAGCACGGCGCACGAGGCGGTGGGGTGGCCAGCACCACGCCCCAGCCGCCTTTGTCTCTCCAGTGGCGATGTTTTACGCACTGCACCAAGGGTGCTGGTTTGAGGTCGAGTCGACCTGGTGGTGTTGTCGTGAGAGGGGTGGTGTAGCCGTGAGCGCCGCTGCCCTGTGAACAACCCAAAGCACCCGAGTTAGATTCCCACTCACGGCCAACGCCGGTGACGATTATCTGAATCGGTCCTGGGCCTCCCCTAGGTCGACTCGGCCTCAAATTAATAACCCGGTGAGGTGCGTAAAAACATCGCCACTGAGGAGACAAAGGCGGTCGGGCGTGGTGCTGGCCACCCACCCCGTCGTGTGCCGTGCCGGCATTCATAGGTGCTTGCTGAAAAACACTTGCCGCTACAGTCTGTTAAAGTCAATACGTAGGATCTTTTGGGTTTTTTTGCAACACAAATGACTGGTACCAGCGTAATTCAAAGATCAGCCTCTGTGGAGGTGGAAGAGGCTCGTGAAGGATGCTAGATTGCTCCTCTCTAGCTGTAGGGTGACGGGGACGTTTGGAGGCAGTCAACCCTCCAACAACAGCGGAGGGCAGCAGAAGAGGAACGACGCTCACAACAACGAGCGGAGCGCCGGGCGATGTAAAACGCAGCAGCGGAGGTGGCACACCGTGGAGGAGTTACAGATGGTTGCGTCTGCCAGTCGTCTCCGTCATTTAAACCCATGGCAAATGGCTCTGTTCCCTGACCTACTGCCAGCAGCGAACCTTCGACCACTTCACGTGGTTTCAGAGTGAACCTAGCCTGGCACAAGAACCATGGTGACATCAAATCGGAATGATAGACTTTTATTCATTTATTTTGTGACTTGCTTAGCTTTCCTATAACAGTACTTCTGCACTCGTTTCTGACCGGCCCCCTTACTGGACGTCTGTGAAAAAGAGCTTCATAGCTCATCGGATTCTTCCAGTCTAAATAAAGATGCTGATTCTGACACTTGGCGGCGAACGGCGGTTGTTGTCGCGAAACGAGGAACTTGTATACAGTTTCCTATAACTATAAATGCATACCTTCCACAACCCCGTATCAGTGCCCACCTTATTACGGACCAATTCAGACCTTATTGACCACCCCGTGCACTTATATTTCTCAAGGTTCATCCTACAAAGTTCCCATCACAAGGGAGAACACACAAACAAATAGACAATTTGTGTTGGCCCGTATTGAAACGGCCTGTTTGCCGTATGGACCTAAAAACTAAATTTCCCCTGTACAAGAATACGGGGTAAGCCGCATGGGTTGGCAGCTATGTGTACATAAGTGTAATGATTGCAGTGCGACATTAATCCACGGAGGGAAGGTCGGTTTGGGTGGCGTAACGTTGGACTTGCGTCTTTACAGCCCGTACAGGAAACTGTTTTGTTTGAAAGTTGTAATTTTAAGAGCGGCGACCAACGCCGATGCAATTGTGGAGGCTTGCTGAGTGAGCATCGGCAAGGGGCGTGAGGACACCGTCACAGCAACGACCTAACGTTAACGCTACACAGTTGAGGCTTCGGCATAAGCCGGCAAGGTGTAATGAGCAACTTTTAGCTGTTGGCAAGTAAGATCAAATAGGACGCACTCCTCCCACCCCCCCCATGAATTGCCAATTCCATTGTTTACTTTTGCCAAATGTTTGTTACTTTTGCCAAATGTTTACCCAGAAAAAGCCTCACTGACTTTGAAGACGTATTGCCCCCCCCCCCTTCCCTCCCAAAGCCAAGTTCTGCTAAACACAGATGTTTGGCCAATGCCATTTAGAAGTTTGGCCCGTGTGTGAACGAAACGGGAGTGCCCGGCGGAAACCCATCAGGCATAATCGAGAAGAGTTGTGACACTCAACACCACTTCCATCTCGTGGGCATGCCTCGCAGCCCTACCACATACTATAACACCTGGCAAGCCCTTGGTTGAGATCACCCCATTGAAGAACTAACCAGGCTCAACCCTGCTTAGTCTCCCGAGATGCAGTGACTTTAGGCGCATTTGATGTACTGTACGTTGAACTTCTTTCGCACCGTCCGTAGCAAACCTGTGACTCCGACATAGGCAACTTATAAACACGCCGTGTTCCGCGACACCGAGAGAGAAAAGAGGGTGTTGTAGGGTCACGAAGTGAAGGCCACGGTATCGGCCAGGATTGGACAGTAAATGAGTAATGGGTTGCAAATGGCAGCAGTCAGTGCGTTTGTGCTGTTGATTAGCATCTAGACTTCTAGAGCCATTCGACTTGGCAGGATGTGGCTTCGGGGGCAGTGCGGGTAGCGTGTGTGTATGTATGAGTGTGTGCGGTAGTGGGGAGCGGTGGTGTAGCGGTTAGCGCGCTGCGCTATGAACCTGGCGACCCGGGTTCGATTCCCGCTCACGGTCATACACCGGTGACGATTATCTGAACCGGTCCTGGGCCTCCCCTAGGTCGACTCAGCCTCAAATGAGTACCTGGTGCGGTGTGTAAACATTGCCACTAGGGAGACAAAGGCGGTCGGGCGTGGTGCTGGCCACCCACCCCCTCGTGTACCGTTCTGGCCTTCATAAGTGCTCGCTAACAGCACTTGCCCCTACAGTCTGTTAAGAATATATGGGGGATCTTTGTTTGTGTGCGGTAGTGGGGAGCAGTGGTGTAGCGGTTAGCGCGCTGCACTATGAACCTGGCGACCCGGGTTCGATTCCCGCTCACGGTCAACACCGGTGACGATTATTTATAAATGACTTTCTGCTGCGATGTGTAAACATGTGTAAACATCGCCACCGGGGAGACAAAGGCGGCGTGTGTGCTCATGCTTTTCCCAGAAGGTGCAAGGGTGTGCGAAATTGTTCATTGTGTTGGGGTTTGTGGTTGTGTGCTTAGCACTCCACTCCGAACACGGTGACCTAGGTTCAGTGACGACTACCAACAAGTCTCGAATGGTACCTGAATCAGTCATGCGCTTACCCTAGGTAGACTCAGCCCTTAATGAATGCCTGGTGCAGAAACATCAGCAATGGGGAGGCGTAGACGGCCAGGCGGTGATGCTGGTCACAACAACCCATCGCGTGGCGTGCCGGTCTTCATAGGGATTTCCTCATAGCACTTGCCCAAAAAGTCTATAAAGCGGGAACTTTGTTCTTTTGTTTGATGTGTTTGTGTAATGTCCTCAGCAGCTTTCGCCCTTATAACCACTCTTTTTACCTTACGTATGTTGTGCTGTCAACACTTGGGGTACAAACTCCAGAGATGTGTTTATATACATTCATACATTCCATGTGCCGTCTTTAAATTAAGCTATACAGTAGAGCCAAATGAAGAATTATCAACGGTACTTCAGTCAGGACTTTATTAGATTACATGGCTTGGTTTAAACCTATACTCAAGCTCCCTGTGTGCAAGTTATTGTGTAACATACACGTGTATCTGTACAGTACTGTATAGTTAATTCAGATATCTAAAACAATCATAAAACAAAATTTTAATTTAAAGCTTTCGTGACTGCAGTAATTAATATTCTTAGTTCTTTCGGTAAAGTCACGTTGAAGGGAAACAACAAAATAATAAAATATATAAACAATAAAAAACAATACGTAACATATTTTATTGTTTTATATATATTTTATTATTTTGTTGTTTCCCTTCAACGTGACTTTACCGAAAGAACTAAGAATAATAATCATAAAACACTAATAATTATCGAAATGCATCACTGTTTTACAGTAACGGTATTGTGTTGAGTGCTTGTGTATTATTAATTCAAATGAGTATTTAGCATGCGTAACATCTTAGTTTATTATCAATGCACTGCTGAACGAAGGCCTCCCCCTACGCTATTTCAGCCAAAGGGGTTGTTTGACCATACTTCACTGCACTGGTGAGTGCGTGGTTTGCTCGGGCTGGTTCGCGCTAACCATTGCGCCATGACTCCCAACCCCCACCCCCCCCCATCATCTTCGTTACTACGGACAAAAATGTGGCTCAACATTTCGTATCAAGCTGTGAGCACATAGCGAGGATTATATGGGGATCACGACTACAGTATTGAAAATCGCTGGCATTTAGCCAGGTATGGTGTTTCGTGTGAGCGGAGTATAACGCGTTGTTTTGCTATTCAAACTCTCGCGGTAGCCACCAAGGGTGGAACGAGTTCTAATGCCCCTTAATTAGGGTGACTTTATTCCGCGTTCATGGAAGTGTTGCAAGCTTTTCCAAGGATTTGAAATTACAAAGCACGGAGAAAGGCATGGTTGCCACTGCTCACTTTGAATGAACGCGGCACTTTTTTTTTGTAAAGGTTCAAATCCCTTGGACGATCAGCACTGGCATAAACTTAGGAGATTTTCTTTCGGGAATAAATATAATGCAATGTTCCGAGCTGTACATTATCGACACCAGAGAATAAAGGTATGTTGTGTATATTGGTCATACGTTAGTTGATAATGAATTTAACGTTTCAAGGCAACTAAAAATAAGTGACTTCATGGAAAATGAGCAGGCGAGTATTAATCATTCAAAAGATCGGTGAACAAAATTATTTGGCGCTGTAAATATTCCACCGAATACATGACCAGTTGGGGAAAGTTCGCGCCTAATATGTGCACTCGAGTTAAGCAGGTGGACAACAAGACCACGATGCCATTGAACCACCCTGACCTCATTATACAATACAGTAGAGTACCTCTAACTGCAAGCAAAACTCTCACTCCACGTTATCCAAAGTGCCACGCTGCCAGGCCCTTCGACGGTACCCGTAAGCGAGGTCACATCACCTTAATATTTCAATAGCTCCACCGGCTTCCAATCCAATCCCGGATCAATTTCAAGATCACACTCACAGCATGCATAATGCTACCTCGACTGCCACCTGCCTCCCTCTCCTCTTATCTCACTCTCCTTCCCTTCACGTGTGTATATATGTATATTTAATCTCTTCCGCACCATACGCTGCCAACCGTGCTAATCGGAGGTGCGGGGAAAGGACAACAAACGAAACACACAAAAAACATGGAAAAAGCACTCGCCTGCCTCTCCACTCTTCGTATCAAGTAACTCCCCTCCGTTCACTCTCCACTCCCGCAACCCAAGGCTTTCTTTCCAAGCCCCCCCCCCCCCTCCCCCGATCAGCCTTCTCTCAGTGCTCGTTCTCCTCTGCTGCCCCCCACTGTGTAGAACACCCGTCCCCCAGCTCTCCATGCTGTCGACCCCCCTACTTCTGTGTTTATCGAGCCTGGACTAACTCCAGGCTCAAGACCTATTAAACTAATATGCCCACAGTTTCAGAACAGAGTCTTGAGTTGCGGTCGAATTTTGGACACTTTTTTAAATCCACACTGTGACCACAGATATTTGAGAGTGCGGTGTAGAGTCGATGGTTTAATCTCCTTGAGACCGCAGAGTGTTTTTTGGGAACGCATCTTTGTAACGTGAATATCATAATCACATCATGGGAGTTGGCATAGCCAGCGAACGACGCTGGCGCTAAAAGACGCCGTTCGCCAAATACCTTGCTTGAGGCATTGTGAGTAAACTGCGCTTTTAAGCTGCAGCAATGATGTTTCCGTGCAGGCATGCAAAACGAATTATGTAGACGCAAACTGCTCATATTTCTGGAAGATGGCTTAGGAATTTACTTTAGACTTGGCATCTCAGCCACCCGTGATTAAAACTGGGTTCTCAAAGTGTTCCGATTCGATGGTCTAATGGAAGTCACCCCCATTTACACACACACCCACAAGATAAAATGTGGCTTTGCAATTAATTGGAAAAAGTCAAAATCTATGAAGTAACACAATGGTTGGTTTCGGTTGATTGTGTCAGTCTCAAAGCAGAGCGTGTGGGGAAATTATAAAAAGGGCATTTGCAGGGTATTAGTGGGAGCAGTCCCCTGAAAAATCTCATCTGCAGCTATTATCTGCCATGCATGGGTTGCATTGCTGTGCGAGATTTTCAAATAAATTCTTTACCTCGTGTCCTGATGTAGCACAATCGGAAACAAATTTGGAGGACCCCCCCCCGCCCCCAACATGCACATTTGTATTTTCACTTTGCAATTTTTTTATGTCATACATTTTTCAGAGTCGTGCGGATTTTAACATAAATGCGTGCCCTTTCGTGACCTTTAGAGGAAGGCTTTCCAAAGTTAAGCTAAACGGGGATATAAAACAGAACTATATTTTACCCTAACCCCATCTGGCTTTTACTCAAGATATGTATACCTTTAAGCATTTGTATATAGACATGATGGCTACAGGCATTATAGGTGTGTGCAATATATCACGTGGCCATCTGTCTTGTATATGCCGTACGGCATTCATCAACGGTAGTTCAATCGGCTTTAGCGTCACATTCCATGGGAGGTAAATTACTTTTTTTCACGGATGTATATTTCCGTACACGAGTGAACCAAGTGGCACGTGACTTCAAGAATTATGATGGGGATTGTGTATCTGTAAGTGTTCAGCACGAGACTTAAAACGACATAGAGAACATCAGGGATTACGTTACCCAGTGAATGAAAGCAATCAACGTACGTGCTGTCATTTTTGGAGGCACATATTAGGACGTGTAGTTGATTGTATTGTGTTGTGTAGTCACAAGTACAGGCTTGCTTCCTCGCCCTTCGTGATCATCGTTATATCGTCGACCATCTGGTCGACAATCGCTCATGGTGGATGGTGCTCATTCTCCTCTGCTGCCTCCATAGCCTGGAACTTCCTTCCCCCAGCCACCCATGCTGTCGACTCCCTGTTCTTGGTCAAATCCAGGCTCAAGACCATTGTTTTTTGTTATTTTGTCTCGGATTGATTCCCTGTCTTTTGTTAAATAAACACGCCCGACTTTTTTTGTACTTCATCTTGAGATGCGCCGCGTTTAGATGCTACGAAAATCCAAATTGTAACGCATATTGTGTCACGATCGTTATACCCACGCTGACCAGCATGGTGAAGTATGGTCAATGAACCCTCATGCACTGGTTGGCATGGGGAGACCTTGCGACCAGCAGTGGATTCACAAAGGGCTGTACTTGTATTTATCTGGTTTGTTCATAACATATGAGCCGTATCTGGTGTTCCACTTGGCGGTAACAAAGGTTCCTGGCAAACAACCTGGAGGAGCAATCTTTAAGCCAAAGTGCTTAAAGAATATCCATTCAGAATATCCAGATATCCAGAATATCCATTAAACTATATCCCGAGGTATGTCTGCCAACTACCTTTTCGGGGTATGGCTGTGACTTGGGAATAAGGGTGTCTCTCGATTTGGCATTGGCTAATGATAGAATTGATTATTAATGGCTTTCCAAGAAAGGGGCCCACTGTGAAAATTTGCTTTGTAGGACTCATCCATCCGAACCTCACGTGGGACCTGGGGCATGATGACTCTCCCAAGAGTAAACACAAGGGTCCCATTCTGTCTTGTTTATCTGCTTAGCATTGCGAGTTATGCTTGGCTAAATTAACAAAGAGATATATGCTTATATTTAATAGGCAAAGTTAAAGTGATGTGTTGCTCAATTGAGTATTGAGGCAACCCTCATCTCCTGTTATAGCCCCGGGCCAATGCACACACATTCCACATTCCTATGGCGAGTGTGAGTCTTTCCATCGGGCAACCACTGTCTTCTTACCCATACAGCGGTATTAATTTTAATGTCCACGTAGAGATGATGGGCTGAGTCAACATCCATCCAATCATGATTTGAACCCACAACCTTCCGATTGCGAGCCGCTAACTCTCACGACGAGCTATCCGGCCAGATGCATTTATAAAATAAAAATTGTAACTAAAAGATCCCGTGTATTATAGAGGAATGAGAAGACAAAATCCCCTACGTAGCCTGTTGGGGGAAAGTACTGCTAGCGAGCGCCTATTATTCTCATTGTAACACATGGATAATGGATTGGCAGGGAGGTGGTGGCTAGCCCCACGTCCGGCCGACTTTGTCTCCACCATTGTTGCACTGCATCAGGTACTCTTTTAAGGCTGAGTTGACCTAGGGGAGATGCCCAGAACCAGTTCAGATATTCGCCACCGGTTTTGGCTGTGAGCGAGGGTTGACATCAGGGTCAACGCGCTCGTGGCACGGTGTACTAACCACGCCACCACGGCTCGCCACATGTATGACACACGGGCGCACACATTATTGCCCAGGTACAGAAGCCGCCTGCAAATTTGCGTCGTCGTTGCTTGAGTTACAATTTAAATGGGGGAACGATGTCGGGCCTTGGGGAAGTGGGGATGAGGCGGGAGGGGGGGTGGATAAGTAAGTGGACAGGTGATGAGGTGGGGAGTTGACGTTGGTAAGTGAGAAGGTGGGCAGGTAACAGGAAAGTAGGTGGAGAGGTGGGGAGGCAAGGAGGAAGGGAGCTGAAGCTTTGATGAGGTGAGCACACAGGCCGTTTGCGGTGCATCGCTGGAAGGAGGCCTCACCGTAGAATGTACAGCATGACGGCCCCGAAGGTCGCCAGCAGCAGCACCAGGGCCACCACCACTCCCACCAGCACTGCAGAAAGACAAACACACGCACACAACCACAATCACCGGCACGATATCGTGCAATAGAGACGTATATCTTGTACATGATAGACGTGCAATATTTTTTTAATGTTGACTTTTTGGTCCTAACTTTATCGTCCGTTAGCCGGCATTGGATGATGAATGGCATGTAATCTCCTGCTCTTTCTCTTCACCTTGTCCAAACAGGCACTGTTAGCACACTCTTTGTTTTGCTTTGTGATTCGCAGATGGCAGTGAGGCGGTGGTTGCCGGGCGGTTAGTTATCTTAATTAGAAGTGTTTGCACGCTCTCCAAGTTCGGTCACGTAGTCTCAAAAACACAAATGAACATATTGGAGTGGGGAAGTTTTGTGCCAATGTACGATGCATCGCTAATTCCTTGTCCGACTTTTATTTCTATATTATCAAAGGAATGACGGACAAACAGCGTTGGTAAAAACCCACAAGGACGATGGGACAACACTCAACAACCCCACAGGGCCAGGGCAACTATCGACTTGGTGTGCTGCTTCGTGCAGGCATATCTCGCTCGCTGCCCCCTGCAGGAGGGCAATCTCGCACGTATGATCCCAACGTGATTCTCTAACCCTGTATATTGTGATGCGGGTGCACACCACTGTAACTGGTGGTTTGCACAGCACGCTTTGCCCCTGGAGTGTGTTGCTGCTGTCAACACAGCATCATCAGCTCACCTTGCCTGTTCATGGCTCCTGTGGGGGATAACACAAGTAAAATAGTGTTAACATAACAAACAAATGCTGCAATTTGGTAAATGGAAGATGTCGTGTACTTTGCATAATTAACAATCTATGTTTACAATTGAGTAGAATACGATTTGCTAATTGCAAAGCATGCAGTCTTGTGATGTAAGGACATACTTGTGTTGTCATCTGGGTGCAAAGAGTCAGAATCTAAAAAAAGAGAGCAAAAGCAACGTTAGAATATTAAGATAATACACATGCAATTATAATGGGAGTGGTGGCACAGTGGTTAGCAAACTGCGCTATGAACCTGGTGACCGAGGTTTGAATTCCAGCCATGGTTACTATCAGTGGTGAGTGATATTTTAACCGGTTTCAGGCATCCCCCTTCAGAAACCAACACTGCCAGCGTGTTGTGCCAATCAACCCCCTTTATTATTGGCACAACACACAGAAAATAGTGGATTGACAATATATCTCATAATAATAATGTACAGTGCATTGAGGAAGACCTAACAGAGAATGGCTTAACGACATAAGAGAGTTGCACTGCTTGAGCCTATTGGCACAATGTTGCACACTCGAAATGAAGGACGTGGGCAGGTACTCCAAATCGAGGGCAAACACATGTATTGTGGTTAATCTGTAAGATGCAACAGCCCGTGTGTCACACACAGCAATTCTTGAACCGAGTCGCCATTAACCATGTGACTGGTGTACAAGTGCGGTTATACTGGTAGGAAACGAAGTGGACTGGAAGCTCAACCGGGATTAATTCACAGGAGGCAGGGGATTAATTGTGTATGTCTGTGGATGTCTGTCCACGTGTATCCGGACACCCGGATAAAATGGGAGGGGTGGGACTGGGTGGAGAGGGGAGGGTGGGGAGGGTGGGGAGGGGCTGGGTGGGGAGGGTGGGGAGGGGCTGAGTGGGGAGGGTGGGGCTGGGTGGAGGGTGGGGAGGGTGGGGCTGGGTGGGGAGGGGGAGGAGTGGGGCTGGGTGGGAGGGGTGGGGCTGGGTGGGGAAGGGCTGGTCACCCCGTGGTGCCCTTATAAAACTCAACGTTTAACCTACTCACGCCGGCTTGTGCCCGCCCTCACAGTCGGGCATATTTGCGGAATAGACCACGTGCCACCGTTGACCCTGGCCATTGACCAAGCAACCCAACGTTCCTACCAGCTCCCTCCACAGGAATGTGTTTCAATAACCCTGCCAGCCACCTACAGGCTGTAACTCAGTCATCACATGCTTCTGGACACATGCATTGATGCACTGCACATCAGGACTTTCACAGAACCACACTTTACTCCCTGGCTGCACAGGGAAATAACAAAAAGAGTCATCCTTTCCTAATGTGCCACAACAAGACAGATTGTTAAGTGGAAACAAATGACAGAATGTGCAGTGGTCACCTACGGGATATTTGCGCATATATCGTGGTGATGATGATGATGATGACAGTGCATTGTCAATCCACTGCTGGATGAAAGCTTCTTCGTGTCATGTCAGCCAGGGGAGTAATTTAACCATACTGCACCACTTTGGTTATGGTTATTGCACATTGGTGTAGTGGGAGCCTAGGACCGATTCAAATGTCACTCACCGCTGATGTTATTCACGGCCAGGTATCAAACTCAGGAAACTGGTTTTAAACGGTAGTGCACAAACACTGCAGCACTACCCCCCCCCCCCCCCCCGCAGATTGACTATAGTTTGCGCAACTACAATTATAGTATCATTTTGCGAGGATTACTGAAAAGATATCCACTATAAAACCATACGTAAACATCCGTTCGGCACGGGACATGAGCACAAGTGCACCCGGTGTTCAATGTGGAATTGGTTCGGATAAGGTCCTCCGGTTTTCGTTCTGTATTGACCACATGGCTCGTCCCAGCCGCTTTACGGTCACAGCTATTGTTGCCGTCTTCCTGCTCCCTCGGGCCCAGGCCCTTAATTTATGTCGCTGTGAATTGAAGGAAAGAGGTCCGGGTGAGGGCAGAGAATATCCACGAGTCTTCTTTGTTCCAGCAAAGGGCTTGGCAAACACAAAGGCTGTGCATTCGAGAGGTAGGCCTTGATAACGTGTCGTCGCATTAATAATCGGGGGACGTTACACATCTGCGAAGGTTGTATTTTAAGAAATGTCTAACCCAGGTGAATTTTGCATGGAAGAGGTTTCACGCGTAGCCTGTTTTGTCAATCGACTGCTGGATGAGGGCCACCCCACGCTCCGTGGGTCATAGGGGTTATATATTTGGCCGTATTTCGCCATGGCTGGTTGGTGAAAGCAGGGAGCATAGATGTGGGAACAAAGAAGTACAATACAACAATCGATTTCCCCACAATTCCCTCTGCTGCCCACCAATGTAGCAGCACAGCAGCCTATAGCACCTGCTGTGCACAGCGGGCGCCCATCCTCACACTATCCAGGCCCAAATTCTTGCTTAGCTTGCGCGACCCGGCACATTCCAAGAGATTTTGCTGGAGGCGAGAGGTTTCATAGCACGTAGGTTTTGCAAAGTGCCGCATATTATTTTAACCAATTATGACATAACGGTAATACATGGTTCCTGCCAAACATAGTGCACTATTGCATTCGACCTCCTTTGCCAGTACCAAAATATAACAATAGGGGTTTTCCCGTTTGTTCTGGCAACAAAACTGAAACCTTTTTACAAGGAGTCATGTGTGCATTAACCACAATACTTTTGGTCAAAATGCAAAAAAAAACACTCTGATAATATATACATTGTCCTTGAAACTGATTGGTCCACACCAGAGACGGCTTTATTTTAAGCTTCGTCTCAATTGGTGCTAGACCAGAGGACACCAAAAGGCGACTACATCATCTTCAGTGTAGCGGTGCACATCATGTGTGCATGCGCCAAATGCCCCACTTTGCGTGCACGCCAGCTGTAGAAACGTTTAAACCTGAATTGTCAAGTAATCAAATATATGGTATATTGTAATATACCATATATTTAATACAAGGTGAATTCACTGTTTTGTATTGTATATTTAGATTTTCAACATGAAAACCTTGCATATGTTTCTGTGCATGTGTGCATTTGAGTAACCGTGTATGCATATGTGTTTCTGCATGTCTGTGTTAAATATATATATAAATGCCCATTATGTATTGTTACATTAGAATGTTATTACGATGCTGATAATAATATAAATTGACTAATCGTGGCTTTCCAATTAGCCAAAATAAGTCTTAGAGCCGCCGGTCAGTAGGAGGCATGCTGCAGGTCAGTAAATATGCGCACTCATGCTGCGTTTCCATGACTACTGGGAAGTGAGCTGGCTCCGATCGTGAACTGAGCTAATGGGATCAGCCCTGTGTTTCCATGGCAACTTTACTGGCTGACTCGGAAACAAAACTGGCTCTGGAACACCCCTTTTTTCCACTGGTACATCCGAGCCAAACCTGCGCGGGGGCCCTTGCCGTATGGGTGAATTCCCACTTATGGCCAGGAGTGGCGGGGTTAATGAAATGTCCGTTTTGTGTGACGTATTTATGTATGTATGCATGTTTAACTTCTTTCGCCGCACACCGTACGTTGCCAACGGTGCTAATCGGAGGTGTGGGGGAAGGACAACGCAGTAAACCTAAAAAAGCAGTTCTAAAGAAATTCCAGTGTCTTTCTAATGTCAGAAGAGCCTTCCGGACGTACGTCAGTACACCGACACGGTGAACCGCGTCGCCGCGTCAACTCTGTTCACTGCGTGTAACGCCAGCGGCGCGGCTCGACTGCCGCAGTGGAAAAACAACCTGGCATCACCTGGCGACTGTACGACAGGGCCGTGCTGGGGCCGTGTTGAGTCAGCCCCACGCGGCTCTTCGTGTGCAGTGCGGACGAAGTGTACGAGTGGGCCTTCGGCACACGGCGTTGGGAGCCACGGGGCCATGCTGTGCCACCGAGCCAGCTCGGCAGCGGTCGGGGAAACGTGGCACAGACTCGCCTGGCCCACATGTGTGTGGTTGTCAGAGGTGAAACAGCAATGTGAGGGATATAAAGCCACCCCCCCCCCCCCTCCTGGTGATTCACGAGCCCCACGCACGCCCTCCTACCCACCCACACACCCACAGATTGACTCGGCTTTGCACTCGCACTTCGTTATCCCTACTCCCGCTCGTTCACGTGAGAATCAAAAGCCGGTGAAAGATCATGATTAAACGCTGTGTGCGTGCATGCGTGCGTGTGTGTCGCCGTCCCAGGAGTGTGTATTTTCAGTGCAATTATCCTGGTGGTTCTGGGTGTTAACATGAACAGAGCCTTGCAACTTTATAAACGTTCGGGCTGAAATAAACCATATAATTCCAGGATGCCAATGAGGCATCCTGCAAACATAGTGAGGCGTTCGCATAATCACGTAGACGGTGCTATAACTCGCGTTGAACTCTTATCTATTCCAGCTTTCATAGTGCTTTGTGTTGGTGGCCGTTTGACGTTTTTGGACCTTTTGGCCTGTGCTCAACAACTGCGTAAAAACGATGCCGTTCGTTGCCTATTGTTTAAGCAGCATCATATCGTGCCGCAGCTATTCAACAGGCAGGCCACGTATGGTGCGGCCAAGTTTGGGTATCGCCATCTCTTCCAAGGCATCTGGCCAGTGTGGAAGAGCAGGCCAAATAGCATATCTAGAGGGGCTCTCTAGAGCCCCCTTTAGTGGAGGTCCTTCCGCCAGCAGCGGTGCGAACAAGCAAGTAAAAACGGTTGCACCTTTAACACACCGCGCTGCAAAGGAATGGCACGTCGAGCGTCGCTGTAGAGCCGACCACAGCGCGCACACGCAGACACATCTCGGGTCTTGGCATCGTTCTCGAAAAAAAACCTGCCGTGATTACCAACCCCTACAGGGCCTTGGAGCACACATTCAATTACTCTCCTTGCTCAACGCTTCAAACTGACTCAGTGAAACATGAAATTGAGTGAAGGTCCACGGCCGCGACTGCAATGAGGCCAGCGCGTACGTAAGGGCGTGGGTCTGTGCGTGCGTGCGTGCGAGTGAGCGAGCAAGAGCTACCACGTGTGTTTGGAGGAGCCGAGCGATGGGCTTTGAGTCCCACGGCCGGTGTGATTTGAGGGGCGGTCTGGGTTGGAGTCGGTTGTTGCTCTGTTAGAAAAGAAGAACACAGCACGCGCGATGCACTCCTTCACCGATTCAAGCGTTGGCAAATATTATTTTTAGACCACTGGGAGAAATGACTGCAGGTGATTTCATCAAGATTTCAGTCAGGCTGAATGAATGACTTTGAGCAAAATGTTGGCTACTGTCTGTATATTCTTGGTTCTTTCGGTAAAGTCGCGTAGAAGGGAAATAATAAAATAATAAAAATAAAACATTATATATTATACGTGACTTTACCCTTCTACGTGACTTTACCGAAAGAACCAAGAATATGCATCCCTGCAGTCACGAAAGCTTTAAATCGAGACTGTCTGTATGTCATCATCATCCTAGTTGCCATTATCATCATCACCAACGCTTTCGTCATCACCATCGCTGCCTCCATTAACACCGTCACCACCCTTTACCATCATGATCACCACCACCTATCATAATCATCACTGTCACTACCCACCATCATTATCATCCTCATCACCACTATCACCCATAATTATCACGACCACCACCACCACTCCCAATACCATCACGACCACTACCTGAAGTGCCCACCACCACCATCATCATCGCTCACCCGCTATCAATAACGCACCATCGGTCGTCGATCAGCAACATCAATCAGCCATTGCTTATCCTCCGCTGAATGACGGCCTCCGCATGCCATCGCCATCACCTCACGCTCCTGCGACGCCACAATCCATCTCGCTCCTTGCACGGGTAAGCGATCTGATCGCTCCAGCCTGAACGCCGGTGTCTCCTTCCCGGTTGCGATCTTCCCTTCGGGGCTGCCAGTCCGTCGCCACTCTCACCAATCTGCCATCATCCATTCTAAGCCACGATGTGTCCCTTGCCCAAGAACGCTGGCTTCTCCGAGCAGTCGATATGATGCGTCTGATTTTGTGATTGATCCATGATCTACGCTTCCATGCATATTTAATGATACTTGGTGCTTTATAAAGTGCAGTATAAAATTAGACTTCCCCTTCAATGTTGCAACTGTAAACCGACCTTGGTGGACAACAACTTGGCTCTGCCAAACACCTTGAAATAAATAGGGTCAAATGTGTGCTGGTGAATACTTGCTTTGTTAAATAAGCCTCCTCCTACCAAGCTTCGTTTATTGTTGTTCCTATGCTTTTCTTTCGGTATTTTTTCTCGTTGGGTTTTATTATTTTACTGGCAGTGGTTAAAATGTTGCCGTAAATTCTTACACAGAATGAGGCAGTCTTCCCCTACACAGATGATGTACATTGTATGCCTTGTATTGTCATAGATGTGATAAATGATAGGATTGTGTTTAAAATTAGTTGGGCCCATTCGTCTCTGCCATCATTCTAACAATAAACTACACTCTGAGTGCATTCTTTGCTATCATCATGATCATGATATATCTACAACTGCATGAAGGTGTCCCCAAGCCTTCGCCATGTATTGTTGTCTCGAGATACAACAGTTGATATCATTTCATCATTCCATCTCCACGGTAGACGTTTAGACGCTCTCTCAGGCATGTTCTCCCCTCTGACATGCCACTCCCCGTCATGCATATGAGGGTAAAAAAAAAAGATCCTCATCACGATCTCCAATCATAACAAATCATCAAATCGTGGGCAGTGACTGGGTGAATCATTACACATCACCAAATCCTGACTACGGGAGCCACGTGCAGCAGTGGTTGGCATGGGCCCTGGAACAAGGAATGAAATGCGGCCCTCTCCTCGCCACCCTCGTCTCTCTTCCTAGCCCAGCACCTGGGGCCCTACGGCCCGTTGGCACAGGTCCAGTCGCACCGCCTGCGCACGCTACAGCTAAGGTGTACATTGCAAGCGGTTACCGATTGCGCTCATTGCCTGCTCCGACGTCAGCTGGGCTCGAGAGAGGGCGGCGCAGGTGCACAACAGCAGGATCGCGCGCGTGTCCATGGCGTTCCTGCAACACACACCTCGGGCGAGTCAGCACATTGTCTGCAGACGTTCCCCCCCCCCACCACCACCCCCTCCTCCAGCGCGAGCCCCCGGGATGCGACGCGTTGATATTCCGCGCTCCGTGTAACGGTGAAGGCGACATGCGCGCTCGTGCCAGCTCCGCTCAGGAGCCTTCCGCGTTGAATTTCGTTTTTTGCCACAGCACATTCTGTGATTTATCTTTTTTGGTGTGGCAACCAAGACTTGGCAAACAACCCAGTTTCTCTGCCGGGTTGTTTTATTATTTAGTCCCGATGAACTTTTGCAACGGAGACTTGTGGACTCAACAGGCTCTCACACCGTACTAGATGCTTTTTTTTTTCTTAATTTAATTCAGTTCTCCAACGCTGCAGCGAAACAACACACTCACACAGCGACATGAAACAAATCCAACCTAATGCATATCCGTAGTGCGCATTCACTCAAGTTGCCTGACGTAGCTTACAAAACTATGATGTAGTTGGCATCGACTCGAGGCGTTGACATGTGATCGCTCTGTATTGTGGCCTTACCAACCTTAGTTGTCTTTCTGAGGTTAAGGAGGGTTGGGGGCCACGTCAACTAGTGGTCTTGCTTAGGGGGGCCGCCACACCAAAGAGACTGAGATCCACCGCTTTAACTACCCATGTGTCAAATGCCTCTGCGTTGCGAGGGGTTAACAAACCCACGGCTCAGCGATCGCGACGGTTGACTCTGGGTACGTGTTTGCTCTCCTCTCTAAATCATGGCCGAATGATTGTGCTGCGGGGCCCTGCCACGTGAAGCTAATCCAAACAGCCATGCCACTTGCCGATTGTGCATTGCATTATCATTCCTGAGGTCAGCACGCTTTAGGAAAAAAAAATACGGAGCCAACCCCGCCTTTGACGAATGAGGACAGATGAGCTCTAACCTTGCGTCTGTGCCGTCACGAGCATGCGCTTCTGGCCCACTTCGCGATTTTGGCGAACGCTCATTCTCGTCTAATTAATTTGACGCAAGCGGTCACACATATTCCATCGCGGACGATGGGGTTAAATTGCTTCGTTGGTGCGTTTTTGGCTGTTTCCTATTTTTAAAAAAATTATGAACTCGGCCCCAATGCGTTTTTTTTTCGTTCTCTGCGTTCGCACGATTCGCCCAATGTGTGCGGCGTTGGGTGTGAGACAGCGGCGGCAGTCACAGTGCGTGCCGTGATTTATCCAGCAGCGTGTTTAGACATCACTGAGAGACAACCTACAGCAATTCGGACAAAAATCCATCCGACGGTTCAGTCTCTGTGACATGAATGATTAATGTGCCGAAATGGGAAAGCTTCGAATACACAGGAGAGCACAGACTACGAGTAGGTTCGGCGCTTAGTCAGCAACCAGTAGTCGTGCACATTTTTGTACAGTTATAGTACAGTAGAACTCCTCTTATCAACGATGACATGCCAGTAAATGTACGCAGTAAGCACCGAGAACAATTTGCGAGGTGACCCCCCCCCGCCCACCGACTTCCAAAGTGTGACTGTGCCCGTGGAGTACGACGTGTTCTCCAATGAAAACGAATTTCTTTAGATCTGCTTGTTGTGTTTAGTTTGCTGTCTTTTGCCCGGACGTCTGACTAGCACGGTTGGCTCCGTACGGTGCGCGCAAGAAGTTCACACGTGTTTATCCCGAACAGGGTTTTAACTCGAAACATCTCGAGGTCACTTTTTAATAATCAATGGTCGGCTATTTTGGGCTCGCCTCCTTTGTTTTACCCTGCATCTCGTCGCGGGCACTCTTCGGGCGCCTGCGGGTGAAACCTTGCGCGTCGGTGCGGAAAACAGAACGTCGAACGCGTCGGCGCGGCACTTTCAAACGACGGAGCCCCTCGAGGGGCGAGGCGCGGGCGCCGTTCTCCGCCGAAGGCGAAGTGGATTTCTCCGCCCGGAGGCTCCCGTCGAGCGGCACGCCGCGCATGGGGCCGCCGCTTTCAACGGGGCAATCGCGATCGAAACGTTCAGCGGGTTTAAAGATGCAGCGGCGGAGCCGAGTTGCGCAGTGAACGCGATGTTAAAGGTGGCGCTCGGGCGATGATGCTACAGGCTGGCGAGTGTTTTCGAAGATTGGCACGGAGGTGGGGCGGGCGGGCGGGCGGGGGGGAAGTTGGGGACGATGTAGGAGGAAAACGCTCAGTTTCCGTCGGCGGTCACCGACACGCTTCTGAACGCCCGCTTCAGAAACTCTTTAGCACCGAGCCGGAGCGTGTGAGCCACTACCACATGGGGCACCACGGTGGCAAGATGTTCGCTACCTCGCCTGCCATGTAGGAGGTCATGGGTTCGATTCTGACCCTGACACCTGCTGTATATTTGGAGTTTGCATGTTCTCCCCGTGGTCGCGTTGATTTTTCTCCGGGTGCTCCAGTTTTTCTCTCCACATTTATAAACATGCGTTTGGAGTATTTGGCTGCTATACATTTCCACGTGAAAAGCCACTTTGTAAAGCTATAATTTTTGGCCAGTTCAGTGGGCCTTACCTGGTAATATAAAAAAAAATAGTTTAGTTAAAATCGTTTTAGTTTACCATGATGAAGAATGATTTTTCTTGAGGAATAACATATCTATGGCATCATTTTTGCCATCATCAAAATTATGAAAAAGGGATAGCGTCTACTCTTTCCGGAAAGAATACAGGAGGTGTTAAGACGTTCAAACACCAAATAGATCCCGATTCCAGGGCAACACGTCTGCATTTATCACACAAATGCTCGTGGTAAAACATGCAAACAAACGTGCTTTCAAAATGTATGCTGTTCACTTTGTGCTGTTCTCTCGACTGGCACTGGCGCGACAAGGCCATGAAGAAGGCTGTCTCTGGTGTCGGCCAATCAGTTTCAAATACAATGCATACATTATAAAAGCATGCTTGTTTGCACGTTTTTGCCACAAGCGTGTGTGGTTAATGCAGACGTGATGCCTTGCAATAGGTGTCTATTTGGTGTTTGAACAGCTTAACACCTCCTGTGCGATCGCTGGAAAAGGGGAAAAAAAGCCTATTCTTGTATTTAATCACGAGTGATAACACGCTCGTGTCGTGTCGGTTGTAATTTAACTCTTAGCGTAGCCCACCCACTCTTCTTGCGAGCTCTCCAACCTCGGCTGCACCCACAGGACGTTTTGACGGACAGGCTTCATCTTGACTTAGAGGTCCTCGGTGCAAGCCCCCGGTGTGTGGGTTTCGGTCCCAACAAAGCCTCTTGGGGACCAAATATTAAATTGTCAACGTCGTGTGTCGAGACTCCCTGCTGAGTGCAACCAAGGTTGGAGAGCTCACAGGAAAGGTGAGTGGCCTATCCGAACACATTGCACCTACGTGAGAGCTGCGTTTCTCAATCCTGTCTGGCCCACGGACCACACGGCCGATGTAAACATTTCCGCGGACCACACAGACCCCCCGCCCCCCCTGCACCCCTGGTGAAAAAAACACAATCGCTTCTCTCTCTCTCTAAATGCAAGTAACACAAAACGATTCACATTACTGGAACACAAAAAAATGTTTGCGCAGCTATGTCTTTTTTTTCAGGAGGGGGCATTTAGCTTGGGTAGTTTGATCAGGATAGTTTACCTAGCTTCATTTTTACATTAAAATATGAATGCATTTTAGTAACAAAAAGGTATAAACGTTGTCATTATTTACGGATCAACCTGCGTCTGCCTCACAGCCCTTTTTGGACCACACCCGCGGTGCCGGGGGACCGCACCCTGAGAACCGCTGTACTAGATAAAGCGAGCATGGCAAAAAAAAATGTAAACAACATATGGGACAATCATGTTTGTGCAAGTGCTGAGCTGATCTTGTATTGGCCGGCCTACATCAAGCACGAGCCGCAGCAGCTGGCAACTCGATATCATCGGGGCAGAATGCCACCTGCTAAGTTCAGTTCGTGAAGAAGCACCCAGGTGGTGGAACGAAACGCCGGACATCAACGCCGAACAATACGCGGCAACCAGCCCGAGAACACGTCGGAAAACCGTGCGGATGCCGGTGTCTGTAACCAGGGGTTGGCATCCAAATCAACAGGAAGAGCCATATTATGTTCGAATTCGGTAAAACAAAAACAAACAAAAATCGACATTTCAATATCCGCGCTGCACGTGAATAACGCCACAAAGCGTTCTTTAAAGAGCCGCAGGTTTGCCGGCCCCTGGCCTGTACGAAGCCTGCGCGACCGTGCATTGCCATCCGGCGTGAACCAAACACGGCGTGAACGCTCGCGCGCGCGGCCTCGCCCGTCCCCTCGCTCTCGCGGGATTCGCGGAGACTGCCTCGGGTCCCTGCTGGGAGGTGTTTCACGGTGGGCGAACTCCGAGGGGAGCATCTGTTCTTTCGGGTACGGAACGGACGCCGAGACGAGAGAGCGGCGGGCGAGATGGCAACGGTGCGTTCATGTTTTCCCCGATGAACGTGACGTGTCCGTCGGTTGAGGGTACCGAGTGAAATGCGCATGCGAGCGCAGCCCTTGTGACGTGCGCGGTTGTCCCGCGCCAGAAACACATTCCAGCACGAGCAAAGTACGAATATCTGGGGGGTGGGGGGGGGTTATTTTAACTCGCAGGCACCGTGAGGCCCGTTACTAAACACAATGGGAAATGTGTTCAGCATGCGCGTGCTCGCACTCGCGTCTCGTAGTTATTATTAAACCGTTCTGTCTCGAGAGTGGCCAAGCGAGCATACCTGACCCATTTCTTCACAAACACTCGCCGCACGCAAGCTAAACAAATGTAACGCGGTTGGGATGGGGGGGTCTCCGTTGGGCCGCAGAGGAAATCACGTCGTGCCTTCTTGGCTGCGAGGAAGACTTTAATGGGGGGGAAAAAAAACGGATGTTTTAGCGCTGAGGCAGAAAGGGGAGCCTGAGAAAGGAAGGCGGGTTTGACCATCTTTGGAATCGCGTCCATAGCCTCGTGGCGTTTCTCGACTTTCAAAGCACCCATGTGTTTGCCTGTCGTCTGCTGAACTAATGACGGAAGGGGAGAAGTTGTGGAATTAATAAATACATACGAAAACAAACAATGAAAGGGATTGATGTGCAGACAATAATCACCATTATTAAAGTAACAATGTGTTGTGCCAATGCTTGCAATCACATCTCCAGAACAGTATGTACGAGCTAAAATAAACCCTACGTAGCACTCGATAATGGTAATAAAAATAAATCTGAGAGTTTTTAAACGTTTATTAATTCCTTTGGCCATCCGCGAGGAGGATGTGCAGTGGTTACATCACATTTTGCTCTAAACCGAGTGACCTGAGTTTGAATCCGAGACATGGTTAACATCAGTGCTGAGCATTACGTTAACTAATTTTTTTTTACATTAATTTCACCAGATAAGGCCCACTGAGCTATACAGCTCTTTTTCAGAAGCGAACTGGCTTATCGTGTGGAAATTTATAGCAGCCAAATACTCTAAACACATGTTTTTAAATGTGGAGGGAAAAACCGGAGGGCCTCGAGAAAAATCCACGCGACCACGGGGAGAATGTGCCAACTCCAAATATACGGGTGTCAGGGTCGGGATGGAACTCACGACCTCCTGCATACCAGGCGAGGTAATTAACATCTCACCACCGTGGCGTCCACTGGTCTTGCCTCCCCCTCCTTAACAACAAGCTGCATGGAGCGGTGCGGTGAAGTATGGTCAATAAACCCCATGACCTGCATGGCGTGGGAAAGCCTTCACGCAGCAGAGGGTTGAGAAAAGGTTTCCATATTATTACTGTTTATAAGTTTCATACGTTTTCACGACTTTCTCAGGTTACATTGGCAGCATATCAAAACGATATTTATTGCATATTTTTTTTTTACTATAATTCGCCGATAATAAAATGTAAATTTCCTATTTTTTGTATTATCTGCATATAACCACTCAATTGATTAATGTATTCATGTAAAGTATCATAGAAAAACGTGAACCATAGAACAGTTTTCCACCACTTCCAAATGAGTGCTCTTATCCGTGGTAAACGGGATGATACTTGGCAGAACCGGAAGACCTCTTTCAGTTAAATCCTTATCCGAGTGCAGATAACAGGAAGGTACTGTCTGCCAACTTACAGGTTCCTTCTTTCGTCCGCAAACAATTGTGGATCACAGGAATACAAGCTACGTGCGCAAAGCAATATTTTCCGTGAATTTATTTGGGGATACCTCTACGCGGAATGTGGGCGATAGGAGGGAATGTGAGAGGAAATGCACTGTTCTGAGTAAAAGCCATTTTTTTATATAAAATGAACAGATCAAGGCGCAGGACAGCAATTTATTTCCCACACCCTCTGCAGATGTCAGGGCCTCCACTGCCCTTCTGGTGGATATGTGGCCTACTCTTCCACTCAGGCCAGACACATCTTGGCCGATGTGGGAGTAACCCACATGGCCAAGCCGTTCGACTTTTAACTGTGGCGCACCCATTTATCCTTCCGTGTGGACAGAGACGAAGGGGGAGGAGGGGATATTAGAAATCTGAACCGGTGACCTCTGGATTGTAAGTCCAGTGTGCAAACCACTATACCCCGGCAACACCCACGAACCGCACCTCCGATTAGCACGGTTGGCTACGTACTTTGGGAAAGAAGTTCAACATACGTACATGCACGCATGAGAATAAATGGAAATTGAGGTCACGAAGAAACGTGACGGAAGAATTACATTTGGAATGCGTCGCAATGCATGCGATTGCTTTTGTATATACCTTTTCAGTTTTCAAGCGCAGTGTTAATATGTTCGCTCCGAATCCACAAGGCAGTTCCTCCTTCTCTCTCTCTCTGGAGATATTTTATTTGCTGCCCACTCTTTGGGATAGAAGCCCGGTGGTGTGCCCGGGTTTTCTGGTGTTTACAGTGCATTCATCTTGGACCGCTTCCCAGCTCAGTCATTGTAGCGCGTTCTGAACCGGAGATTCAATCTTTCTGACACGCTAACATCTTGCCTTTTTTTGTTCTCAATTCGCCCGTCGTGCCTGCTGGCCGTGTTCTCGTGCGTGTCGCCGTTGTTGTGTTGCGGAGCTGGAAGCCGCTTTTAAGTGGACACAGTACCTTTGGCCGTTCGTGGTAGTCCAATAAATAATTGCGCCTGCTTAAATCGTGGCAGTCTTGAAACCAAACACTGTAACTCTATAGTATTAAAGTACTTACTTGATTTAAAAAAAATGGTTGCATTTTATATCGTAATAATGATAATTATCTGACTTTTCCCATGTCAGACTGATTGATGTTTGGCCAATTCCATTAATGAGTGTTTTGTTATCTGGGAGGAGTCCCTGGGGAAAACCAAAGCATACAAGGGAATAACACTGAAAGCTACACACAGATAAAATCATCCATTTGTTATCGGAGCCTACGGACCAACTGCGTCCCACGCACCTGGAACACTCACCACCCGTTACAAACATCGATCAAAACACTCCCTCCCAGGACAAACGCATGCTGGAAAGCGTCACAGAATCCATGCACATGCTTGAGTTTGTCCCTCCTTGTTTTGTCGGGATTGTTTACTCCGTGGAGAGAACGCAGACCAACCCCTCGGCACGTGGTTTCGCGTTTGTGTGCTTTAGCCAGATCATGCCAGAAGAGGTTTGCAGGTGAAGGAAATGGGCAAAAACACGATTGGCGTCATAAACAAAGCAAAAAACATTCGCTGCGAGAAGTCCCGCGTCTAGACAGCCTGACGAAACATCCTCAGGGTTACCCATCCGCGGCACACGTGTTCAAAATTAGATTGCAACTGCCTGCCTGCCTGCGTGCCACACCCCGTCCCGTTTGTTTCTGAACCAAAGGTATTGAACAAAAAAAAACTCACGAAGCAAACGCGTACGCATGTCATTCAGACCGTTGCCGAACGCAAACATTTAAGCCGCGTTGTTACGGCGAAGCGTCTCTCCGCAACAGACGCACTCCTAGAGAGATCCCTGACTGTAAGACTGAGAGAGCGAGGCAAGTCAACGGAAATGCGAAAGAAAAAAATTGTGGAGGAAAATAAATTAAAACAAAAATGCGAAGGCAAACAGCTGAAAGGGAACGGGGCAGACTAAACATGACGGAAACAGATTGTTGTTGTTGCTGCGATGGGGTCGTTGCAGTTCCTCAGGCTAAAACAATGTTCTGCTTGGGTTTTGTTGGTGATTACTTGATGGTCCTGCTGCAGTCCAGTAATAGAAAGAGGAAAATAACGTTCACTCGGAAACCTAAATCTACTCGAAATTCAGACAAATTGCCGTCCGATGTTTCCCCCCCCCCCCCCAAATCGAAGAAGCTCCCTCCGCAGCAGCACACGGAGCGATGCGTCGGACATCGTGGCGAAGCGACGCGCGGTGCGAGCCGAGAACGCATCGGAGGAGCAGCGCGGCGCCACGGCGCTGTCAACTCTACGCGGGAGGGCATTGCGAGAGGTATTGTGCGCCAAAACTCCGGGAGAACATTGCGGGAGAATGCTAAATGCAGAGGCGACTCCGCTTTAAGTGTGCGTAAGCAAATAATGAAGTCGCCTCGTTACAAAGTATTGGCAGAACGCGTATTGTAATTACGAAAGGGGAAGAAGTAAATGTAATGAGGCCGTTCGCTTTTGTTTGTTGTGAAATCCGGAACAGTAATTGAGGCTGTGCATTGAGTCATGGTCAGGATCGTACGCCACGTGGAAAATCGCTGCCACCGCACATTCACCCACGGCTATTTAATTGCAGGACAAACAACATTGGTTGTTACCGGAATTTGTCTTAAAGGGTTATGGCGGCATCTGCTCTGAGAATCAGGATGTTGCTCAACATTAGTGTGATGTATCATACACTTCCCGCTATACACAGAAAAAAAACCCCAACGGATTTGTTAATAAGACCGCGGCCTTTAAATAAATAAATATATACGGCATACATAACAGGCAACATTTCAGGCAGTGGCTTTGTCGTCATTGCACATGCGGCGTGCGTGTAATACGGCCAACGATACACGCACAATATTCACTGTGAGGTCCACTTGCAGCCCCTATTCATCACTCCACTGCTGGACGAGTTCCTCCTCCCGGCGCCGTGTGGGTCGTGGGGGTTATTTGACCGTACTTCACCGCGTTTGTCAGTGCGGGCTGGTCAGGCTGGGGAGCGTGGGCCGAGAGTTCAGCACAGCGATCGATTTTTTTGCCGCACCGCGCGCACGTTTAATACATCGATAACGCAATGCATACGACGCATTACATTGCACGATACGTATTACATTATAGGCGTTATATTAATCTCGCACGTAACACATTGAAGTCTGTGCTCTACAAAATCTCACTGCGGTTCTAAAAATATATATATGTGTAGTCCCTCCCCCCCCCCGCCCCCAACGATTTAATAACGGCACATGCCTTGCTATTTTGCTCGGTGTTTTGCGAGCTAGTTACATTTAGCTTCTCTTCACGAGGTTCCAATGTCATCGCATTGCATTGCGTTGTACTGTACTTAGAACACAGCTGCATTTTTTCCTTTTTTTTCTCTCAAAACATCCGGTCTAGGAGAGCACTTGGGCAGAGACACACCAATGATGGGACCACCTCTACTCATCTCCGCCCATCTTGGCTGCACCCTTGAACCCAGCATCCCTGCCAGCACACCCAATTTCAACCTGATACGCTCACTGATTTTGCTAAAGTAATAACTTCTTAGCTAAACCGGGATGCTGGCTGGCGTCACGGACACACAGAGCCAATAGGCTAAAGCGGGGTTGTGCAATCATCGCCATAATCACCGTTTCCTCAGTCACCGTCGTTTCATTTCATCATTATCGTCTTCGAAGTGATCGTCGTTATTGCTGATTGGAATCAAGTTTCAAATGGCATGATTCCCTGGTCGTGAAAATCAACGTTTTGCCTGGCATTGTTTTGATTTTCCCTGGCCTCAAATGAAGTTAAACATTACATCGTGCACTGAACTCACAGTGGGTCTCATATATGCCGAATGTATTTTTATTTATTCTCAAAGATTGTGGAGGGGAATGATGTGGATATTCTAGCTACTGAGTGAATCATCGACCATTTTACCGTACATTCAATACTCGCCTGCAACCCCCAAGACCTTATTAAAGTTTTCTAATCCGAGCAGTGCATTTAAAATGTTGATTTATTGAACATACAGCCAATAACAGTGGGCAAGTTGTGATCTATAGGATATTTCACAGTATTAATGTGCACTTAATTTTCCGCTGTCACATGTTTTTTTACAAAGTGGAGACAAGCTCTAGATAAGCAACGTGCAATCACATTAAAATGCAAATGGTAAAAATAAATACCCGGTGTCAACGCCTCGGGAACAAGAGTACGAAGTTTAAATACGTCGGCCTGAGCTTACCCTAATGAATCGAATGTTGACTGCAACTTGATTGCACTTCATAATGAAAAGTAACATCCACATGTGACCAAAGGAGAAAGCGTTGAATAATTTGTGCGCTAACGGCCATGAACTATGGTTCACGAGTCATTCAACAAGATGATGGAACAAAAAACTGAGAAAGTGTTCAGAGAGGCATCGACAGAAGCATCTCGCCACCGTGGTGCCATGGTGGCAAAATGTTAACTACCTCGCCCGGTATACAGGAAGTCGTGGGTTCAATCCCGACCCTGACACCTGTATATTTGGAGTTTACGTGTTCTCTCTCCCCATGGTTGCGTAGATTTTGTTCCCGGGTCCTCCGGTTTTTCCCTCCACATTTAGAAACACCCGTTTAGAGTATTTGGCTGCTATAATTTTCCACGTGATAAGCCACTTCGTTGAGCTCTGATTTGTGGCCAGGTCACCTCGGAAAAGATCTGTATACCTCAGTGGCCCTTACCTGGTAATAATTTACAAAAAATTGTTTGGTTTTAGTTTATTCTTGGATTTACAATGAGAGGCAAGAAGAGGCACACGAGGATTCGAGAACTTAATCATCTAAATGACATCATGGCATTTGTCAAGAAAAGCAAATGGGACTTCGGGCAGGACACATCCCAAGAAGGAATGATGGCCGATGGTCAGAGAGTGAGTGGAACGCACTGGAGTGAAAGTCCACTGAACGGGTGGAGCGATGAAACTAGCTCGCGTTTAGGTGGCGACGGTGGATCATTATTATTATATCACAGAATTGCAAAAGAGGTGATAACGCCTCGGGTCGGCTTGAGTCCAGCAGTGAATTGATCACGACTGATGCCTGACGATGACAACAACGACGACGATGGCTGTAGAAATTCACGACCCGGATCGTCACTCGCTCCGTGGTTTTTACGCTCGGATGCCAAACCGAGCGGCAGCGGTTTGAGGCTGCTGCTCGCAACGGGAAAATGCGTCAGAGCACTTCCTGTTTTGCGATTGACGACTCGGTCCTTTAGTTTATTTTTGCTATTATAAGCAAACGAGCAACAGCCTCAACAACAAGTCAGCTGTAGCGTTTGAATAGACTTGCCCCCAACCATCGGAAAGCACAAACGTATAGTTGCTGATTGTATCGCAATTCTATGTGACCATAATTGTCACTAAGATCTGTACTGTATAACATCCGTACCGTCGCAGGACGCCAATGAAACAGAGCCTAACAGCTTATTGGGCCCTTCCTGCTGAAATAAATACAATCTATCTGTCCAAAATCTATCTATAGGAATGCAGGATTTTAATGACAGGACACGAGCGCTCCCCTCTGTTTCGCCTGCTCACTTGAGCAGAAAACATAATTCACATCCATTAAGTGAGTCAATTCACTGCTGGATGAAGGCCTCTCCGTGCCATGTTTTGTCACTGACATAGTTTGACTATACTTCAGCATACTGGTCAGTGCAGGATTGTGAAGGCCTAGCACCTGTTCAGATATCATCTGGCACAGATGTTAGCCAGGGCCGGGAATCAACGGCTGACCTAATGATGGTGGATCTAATCCCCATTTTCGTGTAAAAAATTGTTAGTAAATTTGCTTGCTTTTCAACATTCTTCCAGTCCGCTGAAAAAGAAACGAATCAATTGGCATATTTGTCCACGTGACAACTTTTTTTCGTTGGCTCTGTTGGAAGTTGAAGGGATATTATTAAGAATATTGACAGTATACATACACGATCTGAGCCAAAATAAACGAATTACGAATAATAATATCGGTCGGCTTTCCCCACGTATACAATTAGCAAACCGCGTGTTGTACGGGTGCACAAATGCGTTATTCGGTGCGCGTATCTTGTGTAAAGTGGAATCGATCCTGATCGATGAACCTGCATATTGTTACATGTCTACTACATATATACCATACTCTTTGGTTCTTTCGGTAAAGTCGCGTAGGTAAAAATAATAATAGATCACGACGTTTCGATCGCCACACAAGCAATCGTCATCAGGTGGGAGAGAGAAGAGTATGGATTGCTGCAGTCACGAAAGCTTCAAATCAAGATTACATATACACTGTGCACAGCAAGGTGCACATGTATGCTTGCATTGCAGAAGCAATATCCATTTCACGGTCATTTTAAAGCCTACATTTCTCCCCCCCCTTTAGTCTTTTCAGAAACATAACCACGGGCGGATGTTTGGTACAGTGTGCGGCGCTCGCTACACAATCCACTGTGGCACCATCACAATTCTGAAACGAACAGAAGCTTGTTTATCATGTAAAAGCTATATAGCCTTCCTTATCTGGGATTAGCAGAGCGATCGTCGAGATGCACTGGACATTACGGAATCGATATGAGCCTCAGGTGTCCTGCCAGGCCAATGTCGTATGAAAAGCAACACTTTATGGGGTGGTCAGCAAGATGAATGCCATTATGGGAATGAGTGGGAGGGAAATTTTAAGTTCATGGTTCTCTAATGGCCATTGGTGCAGCGGGATTAATGATCCACAACATAGCAGTAGTTTTGCCATTTTCATGCTGCGATGACATTATTGAAAGTAGGGAAGACTGGTGCAGGTTGAGACAAAACATTTAGAATATATAGAGACGAGTACATTTCCAGAAGTTATTAATTGATGTGTTATGATTAATTGTCATGATTTAAAGGGGCGATCCCATGAAAAATATATATTATTTTTGTCGTGCCTTTTTCATCTTTTTATCGATGATCACTTTGTCTCAATTATATAGTGGTGCCTGCTTCATTATCGCAAATCTAACATGAGCATATCATTTGCATGCAACGTGCAGGAATTGTAAATACTGTAATCATTATAAAAATACCCGTACTTCTTTAAACACAGTGTCTCAAAATCATCAGCATCAGACATTATGTATCGACTGCTGGAAGAATGCCTTGTCACGCAATCATCATCCCGCAGGGCCCAGTGCTGCTACCGTCCCTCTCACCCAAACTGATTTCGCCCCTCCATCTCTGCGGCGGTTGTGGCATTGTGTTTGCATTCTCTACCTTGTAGTGCATTATTTAAAGGCCCCAGTAATTCAGAAACAACGAAAAAAGGTAAATGAAGTTCACAGCGAGTCTGGCTACACCGGTACTCTTAACGAGACGTACAATATATTCATATTCTTAGCTCTTTCGGTAAAGTCACGTTGAAGGGAAACAATAAAATAATAAAATATATAAAACAATATTTTTATATATAAAATATATTTTAATATATTTTATTATTTCATTGTTTCCCTTCAACGTGACTTTACCGAAAGAGCTAAGAATATGAATTACTGCAGTCACGAAGCTTTAAATCAAAAGAGACGTACAATGTCTACTTATATAACTCCTTTTTGGTTTGAACGACTGACAGGGTCACAGAGTGTTAAGACATGGGCTGATTACGGACATCACTCGGGGAGGAGTTCTGTACAACTTCGGGCGTTGAGAAACGCAGCCTATTAAACCAAAAAAGTCGAAGTGATTTCTCACTTAAATGAGCATTTCGGCAGTGCTTGTTCCCCGTTTACAGCCCTGAGTCAGTGGTGGGAATTCCTCGTTCCTATGACGGGGGCGACTCGATCGATCGGCCAGCCACTGTTGACTTCCCCGCAGAGTGGAACTATTAAAACTGTGGTAATAACTGAAGCTACGAAGAGCGTTGTTGCGTTTGTTTATTATTATATAAGGCACATCCATTTTTGGTAATGAAATATTAATGTTTTGAGTGCATCTTGACCGAGGCGTGCTATTAACGTTACCCATTACACCGGGAGGCCGCAAGACAAACACATGGATTTCAGAGCGTACGCAAAGTTAATGCCATCGCCACAACTGTTAATAAAAGTGGACTTGGGCAGGACACGTTCTCCTTTCTTTAAAGCTGCTTTTCGTGCGAATATTTTGGTACTGGCAAAGGAGGTCCCATGATGTAGCTGCTTTTCGTGTTCGGTTCGTTGTCCTTCCCCCAGCACCTCCGATTGCTCCGTACGACGCAAAACAAGTTCAACACAACACGCACTCTCTCGTGCGTACACAAGCACTCGAAGGGATGACGAACGACGGTCGTGATAAAATGTATCGTGGTGGTCGCCAAGGAACGGGATGCAACCCTCGAGGGCGTCGAGCGCCCAGGAGATGGAGCGATGAAATCAGCTCATGTGGACAGGGCTTCTGGGTGAATTCGTTGCCTCGCAGGATCGCCAAGACGTGGCGGTGGCTTGGCGAGGGCCCTCATCCAGCAAGCGATGCGATCGTGGCTGATCACGACGGTGTTAATTTACCAACCACACATTAACCTCGTTGTCTTTTGACAACACACACGACCGCGCATGTGTAAAACACGCATGTGTTTTTACATATATTTTACACGTGTTTTAGGCGCATGTATTTTACACGTATTTTACACGTGTTTTACACGCATGCATTTTACAGTATTTTACACGTGTTTTAGGCGCATGTAATTTACACGCATGTATTTTACACGCATGTATTTTACACGCGTGTATTTTACACGCGAGTATTTTACACGCGTGTATTCTACACGGGCGCGCGCATCAGAATGCGAATGCAGCCAACGGCGCAAATGAAAACAAAAAAAATAATATACGTGCTCTGCTCATTCAGGTAAATTACAGTTGTTGATTTTGTTTCAGAGCAACGCACTGAAAATGAATAAATCATGAGGGTTACTCACAGGAAGCCACAATGAATCCATCTAACATGATAACACAACCACCCGCAGCCCCGGATAAATAATGCAAATGGAACGGCTGAGCCACAATGGCTTATTTTTTTTAAACGCCATTTGTCCAGCAGAGCTCATTTGAGTCAAATGCTCCATCACCTCGAGTGAATTTCACTTAATGAATATTTACCCATGGAAATTAATTCGATTCTATAAGAGCGTTGGCTTTGGGGAGTTGGGAATATATTGCACATCACGTTGTGTCATTTGTATTGCAGTTCCCGTATTTGTGAGAGGTAAGCTGCTGGCTTGGCATTCTCAATGTCGAGGGCGTTCGGTTTTGTTAGCCTACGATCTGTTTCGAGAAAAGTCTCATTGTACTTTTTTTCAAGAGCGTCATTCCACGTAGGACTGTTTTATTGGGGAAAACCCGCGTGTACATCACGAGGGGATAACATTTAAAAGATCTGCACAAATAGATCAAATCCACATATATAGATACAATCGAGTTCATAATCTGCAAACTGTACTGACATCTTTTGGACACTTTACAACCACACTGCTGGTATCCCATCTAATTACAAACCAGGCTCATCCCTCCTTGTTTAGCTGATGAAATTCGGCACATTCGCGGTTATTTGGTCAAAATTGAAGTACTCGTCAGACATGCTTTATCCACTGCTGGATGAGGGCCTCCCCCACGGAGGCTCCTGCCATCACGGGTCCAGCGATGATACAATCCATCGTCGCTGCTACGCATGAGCTGATCCCATTCCTCTATCCCCACGGTGGTTGGTTGTCTCGGGGCGAGCTTTCTCCTGAGCTGCCATGACATTGCCATTGTTATCCACCGGCCACCACCCCACCTCGTGGTGCTCAACGTACTTTCCTTCACAGTCAATATGATGCCTGTGACTTGAACCTATTTCTCCACCATCTCATTGTAATTCCCAGCACGCTCCCGTGCGTGGGTGTGTGTGTGCTGTGCCGACCTTCAAAGGTGCTCGTGAACATGCACTTGTCCCAACAGTCTATTAAAGGCTACACGGGGGAACTTTGTTGCTGTGCCTTTTTTTGTGGGGAGCGGTGGTGCAGAGGTGAGTGTGCTGAGCTGATTTGAGTACAATGGAATCAGTTGCAATCGTGTGTTTTCAGACAGAGTTCTGTGAGCACGTGTGTGTGACTGTGTGTACGTGGGGAGCGATAGTGTAGCGGTTAGCGCGCTGCGCTATGAACCTGGCGACCCGGGTTCGATTCCCGCTCACGACCACGAACAGCAGCACACCAATGTGCCACATAACGCAGAAGAAGGAGGTCGTTTTGAATCGGCGCACGCTTCCTGCCGGGACACGTGGACCACAATCTGCCATCGCTGACCTCCAGCTGACACCTTCAGAGCCCGGGGTTTACTAAAGTGTGCTCGGTGCTTAATGACAAGCCGGGCACGTGGCAGGCAATGACGTCACCGCGCCCTGGCGCCATAGCCGCGTTCAGGAACGCCACGTGCGCGGCCACATTTCCTCCGGCCCAAAACGGCTCTTCCTAGACCGAGATTGGCGCTGTCACGGACCGTGTAATTGGGTTTGTTAGAAGTAGCCGATTGCATTCATTCGCCTCGATTTAGTTTAGCTCTTCATTCCGAGCTCATTTTAATTAAAAAAAAATCCCTATTAATATTTAATCGAATGCGTAACTGTTGTGCAGCGGCGGCTTCTTGCTTATTATCATACTTGCTGAGTGCGGCAGCATGGACTCCCGTTATCGCTTAAATAAAGGGGGGTGGCGTTTTAATTACATCGCTTGCTGTTGCTTCGCGCATCGATGTGCTAAAGCAGTGCTCGGGCAAGTCAACTACCGTTTGCACTTCGACTGTTATGGGCCTTTCATGTGCAGTGATGATAAAAAATATATATACAGAAAAGATGGCTCAATTTCAGCAGCAGCTAGGGGCCGTCCATAAATGACGTCACGCACCTAGGTGGGGGGGGGGGGGTCAGACATTTGTGACGATGTGTGACGACGGGGGGGGGAGGTGATACATGTGACGTCACATAAAATTGCGCAATTTTAAATAAATATAGACAACACGTTCTATTTAATTAAATAGACTTTTAAATAAATGTTTTCTCCTACAACATCAGAGTGCAGCGACACATTAAATACGCACTACAATGACACTAATTTAAAGCGATTTGAAGCATGTTTTATATATTTTTTTTTGGGGGGGGGGAGCAGAGCTTTGTGACGTCATATTTGAGGGGGGGTCTGACTTTTTGTGACGCCGTGTGACGAGGGGGGGAGGGGGTAAAAAACATCGTACAAAATCGCGCGATGTCATATATGGACGGCCCCCTAGTGAACAAGACGCGACTGCCGAGAAGGTGCACGAACCACCCACTGATAGCCCGCGGGCTGCCGTCGGTCGATTTCTCAAGGATGCAAATGCTTTAATAATTGTGGACCTATTTGTTTGGTCCTAAA
The DNA here is from genome assembly GCF_048934315.1 of Petromyzon marinus. Classification (NCBI taxonomy): domain Eukaryota; kingdom Metazoa; phylum Chordata; class Hyperoartia; order Petromyzontiformes; family Petromyzontidae; genus Petromyzon; species Petromyzon marinus. The sequence goes on from NC_133677.1 coordinate 4,919,222, forward strand.
CTGTGAGTTAATTGGATGGCGACCCTTCAGTGCCTCCAACATGCTTGAAAACACACACAACGAATCCGTTCCAAAAGCTCAAATGTGCAGTTTCTGCATTGTGTGGCCCATTATCATCAATGCCTGCATCTTGGCACCCAATTTGATTGCAATTCATCGGGGACCACGGGGCAAAAAAAAGAGCTATACTTACATTCAGCCGAAATCCACTTCTTTCCGAACACAAAGAGAATAGGCAGCTGGGTGCCGCTTGAGTTAAAATTTCAGTCTGGATTATGAGTCACTATCTCCTTGGTGGCGTGCTCGAGCCCATGGGGTGGATGAGATTAATCCACCCCGCTCCCACTGCCACCCCCACAAAGCATTGTCTACAAGGCCTAGAAGAGTTCTCATGCTCACACTCCATTTGATCGCCATCAGATGAATGCATACTCACACGCACATATATACAAAGATCCCCCGTATAGCCTGTAACAGACTGTTGTGGCAAGTGCGGTTAGCGAGCACCTACGAAGGCCGGCACGGCACACGAGGGGGATCGGTGGCTGGCACCACGCCCGGGCGCCTTTGTCTCCCCAGTGGTGATGTTTACACACGGCACAAGGTGCTCATTTGAGGCTGAGTCGACCTAGAAGGAGGCCCAGGACCGGTTGACATAATCGTTTACTGGTGTTGGCCGTGAGCGGGAATCGAACTCGGGTCGCCGGGTTCGTAGCGCAGCTTCGCTAACCGCTGCACTACCGCCCAAATGAGTACCTGGTGCGTTGTGTGAACATGACCACTGGGGAAACAAAGGCGGCTACCCACCCACTCGTGTGCCGTGCCGGCCCTCATAGGAGCTCGCTCACAGCAATCGCCCTGCCAGTCTGTTCAGGGTATACGGGGGATCTTTGTCTCTGTACTGGTCACCCCACAAATACACACAGGCAATTCTGTCTTAAAACACACCACTGCAACCAATGCCATTGTACTCGAGCCAGAGGTGTAGAATGTGGATGACAAAGGGGGAGCAGAAATACATTTTTGTCATTTCGGAAGCGGACAGCTCGACTTATTTAAGAACCCGTACGTCGACGGGTCAAAGGTTGCCAGACACGACAGGGCTCCCGTGTACCATGCTAGTTTTAGATAATCCAGTGGGGAATTGTGGGGGAAGTGGGAAATATGCAAACACGGTCCTGCTCTCGAACGAGTGTACAATTACATTAGGTATATGATGATACCATTAATATATCTGCGAGGAGGCAAGTTGGCTCAAGGGGATCATATTGTGTGTGTGTGTGTAAGAGCATGACATGTCCATATTAATGGGAAGCGGTAGTGTAGTGGTTAGCACGCGGCGTGACGAACCTGGCGACCCAAGTTCGATTCCCGCTCACGGCCAACACCAGTGGCGATTATCTGAACGGGTCCTGAGCCTCCCCGAGGTCGACTCAGCCTCAAATGAGGCTCGGAAGACAAAGGCGGCCGTGCGTGGTGTTGGCCACCCACCCCTTCGTGTGCCATACCAGCCTTCATAGGTGCTCACTAACAGCACTTGCCCCAACAATCTGTGCAGGCTGTACGGGGGATCTTTGTCTTTGATATGTCCATAATGCAGAGTGCCTGGGTTTAAATCGAGGAAATTATCTTTATTGTCATCAGGCATGGCAACTCCACTGCTGGATGAAGGTCTCCCCAAGCTAACGGCACGACCACTCTCGATCCTGTGATATGACAACCCACCTAGCCCTTGCACACATACAATATTCCCTCGTTATTCGTGAGGGATACGATATGGAGATGCCTGTGAATAGCACATTTCATGGGTAATATTCGCCTATGAAAACCTATCTTTGTAATGAATTACCATAAATAAATACATAAATAAGCGATTATATCCATGACCATTATCATAACACAACAAACATGGTTTTAATAAGCATTAAGTAAATAAAAAATATATTTTAAAGCATTAAATAATAGTTTATAAATGAACCTAACCTGAAATCATGATGCAGTAGCATTATCATGTCACATCATCATTACTTTTTCACGTCAATTTTTTTCTCACTCTCTCCATGCAGTAGTCGTGTAGAGTTCTAGATGCGATCCGCGGATAGCCAAAATCGCGGGTTGCAAGTTCGTGAATAACGAGAGAATATCGTAATACATTTTGTCGCTCCATCTCCTCAGTGGGCATCCTCTTGGACGACGAGTTCCAATTCTTGGCTACCACTCCGTCGTTGTTCTTGATTCCAAGCGACTTGTTCTGTCTAAGCCCTATGTTATTACGTTTTAGTGCTGTCATTAGCATGCGTGATTTATGTAATCATTGTGTCCCTCTGTGTCCCCATGCTTCTTTGTCCACTTTTCAACTTGTGTCCTATATTTGTCATTCATGACCGTGTTATTGAACCATGTCATAGCAGGTAGTACACACTAACTAAAATCCATGCTGATATTAAAATTCAACTAGATTAACAGGTGTGGTGAGTTGATGTTCTTAACCTGGTCACGAATTACCCTCTATAATTTGGCCTTTTTTAATCAAATAAGCACCGACAGATTATATGAAAAAGATATAGTGAATGAATCTAACTGAAGCGACACTTAACGCGTTAGCAGTGTGGTTGGCAGAGCCCCTTGGTGCAAGGCATAAAAACGTGGTTCCTCATCCAACTTCCCTCCTTCTCGGTAGCCCCACGCATGGGCACCTCTGGCCCATGGGTCCCGGTGCAGTTGCACCGCCTGCACACTGGAAAACTAACCCCACTGGGGCTGATGTTTCAGGCAATGACCCTACGTCATCGTCACAGAAAAACAACCCGTTGGCTTAATCCACGCCCCGCCCGGTTATAACGCCGTTCGTGTGGCGAGTTATTTTGTCGAGGTGCGTCTTGTGCACCTTCGCCAACACAGCGCCTTCATTCTCTGGACTGATCGAGTTCGCGAAAGGATGTTTCTACGTACGTATGTTGAACTTATTTCGCACCGTATGTGGCCAGTCGTGGTGTCGTTTGTTCATCACGTGACAATACCAATACCAGAACTGGTGGTGTAATATTTAAAAAAGTGATTTGCAAACAAACATACTAAGTTTATAATAAAAAAAAAAATGTAAAAGGACAAGAAATGAGATGAAGAAATACAGAGATGTAAGAACTGGGTTAAATATGAACGTGGAATCTGCAGGGCTTTCTTTGGTGTTCAGGATCAATCGGATACAGCCTTAATTGGATCGTGTGAACACAGGAAATATAGTGCGGAAACAACACATGAATATTTAAAACGGGTGCAGCTTCGCACAAAGCGAGGCTTGTGTCAGGGTGCGACCATCTAATTTTTACGTCTTAACCCATGGCCAAAAAGGAGAGAAGAATATTCGCAAATACATTTATCATGCAGGTTTTTGAGGTCACCTATGTGATGTTTTAGTGTGGCGTTTTAATTTTCGCAACATTTTCCATTTCGCCCCTGCTTTCCAACAAGTGGTATTTATTTATCATATTCCAACCGCCCCTCCACATTGTAAGCGGAAGAGAGAGAGGACTGTCGCGGGCTGGTTGTCGGGTATGAGATGTGCATTAGGGCCATTTGGTCTCTGCTTGTTGGTGGTTTACCCTGAATAGGAAACAAAGTCCACAGCGGAGCTACGACTTGGCTTCCCTGTCACCAGCAGGCGAGCCCACTCTTGTCATTACACCTGGCACTATATACGCCCAATCGTGGGCTTGTCAGGGATCATACAGCTTTCTCCATCATGTCCTAGAACAGTCGACGTACGTGAACGAGTCTGCCCTTTGCATCGACCTCGTGATAAGGAAGCCTTTATGGCATGGTTGCGAACGAGGGTACAATTAAGAGACACGCTATAGACCCAGTAAGCGTGCAACATTGGGTCAACTTTGGCATGTCGCTTGGACCATTGGACCAACATTCCATGTTCACCGTGGAGTGTATTGTACGGTTCAAGACTGTTGGTTTATTCACTTGTAATGTGTATATAACATTAAAGTGCGTTATATGTTTTCTAGTTGGTGCAGTGATTCCCATGTTTGTTAGAGAGGCAAAGGCGAATCTAAAAAAAATCCCAAGAGGGCAGGCGGGTATGAAATTTCAAGCTTTTGAAATAGGGCCCTACATTAATAATAATAAACCACTCAATGCATGTTCCCCGGTAAAAATAAAAAATAACATTTTTTTCGGAGACTCAAGAGGGGGACTGGATCCAAGGCTTTGGGATCCGCCACTTTGGGGAAGTGGGAACGGTGGTGGTGGAGGTGAACGGTAGGGCAGCGGTTAACCCGGCACACAAGTTCAATTCCTGCTCATGGCCAACACCGGTGACGATTATCTGAACTGGTCCTGGGCCTCCCCTAAGTCAACTCAGCCTCAAATGAGTACCTGGTGCGGTATGTATACATCGCCACTGGGGAGACAAAGGCGGCCGGGCGTGGTGCTGGACACCCACCCCCTCATGTGCCGTGCCGGCCTTCATAGGTGCTCGTTAACAGCACTTGCCCCAACGGTCTTCTCAGGCTACACGGGTGATCTTTGGTTGGGGGGGGGGGGGTGAAGTGAGAGCAGCTGCTACAGTGTGGCTTTCTGTACCGACCCTAAGCCGAGCTGTTTCGTGACAGAGCGGAGGAATTATGTTCCGTTCAACATGCGGTCCAACAGGAAGCAGATGGGACAGCTGGCCGGACAAATGGCTGAGCACTGAAGGAAAAGCTCACCCATGTACCCCTCCTCCATTTGGTTCCTTTTGGCAGCAACACGGACACTTACACCCGGCGTCCCGTTTCGTGTGAAAAGCTGACACACGCGTTCAGAGAACTCATCGTCGACCACTTATCGACCGTGCCCAGGCGGAGTTGCATACGGCCTGCAGTGCTTCCCTTCGACGCGAGAAAGGCCGAGTTGTGTTGAAACGTGTTTTTTTTTTCACTGCTTCTAAATAAGCGGCTGAATCTGTTCCAAATCTTTGATTCAAAGCTTTTCGTGACTGCAGGGATTCATATTATTGGTTCTTTCGGTAGAGTCACGTAAAAGGGAAACAATAAAATAATAAAAATATAACACAATACAATTTTCACGACGTTTCGACTGCAACACAAGCAATCATCATCAGGTGTGATCATCAGGTGTACCGTTTATTTTCATGCCCTCCGCAGCGCGTAATCAAACCTCCGTATCACGTGCTGACTTCACAAGTATTGGACGCGGTCATGAATTGAACGCCACGAGGAAGGTGAAGGTACAACCCTGCAATTACCTGGGCTCATGGCATTGCTGGCAGAAGCGCACCCGCGAGAGAAAAACGTTCATAGAGAGACCCCTAAAGGGTATTTTATTCAAATAAGCACAGACTCTTCCATGCTGATAGGCAATACAATCCCCCTTTATTGTGCGTGATACTGCCAGGAAAAAATATGTTAAATATCCCATTGAATTAATAATGCAGATTAAGCGATCAATTGCAATTTTTAAAAAAACACACACATTGTTTAAACCTTATTGTACTATTACTATTTTACTTTAAAAAAATGTGCTAATCAAAAATATATTTTAATAAATATGCATAGCAAAAATGTAAATGTCATCTTAGCTGCCTATTTAATATTCGTGATTTAATGTGGTCGCATCAACCGGTCCTACCATCAAGCACAGGTCAAGGGATGCTGAAGGCCGTCTCCATTTTGTCGCCATGCTCTTAGACATGTAACAGTGGCTTTAATCAGAGTCGCACAGAAGTAACCAGGCCGTGTGGGGTTTGGCATAGAGCACAGAGCATTCATTACACAATTCACACCAAAAACCCATCGCACAAGCACGACTCATCAATGTCTCAGGACGATTTGCGCTGTGCGATTACGCGCGCGTGTCTGCGCGTGCTGTTCCTGGAGGCACGTGAAGGATGCTGCTGGGCAGTTGGAGGCGACCGCCCTCCAGCAGCGAAAACGGAACGACGTTCGCAACAACGGACGCAGCGCCGGGCATCTAAATCGCAGCAATCTGACGCGTTGGGGAGCACATGTGGTGCGCGTCTGCCTGTTATCTCGGTTGGTCAACCCATGGCACTTGGATCTGTCCCGTGACCTGCCAACGAGCCTTCGAAACTTCAGGTGGCCTCCAAGTGCACCTGGTCTGGCACAAATGCTGTGGCGACCCATCACTGTCTCATCGTGGCGAATGGCTGCTGTTGTTGTTGTCGTCGTGTTTTTTCCCCTCAGTGGAATCCAAAATTAATGCTCCGGCCTTAATTGGGCTTCAGGACGAATTGATGAACGTTGAAAAAAGCTAAATATCGATCGATGTTTGGAATTTTTTTTCGAGACAGTTTTACTTGATTTCCTCATGCCAAATAAAACAAATTTCAAAAACGTAACCATTACAGTAAATTCTTAACAAATTGCATCAGTTTATAATAAAACGTGCAAAATGACAATAAACGAGAGGGGGAAAAAATATGGGTGAAATATGAACGTTAAATCTGTGAGGCTATCATTGGTGTTCGGGATAAATCACATAGAGCCTTACTTGGATGCACAATATCAATAAACTGGAGATTATGATGCTGTATGTACGTGAGTTACTATAATACTCAGGTGTTTCAACGATCACCACTTTAAGTGGCATGTTGATTTTCTTGAAAATGATTCTACCACAATTATGCATGTTGAACTTTCACGCCGTATGTAGCCAAACGTGCTAATCGGAGGTGTGTGAAATGTATTTACTACTATTTTTACATATTTTTTGTACAGTAAATAACTAACGGAAGCACAGCTGACGACACAGGGGGTACAATGTGGGACTTGACGGCATCCATGCTTAAACCACAATGGAAACAGGCGCTCGCTATATTAAGCTGATGCGGTTTTTTGTAGATCTGAAAGAAAAAAAAACAGCATGCCAGCAATATATCGTGTTAGCCAGCCAGTCAATCATCATTAGCCGCACCACCAATTAGATGGTTGGCTACGTACGGTGTGAAGGACGTTCAACATACATACATCAGCCATGATCAATCCACTGCTAGGTGAAGGCCTCAAGCTGTAGTCATCTCTTACCACCGTGGTGATGTAACAATCCATCCAGCACTTGCGCACGAGACAATTTCATCGTTCCATCTCCTCAGTCCTTATCAGATGCATTGAAGCTCATCTTTATTCACAGTCAAAATTCCATCTCTTAACGAGCACACTACCTCCAGTCCACGTGTCTTTCATCCCGTCCCCCAAGTGTAGCGTGCAACCCCGAACGCACGTCCACGCTTCACACCGTGGGTTCCGCGTTAGATTGAAACGCACTGCGTGCACAGGAGAAGTTGTTCACGCGTCGACCACTCACGGCTGGAAAAACGGAGGTCCCCCGGGACAACAGAAGGCTGGTGGGGGAGGGGAGGCACTTCCTCATGACCCTCTCCCCACGTGTTTCACTTCAAGCTTGCATGCAGGTAAGGCAGAAGGAATGCCCGTCATGTGACCCAAACGCACAATGCATGACGGAGCCCAAAGGCCAGACGAAGAGGCCGGGCTATTATGATTTTCTTGGAAATGATGCAGTCTGAGTCAAGGTTTTTTTTTTCTGTTGCGGGGAGGGGAGGAAATGGGTTCCCTTCCTTTTGACCTAATACTGGGATGGGCTGCTACAAATTGTGGTGATTAATGATTACGCTGGATAAATTTCGATCGTATAACTCAGCTTTACACACACACTAGGGTTGTGTGTGTGTCTAAAACCAGCGGGTGAGCAATATCTGAACTAGTCCTGCCTCTCCCCTCCCATCCCAATTCACCAACCAACATCGGTCGAACACGGTGTATGGTCAAAAACAACTCCCCCTACGACTGACACGACCACGCATGGGGAAGGCCTCATTCAGCAGTGGATTGACAAAGGGTGGCATGTTTATACTCTTGGTTCTTTAGGTAAAGTCACGTAGGTAAAATAATAAATAAATATCAAATCAAATCACGACGTTTCGGAGGCAACACAAGCTTCCTTCATCAGGTGTAAAAAAGGCACAGCAAAATAACTGTAGAGAGAGCTGTTTGTGATGACAGACTGTTATATAGGGTAAGAGGAGGGGGAGGAGCCAGGGAGGACGGGCGTAGGATGGGGGGGGGACCCAATTTGCTTAGGGGTCAATCATCTACTCCACTCCTCTGCATCAAATAGACGGATGGCATCTCAAACTCTGGGGCCTGATGCATTAAACTCTCTTCGTGTGCCACACAATAAACCCATTAGTGCCACGGGCAGCTGCTCGTAAGGACACTGGGCTTACCAAAGCAGATATAACCTTTATTTTCAGTCCACTGGACACAATTTGTTTGCAAAAATATGTATATATTTTTTTTTCTGTATAACAACACATTGCTCAATGCATCTTGGCAAACTTTGTGCAAAAAATAAAATGTTCAAAATGCCGAGTGATTCTGAGTGCATTTCAAACATGCTGCTTACATATTTTTATTACAAGTTTACATTACGAGCATTGATTAATCGATTAATGAATTCTTAAGCCCATGAGACATGCGTTAAATCACACGTATGTAGAAGAATACAAATGTTTCAAATTCGTACATATTGTACGTAATGGGTTTGGAAGTGACCGTTACATTCCCCACAATGTAAAAAGGAGAATGCATTGTTGAATCTAATCACGATCTCAAATTGTGACAATTAATCAAATTGCCAGCAGGGTAAATCAATATACCTCAAATGATTACAAACGGATACGCACATTTTTCCTCAAATAAAAACAAAAAGCCCCGCGTGACATTTTGAACAGGAACTATAAGTTTGAGATATTTTTACATGACAGGACATTCATATATATTTTTTTTCATATAAAAAAACACCAACATGAATGTAAGCCCATTGTTTCTGTATGAAGCCTTGAATGGATGCTGTATGACTCCATGTAGCATTGTATCGTCCTAGTAAGGGTGAACAAAGGGTGGGGGCAAAGGCGCAGCCCTGCAATTACTCGCCCACACCACCGCTTGCGCAAGGGCCTCGACTGGAGGAGCCTCTAGAGGGTATTTGGCCTACTCTACCACACCGGCCAAAATGTGTCGGAAGAGACGCGACTACCCACCGCTTTTGACACCGCCACGTGTCCACGACCCATCGATCGATTCAACGCGAAGACGAATATTGTGTTGTCTTCCAGCGTTTTTTTTTTTCAATTGATCACCGACCATGGAAGTGGGTGGGGGTGGCTATCATCATTTTTTTCCCACTGCCGGGTCGGTTGAAAGGAAGCTTTCGAAAGGAACTCTCGAGACACGTGTCCTCTGGACAAAACAACGCTCCCGTTATTTCCGCTTCGCGCACGGCCACAATGGGAGCACGGACCTTATCTTTTGTGTCTCTTTCCCTCCCCTCGCCCCTTTTTTTCCACAAGTATTTCACTTTTGAAAGCCCTGCGCGTCCGAGCACACTATAAGGCAGCATCTGCCACAGCCTTTCAGTGGCATGACCGCATGTCTGAGCACACACAGGCTGGCATTGTTCACATTTTGGGCACATTGTGATGGATTAAGGCAAGGCCGCTCTGGCAGACTGCTGAAGGGCTTGGCCCGATTCACATCTGTCCCCTTGGAACTCGCTTGTTGGAAATTTGTTCTTTACAGATTTAAAAGAGGATGCAGAAAGAATCGGATGTACTCGCTTGTAAAAGACTCGATAAGTTACCATTGGGAATATATATTAGTGTTGAACAACATTTGCCATTTTTGTATTAACATTAATTGTTGCCATTTGTTCGATAATAATGATAAGTATTTACCCAGCCTCACCGTGTCTCAAGGCTCTTCTTCAAAATGGTTCTGATGTGGAATGTTTGACCAATACCATTACCGAGTTGAGTAGGAGCCAAATATCAAAGCTCAGCAAAGATAAGATTCAAGAATCCACTGCTCTACTGCCATCTTCTGGCTACTTCGCAGCCCCATGCCTACAGCACCTGGCAAGCCTTGACGGTCACCCATGTACATATTGACCAGGCTCAAGTCTGCTTGGCTGCAGAAATCTGATGAGATCGGGAGCATCTAAAGTGACGACTGTTTGTGATGAGCGTGCCAGCCGCATTATTGCAGCTGACTCTTTGAAAACATAAACGTGAGTTTTGTTATTCTTGGTTCTTTCGGTAAAGTCATGTAGAAGGGAAACAATAAAATAATAAAAATATAAAACAATATTATTTTATTGTTTCCTTTCTACGTGACTTTACCGAAAGAACCAAGAATATGAATCCCTGCAGTCACGAAAGCTTTAAATCAAAATGTGAGTTTTGTTGTGCTAACATAATTGTTTATTAAACAAAATAAGACGCAAATAATATATACACATTTAAATGTATTAAACAATCCCTAAAAATACAGCCCAAAAACTAATTTGCTCTCCAATACTAATATATTGAATAAAATAATTAAGTGTAGGTACACATATCCAATTGTAGAATAAATACAACTACTGTGCAATTTGTCTATTGTCAATAACATTTCCGCAAATTCTGCACACTTTTAATGCAATATAACGGTATTTAATTTAGTCTCAACAAGGCAGCGACATTATTAGTGTGTGTACAAGAGACTGTATTAGCCAAGCGTGCCCCAGGCAGTATAAAGTACCAGGCAAGCTCAAGTGCACAAAAAAAACACCTTGTACCAACTAATATTTACCAAATTACTCATATAGGATGCGCACAAAGTGGAAGATGCGCGCGATGATGTGAGTAGTGTTTATAAGTGAGTGATAACGATAATATAATAATCAAGCAGTGTATTTTTACAACAATAATTCAGAATAACATTGCTAGAAGAAGGCCCTGCCCACACCTTGTCAGTCATTGGGTTGTATGGCCATACTTCACCACGCTGGTTGGGGCAGGTTAGTGAAGCGGAGGAGTCCTGGACTGGTTCAGACATTACTAGCCAATCGATGTTAGCCGTGACCAGGAGTTGAACTCAGGTGGTTGGGTTTGTAGGCAGGACACTACTCACTATGCCACCACTTCCTGCTTCATAGGTAACCCATATTAACTTTGAAATGTGTATTATATACGGTACTTATACCTTTGCCTAACATAATAATTTTTATAATCATGGGAAAAATTCCAGGAATTCTCAATTTAACGATGGTCAAATGCCTCCCTATGCCATGGGGTTTTTTTTTATCATACATCACCAGGCTGGTCAGTGTGGGTTGATGAAGGACCGGTTCTGTTAGTGTTTGGCGCACTGCGCGATGAACTGGGCAACCCGAGATTGATTACAGCCCATGGCACACACACCTGCCATATCAAGCAATAATGTGTTCATTTGTGCCAGGCTGTCAAATCAGATGGCCTATATGCACCATTTGGCGCCAAGAAAATGTCGCCAATGAGGTTTATTTAGATTTAATTACACTATTTATTGCTGTACCATACCATCCCTACATGATGTTCCACATTTCTCAACCACGCTTGATGAGAGGAGGTACGGTAATTAAATTACCAGCACTTCGATAGTAAATGTTTAACTGCTCCCTATTGGCAGAATCCAGTATTTGTAATGACTTGAAGTTCTTTCGTTTTTTTCCCGTTGAGCGCTGGTAAAGAGGTTATCGTACCGCATTATGAACCTGGCAACCCGAGTTCGAATCCTGACATTGGTGGCACTGTGATATCAGAAACGGCCTTGCCATTCCCCCCTGGCAATTACCAGCGTGGTGAAGTATGGTCAAAACACCGCCCGTGACGGACATGGCTTGAAGAGGCCTTTATCCATACATGGAATAAGCATGCATTTTGTAACTATTACTTTTTAATATTTTTCGTTTTAAGCATGCACCTGTGTTCCTTCTCATGAAAAAGTTTACTCTGAGTAAAAGCTTAAATGCAGGAAATTGACAACTCCGTAGCCTTTGGCTTAAAAGGACAAGTAAAAGGGCACGCAATTGCTGCGTTGCGATGTAACTGCGCTTTCGATGGCTCCTACATTGCCAGATTACTATTCTCGGAACGAGATAATGAACAACAGCGGCTGTGAAAGTGCACGAATGATTTGATGGCTTGACGTGACACGCCTAAATATCTACACGAGCACACCGACGGTTTGATACATTGGCGGTGAGTGGCTCTTGGCATTTATGCTGAATAATAAAGAAGTGTTTTCAAAATGGTGTCAGGAAAAAGGCAGTCGAATGTGTTTGCAAACAAGACACGCAAGCTCTATAATTACCGCCTCTAGCTCTGGACAGTAGAGCAGCTGGCTGGCATTTCGAACCGCGGTTGCAAACCTTCTCGCTGGCGATCGCAAACAAATGCCCCACCTTATAAAATGGCATTTTTTTCCCACCCCCTTCATCTGTAGTGCGACATGCGTTTAGCATATTAAATCACGTTTGACCTCTGCTGCCGCGCGAGGGCCCCCGTCAAGATACAAAAATAGGTCTCCCGAGGTGGTGGGAACAAAAAGAATGCGGCTTTGCGGAATTTCTTTTTTGTAAACGCTCTTTTTTTTCAGTCCCAGTGTCTCTCAAAATGAAAAACACAAACATGGCCACGTATACCAAAACCTCGGCTCCGCCGTAGATTACCGTGGACTAGATATCTGATTGAACCTGAACTCGATACAATTAACATTGCGGACTCTTTAAGCACACGGCGCTCTGCGGCTAATCCGCGATCCGTTACAAAGGCGGTCGGCTCTCAACGGCGTGGGGGGGGGGGGGGGAAATACTGCGAGCGCAACGTTCTAATCGTGCACTTTATCTCAATGAAATCAAACTCCTTCACGGCTCGCGAGCCGTCATTTCCCGGGAGGTGACGTCACTGGTTCCCTTCCCTCTAGCACACAGTCATTTGTATTCTGAGGCCGCTTCGGTGGGGTAATCTCAGAAAGCCAACATCCTGCCACTGGTCTTTTCCCCCCCCCCACTCCCTCCAGCGTCTCGCATGTGGCCGACGCAAAACGTGGGGAACCTTTTGCCTGCCCCGGATTAAAAGTATTTTAAAACGGTGGCTGACAAATGAAAATAAATCGAACAACGTCGAAAAATGTCGTGAATCGGAATAGCCTGAAGCTGTTCATTCTACAATTTTATTGCTTAATTAAATAAAGTCATGGGCTTGCACAATTTGTTGGGCTGTGCGCGGAAATGGCGTGCAATGCAGAAATGAACAAATGGCTGTAACAATGTGTCGAGGCATGCACTGTGAATGATCGGCGGTCGCAGGAATTTAAAATCAATCACAATGGCTAATTTTTGGTTTTGTAAAATGTGCCCTCACCGCTGTCAAACGCGCTGCCGCAAATAAACAAGATGGTTAAGTCCACGACATTGTCAACGTCTATTCAAAAGCTCCCGGTTTTTTTCAAGTCTCCAAAGATGAAAACAAAAACACAATGGCAAATTTCAAACGTCCCTTAAATGTCTGGAATAGCCACACTGCCGCATAGAGGTAAGCATAATTGAAACCGTCCCGTGTGACAAAAATTGAGAGTAAAAAAAGGCAACGTTATTCACCACGTGACATTCGATCAAAATCCCATTTCCAGGTGTGACATCATATTACGGAAAAAATAATGAAAAAATAATAACCACTGTGTTTACATTCATCTTTGCAATTGAAACCAAAAATAAATATCCCTGGCCTCTCACTTGCTCTTGTTTCACGTTTGGTACAGTGAGGGAAAAAAGTATTTGATCCCCTGCTGATTTTGTACGTTTGCCCACTGACAAAGAAATGATCAGTCTATAATTTTAATGGTAGGTTTATTTGAACAGTGAGAGACAGAATAACAACAACAAAATCCAGAAAAACGCATGTCAAAAATGTTATGAATTGATTGGCATTTTAATGAGGGAAATAAGTATTTGACCCCTCTGCAAAACATGACTTAGTTCTTGGTGGCAAAACCCTTGTTGGCAATCACAGAGGTCAAACGTTTCTTGTAGTTGGCTACCAGGTTTGCACAAATCTCAGGAGGGATTTTGTCCCACTCCTCTTTCCAGATCTTCTCCAAGTCATTCATGTTTCGAGGCTGACGTTTGGCAACTCGAACCTTCAGCTCCCTCCACAGATTTTCTATGGGATTAAGGTCTGGAGACTGGCTAGGCCACTCCAGGACCTTAATGTGCTTCTTCTTGAGCCACTCTTTTGTTGCCTTGGCCGTGTGTTTTGGGTCATTGTCATGCTGGAATACCCATCCACGACCCATTTTCAATGCCCTGGCTGAGGGAAGGAGGTTCTCACCCAAGATTTGACGGTACATGGCCCCGTCCATCGTCCCTTTGATGCGGTGAAATTGTCCTGTCCCCTTAGCAGAAAAACACCCACAAAGCATAATGTTTCCACCTACATATTTGACGGTGGGGATGGTGTTCTTGGGGTCATAGGCAGCATTCCTCCTCCTCCAAACACGGCGAGTTGAGTTGATGCCAAAAAGCTCCATTTTGGTCTCATCTGACCACAACACTTTCACCCAGTTGTCCTCTGAATCATTCAGATGTCCATTGGCAAACTTCAGACGGGCATGTATATGTGCTTTCTTGAGCAGGGGGGCCTTGCGAGCGCTGCAGGATTTCAGTCCTTCACGGCGTAGTGTGTTACCAATTGTTTTCTTGGTGACTATGGTCCCAGCTGCCTTGAGATCATTGACAAGATCCTCCCGTGTAGCTCTGGGCTGATTCCTCACCGTTCTCATGATCATTGCAACTCCACGAGGTGAAATCTTGCATGGAGCCCCAGGCCGAAGGAGATTTACAGTTTTTTTGTGTTTCTTCCATTTGCGAATAATCGCACCAACTGTTGTCACCTTCTCACCAAGCTGCTTGGCAATGGTCTTGCAGCCCATTCCAGCCTTGTGTAGGTCTACAATCTTGTCCCTGACATCCTTGGAGAGCTCTTTGGTCTTGGCCATGGTAAAGAGTTTGGAATCTGATTGATTGATTGCTTCTGTGGACAGGTGTCTTTTATACAGGTAACAAGCTGAGATTAGAAGCACTCCCTTTAAGAGTGTGCTCCTAATCTCAGCTCGTTGCCTGTATAAAAGATACCTGGGAGCCAGAAATCTTTCTGATTGAGAGGGGGTCAAATACTTATTTCCCTCATTAAAATGCAAATCAATTTATAACATTTTTGACATGCGTTTTTCTGGATTTTGTTGTTGTTATTCTGTCTCTCACTGTTCAAATAAACCTACCATTAAAATTATAGACTGATCATTTCTTTGTCAGTGGGCAAACGTACAAAATCAGCAGGGGATCAAATACTTTTTTCCCTCACTGTATAGCGTATTACAAGGAGCTTGATCATAAAGACGCTAACAAGCCAGATTCCGCTCCATCAAAAATTGCTCGGAATATTGCCATTATTTCATTTCCACACGGCAAATCAAATAAAAGCAATTACCGCATCCGAATAACAACATAATACGCCGTGCGATGATATGAACACCTTGTAATTCACCACGAGTGTCGGATGTTAACCTACATTATTATTATTTTTAAATCCTGCTGACGTATGCATATATAAATTGGAATATACTGACTCATTCATGAATGTGGGCAGGTTCTTAAATATGTAAGCATCAGCACGGTGGGTGATAAATGGTTGGTAATAATAGGGTAGTCGGCAGAAGAAGCAATGTTTCCTATTGATTTATTGCAAAGTTCCCGTGACAGAAAGGTATTTTTGTTGGTCATACCATGGTATCTATGAGAGCATGTCTTCCTATTCATCAGTCCACAATTCACATCTACGCATGCTCATGGTACATCACAAGCACCCATGCTATGAAATTTCCATCACGTTCAGATTATGTTGTTCACTCAATGTGTCGATATTAAAGAACAAAAATAATTAATACGGAGCCTTTTGTAAATTCACTGCTCATGGAGGTTGTGTGGCCATATTTCACTGTGCTGGTCAGTGTGGGCTGATGAAGCCGAAGGGGGGAGGGGGGGGTAAGGACTTGTTTAGATATCACTCACCACCGATGTAAGCCATGGCACGGTCAGGAATCAAACTCGCCAAATTCATAGCGCTAAACACTGTGCCCTCCGTTCCCTCTATACGTACAAGGCACGATCAAAATCCAGTTTCAAATGTGTGGGGAGAAAAAAATAAATGTACGCACAAAAGTGCAATATTAGCAGCATGCAAAGCACTGATGACAAGGTGTGATAATATCCTATCATGTGACTTCTAGGGTCACACTGAACATGCAAGCACAACAGGCTGTCTGAGCAGGTGATCGGCTGTGAGCGTGCTGCATGCACACACAACAACAGCGATAAAACACGCGCGGAGAATCAACCAAACCCAGCGGTGTGGACGGCATTGGTCCCGTTTTGGGATAGGAACGTATTCTGTCTCTCCGCGTGTTGATTTAATAGTCGTAGAACAACAACAACAAACAACCACCGTCGTTGTTTTTATTTGGTTTAAATCGCAACCGAATTATTTGATAAAATATTGCCCATGTTCGTTTGATTGTTGTTAATTGTAAAACAAAAGAAATAAGGACTAAAGACGTGCATTTACTTCGCGTGAAAATGCTGCAGCATATCACAGTGCCTTACAGCTCATCTAAATTATTCAAATGCTCATGTCTAGTTTTTTTGTTGTTGCCTAGGGGTCCCACTGACAAGCTGTCCCTATGCAGCACAAGGTGACTTAGATCCTGCCTACAAGCGAGCATCTCTCTGTTAGTGAGAGGGGGGGGGGGTGCGACGTTGCTATTCACCTGAGGTTTTTGTCTGAATTTTCAAATAATCTCTATAAAATGCTCGACGCACATCTGGTGCTCGAAGGAGCGTTTCGAGAATGTTACTTAGCGGGAGTATGTGGTTTAATTGGCCATTATTATTTAAATTATTTGGCTGCTATATATTCCCACGTGATAAACCACTTCATTGAGCTATCATCTGTGGCCAGGCCGATTCTGAAATAAATAAGCTATTGGTTTAGAGGGCTTTATTTGGTAAAATTAAAAGAGCTTAGTTTTTTTGGTGATTTGCTCACCTTTCTTATTTTTTGCACTGATGTCGTGTTTTTTTGTATTGCAATTTGTTGTACCGTACTGACCCGCCCCCACTGGACATCTGCTAGAACTCTCTCTTCACACCCCCCACTATAATCCCACATACTGTAATTGGGGACGCGCGTAATGGTGAGTGATTCGTCAATTATGTCATGTCGATTCTTAAGTTTGTGATGCATGCATCAAACCGTAGACTCGACGATTATTTTGTTTTACTTATGCAATATGCAAATAATGTGACTGTTACGTTTAGGTGATAAATTACATTCTAGACATTCTCAATCTACCAATGCATGAATGCCCTTCCACTCCATGTTGATCATGGGGGCTAGTGACCATATTTTACCACCTTGAGTGTGGGTTGGTGAAGGTGTCAACTCGTTATGTGTACACAGTGCAGGGGTACAATGCAGGAGGACGGGACCGGTTTTGATATCAGTCACCACTGATGTTCGACATGGCCAGGAATCGAACTCGGGTTGCCGGCTAAATAGCACAGCACGCTAACTACTCGGTCATAAATCCAGCCTACATTTCGGTTCATGTAGTAAACAACTGAAGAGATGGTAAAAAAAAGTCAAACAAAAATAAACTCATGAATGAAATCGCTCGGCAGAATTGTGACCATTCATCCTGCGTGTGTGTTGGGGAGCAGTCGTGTAGTGGTAAGTGCGCTGCTGTGCTACGAACCGAATCACCTGAGTTCGATTCCCACGATAAGGGATATCTTTGTCTTTGGGTGGTGGGATAGTAGTGGCGAGTCGTTAAATGCCGAGTGAATACTTCTTCGCAGACCCAACACCACTGATGTATTATTCAATATCCGTGAAGTGCTAACTGCACCTTCAGAACGTATGTACATTGTTCATTGATTTCAAAGAAGGTAATGGTCTGCCCAGGACTGTTGCACGTAGGCGATTGTCGAGCCGATATGGTAATTGCTATTTAACGGCAATGCGAACTAGAGGCAGTTAACCCACGAAGCCCCCCTCCGATGCCTTTGGCTGACACAATAACAACGATACAAAAGTCCCCATTATCTGAACATAGTTGTCAACTTGTTTTGGCGTAATGAAAGGGCAGGAGGATATTTTTGAAGGTGAAAATGAAAACGTGTACTTGTATATATATTCAAACCCATCGCCACTCTGGATGTCTTGATAACGGGAATGGATACAAAAAAGCCAAGGAAAAGCACTCAATGTATTATCGCATTGCCGTGTGTGTTGTACGAACAAAGCATTAATATTTAACAAATCTCAATGAGACTTGCAGGGCATTTTACCACAGTCGCGGCTATTTATGCACGGTGCTGTGGCTCACAAACATTGATTTAAAATTGGCTTCATTCGCATTTGCATATCCAATAGTACACAGCAGTCACATTTAGTGAACGCGACTCAAATTCGTGACATCATATTTTTGCACATGTGTTTACATGGCAGGCAAAAAGTAATGACCTTTTTAACGTCAACGCTCATAACATTACGGAACAACTGGTTACTTTAATCCAGCGCAAGCAGGCAATTCTTGCAGGTACACCATTTCTCGCACATCTCTTCCATTGAGCCCTGGGTGGGCGAACTTTCCGGTGGCACGCGTCGGACGTCGCATCGACTTATTAGAGTGATTGAAAGGCAAAATTGGTGGCATGCTCACACGCGACCCGAGTGGCACTGGGAACCTGTCGATGACACGGGAGTGAACGTCTAAAGCAAAATGCGTTGAAGTGTGATGAGCGCAACGCCCGCACATTTCATGCATTTCAAATTTGTTTGGCTGATCTTTTACGAGTCAAGACCTCCTGCCCTTGCTCACCCTAAATACAATAATTCCACCTGCTAGCTCAACGCACATGTTATTATGATTTTATCGTTATTATGTAAAGCACGTTTTTCATGTTTGCCCAGGCCTCTTTTCGCTATCTGCATTGTTTGTGTGGCATGGGTCACTGCCACGCAAAGGGAAAATGTAAACCACGTCCGGTGAAGGCCACCCAATCCCAGTAAATGTGAAGCTATCAAGGACATGAAAGGATGGGAGGTCCCTGCATTCATTTGTTCTTTGATGTTGACGATCATACTGAGCATGTGTCACAAAAATACAGGTCGTCTCTAAACGGTATTCAGTGCCCCAATGCTACGGAAGTATTGACACATTTCATAGCCAAATGGTAGGCATTCGGAAGGCTTATTTTCACACTCGATATTTTCTGGAACATTGCTAGGCTGGCATGGCGTTGGCATTAACAGCATAAGGCACTACCACGAGAGTACAAGGCACACCTCTCCATGATACATTAGTCGTAAACTAATTGGCGCATTATATTCTTGGTTCTTTCGGTAAATTCACGTAGAAGGAAAACAATAAAATAATAAAAATATAAAGCAATAAAATTCTCACGACGTTTCGACTGTAACACAAGCAATAATCCATCTGAATAACTGCCAAATCGCTCTCCGTGGTGCTAACGTTAATTAAAAAAACGCCACTTTTTCAAATTTTCTTGCTGTGGTTTTCACACCTGATGATGATTGCTTTGTGTTGCAGTCGAAACGTCGTTAGAATTGTATTGTTTTATATTTTTATTATTTTATTGTTTCCCTTCTACGTGACTTTACTGAAGAACCAAAAATATGAATCCCTGCAGTCACGAAAACTTTAAATCAAAATTTAATTGGCACATTGCTTATGTGACGAACTTTACTGGCTGTGTCGGGTGATGGAGGGTTACGACACATTTATTCTTACGCGATCTAACCCAAAAACCTTTATTATGAATACATTATCATTTAAGTACTGCACCGTCATTAAAGACATCTGGTTACCCTGAGCACTCTCAACGCATGTTTTTTTGCACATCGCCGCACATACCATCGCCTTACCTTGAGGACAAAATAAGGCAAGGTGGATGTGGTGGGTGTGTTCCACGTGAAATTAAGAGAGTATGTATGGGAGAAACGTGGCATTGTGTTAGCATCCTGTTCTGCTATTACCTCGGTGACTCAGGGTTAACCGGCTTTCTAGGCAAGTGACACTATCTGGAACTACCCCGTGTGTCCCTTAGGTATATTCAGCATAATTGAGTGCTTGCTGCAGCAATACTGTATGTGAATAATAAATATCAGAACTGGGAATGCTAAGGCAGCCAGGCACAGAGCTGGCCAATTTACACCGGTTCATTCATGTCGTGCGCCGACCTTAAAATGTGCTTGATAACAGCACTAACCCCAACAGTGTATGCAGGATGAAATCAGTTATTCAAATTAGTCACGTGTTCTTGCACAGCATATGTATACACGCAACAAGTATAAAGCAACAATGACAGGAATGGGAAGATATTGAACATAAAACAACGAAAACATAATGTATTATCGGGATAATTTATATTCAGTTGTTTGCAGAGTATCATGAGGAGCAGCCATTGTCAAACTACTCTTGGATGAAGGTCTTCCCAAGTCGCCACTTCTCGTGGGTCTGTGATTATAATAATTATCTACCAAGCACACGCGCCGATTTCATCGCTCCATATCGTCGGTGCAAGATGTCCCACTCGTAATTCAAGTCAAATAGCTTGACGATAAAAATAGCTTGGGTGTTGAAGGTGGCATAGTTTTTATCATTATTATTATTAATTAAATCCAAAGGCATTATAGGTTCGGTGTCAATCTCATTTTCAACATTTCACTACTGCCAAACACGATTAACAATTTCCATACTGTAATTCTATGCATTGCCAGTTTTAGCTACATCATGACCGATCTGTATATTTTTTTAATCTATAGTTACCACAGGGCAATCGTTGTGAGCAAAGATAATGGAAATACAGAAAAAGTTGCACTTGAATGTGAATGTTAACAGCAGGACTGTCTATCACCCATTTACCAGTGGTGGTACATGGGTATTATTTGCATATGTGATCTACCAGGAGTGCTTAATATCAGCCAGAACATTCCAATAATGTTTTCCCGGTAATTATTTTGGCACCCCAGATCATTTTTTTCGTAACTTTTATAAAGCTGGTCATAGGAGTATACCAATATAGAGAACACTAATAAGAGTATTATGGATAGGCTCACATTGCACTTTAGTGGCAGTGCCTTGTGCCGATAATCCCTAATCCAAGCCAGCCAAGCAGCATCCCGGAAAATACCTCGTGAGACATCAATCCCTGCCTACAGTTAGGCTAAGAGTTAGGGCTTTATATTGACCAAAGTTTGGGAAAAAGCAAGTGTCATCTAGACCTTGTAAATAACTAGGCATTTGTTAACTTGCTCACGCAAATAGCAATTTTTTTTAAACAAAGCACCGATTCTCAATCTACATATGGATGAAGGCGTCCCCATGCCAAGTCAATACCTCACGCTGGCGAATGCGAGTTTGTGACGGGAGGAGAGGGCAGGGACGGTTCTGATGTGGCACCTGCCACTGATGTTAGCCGTGGCCGGGTATCGAACTCGAGTCACCAGGTTAAAAGTGTGGCGGTGCGGTAGCCAACCGTGCCGGTTCTCCAAAGTGCATTCTAAAAAAACAACGTGCAGCTGCTGTCGTGATTTACTTAAAAAAATAAACTGTGAAATGGATTTAATTAGGACGTGACAGTACGTGCATGAAAATTATTCCATTGTTATGAAATTTCGCGAACGAAATATCATGTTGACAAACATGACGGCGGGTATAATATACTGCACAACAGTTACAAATCAAAGTTTACGATCTCGAATTAAGTTGTCCCAGTCGCAGTGGCGATGGTGGTGTCACCGTTATTGAGATGCGGCGAATTCACACGCTGAGCATGCTCGAATGTCATGATCGGCCGGCTGAATGTGATGACACACGATCCGACAATGAATTGCGGTACATATTTAACTGCGCGCAGACATATACCACCTCTATTCAGAGAGAGAGCCATCGCATTACACTCAGTATTTGACATACTCTGAACTTAAATCAGAAATCCAATGCGATAATGAGAAAATCTAATTGTAATTTTGACACGTTCATTGTGTATCCTATTAGAAGATACACACGCGGTTGAACCATCATCACCGCTACCACCACAATGCACGGACGGACGCGCCGACGAACACAACGCGTTCCATCTCGACTGCAGTCATCGTCGTCATCATCAACCGTGGTCAATCCACTGCTGGATGAAGGCCCTTCCCCAAGCCGCTTCCGCCGCCACATTTCACGACCCTACAATGTAATACAGACAAAGACCTCCCACCCCCTACCCCCGTATAGCCTTCGCAGACTGTTGGGGCAAGTGCTGTTAGCGAGCACCTTTGAAGGCCGGCATATCATAATAACAAATCACTCAAGCACCCGCACATAAAACGGATTTCAGCGCTCCATCTTCCCAGTGGACGACCCCTGGAGGGGCACGTTGTCCACACAGTAGATTACACCACCACCGCCACCACTATACATTCGCGGCAACAAACGAGATGATACTTGCTCCGACCTATTGCGGTCGCACCTTTTAACAACAAAAACAACAGCAACAACAGATGCACGCGTGTCTTACC
This sequence comes from Petromyzon marinus, assembly GCF_048934315.1. Classification (NCBI taxonomy): domain Eukaryota; kingdom Metazoa; phylum Chordata; class Hyperoartia; order Petromyzontiformes; family Petromyzontidae; genus Petromyzon; species Petromyzon marinus. The sequence continues at coordinate 4,941,783 of NC_133677.1, forward strand.
GTCAGTCCGCTGGCGCTGCTAATAATGCTCGCGGTCGCTGTGAACGTCAGCGGAGGCGCATCTGCAAGCGACCCATGCCGTCTCCTCCTCCTCCTGCTGCTCCTCTTCTTCCTCCGCCGCCGCTGCTGCTGCTGTGCCGATGCTGCTGCTGTGCGCGTGCATCACAGGGGCGCGCTTCTGCTGTCCGAGATGGTGATGTCATTCCGGATGTGCGAGGGAGCGCGCGCGCGCATGATGAACATCCACAAAGACAAAGATCCCCCACTTATTGCCTTAACAGGGACAAGCTCTGTAAGCGAGTAGCGGCCCCATTGATGCCCTGCAGGGCACACGACGCGGTTGGGTCGGCCAGCAATCGCTCCCGGCCGCCTTTGTCTCCCTAGTGGCGATGTTTACGTATAGCAGCAGATACTCATTTGAGGCTGAGTTGATAACACTATGTAACACAATTTTTGTTCCTGGGTAGTAAGTGTTATTTCGTAATTGTTTATGCGTAAAAAGTATAGAAATTGGCTATTATTCCCCACAAACTTTGTTTTGTGACCAGGACAGTGATATTTAGAAATTTACCTATTTTCAATGAGAAAACGGGCGAATTTGTGTCTTTTCGTTCACATAAAGTCAGAAAACAACAACATATGAATCAAAATTAACATGTACTTATACTAAAGTAATACAAAAATGACTACAAAGATTTAGAAGTGAGTAGTTTTTAGAAATTTACGATAATACTGTTAATCAATTTCAAGAATCAGCCCCCAAATGTAGTCTCCCATCATGTTCTCGTTATATTGTCCTTGGTAGCGGCGTTCAAAGTCCAGTATATCCTGGTGGAAGCACTCGCCTTGCTCCTCCGAGTACGCTCCCATGTTCTCCTTGAATGTATCAAGATGAGCATCAAGGATATGGACTTTGAGGGACATCCTACAGCCCATCGTGCCGTAGTTCTTCACCAGAGTCTCAATCAGCTCCACATAGTTTTCGACCTTGTGATTGCCCAGGAAGCCACGAACCACTGCGACAAAGCTGTCCCAAGCCGCTTTCTCCTTACTAGTGAGCTTCTTGGGAATTAATTGCACTCCAGGATCTTCTTTATCTGTGGTCCGACGAAAACACCGGCTTTGACATTTGCCTCAGACAGCTTAGGGAAGAAGTCTTGAAGATACTTGAAGGCTGCGGACTCCTTATCTACAGCTCTGACAAATTGTTTCATAAGGCCTAATTTGATGTGCAGTGGTGGCATCTGCACCTTCTGGGGGTCCACAAGTGGCTCCCACTTGACGTTGTTCCTCCCCACAGAGAACTTGGTCCGCTGTGGCCAGTCCCGCCTGTGGTAGTGCGCCTTGGTGTCCCTGCTGTCCCAAAGGCAAATATAGCAGGGAAACTTGGTAAAACCGCCTTGGAGACCCATCAGGAATGCCACCATTTAGAAGTCTCCAATGACCTCCCAGCCATACTCATCATACTTCAAGGCGTCCAGCAAGGTCTTGATGCTGTTGTAATCCTCTTTGAGGTGCACCGAGTGAGCCAGGGGAAGAGACGAGTACTTGTTACCATTATGGAGCAGCACGGCTTTGAGGCTCCTGGATGAGCTGTCAATGAAGAGGCGCCACTCATTCTGGTTACAGGCAATTCCGATTGCATCGAACAGACTGGTCACATTGTGGCAGAAGCAGAGCCCATCTTGACGAGTGAAGAAGCTGCAAAAAGGTTGGTGACGCTTCCTCTGATCTGCGACTTGTACACTTTAATCCAACAAATTCCGCTGCTTGAGCCTCGACGTCAAAAGCTCGGCATTGGACTTGGTGAGACCAAGATGTCTGATCAAATCGTTGAGGTCTTTTTGCTTGGGGTAGTATGGGTTTCTCTCCTCAGCTCCACCTCTGAAATTGTCATCTGGATCTACAACGTCTTCCTCGCTCTCTGACTTGCTGCTCTCTTCTAAAGACGGCTGTTCTTTCTCCGGAGGAGTGGGTACGGGGAGCTCATGGCAGTGTGGCACTGGGGCGATGGATGAAGGAAGGTGCATTCTTGCCAGTCCGACGTTTGGAAGGGTCCACCATGCAGAAGTAGCAGTTGCTTGAGTGGTCAGTGGGTTCCCACCAAATTCTTGGGAAAGCGAATTTCATGGCTCTCTTTTCCCCTCTGTACCATCCTACAAAAACCCGTATATTTCACCCATGACTAATGTGTATGAGAGTCTCGCAACATTTTTCATACCTGATATATTTTTTCAACAACATCGAAAATTGTAAAACATTTTAAAATATTTTTTTCTTATTTTTTTTACAATTTTAACACATTTTTCAACATAAAATTCCGAGCAACAATTGTCCATCTTACCTTCCAGAGTTTTTTTTGCATTGCTCGCAGGTGAAATGAGGTGCCCAGGGTTTGTCTTGATCCCCGACAGGCATGCCGAAATATGCCTTGTAGACCTCGCACATCTTAGCAGATGCTTTCACAGAGTACTTTTTCGCTCTTGTCTTGATAAATTGGCCACAGACATAGCAAAATGCGTCTACCGGATGCTTGCAGCCTCTTGATGTCATCTCAGAAAAATGCAGATATGTATCCACTTAAGCAGCCGGAACTAAACCGAACTGGTGGGCTTAAGGCCCCTGTATTTATACTACTGTTTATATTACTGGTAAGTTCTAGAATGTTCTGGAAGTTGCTCCAAGTTTACTCAGCACTGAATCTATCTGAAATGTTCTGGAAGATAGGTACATTTCTAAATATCACTGTCCTGGTCACAAAAGCAAAGTTTGTGGGGAATAATAGCCATTTTCTGTACTTTCGAGGCACAAGTAATTAAGAAATAACACTTACTCCCCAGGAACAAAAAAAAATGTTACACAGTGTAATCGTCGCCGGTGTTGTTGTAAGTGGGGTTCGTAGTGCAGCGCGCTAACCGCTGCACCACCGTTCCCCACTACACCACCGTTCCACACCACATACACACAAAAACAAATATCTCTCGTATAGCCTTAACAGACTGTTGGGGCAAGTGTTGTTAGGAAGCACCTATAAAGGGCTTGCACGGCACACGAGAGGGTGGGTGCCCAGCACCGCCTCAGTCTCCCCAGTGCTGATATTTACACACCACACTGAGTTCTCATTTAAGGCCGAGCCAACCAAAGAGAGGCCCAGGTCCAGTCGAGATATTCGCCACAAGTTATTGGCCGTGAAGGAAAGGGGAATCGAACTCGGGTCGACACGTTTATTAAAGTCCAGTGCGCTAACCACCGTGCGACCGCTTCCCAATCACACACACACACAAACATACCACGTATAGCCTTTAAACAGATTGTTGGGGCAACACACATACACGCGCGCACTTTGTCAAATGCAATCACGAGATCGCGTCGCAGTGGCCGGCCACAAGTGACGCATTTGGCTCAAGAGCCTGGTCCATGAACAATGCTCATGGAAAATGAGCAGATGATGAACTTTGACGCATGTATTGAGTCAGTGTGCTGATAAACCCCTCCTGACGCCGCATGTCATAAAATTAATATCATTTTAATATTTCATTAACATTTTTGAAAGTTACGATTTTTCAAAGACAATGCATATATTACCCTAGAGCATGTTTTTTGTTGGCATGTTCACCACAAGCACGTGTGGTTAATGCAGACATGATTCTTAACAAAAGGTTTCTATTTGGTGTTTGAACATCTTAACGTCTGTTTTATTGCCAGAAAGGGTAAAACCTATTCTTATTTTTCCATACGATTTTTCTCTTCATCATGAAACTGAATACAATTTTCGTACATTTTATTCCACGTTTAAGTATCAATTTAACTTGGTTAAAGGGTTGCGCACGTTTAACTTTTTAATAAGACGAAATGCGAGATGCCACCCACCATCTTGTGTGTAGCACAGCTCACACTTGCATTGCGGTACTGTTGATGATTTCAAAAGTGTATCTATGTAATATTACACTCTATATAACTCGTGTTGTTTCACAAGGATGTTTGGGGGCTTGTTTAAAACGTGTTTCAGCCACACACACACTGAGAGGCATCGCCGCCCTGTGGACACGCGAATAGTGCAATACAAGCTTGTTGCAATTGAAAAAAACGCCTGTAATTCCACCAGGCAAAGAAGGCCATTAACAGTTGTTACGTGAGACATGATATGACAGTACTGAGTATCCCGGTTTAACACGTAGGCTTTTATGACTGAGTATCCTCCCACCCCGCCCCCTTATATGCATGGTGACTTTTCACCAGGTTGAACTTTTTATACCCACGTGAAGTCAAACATTAATGAATGTCATTCATGCCCAACATGCCAATGTAGCAGCACCCTTCTGAATTGTTTTTTTATATTGAGGCTCATTGAGGTTTTCCTTGGTAATGACACACGTTCTATATGTAACGCCACAGGGTCTTTGACAGCTCACGCCATTCTTGGGTAATTTTATTATGGCGGTATTGGCTGACTGTTGAGCTTAAATCACCGTATATCGTGCAAATTGGCCACGTGGGTTGTACCATAACCTGCAGGTTATTCACATATAACGTAAAAAGACACTCATTCTCAATGTCTTCCAAAATGCGAAATTGCCACGAAAATTTAATTTGATTATTACAATAACGTGTGTTAAAAGCAGGCAAATTAGTAGGCCATATTCTGCACTTGGAAAAATAATCCTTAATTTACTGATTTCGAAGCAGTCTTCATAATGGATATTTGGCAATTTCTGAGTTTATAATTACGCACATTAAGCGATGTTCCATCCACTAATTAAAAGCAGTTCTACAATATAATTATTATTCTGGGATAAATTTTCGTCGCCCGTGACAAATTCACCCGGAATGTGCCCCACTTTGTCAGATCTCAGAAGCTAAGCAGGTTTGAGCCTGGATAGTGTTCAAATTTGTGACCTGCACCAAACAGTTTCTCCTCGGGCTGAGGCGGGGGTGCAGTATAGTGCTCCAACATCCGTTATTATACAGAAATGTACTTGTGTCTCCACGTCGATGCGATCTTCACCATCCCGCACGGACCAGCGAGGTGAAGAATGGTGAAATAACTCCTGCGACCTGCTGAAACCCGTACAAGGCCCTCATCCAAAAGTGGGTTGAGATTCACGGATGCACCTACGTATAATTGCAATGTGCATATCGACTTTTGTCGTATTTATTGTCTGCATTACTCTGTGCACGTGGAGGACTCTTGGCCAAAACAAATTCTGATTTGACTCAGGAAATCGAAACTAAGTCCAGGCTTGGCTTACTTATAAACACTTGTGCCTGGAAATAAAATGCTGGTTCAGGAGACGCATTTGCTAAAGGATCTGGATCTTATTCATATTCTTAGTTTTTTCGGTAAAGTCACGTTGAAGAGAAACAACAAAATAACAAAATATATATAAAACAATAAAAAATTCTCACGACGTTTCGACCATAACTCAAACGGTCATCATCAGGTGTGTCGGTTTGCATAAATTTATTTTGAAAACGGCATATTTATTTATATATATAAAAATAACGTTTGCGTCACGCGCAACGATTGGCAGTTTGCCCAGGACTAGTCCATCTATTTTTTGAAAAGAGGAGGGGGGAGACGAAATTTGTTTTTATGTATGCTGTCTGAAAGCCACTTTAAGCGTGAACAATCAATCAAGAACTGAAATGATTTATCAAATCTTTCCAATGATTGCTAAGATAGAATCCATCTTCTCGGTTGAAATTGTCTCTGTGCTTGTATATGTGGATAGCCTCATGAACGAATCTCTCATGGAAGCCAGATGGCTTACAAAGAACCTCCGTCTTGGAAAAGTCAATGGCATGTGAGCCTACTGAATTAGAACAATGATCTGCTACGGCCGAGGTGTTGGTCCTACCGTGTTTAAGGTCTGCTTTATGTTCACGAATGCGGTCCGAGATATGGCGTTTGGTTTCTCCAATGTAACTACTACCACAGAGGCAACTTAGTTTGTAGACACCAGGGTATTGTATGTCCGGAATCACATCTTTTACAGACGGAACCAGATCACGGATTTTATGTAATGTGTTGAAACGGACCTGGATCTTGTGTTTATTCAAGATTTTGGAGATCTTTTTTGTGATCCCAGCAATGTAGGGTAAAGTGATGATTTTGAAAGGCTCCTCAAGAGGGTTCTTCTTCATGGTTTGAGTGATAGCTTTGCGGATTGTATAGTCGGAGTAACCATTAGCCCTAAGAGCACATATGGTGATGAAACAAACTCGTGAATGGTGCATTTAGAGTTTACGTGTTTAGACAAATGTTTTCTGATTAACACAAGTCCGTGAAGGCCAGTAGGTCGCTGGACTGATCTTTTTTCACGCGGAGATAGGTCATTTATTTAATTTGCTATGCTAAATAGTAAAGACATGTGCATCAGCATCACTGCGAGTGTGGATGTGTATGCCCTTAAACCATTGTTTAAAGACAGGCATATACTGTTATCTATTTGTAGATGATAAAGCATTGTAAAATCAGCTTCTGGGTCAGGGTCCTCCCCACGCCGTGCGGGTCGTGGGGGTTATTTATCAATACGTGTACATCATCAAGTTGGTCATTGCAGATTTATGAGGGGGAGAAAATAATTATGCTGTAGCCATAGTATGGTAAAAATAGCCTATTTTCTGCACTGCCCTCTGCTGACAACGTTGCCTCGCAGCAATATTGATCAATTGATCCGTAACTGTATAAACTATTCCTTGCTCAAATGAGTGTAAGTGCTCATGTCCCCGTTCATAGTCCTCAAAAACCATTGATGAGAATTCCACATTCCTACGGCGGAGCGTAGTCTATCCGCAGGATAACCACATTTGACTTCTGCACGATGTGGCGCAATATATATTTTATCGACCTCGGATGGATGATGGGCCGAGTCAACCAATCTGAATTTGGCAGGTGTGTAACGATTTCACAATGACCACTACACTCACCATAATGACATTTTTTTCTGAATCGAATCTCGACGTTGATTTAATCGAATTGCCTGATAGGTGTGTGTGTGTTAATGGTTTCGTGGGGAGCGATAGTGTAGCGCTTGGCGTTTGCCGTTACGAACCCAGCTATCCGAGTTCGATTCCCGCTCACGGCTAAAAATCATTTCCACTGGAGAGACAAAGGCGACTGCGGTGCTGACCACCCATCCCCTCTTGTGTCGTAACCGGCCTTCATATGTGCTATCTCGCTCACAGCACTTGCCCCCAACACTCTGTCAAAGGGGCCGTCCATAAATGACGTCCAGCGATTTTGGACGATTTTTGACCCCCCCCTTAGTCACACGGCCTCACAAATATGACGTCACAAAGCTCTGCCCCCCCCCCCAAAAAAAAACATGCTTCACATCGCTTTAAACTATTGTCATTGTAGTGCGTATATGTGGCGCTGCACTCTGATGTTGTAGGAGAAAACATTTATTAAAAAAGTATATTTAATTAAGTAGAACGTGTTGTCTATTTTTAAAGTTGCGCATTTTGATGTGACGTCACGTTTCTCTCCCCCCCCCCGTCGTCACACATCGTCACAAATGTCTGACCCCCCCCCCGCCCTAGGTGCGTGACGTCATTTATGGACGGCCCCTAAGGCTATACGGGGTGGGGGGGGGTATCTTTGTCTTTGTTTATAGTTGCAGCCACCCCGACCACACACGACATGATCGGCTGTTGTCATCACGTGCTGCAGAACAGGGTGGGTGGGGTCACAGCCACAGCACCCACGTGCTCCTTCCCCACGGCCAATTGCTCTGCAGGGTGAGCACGTGACTTCCCCTCCCGCAGAGATTCCAATGATACGTGGCCGGAGCGGGCGTAACCGGGGGGAGGAGGAGGAGGGTGGGGAGTCGGGGGGTCAGGGGGTAGGGGGGGTGAGAGGGGGCGGTGGGTGAGAGGGGGCGGGGGCCTTGAGTGTAATGGGCGGAGCTTGTTTGTAAAGTAGGCGGGGCTCGGTGGAAAGAAGGCGGGGTTATATATTCTTGGTTTCACACCTGATGATGATTGCTTGTGTCACTTAGAAGAGAAACAATACAATAATATTGTTTTATATTTTTATTACGTTATTGTTTCCCCTTCTACGTGACTTTACCGAAAGAACCAAGAATATAGTTCTAAAATTGATATGCAAAGTTTGCCGAATTGCTTTACAGACAAACTTTTAGTCATCAAAGTTACGAAATAAACTCATCTGTTCTGAAAGTAAAATCATACCATCCTGTAAACGTTACAGGCCCATTACACTGTGGGTGGATATGTTGTCGTGAAGTAAATGAAAGCAACATTCGCTAATACAGTTTTCAGAACAACTTGATAAGGAAACATTTTTGAATGTACGTTTAATTATTTTTAGATCAGAATCCAAAGTTTATTTTTCGCCTAAAGCCCATTGAGATTCCACGGTGCCAAGTGCAGCCTCCAATTCTCTATCTGGCTCGCATCTCTTTACGTGCTATGGAGCAAGGCCCATAGCCTGAAACGTCGCCTATTTATATACATATAGTTTTGGTGATCTGTGCCTAACACCTGGCACTCTACGCTGTGTGTAACGTGGATTTTCATGCAATTTATTTTTCATGAATATACACCAAATGTGATTGATACTGTGTAGAGATATTTTTGATTAAATAAATGCAATACAATCTTACAATTTTAGTCTATTTTCATGACATTAATGTTTTATTAACCTGTCAATTACATTTGTAGTTTTATATATTTTTTTACTCTTAAGGCCACAACAATGTTATTGACGAACGCACGGTACAGTGCAGTATAAAGTCCGTCAACATTAGCATAATTAATTCATGGGCCTGGTAAAAAAGATATGTTAATTAATGAGCGGCGGTTCGCCACGGGATGGGCGTGGCTTACGCTGGAGGGGGCGTGGCCACATATGTAAGTGGGCGGAGCCTCCCCCAGCACGGAGACCCGCAGAGACGTGCGCGGTGGGCTGGCCACGTTACATTGCCCACGTGTGCGTCAGGGCCAACGGGCTATGGTAACGACGCAATGTGTACACCACACACACGCGCGCGCGCTATACACAAATATAACATAACACAATGTGTAATAATCGTTGTACGTGATAACAATTGTAAGTGGGATGTGTCGGGGAGGAGTGTATCACTGCGGCGGTTACGTCACGACTTTGTAATGACAGCTGTTGCTCGGTGTTTAATGTGAGCGAGCACCTGTCCTAATGGTCGCTCTCATTCCTACTCCTTACTCCTTGTGTCCGGGTCTCTTTCGTTCGCCTTATTCTCTCGCCTCGTTGCTGTCGTGAGATTTACCTGGGCTGCGGGAGTGGTAAACGGGGGTGGTGGCGGCGGTGGTGGTTGTTGTTGTTGTGGTGGTTCGGGGTGGTGCGTGCTGTTGTTGTTCAAACGATGTTTGGCAAGGGCGTAACATTTATAATGCGTGATTTATCCGAGAGGGATGTAGAGACGCGCCCGTGTGTGTGTGTATGGTGGTGTGTGGTGGTGTTGGGTGGTGTGTGGTGTTGGGTGGTGTGTGGTGTTGGGTGGTGTGTGGTGTTGGGTGGTGTGTGGTGTTGGGTGGTTTGTGGTGTTGGGTGGTGTGTGGTGTTGGGTGGTGTGTGGTGTTGGGTGGTGTGTGGTGTTGGGTGGTGTGTGGTGTTGGGTGGTGTGTAGTGTATGGTGTTGGGTGGTGTGTGGTGTTGAGTGGTGTGGTGGGAGCGGTTAGCGCCACGCTGCGCTACGAACCCGGCGACCCGAGTTCGATTCCCGCTCACGGCCACCACCGCTGACGGTTATCTCCACCCGTCCTGGGGCTCCCCTAGGCCGACTCGGCCTTAAATTAATTACCTGGTGCTGTGTGTTAGCATCGCTACCGGGGAGACAAAGGCGGTCGGGTGCTGGTGCTGGCCCACCCCCTCATGTACTGTACCGTTCGGGTCTTCATAGGGTGCTCGCTAACAGCGCTTACCCCCTTTAAGGCTGTTCAAGGGATCAGTCTTTTTTTTTTGGTGCGTTAACAGCACCGGTATGATAACACACAATGATTGTTCCAGGTGTATATGCGGATGTCAATATATCAAATGTCATTTTACATTGTACAGTATATGATGAAGGACATGGTTGGTATACAGTTCTGTGATTATTCAGTGGATCAGAAACAAATTCTATTGATATGCATTGCGCACACTGAATGTAATTGACAAACATAAGATGGCTTTGTACACTATACGGTACAGTACAACCTGCAGTATATAAAGGTGATGTCACTATATTAAGTGATGTCGTGGCCGATGTGGTTGCTATTTGACCGTACACACTTGACCGTCGATGGTCAGTGTGGATTTGTTAAGGCAGAGGGCGACCTGCTTAGAGGTCCTCATCCAGTCATCCAGTAGTGGTATGACCAAAGGACAGGACAGAGGACTGCGTGGCTTATTGCTTTATTGTGGATGTGAGAACCCGTGCGACTGATGTTGGGTCGTTAATGTAGAGAGAAAGGGGGCTTTTAGCTGCCCACTGCTGTGGATTTGTCCACTGCTGTCGTGGCCATGTGACCTCGCAGGCCCTGTGCTGTTTTCTTGTGTAAATGAGGCTTTGTTTGAAATGGGTGGACGCCCTGGTCTTTGGTGGATTCTTGATGGGCAGGCGATGACTTGTTTGTTTTTTAAAAACCCTGACAAGAACACCTGTTGCTTAAGTGGCCACAGATGCCCATTCATTCAATTATTTGCGTTTTAGATTTGAACGTTAACGTGCACTGGCCTACTACAATACCGGGCTTAATAGTCATCGGCCTCAGCCGTGATCTTTTCCACTGCTGGATGAATGCCTGCCCCCTTATCATCACAATCCCTCTGTCTTGTGACAGAGGGATAGTCCCTGTGGCTGAGCTAATTTCATCACTCCGTCTGCGGGCGCTTTTCGCTCCTTTGCTGTTGGCACTCCATCATAATTCTTGGTCATTGGCCATCCCGTATGTGATGGCCCTTTGCTTTTATTAACAGTCATTATGTTCTATCCAATTTGCATTCGTGTTCTGTCTCAGTGTAATTATAACATGCACCGCTGGATGCGTCTTCGCACACTTTGTAGGCTCTTGTTCAATGTTATTTCCCAGTGACTGTTTCTGATACACATGTTATAACGGGCAGTATGCACCCATAGCTGCATTATCTTTTCTTTAAAACGTTCCTAGTCTCATTTACCTGGGTAATTTAAAATATTTATATAAATGTGTTCCTGCTTTTTTGTCTGTGTAGCTGTTTACAGTGAGAACACTGACCCACATTATCGGGTGTATCACAAACATTGGTCAAGTTATGCAACCGTGTCTTTGGTCGGCTGGTATTTGAAGGGTCTTTTGGCAATTGTGTTTTTGTATAGAATGGCATCGGCGGCATGCTGCTTTAAACTATAATTTTGGGACACCACTGTCCGCCGCTCATGTGTGAGTATTTCGTTGGCAGGCACATTGTACCGAAAGATCTGCAGTTACACATTTGTAACGGCACTGAAAATAACACGAATGGTACGCTTCACGTGTTTTTTTGCTGTAGCCATGATCGGTTGTTAAAAAGCCACTCCAGCAGGAATACAGCCGTCGTGATTTTACTGTTTACAAACCACGTGTCTGTGGTACAGTGAAGATGTCCTTTTGTCAAGTGTCGGCAGATTTCGTGACAAACGAACGTGGTGCAAAGCCCTTTGGAAGTTTTGAATGCATTTTAATCATTAACACGATAACAACCAATAATCACGGCGTTTAATTAACCAGAAAAAAAACTTAAGCAGTCTCAAAACTCGTGTTCGGCAGTGTCCAGCATTTTGATGTTTATCGTTTCATTCGTCAGTGGCATGTGGGAGAAAATCTGAGTGCCTGGAGAGATCTCACCATAAGAGGGGACATAATTCAAAGCTCCACACGGATAGAATAAATAATCAGATGCTCTACTGCTTTCTCCTGGCCACCTCTTAACCCAAACCATCAGCATCTAGTAACCACAGGCAATCTGCCATGCGCATACTAACCACACACAACCCTGCTTTTTTCTGAAATCAGACGAGGGTAGGGCTCATTGAAGGTCACTTCGTGGTGTAATAAAACTATGAAATATAAAAACTGAACACAACAATTCATAAAATATGGCCATTCTCCCCGCAAGCAAACAATGCCATTGCACAAAATGCTGCCTGTTATATATTATTTTACTTTTTAGGGTAGCATTATTGAGGAATATTTTTAATTCGTATTTTATTTGTGCTTGTGTACCACTACCAATACGTTATCAAGAATATGTTGTTGTTGTTTGGTACATCTAAAATTAAATTTTTCAGGTGTGGTATGGGCGCCTCTGCCAAGATATAACAACAGCACTCAGGCGCAATGGCAGAATGCGATCAACATCTCGCGCAAGATAAACCCGCGGCGGACAACAACGCCGACGATGACCACGATCTTCCCGCCGGCACTGCCGCGGTCCACGTCAACGGAGGCGGCCACCACGATGGCGCGGAAGGCGCCATCGACGCCGACGAGGACCTCGACCTGGAGATCGACAACGGAGACCATGAGGACCTGGGCTGCGGCTCCGCGACCGCGATGGAGAGCAACCCATTTGATGGGCTGCCCTTCTCGTCGCGCTACTACGCGCTGCTGAAGGCGAGGCGAGCGCTGCCCGTGTGGGGCGCCCGCGAGATGTTCCGAGAGCGCATCGCGAGCTACCCCGTCATACTCGTGTCCGGGGAGCCCGGCGTCGGCAAGAGCACACAGGTGACGTGCTTTTACTGAGATTCATTTCGTTGACAGTGTAATGTCGCGTGTCTGTCTCGCCGGGGAACTTTGGTGAGGGCCTATATGTGATGAGGTCGGATACGTGAACATCTGTGGTGGGCTCGGCGGAAGAACAAGCAGCTCGCATTTCGGAAGGTTGCCGGTTGAAATTCTCGCCGGGGGTTGACTCGGCCCATCATTCCTCTGGGGTGGATAAAATAGGTACCAGTTCGTGGAGAAGGCAACAGTTGTTGTCCTATGGATAGACTCGCCCCCCGCCATTGGAATGTAGAATTTACAACAGTGCCTCTGCTCATTTGAGCAGGAAATCAATCTGTAAAAAATGACACACCACGAACAAATGTATGTATGTTGAACTTCTTTCGCATCGTACGTAGCCAACTGTACTAATCGGTTACTTGGCAAAGTTAAAGTTCCAACTGATTTTAACATAGGAAATATTTTACTGTAGTTTAGAAGTAACCGCATGTATGCGACATTAAGAATTCATGACTGTATTTGAAGAGGTCAGATTTGTGAACATCTACTGAGAATGATATTTACAGTATGCACAAATACTGCACTGGGTGTGGGTGGTTAATTTGTCAGGGTGGATATGTCACGAGTGGATATGCGGCTTTGTACTGTATTGCATATGCCCTCAGGATCGTCAAAAGGTTTTTGGAGGCCGAGGGCAACATGCCACTTGGATTGTAACGATTTAGCCCCGTGTGATTCGATTAAGGGTAACGATTACATTGATTCGAGAGTCAATTTTTTTTTGACATGGTGGTGAATGTCAGAGGCCTCTCGTGGCTGCAAGGTTTATGTCAATCCATTACATATAACGCAAAAAAACAATAACGCACACCCCCCTGTCAATCCACTGCTAGACGAAGGCCTTTCGACACCGTGTCAGTCTTGGGTGTTGTTGGATAAAACAGCACTACACCTATCAGTTTAGGGTGGTGAAGTGGATCGTCTCTGTTCGGTACAGATATAACTCGCCACTAATGCTAGCCATGGCTGGGAATTGAACTCAGGTCTCCAAATTAATTCCACAGTGGGCTAACCACTGCACCATCACTGAGCCCTCCCCCCCCCCTCCCTCAATATGCTGGGCAAAGGCCTCCTCCCCCATCTTCTTCAGTTCCTTTCCTGAGTGGCATCTATCCACTCGTGGCCTCCGAACCCTTTGATTTCATTCTGCCATCTCCTTCGCACTCCTACCCTGCTTCCCATTACCTTCTCTCGGTGTCCGCTCTATAGTTTGTTTCGGAACTCGCCGGATATTGGAGGCCAAACCGCCACGCACTTGTGAATCAACCAAGTGTGTCTTCCCCACCCCCGTGCGTGCTTGCGGCGTGCAGATCCCGCAGTGGTGCGCGGAGTTTGCACTGTCGCGGGAATGCGAGCATGGCACGGTGGTGTGCGCGCAACCACACGCCATGGCCGCCACCAGCTTGGCGGTGCGCGTCGCCGACGAGATGGACCTTAACGTCGGCCACGAGGTTGGCTACTCGGTGCCTTTCGAGGACTGCTGCACGACGGACACGATCCTGAGGTGAGCTCGCCACCTCGGGGTTGGGGGGGCAGGGGGGTCGAGTACAAGAGTTGAGACCGCCCTCTCGTCTTCTCTCTCGCTGTTTGTCATCCTGCTCTTTACCGAGTGTGCGTGATATCGACGATGACGCTACGCACCTCCGATTAGCATGGTTGGCTACGTACGATGCGAAAGAAGTTAAACATACATACGCCACTCTCTGCGATTTTGGGCCTTTGCTATAATACTGGTTAAATGCTGTCCGCCAGTACTGGGTGACTTCACATGCAATGCATGCATGTGAAATGTGGGCAACCGATACAGCAGATCGGTAGAAGAACGATCCACTGGTCAACGAAGGCCTCGTCAAGCTGTCACAATCTGTCACGGTTCTTTGACGTGATCATCCACCTCGCACCTGCACACGAGCTGATTTCATTACTCGATTCACTGGGTAGGCATCCTCTCAGGCACGTACCCTCCCGAGTGGACATCTCCCAAAGAGGTGGAGTGATGACAGTAAACTATAAATAGCAGCATTACGACACATTATTTTATGAACCCGTAATTTATTTAATGTATATCCTGAGTGTGTTGCTCAATATGTATCAATTAAGTGGTAGTAGAAATTACTCAGAAGCCACTGAATTAGGACTTAATGTTTGACTTTCAAAGTACATACTCTGCATGGTTTGCCATGCAATTGAGCAGCCTGCAATTGAGTTTAATTTAGATATCATTTTTTTCTGAGAAACTAATACAGATCAAAGAGCATATGCTCTTTGATCTGTATTCTTTGTGGTAATGTTGTCACAAGGGGATACGTACGGGATGTTAAAATGTTTCACTGATTGCAGTTTATATATAGATCCAAATTGAACACCTTGTAATGTTGGGCATTGTAGCAATAAACTGGGGTCCGAATATTTTAATTGAATTACTGGGTGGTCTAATTATATCGGTGCCTTTGCGTAGAACGGAGGATGTTCTTCGCAGTGAGAGGGCGGACTCCCTCTGGGAAAATCAGCACTTATAAGAAAAGGTGCTAGG
The DNA here is from genome assembly GCF_048934315.1 of Petromyzon marinus. Taxonomy (NCBI): domain Eukaryota; kingdom Metazoa; phylum Chordata; class Hyperoartia; order Petromyzontiformes; family Petromyzontidae; genus Petromyzon; species Petromyzon marinus. The sequence continues at coordinate 4,957,104 of NC_133677.1, forward strand.
GCATGCACATAAAATAAAACCAAATTCATGCAGGTGCTGAAAACGTAATTGGATTTGAACGTCGCATACGGACTCGCACATGCTACAAGATCTACCCAGGCTAACAACGAAGCAGATATGAAGACTCACATACTCTAAACATACTCTCCTGCGAGTTTGTGTTTATTGCAGATTAAATTCTCTGTGTTTTAAGGGTGCGATGTTGTTTTTACTCAAATCAGTTACACAGCAAGGGGCTCAACGCAGTGTTCACATTCGCTGTGGTCACGTGACCCATTAAATAGACCGGATTCGCAAGGCAGCCTGTGAGGCTTACGCGGCTCACGTGGCTTGGGTGATTCTGGGCCGAGTGCCGAAGGGGGCTACCTATTTTCAGCAGTCTTCGAATGCGGTCGTTCCTGACGCAGGGTCATCGCTAAAGAGACACCTGCAGCCAATAGCGTCGCTCGCTTAGGCAAGCTTATTGTAATTTTTCCGTATAAATAAAATATATAATTAGCTCGTTGTTATTGTTTTGGGTGAGTGTAAGCTAACCCCAAACATGCGTTATAAATCTTGTTAAATGTTCGATCACTTCCTTCTTGATGGGAGAGGGTGAGGAGATGTGGAGCAACAGAGGGGAGGGGACTAGCTTTTGCGTTAGCTTGTTGGGACAGGAAATTGGGCTGGGCTGTTCTCAAACAGGATTGGCATGGCTCAGAAACGCCCATGGATTGCACAGCAAGAGAGATAATGCCCTCAGTTTGGGATTCTGTGGATGATATATTTTTTTTGTTCACCCTGTGTACAATAGATATCATAGCACATATTTCCTCATCAATAAAACCCCCAGTGCCACACGCTGTGAGACTAGCCGACAATGTTAACATATGTTGTGGCAGCGAGGCACGTGATTGAAAGGTCCAAAGAACAGCCGTGCTGATTGGAGGCAGTGGGCGGACTTTTGCTGTCGGATGAATGTCAAACTGTATCCGCATGCAGGGATTTTAGAATGCTCTTTTATGTCTGAATAAGCCATTCGAATGAAAGAAAAACTCTCAATCATTGTGACGTTTAAATGCTTCTGATTTGATGGTGAAATATGAAAGGCAAACACTTGCCGATGAGCACATGGTTCAGAATACAAAGGCACATTAGAGGCCTCAGGGCTTGGGTAGAACACATCGCTAGTCCCAATGATGGCTGGTGTGGACAAGCCAAAGGAGAAAACACGACCGAGATGAAGACCTCAATGATTTTGCTGATAAAACAATGAGATTGTCTCGGGTGAAGGAGCAAGATGGATTCTGGTATCTCAAGACTGTGAGGGATGTGATGCACTGGGGAGGCCTTCATTGGGAAATAGTTAAATCATGACTGATGACGATGAGTTGGATCTGTGTGTGTACGACGCGATGAAAATACAATGTGTACTGTGAAAGGTACGGTTTCCTTATATGAAGCCAAGTGAAATTGGCTAAACATCCCAATGTAGCAGGAACCTCCTAAAAAAAAGAGCCTTGGTACTCAGTGATACTTTCCTGGGTAAATAATTGCCATTTTATTTGTGATGCCACGGGGGTCTTTAACCTCTACACGCCATGCCTGGGTAATTTTATGATGGAGGTATCTGCTGACTGCGGACTTGAAACCTTATATTGTGCAAACTGGCCACGTGGATTGCTCCATTAACATTGGGTTATTCCAGCATTGCATTTCGAACATAACTACACACTTCCATTGTCATGCAAAATAGGAAATTTTAGTTTCATGTAAAAAAATATACAGGTTGATGCATTTATAGATACCCCTCTATAATAATATTTAGAGAAATTTTAGAGAAAGCATTTTATTTCAAAGCTTCTACTTAACCTAGCAGCACACTGGACTTGCAATGCAGAGTTCACCGGTTCCACTTAATCTCCTGGCACGGAAGTTGAAACAATGGAGCAAATTTTCTCGGCTGTCTACCCAGCAGTATAAATGAGTTTAGCCACAGTTAGTTAATCGGCAGCTTGCGTGTGGTGGGGTAAAATGTGGGAACTCACACGTTTTAAAAGACATCTGGCCAGCGTGAAAAGATACCCTCTCTAGAGGAGCACTCTAGAAGCCCCCCTCACACTAGCTTGATAATGTTTTTTGTCAGATGTCCCGTAGAGAAGTAAGTTGTAATAATGGAATGCTCTTCCTTCCGATATTGGGTTAGCTACTCGAGCTATGTACTTCTAAATCTAGATTAAAAACTGATTTCTTTAGAACTGCTTTTTGTGTTTAGTTTGTTGTCCTTCCCCATACCTACGATTAGCATGGTTGGCTATGTACGGTGTGAAAGAAGTTCAGCATGTATGCATAGTGGAAGGCCTTTCACCAGCAGTGATCTGAACAAGCAATTGTAGGCTTGCACCTGTTATCTTTTGCAATAACAAAGGGGGCCCCGCCTGCACCCTCAGGTTCACGACGGACGAGATGCTGCTGCGGGAGCTCACGTCGGACCCCCAGCTGGATCGCTACGGCGCCATCGTGCTGGACGAGGTACAGGAGCGATCTCTGTCCACCGACGTGCTCATGGGCCTGCTGCGGGACGTCGGCCGCCAGCGACCGGGCCTGCGGGTGGTGCTCGTGGCCACGCCGTGCGCCGCCGAGGCCCTGCACCGCTACTACGGGGACGTGCCGTGGATACGGCTCGACCCGCCGGTGCCGTCCTCTACCTCCTGCTCCTCCGCCGACAGGAGCGGCGGCGGCGGCGATGACCACGCCTGTTCTGCAGGTAAAGGTTTTCTCGCCGTGGATTCATGCGGGCGTTTCGGTGCAGTTGCTGCCATACAGCATTGCGGATATTTCACTTCATAAGCGGGACAATGAAAGGGTCTCCCTGTTGGGTATGTGGTGAAGCGTGATCTGATCATCACATAACTGAACGCTGCCCCATGATGTGCTTACATAGGTTTGATCGCTATGATACATCGAGCAATTCCCGATGCCAACGAATGGATTACCAAACTCAACATATAACTGTAATGTGTTTATGAGTGCTTTTCAAATGCTCCACGAAGGAATAATTATGTATGTCTGTGATAGCTCATCCATTTCCAACCTCACTGTGTATGTTGATGATCCAGCCCTCACTGCTTTACTGCAGTCACTCACAGGTGGTCAGTGTCTTCCCTAGCAATCTTTTGTCGATACCACCATGGTTGCTGTTCCCGTGAACTTCTCTCAGTGTTTTCTCCACTCATGTTGTGGACTCAGTCTACCAGACTCACCGTTTCATATCATCCATACTCTGTTCAACTGCAGTTAAAAACACTTGTTTCTGATTTTTCCATCACTCAACTTTGGAATTCCCTCCCATCCTATGTCTACCAAAGTTGTTATCACCTTGCTCATTTCAAGGAACATATTAAACTCTTGTCGATGAAAACTTTTAATTCGTGCTGTTTGTTTTTTGCCACTTGGCAATTCGGGCCTCTAGGCCTGTGTTCATTAACAGTGAATACAAAAATTAAATGTTGTGTAACTGCGAGGAAAACAAAATCTTCTCTCTGGGGTAGATAAAATTAGTACAACTTTGTGGGGAAGTCGACACTGGTTGCTCCTGGCCCAGGGTTGTGTCCTCGAGATGAGCATTACCTCAGTGCTCATTTGAGCAGGGAAGCAGTGGGACTATTAGAGCTTCAAATCTCACTTTCCCCTGTTGAGTGCGGTTCATAGCGGTAACTTTTAACGTGATTATCAGTGGGATTGTCGACCAAGCTTAATGAGCTTTCTGGTCTTGTCTGTAATCCAAGCTGCCTGCATTAAATAGAACACCTGGCTTGGATACTTACCTTGCGTCTCTTCGATGATTGTACACAGCCCTTCCTTGCACAATAATCGCTGCACTTGTATCATTTTCTGAAATAATGGGATCTCATTGATCTCTTGAATGTTTTACTCTATTTAGCATACGTTTTAAGTAGAGTAATGTAATTAAGGATTTCGTACATACGCAAGTGGATGCTCTTTTTTAGTGTTCTTTTAAAAAAATGCTTGGCAACAGAAAATAATCTTCTTTTGAAAAATTACCTTGCAATGATGTCTCTGGGTCTTTAGTGTTCACTGAACACAAGGCCTGGCGGAATTGCCACACGGCATGGGAGATAACACGGGCAACATTGTGATCCAGTGACAAGTGCCCTAGGCACGCTGACCGTCTTGATACCAAACCGTTTAACAAAAATGATGTAACCTAACATGACTCGTGCTTTAATGAGTATCCCACAACCTTGACTTTTGTTCAGCCGTAAGAAAATTAACAATGGTAGGCACGTTGCCGATCATACCGGGAGGTCGACTCGACGTCCGGTGGCCCCTCGGTGAAATCTCTTGTGTTGACGTGAACACCCCAAAAAGTAGCGCCTAGCGGGGGTTCAAGTTTACTTTGTTTAGTCAGGTGAGGACGAGGACTGTAAAGAGACGAGGATAGCCTCATTGGCAAGAGTGACCTGGGGCATTAGTCTGCCAGTAGGGAGCGGTGATGGCTATGTATGATCCCAATTGAGTAATTCACGGGTAGTTTTTGAATTCGGCAAAATTGGGCACTGGCTACCGGCATATAGTGGCCTGCTGTAGCGAACGATATCAGGGGGATCTTTAACTTCCCCTTGGTGCTTCAACCACCCGTACGGCTCGAACGAGGCACGGTCAAACCAAACCCGCATTTTGTCCAAGCGTGCCGGCATGTTCAACTGCCCGAGATGCCCCACGCTCTTGCGCGGAGAAACGCTCGAGAGCAGAAACGCTCGAGACGGCCCAACCCGGACGGTCGTGCTAGGATTCCGAGTTTGTTGTCCTTCCCGCGCACCTCCGATGCGCACGTTTGCCCACGTACGTTACTAAAGAAGGTCAACATGCATACACGCAAATCCACGTGGCTAAAGTCGTGGATGTGCATTTGGCGCTTGCAGGAGAAGTGGTGGGTCAGCAGGGACAGTTGGTGTACACTGGCGTAGAGACGGAGCAGAGGGACGTGGTGCGAGCAGCCGTTAAGCTGGTGTTGGAAATCCATCGTGCAGCTCAGCCGGGAGACGTGTTGGTGTTCCTGCCCTCTGACAAGGTAACTCAACCCCAGTGTAATAACATATGAACAGACCTCTGGTTTGTGTCTCCACTTACAAGTGATATATATTTTTTAATCATCTGCCGTTCGGCTTTCCATCCAAATATTATCCAGACGTATTTGTTTAAGCACGCAAACTCTGGACTGGTTTCAACATTTTGCTTCTCATCTGCAGTCATGCTTGCTTAAATGAATGCTGCTGGGTTGCCAGATGTTATTTGCAAGAGCACTCCATCTATACGGTGGAGCCCCTGTTCTGCACAAAAAAACTATTGTAAACAAACTCGTGTCTTGTTGTGGGCCATTACGGTTGATAACGCTTAAGCAGAACTCCATCGTATGTCTCCACATATAAAGAAGTTATTTTTGACTTATCGGCCGGTTGATGCTTCCAGACCAATAACACCAGATTGTATTGTACCCATTGTTTGGTTTTACATATCTCAACATTTAATTGTTATTATTCAGGGGTGAGCCTGTTGGCCAGGTCAGTTAATAAATAATTCCACCGTCATTCCGCCTTTTTGCTTGACGAACCAGCTTTTCCTTCATTTAAGCTTTCATATTTTCATGCCTGCCTCCTCAGTCATGCTGTCAAAAAATAGTGTGTGTTCTGCAGACGACTGTCTTCTTTCCCTCCATCCACCCATCTGTTATATATTTTAGCAGACTGCCCTCTCTCACGATGTGTCCCATTCGATTTCATCTGCATTCCAGTCGTGTTCATTACGTATTTTTTTTAATATCAATTATCCATAGGTCCCCTTTGTCTTTTTCCTCTGTCAGCCCCTCCTTTCCATTCTCATCCAGCATTGCGTCTCAAACACTTTGATATGGTCTGGTGTCCTCTCTGTGAAGTGTCCATGTGGCACGAAGAGCCAAAGCGCAAATCCAAAATTCTCGGTATTTTCTCTGTTAGCCTGTTACTTATTCCACGCGTGTTCCCCTTGATTTAATATTGTTCAGGGGAACCGGCCAAGAAAATGTTCATTCGGGAACATTGCGTCTAATTGCATTAACGGGGAGTACAAAAGGTGGAATATTTCGTATGGGGAAAAACACTCAACAAGCGGGACCATTATAAGGATGTTCCACTGTGTTGAGACATTTAATCCCACACAACACAAACAGTTCTTAAATAAAGAATGTTTGTTTGCTAGATTTATTGTGCACATTTAAACAATTCTATCCAATGAAAGTATAAATTCACGTGACCTGTTGGGTGAAAGATTCTATATTTTTTGCTGAGGCTCGTACAATTCGTGGCTAATGTTGCTTTGTGTACGAAGCGATAAAACGTTCAGTCCTTGTACTGTTGAAACTAACAGAGCACCTCTTGCATCTGTCTTGCGCAATGTTTGAAACAAAACCATCCGGCGTTGCTTGATTTGGTTGAGTGACAAAGTGCAACAGAGTCGAAGCCATAAAATGGTGATGTCACTGTGCCAATAGTTGTTTCAGTGCTTGCCAGCAGCCTTTTAACACTACAAACGCAGGTGTTCTTAATGGATCTCAGGTGTGTTTTCGGGTTGTTACCCTCGTGCCGTTCTGCACCGATGCCCGACGTTTTGTTCCGCGTGCTGGGTGGGAGCTTCTTCATGAACTTGAGCGTGGTGCCAAACGTCAGAGATCTTGTCGAATAGCATACGGCACAACCCCGAAACACAGCAGAGATCTGTACAGCGCCACCGTGAAAACCTGCACTGTAGCGTTGTAAATGGATATCTATGTTATATGGCTCGCTATGTTTTATGGAGCTATATGTTTAAGAATGCAGCATTTAATTTTTAAACTAATTTGAAATAGTTTTTACGTCGTTTTGTCCTCAACTTTACCACCTTGAACATACCGACTTGTGTCCGGTGAGCTTGTCATGAAATTTTTTTTAATGATTAGCATTTCATGCGAGATTTATATTCCATCTTCGAAATGAGAATCCTTTTTTAACATTCATCCTAAGTCCGAAAATGTGCGAATGTGGCCACTGAAACAAATATTTAAATCTATTTATCTTCTTCATATTTGTCATTTAAATGTAATGAATACATAAGTGCATGCACATGGCTATGGATAGTCTATTTTTTTCCCCTCCCCATTTTTACTTAATTAAATGGTGGTCATTCATTACAAATAAAAAAAAATAGAGATTTACATATTTGAATATGTGAAACACTTTCATGTATTGTTACACATCCACTGTATATTATAAGTGGCATGTGCTGAATTCGCAGACCATTCTGTGTTTCCGAGCCTCATTCCATTCGTGTTTGTATTCATAACCTCACGGCATGCATGTAAATGCCTCCATTGTTCTGCTGCAGCGATGCAGAATACTGAATTATGTTTTTATACCAGTTCACTTCTCCTGCAGAGTCCCAGTGGGCTCCACAGTATCACATTGTTTTCAACAACAGCACGATATTTTCTAGCGTTCACCATTAATTGAATTGGTACCGAGTTAATGCACAGCAGTCTGTACAAAGCAATGCTGTCGTGGTGTAATGGTTGGCACACTTGAGTCGCAATCTATAGATTTCGGCTTTGACCGATATCCCGAGGGTGGCAGTTGAATCAATGTGCAAGTTTCTTAACTCCACTCATCCCGAACCCCCATTATCCACAGTTAGCCTGCCATTATCTACAGGTCGTGTGTGGTGGGGTTAGTGTGGGTACTCCCACCTCTTACAAGACATCTGCGCAGCGTGACACAGTAAGCCACATGCCCTCTAGAGGAGCTCTCTTGTGGAAGCCCTTCCACCGGCAATAGTCTGAGCAAACAGTTACAATGGCTGTGCCTTTACCTTTTGATCCCTTAAAATGTGTTGTGCAGGGTAGCAAGGCTGCATTGTACAGATGATCCCTCATATGGACTTTTTGCATCAATTTTTGTATTTGTTTAATCGTATCTCTTGGTATTGTTGAATCAATTTGTGCAGAGATTTGAATGTTATGCCCAACGATATGTGGGTTTTCTCTGGGTTCTCCGGAATCATACAGCATGTTAAACACTCATTAATGGAATTTGTCAAACATCCCGACGCAGGACCATCCAGAAAACAGTCTTGAGACTCGTTGAGGCTTTCCTGGGTAAATAAAGGGAATTGTTATTATTAACATTGTTATTTAATGAATTCATCCAATTGTGCATTTTTATGTCTTTGTTATGCCAGCTTCTGGTTGGAAATGTAAAAAAAAGCATTTTTGGCAGCCAATTTTAATGTTATTCTATTTTAAATTTACAAAAGTGTATTCCAAGTTATTTTCCGGTACATTGATTTCTCAGATAAATGCCATGAAGCCCATCAGACCATAACATTCGCATTACAAATCCTAGACAGACCTTCATATACATTTGCATATACAGTATTTCTTCATACCACCAAGCACTTTCACCTTTATCCCAGTGGGAGCATCATATGAACTCTGACCTACTTTCCAGCCCAAATGGCAGGGTGCCTATACCTGTACGTGTAATGCATCCGACCACCTTAGCAATTCACCATGCTCTACAACAAACCGCGTCGACCTCCGTAGCCCCCAATGCATCCCCGTGCTTGGTTCTCACCCACTGTGCGCGTGTGCCGCCCCCCTCCCCATGCTTATAGCCACCCACTCGGGACACGAGCGCCGCGTGCGAGTGAATCCGAATCTTTCAACCAGAATCGTTATGTATCCTGGTGGAATCCGATGAGCCGCGAAGCTCTTTTTCAGAGACGCCCAGTGGGGACGGCGGGTCAGCCGAGCGAGCAGATTGAGCACCGGCGGCGCACGGATGCCCAAGCGGTCCCGAGCACCGTGACCACAACGCACTGCCGAGTTCTCAGCCTGCTGTCCGTGCCTCTCCCCCCCCCCGCCCTGTGTCGCTCGTGCCGCCGGGCAGGACGCGAGCACGGCGTACGAGCAGGCGCGCCGCGAGGCCCGCCAGCTGTCGCCGGCGCTGGGGGAACTGCGGCTGGTGCCGCTGCTGCCGGGACACCCGGGCGGCGCGGGCGCCCTCTACGACGCGGGAGGCGCCGCGGCGACTGCGAAGGGGCGCGGGGGCGGCGGCGGCGGCGGCGGCGGCGCTAGCGGCGGCGGCGGCTTCCTGGGCGTGCGGGGCCGGCGGCGCAGGGTGGTGCTGTCCAGCGGCATTGCCGAGTCGGCGTTCTCCTTCGAAGGCGTTCGCTTTGTCATTGACTCGGGATTGGAGACCAAAAATGTGAGATGATGCAAAAGAGCGTCAACAGCAATGCGCGTTTTGTTTACAGTAAGAAGTAGGAGAATTAACGAAAGTTATCTAAATCGTATTCTGCCCTGTTTTTAGACTAATTTAAGTAACCTTTTTCCCTTCCACGGCCAATAACGGGCGTTGAGTGCTGTGATTAATGGACTGTGTTTGACATAAGCATCCTGATTATAATTGTTTGTGATTTGGTGGAATTTTGGTCTTATTTTTGTTTTAAGTATAGCGTCTGTCTTAATCAGAATATGAAGGATGTAAGTTGTTTTTTTAGATTCTTTACAAAAATAGCTGTTGAACCAGTTCTATTTGTAAAAAAATGCACCTATATTTAAATACAATTGTGAATTGTGACGCCGGTATAATTTGTTACAGACAGTCGTGTAACATTACCTTTCCCCCTACACTTCAGGACCAGTTTCGACCTTTGAGGTCTCATCAGCATTTGTCAGACTTCCAGAACAAATAAACTGCCGTACTGGTAGTTGTTTGCAGTATGGCATTTTAACAACCTAAGCCTTGGCATGCCTTCCCGTCGCTCAAATAGACGTGCGGTGTCGCTCGGTGTTGCTCGGTCTTATCAGGGGTCTGTGTTTTTTTGCGGCAGGTGTACAACCCCAGGATCCGCGCCGACTCGCAGGTCGTCCGTCCTATCAGCAGAAGCCAAGCGGAGATGAGGAGGAAGCGAGCCGCGGGAGGTACAGTCACGGCGGGGCGGGTTCCTTCGTCGACCCGTTTGGCGGCTCGATTATCACAAAGGCAACACACGCCGCGCGCCAACCTTGCGCGACGTTTAATTTCCGCGATGACCCTTGCTGGCAGGCCCTCCTGCATGCGGCGATGGCCTCGCACGTTCTGCTCTCTCGCAAACACGTCGATGGTGGTCGCTCAAGTCAGGTGTCCACTCGCTTTAACAAGGGGGTGATTGAAACCCATTGAGATGCATGGAACGATATTGCCTCCTTTCGCAAGGGCGACCTGGGTTGCAGGAAAGTAATTTTGAGTACACGGAATAATTTGTAAGCGTTTTCAATTTGACAGATCTAAAGGGATTTTTTTTTATAATTTAGTTAAAAACAAATAAACTTTGCTTCGAAAAAGGAGGTGAATTTGCACATTTAATAATTACAATATACAAAGTGTTGAATGTAATTTCTGGAACGCAAAGTGACTTGATTAGGCGAGCAGAGGCAATGGACAAGGTTGCAAGAAAATTGGCTCAAGGCAGCCAGAAAAGCATAAAAATACTTAATGATTTTTGTAGCCTTCAAAATTATTAATATTTGTCAGCCACGTAGTAGTTCAATGCCAGAATTATTGTCATTAACCCTCAAGTACTCATTCACAAAACTCACTCACTCAGCACTTTATAGAACAAGGAAAGAACATACAATCTTTGCACAAAAAGGTGCTTGAGTCAGGAATTTTACCCAGACTCCTCTTGCTGTGAGGCACACATGCTGCCATTGCACCACCCTGTCGCCTAACATAATTTATATGTCTAAATTATCTTCTGTCATAAGTGAAAAATCTATAATTATTTGAAACTTAATGTTTATTTTACTAGGTAAGGTCCACTGAGCTATGAAGCTAATTTTCAGAAGCGACCTGACCACAAATGATAGCTCAACCACGTGGCTTATCATGTGGAAATGTATATAGCAGCCAAATACTGTAAACGCATGGTTCTAAATGTGAAGGGAAAGACAGGAGGACCCGGAGAAACATCCGCTGGACCACGGAGAGGACATGCAAACTCCAAATATACAGGCGTAGGGGTCAGGATCTAACCCTTGACCTCCCGCATACCAGGCGAGGGAGTTAACATCTCGCCACTGTGATTGCTAACAATAATTTTTGCAAACGTCCTGTTGCGCTGTCCGTGCTGGGCCAGCAGGCAAGTGCTTCCGCCTGTATCCAGAGTCGGTCTTCAAGGAGATGCCCGAGCTTCCTCCGCCACGCGTCCTGGAGTCTAACCTCACCCGACTGGTTTTGCTGCTGAAGAGGCTGGACATAGCGGACATGGGCCAGTGCGACTTTGTTGATCGCCCAGGTAAGAGAATGCAAAACATTGCAAACGAGCATCCAAACAGTCGTAATAATTTCCGCTTGTAGTGCGCCACGCAGGATTCGCTCACTCTCGAAGAGATGGAAGTACTCAGAGGGGTGAGGAACCACAGACAAACGGGGTGGCATCCATGCAGTGAGCCGGTGCCAACAATTGCCCCAGCTCTGTGGTCCTCTATATATCAAGGTGGTATCGGCCAATTAATGTGGAAGGAAACCGAAATACCCTGAGAAAGAAGCTGCGAAGGGGAAACACTCTATGCCATACAGAGGGAACAGGTGGAGTCCACATTTCTGCTGAACTTCATTCTCCTGGCGAGCCAGAGTACAGCGCCTCGACCCCCAGGGGAAGGGGGTTTCATCAGTATTAGTCCCGTCCACCATCCCTCGCTACCTCCACAGTGCTGGATTATAGGCGTGCGCCACCACCCCGGCTAATCGCACTAAGACAAGTTGCAGCCATTGTTTTGTTCCAAAAGGTGGGCAAAATGTACACTCTGCGATGTGAAATAAGTATATTGTAAATACAGCACGTTTAAAAAATTGCGTGCATTGTGCTAAATCGTGAAAATGTCATCATATAGCCTGAATGTTCAATATTGTTTTGTTAATCTACCTTAGAGGACAATAAACATCCAGCTCCAATGGGTCCACGTAAGCTTCAAGTAACCGCGTTAAGCATTGCAGTTGTAGCCATATGAGATGAAAGCTTGCACTGGAGAAGTAATGCAACCGGTTATACTGTGCGAGGGTGTGGTATTGAATGGTTTACATTTTCTCTCCCGGGTTTAACGTCAAAAATAAAAAAAAGTACTACACTGTACGGCACGAGTGCGATGGAAAGCTTTTAAATGTCCACGTTTGTTCTGTGGTGTATTTATAGGGGCCTATTTTTAATGGATTGTCGACAAAGCCTGCCTGCATGAGTTTGTGCAACTGTAGATTGTGCACGAAGGGGAGGGGGACTTTTTAAAATCAAGCGTTGTGTATCCGGACACTTGGATCAGTGGCTGTGGCTAATGTGACACTTTGGATGCTGCCTTTGCTTGCCTGCACTCACGTGCAAATGTTTAAAATAGTTTAAATTGCATGAATGGGATTTCCTTCGAAAGATGGAAGAGCAAATCGGATATTTACTGCTTGAAGAATATTTCACGCTCTTTGCGAGTGTGTTGTACTGATAAGCAATAGTTTACAGGCCGACTGCTGCATATAGGCCCTTCCCAATAGAGTAAATGTCATGTGGGGGTTGCTTGACCATACTTCACTGCCCCGGTCAGTGGTGGTGGCGGGGGGTGCACAGAAGTGGTGTCCGGATATCACTCACCACCGATTGTAGCCGTGGCCTGGGGATACAACTCGGGTGACTTATCCCAGGGTTTCCGAAACTCCAGTCCTCGTGGTTCACGACGGTCCACCCTTCCATGTTTACCAGTCTTCTCCGTTCAAATACAAATCAAGTTGTTGCACGCTGCACGTACCTGATGATTGCTATAGACGCCACGTGAGGCACGGAGAGCACTGATTTAAATGGAGACGCACGAACTCTGCGCGTTGTTGAGGAACTTGATGGGTAATAGTGTATATCTGCAGAACGCAGTCCTGTATCCAGATGTAATTACATCCAGGGTTTGCGTGCTCATATAAATGCTGCTGGATAATATATGTCTGCATTGGGCCAATGGACTACTATATTCTACATAATTATATATTCTTAGATATCTGTTTTACCTGTCTATGATTATTCACAAAGAGATTGTATGTATGTGCTAATATGAAAATGCAGTAGTATAGCAGACCATCTGCAATCTAGCGACCGAAATTCTATTTCCGCTCACGACCAATGACAGTGACGATTATTTGAACTGGTCCTGGGCTTCAGCCTTAAATAAATACCTGGTGCAGCTGTAATTATCAGCACTGGGGTGACGAAGGCGGCCAAGCATGTTGCTGGCCACACCACCCCCTCGTGCGCCGTGCCAGATTTAAAAGGTGCACGCTAACAGCACTTGCCCCAACAGTCTGTTGAAGGTTAAATGGTGGGATCTTTGTCTATGTACATGCATGCCCCACATAATGTAGAGAGTGTGCTTAATTTCAATCAGCAGTATCTACGTGTCATGGTTTATGTTCAGTAGTCGTCAGGTCCGTGTAGCGCGACCACTTAATTACTCTTTCAACGGAGAAGATGGGTCAACACTGGAGTTGGTGTAACCCTAGCTTATTGAACAGACAAGTTCAGGTTTATTTTGTTTATCCAGGTGCTATCTCAAGAAACCAGGATATAGTCTCATTTTGCAAGTGTGGCTTGGGTCACCAAGACTGACAAAAGCAAAACAAACAATGGTTGGTGCAATTGTGTTATGTTCCCTTCGGCTCAAAATTCAGCCCCGGAGGCGCTCATGCAGGCCCTGGAAGACCTGGACTACCTGGCGGCGCTGGATAACGATGGGAACCTGTCGGAGGTCGGCATCATCATGTCGGAGATCCCACTGGACCCGCAGCTGGCAAAGGCACTGCTGGCCAGCTGCGAGTTTGACTGCGTCACGGAAATGCTCACCCTGGCCGCCATGCTCACAGGTTAGCCAAGGCGGCCGGTCATCGCGCATCGCCCGTGCCGTGCGCATGTCACCCGGGCCCCCTCCGCACGTGAACGTCGGCCACATTCACAGTTGTCCCTCTCTGCTTTCACCATGCACTCGGTACGCTTACACAAATTCAAAGGTCCCCCCTCGGGGCACATGCAGCCAACGTGTACCTATGAAAGCCGGCAAGGGACACTAAGGGGTGTTATCACCACCACCACCACGCACAGCCACCTTTGTCTCCCCAGTACTGTTGTTTACGCATTGCATCAGGTACCCCCATATAAGGTTTATTCATCCAGGGGAGGACCCAGGACCGGTTCGGGTATGAACCTCTAATGTTGATCATGGCTGGGTAATAAACCCCAGGTCGTCAGGTGCGTAGCCCAGTGAGCTAACCACTTTGCTACCGCTCACTGTGTGTCTATGCGAACAAGCGCACAAGATGTACACAATTATCATATGCTGACATAAGCTCATATGAGCAAGGATGCACAACAAACAGCTTCTCCCCGCCACAACCTTAACATGAAAATGTGTGTTCATGCCACCACCTGGGGCATCAGTATTGACATCCTACGCATTTGGCAAACCCAACACTTAACAAGCCTGCTTTAATAAAACAATAATATATAATGTATCCTCCTGTGTCAGCAGTTCTCCTGCTGTGTTTGTTTCACCTGATCACGGTTGCTTGTGTTGTGATCGAAACGTCGTAATCTATGAATTTTCTACCTACGTGACTTTACCGAAAGAACCAAAAAGTATGGATTCCTGCAGTCACGAAAGCTTCAAATCACGAATAATGTATCAAGTTCCTGCTTGAGTGAACATACACACATAATACAGGTTTACATTTTATATAATCATAGGGTGTTATACCAACTCTCGCTGTAAGGAAGATATTGACAGCTGCATGAATAGAGGTTAACAGAGGGTCTCAGTTGTGTGGTCGGTAAAGTTTGGCAGTCGGTGATATAACATGATGGACCAATGCATTATCGCCATTTCATCGTCTGTCCTACTTGACAATGTGACGACTGATATTTAAACTTTATTATTTTTCATTACTTATCCAGGAAAGCCACAGTGAGTCCTTCAACTTTTTTTTACGAGGTTCCTATTTTAAGATGTTTTCAGCCATTTAAAGATGAGTGTTTAATACACGAGTGTGAGAGGAAACCGGAGCACGCGCGCGAGGGGCGGTGGAGGCACCACTCTAATCTCCATACAGATGCAAACAGATGGCGATTAGTCCACTTGCTCTACCGCCAGTCAGGGTGTACGCCACCTCCTCAACGCCCACGGGATAAGGGAGTTTCACAACATCTGCGTGTGATCCACCAACCCTTGCTGCCTCTACAGCGCTGGATTACAGGCAGCCACGTGCATAGCCGCCACCGCCCGGCACCCCTGATTTGTTGTTATTTAATGACATTTAACAACAAATCCCTGCATTCCTTGTGCTGCCCACATTCCCCAACATACGCTTTTGGATCACAGTGCTCCCTCCGCGGTTGCGGAACGTGTGTGCGTGTGCTTGATCACAGTGTGCACACGGTACAAGTCGTTTGAGAGCGCCCGTACATGTTTTCTCCTCTGCGTTTTTTTTATTCTTGTGGACAGCCGGCCCTTGCTTTACGGCGCCCCCCGCAGGCGCAGAGGCGAAGGCGCACGCTGCTCACATCCGACATTTTCACACCGAGGGGGACCATTTCACCCTCATCAACATCTACAACGCCTTCAAAGCCGGTGGGGTAAAAGTTTGTATTTTTTTTTTTAAACGGCATCGTGTTTAATTTCAATCGGGCATAATTTTTTTTTATATATATATATAAGAATAGGTTTTTTCCCTTTCTGGCAATGAAACAGTTTGTGTTAAGATGTTCGAACACCAAACATAAACCTTTTGCAAGGAATCATGCCTCTATTAACCACACGTAGCTGCGGTGAGCATGCAAACAAACACATGCTCTGGTAATATTTGTATTGTCTTTGAAACTGATTGGTCTACACCAGAGACAGCCTTCTTGAGGGCCTAATCTCAACCAGTGTTAGACAAGAGAATGCCAAAAGGCATGCTGCGAACGGTATCATGTTTTTGTTTGTTGTACTTTCTAATTGAAGTTTTCTAGCCGGTTTCGTTCGTTCAGCATGGAAAAATTGCCGCTCGTCGAGTTTGTGCGCGATCGTTAATCACTTGGGCGATATTTGCAGATTTTAGTCGTCACCTTGCGTTGTAGCCAGTCTGCGAGAGAGATGTTGCTGCGCTGGTTGTTGCCCAGAAAATGAGACTCGAGGCATTCTCTGATAGATAATAAGATATATATTTTTTAATTCGCTGCATATATCATTGACACTGCCTTGACACAGAGAGCATATGGTCGAGTGAGAAGCCACAGATATTGACCGACTCGAATCTGGGGATTGCTTCTTACACTTTCTCACATGCGAAGACGGGAGAAAGAGCGAGTTCCAGCCATCAAGTCTGTACATCGCTCAGCCCTATTTCTCTTTCTGCTCTGAAGAAGGGCTCTTGCCCGTAACGTCATCCTATCAACGTGTCTATATTTTCCACTGATGAAGCATTGTTATTGACGAACACAGTGGGCTTCCTTTTGCGGGCCTTTGTGCCCCAATTCCAATGAAATCGCCTGATTAGTTTGCTTCATTCAAACTGTCTCTTGTAACCTTAATGAATCTTCGATGTCCATGTGCTGGAAGGTTTAGCCTGAAAACCTCAGTGAATGGGTTTATGCGTGTACACTCTCGAGTGTTTATCAAGCGTAATGCTGGAAGATGCTTGAGCTGACATTAAGTTTACATTAATTTTTTTTCAACCCCAGTTATAACTCAAGAGACCAGCAGAGTTACCTGGGTCACCAAATTGACAAAAACAAAAACCTAATTAAATAATGTACAGTCTTGAAGCAAATTTAAATCTGAGCAAAAGCAAGCTGATCTACAGTAGTCTTTGTGTGTGTGTTGTTTTCTAATTGAAACAAAGCTGATGGGGAGGAGTGGACGGTGGTTGTTGTTGTTGTTGTTTCGAATCGGTTTTCGTTTTTTGTTCTTCCCTTCCTTCCCCGCAGCGAACGAAGATGAGCGCTGGTGCCAGGAAAACCACATGAGCTCCGTGGTGCTGAAGCAGGCCGATGCCATCCGGGCCGAGCTGCTGGACATCCTGCAGAGGATCGAGCTGCCCATCTCGGCGGCCAACTTTGGCTCGGAACACAACACCGCCAGTATTAGAATGGCCCTCCTGTCCGGGTACTTCATGCAGGTGAGGCTTCTTCATCCGCGTTGCCACAGGCGCGTTTGACAGTGGTGATCACGTGCCGTCCGCTTCACGGCGGAGGTTAAAGATCCCCGGGGACGTGACGTCGTTCGAAACGAGTACGGCATCGTGTGCCGGCGTCACGCGGTTCCAAGGATTCCGATTTCGAAGCGTTTCCCGCTTTTTGTGTTTGCTTTGTTGTCCTTACCCCGCACCTCCGATTAGCACCGTCGGCTGCGTACGCTGCGAAAGACGTTCAACATACATACCGATGGGATGAAGCACGGCTATCGTCGCCCTCGACTGGCAGACTAGTGCCCACTTTACAGGCCGGTGCAGCCACCTTATGCTGCACAGAGACAGCTGCCACCAGGGGTGCCCTTTGAATGTATGAGATGAAATGTGATGTAAGGTGCTTTTATTTACTATGTCATTTAATTGCCATATAAATGCGAAACGTATAATTAATGTGCTTATATACATATGATGAGTAATATACACATCAAAATTATAATACTAATTTATAGGTGAAATTACTTTGCTGACCAGCAATTGTGAAGGGTGTGGTCAAACAGCTCTCTTGACCAACATGGCGTGGGGAGGCCTTCATCCATCAGTGGATTGACAAGAGGGCTGTATCTACGCACAATAGTTATTTTAAAACTCCTTTATCAATCCCCTTCTGGATGAAGTCTTGCCTGCACCGTGTCAATCTTGTAGCTCGTTTGACCTTGACCTTGCTGGTCAGTGCAGGTTGGTGAAGGGAACGTCTAGGAGAAGTGCAAGTACTACTTGCCACTGGTGTTAATCTTAGCTGGGAATCGAACTCAGATCGCCGGCTTCCAAGCGCAGTGTGCTCACCACTGCCCCACCGCTCTGTTCATCTTTATCTTGGGCACTAAGATATGAGTGACCTTTGTGGTAACAAATGTACATTAGTAAAATATGGAAAATTGAGTATCATTTTTTTTCTTTTGTAAGTGCTGTATAAATATGGTTCGTTTGCTCTGCTTAGCTCTTGGTTCAGCTAAGGCTACACCCAATTATATTTTTTATGCTGCAGAAGTTGTACACATTTGTACGAGAACCTGTTTCAAATTATCCCAAGGTGAGAATTGACTGGGTCAATGTAGTCATTTATAAAAGTTGACTTTGAGAAATCATTAGTTCCGTACTAGCAATGGCAAATAATGTGATCTTAGCAACACACAGGGCATGTTAGTCCATATGGCCAAGGAGCAGCAGTATATGATGCCATTAGCCATAACTCTTTTAACGTTTCCGGTCCAGCCTTAATGAGCCTAAGCTACTTTCCATTAGTCTTTATTAGAAGTGGTGTTCCTTTAAGAGGCCATTAGAAACTTTTTGGCAGCCTCCAGTCCCTTGTTAGCCAATGCCGAGTTGCCAAAATAAAATATAAAACATTTTATTGTTACATTTTTTGGCTGCTGTTGCAGGTTGCCCGGGACGTTGACGGCGCGGGACACTACCTGATGCTGACGCACAAGCACGTGGCGCAGCTGCACCAGCTGAGCTGCTACCGCGAGCTGGCGCCGGGCGCGCGCCCGCCGGCCTGGGTGGTGTACCACGCCTTCACTGTCTCCGAGGACAACTGCCTGAACATCGCCACCGAGATCTCGCCGGACATGTACGTTCTCCACGGCCTTCGGCAGAAAAAAAAAAAAATGCCACAGGCAGGGCCGGACGCACGGTTGTCTTTTGTCCCCCGGGAAACGAGCAGAAAAGATCTCCGCCCTCTTACCAATACAAATAGCTAAAACGGGCTGATGCGGCAATTGCTGTGAGCGAGCGCCTATGAAGGCCAGCATGGCACACAAGGGGGTTGTGAGGCCAGCACCACGCCGGGGGACAAGCACGTTGGATAGCAACAAGCGAGGGAGTCTGTACATGCGCAGTGAATTCTCTTTCTCTTCTGTTCGCGAACTGTGCAGGATGGTGCAGCTCGCTCCCCAGTACTACATGAGCAACTTGCCGGCCAGCGAGAGCCGTGACATTCTGCAGGAGGTGGTGGCGAGGCTGGCGGTTGCCAGGAACGGGGCGGAGGGGAACGCCGGGCTCCCGGATGACGAGGACGTGGCGACGGGGAAGGCCAGGTCCCGGGAAACCGGACGCGGCGCCTTGGAGCACCAGGACGAGGAGATGTGTGTCCTGCAGTGATGGGAAGCGACGTCACGGCGGTGGGGAGTTAGTTCTTGGGGGGGGGTGGGGGGGTCAACGTATTTGTTTTTCTCTCTCTCCACTCGAATATGTACACGTATGTTTTTTGTCTTTTTCCCTCGGTTCTATTTCAGCTGCGCTATCGGCTTTGTCTGCCATGCGACGAAGATGTCCGTGTGTGACTCGCAAAGCAAGTGCATCCGGGTGTTGTTGTTAGAGAATGGCCCGTGGAAGGAGGTGTCACAGAACTGCCTTTGAAGGCTCTTCAAGTGATGTATTTGATTTCCCAGTCTGGGCGCTGCACTTTCCCACGCACCCTGATACAGAGAAATGTTCATCGCATGGCATTCAAACTGATGACGTTCATTCTCCGAGCTGGAATTTGGCCAGATTAAGTATGCAACCAAACGTATCTTTTGCTGGTGTTTTCATTCCACAGTCATTAATGAGTGGGCTGAGACCATAAATTCACTACCCTCGAGAACCTGGTTTAATCACAGTGTCTGAAACCCAGAATCAACTCCAGGTTCAATGATCTGATCCTTGACCTGTCTGGCCACCTGAGGGTCAATATGTTAAGTATTCTTTTTACCCTTCTCAAGTTCCATCTTTTGGGAGTTCAAGTGTGCAGGAAACATTTTGGTATTTCCAAAAGTTATTTCCCCCCCATAGCGAAGAAAGCATTGTTATTTGGTGTGAAAGAGAAGGCTCGAAAAACGCTTAATTCAATGTTTAAACAAGGCTTTATTGAGGTTTGTTTAAATTCGAGTCATAATTTGCCGTGACTTTTGCACGTCATTTCAAGTCAATTTCAAATGCAAATTAACCTTATGATTTATACCCCACGGTGGTGGGATTTTTAACTAGTTCCCCTGGTATACAGGAATTCGTGGGTTCGATCCTGACCCTGACGCCTGCTGTCCATTTGGAGTTTGCATGTTCTACCCGTGGTCGCATACATTTTTTCTCCAGGTCCTCTGGTTTTTTTTCTCCACAATTAGAAAATTGTGTTTTGAGTATTTGGCCGCTATAAATGTCCACATGATACGCCACTTTTGTGAGCAATCATTTATTGGCCAGGTCATTTCTGAAAAATAACTATATAACTCAGTGAGCCTTACCTGGGAAAATAAAAATAATTATAATGAAGGTCACACACTCTAAAATAAGTGGCCTTTATTACTCGCCTATGCACTCAAGCTTACATGACGCTGTACGATTTTTTAAACAGAGAGCATTAGGGACACATGGGCAGGTGCCGCGTTGAACTTGGTACCTGTGCTGGTGCTTAGTTATATTCCTTTCCCACTGTACAATTGAGTCATGCCGGAGCAGTGCTGAGGAGGCATCAGGTTGATTTTCCACTGCAGAAGCCAAGCCGTTCTGCTGACATCACACGCGATGAACGAGTCGGCGCTTATAAGCGACGCAGTGACATTGCCCTCACAGGGCAATGACTGATGCCACGGACGATTGTCCCGCTTTGTTTGACCCTAAGCTACTAGATTCAGTTGCCTCATGAGACTGGAGTATAGCGGTTTGGTTCAGGCTTGGTACGGCAAATAGCCAGTGGAAAACAACCCGTGCTGTGAGAGCCCCATGCTAGCTCGGCTCGGATGTGCCAATGGAAAAGGGGTGTTAAATGTATATATGACAAATCCAGGATTTACTTTCTGCATTGTGACATTGCGGCAGTGGATAGATTAATGGCTGTGTTTCAACTCGGCGATGAGGCTGAATGTTTAATGCCCTTTTTTTAATTAATTCACCCCTGTTACTGTATTTCAAACATTGTCCATCAAGGTGTCCACATCAATCAGTTTTCTGCATCAACCCATGTAGGGTTTACCGGCCACCGAAATGTGACCTTGGTCACACGATGTCATGGATCGCGTGCAACATGGTTGCATCGGTGGCTGTACCAAAACCGCCCGTAGCTGTGCACTTCTTGAATATTCTGAGAATGTTAGAGAGCAGAGCTGAATTATTGACGTCTACTTTTATATTGAATGCATAAAGTTAACGAGGACAGCTGTTTAAAATCTCTTCGATGTTTACACGAAACGTTGGTACAAAATTTCGGGTAGCTCCTTGCTAAGCATTATAATTGTGCAACACTCCACATCCCGTGGTTTGAATAGTTAAACATCTATATTGCATGCATGAGAGGAATAATGGTAAGTTATTTGATAACAGCATCAGCGTATATTTATAGTTAATTCTGGGGAGGTTCTTGCACACAAAGCGAATAGCTTGTACGGTGATTTTTTTGGGAGCAAGTCTGTATATATATGGAAATTGTAGATAATTTATCTTGCAAATGTATATCTTGGCACAGGATGAGTAAATTCTGTTTTTGAACATTCTGTGTTTGGTAGAGCATTGTAAATTGGAATGCATTGCTACATTCGCGTATGTGTAACGCACGTCATGTGGTTCTGTGGTAGCATAAGACAATATTAAATAGTGCCAAAGTTGGAATCGGCGAGCAAGTGGCTTCCTAGTCCACTTTCATGCTTTATCTTTTATTTTGTGGATTTATTTTAGGTCCAGCCTACCTACTCTGGCTGTTCCACCATATGTAGCTTCCATTTCATGTCAAAATGTGTTGCCACGTGGTGCCAAAAATGCACTTAAGAACGTGCATGACCTTGATTAATAGTGATGAGGAATGTCATTCAATAAGTGAATCGGCGCAAAAGTACAACGCCCTTGATACAAAAGGGTTCACTGCTGTGACGCAGTGGTTAGCGCACCGGCAACCGCTCTATGATTCCTGGCTATGGCTTACATTGGTGGCGAGTGATATCTGAACTGGTTCTGAGCCTCCCTGCCCCCTTCATCGACTCGCGCTGACCAACGCAGTGAAGTACGGGTCAGACAGTGCCCATAACCGCCACGATGTGTGGAGGGGCCTTCATCCAGCAGTGGATTGACAAAGCTGAGAACATTATTTATTAGTGCACAGCAGCTTTATGTACACTTGTGTACAGGAATTAATTTATTTTCAAATTGAATAAGATCGCAAAATTCAACGTTCTCAAAGTGCATATATTACATTTAAAAACGCTTAAAACCGCCATTATAAACTTTTAAATGTTTTGCACATAGGTACAAATGGGTAATTGAATTGGTTGAATCCCCTTTCCTCAGGAAAAAATGTGGGTTTATTATTTTGTTATGATTGGTGGAATAAGATGATACGTAATGTCTTTTCATTATTATTTTTCCGTGAACAAAATATTTGAATTACTGTTGTATTTTGCACCTCAGAAAAAGGCTAACGTTGATTGTTGCATTTTTTTGTAATGATGCAAATGTATTGAAAATTGAGCTCTTTTTTTCTTAAGCCTCGCACACACAACTGTTTCCTAGTGTACGCTTGATGTGTCTTTCTTTCCAGAGGTAAGGAAATTTGTTTCTCTGAGTAGACACGGGGCCAGAGTACAGAACTACTTAAGACGTCGCAGCAATATCGTAACTTCATTTTAAGATAATATTTGCCGTATCTCCAAGTATATAAGAGGGTTTACAATGCTGGGCTTTATAAACTTGAGAAATATGTGTGGTCAGCACTACTCGTAAGTAGATTTTTACCGATAATAGAGCAACGTTAATGACGTGAATAATATTACGCGAATCACATTAATTAATACGATCAACATTAATAACAATATACACTACTTACCTCTGCACAGACCAGCTAAAACGGGGCACGGTGTCATGCCGGCCATGTTGTAGGGGTTGCGTTCCCGGCTGGTCCAGTGGAAAGTAATGACAATCCCGAGTAATATATCTTGCGAGTGAGAGTTACAATTTCACAATGATTCCCATATTTACTTTGACATGCATTCCGTTTTCCACTTACGACATTGCAGCCTGCCATACGTAAGGTACATCTTTAATATATTTTTCTTTGTTCTGGCCCCCTGTGTTCTACTTTCAGAACCAATCAAGATAGACTGAATACAAGTCATAGATCATGTAAACTGCTTTAAAAAAATTCTCAGCAATGTTTCTGTATTTTTTGTGTGTAGTTGTTTCCTAGTAAAATGCCTTGCTTAACATGCAGCGTATGTTTGCCGATTGACAGAAATGGTCATGCCATTAAATGTCTAAAAGGAAGGCCGATGGCAATTCACTTTTGAATGTTTGCAGCGCGATTGCATTTTTTTCAGTTTTACCAAATTGTTTAAAGCTTCGATGTTTAATGCATCCTCTGTTTCACTCGTGTTGTTCAGGCATGAAGTTTTGTTTTCCTTCATGCAACGCGGAGTTCACATGTTGCATCTGTGCACTTTTCTGTAATTCTGTATTCGGAATTGTGTGCGTGTATATATGAAGGGGGGAAACCTCGTTTGAGGAGTTGTGCTTCATCACCAGCATTGATGTGGCCGAGACACTTGAAATAGAGAATTTGGAGATAAAGTTTTGCTCGAATTGTTCCAATTGTCCTCGAATATTTAGCACTAATTATAGAGGTGATGGTTTTATTTCTTCGACAACAGGTTAAGCTATTTTAAGTTGGTAATTTTTTTTAAGTTTGAGTTTATGAACACTGATATTAAAGTCCGTTTCAACTGATACGGTAACTTGGGTGTGAATTTTTTTTTCACCTTTTTGATTGTGTAATCACAATACTATTTACATATATATAAAAGACAAAGTTGTGAATGTGTGTCTGTTCAAAATGTTTAGCGTAATTCCCGACATGCAACAAACTGGCCATGTGGGTACTTTCCAGATTGTGCACCATGCAAAAATAATTTTAAAAAAATTTGGGGGGTGGGGAGCTCAATAATGCATATATTTTTTGCATGACAAGTGAGCTGTGACGTCAAATCTGTCACGTGACCCGCGCATATGGAAGCGTAACGCATTGTAGTGTAGTGGTTTGCGTGCTGCGCTACGAACCCGGCGACCCGAGTTCGATTCCCGCTCACGGCCACCACCGGTGACGATTATTTTAACCGGTCCTGGGCCTCCCCTAGGTCGACTCAACCTCAAACGACTAACTGCTGTGGTGTGTGAACATCGCCACTGGGGAGACAAAGGCGGCCGGGCGTGGTGAATCCAAGTCCCGGGCGAAGCTGGGTAGTACAGCTAGTTAATACATATTTTGCATCCAGGAAAGCCTCACCGAGTCTCGAGATCATTTCTTGAAGAGGCTCCTGCTACATTGGGATATTTTGGCCAATGAATGAGCGCGTGCGTGGGATGTTAGAGGATACCAGAGCACCCGGGGAAAACCCCACAACAAATAGGAGCGGGTGACGTTCGACACTCCTGGCGACCCCGTGCCTACAGCACCGGGCAAGCCCTGACGGCCACCCATCTAAATACTAACCAGGCTAAGACCTGCTTAGCTGCTAAAATATGATGACATCGGGTGCATTGTGACTTTGTTGTATGACGTATGAGATGTGTCATGATATGTGACCTCGTATGTCAATCGCATAAAACAGAAAAAAGGGAGTCTTACAGATTAGTGCATATAATGGCACAAGCGTTTTATTTCATCATCAAAATTGACGCTGACACCAAGCTAACTCTGCTACGGCAACATGACAAGAATTTGTACCAGCAGGCAACTATTTGGCTTCAATAATCTCCAATATTGCTTCTTTTTTTTTGTTTCAGCAACTGGTTTTGTCAGTGGCAATTTTTGTTTCTCTCTTTTCTCTCACATGCGCACAACCCACGAGAGAGCAGATTGGCCTTGGTGCGCTGCTGAACATTTTTAATCTGCTTCTCCCACTCGGTCAAGTATGGGTTGTAGACGTTAACACGTTCAACATGCACTCATTCTGTTCACCCCCCGATCCAACTAACAGCAAGCAGCGTGAATTGCGCGCGCACTTTGTGTTGTCATTTTCTAAGGTGCTTTTTGTTGTTACTTTAGTTATCAATGTGACAGGTGGGATTGGTCTTAAAAAGGGGCGCTTAGTTTCCCTTCCTCTTGCTGTAGCCGTAGCTATCCGTGACCTCGCTGCCCTCCTCGCTGCCGTTCCTCAGCGAGTAGCCGCTGAAGAAGTCGTATCCGCCCAGGTACTTGGGCATCTGCATGGAGGTGCGCAGCGGGCGCGACTGCAGCAGGAAGCTGGGGCTGTTGACGGGCGACACCGACGACTTGAAGGAGGAGCTGATGGTCAGGCGGGATTCCTCTCCCTCCAGGAGTTTCCTGGCAAAACACGATGCGCGTCCGACCAACAAACGGCGGCCGCACGGAATGTCACGGCGCGTCACGGGGGCACGGCGGGGGGTAAAAGTGTCGCAGGCCCCGAAGGACAAAAAGATGAATAATCCGACATCGATGTGCGTGCTGTGAGTTTTGTGTGCCCAACCATTTAACAATGAAAATTGATCAGTGGGAAAAATTTGTATTGTGAAAATGGTGCTGTGTTTCTGATGGTGCTTTTATATCCTTTGCAAAGAGACAGTAATGTGTTAGGTGGAGTGCAGCGGTGACGCAGGTGGTTAGCGCCGCACTGCGCTATGAAACCCGGTCACCTGAGTTCCAATTCCTGACTCTGGTTAACGTCAGTCGCGAGTGGTCCCTGAACTGCTCTTCCACCTGACCCCACCCACTCCACCCTCTTCACCATCCACGCTCGCCAGCGTGGTGATTTATGATCAAACACAGCTAACACGGCACGGTGAAGCCGTTGTGCAGCAGTCGATTTACATAAGATAATTCATTATTATTACTACCATTGCAATCTATATATTAAAAAAAATGAATATTCATACACTAACCTGTACGCTGCAATTTCTATGTCCAATGCCATTTTGACATTGAGAAGGTCTTGGTAGTCCCTCAGGTATCGTGACATCTCATTCTTCGTTGACTGCAGTTCTTTTTCCAATTCAGGGATGAGTTCCTGCAAACAAATGGTATAGCATCTCATTTAAAATATTACAATATACAGCTTATAAACATTAACAATCGTAATTATATTATTTGAATAGCTTCATTATTTATACCTTTGTGTTTTTTGTTGTTGCAGGTCTCTAAGTGTGAATTATGGGCTTTCCACCATTCTCACGAAAGGGGAACACGTGGCGCCTTTTCGTTGACATTTGACTGGAAGTAAAAAAAAAATTCTGGAAGCAAAATGTGCCCTTGTCTGCGTCGCGCCATCGGGCAGCTTGTATCACGACCCATCCCCACCAGACATCACCCCCCCCCCACGTCACCCGAATCGCAACGTGCCCACGCGCCAAGTTGAAATCAAAGCGGGGGCAACGGCGGTGGTGAATATTTAACACCCAATAGGGTTCAGCTTTGTCTCGTGCATTAACATTGACGCAGCGACACTGCAGTGTTGCAGTGCGGCTCAACGGGAGAGATTTTAAAACAAAGACACGCGAATGCAGTGTTGAACTGCATTCATAATCTTCTGTATTCTTTGCTATACATCAAAATCCCGTGATGCATTATTATTTTTTTTATCACCGAATGTGGTAACATCGCCCGCTGAGAAATGTTAAAAAACTAAAAAAAGCAAGTCATCGATGGGTTTGTTTTTTAAATCACAGTTGCTGTGAGCACAGGCCCAAAAGGCCACTCAACAAAGAGCAACGTTGAAGGTGTAACAGATAAGAGCTAATTCCGTCTCTTTAAATCGTGAGCAAGGTCGCGATAGCTCAAGGATAATACGCCGCTGGGAAGGAATCCCAAAGGCGCGCAGTGCGTGGACACTAAAAAAAAAATCCCGAACGTCTTGCAGCCCTCGTACCTGCAAGGGCTCCAACTCCTTCTGGTGCCGTTCGTCCAGATCCTGGATCTGCTTCTCCAGGGACTCGATCATGTCCTTGATGGCCTCTGACTCCAGCGTCTTGTTCTGCACGTGGCGTCGGTACTCGGAGACTTCCTCGCGGGCGACGTGCACGGCCTCCGTGTTGCGGTTGGCGTTCTCCGACAGCACCGTGAACTTGGTCTTGAACCACTCCTCGGCCGACTGCATGTTTTTGGCTGCGAGTACCTCGTATTGGGCGCGGATGTCGCGCAGCGCCGACGTGAGGTCGGGCCGGGCAACGCTCATCTCCACCGTGATGTGCGCGCTCTGGATCTGGGCCTGCAGGTCGGCGATCTCCTCCTGCTGCACCTTCTTGAGGAAGGCGATCTCGTCAAGAAGCGAGCCCACCTTCTGCTCGAGCGCCACGCGTTGCACCGCCGCCTCGTCGGCCGCCTTCCTCACCTCGTCGAGGGCTCCCTCCGACTCCTCGCGACGTCGCCTCTCCTCGTCGTGCTTGGCTCGCAGGGCGCCCAGCGCGCCCTCCATCTGGTCGCGGCCACCCTTGGCGCTGTTGTACTCGCTCTTGCACTCCTCGGCCAGGGCGCGCAGGTCACGGATCTCCTGCTCGTACAGCTGCTTGATGTTGGAGGGGCGCATCTCCTTCTGGCGCAGGATCAGCGCCTCGGCCTCCAGCACCTTGTTCTGCTGCTCCAGGTGGTGCACGCGCTCGATGAAGCCGGCGAAGCGGTCGTTGAGGTCCTGCAGCTGGTCCTTCTCTTGCGTGCGGATGGACTTGAGCTCGTTGCCCAGAGACTCGGCCTGGGACAGGTCGATCATGTCGGACGTGGCCGGGATGGACATGCTGGAGTAGCGGGAGTGCGTGCGTCTGAACGAGCCGACGGGAACGCCCAGGGTGGAGCCGACCGACACGGAGCGCGTTCCGTAGCCGGCGGCGCTAACCTTGTAGCCGGGCATCTCGTAGCTGGCTCGGTACTTGGTGGGCTCGCCAAAGTACCGCCTGTAGATGGACGTGACAGCAGAGTCGGATGTGTAGGAGCTCATGGTGGCGGAGGTGGGAAATTGTTCAATTTGTTGGGAGCAGGCAAGAGAAGGAGGAGCGCAGGACCCGGGAGCTTTCTGCAGGAGTGAGATGCTGTGAAAGCGGGGCTGGGGCTTTTTATGCGGCTGCCGTGTCTGACGCTGCAGAATCTCTCCACCCCAATTGATTCATCTTCTGCCGCACCCAGCCAGGTCCCCACTGCAGTTCTGGGGCTGGCCGGCCAAACGGAGCCCGTGCCTGCTCGCAAGGTCAACGCAAAATGAGAGGCGTTGTGACAAGCGCAGCAAATTAAAAACGAAACATTTGGGTTTGTGAAAGCGTGCGCACATTTGTACTTTTTTTGTTATTAATATTGTACAATTATTTTTTTCGGCAAATATTTATTTTCGGTTTCGAATGCTTTATTTCTGGACTGTGACCATGAATAATTCAGTAACGACAAAATATATGTAGTATTTATGGTCCATTCAGAGCCAGCTGCCTGTCCCGTTTGCCAACGACACATCATAAGATCACCCCCACTCAGCTGGTCCAGGTGGTACTGACCCAACCAAGACTGGCTTGTAGTCCAGTGTCAAAGTCTTATGGATGTGCCCATTTTTTTTACGTTAAAGGGGTTCTGTATTACCTGTGTATAAAAACAAATGTATGACTTTGCATAGATACACCAAAAATATGAATGAACTCTGGATGCAAATTTGATCTGAGGTATTGAAATTATTTCTTCTGCAATGTTGAGAGTTAACATAAATATGGATACGGCCATTTAAAAAGCAAATAAAAGAAGGCGTGTACATGTCATTAAAATATGCAAATGTAGATATGGTCACTTGCCATTTAATGTGCCGAAAAAATATTCAGAGGTAAATACACAAATGCTCATTGAATAACATTTTACCATTTGCATTAAATGTTAGATTGTTTATGCATAGTGAAGCCAACTGATTACTAATTAGATGATGAATAAAGCTATTTGTATATGATGGAATTATTCCAAATGCACATGCGCATTGTGATGAAACATTTTATACAAAAACATGACGTTTATACCCCGTCAATAATTGAGCAGACCGTTACATATTTGTGAGGCCGCGTGGCTTTTATGTTTTATAAACTGAATGCACTGCTGCACCGTGTGTGGGGTTAAAATCCGCCGAAACTACCGCAATACCTAAATCTTACTAAACGTTCTGGTTGATAAATATTGCTCAGAAATCGCTGAAGAACCCCGCGCTAATGAAGGTTCGGTGTACTTGCGACACCCTATGCAAATGTTTGGTGCAGGGTGGGCATGCACCTTGAATGTGCAATGTGGACATACTTGCACCGTATTATTAATTGATATCATTAACAGACATCCTCAAGAATGGAGCAGCTTTAGTGCGGGTTTTTTCCCAGAGTACAGCACGTGAACACGTCATATTTGAATATAACTTAATATTTGGAAATCGTAACTTATATATCCTGGATATCATTGCAAATTGGATGTTCCATCTCACGAGACTACTCAGATAAAATACTTTATTAATGATACTAAATATATGTTAGTACCGTACACAATTGATTGAGTATCTCTCCCACCTTGCGTTATTTCACAGACATCTGTACAAGACAGGAAAGCGTGGAAACGATCGAGAGAGAGGAGATACATTTTAACACCGCATGGCCATGTCCGGTTACTACGGTCAGCGCTGTGTGGGGTGGAGGGTTTTTTTGTGTGTGTCCCGTTCCCATTTTGTTCTCGGCAAACAGAGACAAGAGATTAAGTGGGGGGGGGGGGGGGGGGGGGGGCTTAGGGCGGCACCGACTGCATTGGAGAGCGCAATCGCAGGTGTCTACGGCCGAGTAATTGGAGCGGAGGGAGCGGCTCCGGGGCCTCGATGCGATCGATCGATCGCTGAGGTCGTTTGGCGCAGAGGACGACTTGGGTGTGGCAGGCGGGAGGTGGGCTATGCGAAGGACGTTTTCCCGCAGCCTCCTCCTCCTCCACCCACCCCCCGCACCACCACTGACTGTCGTCAGTCTGCAAGTATAAATCCACCCAACCCCCCATACCCAACAAGGCACGCACAACACGCGCGCACACACACACACAACAACAACACAAAAAACATTACGCGGACAATTATTACATCGTCATTGATTTATGCCCCGTTAAAAACGTCAAGCCGCGTGCGGTTGCTGTTTCACGCAGAAATAAATGTTACAGTATAAGGGTTCGTAACACGTGCGTATGGTTCCGAAAGCGTTAATCGGGGAGCGTTTGGTGATGATTGGTACTCGTTAATGCATACGTCCGTTTGTGTTTTTTGCTCCTTGCCAGGCCGTGGCTGTTTGTAATTCAAGGGCGTGTCAATGTTTTTGCTGCACAGCGCCAGATCTGCAAGCAAGACAACTTCGGAATCAGAATTGTTATTTGTTCTGGAGAAATCCGATGAGCTATGAAGCACAGATGTCTAGTAGAGGGTGGGTCAGAAGGTTGAAACAGCAAACAATACAGAAATAACGATAGGAGTGCAACGTTTAAGAAATGTAACCAATTTACGAAAAATAAAGAAATACACGGATCGTTACCTTTTTAAAATTTTAACCAGGTAAAGCACACTGAGCTATTTATATTTATTTCAGAAGCGACCTGGCCACAAATGATAGCTCAACGAAGTGGCTTTTACCATGTGGACATTTCTAACACCACCTATTAATCTTAACGCGCGTTAAAAAAAAAATGCCGACGGGTGGATTCATGAGAGACTCGCGCGAAGACGTCAATGACACTGAATGCGTCGCTGCTTACGACGTTTGAACGTCGAACGCCGGTTAGAGGTGAGAAGCTGGTGGTGACATTCAAACACGTTTACGTTCGAAGGAGGTCAATTCGAATTGCTGTGTGTAGGTGCATTGCATAATGTTCCGAGCAATTTCAGTGGCAGCATCAGCGTTTCTTAATGCAGCATTTTACAAAAGGGTCTGATTCTTACGTAATGGCCAATTAGATGGCTAGGATATATGATGAAATTGTCAGTCCTCGTGTGGTATTCCGAGTACATTGTCGTTTTTCCCCCCAATGATTTATAATAAGTTACAAATATTTTCATTATTGTAAATGTGGACAGAAATATAACACTGCGTGCCATCAAGAAAATCGATCTAAATGCGGACAATCTCATCATACTCTGTCTGAGATGCCAAGCAAAGTCCAGTTTGGTTTGTACTTGGAAGGGAGTACGTGAGGGCTTGGGAGGGCTACGAGATGCCCTGGAGATGGCAATGCTGAGAGTAACAAGCGGATTAATCACCATGTGTTTCCAAGAAGAACGCATAAGTGTGGTCACCACAACTACGCCTCTGTATCAGGAACGAAACAGGTGGACTTCTCCACAAATGTAACTGTCGCACGATGAGCTAAATAAACAAAACGGGCGATGAAGCTAATTGTAATTACTGGCGAAACGTCGTACTCAGATTGTAAATGTTGTGGCTTGGCTCTCCAACACACCGGGTGTGCTGTACTAGTAACGACTTGGCACGTTCTGTTTACGTGACAACCCTTACAAAATTTTGATTTAAAGCTTTCGCGACTGCAGTGATTCATATTATTGGTTCTTTCGGTAAAGTCACGTTGAAGGGAAACAATTAAATAATAATATATATAAAACAATACAATTCTCACGACGTTTCGACTGCAACACAAGCAGTCATCATCAGTTGTGAAAACCAACGGCAAGAACATTTGAAATGAAGTGGCGGTTGTATTTATTTATTTTTAAACGTTAGCACCACGGACAGCGATTTGACAGTTTGTTTAGATGGATGAGTCCATGTATGTTCGGAAAAGAGAAGGGGGGAGACGAAAAATTAATGTATGCTGTCTGAAAGCCACCGTAAGCGTGAACAATCAATTAAGACCCGAAATGGTTTATCGAATCCTTCCAATGATTGCTAAGCCAGAATCCATCTTCTCGGTTGAAATTGTCTCTGTGTTTGTATATGTGGATAGCCTCATGAACGAATCTTACTAGTTGGTTGTGTCGGGTGGTGGCGGGTTTTAACGACACATTTATATATTTACGCGATCTAACCCAAAAATAAAAAACCTCCCATGGATGATATTGGTCGCGATAGCCTACTACGTGTTCGACTGGGGATAGAGTGTGGGTCTTTCTTCGCATGCTCCACGTTTCCTTGCACTCGTGTGAACGCTCATTAGTTGGCTGAAAACAAATAACAAAAAAAACACCAATGCAGGACTCTCGTGAACAAAAAGAGTTTTGCGATTCAGTGTGGCTATATCGGTACATTATTACAGTTACATTATCACACGGTAACGTTGATCCTTGCCTGAGTATCGATCGTTCAACGTTAACGTGCCGTTTTATTGAAGGACTACTGTGCTGTGTTATCTTGGTGTGGTCTGGGACTGTTTTGTTGTTTTTGCTGTCTTGCTCAAGCTTGATAAATCAGAATTATATATCTACAGGGTGCTTCAAAATATTTTGTACACTTATATGGGACTATCGTTTTAAAATGGGGAAAAAAATAAAATAAATTACGTAATAACAAATGTATGTTCATAGCTTCAAAACGTCAAAGAGTATCCACTTGTTCGCCATCATTGTCAACACGTGCCTGGAATCTTCTCCAGGTGGTCTGCAGAGCCCGGAGGCGGCACATTTCTCGTGGTATTGTTGCAAGTTCTCCGAAGTGTTAACTTGTTTTTGAAGCACCCTGCATATGTATACATATTTGGTGATTTTCTTACCATGCACAGACGTGCATGTGAAAGCGCCGCGCGATACAGTGCCCATCTTTGTTCGATGGCTGGCCAAAAGCCACTGCGAGGATGACCGGAGTTTGCTTCATGGCTTCAAGCTACAGAGCCCTGCAAATATGTTGTCCCGCTGGACAGCTCTCCGATGCGTTTTCTGGTTGTACCGCTGATTGCTTTGGCATGATGTCGCAACGTCGCACTCCCGAGTGCTGGGAGCTTCTTTAGGAACTGAATAATGCTGGAATATTGCAGCTGGTGTTACAGCTAATATTCATCCAGCGACTGGGGATAGAAACTCTCTACCCTTCTCAATCTGGCTCTGCTTCTGTGATTTGTCGGTCGTAAAATATGTGCTGTGCTCAATAGAATTCTCTACATCGATCCGCTTTTTTCTCCAAGCTGCAAGATTTAAATTACAAACTCATTAAAATTGCAAGTCTCAGAGGGGCCCCGTCTCCTTGCATGTGGTAACAGCAACGGGCTGCATGTAACTGAGGGCACAGATTAGTTTGTTTTTCTCTTGCATGTGAGATTATTCTAAGCTGGTGTGTAGGATTATTTTTAAATCAATTATATATAGGGTGCAATACATTTGTCAATGCATCGCGAGTGAATAATAAAAACACACGTTATATTCTGGACACAGAAATGTTTGCATTGATAACGGTTATTCAAATAATTAATTTTGATACAATTTTATATTGCATGTACAATCGTACATGTACTGCCCTTTTTTTCAATCCACTGCTTGATGAGGGCCTCCGCATGCTTGTGCACGCCACGGGGGTTATTTGACCATACTTCACCACGCTGGTTTGTGTGGGTTAGTGAAGGTTGGGGAACGTAGATGTGAACGTGTATAAGTAAAGAGCAGCAAACAAGAAAGGATGATGCTGCACTCTACTGATAGCCTTGACCCGCTGCCTATAACACCTTTGGTATATGCACGATGTTCACACATCCAAGCACTGTCCAGGCACAACCCTGGTTAGTTTCTGAGATCTGACGGGATCGGGCGCATTCTGGGTGATTTGGTCTTAGGATGAATATTATACTCAGTTGTAATACAGGATAAAGGCATGGTTTTGTAAAATAAAATGAAAATTAAACATGCTTGGGCAAAATAGTCTATATAATTCAGGTCTGGTGAGTAGACCTCGACTTTGACATTTAGCTCCTGAACATATTGCCACACGCAAGGATGGAATAGCAGATATCGTGCTGCTGTAACACAGTCAAATCTGTAATGCTCTTGAACATCACCGTTGTGGGTGCAGAGTGCCAGTTGTACATAATGAATGGGATTTTAAGTGAGCCTTCTATTTTAAATAAGTCAACAATGTCTCATATATCCATCTCCACGTACAAATAGTTACACAATATTTCTGACACAACCCAACCCTGCACAGCCTTCTGGGAGTGTATCATTTCAGCAGCATTGCTTCAAGGCCAGCAAACTCTGGAGCAGTTTAGGCTTACAGTGTCTCATCAGCAGTGTCAGGCTTGCCTGAATCAATGCCCGTGAACTGATAATCTTTTAGGCAAGGACTCTCTTCTTTACACTACGGGGTCTTTGTTTGACACGAAATTATAAAATGCGCGTGAGCCCTGCGTTAGGAGCTGTCATCACTTGCCCTGAGCTATCACCTTTTGATGAAAAGTGGAGACCATGAAGCGAATGAAGCCAGCGAAATGTGGGTATTGGTACGTTATTGACGAACTGGCTATCCACGATTTTGGCTATTCGCCAATCGCATCTGGAACTCTACACGATTGCATCGAGAGAGAGAGAGAAATAAAGTTATGAGATATAGTAATGAGAGAGAAAGTGATTAGATAAAGAGATGAGAGGAATATTTTTGTGTTATAATAATTTTCACGTATTTAATAGCTTATTTATATATGTATTTAAGGTAATTCATTACATAGATCTTCATAGCCCAATATGATTATCCGAAAAAAATTGCAATTCAATAAGAACTCCAGAACGTATCCCTCGCAAATAACGAGACAATACTGGACTGATGTTCGTGTGAATGCATTGCCTTGTACTTATGCGAACATTGCACTTTAAAAATTAAACATGAAGATTAGTGGCCAGGTGGCTCAGGAGTCGGTGCTCCGACCCAGTTTTACTGAGTCTGAGGTTCGATTCCTGATATCAGCCACCTGTGGTTCAACCGGGTTCTCAAGTGTAACGAGTTGGTGGTCTCATCTCTGGATAAAAATGACTGCAAAGAAAACTGCCCTGTGCAATTTATTTTTTCACTTTAAAAGCAACATCCCGTTGTAGTGTTTGTAAAAAGGGCATGTGACAAAAACTCAGTGCCCACTGAGTGTGACTCAAATAAATCACTCGACCGGATCTCAAAAGTAGTTCTTTGGTATCCACTTATCCGGGCTGTCCTCCAACACACGGGGTGATGCGCTGCTCTGTAAGTGGTCAGAATGCACAAGTCGTTTGTGGCATAATGCCAAGAGCACATTGGAAACAACACTGCGCAAAAGACCAAAATAAAATTCCCAATAACATTTTAGTGGTTGAAATATATCATCACACACTGTTTTTGTGCCAATAAGATGGTATTAAGTAGACACTGATGCTAATATAGCAATGCCCTCTGTAGATCATATGTTTCAATGGGGGCCTTGGCGCGTGTGTGCCTGTTTACAGGTTTGGCTCACCGTCACGGCTCTCATAGCGATGAGTCGGTGTGAGTGTCGGTAACAGAAGCGGACCTGTCCCCCCCGCCGTGATGTATTGCCAGCTCATAATGGATGTCAGCGCTGCGTTAGAGGCAGTGCCCGGCAGCCTGATGATTGATGGCAGATTTCATTGAGGTGACAACCGCCGATCCCATATGAAAATCGGGCTGTTCACAAATTCCTTCACGCTACCCGGAGGGCATAGTATTGAGCGCCCTCGCCTGATTTGCATGACAAAGTCAGTATTTAAATGTTCAGATCTTATTCATACTTACTGTAGGGTTTTTTTTCCCCTCCCCGGGATCTATCCTGCAGCTGGGTTATATCGCGTGAATATGGACGCGTCGTCCACAACTCTGGCTGTCGCCTGGTGATGCTCGTTGCAATTACTGGCGTAACGTCGTACTCGAATTGTAAACGTTGTGGGTTTACTCTCCAACACACCGGTGTGCTGTAACGAGTAAGCAATTGGCTGGTTTTGTTTACGCGACACTTTACCAATTGGCTGTGTCAGGGATAGTGGCGGGTTTATCGACACATTTATGCTTACGCGATCTCACCCACAAAAAAACCCATCTATTGTGGATAATATTGGTCGCGAAAACCTACTGCTACTGCTGCTGCGTGTTAAACTCGCTACGGTGCATTGACAGTGAGCGAAACGCACCACCGATGGCGATGAGACGCATCCGACCCGGTGCTGTGTCGCGCCCAGATTTTAGTAGTTGGGTCACTGAGGGAGAGGGGCTGGCAGGCGGGGAGAAGGGAGGAGAGAATGCTTGAGTGGGGGATTTGGTTGAGTGAGGTTTTTTTTTTCTCTTTCGGGTGGCGATGAGCAGAGGCCACTAATCCGCTTCGAGATTTCGCAGGTTCCACTCCACGCCGACCGGAGCAGATGTGCTCATTAATGCTGGGATGGCTACAGCAGGCAGTAGACATTTGTCGTGTGTTTACCTGAGGTCTAACCCAGAAATGTATTGATCGGACGAAAGATGCCGCTACCGTCCACAGTTAAATGAACAGGTGCAGGATATTGAAGGCACGTGTTGGTGTGAAATAGCAAAGGGGGTCAGTGTGTTAGCCGCGTCTCTCCACAAGGAGGCACTATTTCTCCATTAAACCGTGTACATACACTACGCATGTAAAGCATATACACTAAATAACTAACTGTCGATATCTTAGAAACATTATACAATATACGTGCACAATATAGATACGTAACTTAATATATAACATACTATACATGATAAATACACTATGCACACACAATATTCATACACCACTTACTGTCCTTATAATACACACATGCTTAAAAAAAACACTTTTATTTTAGCAGGTAAGGGCCACTGAGCCCTATAGCTCTTTTTTCAGAAGCGACCTGGCCACAAATGCTAGCTCAACAAAGTGGCTTATCACGTGGAAATTGATATCAGCCAAATACTCTGAACGCGTGTTTCTAAATGTGTAGGGGAAAACCGGAGGACCCGGAGAAAAATCCACGCGACTACGGCGAGAGAGAGAGAGACACGCAAACTCCAAATATACATCACGCGTCAGGGTCGGGATCGAAAACCACGACCTCCTGCGTACCAGGCGAGCTAGTTGACATCTCCCCACCGTGGCGCCCAATACACATATTTGGGCAGCAGGTTGGCCCAAGTGGTCACAGGTTGTGCCTCACGGCATGAAGGTCCACGTGTCCGATTGCTGATTCGGGCGCTTTTCTGCGTGGAGTTTGGACGCTCGCCCCTCTGTTCCCGCGTGGCTCATCTCTGGGTCCTCCGGTTTCCTCCCGTGAGCTAAAACGCGACAAAAAACACGCAATGAAATTGATCAGTTTAATATTTAGTAGGCTTTCGCGACCAATATTATTCATAATAAAGATTTTGGGTTAGATCGCGTTATTTATAAATGTGTCGTAACCCTCCACCACCCGACACGGCCAAACAGTAAAAAATGTGTCACGTTTACAAAGGACAAATAGTTCACTACTTTAGCCCACCGGTGTGTTGAAGAGTGAATCAACATCATTTAAAATTTGAGTACGCCGTTTCGCTGGTAATTACATCCAGCTTCATCGGGCAATTCGGCAGAATGGTAAAGCCCTCACTTGCTCCCGGTCTTAAATAGAGCAGCAGGGTGTCCTTTGTAAACGTGACACATGTTTTACTGTTTGGCCGTGTCGGGTGGTGGAGGGTTACGACACATTTATAAATAACGCGATCTAACCCAAAAGCTTTATTATGAATGCAATTGATGTTCGCCAAACATCCCAGCTACACACAATACCTGCAGATTACCCAATTAGGATTGGACATTGCAACATAGCTTCCCCCTCCTGCGAGAACCTGACAAGACCCGCTTGAGAAAAAGACTTGAGACCCGCTGAGGCTATCTTGGGTAAAACAAGTGTAGCAATAATAATGAATACACGGCATACACATCGCTGAATTTGTAACCTACACAAAGCAGATGACAAACACGAGACACAAATACGCACGTAATTGTAAATGTTTTCATATCCGAATTGAAGGTTGGACAATTAATTGCATGTGAAACGTTTAGGCAAGCGAGGATAACTTTTAACAACTTCTCGGAATTGAACTGTGGCCCTGAGTCACGACAATTCATCAAATCGTTGCCAGGAGAGTGGTGGCAATATGTTCCAGACGTAAGAAGTTGTAAACCCATTGAGCTACCGGCAGCAGCTCTTTTATTTTATTTTACTAAGGGCGACTCGTCCAGCGGACTCCTGCCTCGGACGAATTATCCGTCCTCCTCCCCGTAACGGTTTTGCGAAAGTAATCGGTGTACCAAAACGAAAGTACTCGGTGTACCAAAACGAAAGTACTCGGTGTACCAAAAGGCCACTTGTACATAGCGTGCAGAAGGATCGACGAGGCCGTTGTGACATCAGGGCGTCACCTGCATTCGACAAGGACGTCGTTGGAGCAGCGGAGGAGAGGAAGACTGCCGCTTGCACTCTGCACGACGTCTGTCCAAGTTATGAACAAAGTCATCGCTATTTTCAAATGTACGTGTATCCTGCAATATTGGAAGGAAATTATATATATATACGGTACGCTTAACAGTATCTTATCAATCTTGATTTTAAGCTTTCGTGACTGCAGGAATCCATACTCGTTGGTTCTTTCGGTAAAGTCACGTAGGTATAA
This sequence comes from Petromyzon marinus, assembly GCF_048934315.1. Classification (NCBI taxonomy): domain Eukaryota; kingdom Metazoa; phylum Chordata; class Hyperoartia; order Petromyzontiformes; family Petromyzontidae; genus Petromyzon; species Petromyzon marinus. The sequence goes on from NC_133677.1 coordinate 4,995,956, forward strand.
AATAAAATAAATCACGACGTTTCGGGCGCTTGTGTTGCGCTTGTGTTGCGCCCGAAACGTCGTGATTTATTTTATTTTATACCTACGTGACTTTACCGAAAGAACAAACGAGTATAGTATCATCATCTGCCGCATATGTAGATCCCCCCCCTCCGCCACGCCTCACCCCCCTGATGACTGTAATCTGTGATTAAATGTGCTTCATACCGCAGCCCTTATGCGACACGCACGGTCCTAACCTCGCGCCAGCGGCTACACACACCGCGTAAAATTGCCTCAATTTTTAAATGACCGCGATGAGTGGCGAGGTTTTTGGTGGGCCATGGGCTCTTCTTGCTGTTATTAATACATACACGCGAAACAAACTTGTCCGTTGCCAATGCTTTTCGGGAATTGTTGGGGGTCAGATCGCAGGAGCACGATGCAAATGTGTGTTGTACACCCTCCTCCACCCGACACAGCCGGATAAATAAAGTTGTTACGTGAACAAACGCGTCCATTTTTATTCTGCGTATTCGATAGCAGTCCATAGCATTTATCAATTATATACGACGTTTCGCTGGAACAGTAACTGAACTATATGTATATTCTTAGCTCTTTCGGTAAAGTCACGTTGAAGGGAAACAATAAAATAATAAAATATATATAACAATAAAAAATTCTCACGATGACGACCGTTTGAGTTAAGGTCGAAACGTCGTGAGAATGTTTTTATTGTTTTATATATTTTGTATTATTTTATTGTTTCCCTTCAACGTGACTTTACCGAAAGAGCTAAGAATATGAATTACTGCAGTCACGAAAGCTTTAAATCAAAATTGAACTATATGTATATTTAAATTTTACTAGGTAAGGCTCATTTAAGTATTTTTCAGAAGCGATCTGGCCACAAACGGCAGCTCAACGACACGGATTATCACATGGAAATGTACAGCAGCCAAAGACTCCGAACGCACGCTTCTATATACGGCGGGGAAAAAAAACCCGAGGACCTCGCAGAACAATCCACGTGACGAGAGAGAGAGAGACACCGCAAACTCGAAATATACAGCAGGCGTCAGGGTCGTGATCGAACCCACGACCTCGGCCATCCCAGGCGAAGCCCGTTGACACCTCGCCACCGTGGCGCCCCATCAGACATCATCGGCAGGTGATTGTCAGAGTTGAACTCGTGCCGTGTACGCCTCTCCACCCCCCCCCCCCCCGTTAAATTCGCAATCGCAGGAGAGCTGCAACGTCATGCCGCACGCCGGCGTGCAGCTCGTCTTATCACGGGTCGCACGGCATCCCGTCTGTCAAGCGGACAGGCGCGGAGAATGCGTTGTTTAGCGAGCACCGTGCCCTTGCGGCGATCATCCGGAACGGTGGCGCGGCACGCAACTGTGGATTGCGTTTCAAAAAACAGGCGGGCCGTGTCGGACGATAGTGCCGCTCCTTGCCCAGATGTTACCCTCGGCACGCGCTCGTTTTTCTCTCCCGCACTGGCGCCCTCTCTCTCTTTCCCCCTCGCATCACGGCTTCGGTGTGATGTTTACGGATCGATAGGCAGATGCATTGGTCATTAGTGCGTTCTCGGAATGTTCGTGTGAAAGGAAATGAATATGCAGCTCGGCATAAGTTTTTATTTTTGAAACAACAACTCTGAACCAGTTTAACACGTGGTAGGAGGCTTTCGCGACCAATATCATCCATAATAGAGGTTTTTGGGTGAGATCGCGTAAATATATAAATGTGTCGTTAAAACCCGCCACCACCCGACACAGCCAACTAGTAAGGGTTGTCACGTAAACAGAACGTGCTAGTTTGTCACTCGTACAGCACACCGGTGTGTTGGAGAGCCAAGCCACAACATTTATAAACTAGCTTCATCGCCTGATGAAGCTAGTTGTAATTGCTAGCGAAACGTCGTACTCAGATTGTAAATGGTGTGGCTTGGCTCTCCAACACACCGGTGTGCTGTACTAGTGACGAATTGGCACGTTCTGTTTACGTGACAAACCTTACTAGTTGGCTGTGTCGGGTGGTGGCGGGTTTTAACGACACATTTATATATTTACGCGATCTAACCCAAAAACCTCTATTATGAACTCTGAACCAGTTTTTTTTTGTAGTAGGAATTATACCACTGATTTTATTCAATTATATAGTAGTCTTTTTTAAATATTATACTTTACATGTGTAATGGTCACTGTGATCATTAAGTATCCACCCAGCACCTGCAGATGAGTCAATTTCATCGCTCCATCTCTGCTGTGGATGTCCTCTTGGGTGTATTTCAAGGTCTGCTCATGGCTGAGGGAGGTCTACGTTCACCAGTGGATTGATCATGGCTGATGGTGATGACATTATAGACGTATTGCAAGATGTTACTTGGCAATTTTTTGACCGAAAACATGGTCAGGTTTTGACTTTGCCTAATCATCCCTCTTTGGGGGTCATCTTGTGTGTGGATCGCCTGGATCCTGCCAGGTGAATGTGGAAATTAAGTTCACAGCTGCCAATGGCCCACTTTATAAGCAGAGATTTAAAATGTTTGACTCATACTTTAATGTAGTAGTTGCCCTTTCATTTCAGTGAGTTGTGAGTATTACAATAAGTTCATTGATTTAAGGGGTTACAATACTGAACACATTAACTGCACTCTGATATACAGAGTGATCCATTTATAGTGATACCGCACTTACAACATTAAGATAATTTGCAGAGAAATCAACGTTATTTTAAAGCATCTACAGGAAGTCTCCTGCCAACCTCAAAACACGTATTACATCTAAAAAAAAGTGTCCGCACACTTTAAAAGTCCCGTTCCAAAATATTGTGACCACCCATTGCATTCAGCGATAAACACAAACATAAGCAAGAAGTTCATGTCGGCACGTTACGTTCGCTTATAGCTCCAAAAGGAGTCGGTGCTATCCCGCTGAAACAATCTTTTACGCGTTGCTCATCGCGCAATGTTGAGCCCCTGAAGCCAGTGATGGACACTCCACATTCCTGTAATGATGGCGAAGTCTCTGCATAGGACAACCACTGTTGACTTCTCCACAAAGTGATGGCTCATGAAGTGACACATCACTCCTCTGCGTAAAGCGTTTATGAAAAGACATTTCAGAAAAAAAATATGTACGGCTTATTGCTAATATGAAAAACAGCATTAAGACTGTGGGTGGATTTTTTTTTTACATATAAAATAATAATCGAAGCGCATACCTCAATGTTGTGTTTATTTTACCTGCAATTGCCTTGGTAGTGTGAACTCAGCTGGTCACACTGGCCAGGAGTGCTGCGGTGCTGAATCCACTTGCCGGTTGAGCGTGAGCCCTGCGTTAGGGGCTGTCATCACTTGCCCTGAGCTATCACCTTTTGATGAAAAGTGGAGACCATGAAGCGAATGAAGCCAGCGAAATGTGGGTATTGGTACGGTAGAGCACCGAGCGGATCTGAATCACTGTGCCGATGGTGTAGAAGTTAAGAGATAAAGGCGCAGCCCTGCAATTGCTTGCTCACGCCACTAGAGGGGGCTCTGTGAGTGGCCCCTCCAGAGGGTATTTTTGGTCTACTCTTCCACGCTTATAAGAATAGGTTTTAACCTTTCTGGCAATAAAACAGTTTGTGTTAAGATGTTCGAACACCAAACATAAACCTTTTGCAAGGAATCATGTTTCTATTAACCACACATACCTGAGGTGAGCATGCAAACAAACACATGCTCTGGTAATATTTGTATTCATATTCTTGGTTCTTTCGGTAAAGTCACGTAGAAGGGAAATAATAAAATAATAAAATACAACATAATAAAATAAGAATATTTTTTTCATTTTTTTTAATATTTCCCTTCTACGTGACTTTACCGAAAGAACCAAGAATATGAATCTCTGCAGTCACGAAAGCTTTAAATCGAAACATATTTCTATTTTCTTTGAAACTGATTGGTCTGCACCAGAGACAGCCTTCATTATGGCCTAGTCTCAAGCAGTGTGAGACCAGAGAACGCCAAAAGGCGGACAGTACAAAGACAATGCCACACGTATCAGAGCATCTAGAGCTCGGGGTGAGCAGCTACATAATGGGACCTCTTTATTTACATTTGATGCTGCTGAGTGGACGGAGACGGAATCATTTAAGAAACTTGCACCATTGTGACTGCAAGGATTCATCTTCTTTGGTTCTTTCGGTAAAGTCACGTAGAAGTTGCACCATTGTCTCAACTGCTACGCTGGCGTGGTGTAGTTTGAGAGTGATCCACGCTACGTTTCATAATAGGGCACGGACATTTCCAATGGTGGTTACAAGCAGCAGCAGCATGCATGTATGTTGAACTTCTTTCGCACCGTACGTAGCCAACTGTGCTAATCGGAGGTGCGCGTGAAGGACGGCAAACTAAACAGAAAAAAGCAGTTCTACTGAAATTAGTTTTCAATCGAGATTTAAAAGTGCGTAGCGCCAGCGGTTTCCTAACATCGGAAGGAAGAACGTTCCAGACGGCCGCAGATGCGCATCTGAAAGCGAGCGGTGCAGTGGCCGTCTTTGTTCGACGGTCAGCCAGAAGCCGCTGCTGCTGCAAGGATGCCCGGAGTTCGCGTGATAGTTCATGCTCCTTGACAAGACCAGCAGCAGGTCGTTTGCCTGAGTTGGCCGTGGAGGGCCGAGTGCACTCGTTACTTCAATGTCCCTCATGATAATTACTGGCCAAGACTAATTCGAGAATCCATTGAATTTGAGAGAAATACTAATCATTTTAACCGCTCTGACAGCAACAGGCTTAGTGCGGCCCGGAAGCGTATTATTAAATAATACATCTTACAATTACAATTTCTTATAGAGGAAACGTACACTAATTAACTGGATTACTAATTTATTATATAATTACAATACTCCCCCCCCCTCCTCCGCCTCTGATCTCTGCACCTCATGGGTTCAGCGATGACGTCGTGCTGCTGCTCTATTTAACACCGGAAGCAGGTGGATTGCTTCACTATTCTGGCAAATCGCCCGATGTTGCTGGATGTAATTACCAGCGAAGCGTCACGGCACTACTCACATTGTAAATGTTGTGGGTTTACTCTCCAACACACCGGTGGGCTGAAGTAGTAACTAATTGGCGTTTTGTTTACGTGACAAATCTCTTACTCATTGGCTGTGTCGGGTGGTGGAGGGTTACGACACATTTATACTTACGCGATCTAACCCAAAAACCTTATTATGATAAAATATTGGTCGCGAAAGCCTGCTACATGTTACACCTTCAATGTCCCTATGCATATGGTAGAGGGTCATTCATAGGGCCCTTGGCAAATCTCACTGTGTGCCCCCCCACCCTTCCCGGACGCCTTCAAACTATACCGGAAGTATTGCATCTGACACTGTGACATGGAAAAACGCGAGTCTCCATCCGCCACACACCCCCACCCCCACTCCCCAAAGCGTAGGGGTCCGGGGCGATCGCCCCGATTCGGCATACCCTAAGGGGGACGCCTCTGCGATATGGAAGGAGGTGGTGGCCACCCTGTTCCCCCACCTCCCATCTCCCCTGCCGTCCCTCTCGGCGTCGGAGATGCGGTGCGCGTCCGTCGTCGGAGAACCGCGGCTTTACGGGGACGTGGCGATCGCGATCTCCTCCTCCTCCTCGCTGTGGACACCTCACGCAGTGACGCACGACACGTGTGGGAGTTTTGTGGCCTCCAGCAACTGCTGCTGCTGCTTTGAGAAACCGGTGTCTGTCATGCCCTCTGGAAAACACACCGAGTTGTCTTGAATTACAACGTTCATTATCAGCGGCGGCAAGGCAGATTTAGAAATGTCTCAGGGGCTAGGACTGCTTCAAAATGTTTTTTTTATAATAGCACCTTTCATTCTATGTATGTATATATGTTGAACTTCTTTCGCACCGTACATAGCCAACCATGCTAATCAGAGGTGCGAGGGAAGGACAACAAAAGTTAAGAGGAAAACAACTATATTCTTGGTTCTTTCGGTAAAGTCACGTAGAAGGGACTTTACCGAAAGAACCAAGAATATGAATTCCTGCAGTCACGAAAGCTTTAAATCAGGAAAACAACTATTTCCTCTGGTAAATATCAATAAATTATTAATTTCCGGGGTCTCGAGTATGGGGTAGATCGCCACTATCAACCCCCACCTATCATCTTCGAACGTCTCGTCTCAACGTGGAAGAGGAGACCAAATATCCCACAGAGTTCGTTCCAGTGGAGGAGGCCCTTTCGCCAGCAGTGTCGTGGAGCAAGCAATTGAAGGGCTGCACCTTCCACCTTCAGCATGGCGATGAATGATATCTCACTTGTGCTGCAACGCTTGGCTCAGAAACACAGTCATTAACGAAAAATATATATAGAGAAAAAAACGATAAAACTGCAACGGAAAGTGTGGAGAGATGCATGCTAGCAATTGCATCGAGAGACTGAAAGAGGGACACACGGATTTTAAGGACATACTCAGGTTATTACGCACGTCCGATCAGCACGGTTGGCAACGTACGGTGCGGAAGAAGTTCAACACGCATGCATTACTGACTTCACTCAGACTTAAGAAAAGTGAGTTGGGCTCGCGCAGGAATGACGGGCAATACTGGGGAATGATGAGAATCATAACGCAGTGGCAGCTAAGGAATGGATTGCGTCTGAGAGGGCGTGCGTTGAGGAGATGGGGCGATCACATTAATACACTTGTGGGCCATCGGTGGATTAATAATGTTGCAGGTTTGTGAGAGGTGGCGATGGCTTGGGGGATTTATCCGGCAGTGGAGGGAGCGGTGCCGGATGATCCTAGTCGCAAAGTAGCTACATGTGTAGTAGCTACATAAGTCGTAGCTACGGGCCCCGCACTTTCAAGGGCCCCGCGCTAAATGCTTTCAAGCTATCAATTCCGGTTCAGTAATTCTGCACTTGCTCTATTACTATAGTACTACACTGCTTTCAACGTTTATGAACGACTCCTTGTTTAAGGTTAACGTTTTGTCGTATTATCTGTCTGTATAGCAAATGAAAAAATACAATTATTTGACTATGCAAGTTAAAAATTTGTGTTTTAAAATTTATGTGTTTATTTATTTATTTAGGACCCCTTTATAACAACATATGCTACAGGCCCCGCACGAGCTTAATCCGCCACTGGGATGGAGGCCTGTAGTATCCAATGTAAAATAGTCAACTTTGTGTCATTTTCCTCGTGAAGTAATATGAAGTGCTACATCATTACAAATGCAGAAGCTGTTTTAAACCATTGATAATGTTGATTCTTAGAATTCAGTTGCCAATTATTTTGAATGTTGTTCACCGACCTGTTTCAGAAAATTGGCCAATTTTACATTGAACTAGGCGCCAGTCACAATTTTCATTTTCCTCAAGTGATTCATAATTTCTATAATTTATACGATACATTAATAAAATAGTTATATGTTCTTATACTAACATCTAATGTATTTTCAAATAATCGAGACAATAGAAAGAAATTAAACATACCACCATATAACTTTCAATATATTTTGACGAACAAATATTCTGGCTGGATGTTTATCAGCAAATTAATACAACACATAACTGCTGTCCGATCCTATAATGGGATGATGTCTATCAAGCCAATTTCTAAATGTAGCGTCGAAACGTGTTGAGTTATTGCGCTTTGATAAACTGCATGATGGAAAACGTTTGTTTAAGAATGTATTAAATGTTTATAACCCACTGGGTCCAAACCCCTTGGTGATAAGTGGGGTACAACACAATCAACCCAGCGCGGCCATAACAAGTTATGTTCGTAATTGTTAGGGTATTTTTGTTTGTGTTTTATAATGTACCTGTATTGCACAATTTTGAAGAAACAAAAAAATGTACACAAAAAAAGAACTGATGCTTGCTGGAGTGAAATGACAAGGAAAGCAACTTGGCAGCATTTCAAAAGGCTGTTCTCTCTTGTGTTTGCGTGCACACATTTTTTTAAAGCGCACATGTCACCATGACATGCCACTTGAAAGATAGCACACGACACAGGTGTGTGTGTGTGATAATAATAATAACACTGGAAATACTACAACTAATAGTCATCATTTTTTTTAATTTGTAGAAAAAAATGTCTTTAACCGCTGACAAGTGGTTTGCAAATGTTCACGTTAAATTATAAATACAAACGAATCACGTTCGTGGAATGAATATGGGACCACTGCAAGCTACTGCGAGGACTCGTGTGGCTTTCAAATGTCTGCACACCCGACCTGACGGACAACCCATTTCAAGTCCGACTCCACCGAACGTGTTAAGAAGAGGTTTTAGCTTCGTCTCTCTGTTTTCTTCCATTCACGCCGCCCGTGGCGTGTTTCGTGCGGAGGAACCGTTGACTTGACCGACCGTTTGTCGGACAGGTTGTCCAGCAAAACAATGATCCATTCAACGTGTGCAGTCTCTGCAAGCGAATGCCTTGTCCCCACCGCACAATAACCCCCTTGACTGCCTGTCTTCAAGTGCTCTAACCCAGCAACGATCATCCTCACACCCCCAACACCCCGTGTCTCTTTCTCTCTCTCGGGCGTACCGAAAGGGCCGTGGTGATCTTATAAGCCTCGCTCGCTCGTCTGCCGATCCGCTCGACACGGATGCTGCAGTCGCCTAGTGGTTCCTTCAAAGAGCTGTCGGCTCAGCTCGACATTGTGTCACACGCATTGCACACCCCCCCCCGTCCCTCCTCCGTTTCTGTCATTCTATTGCGTGCGGAGGCTGTTACGCGCGCCGCGAAACAGCAAACGGTTAGCCGTGACCCCGACGTTTACAGGAAACCAGCCTCGTCCTTAACATGCAACTGTGCAGTAGCCACAACAGCAGCAGCAACATCAACGGCAGCAGTAGCATCAGCAGCAACAACGAAACAGCTGATCGCTCACACTCCGTCAGTACCTTTTCACCATCCGTGTTTGCCTTATACCCGTAATGGGTTTTTTTGTACGTTCGAGTAACGCAGTCAACAATTAGGCTCTTAAACAAAACCTCTTTGGCGATCGTAGACAAGTTTACCACGCAGCCTTTCACGACCAATATTACACATACACCTCTGGATGTTGCCTGATGAGGCTGGTTGTAATTACTGGCGAAACGTCGTACTCGAATTGTAAATGTGGATTTTACTCTCCAACACACCGGTGTGCTGAACTAGCAACGAATTGGCACGTTTTGTTTACGTGGCAAGACTCGCGAATTGGCTGTGTCGGGTGGTGGCGGGTTTAACGACGCATTAATATTTACGCGATCTAACCCAAAAACATCCATTGTGCGTAGACGAGTTCTTGCAGGCGTGGACAAAAAGCACAAAAAAAAACAAAAAATTAGACCGCAGCAGAAAGCACGCCGGCGTACGAGCGGTAATTGCGATTGTGCGATTCGCTGTTGTTGAAATGCAATATTCAGAGTTACCCGGTTTAAACAAAAAAAAAAGAGAGGCGGATAAGAGAAAAGCTGACGGATTTGTACAAATATGAAGCTTCAAATCCATCAGCATTAGCGTAGCTTTGGGAGGAAGAGTGGGGCCCGCTTGGAAGAGTTCCCTCCCCCGCCCCGTGTGAGGTCGCCCGCCCGCCCGCCCGCCCGCCCTCCGTGACTCGCTCTGCAGGTCGCTCTGCAGGTTGCTCGCGGTGCTGCTCGCGTGACAAGCTCGAGACGCTGCACCTCCTCTCCAAAGGCGACACTTTTCTCTATTCGGGGGGGGGGGGGGGGGAGGTAGGCGTCCTCGTGCAGGTGTGTGGCCCGCGCATCCCAAAGGGTTTAAAGAGGAAATGAAGAAATAATCGCAGAGAACAGAAAACGACACGCACACACACAACAACATAGCTTGACCTGTATACTTTCAACAACCCCTCTGCAGCATGCACCCCACCCCATGCTTTATGGTAATGAGGCTCCCACAGCTGCCCGCCACCCCTCCACCACACAATCCACCAAAGATAAAGATACCCCGTATAGGCTTAACAGCACTTGGGACAAGTGCTGTTAGTGAGCACCTATGAAAGCCGGCGCGGCACACGAGGGGGTGGGTGGCCAGCACCACGCTCGGCCGCCTTTGTCTCCCTAGTGGCGATAACTTGAGGCTGAGTCGACCTAGGGGAGGCCCAGGACCGTCACTAGTGTTGACCGTGAGCAGGAATTTAACTCGGGTCGCTGGGTCCGTAGCGCAGCGTGCTAACCATGACACCATCCACCACCACACTAACCACCACTCTGCCAACTTCATTCTGTGACGAGAACTCTCATGTATTTATGTATGTTTAACTTCTTTAGCACCGTACGTTTTATAAGCAGCGTGCTACGGTTGTGGATACGTTATAAGTTTACCCGTTCGGCTATTTTTGTCATTCCACTGCTGGATGAGGGCCTCCCCCATGCTGTGTGGGTCGCGGAGGCAGGTTATTTGAACATACTTCACCATGCTGGTCAGCACAGGATGCTGAAGGTGGCGAGTGTAGTGCAGTACAATAATGCATTTTGATGCACTGCCCTCTGCTGTTATTATGCATGGTGGTCACCCACCCAAGCACTTTCCAGGCTCAAACCTGCTGAGCGTCTGAGATCTGACGAGGCCGCGTGCAGTCCGGATGATTTGATCATAAGTTCGCAGTACATGATTTATATATATATATCTGTACTGAATATAGAGGGTGGCCCAAAAGTCAGGACGCATAGGGTTAACATTTATTGTAATACTGGCAGTAACAAAATGTAATTGTTTATTCTTTACGATTATATTTTATATATCATCATTATTAATATGTATGTTTCTTATTCAATTTCAGATAACATGAAGTACAATTAATCGAGGCAAAACATAATTGATTCATGTCATCTGGAACAAAAAGTCCTAATTTCAATCTTTTTAATCTAACCCAAAAAAACTCTATTTGGTTAGAGGTCGATTAAAAAAATCGCAAAAAAATGTTTTTTGTCTTCTTGCTGACAGGTAGAAGAAAATGAATTCATACCAGCTGGTTTTCATCAACTGACAAATCCAAATAGAAAATAAGGACAAAAACACATGTTTTTTCCATCAAATGTTACATTCTCAGTTGAGCGTCGAAAACACGAAATCACCTCTTGAACTTTGTTCTTCTGCCGACAAACAAACTCAGAAGACCCTTATCTGGCAGCGCACGCGATCATCGGTGTTTCTTCTATTCCTCTTCAGCTGGGCCCCTCCTTGCGTCACGCAGCACGACATTCTGACCAGCCCCCTTCATCCGTCTCATCCACGTGCCCTGATTGCCTTCCCACCACTCTCTCTCTCTCTAGCCCGAGGCCAACACCTTCAACCAAAACAAGAAAACACCTCCAACCTCATTCATCGCAGTCATGCGACGGCTTTCAAGGCCAGCCACTGTTAGCACACAAACGAGTAATGTTTCTCAAGCGACTGAATGCGGACGAAAGGGCTTTTATTTGTAATTGCGAGATGCGCTTGTTGCGTTGCGTGCGGCGATTTGTTTTCTCCATCTCTCAAAGTCATCCTACGCAACGCGAGAAGCTCCCGAGCGAGTGCGTGTTCGAGTGTTTAGGCAACGCCGCGTCTCCTGTGGAAATTTTCCAACGCCTCTCTCGACAACGCTGTGGAGTGGTGGTACGCCCGCCTGTCAGATCGAGTCCGCCATTGTGGCCGTCTTGGGTGCCGTTAAAAAAAAAATAACAATATTGCACGGCAATTAATTCTCAATTCAGAAGGCGCTCCAAAAAAAAAAAGTGCCGTCTCATCGGGGCCACGCCAAGGCAGAAGAAAGGAAAAAAAACCGTGTCGTGCGTGCGCCTGCGAATTCGTCAATAAGGTCATCACACGAACGTGAAGGTTGCACGCAGAGAAAACCATACATAACAGCTTCATCTTGGGTGATTGGTGAGACAGTCGTGGCATCTTCGTGACACTGATGGATTTGCTCACGGAATGAAGACAATTCGTGCAATTACTCACGATTGCACCCAGACACAAAGGTGCTGACAAAAGGCACTCACGTAAATAAATTAATATGAGGGCAAGTGGCATGATTTCGTGCACACATTTCGGACACCTTTAACTGTCCGTGTGATTGTTTTGAATAATCCTTAAAGTGGCGTTTCACTTGACCAGAGTAAGTCAAAGGAATAGGGCTGTAAATTCAGATATATGGGTATATAATGTTGTCCACCTTTCTTGGTGGGGATTAAATGTTCGTAAGTTACCACAGCGGTGACGGATGTACGCGGACGACCTGACTCTGTTATCCATGTCGAGGTGGTGGCGGTTCATTCAGATTCATTGACTTGGTTCCAAAAAAAAAGCCACACTAAGTAAAACTTAACACAATAAACAAAAGGATGATTTTGAAGTGTTTTTTATTTATTTATGAAACCAGATGGGAATAATGTAAATTAAGATATAAGAGCGACAATCTGAAAAATGATTAAATAAAGAGGACAAGAGCGGGTTGGAGTGCTTAGGGAAAAGCTCAAGTTCATGTACGTACTGTACGTACTGTATGTTGAACTTCTTTCGCACCATACGTAGCCAACCGCGCTAATCGGAGGTGCGGGCGACAGGGACGACAAACTAAACACAAATGCAGTACTATCGTACCAATATATATTTTAAAAAAAAGTACGTTTGTAAGCAATCCGTAGCTACCTGCTGTAACATATCGATCCAAAAACATGGATCATTAACTCGTAAAACGGAACAAGATAACTTCAAAGCACGCAAAAGGAAGCATCGGAAAGATGCGTGCTTGGAATGACGCTGAGAGGAGAGAAAGGGGAAAGGCGTGGATTTAGAGAAGGCGCGCAGGCTGGAGAAAACCTCTTGACCGTCAAGAAAACCAAGGTGAGCTCGCAGAACTCGTCGCGGGAAGGGGGATAATGGCTGGGGCTCAAACAACGCAACAACGCGGCAGCCAACGGAGGGAATGTGCCCAGGAGATCGTCCACCGAAGATGTGTAAACATCGTCACTAGGGAGACAAAGGCGGCCGGGCGTGGTGTTGGCCACCCACCCCCTCGTGTGCCTTCATAGGTGCTCGCTAACAGCATTTGCCCCATCAGTCTGTTGCAGGCTATACGGGGGATCTTTGTCTTTGTTTCTTTGGATGTGCTCGGTGGAATATTACATCAGAGGAGATGGTAGTCGTCTGGAGTAGGCCTTTATCTAGCAGTGGATTAATCGTGTGTGATGACGCCGTGCTATTTTTTTCTGAATGAGCGTATCGCATAGTTAGAATGTTCGTGCTGCGTGCTCCAAAACGGAGTTAAACTCTGATCTCTTCCGCTGATAATTCTGCTATTTCGGTTGGCGTGACTGCGGCGCGACACCGAGGATTGAATAATGCGTGACGTGTTTCTGCTATAGGGCAAAAATAGGGGCCTTTAATGCAATGCAAAACATTTACCGCATCCCGTGAAAGCAAAAATATGCGTCAACCTCACGCACCTTGAGGCTCCAATGCCCTTTTTTTCCCCGTGGAGGTGGCTACAGGTCACATTCCTGGCAACCGCAGCAGAATTTTTTTTCCATTCCAGTTTATACCTACCTGGCCGCCCACTGAAGAAAAAAGAAGCCCATTTCCCCCCCTATAAGGAAACCATTTCCACTTTTTGTGTGGATTTTGTGCGGATTTTTTGGGTGGCACGGCGTGAGCAGAAGGGAGCGGGTTGGGATTATTTTCTTCCTTTCACTTACATTGATCGCGAGCGCGTTCTCGCGATCAATTGTTTCCCGTTGGACGGTCAGCGTCTGTGTACTAAGTCGCAGCTTGTTATTGTTCTTGAGCTCTCTGATACGTCATCTTCTTATCAGCACACGCCGCCTCTTGAAAGACATTATTTACGGGTAAGCGAACACGTAAATGAACGCGACTGCCACTTAAGCTTTTGTCCGCCACTGACATATTGCAAGTTTTGTAAACAGGGTTTGTGCCTTTCAACTTTTGGAGAAATATACCGTCCGAAACATGCACGAAGAATGTTAAGCGCGATAAACGCTGCTAATTGTTCGCAGGGAGTTTCACAAGGGGTGGAAAGCCACATTATGTCAATCACAACACAGGATTTAGTTTCCATACACACAAGCAAATGCTTTAATTTGCAATCGGCCATCAAACATTAAACCCATTTAAAAAATAACAACCCAGACTTGGAGCAGTGGTTGCAGCGGTGCAGTGCAACCTGCCATAAACTCATCACCTGAGTTTCACTCCTGGCCATGGCTAATATCAGTGGCGAGTGATATTTGAACCGTTTCTGGATTTCCCCTTTCTCCGCAACCCGCTCTCTGCAGCATGGCGAAGTATGGTCAAACACGCCCCCATGGTCGAAGTGACCTGGGGAGGCGTTCATCAACCAGCGGATTGACAAAAGGTCTGCAGATAATGCTCATACGATTTTAAAATATCGTTGCAAAAAAAAACAGGACTGGGCAGGTATTGTCTGATGCGCGTGACAGCGTGCGGGGCTGACACACTACAGGAAAGTTCCCCGGTGCACAATGGGAAATGATCCCGGGCTAAGACAAGGGTTTAACTGGGAACTTTGACAAAGGAGGATATTGTTTTGTTAATCTTTCACCGTAACCCAGCAGCAAGAGTGCTACATGATTTCTGACACAAACCCATTATTATGTTGCATTAAATTGTTATGTAACAATAGGAGCCATTGTGGAACAGAAAAAAAGTATTATTACCCGAAGTTTCGGAAATCGCTGCATAGTTGAAATGAATTCGTGGGATTATTTTAAAATTTCGACTTAATCTTTCCCGACCCCTCTGTGTCACGTTGCGTCTATTCTGTCGCTTGTTGAAGCGCTTTGCGTACGGCAGAACGACCGACGGGTTTTGTTTCGAACGACGTGATTGTGGATTTTGCTGATGTCACCTCGATAATGGCGCTGCTGAGGGTGCAGAACGCTAAAAAAAAAGAGACAAATCAACTCCAAGTGCATCTCTGCACGGTGTCCCTTTTTTTGTATCAGTTCGTGTGTTGTCTTGCAGCGGCACGACAATATTTCACCATTGCCCCTGGGTGCCGGTTAACAGGCATCCCACGTCTGACCTTAACATTCCCTTGCAGCCATAGTCAATTGGTATCATTAAAGTCCCCTTGTCCTAGCTCTCAGTCTAAAATACCCTACAGCCTTAAGCCCAGAGTATTTTTCGAGATTAGCAGATGTGATGGCTGTAATTAGCCCGAGACTAAAGGTTAATTAACAAATGCATATTTATTTTCGATCGCAATTTGCGACGCACTGTCCTCGCACTGTGTTTATCTCGCTGCCGGCATTCTTATTTATTATTGCACAAATATTTTAACCTTTTTTTCAATCTGCACAATGCATATATATGTCTGGCTCAGGTAGCTTTCAAAGGCATACACATCCGTGCCTCTCATCTAAACTAACTTTCATTACCCTAACCTTAAGTCGGGCGATTTGGGAATATCAGGGTTAATCACTGTAATTAGCCTGAGGTTAAACGTTAATTAGCAAGATATATTATTGTAACGAAGTAGTGTTTCCCCCTCCCCGTCATTGATCTTGCCGTCATGTGTTCAAATGGCAACTTTAACAACAAAAACAACAAACAAACCTTACACTAAAACCGGCAGCGTTATTTAGATGAAGCATTGTCCAAACGATTGTTTTCAATCTGTACTTTGCATCTGTGATTCATGGTCGCGAAAAAAACTGGGGGGCTCAGTGAGCTTTAAAAATACATATCAGACGTGTTGGGGGGGGTTCTGGTGGGTGGTGGTGGTGGGTGGTAGTGGGGAGCGGTGGTGGAGAGCGGTGGTGTAGCGGTTAGCGCACTGTGCTATGAACCTGGCGACCCGGACTCGATTCCCGCTGACGGCCAACACCCAGTGACGATTATCTGAGCTGATCCTGCGCCTCCCCTAGGTCGATTCAGCCTCAAATGAGTACCTGGTGCGGTGTGTAAACATCGCCACAGAGGAGACAAAGGCGTTCGGGCGTGGTGCTGGCCACCCACCCACTCGTGTGCCGTGCCGGCCTTCATAGGTGCTCGCTAACAGCACTTGCCCCAACAGTCTGCTGAGGCTATACGGAGGATCTCTGTCTGTTGTCTGGTTTGTTGTCGCTGTTGTCATTGTTGTTAATTTGCGCTCTTTAAACGCTTAGGAAGCCCAAGCGGCGGCCAAACAAACAACAAAAAAACTGCCCGTGTCGCGTGCGGATTTCGCACAGCTCATGGACACAGACGGGCGCCTCGCTACTTAGGCAGGTATGTGTTAAGCTCGGCTGATGTTACGTGTCAGACCAGATCACGAAGGCACGATCTCCTGCCCCGCTCCCCCCCCTCCTCCCTCCTCCTCCTCTTCTCGCCGCCGCCGCCCCGAGGCACGCACACTCTTCCACACGCGCACGCGCACGCACGCACACGCACACACACGCACACACACACGCGCACCTGCTTGGCACCCCCTCGCGAAGGTGACGTCGAGTCACGCAAACTTCTCGTGCGCATTTCTCTCTCCGCCTGAAAATGCCACCGTCGACATTTCGGGGGTGGGAGGGGTGTGGGGGGTGGGGTTGGTGTGGATGGAGTCCTCTGTGCATCAGATAGAAACAACAACAACAACAAAGCGTTTAAACTTTACGTACGAAAGCCCTTTGTTTGTGGGTTGTCATTGTTTTTGTGTTCGTGTGCGTGAAGGTGAAGTTTGACCGTCAATAGTTGCGCGCGCGCTCGTGTATGCATTCTGTTTGTGCGAGGAGAGCGGTGGTGCAGCGGTTGGCGCTCTGCGATCATCTAAAAGCGGTGGCTTGCTTTTGAATGCTGACTGTGGCTAACATCTCAGTGGCGAGGTTTACTTGGGCCTCACATGGCTTGACTCGGACTGAAATGCGTAGAGTGGTTAGCGGGGTGTGGAAAATATTGAGCACTGGGAAGACAAAGGTGTCCGGGAGTGGAGCTGGCAATGCTATCCCCTCGGACGCCACCCTGGCCTTGCTAGGCATTGCTCAACTCCACGCCTCAGGGTCATGGTCATTTATGTCTGTTAAATGTTGTGCGCATTGTAAATTGCATTATTACTTGTGACAACACCTTCCCCAACATATACGTTAATTGCAGAATGTTTCTTCGTCGGCAAAAATATTGGTCAAAGGCCTGAATTGCAATGTCATTGATGCCATGCAAGTAAAATTGAAGTCTCAAATGTTGATTTACTTTTCTCTTGCTTTTCATATACAGCACTCTGCAGATGCATTGTAGTCTCTCTTGAGCAAGCAGGAGTTCAGCGTTTGTTGTGAATTGTTGAATCATTTGGTATAGTCCAGTATCACCACAATCATCATCATCTACACCCATGATAAATACACTGCTGGATGAAAGCCTTTTCCAAGCCATCGCCTGGATTAATAGCAGACACTTAAAATAACCTAGGAGCAATACGCTATGCACGGTATTGTTATATCGTACAGGTATCTTTGTACAAAACAGGTTTCGTAAAAAAAAATGAATGAGCTCTCAAAGTGGATGTTGATCTTCGCATTAAGCATCAATAGAAGGATTTGTATGCAGCTACAAGTGTGGCTGTCGGGTAGACTGCACTGATACTTTGAGCCCTAACATTTATGTGCCATGCATAAAACTTGAACTTCCAGCAATTGGCTTTGGAGCAACGCAACTTTGGCGCTGTTAAGCGCCTATCCTTCCGAAGGTTCAACTCCTCACGGCCGTTCCTCATGTACACAGGGAGTCAGTGCCAGAGTAGAACACACAAGAGCAGATCGTATGAATACTCATTTTAATCAGAGTTTAACGTTTGTTTCTTGGTTTGTTTTTTACATTGAGTCGTGTGAGTTATTTTGTATCCCCCCCCCCCCCCTTCTTTCAACAAGTGCATGCTATGGGCCTGAGGATTTGTATTATGAGGCACTTATGTCGTGTATGTATGTTGAACTTCTTTAGCACCGTACGTAGCCTACCACGCTAGTCGGAGGTGCAGGGGAAGGACAGCAAATTAAACACATGAAGTTGGAACAAACAAAAACATTTTTCAAACCTAATGTAAGAACTTTGGTATATCATTAAATTGTCCAGGGCAGGCCCACCAACAGACAAACGGATCCATGGTATTAGTGACGTCTTTGGGTTTGTATTTCAATAGACTTTCACTTTAAATCCCTTGCTTCAAATCCATAATTATGTGATTCCTATGTTAAATTAGTGACATTACCTTAACCATTGCGGTGGCACCGTGGAGAGACGAAAACTACCTTGCTTGATAGATTGCAGCTCGTGGGTTGGATTCTGACTCTTGACGCCTATATATTTGAAATTTCCATGTTTGTGTGGATTTTTATCCAGGTCCTCTGGGTTTTCCCTCCACATTTAGAAGCATGCGTTGCGAATATTTGGCTGCTGTACATTTCGACATGATAAGCCACTTCGTTGAACTATAATTTATGGGCACGTCGCTTTTGAAAGAGACCTGTCTAGCTCGTGGGCCTTACTTGGTAAAATAAAAGAAAACTGTTTCGTTTTAATTTACACCGCCTAAGCTATAGCAAACAAAAAAAATCGCAAACAAATATGTTTGTAAAGGATGGAGCGGCGACATAGTGGTTAGCGCACTGCACCATCAACACCATGTCCAGAGTTCGAGTCCAGGTCACAACTAACATCAGCGGCGAGTGATGCCCGAACTCTCATCATTGACTCACCATTCACCAAGCAGAACTGTTATGGTGAGGTATGACCAAACAACCAACGGTATGGGGGAGGCCTTCATCCAGCAGTGGATTGACATTGGGCCGTATAAATGTTGGAGAGCAATGGTGTTTCCGAAAGGAGGGTTAAAGAAACCTGCTCATATCAATAAACTTCATGCAGGTGTAGTAGTCTTTGTGATGCTAACGTGCTGCCAGTTTCCATCTGCAAAGGCAAATGGCTCGTATTAATACGTCATGAACCAGTCAGGCCGAAAATCCTTACTTAGGCAACGTGTAAAGTATTTAATATTTTACTTCCCAGCACCCGAGGCTCTGACTTACACTTAAAAAAAAAGATCCAAATGCACTCAACACGCACACGGAGGCTCACGCACACACGCACGCGAAACTGTCATAGATCGAAATGGCACGCAGAATTACGTAGCATTTCATTTGTAACCACCCACAGAATTCAAGCCTCGGGCATTGCTTTGTGACTTTTTTTGTCTCTCTCTCGCTGGTCTCATCGACTCGCACACACGCACACCTGGCAGCTGATGGACACTCGCATTAATTTCATTGAAGGAAAGGTCGCGTAATATTTTTTTTTGTCTTTAGCAATTGTAAAACAAATTTGTGAGGTTTTTTTCTGAGGCTCGGTGAGCCTGAGGCACCACTTGGGTTTCTTAGGAAAGCACTCTGAGCACTCACGGTTCTAAACGTGCACATCACAGGGAACTCTCATTCATTTCTTTCTGTTGAGCGGTTTTCAAGATTAATTTCGTGTCGAGCGTGCTGTGGATTGTTGTTGACGTTTCCGTGCTTGCCCTCTACACTGGACACGCAATCCAGACGTCGCCGGTACAAATCAAATCTCCTGGCGCGGCGGTAAAAAAATATATATAATAAGAACGTTTCTTAAATCTACCGCCCCCCTCGTTTTTGTCTGCCCAGCAGTAACACGAGTAGTAATTTACACTCGAAAGCACCTTTCACCCAGTAGTTCTTACAAAGGTAAAAACTATAAATCTAAAAACTACTGGGTGAAAGGTGCTTTCGAGTGTAAATTACTGCTCGTGTTTTTACAATGTAAAAACTACAATTATATTTACAACAAAAAAAAACCCCAGTAAAAACCTAATAAAAGCACAGAGATGAGTGATAAGAACACCCCACCCAATACAATAAAAATCCCAAGGGTAAAACAATTTATATAGTTTATATACACACACGTTCACGTGTTGTATTACTATTTAATTGTATTAATATGTTAGTATTAATATGATTGTTAAGATTTTAATTAGCTACTTTTTTATTTTGCAAATATTAAATTCATATTGCACAGTTTGTCGATGGGCAGGTTACGTGTGGTGGGGTAAAGTGTGGGTACTCACAACTTTTTCCAAGATGTCTGGCCACCGTGGAAGAGTAGGCCAAAACACCCTCTCTAGAGGGGCTCTTTAGCGCTCTCTCTAGTGGAGGGCCTTCCGCCAGCAGTGGCAATGAGCACAAGCAACTGCAGGGCTGCACTTGTATCTTCACCTGTACATCATCTTCAGATGCTCATGGTAATTAAACACTATTCATATTAAAATAAGTATCGATGCACATTGACTTCCACCCGTATTTACCTTCATGTCATTCCCAAGCCACCACAATAATGACAACGCAACGTACGGATGTCCAAACAGTCATTTTTTTTTATTCATCTGACCGTGGTTGAACGTACAAAATTTGACATGCATGCCAGAGAACAGAATGGTTGTTAAAACGAAAGAACAGTATTCGCATATAATTTAAATTCATTACAAACCTCTGTGACATTTGTTAATGCAACCGTGTCCTGTCGAATCAACTCAGGTAGTGCTATGATTGAGGCGTCCTGCTCGCAACTGATAACCAGGAGAACTCATCTCAGTCGGTGGTCCACTCAGCCCTTCATTCCTTCGGAGGTGAGGGTTCATGAAGCGAGTACCGTTACGGGGAAATTCAGTAGAGGGCTTCTCTTTGGATGGACTGGGTCTCTACCGTAAAAATATGCAATTCCCACCATGGGCTCAGGGCTGTAAACAGAAGATGAACATTGCCACATGCTCATCTAAAACTAAAACCACTTTTTTATTATTATTATTATTATGCGGTTCCATACAGAACATTTTTCATTAATGCACTGAGTATAAACAAACAAAATAGAACTCTATTACAGATGCTCATATACCTTTAAGCATTAAATAATCAAGTGAAATATATATTTTTTTATTTTAAATTCCTTAAAATACCCTGATATCATTATTGCACATGTCAATTAGACACGTATGTCGTTTGTACAAAACATCAGAACACATTTAAAGAATATGGCAAAGTTAGGCAGAGTAAAATGCTATTTTCAGAAACCACACTTCATGAAAGTTTTCGGTTAAAACAAACAAACAAACGTCGAAAACAATTCAAGAAATGGTACAACGAAACATGTGAACCTTATGGCAGTACCTCGGGGTACCATAGCACCCCGGCTCTCGAATAATGTCCATGATGCAATAATTTTTAGTCTGTTGATGGTCGGCGATGCGGCAATCGACTCATCTCGACGAGCTGTACACGATGCACTATTCTTGTCATGGAGCGAAAGGTAAGGATTCACTGAGAAAGATCATGGATTGTGAATGGAGAGAAGATGGCAACTTTATGGAAGCTGTGCATTCGCTGCAACTAAAGCTGACCAGCTGCGCAAACGCAAGGTACTCTTTACTCGATGGGGTTTTTGCGTGATTTGAAAATTGTTTCTATTGATATTGAAGTTATTTTAATAGGAACTTTACTGGAGAAAAAAAAAAACCCGACCAGTTGAAGTAAACTATAATAGCCATTTTTAGAATACTGTACAAGAACAAGTCTTTTTGAAGTCCTCGATCTCATCGAGAGCGCCGAGAAAGGCAGCTAATGGCCTGGATTCCCAATCACCAAGATCCCACCCGGTCAACTGGTGCGTACCGCGAGCGTTCAGGGTTTCGGCCCAATCGTCCTCGCTGCGTTTCGGCATCGCGGAGTGTGGCACCGATTTCGGATTGATTGGTACCCCAGTCGCGGAGTGAAGTGCACCCCTGGGAAAAAAATAGTGTCCCAGAAATAAAGTATTTAATTGCCTCGACCATTTTGTATTATTTGGTACCCCGGGGTACCACCATGAGGATCATATCCGACCGTGCTAATCAGAGGTGCGGGGGAAGGACAGCAAACTAACCCCGCAAAATCAGTTCTAAAGAAATTAGTGTTCAAGCTAGCTTTTAAAGTGAATATTTCCAGCAGGCTTCCTAATATCGGAAGGAAGAGCATTCCAGACGGCCCCAGAAGCGCATCTGAAAGAGCGCGATGCGGTGACCACCGTCTTTGTAAGGTAGAGGACGAAAATGCAGTGGAGCACATACCGCTTTCAACGTGAGGAAAACGCCTGACTTTGCTTCAGAAGTGAGCCGATTTACGCGAGGTTACACGTACATATATATGAATGACTGTGCAAAGGTCAGGTTTGTGAACATCCTTATAGAAATGAGAGTTTCACCAATCACGAATAACGCGCTGAGCGTGAACAATAATTGGACAGAGCGGATATGCGACGATCGGACATGAGACGTTGTACCTTGCTGCGTTCAGATTATTTTTTCTTTCAACATACTGATATTGCCTCAAGAGACAGTGCCTGAGAAAGTACCGTGCTTCGCATGGAGAGTCGCCGAACCAACGTACGCTGTGAAGCGTGCACCGTGGAACAAGAAGAAGCGAAAGATAACCCGTTTTCTTTTTTTAAATTTCAATATTATTTCACCTTTGATAAACCACCCGAAAAACAATCACGCCAACAAAAAAAGTGCTCGTCGGTAAAAAGTAAAAAACACACAGAAAATAAGCATTTCGTAATAAATTATCGTTGCTTTGGCGATGCTCAGCTGAGGGTCAACACAACAAAGTGTGCTGCTGTCCGTGCAGGATCTCCCCGCGCGTAAGCTGTACAAAAAGTACTCGATCAAAAGAGCATTGAAGGCCTCACCCACTCTCTTGCTCTTTTACGTCAACAAGTTTTTAACGAAAGGACATTTTACTCATGGCATTTGGTTCCAGTCCAATGCGGTCCCTTTATTGAAAAACTATAAAGAGCATATATATTATTGTAAGCTCAACCTACAGCAGTAAATCCATATAAAGTCAACAACACCGTTGAAGTGTAATGCGATAATTGTACACCCATTTCATTTCGCCGCGGGGATTATAAATCAGAATTTTGGAAAACATTAAATTAGTTCCTTGATAAATATACCGTAACAAAACCAATATTTGGATTATCTGAATAAATGTTTGCTTTGATTTTTGTTTTATCCCACGCCTCTTATCATTCAATAACTTGTTTATGCGTTTATTCTTGTGCTGTCCGCATTTGCAAGCTTTAACGAAATGTCGCCAAAGTAAAAAACCCAAAAAAGTTTACAGCGCAACAGCTTGGTGTTTACGCAATTCCGTTCAATCCCCGCGGCCACCCTGGTTAACACTGCGGGTGTATAAACCGTAAGAATGTGCGCCGCCGGCTTCTCCCAGTGGATGTTACAGATGCCCCGACGTCGTCTAAACAACAAATCGGCCATCAGTGTCAGCGTCACGGTCTACATTTTCCACATGTAAAACTAAACCCGCAGACTACCACTGCGGACCGTTGCAGGACCCCTCCTGAAATGCTCAAGGAGGCTCTCATAGATGAATAAGAACAATGCGGAAAAAACAAATTCTTCCAAAATTGTACTTTCCCAAGAAAAAAATCGAATCTACATCACATCAATTTCCATCATTCCAAGCCTGTCTCGGCCTCTTTTTAACCCAGCATTGGGCGCTGAAACACGCACACGCACGGACGCCTCTGCGCTTACTCCTGCCGTCCTTCGCACGGTGGCCTCACTTGCTCGCGCTGGTAAGCATGCTTATGTGAACGTCGCAGATGTCGAACCACTGGTCGGACACGCGCCGGCGCGCCAACAGCCCGTTGTACGGCAGCGCCGGGTTGGCCTGGCGGTCGCGGTCGTCCACCACCTTCCAGAAGTAGTCCCCCTTGAAGAAGAAGATGGCCATGTGCGTGTACGAGTAGTACACCGCGTCCAGGTTGCCCCCGGGGTGGTCGCCCGCGACCACGGCCGGGAAGACGTCCGTCACTCGCTTGGGGTAGCCGCTCACCTTCTGCTGGGTGTTCACGTTGAACGCCGTGACCTGGGGCACGCGCGGGGCAAATGCGGCGTCAGCGTCTCGTCGGAGGGGAGGGGGGGGGGGGCTGGAGTGCGGGGAAATTATCTTAAGATTCGTCGTAAGTCTTAGGAGACTACAATTGTGGTACGATCCTAAATGTTGTACGAGGAAACGGATCGTAAGTCAGAGTGTATATGTGGTTGTCGTTCTGTACTCTGGCCCCAGATCTTAATCAGGCCAACTGCTTGATGAAGGCAGTGGTCGGTCTTGGGGGGGGTTTGGACATACTTCATCATACTGGACAATGCGGTATGGTGAAGGCGATGCTCAGGACAAGTTAAAATGTCACTCGCCACTGATGTTAGTCATGGATAGAAACAGAACTCGGGTCGTCGAGCTAATAGCGCAATGCACTGACTTCATCCAATACATATAGACAATCGTGACTGATGTTTCACAAGGGCCAGAAAGCTCCGATTTCACGGAAATGTAATAGTCACATCTATGTTAATATAACAAGTTGATTCTGATAACCACATTTTTCTAATTTGGTTTCACTCATAGGGTCGGAAAAGTTCTGCATGTATTTGTCTCCTGTGAAAATCTTAAACTTGTGTACAGTATACTCATCGTCAGTCATCAGTGAAGCAAGGCATTGGCCTCTCATTAAATGCGACACTAAAGCCGTTAGAAAGCTGGCAAATCCCACTTTGTAATGATATCCTTATCATGAATCTTATACCTTTGACCATATCACCCGCAACGCACTCAATGTCGTCAGATCTCGAAAACTAAGTATGTTGAAATTATTTCGCACCGTTCGTAGCCAACCGTGCTAATCGGAGGTGCGGGTGAAGGCCAACAAACTAAACAGAAAAAAAAACTGTACTAAAGAAATGGGTTTTCAATAGCTTCAGTGGCTCTAGTGGCTTCCTATTATCGGAAGGAAGAGCGTTCCAGACGGCCGCAAAAGCGCATCTCAAAGCGTGCGATGCAGTGACCGTCTTTGTTCGATTGGCTGAGAGGGTGACTGGAGTTCGCCTGATGGTTTATGCTAGTTGACGAGATCAGCAAGTAGGGTTGAGCCTGGACAGTGTTTGGATGGGAGAGCCACAATGCATGCCAGGTTGTCATAGGTGGCTGTGGGGTTGTGCCACGTGGTGGTCACCTAGAGGGCAGCACAGCAAGATCCATCCACACTCTCCGCCTTCACCAATCCGCACGGTGTGGGAGAGAGGCCCTCATCCAGCAGTGGATTCACAAAAGGGGCTGTACGCGTATATGCACGTGATTTTCATAAGCGGTTGGTTTATTTAACAAAACATTACACAAAAAATCTACCCACACCTCACATTATATATATTTGTACATCTATATGTACACGTGAGTCCAACATTTAATTTAAAAGTTTTTGGACTTCACCGTGCTTTGCAAATGCCGGTAAAGTGGCGTGCGCTTTTTGGGTGAATGCCCCATTCAGGAATTTGCCCCAATTGAGAAGGAGGCTCACGTCATTGTTCTTGAAGAAGTAGATGTTGTAGTCGCGGCGGTCGTAGAAGGCGGTGTTGACGGGGTTGGGCACGTTGGGGAACCCGTCCGAGATGAGCTTGGGGTAGCTGACGCCCTGCGGGTCCACTGTGTACACGCGGTCGTTGGCGTTGTCGTACCGCCAGTATTGGGTTCCTGAAGCGTTCGGGAAGTGCTGTGGTTAATGTGGCAGGACGAAGGTGGCATTTCGTTGGAATAACTGTTGTTGTTTTTGTTGGTTTTTAGAAACAAATCAGACGCTTAATAATGGTTACAAATGGGTAAATATGGTTGGAGGGGGGGGGGGGGATTTTGCCGTGGTGGCAATGGTTAGCACACTGGGGGTTTGCAATACAAGGGCCGCCGGTTTGATCTTCCTGCCTGGCACTTGAAACCAAGGGGCAAGTTTATTAAATCCCCCCCCCCCCTCCATCTGTCCACCGAGCGCTATGAATCATTACACCACCGTAGGTCGATTGGCACATTGTGTGTGGCGGGATAGGGCATCGGTACGACCACCTCTTCTGAGAGAACTGGGCCAATATGGAAGAGTAGGCCAAATACCCTAGAGTAAAGTTCCTTGCGCCAGCAGTGGTATGACCCAGCCAACACAGAGATGCACCTGTACGGTTAGCTTTCCACGTTTATATTAACACGTCTAGCAGTTCATTCCCTTTGGATATTATAAGCGTGGAGTGCTATGGTGGTGAGATGTGAACTCCCTCGCATGGTTTCCCTGAGATCATGGGTTTGATCTCGACTCTGACGCCTGTATATTTGAAGTATCCATGCTCTCCCTGTGGTCTCGTGGATTTTTTTCAGGATCCTCCGGTTTTTCCCTCCGCATTTAGAATCAACATGCACTCAGAGGTTTTGGCTGCTATAAATTTCCACATGATAAGCCACTTCATTCAGCTATCATTTGTGGCCAGGTCGCTTCTGAAAAATATCGATTTCGCTCAGTGAACCTTACCTGGTAATATAAAAATAGTTTATCGTTTATATAGTTATATATATGGGACATTTTTGCCAAAATCATATACTGTAACTGCTCAATCTGAGCCATTACTGCTTTGATAATTGCATTGCATTTCTACTATTTGCCTTTTGACGTTCTCTGGTCTCATACTGGT
Organism: Petromyzon marinus; assembly: GCF_048934315.1. Lineage (NCBI taxonomy): Eukaryota > Metazoa > Chordata > Hyperoartia > Petromyzontiformes > Petromyzontidae > Petromyzon > Petromyzon marinus. Next base: position 5,022,513 of record NC_133677.1, read on the forward strand.
GATACAAGGCCGTAAAGAAGGTTGTCTCTGGTGTAGGCCAATCAGTTTCACAGACAACGCCATACATTATCAGAGCACGTTTGTTTGCAAGTTTCACGACGAGTATGTGTGGTTAATGCAGACTTGATGCCTTGCAATAATATATCTATTTGGCGTTTGAACATCTTAACACCTTGATTTGAAGCTTTCGTGACTGCAGGAATCCATACTCTTTGGTTCTTTCGGTAAAGTCACGTAAGGTAGAAAATAAAGTTAAACCATGACGTTTCGGGCGCAACACAAGCGTCCATCATCAGGTGGGAAAGCATGATCTGCTGCTAGGGCAGACTTCCGAGGCAGTCTGTCATCAGGTGGGAAAGCATGATCTGCTGCTGAGGCAGACGATGCTTGTGTTGCGCCCGAAACGTCGTGATTTAATTTAATTGTATACCTACGTGACTTTACCGAAAGAACCAAAGAGTATCTTGACACCTGTTTTATTTCCAGAGAGGGTGGAGACTATCCTTTTTTTTTGCATCAGTTTAAATATTTTTAAATAATATTCATGGTTCAATTCGATAAGTGTGTGTGTGTGGGGGGGGGGGGGGTAGAGCAATGAATCGAACTGGCGACCGGTGCGCTCGCGACGACACCACACGGCACCGCTCCTCTCGACGCCCTCCTTGAGTGCAAACTCGTGCTCGGGCACCTTTGAAGAAGTAGGCGGCGTTGATGTTCCACGTCCACACGTGCACGTAGGCGTCGATCGCCGAGTCGGGGATGCCTCGCCAGCCCACGGACAGGGCGATGGGGTCGCCGAAGCGCGTGCGGTTGTTGCGGTTCTCGTACATCCAGTACCAGCGGTCGCGGAAGAAGTAGGTGTTGAAGCGCGTGACCAGCACGCCCAGCTGGTTGCGTTCCTGGCGCACCCAGTCGAAGACGGTGGAGAAGGAGCCGTCGCACACACCTGCGGGGGGTTACGCGGAACCGCGCACGTTACACGGGCGGTATCGCGCCTCGACCGAACGCACGCCGTGTGACGATCGTGAGTCGTGTCTCCCGTGGAAAAAAAAAATAAACAATGGCTTTCAGCCAGCCGATATTGGCAGGGGGGATGGAGGCCCCCTTTACTGGTTTAAAGTTCACGTTTTCAGATTAGAATCTGTGTGTTAGATTGTTGGCAGCGGGGTTGATCTAGTAGCTCGTGCATTGGGTTTAGGACCCTGGGTTTGATTCCATTCACGCGGCTAACATCAGCGGCGAGTGATATCTGGCTACCGCTTCACCAACCTGCGATGGCCAGCGAGGTGACATATGGGCAAACAACCTACACGACCGATACGACGTGAGGAGGACTTGACAAAAAGTTATACGAACTATTTTTTTCAAAAATAGTATTTTATTTACCCGAGAAAGTCTCACTGAGCATTGTTATTATACTGTAAATGTCACTTAAGTTATTGACTTTTTTTAACAGAGTGGGAGCGGAGAGTCATAGCTCCTGTAATAGAAACAGTTCCTTGTTTATTTTTAGCTTTAGGTGTGGCTAATTTTCAAACTTTATGCTTCACAATGGTCTACTCCTGGGAAAGATGGCACGCGATGGTCATACATGGCAGAGCTTTTGGCAATTTTCTGCATAAATGGCTTCGTGGCAGCCAGGATTAAACTGTTGGCACCGCGGCGATGTTGCAGTTACCACGAGACAATGAAGCTCACGCGGAAGATTTACGGTCGAACAATACCTACGAATAATAGAAAATGGAATAAAAGCCAAGAAAGGTGTTCAAAGAGGCGCAGAGAGAGAGAGAGGCAGGAGCACGCTTGGAATTACATTGAGAGTACAGGAAGAGGAGCACATATATAAGAGAACATATGTAAATTAGAGACATTTAATAGACTTTTAAGATAAATACAATGCAATCGTCAACGTCGCTGTGGTCTTATAATGACCAAAAAAACATTTAATTGGCGATGTTTCGGGCAATGGCCCATTTTCATAGCACATAAATTGAGATGAATCAGTGGGCTGTGGCAGGACACGTCGCTCGACAGGACGATGGCCAGTGATTTATGGAAGACTGTCGATTTTAGCAGCCAAAGGAGGGGAGTTCACGCCTAAGAGAACACGTCCACCGTGGAGATGGAGTGTGCCTCCAGGAGCTACGTGGATTGTTGCATTTCAAGACCACGAGAGACGCTAAAAGCTTGGGGAGCCCTTGATCCAGCAGGGGATAGATCGTGACTGATGATCGATGTGTGATATATAGATGACATCCCTGTAGGTCTAGAGTTGCTCACCTTTGTTCCGCAATCACATACACTATATGATATGTATACATATACTATATATCGGGTGCATAACTCTACTATATACCGTGTATACATAAAGAGTCAGATTCTTCAGAGTGAGAATATTTATATGTCCAGGAGAAATCTGATGAGCTATGAAGCTTGACTTAAAGCTTTCGTGACTGCAGGAATTTATATTCGTTGGGTCTTTCGGTAAAGTCACGTAGATAGGTTCAAAGAAAATAACAACAAATAACAAAAATCTACAACGTTTCCACTACAACACAAGCGTGGTCAAAACGTCATAGTTTTTTGTTATTTTCTTGGAACCTATCTACGTGACTTTACCGAAAGACCCAAAGCATATGAGCTATGAAGCTCTTTTTCACAGATGTCCAGTTGGGGCGGATCAGAAAGTCACAACAACAAAAAGTACAAAAAAACCGATCGGAGTGAAAAGTATAGGAAAGGTAAACTAATCACTCAAAATAAATGCGTAGAATACATACGAACATATAAGTTCACATTACATACACTACTCACCGTGAATAATCCGATACGAGAGGTCTTTTGAGAATGACCCTCTAATAGAGGTCACATTGACCAAATGTCAACTTATTATGAAGCCTATCATTATGTAATAATCAGACAATTGAAAAGTGAGTTGATGTTCGCTAGGGGTGACTGATGAGACAGAAAGCAGTGCGTGTGAATGTGAGTGCTTTTTCACAGAATTTCGCATTGTGCGTCCTACAGATTTTTTTTTTACCATCCCGTGTTTGTGAATTATGTAACGCGTGGAGAGTATTTTTAAACGCGAACAGCTGGTTCATGTGGGGTCGCGGAGAATGGAATTGATTGTGTTTGGACTACAACAAAACATTAAGTGCAATTTACAAACTTGTAGTCACCAGATATTACATCGGCTCACATAACCGGCTTGACCAGTGGACCAGACCACTGGACCAGTGTCATCGACTTAAACTCCCGATATAATGGAACAAGCACCATCTGCAGTCACCTTAAACCTGTGTTACCTATTTATATTTTAGAGGTCTCAGTGTTATTTTTGGCCCATGGACATTTTTATTTGATCTCACGCGCCCTACGTAAACACTATTATTCCATACTTTGACGTGTCCAGTTAATAATTCATCAAGGACTTTCTGAATGCATTACACAACGGGATTTGTTTTTTTCTATGTAACCAAGCACAGAAGGGTCATACAAGATCAGAATCAGTCTAGGCTTAAGATGGAAATGTATGTGACGGGTTTTTTTTGTTGCTTAAAATTTGAAGATATGACACCAAAATTATGATACTGGAATAGCGCCCTAGACAGTATGAGAATCATTGATAAGATTTTAAGTTTTAAAGCATGTCATTTTAATCCTTCCTCTTAAGTCTATATTTGCTCTTTATGTTTAAAATTATGCATTCTTAAATACGTGTCCTTGTTTGTTGTTCTAGCGATAAGTCAAGAAATATCTAAGTATGTGCTCTCTGGTTGCCTGGGTGAAAACGAGGGCTATGTCTTAGCTCAATCCTGGCCAGCTTGGCTCAAAACTTCAATATACACATATATAAATACGGCAGTCGAAATAGCCAAGGAGTACAATATAAATATGACTATATATACAGCGCTAAGATTACTCCACTCACATCGGCATAGTGCAATTTGTGTTCTTCATAAATTTGAATTAATACGCAAATGTGCAGTTTCCCTAACTTTAACATACCTTTTGATTTAAAGCTTTCGTGACTGCAGTAATTCATATTCTTAGTTTTTTCGGTAAAGTCACGTTGAAGGGAAACAACAAAATAATAAAATATAAATAACATATATATTTTATTAATATATATATATAACATATATATTTTATTATTTTGATGTTTCCCTTTAACATACCTATTTTGAAATCGGAAATACAGCAGTTATAGTCTACAGCCAGGGAATGGGAATGTTTTGACCATACCCCAACGTACTGGTCAATGCACTTTTGGTGAACAAAGAGGTAGCGGAGAAGGCAGAGCCAGTTCAGATACCACAATATTGAAAGTCATATTCAAACAAATATTTCATTTAGGATTATCTCATTAATGTATGTATCATGTTAAACTTATTTTGTATTGTACGTTGCCAACTGTGCTAATCGGCGGTGTGGGGAAAGAACAAAAAATGTGTTTCGCGTTTAGTTTATTGTCCTTCACCTGTACCTCCGGTTAGCACGGTTGACTACGTACGGTGCGAAGGAAGTGCAACATACGTACATATGCAAAGCGTTTAAAGGACGGCTTAAAAACAAATCGAATTGCTCCTTCATAATCATAATCACGTGACTCGCATGCTCCAGAATGACAATTCACCGCACGCTGAAACGCACTCGACGATGAATTTTTCGCGCGTCGCCTCGTTTTGTTCTGCTCGCAGACTTCCCCGGGGGCCATCGTTGGGCACCGGACGAGCTCTAGGCGCAGCGAGCCGCCTCCCAGGCACGTACCGTATATCTGTTGGATGGCCTTCCTGTCGAGCCACTCCAGCTCGAAGCCGTTGTCCTGCGGGATGTAGTTGGGCTGCATGATGGAGCCCTGGCGCGTCAGATGCGGCAAGCCCAACACGTGGCCAATCTCGTGCACCGCCACCTGTGAGGTGAGCGCACAAAGACAACAACCCCCCCACCCACCCACGCATAGCCTTTAATAGACTGCTGAGGCAAGTGCCGTTAGCGAGAAGCTATACACACAGCTTAAAGGTCGTGATCTGAGCGTGGCTTTTTTCACTCCAGAGCTGTCCTCCAGACAGTCTCGTCCCTTCACCTGATGAAGGCCGCTTGTGTTGTGGCCGAAACGTCATGAGAATATTATTGTGTTATTTTATTTTATCAATTTATTATTTTCTCATTCTACGTGACTTTACCGAAAGAACCAAAGAAGAAGCTATACGTGGCCAATGTATACGAGATGGGGGGGGGGGTGGCCAACACCACGCCCGGCTGCCTTTGTCTCCCCAATGCTGATGTTTAGACACACGCACACCGGGTGCTCATTTAAGGCTGAGTCGACCTCGGGGAGGCCCAGGGCCGGTTCAAAGTTTTGCGACTGATTTTGGTCGTGAGCGGGAATCGAACTCAGGTCGCCACGCTCCAATCAACAACACAAAAATACAGCTACAACAAGCTGAGAAAAATCATGCCACACGCATGGATTTTGTAATGCTTTCCCATGTGCGATTGTCTTCGGAAGTACTTCCTTAGCAGTGTGGAAGCTGGCTGGTTTTCAATGCGGTTGGTCGCAAATAGCAACACAATCCTATACTGCAGGTTCAATCACGTCAGATCATCTTCATGAGAGATGTAATGCCCGCTGTTACAGATGGACAGACAGACAGAGCTGATGCTTAAACGCTTTTAAGATTAATTTGGAAAGTGTCAAAACAATCGCTCATCACGTGTAGCGTTAACACTGCCTTATTACAGAAGTATATCATCACCGTGTCAGGCATGGGTGCCGTGGTGGCAAGATGTGAACTACCTTGGCCTGGTATACAGGAGGTCGTGGGTTCGATAGCGACCCTGACGCCTGCTGTATATTTGGAGTTTGCATGTTCTCCCCGTCGTCGCATCGATTTTTTTTCCGGGCCCTCCGCTTTTTCCCTCCACATTTAGAAACATGCGTTTCGAGTATTTGGCTGCTATACGTTTACATATCATAAGCCACTTCATTTGGGCTATCATTTGTGGCCAGGTCGCTTCGGAAAAGGAAGCTACACAGCTAAGTGGGCCTTACCTAGTAAAATAAAAATTGTTCTGTTTTTAGATTTTGTGGCCATGCCTCACCACACTAGTAATCACGGAATGGTGAAGGGTTGCTCGGATGAGATTTATATTTCATTGGCCACTGACGTTAACTGTGGCAGGGATTTGAACCGAGGTCTGAGTTCACAGCGCAGCACGCTAACCACTGCACCGCCTCAGTGTTAACGATGGTGTTGATCAAATAAAATTGTCTTTGTTAATTTATTTCCAAAAAAAAGTACTTTGGTTATTAAATATGTTTGAGAACATACAATTGCCTTCCAGTGTCAGCTCTCGACAACACACGAAATTAGGTTTCCCGGTAGTCTTTACAGCTATAGCATGCGTCTTAGCATCCCCGTTCATATATACAACAATAATCTAATGAATTACAATTTTAAGTTTAAAATCATACTTCAGTCATGCTTATCATCATCACATCACGAGACGAAGATATTTCTATTCAAGTCCGTGTAACAATGCCCCAACTTAGAGCTTCGCCTCTGGAAGGTGACACCACAAAATTGCCCAAGAGATTGCTTCAATTTCCAAACCACCTTCTCACATGCCCTGCAATATAGATGTGTTCATCATATGGATATCCTGCCAAACAAGCTGTATTCTACAGTTCTGGATATATGCTGAATTCCACAAAACATATACTTTGATACGATGGGGTTTTTTTTGGTGCTTGTACGGGTGACTGTACGATCGTATATTGGTGCTGAAATTAAGTGTTTTATGGTACGCATTAATTACAGCCCCATTGGTGCCTGAGTTAACTAAACCACTTTTACAATAACTTAAAATAATCTAGAGCATAGCTGTCCAAACTATAAATGACGATATAAATAAACAGACGATGCCTGCTTCACATCTCCGTCTCTTACAGAACCCGTCAGCTGCATGGCCTTCTGGGAGTGTTTGAAATGATGCGCTCCCAGGACGTCATGCGGCTGATTAGTTGTATAATACATATAAAAAATGTTTACATGGAGAAGATGGATAAACGAAGGAGACATTGTTGCTTATTGATTGTGTTATTCATGCATATTTGTCGGTATTACCATTTTATATAACGTGGCTCTCATTTTACATTTTACATATTTAAGAGGCTGCCGATCCCTTTAGTGACTTTCTGTGCGTTCCTAATGCGTCGTTTTCTCAGACAACAACAACCGGAGACGTCGATTTGATTCTCTAACGTGCAGTTTCTTCGTGTGGTGGTGGTGGTGGTGGGCATGAGCCATGGTGCAAGGAATTAAATGGGGCCAGCTGTCCAATTTCCTACAACCCACCTCTTCGTAGTCCTGCACTTGAGCTTCTACGGTCAGTGGGCATTGGTGCCAGGCCATCCACATTACATATTCATGTTCATTTTAAAGCCACCGCGTTATTGACGAGCGTGTAAAGTTTGTATTTGCTTGTGTACGTACACGCTGCATTGCATCAACGCTGCCTTTGGCTCGTGTGCCAGTCGATCAGCAACAACAACAACAAGGGTGGCTGCTGGCACGTTTACGGTGGGCTGGGTGCTGGCGCGGCGAACCTTGAGCAGGCTGATGCCCTGCTCGCTCCGCGGGGTGCTGAACTGCTCGTCGTCGTCAAAGTGGACGTCTCCGAGGTGCCACGCGTGGGCGAACTCCTGCCCGCTGCCGTCAAACACCTGGGAGCAGCCCAGGTGACGCCCTGGGGTTTGATCGCGCGCGCACACAAAAAGAAAACACACAACAACAACAACAACAACGATCGCACCCACCAGTTGAGGTTTTTTTGTTTTTGCCCGGGCGTAGACTGCTGGGGTAAACCCGCTGTTGATGTGTAAGAAAGAAAGAAAAAAATCATTTTTGCGAGACATCAGAGAATGCGTCCACACATCTTGTCAAGTGAAAACTGACCGCAACATGCATCCTTGACACGCACGCGTGACGGACACAAGGCACCGGAAGAGCCGCGAACGTCAAGTTGCTTTTTCGGACACTCTGTTCCTTTTCCAAACTGGTTTTCTCATCCCCGCAGCCCCTTTCTTGTTAATTGAAAACCGAGAAACTGCGACACCGTCACGTCACCATTTGTTCAGATGGCCGCCGAGATTACAGCTCGTCCCTGCGCTATGAATCACGACAGCAGAATGCACCTGAAGGCACCCCGCACGCGATGCAGTTTCATTCCTGTCCTGGCTATCGCGTTACAAGGGGCACAGCCAAGCGAAGGCACATTTTGGATCATTTGTTATGAGGATATTGTTTTTCTTTCCTCTGTCATCATCATCAGCAGCAACAGGCATGATTAATCCACTGCTGGATGAAGACCTACCCACGCGGTCGCTATCGCTCACGATCCTGCGATGTAACAGCAACAACAACAATAATAATGTAAACAGCACTTGCACAACAGCTCCGTTCGTCGCTCCATCTCCCGAGTAGACGAAACTTCCTCCCCTCCCCCCTCCTTGCTCGGCGGCCACTCGGTCATTCTTCTGGGTAAATCGAGCCGGCAGTGCGCAGCATTTTCTAGGCACACATCTCGTGAATGCGAAGTCGCGCGTGTCGCGTTCGACTCAAGAGTGCACTTGTGTGTACGAGCAATAAGCCCCGTATCGGCTGTACTGTGTACATCAGGCTGTCTGTGTACATCAGACTGTACTGTGTACATAAGCCGGTACTGTGTACATCAGGCTGTACCGTGTACATTAGGCTGTACCGTGTACATCAGGCTGCACTGTGTACATAAGCCGGTACTGTGTACATAAGGCTGTCTGTGTACATAAGGCTGTACTGTGTACATAAGGCTGTCTGTGTACATCAGGCTGTACTGTGTACATAAGGCTGTCTGTGTACATCAGGCTGTCTGTGTACATCAGGCTGTACTGTGTACATCAGGCTGTATGTGTACATCAGGCTGCACGGAATTAAAGTCGCTCGCCGACAAGTTAAGGGGGTTTAAATTAGCAGTAAAGAGTGCAAAAGCCCTTCACCGCCGTCTCATGGAGTATTAATAGCTCTGTTCGCTCACATCGCTGAAACTCCCGTCAAAGAAATCGCACTACATGATAGGACGCGACTATTTATAGCCTGGCCGACGAAACAATAATGGAATTGTGTCTGGCCTGTCAGAAAAGAAAGTGACTGAAACGGAAGCACTTATTCGTTTATTTACACGCTATAAAGAAGGAGGATTGCCCGAAACGTCGCATATGATTTCTGCTTTTGTACCTTTTAAGGCCAGATAGTGCTACTGACGGATGTGTTGAGTTTGTTTTGTGAATCATGTGCTTGTGCCAACGCAGTAGCAGCATCACCAACTCATAATTTCTTTAGGTCTCTACGATGTCTCTTGCATCAATATTGTATAATGTCACGTGCACAACCGAATAACTTAATCCAAAGCGCATAACTTTCTGCATGCATCATATCGAGCACAGTGCTACATATCACGACCGGCACCGTTTCTAGCTGATATTCACAAGATGACACTGACCAACGTTACCCGTTCTGACCACGTACTCACTCCTGTTTTTTATCCACGCAGGACGAACATTTAATACGAATGCTTACAATAACATCTATCCCATATACGACGTTTCACTATGACACGTGCCATTTGTCGTACGGACGCCGAAAAATGCGGACCGGCTCGATAATGGGGGGCCGCTCCAACTTTATAGGGGGCCAAGCGAGTTCGATAGCCGGCCCGTGCCGGCTGCATATCAGCAAATAAATCAATAAGTCATCCGTCATCGAGTTTTGTTTTGGGCTATATCGCGTAAATATAAATGTGTCGTTAAACCCGCCACCACCCGACACAGCCAATTTGTAAGGTTTAAAACCTGCCAATTCGTTGCGAGTTCAGCACACCGGTGTGTCGGAGAGTAAACCCACAACATTTACCATTCGCCGGTAATTACAACCAGCCTCATCAGGCGACAGCCAGAGTTGTGGAGAAATCCTCCTGATTTCGTTCTTGAATATATTTACACGACCTACCCCAAGTAACACCTCTATTAGAGATAATATTGCTCGCGAAAGCCGACCACTCCAATCACTCAATCAATCACCTGTTCCGAATCCCAACTTGATGTCGATGTCTGAGGAGGGCGACTTGAGGTCTTCCTCGAATATGAGCGGAATGACCTCGCTCCACATGCGGAACGCCAGCCTGACGATGAACCTCTGCTCCTCCGTGGTGAACTGTGAGCTGTACCCTTCGCCTATGAGGCGCCACTTGAGGTTGCTTTTGGAGAACGCCAGGCCCGGGTTGAGAGGGGTATCCACCACCACGGCCCTACGGGACCGGGCGTGGGTCACCAGGTCAGCCAGCAGTCCCCGAGAAGCGGTTGTTGCTCCATCACTCCTCGAGTTGTTGCTGTTGCTGATGTTGTTGTTGCGGCTGTTGTAGTCGCTAAATTGGGTTTCGTTCACGGGCCTCGTGCTGCTGCTGCTGTTGCTGTTGTTGTTATTGCGCGCCTGCTTATCTGGCACGCCGCAGCGAGGTTTGTTCATGGCCGCTTTGGTCTCATCGTCGAGCTGCCCTGTCTGGGGGAGCCCATTGGCGGCCTGGAAGTTCTTGAGAGCAGCCACGAGGTACGGGGATTGGGTTGGGTCGGCCTTCGTCTCCTCCACCTTGTCACGGCTCACGGTGTCCCCCTCGGACAACGAGTCGATCACGTTGCTGGGAGCCGGGTCATCGTTCAGCGGAATGGACACGTTCTCGTACTCAATCGCTTTCCAATTGACGGGCTTCACCCAGCCGTACTTGAGCAGGTATTGCTGTCCGACCACCCCCACACACACACACACACACGCGCGCGCACACAAAAAAAACAAAGATCCCCCGTATAGCCTTAACAGACTGTAGGGGCAAGTGCTGTTAACGAACACCTATAAATGCCGGCACGGCACACGAGAGGGTGGGTGGCCAGAACCACGCCCGACCGCCTTTGTCTCCCTAGTGGCAATGTTTACACACCGCACCAGGTACTCATTTGAGGCTGAGTCGGCCTAGGGGAGGCCCGGGACCGGTTCAGATAATCGTCACTGGTGTTGGCCGTGAGCAGGAATCGAACCCGGGTCGCCAGGTTAATAGCGCAGCGCGCTAACCGCTACACTATCGCTCGCGCGCACACACACTGTCACACGGACACACAACACACACGCAGATCGATGGTTTTTAATTCAGGCTAGGCGCATGCACAGCTTCGAGTGAATGTGCAACGTGAAATAAGCGCAGCGAGCAATGACAATATCGCAATCGGGCGCAGGTGACTATGCGTTTGTGCTCGTGATATAATTACAAGTTTTGAAAATGTCAGAGCTTCAGGGGTTTTTTTGGAGGGGGGTGGGGGGGGGTGAGGCCGGGCTGCCGTGGAGTTGTTCGCCATCAAAGCGGAGTGAGAACGCTACGCTATTGAAAACGAGCCGAGCTGGGTACGCAATGCGCAACGCATCGCGGGCAAAACAGCGCGCACGCGTGTCGACTGACGCGCGTGCGTAACGACTCTACGTTTATACTACTTGGACACAAGCCGCTTGTTTTAATTAGACACGACCACGTAGTAGGAGTAGTAAAATTAAAACAACAACACTGACGACAGCGCTCGACAATGACGCCCCGAAGTGCCGCCACTCGGCGTGACACATTTGCTCGTCGGTGCGCGAAAACGGAGCCGCGCGTTCCGCGAATGCGTCGGCTGGCCGGCTCGGTGAGGAGGCGCGCGAACGATGGACAGGACGCGTGGATGCGTCTGGCGAGTTTGCGACAACAATTTTCTTTTTTGTGTGTGTGTGTGTGCGCGCGCGTTTGCGTCGGGCGTAACCAACGAGTCTCGAGGTGCTCGCCGCCCGAGTGCGCGCGTCGAGACTCACCTGCACGGACTCCGTGTCGTCGATGGGGTCGGCTTCGTTGTCCGGAGTCTGCTGGATATCGCCGTGGTCGCGGTCGTGGAAGAGTTTTTCGGCACGCGCGTTCACCAACAGGAGCGCCGCGCATATCGCCAGGTGCGCCACCGCTGGCATTGCCGATGCAGAGTTTGACAGCGGTGATGACAGAGCGACACTACGAAGTCACCGAAACAATAATAATAATAACAACCACAACAACGACGATACGAATAAAATGCCGAGAGGACAAACAGCCGAGAGGAGGGGGCGAGCGAGAAGAGCCTCTCGTGTCGCAAGCACAGCAGCAGCGGCAGCGGCGAGTGTTTCTTGTGGACGAAGCGGACGGCGTGCGGGGCTTTTTAAAGCGCGCGGCGCGAAAAGTGCGATGTCATGTGGGAGCTTTGAGTGGCTCGGAGAGTCCGTGACACTCGAGGCGACGAGATGGGGATAGCGTCGAGCCTTTACGGAGGAGGGAGGGAGGAGGGTGGTGGCTCAAAGAGGAGGAGGTGTCGGTGGGGGGGGGGGTGTGCTGGGTGGTAACTGATATGTGTCGTCTTCGCGTGCGTATCCGTGCCGCCAGCGACAAGGGTGGAGGGAAGCAGAATGTCCGTGCGTGCGTGTCAGGGTGTCAGGGTGTATATGTGTGTGTGTCAGGGTGTACATGGGTGTCAGTGTGCCGGGGTGTACGTGGGTGTAAGTGTGTCAGGGTGTATATGGGTGTGTGTCAGGCTGTACGTGGGTGTCAGTGTGCCAGGGTGTACGTGGGTGTAAGTGTGTCAGGGTGTATATGGGTGTGTGTCAGGGTGTATATGGGTGTGTGCCAGGGTGTACGTGGGTGTCAGTGTGCCAGGGTGTACGTGGGTGTAAGTGTGTCAGGGTGTATATGGGTGTGTGTCAGGGTGTACGTGGGTGTGTGCCAGGGTGTACGTGGGTGTAAGTGTGTCAGGGTGTATATGTGTGTGTGTCAGGGTGTACGTGGGTGTCAGTGTGCCAGGGTGTACGTGGGTGTAAGTGTGTCAGGGTGTACATGGGTGTGTGTCAGGGTGTACGTGGGTGTCAGTGTGCCAGGGTGTACGTGGGTGTAAGTGTGTCAGGGTGTACATGGGTGTGTGTCAGGGTGTACGTGGGTGTCAGTGTGCCAGGGTGTACGTGGGTGTAAGTGTGTCAGGGTGTATATGGGTGTGTGTCAGGGTGTACGTGGGTGTGTGCCAGGGTGTACGTGGGTGTAAGTGTGTCAGGGTGTATATGGGTGTGTGTCAGGGTGTACGTGGGTGTGTGTCAGGGTGTACGTGGGTGTAAGTGTGTCAGGGTGTATATGGGTGTGTGTCAGGGTGTACGTGGGTGTCAGTGTGCCAGGGTGTACGTGGGTGTCAGTGTGTCAGGGTGTATATGGGTGTGTGTCAGGGTGTACGTGGGTGTCAGTGTGCCAGGGTGTACGTGGGTGTAAGTGTGTCAGGGTGTACGTGGGTGCAAAGTGCGAGGCTTTCCTGGGTGAATCTTTTGCAATAGTGTAGTAGTGATAATAATAATGATGAAATGTATACGCGCACAATATCTCATTGACATAAAGGACCGTGACTCCGAGAAGCAATTACAATATGAATACTATTAATTAGAATGATTTACCCTAATTATGATAAGAAATTGTAACCTTCTTTGGTTCTTTCGGTAAAGTCACGTAGAATGAGAATAAAATAATAAAATAAAATAACACAATAAAATTATCACGACGTTTCGGCCACAACACAAGCGGCCTTCATCAGGTGAAGGGACAGTCTCATTCTACGTGACTTTACCGAAAGAGCCAAAGAAGATTAATCCTTTCAGTCACGAAAGCTTTAAATCGAAAAGAAATTGTAATTCATTACTAATACAATTATTATTAAACGCAGCCCTTTGTCAATCCGCAACCGGATGCGGTGTTGTTCGACCCTAATTCACCACGCGATGCCGTGGACTCGTCACTGCTGTCAGCCGTGGTCTCGGAATCGAACTTAGGTGGCCGGGTTTACGGCGTAACGCACTCACCACCGTGCCGCGGTCACTGCTTGCGTTAACTTCACTTCTTGACTCCTCCACACATGCTCAGGACTCGTTTGACCGGAGTGTTGCATCTCACCCACGCTGCTGTGTTTTAACCGCCGCAAACACTGCACGTCACAACCATTTTCTATCTACTGCTCATTTCCCTCTCACTGCCCCCTACGCTGGAAAAAAAAAACAACAAATATTAATCCTTCCTGGCGTCGTCTCTTTTCCCAAGTTCGTCAAATTAGCTCACTTGCCGAATCGTATTTACTCTTATTTATTGCACTTTCAATCGTGCTGTTTGTTGCTGGGCACTTGGCGTCTTGCGCCTGTGCTCAGCGACCTCGATTTAAACACAGTGCACATATACTGTAATGCACTGTATATAGTTGCTGCATGGGTCTGATCATCTGAGCATGCTGTGTATGCACGTTGAACTTCTTTCGCACCGCACGTATCCGGCGGTGCCAATCGGAGGTGCGAATGATGAATGAGGGGCGCGATGAACGGATGCTGCGAGAAAGTGGCGAGCGAATGCAAGACGAGCGTCTCCTGCAATTGACGAGGAAGGGGGTTTGACCCATACATGCCGGGAATTTGTACAGTGAGGGAAAAAAGTATTTGATTCCCTGCTGATTTTGTACGTTTGCCCACTGACACAGAAATGATCAGTCTATAATTTTAATGGTCGGTTTATTTGAACAGCGAGAGACAGAATAACAACAAGAAAATCCAGAAAAACGCATGTCAAAAATGTTATAAATTGATTTGCATTTTAATGAGGGAAATAAGTATTTGACCCCTCTGCAAAACATGACTTAGTACTTGGTGGCAAAACCCTTCTGGCAATCACAGAGGTCAGACGTTTATTGTAGTTGGCCACCAGGTTTGCACACATCTCAGGAGGGATTTTGTCCCACTCCTCTTTGCAGATCTTCTCCAAGTCATTCATGTTTCGAGGCTGACGTTTGGCAACTCGAACCTTCAGCTCCCTCCACAGATTTTCTATGGGATTAAGGTCTGGAGACTGGCTAGGCCACTCCAGGACCTTAATGTGCTTCTTCTTGAGCCACTCCTTTGTTGCCTTGGCCGTGTGTTTTGGGTCATTGTCATGCTGGAATACCCATCCACGACCCATTTTCAATGCCCTGGCTGAGGGAAGGCGGTTCTCACCCAAGATTTGACGGTACATGGCCCCGTCCATCGTCCCTTTGATGCGGTGAAGTTGTCCTGTCCCCTTAGCAGAAAAACACCCCCAAAGCATAATGTTTCCACCTCCATGTTTGACGGTGGGTATGGTGTTCTTGGGGTCATAGGCAGCATTCCTCCTCCTCCAAACACGGCGAGTTGAGTTGATGCCAAAGAGCTCCATTTTGGTCTCATCTGACCACAACACTTTCACCCAGTTGTCCTCTGAATAATTCAGATGTTAAATGGCAAACTTCAGACGGGCATGTATATGTGCTTTCTTGAGCAGGGGGACCTTGCGGGCACTGCAGGATTTCAGTCCTTCACGGCGTAGTGTGTTACCAATTGTTTTCTTGGTGACTATGCTCCCAGCTGCCTTGAGATCATTGACAAGATCCTCCCGTGTAGTTCTGGGCTGATTCCTCACCGTTCTCATGATTATTGCAACTCCACGAGGTGAGATCTTGCATGGTGCCCTAGGCCGAGGGAGTTTGACAGTTCTTTTGTGTTTCTTCCATTTACGAATAATCGCACCAACTGTTGTCACCTTCTCACCAAGCTGCTTGGCAATGGTATTGTAGCCCATTCCAGCCTTGTGTAGGTCTACAATCTTGTCCCTGACATCCTTGGAGAGCTCTTTGGTCTTGGCCATGGTGGAAAGTTTGGAATATGATTGATTGATTGCTTCTGTGGACAGGTGTCTTTTATACAGGTAACAAGCTGAGATTAGGAGCACTCCCTTTCAGAGTGTGCTCCTAATCTCAGCTCGTTACCTGTATAAAAGACACTTGGGAGCCAGAAATCTTTCTGATTGAGAGGGGGTCAAATACTTGTATCCCTCATTAAAATGCAAATCAATTTATAAAAATTTTGACATGCGGTTTTCTGGATTTTCCTGTTGTTATTCTGTCTCTCACTGTTCAAATAAACCTACCATTAAAATTATAGACTGATCATTTCTTTGTCAGTGGGCAAACGTACAAAATCAGCAGGGGATCAAATACTTTTTTCCCTCAGTGTACGTGCGTTCGGGGTGGCGGGAATCGATTTGCACCCAGGTCCGATTGCATTGTGTTGAGAACTCTATCACAACAAACCGCGTAGTGTTGATATACACCTTAGGTCGGCAAGCTGAGGTTCAGCAGCCGCATACCACTCTCGAACGACCGGCTTCGTGATGTTCTTTTTTTAAGGGTCCGTCTCGTATTCGCATTGCATTGGCGGTTCTGGGAAATATCGAGGGGTCTTTTTTCACTTTTTTTTTTTACAGAATTCGAAAAAAATTGTCTCTTCTTGTTATTTGGGTTGCCGACCCCTGCCGCAGACTGACTGAGAAATATGTCCGTGTTTGGACTACAGTGTAAGCTGGGGGAACTCTCGTCGTTAATAATAATCATAATAATGGGGCTGTTGAACAAAAAAAAAACGCACTTCGGTGTCGAAACTCTGGCGCGTTACGCAATCAGCGAGGCAACAAATGAGTCACGTTTGAAATCGGCCACGTTCGGATGTTGCGAGACGTCGTTGCCCCAAGGTCATTCGGCAACAGCGAGTTCCAGGACGATGGGTCCCAGCTGTTGAGACGGCACGTGGGGTCCATTGTCTTGGGTGGCACGATTAGGTGGTGGTCGTACCCGTTGAAACCCAAGATGTTTTGATGGTGTTCTTAGTCCGCCAATGGCAACGCACATCTCCGACAAGTACGGCGGTGGTGTGAGAGGCCTTGCGGACAATTGTGGACGGTCAGGCAGTTCCTTGTGTAAACTAAACTAAAACTAAACAAAAAATCAATCACGACATTTCTATGGTACCACAAGCAATCGTCATCAGGTGAAAAGATGCAGCAGTTCTACTGCTGTATCTTTTCACCTGGTGACGTCGTGATTTATTATTTATTTTTTCTACCTACGTGACTTTACCGAAAGAACCAAAGAGTATAGCTTCCTGCAGTCACGAAAGCTTCAAATTAAGATTAAGACTAAACAATTTTTATTTTCCAAGGAAAGGCCCACTGACCTATATAGCTCTTTTTAAGAAGGGACCTGGCCACGAATGACAAGCTTATCATGTGGAAATGTATAGCGGTCAAATGCTCTAAACGCACGTTTCTAAATGTGGAGTGGGGTAATTGGAGCATCTGGAGAAAGATCCATGCGGTCACGGGGAGAGACATGCTAACTCCAAATATACAGGCATCAGGGTCGGGATCGAACCGACGACTTCATGTATCTCAGGCGAGGTAGTTAACATCTCGCCACCGTGGTGACGAGTTACGTTGCTCACAGCCTTCATGCCAACTCTGGTCATCATCGCAGCAGCGGCTTTTGGCTAACGATCTGACAAAGACGGTCACTGCATCGCGCGCTTTCAAATGCGCTTCTGCGGCCGTCTGGAACGTTCTCCTTGCGATGTTAGGAAGCCACTGGGAGCCATGCACTTTTAGATCTAGATTTAAACTAAGTTATTTAGAACGGATTGTTGTGTTTAGTTTGTTGTCCTTCCCCCGCACCTCCGATTAGCACGGTTGACTACGTACGGTGCGAAAGAAGTTCAACGTGCATACGTGGATACACGCAGAGGCAGGTTGTCGCGGATCAGTTAACGAATGCCGTTGCTTGACAATAGGATAAGAGCAAGGACACGTTGCAGGCCATGCCTGGCAAGCGAGCCTCCATCCTCTAGCGTGGGGCAAGTCTGTATAAATCACGCGTCCACGTTTCACTCTGTAAGCCATGCGATTAAGTTCCGGCGTTGCGCTACTTAATAACCGCCCAGTCCGCTGGAGAACGGGCGTAGGACGCAGTTGCACGGTCCCATCGTGTGGTTCGGGTGGCCGCAGCTACTTTAGTTCTCAGCGACCGGGTTTGCTGCTCTCAAGCGGTCCCAGGGGGAGCGCCGTCGTTTTCTCGATTAGATCAAAGCCGCCCAGAGCAGTGGGACGGGAGTGAACGGGTGGGTGTGTGTGTGACCGACGCCGAGCGAGAGAATTGGAAGGGAGCTGTCGGGCGTGCGACGAACGTTGGGGAAGGGCGTGCCTGGTATAAGCACCATGGCCACCAAAAGAGGCACCAACATACAGGGCCCATTTTTTGTTGTTGTTGTTGGTTCTTGCCCAACACAATATGGCAATTTTGTTCACAATTGCTATTATCTGCTTGGGTCCTGTGCGGTCATACGCTAATGTTTATTTTTTGTTCTATTTCAAATACCCCCCCCCACCACCATCCATCACAGTACTGTAGTCTAAAAATAACGTATCAGACCTACACCCCCATATTTGCTTTCATGAACCAGCGGTGCTGGTCAGATGAATTCCAGGAAGACCGTGTGATCGACGGTTTGTGTAGACTAATACATTGTGTTATTTGTACTTATGTGGAGAGGCAGGTATGAGAAGTGAGGGATTATTCGCTTTAAACTAGATTCGAAGCTTTCGTGACTGCGGGAATTATTATTTTGGTTCTTTCGGTAAAGTCACGTAGAAAGAAATTACATTAAATAATAATATAATACGACGTTTCGATTGCAACACAAGCAACCATCATCAGGTACAAATGAATGAGAAAACAAACCTAGTAAACTTGGAAATATAATGCAATACAACACAGAGAGTCGGCCAACACAACAGTCAACACCCCACCTGGTTGATTACGTTCCTAGAAAGATTGCTAAATTTGAGAGAGAGACAAAACATAGACACGCAGACAGACACACAAGCAGAGAGAGAGACTCACACAGAGGCAAACAGAGAGAGACACACACATAGGCACACAGAAAGACAACGTCTCTGTGTCGAGGCCTTAAATAAAGAGAGAGAGGGGGGGGTGGGTGAGGCAGAGGGGGGAGTTGTGTGGAATTCCTGCCCAAAGCAGACGGACGAGCTGGACACTGGACTTCTATACAAACCAGCACGGAGCGGTGTGTGGAATTCCTGCCCATAGCGGCCGGAGGAGAGAATGGACCCATTAACAAGCACGGTAAAAATAAAATTTAGTCAAATTAGCAAGTGTAATGCAATGCAACACAGAGAGTCGGTTAGCACACTTAACGCATCGCCTGGTTGATTACGTTCTTCCAAAGATTGCATTATATTTCCAAGTGTACTATGTTTGTTTTCTCATTCATTTGTACCTGATGATGGTTGCTTGTGTTGCAATAGAAACATCGTATTCTATTATTATTTAATTTAATTTCTTTCCACGCGACTTTACCGAAAGAACCAAATAATTATTCGCTTTGTTCGTAACATTTCCCACAGCGACGCTTAATGAGCAAGGCGTTTTCTTGCCAACAGGGGGCGCAATGCTCTTTATTTTTTATTTGGAAAATGTTTATCCGGTCCGTCACGTTCTGAAATAGGCCTCATATATGAATCTGCTCGTTTAGGGCACAACCTATTTATCGTATCGTCCGGATTATAAGACGCACTCGGCGCCCTGTATTTAACAGTCCACCCATGTATTTCCCCCGAGTGTTTCATATCCTTGCTCTAAATTTAAGAGAGAGCTTAACTCTAGCCCATTACACGTTCAACAATGCTGATTGTTGCTGGTCATGTTGGCGTTTTCGGACTCGCGCTTATAGCAACCGCCATTAAAACACACGCACGTTTCATGAAACAAGTTTTCCCTGTAGTGAGAATATGGTAATGCGCTTATTGTGTATCTTGCATTTATATTGATGTTGTTTTAACCTTTAGCCACGGTATGGTTTTACACCTCTGGATTACAGGGTGCACTTTTTACCGAGTGTTTTTAAAGCTAAAAAGTTGGGAGTGAGTCGTATAATCCGGTTGTTGCTGTGTGTAACACGGAGCGTATTTTATTCAGGAGCATACACATGAGGGACGTGCGGTCAGGGGAGCCAGGGGAGGCAAAACCTCACCTGTCATACTCCAATGAAGATAGCTTTTACGAAAAGTAAAAAAAAAAGAATAATAAAATAAAATAAATATGAATATTTTGCCACCGGTCTGTGTTATAAATGTAATTTCTGTACGATTCCAATCATTTTCATAGTCAAAATCGCCAAATTTGCGGAGCTCCGCTACAAATACAGGAAGAGACGTGAGGTGAGGCAGCGACGAGCTCAGCCTCCCCTCTGATTGCGCAACCCCTCAGTAACTGGATGGAGCGCGGGCAATAAGCGCGTGCCTGTTTCTATCTCAGTATGTCACCAATGTAATGTTTGTAGACACCCTTCATTTCATGTCCTCGCCTTCCATACTCCAGGTAACTTATTTCACGTATGTGTATAAATATATTTAGGCTCGCTGGTCTCGTCATGAAACTGCAATGAAAAAGTACCAGGAGAGGCAGCTATCACATCTGCCTCACTCAGTGAGGCCACGCTCTCTTCTGTGAGGCCACGCCCCCCTCAGTGTGTGAATCTGGCTCTGACACCAGCAGCATTTGTTTTAACGCAACAGATTCAGACAGTCGAAACTGTCCTAGTGTTATCTGCTTGAGCAAACGCTGCTGTGAAATGCTCCTCTAGACACTCGAGGTTATGCATCTGTCATCATCATCATCAGCTTTGGTCAATCCGTTGCTGGTGTAATACCTAATTAGCTGTTATTAAACCATTTCAATCGATCAATACTGTCTAACGATGTCATTCAAACTATGAAAATTAAGAAATAGCCATTCCTACTGCCTTATCATTCAAGAGGTCGGCGTTAATTAAGGGCTGTCTATAAACACGATAACGCACACATAAATTACAAATAACCCATGATAGCTAAATTTGATACAATTTACAATCCACGTTTCGTAGTATTGATTATTCAACATTCTCATAGATGGTCACACAATGCATCTGCAATTCACTTTTGTTTTCCTAACCACGTAATCAGCTTTAACAAAAGGCTACTTTCTTGAAAATGACATTCTGTGCATTTTTCTTAGTTTTTTCGGTAAAGTCACGTTGAAGGGAAACAACAAAATAATAAAATATATATAAAACAATTAAAAAATTCTCACGACGTTTCGACCATAACTCAAACGGTCGTCTTCAGGTGTGTTGGTTTGCATAAATTTATTTGTAAACGGTGCATTTATTTATTTATAAAAAACCGTTAGTGCCACGCGCAACGATTTGGCAGTTTATTTAGGACTAGTCCATCTATATTCTGAAAAGAGGAGGGGGGAGACGGGGGGGAGACGAAAATTTCGTCTCCCCCGTCCTATTTTCAGAATATAGATGGACTAGTCCTAAATAAACTGCCAAATCGTTGCGTGTGGCGCTAACGTTTTTTTAAATAAATAAATAAA
This sequence comes from Petromyzon marinus, assembly GCF_048934315.1. Classification (NCBI taxonomy): domain Eukaryota; kingdom Metazoa; phylum Chordata; class Hyperoartia; order Petromyzontiformes; family Petromyzontidae; genus Petromyzon; species Petromyzon marinus. The sequence continues at coordinate 5,043,946 of NC_133677.1, forward strand.
TGCACCGTTTAAAAATAAATGTATGCAAACCAACACACCTGAAGACGACCGTTTGAGTTATGGTCGAAACGTCGTGAGAATTGTTTTATTGTTTTATATATATTTTATTATTTTGTTGTTTCCCTTCAACGTGACTTTACCGAAAAAACTAAGAATATGAATTACTGCAGTCACGAAAGCTTTAAATCAAAATGCTGTGCATTATCACGTTTTTAAGGAACGCTGTCAATATTTGAGTCACCCCGAACGGAATGTAGTGGGCATGTCAAACAGTTGACATGCATCAGATGTATTAATACTTCCTCATCTTATAAGAATAAACATGTATAAAATGCTAGCTGGGTAAAATTCCACGGTGTCTTTTCTCGAGTCGCATTTAATGTCTCGACCCGTGTGCGTGTAGGATATTTTTACTCATGGGACACCAGGCACTTGGGGGAAATATTGAACTTTGAGGGGGCATCTGTAGCCAAGGGGCACATGAGGTACGAAACACACACAGGGCCAGCGCTAGGCGGGTGCCAGGGTGGGATCGTTGCCACCACAATGTCCCTTTGTCCAACCCAAGGTCATTCTCTTTGTGGGTTTATAGCACTGCTATGGTGGCCCCCACACAACAGCTGTACTGCCCCCCCCCCCCAATCCGAAATAACCTGGATACCAGCCTAAACATATACATTCTTCCCAGTCTCAAAAGTTGTTGGCGCAATGGACTCCTATCCCCATATGATCCATAACCCTGTGAAATATCGTCATCATTTGCTTCATTTGGCACTTAAATGCCTGACATCTAATCTCGTTTCAACCGTTCGAAGGAGACCCCCAGTGGTAGTTATTCCTGTACGGCACGAGGCAACTCAGCATGGGCTGTGCACACGCTCAGTGCCGTTGTGTAAACGTTGCGTGGAACAAAAAAATTATGTATTCATCAATGGTTAGAACAAATGTTTATTTGTATAGAAAGCTATATATATTTGTTTTATTATGATATGTCATTCCACAGCGAGAGCACTTGTTTCAGAGCTCACAGTCAAATTACAGCTTAAATACGTATACTGCAAAGCAAGCACCCTCTCAACAAAAGAGTAACCTTCCTGTATCGTCAGCATCGTAAAGTTACAAATCTCAAAATTCTGAAAATTCCACCTTGAGACATCTCCTCGTCCCGAGTCAATTTCTGGTCAATCGAAGGGCATTTGGTGATTATAAAAAGCAGTGAGAAGGCAGCGGTGCATATGCTGTTAATGGCCTAACCGCTCGTATGTAACTGCGTTTGTCGTGTACAGCTGCAAAGAAATAGCAGAGAAAACTAGAGCTAGATTTCCCCTTGTTACTCGCGTGGCATTTAAATTGTCCGCAGAATTTGGCAGACACTACGGATTACGTACTCGGCAGTTTTTTTGCACGCTTTAAAAAAAAAAGTCAAGAAAATAACATGGAATGCTTTTGGTTGTTTAGATAGATCTCAAAATTAAGGTTCGGCTTAGAGAAAGTTCATCAAAATTGCTTGAAAATGTAATACGGAATGTCTAATAATTCAGGCAGTAGCCGCTCGAGCATTACCTGAAAATTCGACACGTCTCCAACAATCGTTTGCCGAGTTTGTGACTCAACTCTAATTGATACATTTTTAGAGTGTACGTAATATTTGGCTACGATATTAGAAGCTCAAGCAACATATTGGTTATGAATTACTAAATGCAAAAGTTGCGACCAAAAGTCCTGTATCAGATTGGCAGTTAGAATACAAAAGGCAAAGCCGCATATGAGATGAAAGTTTAGATTTTTCAGGGCTGCCCGTGTCAAGTGAAACGTATTGGGTTACGTAATATCGACGCAGCTGGCCTGCTTTGGTGCGTGAATTTGGCAAGAGTCATTTGGCAAGCAGGAATCGGATTGCTGTGTCTCTTCGGAGCAATATTCTTTGTGATAGGGAAGGGAGAACCATGAGGGTGATGAGGTCGAAAATCAGCCTGGACTTTGTTTATTTAAACAAATGCTGCTGGATAATATTTGTCTGGAAGGCCAATAGAGTGATAGACTAAACCAATTTTTTTTAAATGTAGAAACACAAAACGGAATTCTGCTCATATATGCGTTACCCATAAATGCTCCGGCAACAACACAAAATTGTGATCGTAAAAAAACATGTTTCTTTTTTTGCGTTGAACAATGTAACTATTCATAATAAACGTTTTTGGGTTAGATCGCGTTATTTATAAATGTGTCGTAACCCTCCACCACCCGACACGGCCAATAAGTAAAAAAGTGTCACGTTGACAAAAGACAAATAGTTCACTACTTTAGCCCACCGGTGTGTTGAAGAGTGAATCCACAACATTTACCATTTTTGAGTACGACGTTTCGCTTGTAATTACATCCAGCATCATCGGGCCAATAACAGGGAATTGTATGATAATCATTTGAAATGCAAAGCTTATCAATTCACCCAAGTGAATTAATTGGAACCATTAAGGTTCTGTCTCATTATTCGTACCAATTTCTGCTCTGGCCCATGGGCTATATTCGTTGGGAAAGCCAATAAATAGGCCAACGGACTAAAAAAATAATATGTGGAGACGCATGATGGAGTTCTGCTCTTACTCGAAAACGCTTTTACCAACAAAGCACCACAACAACGCACCATGAGTTTGTATACTCGAGACGGTGACGTGCAGTTACGCCTCCACCAGGCGGCAACGGTGCACAACGAGGACAGATGAGATTGCCACGTGGTGTTGGTGGTGTGAGACTGGGACGGGTGGAATTGTACAGCAGAGTTCAGGCCACGCCAGTCTCTGAGTAGGTTGGTTGCCTGCTCGATTGATAATAGGTGGACATACGTGGCAGAAGGAGAGTGGAGTGTGGGCAGTGCATTATTTGCTGGCTATATAGAGCAGAAAAGGTCATCTTACCTGGGCTCAAGTAAGATGCACTGGTGCCAGTGTTTGAAGGTCAATGTGCAGTCCTACAATTGTTTGCTCATGTCACGGCTGGTGGAAAGATTTCCACGAGAGGGAGCTATGGAGATGTACTCAGGGAGCTGATATATATTTTAAGACTATTGCATTATTAAATGTATAAATTCAAGATAATCTCTCAATACGAATTATTTAAATGAGTTTGTAACTCCTGCATGGGCATTTGTGTGTTGCATCTAGCGAGGTATGGGCATTCTGCGCAGTCCAGTCACGAGGTGGCGTGGTGCGAGATGTTTGGCATCGGAATTATCTGGCTTTTGTACAGACCGACAAACTGCACTTTCAGTGGCCTTAATTAGCCAAACCCGAGTGGTCTGTGTGGCTTACATGAATTGGACCATAAAAATAAAACCCACAATGTTTCTATTTTCCTTCCACGTAAAGAACTCACTCCAAACCAACGTGTACATTTCCAGTTTTAGTTTCCAAAATTGCAGACAGGGTCGTTAGCTCATAAACAAGTAAAAAAAGCTGTAAGTTCGCTAAAGATCTATGCTTTGCACTCCGATAGTTTGGTGTATTGTTTGTTGTTGTAAATTTCTGACCGGCCCCTACTGGACATCTGTGAAGAAGAGCTTCATAGCTCATCGGATTTCTCCAAGATAAGTAAAGATTCTGATTCTATGGAAAACAGTATTTTAGGAGTTGGTCGAAGAGGAGAGGTTAAGGAATGAATAAATAACAGAACAGGGGTGGGGGGGGGTCACCGATTATGTTGCTAAAACGAAATAAATCACGTGGAAATGGGCAACACCTATACGTGAGAGCAGCTGACAAGAGATGAGAGACGAAATTTATTCCAGAGTGGAGGCCAAGCGATGGAAGGAGAAGTAGTGTGAGACAGCGTTGAGTGAGATAACAATCACAGAGTTCTGAGGCCACGACTGGAGAGGAGCAACTGGAGGAAGGAAGGAAGGAACGGATGAAGATGGGGGGAGGCCTTTGTCAAGCAGTAGGAAAGTTGTTCCAGGCTGATAACAACAACAACATCATCAACACTTAAAATAAACCACAGATATTCCCATGCTCTCAGCCAAACTGGGCCATCTAGTACGGTTACCCGATCCTCCCTGCCACTGCCCCTCAGTTGCGGTTGCTCAGCAGCACCGTCTGGTGGACGTCGCAGATGTCGAACCACTGGTCGGACACGCGCCGGCGCGCCAACAGCCCGTTGTACGGCAGCGCCGGGTTGGCCTGGCGGTCGCGGTCGTCCACCACCTTCCAGAAGTAGTCCCCCTTGAAGAAGAAGATGGCCATGTGCGAGTACGAGTAGTACACCGCGTCCAGGTTGCCCCCGGGGTGGTCGCCCGCGACCACGGCCGGGAAGACGTCCGTCACTCGCTTGGGGTAGCCGCTCACCTTCTGCTGGGTGTTCACGCTGAACGCCGTGACCTGGGGCACGCGAGGGGGCAAATGCGGCGCCAGCGTCTCGTCGGAGGGGATCGTCGCGGTGCCGTTCGCATCGCTGGAGTGCGGGTAGTAGGCCTCGGCAAGGTAAGGTAAATGGTATAAACAACGAGCCTACCTTTACCCTACCTTTTACCTTACCACAATACAATTACTCTACCCTTAACTTTTACCCTTTAGCAATGTAAGGTAAAAGGTCAAATGCAACGAGCCTACCTTTACCCCATACAAATTACCCGATTATAGGGTAATTACTGGGGTACTACACATGAAAAAGGTTTATAACAGGTAAATGCTAGGTAGAGCGCTTTATTCATCTATATATATAAACGGGAAATTTGTGAATGTGTCTGTTCGAAATGTTTAGCATACTTTCCGACATGCAACAAACTTGAAATTTGGCACGTGGGTAGCTTCTAGACTGTACACAATGCGAAACGTATAAAAATAGCCTTTTGCATTATGGGGGCGGGGGTGGGGAGGCAATAATGGATATATTTTGCACGGCAAGTGAGCGGTGACGTCACATCTGTGATGTCACCCGCATGCGGCAGCGTCACGCAGTGTGCCTGCTGACGTCACGCATCCCCCCCCACCCTCCGCGTAGGCCGTGTATTAATCCAAGACAAGAATTCAAGTCCCGTCCGAAGCCGGGTAGTAAAGCTCGTATCGAATACTCTCGATGATTCCAATTTTAAATGGAGGCCACGGACTGTACCACGGAGCTTTTAGCGAGCGGTAAACAAGGTATTTGCTGGGTAATACTTCGCGCTACCTTTACCCTACCCTTTACCTTACCCCTTGGCATGTCGACACCTTTACCTCTACCCTTTTACCCGGTAAAAAGGGTCAATTACCTTACCTTGCCGAGGCCTAGCGGGTAGAAAAATCGTTTCTAGATGGGGGTTGGGGAGAGGTATCGTACGATCGTTTCTATTTTACACCTCTGTATTAATTGTTGAACGCCGTGAGTTGCCGCAGGCGAAAAACGGCTGTGTCAAGCAGTGGTGTCTCTCAAAAGGGACAATGCAAGTTTAACTTCTTTCGTACAGTATGTGGTCAACCATACTCATCGTAGGTATGGATTCTTCCCATTCTTAAGTTCCCAGGCCTGAAGTTCCCCAGATCAACGGCTCCAGCTCACTCCATCCTATTCGATGCCCCTTTGTATTTCGCAACGCCACGGGCTCCGTACTCGGGTTCCTTGAGCCATGACTCGGGAAGGACAGTTGCGATGATTTCCTCTTGCCTTCGTCAACAGTTTTTATAAAGTGATACTGTGGGACCTTTTTGGCAGTATCAATATGTGAAAGATAAGAATACGGTTCACCCTTTCTGGAAATAAAACAGGTGTTAAGATATTTTATTGCCAGAAAATGGTCAAACGTATTCTTATTTTTCATACTTTGATACTGGCAAACAGGTCCCATAATATAGCTGCTCACCCCGAGCTATGCATGCTCTGATACGTGCGGCATTGTCTTTGTACTGTTCGCCTTTTGGCGTTCTCTGGTCTGACAGTTTCAAAGACAATGCCATAGATATTATCAGAGCATGTTTGTTTGCATGGTCACCACAAGTACTGTGTATGGTTAATGCAGCCTTGATTACTCGCAAAAGGTTTTTTTTTTTTAATTTGGTGTTTGAACATCTTAACACCTCTTTTATTACCAGAAAGGCGTGAAACCTCTTCTCACACTTCATAAAGTGACACCATGCCGCTGTAATATTTCTGCGATATGCGATTGTACGTATGCCCCCATCGTCACTCGTCCCTTGAGTCGCCACTCGCACGAAGAAGCGTCTGCCGTGATTTGCCTTGCTGTGCTGCCCCCCCCCCCCCTACAGGCCTTCTGGATCTCCGGTGGGCGTTTAAGCCTCTTAAGTGTAGCGAATCGCCACCGGCGGTGGCCGTTCGGTGAACTGCCAACAATTTGACGGCGTCAAACACGCGCCCCCTACGTGAACCACGACGACTGGCAAAATGTAATAATCGCCCGTTCAGTTGAATAGGCGAGGAGGGATTTCGCAAAGAAGAGGCCAGCCGTGGCACATCCGGCTGGCACCAAGCCCCACGTGTTGTGATAGGAATACATCCAAATGAACAGGGGCACTCACATTATTCGCCTTAAAGAAGTAGATGTTCTGATCTCTGCCGTCGAAGAAAGCCGTGTCGATAGGGTGCGGGACGTTTGGGAATTTCTCTGAAATTGGTCTCGGGTAAGGCAGACCCCGCGGATCTTCTGTGTACACACAGTCGTTCTGATTGTCGTACCTCCAGTACTGCGTTCCTGAACGGATGAAAACACACGTTGATTAGACTTCGTGAATTTGCGCTTTAAAGGCGAAATTTAATATGTCGATAACACGTGAGTTATTTCACGACGGGGTTTTTTTTTTCATAAACGCTCCATCTGGATTACTGCTCAGTGATTGGAGCACTGAGCTCCAATACCGAGCGAGCAGCTTCGCTCGATTCCCGGCCACGGCTAACATCAGTGGCGAGTGTTATCTGACCCGCTCCTGCCCTCGATCATTGTCAACCATAACAGGTGGTAAACCCGGAGTATTTGCTAAGCAAGCGTGACTGGTCATGAGATCCAAAAACGTCGAAACTGGCCCAAAGTTAACACACTCAAATATGCTGCCGGTTAATATGAGCCTAGACTGCAAACGTGTCGATGGGGTGTTCTCGTTGTTTTCACTTGGACACACAGTAGACGGCTTTAGATATACATTTCTTATGAATGTAACAATAGGAACATTTATGGGCAAAGGGTGGAAGGAAGGGGAGGGGAGGAGGGGAGAGGAGTGAACATTCTATTTTGTCTGCGTTGCCAACCATCAGATGAGTGTGGACTTCTGTTACGCATCTAGCATTCAGACCACGTGTGTGGCTGAGCGCCTCGATAAACAGCACAGGCGTTGGGTCAAATCCCACCGATTCCGTCGCTCTCCACTCCCATCAGCTCTTCCTGTCCAAAAGTTCCCAATCACATCCCTTCATAACCTCAGCAGCCAATGCCATGGCTTTCAGTTTTCTGCCGACATAAGCGCAGGCTATTTAGAGGGAAAGTGAAGTTAGGGGAGCGGTGGCCAAAGTGGTTAGCGCATTGTGCCATGAATTTTGGCAACCTGAGTTCGATTCCTTTTCAGCCATGGCTAACAGCATGCAGGTTCCTGTACTGCACTGGGATATTTGTTGAATTCCATTTATGATTGGTTCCATTTATTAGTGATGGAAAACTCATTTTTAGATTGAAAACCCATTTAATTAAATTGAAAACTCATTTACTTAGATCTGATGTTTGCGTTTAGTTTGTTGTCATTCCCCCACACCTCCGATTAGCATGGTTGGCTACGTATGGTGCGAAAGAAGCTCAACATACATTTACGTGGGAGGAAACCAGAGTACGGATCTGGATAATACAAATAAGTTAACAAATGAGCATGCACCCATACAACCTCTTCAAAGACGTCTGGCCAGTGTGGTACAGTAGGCCGACTACTTTCTCTCTCGAGAGAGAGAGAGGGGGACTTTCTCGTGCTCCCCCTTGAGGATGATTGTCCGGCAGCAGTGGTGTGAGCAAGTAATTTACAGGGCCGCACTTTTAACTTTTACCCAGAAAAAAATAATCAAGGACAGGTCAATCGCCTCTTTCACTCCACCCTCAACAGGTTCAGGATTGGTCACGCCCCATGCCTCACCAACCTCCACCAATGAGCCACAAGAGCAAGCCCCCTATGTCCCTGCGTGGTGGAGCAAATCATGCCAACCGCATCCTAGAAGTCTGCCCAAATTCACAAACTCAGCAGACGACGACTCACCCTCGACACGGTAGGACCGGAAGCAACCGCTTGGCTTAGGGGGCCCCACTTTGCATTCGCTAAATAAAACTCCACTGCCACCTACGGGGTGACCTTGTGACCCGGTGTAAACAGGCCCGGTGGGGCTTTCGCACCTTTAAAGAAATACGCCTCGTCCTTGCTAAGGCCGGACACGTGCACGTACGCGTCAACGCTATCTGGGATGGACTTCCAGCCGCGAGCAATGGGCGCTGGGTCTCCCGAACGCGTCTTGTTCTTGGCGTTCTCGTACATCCAGTACCACTGGCGTCTGAAGAAATAGGTGTTGAAACGACGACGAATTAATTGCCCGTCCCTGTTTCTCTCTTCGCGTATCCAGTCAAACACGGCGTTGAATGAACCTTCGCAAACACCTAGAGCAGACGAACAGAACAAAAAGAAAGAAAGAGAGCAAGAAAGGACAAATCACGCACACGCATGTGACTTTGTAACGCGTTTACAACGTGACCCCGCCGCCCGTCATAACGTGCATAACCACGTGATGTGACGTCACGCGGCGCAGGACGTGTGACGTCACATTGGTCTCCAAGCCACAGATCTTTTAGCGCTGTTTTTTTTTAATGCCACGTTTTGAGCAGTACTTTGATACATTTGGCCGGTTTTCTAATAGCGACGCAACTGTCACGTGTTTTTTTAAATATATATTGTGTTATCTTTACAAGAGTTAACGTGACCCCGTGCTTCGAGACGTCTCGACAAACGGACGGACGGACGGAGCAAATGCATTTACTGCTTCCATTCTTCGTTGGAACACTTTAAAAAGAGCGGAACCATTTCACGAGTGTTGAAACATGTCCAGATAGTGCAGTTAATGTACCACAACCGCCCGTGACCAAAATCACGCGGAATGCATCGCATCTCGTGAGAACTGGCAAGCTAAGCAGCGTTCAGCCTGGATTGTGCTTGAGTTGGTCGACGACCAATGACAACACTGGTATCGCTCGGCAAAGCGGTTCTACTGTGGTCTTGCATGCACCGTGTGCAAGAGACGTGGCACTTATCAGCTCAGCCTGTTGCGGAGCTACGTTGTTAGTCGAAGGCAGTGCAGCGACATCCATCGTTGTACTGTACCATCCTCCACCGTCTATGCCTCCCGTCTTCACAAACCCGCACTGAGCAGTGGGGCGAAGTATGGTCAAACAATCGCCATTACCGATACGGCCCTCATCCAGCAGTGGACTGGCAGTAACAGACTGAGTGTACACGATGCTGCAAATGATGAATTGTGATAACAGCATTTCACTACGACGTTGTTGTACCAGAATGCACCATTCACTGACGTTCGCTATCCACAATCACACTCAATTAAAGTGTTCGGACGATCGTGAACGTCGGTGGCCTACTTTGTCCGATTACTGCCCTTTCATGTTCCCATTCCACTGGACTGATGCAATCTCTCTCGCAATGCGGCAATTCTTGACGATGTTAACAGATAACGACCTGTGCACGCGCGCGCGCGAGCGCACACCCTCTGCTGTGATCTTCGTCAGTGTGACGACGCTAATGGGTTAATATAATAATTGTTGCGTGATGTTGGCAAAAAGGGGCCATCAGTGAAGGGATGCACACGCATCGACCGACGCGTACAATGCTCACCATAGAGACGCTGGATGGCTTTCCTGTCGTTCCAATCCAGTTCGAATCCGGAATCCTTCGGGATATAATTTGGCTGCATGACAGATCCGCTCCGGTAAATGTGCGGTAAGCCGAGCACGTGTCCAATTTCATGAACGGCGACCTTTGTGAGACACGCGCGCACGCAAATTGTTATTAATCTCCCCCCCCCCCCCCCACTGCTCCAACCCATCCCACCTGTCCCGACCCCCCAAAATAGCTCACGAGTTAAAATTAGCATTAGATTATTCCTGCTTGGGGTTTGCGGGGGTTGTGCTCTGTGGCTATCTTCCTGTGCGCCTTGTTACCGTGCATTGCGAGCTTGCTCGGGAACTTGAACAGTCACTTGCAATTAATAATTTCCAATTCTCTTAGGATATTGTTTTTTTTTTCATCAACTTGCTCCATTGCCCTTCACACAATTGACAAAGGACCCGTTCCCCTTATCACCACCCACTCGTGCACTCGCCATCGCCCTCTCTATCTTATATTCACACTCACGACAAAACTTGCTATTCCGTAAAAATTATCCTGTGTCTGCGTCTTTCTCCAGTTGTCTTGGAGTGTGCTGTATGCTATGTGTATGCTCAATAAAATATTGCTTTTGGAATAAAGTAATATCCAATTCAGTTACATAAACAGCTCCCCCCCCCCCCCCACATAATACAACGCCAAGTGCTGAGCAGGATCTTCAGAAACTGAAAAGTGCATTCCAATTCAGGATATTAAATTCAGTTCCTTGGAATAGAGTTCCCTGCACTTGGTGACGATACGCGAAATGTCGGACAACGCGCGGTACCACCTGAACGACGCATCGCAGAGTAACGTTACATTATTTCGCTGAGCGCTTTCAGACAAAAAGATCCCCCGTATAGCCTGAACAGACTGTTGGGGAAAGTGCTGTTAGCGAGCACCTATTAAGGCCGGGACGGTACACGAGGGGGTGGGTGCCCAGTAGCACGCCCGGCCGCCTTTGCCTCCCCAGTATCGATGTTTACACACCTCACTAGGCACTCTTTTGAGGCTGAGTCGACCTAGGGGAGGCCCAGAACCGGTTCAGAAAATCGCCACTGGTGTTGGCCGTGAGCAGGAATCGAACTCGGGTCTCCGGCTTCCTAACGCAGCGTAGCGCTAACCGCTACACTACCGCGCCCCACGGTTTAAGACAAAAATGATCAACACACAATAAAAAATACCCCATTGCGCTTTTCTGATCGGCGTTCACCTTCAGCAGGCTGATGCCTTCTTCGCTCCGTGGCTTGGTGAAATGCTCGTCGTCGTCAAAGTGGACGTCTCCGAGGTGCCACGCGTGGGCGAACTCCTGCCCGCTGCCGTCAAACACCTGGGAGCAGCCCAGGTGACGCCCTGGAGTGTGGGTGCCCGAGGCACGTGCACACGGAATCATGATCACGGTTTACGCAATTTGGCGCCTCGGACAAAATCCGCCCGACGTGGTCTCAGAAGAAGCTGAGCGGGGTTTGTCGAGCCGGGGATAGTGACTGCTTGGATTGGGCGACTGTACTTTATGATAGGGTGCGGGGATGGAGTGAGGCGGAGAGGAAGCAATCGGTTGTACCCAAACTTCCATGCTGCCCGCCTTCATCAACCCGCACTGATTGGCGTGGTGAAGTTACGGTCCAATGACTCCGCACATGGGACCCGCACGGCATGTGGAGGCCCAGCGGTGGGTGTGTAAAGCGCGTTTAATGCCAACGTGGCCTTCAAAATGAATAAAAATATATAATAAGTGACGTTTCGGGCAACGATCCCCTTTTTCAGAACATACATTTGTGCGATTATGGAGGTCTGATTGACAAACGCGAGCTTTTCTGTTATTTTTCCTTGTGCTCCACTGCCAACCCAATATCACCAAATCATCTGTGCAAGTGGGGGGCTGTTTGACCATACTTCACCACATTCGTTAGCGTGGATGTGTGAAGGAAGCGGTGGGGCTGGGCAGGGAGGGTTCCTAGGAAGCGTTTAAAGTTCACTCGCCACTTGAGTTAGCCGTGCTCGTGTTCACGGCGCAGGGTGCGCTAACCACTGCGCCACCGCTCCAGTCACGAAGGTAAGACACAACAGCAGTCTCTCTTCACATTAAACTGCCGCGCGCTCAATCGGATTCGTGGCCTTGCTGTGTACCTCCGCGGGCAAACCGTGTAACCGGTTGTTTTGACCTCAAGGAACTCATCAGCAGTCGAGCTGGTTGAGCAAACATTGCTGGGGTTGCCAGATGTTATTGTCAAGAGCACTCCCCTGCATGACGGGGCCATGTTGAGAGCAACACGCAATGTAGTGTAAATAAATAAATAAATGCTACCTCACGAGTCTACTTTGAAGCATTTATGGTGATTAAATAACCACATAATGAAAGCTTCATTCCGTTTCTCCACGTCAAAGTTAAATATCTGAAGTCGCTTTATACCAGCGAATAGTAACCTCAAATGGAGCCTTAAGAACGTGAATGGGCACCCCACACGTGGCTCCGTGTGTTGTTGACCTACGACTGTACCGTAATAAGACGCATCTCAAACTTGACTTGTTACACACACACACATGCGCGCACCTTCCGGATTATAAGACGCACCCTCTCGACTTTTTCTCGAGAGCACAGGGTGAAAAGTGCGTCTTATAAATCCGCTGGATGCGGTCAATAGCTCTGCCACCCTTGAGGAATGATAATTGTGGAACGGACATTTGCCCAATTCTCTCCCAGCAACACGTGGGACGTTGGGCCAGCGGTTATAACCACAATGCCAACGTTGGTCTAACGTTGGCATGTTCACTGGGCTGACGTTAAGGAAAACGTTTATTTAATTAAAGATGCCACCCAAATAACGTAATGCTCATCATCATTACCCACATCTTATTTATATTTTATATGCTTTTTTTATACGGTAGCGAAGCCCCAAACGCTTGTTATACAGCCGTGTGCATGCAGCCAATAGATCGCAGAATGCATTGAGCCACATCGTTACATCTAAGGCCATGTAAGCTATGCTACAATGTAATCAATATCAGGCATGGTCAATCCACTTCTGGATGAGGTCCTGTCATATATATTAAAAAAATATGAGAATGTGCTGGCAGAAATGCGCACGCACGCAAACACTCAACGCCTCATCATCGACGCCGCCCTATAAATAATATGGTAGCTCGGCTCGCTTCTAAGCAATGAAATTGCTTCATATCATGTAATAAGAACGGTGGGGTTTTTTTTATATATATATTTGAGCTTCTTTTGTTACAACTTTTGCGATTCTATTACAATGGGTTATGAATATGTGCGAAACCATTATACAGCACGTTAAAAGGGTGCATTAAACGGCAAAAAAATTAAACGACAGCATGCTTGGCATGTCAAGACGACATCGTCATCCTTGTGCAGATTCTGCAGATGCCACCTCATGATCTATTTTTTTTATCATTGTAGCCATCATCTCAAAAGCACCAAGGTTGTATTTATGCAGTAGGATAACGAAGCAACTGGATTTATCAATTTCACCCTTCGTCGGACTCATCAGTAAAAAATATCGCCATCCTTGACCACTACTGCCGAAATGCGCTGGAAGGGACTTGCGTAACTACGGCTCAATGTGGGGGGGACAGGAGCGACTCACTCAGTTATCGACTCAGTCGCTCAGCCGCGTATCCGCCGCTCACCTCTGCCAAAGCCTAACTTGACGTCGAGCTCGGCCGTGGGGGTGGTGAGGTCCTCGATGAATTCCAGCGGGGTTACCTCGCTCCACATGCGGAAGGCCAGGCGCAAGATGGCCCTCTGATCATCCACGCTCAGCTGCTGGCTGTACCCCTCCCCGATGAGCCTCCACTTGAGCTGCCGCTTGGAGAACACCTGCACCGCTCGCCCCGTGCCCCCCTCGTCCCTGGCCCTCTTGGAGCGGGCCCTGTCCACTAACCTCTGCAAGGACCTCCTCTTCCTGCCCTCGACCTCCTCTCCGGCGCTCGGAGAGGATGCCGAGGGCTTCTCCGCCGCCACCGAGTCGTTCCGTGCCGTCCCGTTGGCGGCGTCGTTGGCGGCGGCGGCGGCGGCGGAGTCGAGATCCTCTTGCTGGTCAGGAACGCCGCAGCGTGGCCTGTTCATGGCCTCCTTGGTGGCCTCGTCCAGGACGCCCGTGACGGGGAGGCCGTTTGCCTCCTGGAAGTGCCCGAGGGCGAGGACGAAAGCGGGGCTCTGCGTGGGTTCGCCGCGGGGTGCCGCGTCGCCGCCCTCGGAGCGGAGTGGGGAGTCCGCCTCTTCTATCAGCTCCACGGTGTCTCTCGGCGCCGGGTCGTCGTTCATGGGCGCTGGCACGTCGTGGTAAGGGACTTCTTCCCAGTTCACCTCCTCTATCCATCCGTACTTGGACAAGTAGTGCTGCCAAACGACACCGGCATTAAACACGATCATTCTTTACCACCTGCACACCCTTCCGTCCCCTTGTTGCTGCAGGGATTTGTGTAGTGTCATCCTTCCCACCCCATTCTCTACAAATCCCCAACAGCCCCCCCCCCACCAACCGCCCCCCCCTCCCAAAGAAACCATTCCCAGTTAGAGATATACCTCTGCAGAATCCGCTGATTTCACCGGCTCGGCGATGTGGTTAGTGCTGATGTCTGAGTGATCCCTGCGATGGTAGATCATCTCGGCTCCCGTCAGGGTGGCCACAAGGAGAGGAAACACCAGGTAAGTAACAGCCGCTGTCCGCCGATCCATCTTCCACTCGACTGCCCCACCAATGTTCCCGCGATGATGGGTTAGTCCTGAGGATTGGTGTACGCGATATCTTATAGCGTTGACAGCAACTTGGTTATCATTTTCGAGCACACTTGCAAAAATATTATGAGGGAAATCACTTATACTCAAGTATGTTCAGAGGCTATTGATAATTCAAACTGCCTGAACGTTCAAGGAAGCTACTGCTAATACAATGCAGATTGCTTGGCAATTCAGGCAGTAGCCAATTCCAACTGTCTGAAAATGCATTTTGCATACATTTTTCAGTCGTCCCTGACGCACAAGATACTTTATATGTGTGTATAGAGTGCATTTGCAAGCTATACATAATTTAAACAAAAACATAAGTTTCTTGGTATGGTCTCAATAAGAGTTTATATTTTTTTTTAAAAGGCTCACTTTTAAGTGTTGCGTATGCACTTTTCTAGGTCAGATTTAGTTCTGCTGAATATTAACGACGACAAAGCAACAGAAACACTGCTCGGGTTGCTCTTGACGTCGGCAAGTTCACAGTTTCCGCAACTCCGGTGTCAATTTGAGATCTTTCGTGGAACACTTCACCTCTACACGCTACGGAAAGTCGTTACTTGCAGTTTTGAGAGGCTTCTGTTCTTCCTCCGCTGTCCCGTTCTTCTCTTTTGCAGTGACTTGGCAGAACTGTTAACAATGTACAAGTGCGGTGGTTACGCAGTGGAATTTTCTCTCTGTTTTTTTGTGCGATTACCTGGGAACATTTACGTCGGTGTTCGTGCTGCATTGTTTCAAATTTCTTTTTTGTTAAATGAAGATAATAGTTGCTTGCAAATTAAGCCAACTTAAGCAAACAGTCGTTGCTTATAATTCCACTTCTGAAAACAAATTGGCCAACTGACACTTTAAAAACAAATTTTTGTTATTAATCCGTACGTAATAAATAATAACCGCCTCCAAGTATAATTCTGTAATATACTTACCCCGCAAAATTGTTTGCCTGCGGCGTCTCTTTAGTTGTCCGATCAGGTTACAGTGCATAAGCACTGCCCCCGTTACTCCGTGTTTTCTGTGGAGGATGCGTCCCTTGGCATCATTTATTAGTTAAGTGGGCGGTCCGCACCTTCACTCCGCGATGGGGCCTCTAGCCATCTGACCAATCGGCGACTGCTCCGCATTGGGGCCATGTGCCCCAGCATCATCTTCTCGGTGAACCCACGTTTACCCCCCCAAAAAAAAAGTTCCAGGTCGGTTCTGTTTGTGCCTGCGTTTCTGTGCGGATGCTTGTGGGTATGTAATGTTCTTTCCACCAATAAGTGTCAGTGCTGTGTGTTTTGTGAATGTGTGTGTGTATAGCGGTGGTGCAGCAGTTAGTACACTGCGCTACGAACCCGGGGACTCGAGTTCGATCCCCGCTTACGGCCAACACCAGTGACAAATGTTTGAACCTGTCTCGGGCCTCCCCTAAGTCAACTCAGCCTCAAATGACTACCTGGTGGGATGTGTACACATCGCTACTGGGGAGACAAAGGCAGCCGGGCGTGGTGCTGGCCACCCACCACCTCATGTGCCGTACTGGCCTTGATAGGTGCCTGCGAACAGCACTTGCCCTAACAGTCTGTTAAGGCTATATTGGGGGGGATCTTTGTCTTTGTTATAGTGATGGCAAAGCGATTTAGTGCCACCGAGTTAGAAACCCGGTGGGTTGGGTTTGATTCTTGGCCACAGCCAATCATCAATAGCAAAGATCTAAATTGCTCCCTAGCCTCCCCAAGGTCGACTCAGCCTTAAATGAGTACCTGGTGCCCGATATGAACATCAGCACGGGGGAGAAGAATCCAGCTCCACCGCCCCAGCAACTTATGTGAGCTCGAATGAAAAATCTGTGGATGGGCGCGGGTTTACAGTCCATTTGGCGTCAATGCTGAGTGGTACTTCAAAACCCAACTTTATTTTATGTTAACAGGTAAGGCCCACAGAGCTATGTAGCTTTTTTTCATGAGCGACCTGGCCACAAATGTTTGCTCAACGAAGTGGCTTATCACGTGCACATTTATATCAGCCAAATACTCTGAACGCACGTTTCTAAATGTGGAGGGAAAAAAACTGGAGAACCTGCGAGAAAAATCCACGTGACCACGGGGAGAACATGCAAACTCCAAATACACAGGCGTCAGGGTCTAGATCGAACCCACAAGCTCCTGTATACAAGAGTTAACATCTCGCCACCATGGCACCCCCTTGAATCCCCGTACCCCCATGGCGAACCCGCACTGACCAGCACGGTGAAGTAAAGTCGAACAACGCCCATGATGCACATTGCACAAGGAGGCCTTCCTCCAACAGTTGATTGACGAAGGGCAGAAAAATATAGATAACGCCACGTAATGCCATTAATTACCCAAGAAAGCCGCTGTGAGTCTCAGCTCTTTCAATAGAGTCCTGTTTTGGAATGTTTGGCCAATTCCAGTAAGGAGAGTGTGTGTGTATGTGTGTGGGAGGAAACCTACATACCCTGAGAAAACTTGCGCACTCAAAAGCCTGAATATATTGGCCCACAATCCGTACGACCATCTCCTGACCACCTCGCAGTGCACTGCTTTTTAGGATATAAAAAAAAAATTGGGTGATCTACCAACGCTTGCCTCCAAAGTGCTGGTGGATTACAGGTGTGGGCCTCCATTCCCACCTGCTATATGGTGGTATGCACGATCTGTTAAGCTATAGTTTGCGCGCCAAATATTTTTCTATGGGCTCTTGTGTGTTTATAAATAAACTGGACATATAAATGTAATTTATTGATATTATCACCTCCACTTTATGAAAGTTATTATTATCTCCTAAAAGAGCATTGAGACCTGACCTTTATCTCCTAGGTAAGTAAAGTAAAGAGCACCATTATTATCATCACCACCACTTTTATAAAGTGGTGATGAAGTGGTGGTGATAATAATAATAATTACTTACCTAGGAGATAGAGGTCAGGTCTCAAGACTCTTTCAGGAAAGGATACGTTCCCAATCCCACTTGTTTCTCACGTGGAAGGAAACTTGAGTACGTAGAGAAACCCCACGAAAAAAGAGGGGGTAAGCACACGAACCTCCGCATAGACGGATTCAATAATATTTTGCCGTACATCAATCTTCCTGGCCACCTTTGCAGACCGAGCCAACAAAACATGGTATCCCTAATAGAGGTTTTTTTGGGTTAGATCGCATAAATAAATAAATGTGTCGTTAAACCCGCCACCACCCGACACAGCCAATTAGTAAGGTTTGTCACGTAAACAGAACGTGGCAATTCGTTGCTAGTACAGCACACCGGTGTGTTGTGTGTGTATTTCGTTACTAGTACAGCTGTCAGGTGTTGGCAGGTTTAACGACACATTTATATATTCACACCATCGAACTCCAAAAAAACCTGCATTATGGATGATATTGGTCGCGAAAGCCTACGTGTTAAAACATGTTATATTCACGCAGTCTCCCATACTAGTACGAACCAGGCTGAAACCAAGGTCTGATAGATCAGAGCAATATTGGTCGTGGGAAAACGAAGATTGTGTTTCCCATTACTCGAAAGTGGAATCCGCCGTTGTGCAATGGGTTGACGCGCCGGGGTTGCAATCCAGAGGTCGCCGGTTCGTTATTCCAGCGGGGCAGTTGAAAGAACGGGAAAGTTTATTCCTTCCCCCTTGCACCTCCGATTAGCACGGTTGGCTACGTGCGGTGCGAAATAAATTCGACATACATACATACATGCGTACACATTTCCCCACCTCTGTCTGCACAGCAGTGTATGTGGGTACACGGCAGTCAATTGTCAGGTCATGCACGGTGGGGGTAAAGTGTAAGTACTTTCACCCCTTGCAAGACGTCTGCCCAATGTGGATGTCAGGCCAACATACCCTTCTAGAGGGGCTGTCTAAACCACGACCACCCCCGCCACCTCTCGCGGAGGCCCACAAATGCCAGCCGTGTCACGAGTAAGTTATTTTCCAAAAGTGTTTTTTTTTATTGAACAAACCGTTCGGGTACACAGAGAGGGCACGTATAAACACAATGCAAAGTACAATGATTCGAGAAAGTTATTCGAAGGATGTACCATTTCCAGTACATATAACGATGCAATGTGACTGCCGATGATGATGACGATGTTACGTACTTCGTAACGCGCGCTTTGAACGTGATGATGCAAATCTTTCGTTGCCGTATCGATTGACGGGGGGCTCTCCGGCAAAATAGGGAGGCAAAAAAGTAATCGGTCGTCAATCTCGACACGATTCGGGATTCGTCCCTTTGTTCACGCCACAGCAGCATAGTTCATAGTTCCATAGTTCCATTTATTTGGTATAGCCCTGTGAGCCATTCGGCTCTTGAATCGGGTGCAACCACAACAAAAAACAAAAACACGAACAAGAAAACATCTTAAAGTGATTATGTGACTACGCAAACAGAAAATCCAGGAAAAAAAACATCAAAATATTCCTTAAATAGCACCGTACACCAACGCTGTGTGCAAAAATCCCAGTGGGATGCAAGTCAAACAACAACAACAACCACAAGACAACTAAGATTAAGCAGCGGGTCGCCGGTGGAGACGTTTGGCCTCCAGTGGGGGGGGAGGTGGTGGGGGCTTATCTGCTCGTACTGTACAGGGGCTGTGTTTTTGTGGAAAAATACAACTCGTGGGAGATAAGGGTTGAGCGCTGACCCATGACCGGTTGTGGATGTCCAGATGTGGGAGACCGCGTTACGTCAGCGCTATCATAACAGGCAGCCGTTTATAAAAAAAAAAATCTATAAAAAGCGGCTCCATTAAAAGCGAGCGTAATTTATGTTCCGAGAGCGATTCAATTTGGAGGTTGGCTGACACGCGTGATTTTTCATCTCGTTTAGATTTGATTCTTGAAATGCGATCTGTAAATTGTTGTCGGTTCCTTGATTCATGGAATTGAGTTTTACTCTGCGGTGCTTCATGTGGGATTTTTTTCTGGCCTCCCTAAGCAGCTGCACATTGGAAAACTGGAATATTGAAAATGCCTTGGCTTTATTTGGCCAGGTGGCTTTGTGGTAGAGTGGGCTGATCGCAATCGGAAGGTTGAAACTTCAAACCGTGGTCCGGTATTTCACTCAATCCACCATTACATAGCTCTGGGGATCATAAAACGAATACAACTTGGTGGGGAAGCCCACAGTGGTTATTCCATGGATATACTCGATCCGACCATAGGAATGCAGAATGTCCACCACTGGCTCGAGGGTTGTGATTAGAAAATGAGCACCACCTCAAAGCTTATTTGAGCAGAAAATCACTTTCACTTTTCTTTGTAATATAACCTTTATGGAATATTCAAATATCTTGAATTTTAATCTTAAATTATCAACCTGTATATAATAACACATTGCAAATAACTCGAAGGTCATAATATGAAATTTTGAAATTGTGAAAGCTTTCTGTGATGTTGCATTTGGCATATTAATAAAGGGAACAAAAATTCTACCCATATTGGCATGTTAATAAAGAAAACATTTTTTTCCTTTTTTACCCAGGACTCCATGCCAAAGGTGCTCCTCAGTGTTTCAGAAAGATGCCACCGACAATCACAGTGGACGCAATTCTCCCATCCTCGGGCAAAAAAAAAAAAAGCCACCGTCCCACAACGCTCAGAGAGCGTCCGGATGACAGGCGCACGCCACCACGCTTGGCGTTCGCCCACCAGGCCGAGCGCAATTTTCCTTGATCTGAGAAGCGGCCGAGATCCGCGAGCTCTTTTGCGACGCGAAGCCTGAAAGGTGCCGCCATCTCCACAGAATGTCATTTTGTCACCGCTGCCTTCTCTTGCCCTTCATCTGTCAGCGGTAACTCGCTGGCAGCGAGCCACAAATGTCATCACCCGATCATACACCTGAAACCTGTTAGCTTGTAACAGAAGGCTTTCCCACGGATTTTTGTCCACCAGTTTGCCGGCCGTGGAGTCCCAATTATTATTTATTGGACGTTCCTGCGATTGTTGCACGGCAGGTTGATGGAGCGGTTTAAATAACCAACACAAATGGTGAAGTCACTGTCAAATTATAGCGAATTAACGCAACTCTCTGCCATTTTCTTCAGTGGTTTTGCTCACCAGCCTTGCAATCCAGACGTTGCCGATTCGAGCTCCTGGCGCGGCAGTCAAAGTCGTGGACGTTTCTTAACCCCCCCCCGCCCCACCGTTTCTGTCCACTGATAAATATAAATGGATGCACCATTGCTAGTCGATGGGTAGGTGGCGTGGTGGGGTAATGTTTATGGCTACTCCCACATCTTCCAAACGTCTTTCTAGCAGAGTAGAGCAGGCAAGTCATCATTTATTACTTGCCCAGAGCTTCCTCGAGTGGGAGCCCTTCCATCAACACATCCGATTAGCACGGTTGGCTATATTCGGTGCGAACACAAAGTTCATCATCCATACGTACAGCAGTGCCGAGCGCTGGCAGTTTCAGGGCTCCACCTTTACCTTTCACGTTCACACTGACTCACGTCATTTGTTCAGCTTCTTTGGTTCTTTCGGTAAAGTCACGTAGAATGAGAATAAAATAATACATTGATACAATAAAATAACACAATAATATTCTCACGACGTTTCGGCCACAACACAAGCGGCCTTCATCAGGTGAAGGGACGAGACTGTCTGGTAAGGACAGCGCTGGAGTGAAAAAAGCCACGTTCAGATCACGACCTTTAAGCTGTGTCAGAAGAAACAAAGCGTCTTGACAAAGGAATTAGCATATAATTTAGCATTGAAATGGCTGAGTGATTAGCTTGTGACTGGTCACAGAAATGGCTATGTTAAAGTTAAAGCATACACATCCGCAGAGGCACCCCTTGACAAAGGAATTAGCATAGAATTTAGCATTGAAATAGCTGAGTGATTAGCTTGTAACTGGTCACAGAAATAGCTATGTTTAAAGTCAGAGCATACACATTCACCGAGGCACCTAGTACAAATCAAACAGGAGAATTTAGCATTGAAATAACTAGGCGAATTTAGCATTGAAATAACTGAGTGATTAGCTAGTGACTGGTCACAGAAATGGCTATGTTGAAGTCAAGGTCTACACATCTGAGCTATTCACAGTAACTGGGTATACAATGCAATGTATAATGAATACTATATAGTTGAATACTATATAGTTGAAGGAAAACTAAGAATATGAATTACTGCAGTCACGAAAGCTTTAAATCAAAATTTTACCTTAATGTTATCAATAAACTCTATATTCTCCAATCAGCTAAGCTACCAACAATAAGTCGTTATATATCACAATGCTATATGGCGAAAAAATGGGTGGATTCTTACCCTCAACTTTAGCAACAAAATTGTGTACACTCATTGTGCTGTGTTTACCTATTCATATGAAATGGACAGCCCATCCCACGGATGGAATTATGAGTGACGCACATGACACTCTCCTAACGCTGATTTTTAAACGAGGCATATGTCACTCGACGAGATATTTTTTTTTTAAATGGACGAGTGGCCAATCAATCAGTGCCTGGGCAACACACTACATTTTTATATATGTTGTAAAAATGTAATCTTAAATTTTCTGATGAGTGTCATCTGTGTCCTTTGAAAACTTAAAATGACAGTATTGCAAAAGCACCAACGCTAACAACATGCAATACAACATGACTTATTTTGCACTGGGTAAGTGCGGCATTTTCCTTAACATTTACATAGTTTTTTTTTTACGTTGAAACTTTGATGTGGGGCTCTGTGTCTATGTGTGTGTGTGTGTGTGCAAAAATGTATGGGGAGCAGTGGCCGAGTGGCTAGCGCACTGCTCTCCAAACCTGGCTGCCCGATTTCAATTCCCGGCAATGGCCAACATCGGTGGCTATTGAGTAACCCGCTCTTGGGCCTCTTCTAAATTGCCTTGGCTTGCAAAGGGTGCCTGTTACAGGCTGTAAACATCAGAACCGGAGGAGACAAAGGCGGCCGGGCGTGGTGCTGACCATGCCACCTCATCTTGCGCCGTTCCGGTCTTCATAGGTGCTCGTTATCAGCACTTAGCCCCGACGGTCTGTGTAGGCTTGGTGGAAGGTTTTTTTTTGTCATATTTGCAGAAAATATGCATACATGTTTTAGAAAAACCTTTTATGCGGCTGACACTTTTAACGTAATGATGAAGGGGAATGTTTTTTTTTATTCTTCTTCGCCTTCCCACAACAACCTCACTTTGGAGTTAAACTCTATATTGTGGTGTGTGTCACAGAGGTTACAGGCCTGTTATCAACAGATGGTTATTGGCAAACTCTGCCACTGCAATACTGGGAACAAATGCGGCGTTGTGTGTGAAATTAATTCCTTCACTTATCGCATACCCAGGCGCATATCACAAGGACAGCTTTAATTATACTGTACCTTTTTAGAGGGGGGGGGGGGGGCAACCCAGATAAATTAATGGCACCAAAAAGTGTGAGCTGTCAATCTCACGATGTCAGCCGGAGTGCGGGGTGTGGGGTTTATGGGAGATGTTGTACACGCAGCAGGCTATGCATTTTTTCCCTCTGTAGCCAAGTTGCTCATTGAATGTATCACACGTGTGGTGAAAACACTATTGCATTGTATTGTCGCCAACTTTAGCATTTATTCATTTAGTTGAGTACCGATGAATTTAAAAATCTCTCCGTAGGAAATGTTATCGCTTGATCATTGATGCAATCTTGCTTGCCTTTGGGAATTTGGAACCAGGGTCATCTTCATTGCTGACCCGCCCATACTGAACATCTGTGAAAAAAATATACTCATAGCTCATCGGATTCCTCCTGTAGTCTAAATAAAGATGTTTTATTCTGATTAATTATAATTTTTAAAAATGCACAGGTACTGGAAATTACGACAGTGGCGCTCCACTTTGTATTAAAGAAGTTCCACAGAGCTCAGTACTCCCTGATAACTTCGTGGTTTCAGGGAAAATGTCAAATGCCCCTGTGGCATGCCCTGGTTGGGATACATAGATAAGCTAGATATTGTTTCATGGAAGTTTAGAAACGAACACTTCCCAGATTACATTTTCTAGAGAAAAGATAAATATTTTTTACCTGTAATTTAAAACAATTTCATCCCACACAGTATTTGGCAATCTATTGCTTCTCATAAATTGCTGCAAGTTTTAGCTTTTCGATAGCACACCACCAGTCACATTTTGCACTATTCCGGGGGCCCCCTGATTGCCCCCACGTGGTGTAGAAACGGGCCCCCTCGCTCCATGAGTCAGGGGTGGTTCAAATATGTGCCTGTTTCTACTCATCCTCACGCCTTGACTAATCCCATCCATCTTCCCACAGTCGTACAGGGTGCACACGCGGACATGCCTCGACTGCGTTCTCTGCGCCCCTCACCCTCCACGCGTTTTGCAGCTCACGTAGCAGGGACTTTGCCTTTGCCTGCTTCTCAAATGCATCGGTCTTTATTCAGTCCACTTGTGCCACAATGAACACTGGGTAACAATCGTATTACCCTAGTGGGCCAAAGGTCGTCCATCGGCAGTGTATTGAAACAATGGGCATGTTCATTAAATCTCCCCCACCCAACCACCTGACCCCCCACAGCAATATAAATTGATCCACCACAATTAGTGGACCAGCTGGCTGCATCTGGTGGGATAAAGGGCACACTCCCACCTCTTCCAAGATGTATGGCCAGCATGGAAGTGTAGGCCAAATATCCTCTAGAACTCCATCTCGTGGAGACCTCTCTGCCAGCAAGAAATTGCCAGGCTGCGCCTTTAGCTTCACTCGTAATTAGCATCTCCTTCCAGTTTATTGTGGATTTTGCTGTTAAAGGGTTTGGTGAAAGTAATTGCAATGGATCACCTGCACATGGCATATGTTATGAGCCTGTGTAAAAATGTTACTTTGCCCAATGAAACTTCTTGATTCAATCGACCATTCACGTTGCGACTCAGTCATACACATTGACCTTTTCTCGAGAAATCATGCCATATTGTAGCAAAATTATGATAATTGACAATGTGTCTCAGGAGTTTTACACATTCTATACGTTTCAATCATACATTTTTTTAAACAATTAATTTCATATTCTTGGTTCTTTCGGTAAAGTCACGTCGAAGGGAAACAATGAAATAATAAAAATATAAAACAATAAAATTCTCACGACGTTTCGACTGCAACAAAGTCGACGTTTCGACTGCAACACAGTCGAAACGTCGTGAGAATTGTATTGTTTTATATTTTCATTATTTCATTGTTTCCCTTCTACGGACTTTACCGAAAGAACCAAGTATATGAATCCCTGCAGTCACAAAAGCTTTAAATACAAATTAATTTCATGGCTATCCATTTGAATGTCCTAACATAATTCCCTGATTAATTCTGACTGGCCGTGCGAGGCGTCCGTGCCAATGACGTCGATACAAATGGAAATAGCCTTGCCTGTGAACAAAAAAGATTGGCTTTGAAGGAACATATGTATAGAGTGACTTCATTTGAAGCTCCTCATGCATTAAATGAGGCCCTCTTATAACCTGTGTGAGTGGACACACTGAGAGAGCAGCATTCCTGGTCAGGATGGGCTCATCATCTTTTTTTCCAGTACATTAAGTTTGTATACTGTGAGTAATTGACTAAACATTCAGTGAGGCCTTCCTGGGTTCATAATAAATGCAAACATTCTTCAATAATGGGGGGGGGGGGGGGGGGGGTGGTACAGTAGTTAGCACACTGCGCTATTAATCTAGTGATCCGAGTTCAATTCCTAACATCAGTTCGTCGTATATCTGAACCAGTCCTGCCTCTCTCTACTACCTCCAACCAGCACTGGCCAGCCTAAAGATAACTCTGGTCAAACAATTTTCGTGACTGATTTATCACAATGAGGCTTTCATCCAGCAGTAGATTCATGAAAGGCTGAATTTGAGAACATTAAATTTCGATTTACAGCTTTCGTGACTGCAGGGATTCATATTCTTGGTTCTTTCGGTAAAGTCACAAATTTGAGAACATTTGAGAACATTGTTTAATTGCCTACCTAAATGTCAACCCGTACTGTTAATAATTTACAGAATGCGCTCTGGATCTCTCAAACGGTTTGTCGTACGAAACGAACATGAAAACATTCTTTGCGACATTCCCCCCAAAAATGATCACCTGTCCAAATGAGCATTTAGCCCCTGATATATTGTGTCATAATGCCCAATACAACATCTTCCGGAAAGGTGGCTCGCATTATATTAGAAGAGTTGTCTGGACGTGTGAATCCCCATTGAATTGGAGTTTAACCCTTTCCGCACAACGACATCGTCCCTTAGAGCTTCGACGCGGTGACATCATCCTATAGGTCTGTGTGACGCCGTGGTGACATCATCCTATAGGTCTGTGTGACGTCGTGGTGACATCATCCTATAGGTCTGTGTGACGCCGTGGTGACATCATCCTATAGGTCTGTGTGACGTCGTGGTGACATCATCCTATAGGTCTGTGTGACGCCGTGGTGACATCATCCTATAGGTCTGTGTGACGTCGTGGTGACATCATCCTCTAGGTCTGTGTGACGTCGTGGTGACATAATCCTATAGGTCTGTGGACGTCGTGGTGATATCATCCTATAGGTCTGTGTGACGTCGTGGTGACATCATCCTATAGGTCTGTGTGACGCCGTGGTGACATCATCCTATAGGTCTGTGTGACGCCGTGGTGACATCATCCAATAGGTCTGTGTGACGCCGTGGTGACATCATCGCACTTAACGCCCAAATCATCACGTGATCGCAGACAAGGGTGCGGTGAAGTTAGATCCCAGGCAAGAAGTGCGGGCAGTGTTTATAATCATTTACGATGCATATTTATATACACACACACGCACAAGAAGCGCCTCAAGCAACTCAGGAAACGACAACCCCATGAATGCAGCAGCAGACAACAAATTCAAACAAAATCAATGTTTAGCAGCGACAACCAGCAGTTAGGCAAAATTGCTTTCGCTCCCCTGTAGGAGGTTCGTGAGTTCGATCCCGACTCTGACACATGCACAATTTGGAGTCTGCGTGTTCTCCCTGTGCTTGCGTTGATTTTCTCCGTGTCCACCGGGTTTTTTTCCCCTCCACATTTTACGAACATGCCTTTAGAGTATTTGGCCAATATAAATGCCCACGTGATGAGCAACTTCGTTGAGCTATCATTTGTGATAGCCAGGTTCCTTCTGAAAAAGAGCTACTATCTCGCTCAGTGGGCCTTACCTGGTAAAAAAAGAAAATGGCTTAGTTTAAGTTTCACAAAAACCAAGGGTCTTGCGCAAAGTTCACGGGGGCAACATTAGTGTCTGCGTGCAGCTAAGTGCATTCTCTTCCATGGTGTCAGGGTGACCTGAGTAGTGCCCATACATCACCCTTGTCAACGCCACGCCACCGATGCAGACAGTGGCATTTGTTTTGTGTCCTTTGATAAAGTTCACAAATACTTGTAATAAAACACATGGCATTAAGTTGAAACAGCACCCGAGGCGGGAGTGCATTAGGAGAAGAGAGGAGAGGGCAGAGAGAAAGGGGTGGACGTTATATTTTCCAGAAATAGCCAATGGTATGTGGGCACCACCCATCCCTATCTATACCCATGCCATGGGTGGGCTCAATCTTTAATGTGCGTGGCCCACTTTAAGAGTCCCTCCCACCACATCTTCTTAGCCCACCATTAGTTATGGCAACGGTTGATTTACACACTTTGGCTCAAACATCTTTCATGTTTATTATTATTATTACTGCTGCTACGGAGCTTTGGTCCAAAAAAATCAACTACTGTAGGGAGGTCAGAGGCTGGTCATGAGTACACTTACAAAATTAATTTCCAGCGTTATGTTAGTGATCAAAAACTGCCTCCATGTGGAACAGATCTTATATATATTCTTTGACCTTATTTTTTTACCATAATTTTTTTGTACATATAGAAATAAATCCTATTTGTGACTGACACATACAATCGTGGAAAATGCTTGGGCAAAGTTTGTGAAACCAGTGCATCGTGTGTATAGCAGTGTTTTATTTTGAGCATGATTGCTTTGTTCTAAAGTCAATGTGTCGACTGGAGAAAGCTTCGGGCTGATAGGATACCACTCTTAGAAATTGATGCGTTTTATTTAAGCTGCAAAGTCCGATGATAATTCATCCCCAGATACCAGCATCTGGATCGAATTCTCCACGAGGATTTTATTAACTCTTTAACGAGCGTGTGTTTTGAAGTGAGCAAGGCATGGTGATCGACTGAATGTTGGCAAGTGGGAGCGACACAAACAAATTTGGGCAGCAGCTTCAGTTTCCCTGTTCATGGGTAATTAAGTTCACTCTTTAACACCTCGAAAAAATGTTTTTAGTAAATTACTTCACTTACCATTTTATGTTTCATGGGTAAAACACATACATTTAACATGGATTTTTTGTTCCTTTATATAAAAAAAACAGATTCGCTGATGCCTATGCGTGGTAAAACAAAATCTCCCTCATTTCACCGTCACTTTTGTTTTTAAGAATAGTTTCGAAAACATCATAAAAGTAAAACGTCGCAATGGGCACAGTTTTCATTGTACATTCCGAGTGAGTGATTCAGATGCGCGGGAACCACAGACAACGCAATACTTGGCCATGCTCTGTGATCCTATATTTCGAGTCGTACGAGCCCTTTGCACAATGACATACAAATAGAATGCATTAATTCCTTCTAAGTGCGCATCAATGCCCAAATCGCAAGCTGACGAATATATATTAACGGGCCAATCTGCACATTTTACGCCCTGCTAATAAGCGTAGCTTTGCGAAATCCCTTATTCCTCCCCCTCCTTCCTCTTCAGCTGTAGAGACTGAGACTAATGATGCGTCGTGAGAGATTGCGCTCGCGACGACAGGGTTGTATGAGGCGAAGTGAAACTGCGGTCGTCGCACGCATTGAGCGCGCACAAAGTTATCAACCTGACGGACATAATTAAAGCGTATCAATATTTATAGCTCGGGAAGACCTTCGCGTATACTCAAGCGACGCGCCTTCAATCCTCGGTGATCGGTAGCGTGCCTCCCGGGTTTGATTCCTCTCTCTATCTCTCTCTCTCTCTTGATTCCCATGTCCCCATGCTGCCCCTACAGTGCCGTTCGCCCAACATTTCTAGAAATTAAAAACAGCACGCGCGCGCGCGCGCACGCACACACCCTCCACTTCTGCCAATCAGCCGTACTCCATCAGGTGCCCTTTGCTGTCATTTTGAGGAGTCCGGGAATGTATCACTGTCTCGGAACGAAAAAAAAATCTGAAAGGCAGCGTCAGCGTTGATGTGATGCAGAACCCTCTCCTACGCGATGCACTGACCTACTTCTCATAAACCGCATGACTACAGATGATACAGTGACGAGCCCACGTAAAAATGGGTGTTTCAAGTTACTTCCAAGAAGTATTGTTATTGTAAGGATATTCATAGTTCTTGTTGTTGTAAGAATGGTAATGATTCCCAGGCCTAGCCTTACCCAGCCAGATGACCCAGAGATGGAGCTATGCTGCTCATAGTTGTCCCGTGAATCAACTCGTCCCCTCCATAGGAATTTCCACCACTGACGGCTCCAGGCTATGAACAGGAAAATGAGCACCATTTCTACGTTCATTTTAGCACGCAATTAACTTTGACTTAAAGCAAATATATATATACAAAACCCAAACACAAATCATAACACTAAGCCCGAGGCTCAAACTTAGGTTTGTGTTTAGAGTTATGGTTTATTGTAGTCCTCGCCCTAACCCAAACCCTGTTTCGATATTTCAGTTTAAGGCGATGCTAAGTAGGGTAGTATGAGCCGTGGTGCAAGGGATTGAATATGGTTATTTGTCTACCCCACCCAACTCATTTGCAGCCTGGCACCTTTGCTGTTTTGGCCCATGGCGCTCAATGCAGTTGCACCGCCTGCACACTTGATGGGCACTGGAGATGCTCAGGATTAGGCTTGAGTCTGGTTTTAGGGCTGGGGTGGTCCCAACCCTGGCTCTGGACCTTGCCCATAACCCGAAGCATAACCTTTAATCTCGTCTCATGGCAGAAGATAACTGTTAGCCTATATGCCTAACTGTTACCCAGTAGGGTGATGAGTAGGCACGCAATGATTCGTCGAATGACATGTGTACGATACAAGTATAGAATTGTGCATGCATCAATTATTTAATATGTACTGTATGCAAAATATTGGCAAGATGCATTCAATCGTTACCTTTAGGTTCATGGCATGAATGAGAAAGAACAACTTATACGTTAAAGCATGTTAGCTACAGATTAGACCGACAGTACATACAAGGCAGGACAAGCAAGATGACGCAATGCGTTCTGGAGTCTAACCATGAACCCTGACTTGTGAATGGAGGTGAATCATTAAATGCCGAGTTACGAGTTTACACTTAAAATAGTTTTTTTTGAAACAGTAAATGTTAAAACATTAACGCGCTGCGGAGATTACAGCTTCTCGGTTCCCATCCCTTTGGATAAATTCCAGAGCATCGCAGTAGGTTAGCGTGACGCATGGAGCATGGGGGGGAGGGCATCGAGGAGAGGGGAGGTGCTGGCGGGGAAGGGGCCCTTTTGGGTACCTTGTAGTCAATTCGTGGTGATTTGGTAGTGCTTTGCGGTAATGTTGCGGTGATTAGCAGGACTAAGCATTGAGAGCACCGCAATTGACATGCGATGAGTGAAGAGTTAAGAGGCGAAGCCCTGCGGATTGCTCGCTCACGCCACTGCAGGCAGAAGGGACTGTTCGGAGCTCGAGAGCCGCGGTTCCCAGCCTGTGGTTAGCCTCATCGACCCCCTGGTGGTTCGCGAGGCTGCTACGGGGTGTGGGGAGGGGAGGGGTCCGTGGAAAAGAAGAAGACAATGATACTGGTAGGAACCTCCTGGTTACACCAGCCCACAGGGGATTATTGTGTCCGTCCGTCCGTCATGCATCCAAAAATGGGAGGGGTGGGGCTGGGTGGAGAGGGGAGGATGGGGAGGGGCTGGGTGGGGAGGGGAGGGTGGGGAGGGGCTGAGTGGGGAAGGTGGGGCTGGGTGGGGAGGGGCTGGTCACCCCGTGGTGCCCTTATAAAACTCAACGTTTAACCTACTCACGCCGGCTTGTGCCCGCCCTCACAGTCGAGCATACAGTGAGGGAAAAAAGTATTTGATCCCCTGCTGATTTTGTACGTTTGCCCACTGACAAAGAAATGATCAGTCTTTAATTTTAATGGCAGGTTTATTTGAACAGTGAGAGAAAGAATAACAACAAAAAATCCAGAAAAACTCATGTCAAAAATGTTATAAATTGATTTGCATTTTAATGAGGGAAATAAGTATTTGACCCCTCTGCAAAACATGACTTAGTACTTGGTGGCAAAACCCTTGTTGGCAATCACAGAGGTCAGGCGTTTCTTGTAGTTGGCCACCAGGTTTGCACACATCTCAGGAGGGATTTTGTCCCACTCCTCTTTGCAGATCTTCTCCAAGTGATTAAGGTTTCGAGGCTGACGTTTGGCAACTCGAACCTTCAGCTCCCTCCACAGATTTTCTATGGGATTAAGGTCTGGAGACTGGCTAAGCCACTCCAGGACCTTAATGTGCTTCTTCTTGAGCCACTCCTTTGTTGCCTTGGCCGTGTGTTTTGGGTCATTGTCATGTTGGAATACCCATCCACGACCCATTTTCAATGCCCTGGCTGAGGGAAGGAGGTTCTCACCCAAGATTTGACGGTACATGGCCCCGTCCATCGTCCCTTTGATGCGGTGAAGTTGTCCTGTCCCCTTAGCAGAAAAACACCCCCAAAGCATAATGTTTCCACCTCCATGTTTTACGGTGGGAATGGTGTTCTTGGGGTCATAGGCAGCATTCCTCCTCCTCCAAACACGGCGAGTTGAGTTGATGCCAAAGAGCTCCATTTTTGTCCCATCTGACCACAACACTTTCACCCAGTTGTCCTCTGAATCATTCAGATGTTCATTGGCAAACTACAGACGGGCATGTAAATGTGCTTCCTTGAGCAGGGGGACCTTGCGGGCGCTGCAGGATTTCAGTCCTTCACGGCGTAGTGTGTTACCAATTGTTTTCTTGGTGACTATGGTCCCAGCTGCCTTGAGTTCATTGACAAGATCCTCCCGTGTAGTTCTGGGCTGATTCCTCAACGTTCTCATGATCATTGCAACTCCACGAGGTGAGATCTTGCATGGAGCCCCAGGCCGAGGGAGATTGACAGTTCTTTTGTGTTTCTTCCATTTGCGAATAATCGCACCAACTGTTGTCAACTTCTCACCAAGCTGCTTGGCAATGGTCTTGTAGCCCATTCCAGCCTTGTGTAGGTCTACAATCTTGTCCCTGACATCCTTGGAGAGCTCTTTGGTCTTGGCCATGGTGGAAAGTTTGGAATATGATTGATTGATTGCTTCTGTGGACATGTGTCTTTTATACAGGTAACGAGCTGAGATTAGGAGCACTCCCTTTAAGAGTGTGCTCCTAATCTCAGCTCGTTACCTGTATAAAAGACCTGGGAGCCAGAAATCTTTCTGATTGAGAGGGGGTCAAATACTTATTTCCCTCATTAAAATGCAAATCAATTTATAACATTTTTGACATGCGTTTTTCTGGATGTTTTTGTTGTTATTCTGTCTCTCACTGTTCAAATAAACCAATCATTAAAATTATAGACTGATCATTTATTTGTCAGTGGGCAAACGTACAAAATCAGCAGGGGATCAAACACATTTTCCCCTCACTGTATTTGCGGAATACACCACGCCGCCGTTGACCCTGGCCATTGACCGAGCAACCCAACGTTCCTACCAGCTCCCTCTGCAGGAATGTGTTAATAGTAACGTCCTCACCAAGGAAATGTACGATTAAAAAAAATAGTAGTAGCGTGCGGTGGTTTAGAGAAATGTTTGGAAGGTTTAAAAGGGGTCCGCACACTCGGAGAGGGTTGGGAACCGCTTGTCTAGAAGAGCCCCTCTACGGGGGGGGGGGGGGGGGGGGGGGTGGGTATTTGTGTCTACTCTCTCGCTCTGACCAAACAACTTGGAGGTTTGGAAAACCTGCGACACGTGACCCCGCGACACACGACGGGTGGTGCCCATCCATACCAGCTGGGCGGGACAGAGGGGTGGGAATTCAATCGGCTAGCCCACGTTTTAACCGCCGCACGAGGATGTTGAACTGGCGAACCTCTGGATTTCCCAGTCCAGTGTGCTAACCATTACTCCGGCGTAAGAGCCCTGTGATGTTAATGCTGCAAGAGAGGATTTTGAACCATCGGCATAATCGGAGTCGAGCGTGGGCAGTGCTTGGCATGGGCGGCTGACCTGCACACACAGCTCCGTTGTGTTGCTCTGTGGGCTTGCGTCATTTCTGGGTAGGCTTCCTCTCGCTCTGTGCGGTAGATTCTTCCAAAAAAAAGGGGGCGCACAAAGCGAAGACAGCACGAGACAGCTGGCTGGCTGGCTTGCCGAGTAGCGCCTCCAGTACACACACAATGTGATCCCACGTCCGACCGCATCGCGGCATGACTACAATTAAAACTGCATATCGCGAATTTTGAGTTGAAATTGGTGAGCTGCATATATGCAAAATCGCACAAACCGAACCGCATAAAGCGAGGGAAACCTGTACTGTGCTTCTATGCTCTCGTGTCTATGCCCCCCCCCCCTCCTCCCCACCTTCACTGACCTAGACTGGTGTGGCGAGAACCTCATCCAGAAGTGGATTGACGAAAGGTGTTTTCATGTGCGTGTACATACCGCGTGGTAATTACCAGCCACTGTCATCCAGCACAAGGCCTTTGAATACAACGAGCTAAAATAGATAAACGTTCACCTTGACGCTTGATTCAATTGCTCTTCTCACATTTTTTTGGACAAACGAATGTTTAATATTTGTTATCTTGTTTCCTCGCCTCACGCAGTCTGATTGATAATAAATATAATGATTGGGTCACACGGACCATCCTAGTGGCTTCCATGTGTCGAGCTTAAGTTGTCTTTAAGTTATGTTTCGTTATTCTGTTTCCCAATATGTGCCTCTTATTTTCCCCTTTTTCTTCTATTCTCCCGTATCCTTATCTCTCTCTTTCTCTTTCCCCTCTTTTCCTTCTGTTTCGGCCTCCTAGATAAAGCATGGGGAACACAGAGGCGTTTCACGTGTGCGCCAGTCACTCACTAATTGTGCACTCTACTTCTGTACCGTTGTTACAAAAAAGAAATCGTAGACACTTTTTGGTTTAAAAAAATACTCTGGGTCACTGGTTGGACGTTTGTGATAGCTTTTGGTGACCCCTGCTGGATTCCACGGGCTTCCTCTGTGTGTTCACCAACGACTAAAGTTGCTGCAATACAAAAGTAAAATGAATGATTAATTAAGGCTTGAGCATGCCAACATGTTCAATAAAATATCAGAAGGGGTGGAGCAGGGCACAGTAGTTTGCACACTGAGTTATGAACTCATTAGCCATGGCTGCGAGTATGATTGGTGGCAAGTAATATCTCAACCGGCACTGAGTACCCACTCTCAAAGTCTCCCATTGACCAGCGTTGTGAAGTACGGTCAAACAATATCCCCATGACTGAACGTAGCATGGGCAGGCCCTCGTCTGGCAGTGGCAAAAATCTGTTAAATATATTTGTAACGCATTTTTTTCTATTAACAAAAAATATATTGAAATTTTCATTCACGAATCACAATAACGGTGGTGAGACACTGTGCTGCTCATTCAAATCATCAATGTTACACCGCTGTTATTTATTTCAGCAGTATCAATTTCAGAAGGGGGAAAAAAAACACTTCACAATCGGACACAGGGGAAACTTTCGATAAAATACAATTTAACAAACGGACAATGGGCGAATGACCTGGATTTTGATTTGATTTGTGCTTGTACTCTTTCTGTGCTCATGGCTCTTCCTGCTCCTTCGCCAGCGTTTTGGATATCGTCACCATGGACACCATGTCTTCTCCAATCTT
This sequence comes from Petromyzon marinus, assembly GCF_048934315.1. Lineage (NCBI taxonomy): Eukaryota > Metazoa > Chordata > Hyperoartia > Petromyzontiformes > Petromyzontidae > Petromyzon > Petromyzon marinus. Next base: position 5,078,519 of record NC_133677.1, read on the forward strand.
GTCAACCCTTGAGCCCATGCGGCTGCACAGAAAGAGCGTCTTAAGCGCGTGCTGGAAGTCACGGTTGAGGAAAGCGTAGAGCACGGGATTTATGGCCGAGTTGCAATACCCAAGCCATGTCATGATTTTAAACATCGTGACCACCACCCTGTCGTGCTTGGAGCCGTAAGCGTTCATCGCCACGTTGAAGACGAAGTAGGGCAGCCAGCACATGACGAAGGCCGAGATGATGATGCTCATGGTGCGCGTGGCCTTGTTCTCCAGCTGCGGGTTGTTGGGGCGCTGGCTGTTGGGGTGGTAGTGGATGTCGAGGGTCTGGGAGGCGACGCGCGCCGCCTTGAGGCGTGACGCGCGGTACACGAAGAAGTACATGGTGCACATGGCCAGGAAGGGCAAGTAGAAGGCCAGCGTCGAGGCGACAAGCACGAACGCCCAGTTGGTGATGAAGAGGCACTCGCGGCGCGCGTCAAAGCGCACGCCCGGTATCTCGTTCCAGCCCTGCGTGACTGGCAGGAAGGAGATGAGCAGCGAGTACACCCAGATGGATACGGTCATCGCGATGCACCTGAAATGGGGGGGGGGGGGGGGGACGGGGAGATGAGTGATGGTGGTGTGTCGGACAAACGAGGCCAGAGGGACGAAGCAAATGTTTGTAAAGTTCGGCAGTGTCCAAAGACACATTGCAGCTGTTCTAACGGTTGGCAAAGAACCCGCGGCATCTGGAAACGTGACTCCTCTGAGGCGCGTTGCAATTAGCGCAGGCGATTGGAGAAAGTGAAGCACCAATCTAGAACACTGCACTGTCTAAGACTCATACGTATCGCCGATTTTACGGAGATGTTTTGGCACCCAGCAATTGTAAGCGGCGGTGTTTTCTCGCATGAGTCGTAGCAACGTGTTTACACACATCGAAAGAAAAATGTATAAATAGCTTAGATCATGCTGATTGTGCGTCTAATAAAATTGCTTTACTCTTTGGTTCTTTCGGTAAAGTCACGTAGGTAGAAATAAAATAAATAAAAATAAAATAAATATTTATTTCATTTCTACCTACGTGACTTTAGCGAAAGAACCAAAGAGTATGGATTCCTGCAGTCACGAAAGCTTCAAATAAAGATTAAAATTGCTATAGCTTGATTTTTTTCATGACACGATTTTTGTGACAATTAATGGGTAGATCTCTTTTTTTTGGTTAGATGTGTCTCATTATTTCGGACACAAAAAAAAAGATCGACAAACTTTATGCAGGAAGCGCTTTCTGTTGCTATCACTATTGTGGCTGCTGAGCACGAGCTCAAAGGCCAAACATTCCAAGTGGCCAGCAACATAACGGCACTGTGAAGAGTCGCGACAGAGCGGAGTCGATGCGTTTCTCGAATCGTGCAAGGCTTCAAGAACGTGCGAAAAAGCCTGGTGAATTTTGCGCTTCGTGCGCCAATAAGGTGCTGAGCCTGCTGACCTTTTCCCAGACATGCGCGTTGGGTAGTGGTTTGGCGTGGTCACGGAGCAGTATCTGTCCAAGCTGATGAAGCAGAGGGTCACGATGGATGCTGTGCAGAACATCACGTCAAAAGAAATCCACACTTTGCAAAAGAGCTCTCCGAAAATCCAAACGCCCGTGACTTCGTAGATGATGCTGCGTCCACATACATGGATACACACAAAAAAACCCACGCACGCAGATAAAGCCTCCTTCAAAACCTTCATACAAACTGCGTAGCATTTGTAAGGTGTGCATATTGAAAATGGAACCGGATATAATGAAATAAGTTGTGCTTTAGCCAGGCTCGCCTGCACATTTTGCTGTGATATTGGTTAGCTCTTTCTCTCTCTCGAGTGAGTTAGTGTTACGATGCAATGTCTCCTTGCGTGTATTTTTGTAAATGTATTCTGCCTGAAGGGTACTTCGGGGTAGTCGGGGTATAATGATTCGCCCCCTTACTGAGTCTGTTCAGTCACTCGGCAACTCAGGTTTCCATAGCAAAATAGAACTGACGTCTCAATGGGTTTTTCCTACCTTGTGGAATAAAGTCTACAGCTGCTATTAGTTGAATTCAAGATCCATTCTCTTGTTGAAAAAAATGTGACAAACAAAACGGCCAAGAGTAGCCGCAGGTGAACCTTTATCCAGTTGCATGCAACGCATCATCATCATCAGCCATGAGCAATCCACTGCCGGACCAGGTCCGTAAAGCATCGATCTTCAACACACGCGATTCGACGCATGCATCGCGTGCTTAACAATCTACGGAAACGTTAAATTGTCTCCTGGGTCGCGTATACCTCTCGCGGTGTAGCGCCTCGCTGGAGTGCACAAACGTCGCGCGTGCGGAACGTTGCAGCGTCCTGTGCCGCGTGGGGCTACCGCGCGGGCGCACGACGCCACTCACCTGAACGGCATGACGAGACAGGCGACCAGCAGGTCGGCGGTGGCCAGGGACATGATGAACATGTAGGTGACCGTGCGCAGACGCCGCTCCACCAAGGGGCACAGCAGCACCGCGGCGTTGCCGAAGAGCGTGACGATGTCGATGAGCGACAGGAGAGCGCACACGGAGAGGGCGCCCGGCGACAGAGCCACCTCGTCCAGCCGCCGGTCACTGCCGTCCACGCGTCCCTCGGAGAAGTTGCTTCCGACGGACGTATTGTCGTGATGTCGCGACGAGTTTGGTGATGCCATCGATTCCCCTCCACCCCCCTCCCCCCCCCCCCTCTTTTTGAAAGAGTGTGCGGCTCGCGCGCGCGCGTGTTGCACGTTCGACAAGATATCTGACGTGGAAAGATGATGCGGTTCGCTATGTACGATTGCTATACGTTCGCTGCGAAGTTGTTTTTGGGCTTGGTCATTCCAGTGATCGTATTGGCGGTGCAGTTGCAGTTAAAGCGCAGTCTTGATCGTGAACGTACCCGCAATGTCGTGTTTGAGCACGCGACGGAACTGATGCTGAAATCTGTCGAGAAAAAAATATATATACATCGAAATGTCACGTACCATTGGTTACATTCGTAATGAGCTTGTTTCCAAGAAGCCCCCGAGATGAAAACGCAGCCTTTGGAGAAACACGCCCGTGGTTAAATTGGCACTTGCACTGTGCAAATTAAGCCGTTGAATATTAAGACGTTGAATCTCGTAAATGAGCAGAGGAGAGGCGAGAGGCGTCCCACCCCAGCGAAGTGAACGCTGTTTCTAAGAGAGAAAACAAAATGAAGGGCTGGAGGGGAGCGTGGAACGGATTGAGCTCAAGACGAGAGGGACCGAGACGGCGTGGCGGCGAGACGTTTGCCAATTTGGTATTTCTAGAGGGCTGTCTGGATTGTTGCATTTCATTGTTGGCGGTCTGTCGTGCCTGGCAATCCAATTTAGGGGGATGAGGGGGGGGAAGTACAGCAGCTTCTGGTCCCCTGTAGCACAATGAGCTTCATCGACCCAATAGAGGCACTCGCGTTTGATCGTAGTGTGGGAGTCGTGACAAAACTCCCCTATGAAAAGGGTTTGTAACGCAAACCATGAGTGTAATTCTATAAATGTACCATTTATTACTTGCATAATTGATGTTAATATAAACACTTCACTTGAGAATACGTTGAGCTATTTCTGAGTTTGGCACCGAACCACAGCCGATGAGACACAAACTCACACTTTGTAGATTTTGGTTGAATTGTCAATAACAAAAAGAATAGAAATAAATTCCAGCTACTCTCAATCCACCAACTTCATGGCAATCGTTGGGGTTGTTTGACCATACTTCACCAAGCTGGTCGGTGTGGGTTGGTGTACGGTTGGGGGGTGGAGGGCAGGACCGGTTCTGACGGTATCTGTCACTGATGTTAGCTTTCTGCACAAATCAAACTTCTTCTTAGTCGTGTCTCCTATCCAACCTATATCGTCTTTTCCCAGTATATCTCCACAGGCCACCGCTTCCGGTATTGGCATTGCCAAATCTTGAGGAGTGCATTGTGGTGCTGCGGGGCATCTCGGGAGATGGTCCAAGGTTTGCTTCTCCTAACAAGAAATCAAACTGCGGTCACATCAGGATTCTAGTGCAGCTCGCTCACCACTCCACTGCCGCTCCACCGTGAATGATCAGTCCAAAGCTTTTAATTTTCTCTTTTTTGTACCAAAGGCTACAGTATGCACGTAACCCGAGACTCAAATTTGCATTGGCGGTGCAGAGTGCAGTCATGACCACATGCTTGAGTGCAGACAGTTTAATTCCCTATGCCTTTGTCCATCAGAGCGAGCGTGAATGCGCAAACTAATTATATTGTAATGGGGGCTTTGAACGGGCAAAGACATTTTTGTAATCGACTTTACAATTAGAAGGGTTGAAAATTCACCGCAAATCTGTCAGTGGAATACGTTCTATGTGTGAAGGCACATTCGTCAAATGTACTAAAGTTGTTTTTGTTTATTTACCTTTGTATCATACATGGGGAGGATGCCACGGTGCAATGGTTAGCACCGCTGGACTTCAGAGGTCAATCCCGACAGAGGTCACCGGGTCATTCGCCCCACGAGGCAGTGAATCATTGGGCGAGTTTCTAAAATCGCCCCCGTCTCTGTCCACTCGGGAGGAAAAAAAAAACCGGGTGCAGCACAAATTTTGATTTAAAGCTTTCGCGACTGCAGTAATTCATATTCTTAGTTTTTTTCGGTAAAGTCACGTTGAAGAGAAACAACAAAATAATAAAATATATATAAAACAATAAAAAATTCTCACGACGTTTCAAATGATGACCGTTTGAGTTATGGTCGAAACGTCGTGATAATTTGTTATTGTTTTATATATATTTTATTATTTTGTTGTTTCTCTTCAACGTGACTTTACCGAAAAAACTAAGAATACGGGTGCAGCACAGTTTAGTGAGTCGGAAGATTGAATGTGATGGGGTACAAGACACTCGGCCGGTGTGGAAGAGTAGGCCAAAACTACCCTCGAAGAGGGGTTCTCGAGAGCTCCCTTCACTGGAGGGTTCTCTGCCAGCAGTGGTTTGAGCGAGAAATTACAGGGCAACACCTTTTGAATTTGATCAAATGTGTCCAAACACGCACCCAGAGACACAGTCCTGCATTCAAATCCCACGTTATGCACTGACATGTCTCCATATTCGCAGCGGACACAGCCGCAAAAAAATATCGTACTGGATGGTTAGTATTTATCAAGAAGTTCATTAATGCAGGACTTCAAATACAGTATAGCTATTGCTACTCCTGCTGTTTTTAAAATATCATATTTAACAACATAAGCTTAGCATACCTCCAGTGTGCTAACACTATATTCAATCACCCAATGCTGCAGTTTTATCAAATGACCAAGATTCTTCGCTCCCCTCTCGCCTGCCAATGCCGTATCGGTCTCGCGGGTTGTTTAACCCACGCCGGGCAGAGCAGGATGGTGGTGGCGGTGACCCCATGAGTGACGTGGACGCTGTTAGCTGTGGCAGTTGCACTGCATGCGCACTCGACAACTTAGGCCCCGCTGGTCGTATCGCAAGAATGCCTTTGGCCCCGATGTTGGCTGCATGTTTGCAGCTCCGTTCAGCCTCCTCGTGCAAAGCCACGCAGGGGGTTATGCGTGCAATTTTTAAATGTCACTCTGACACCGTGGGATATTTTTGGAGGTTTGTTTAGCGTATTTTGCATATACACAGTGTCCGAATCGCCGCTGATTTGGGGGTAGCTTGGGACGCGGCAGGGTATTCGGGGTAAATCAGCAACGTTTTGCGTTGGCGTTTGAACACTCGTTTTCCTCTTAAAATATTCTTTGGCTGTGTTCTGATAGCGATTCTGCACGGATGGATTTCATTATTATGGAAAATGATGTGTATTTATGCAAAAAATAAACATCACGCCAGTGCAAGCATAGTGATTATTAATAGTAATTAGGCTGCAAACATTTGATGTCATTATATATTTAATGTGCAACCTCAATTTAATGTAATATTTGCATTTATACGGGGTGATCCGTTTACAGATACCCATCCTAAAATAATCGGGATAAATCAGCGTAAACATACGTTTAATTTGAAAACCGCCACACGTCTCCCTTCAATCTCAATGCATGACTTCAATTTGTCAGACTCCCACGTGGAAGATATGGAGCCATCGCTTTCGCATTATTCAATCAACTGATGAGAATAAAGTAAGAGGAGTCATAAATCAGTGGGATATCTATAAACGGATCACCCTGTATTTTGAAAATGGATTTCGTGTGTGTGCACGCGAGGACCCGTACTCATTGCTGATTCAACCGCTTCTCAACCCACGTTTCACATTTTTGAAATTCCTGACCTTTGCTATTGAAAATTAAGCCAGTGCACACTGCATGCACCTGATGATTGGTAGTCGCAAAAAGCTGTATTCTGTGGGGGTGGGGTGTCACGAGGACTGGAGTTGAGAGACGACTAATTGACGTCAGGGATCTGCCAGGCAAACTCTGATTGGCATAGGTACAAGTGCAGCAATGGTATTACTTGCTCATGCCACTGCTGGTGGAAGGATGTCCGATTATGAGCACGTTCATGTTTGTGTAGTGTACTAATTCACAGACACTAGCAGGAGGTACTCTCTCTCTCTCTCTCTCTTTTATTCCGGCCTTCACAGCCTTAGGGGATAACCACACACCGGGTCGGGTCAGCCAACACGCTGCCAGACCCACAGCTTGAAGGACTTGATGTTTGTGACATTAATTAGATGGACAAATGCGCTCTTTAGAAGTGCTTCCAGCCCCTTGCAACATGGTCTCACAGGCAAACATCCAGATGCAGGTCACATCACCACGTGTAGGACGAGTGGGTCTGTTCCTAGTGGGATATTTACAAGCCGGCTCATGCTGAAATGCAGTGTGTTGCATAATCCCTCACTTGCGTCAGCAGTTCTCCTGCTGTGTTCACCTGATGACGGTTGTTTGTGTCGCGATCGAAACGTCACGTGGTCTATTAATTTTCTATCTACGTGACTTTAACGAAAGAACCAAAGAGTCTGGTCACGGAGTTCAATGTTAGCATTCCGGTGATCTCAACAGCTTAAGAAGAAGAATAATAAGGAGAAATAGTCATTGGGGTTGGGTCGCGTTTAACAACAAGGGGCAGATGCTGGTTGTCTGAATGGTATCTCAAAATAACTTCAATTATCTTCCTTTAGTGTCTTGCGTCCACTAATTAGTTTAAATTCTTCATCGTTTATTGTGCAGAGTAAGCGGCTTGCATTGGAAAAGTTGTGAGTTTAAATCACAACAATTGGAGTTGGTTGACTCAGCCCACCACTTTGTGGAGAAGTCAACAGTGGTTTTCCTATGGGGTCGACTCCCACACCCATAGTAATGTGGAATTTCCACCGCTAGCTTCGGGCTGCTAACAGGGAGATGGGCACCGGCTGGATGCTCAAGAAATGGCTTTGTCTCGTGCAGACTAACAACTTCGCGCTGCATTGTTATTAAAATGCATTTTTTACATTTTTGTAGTTTTTGTCAACCAGATTTAGATCAAAGTGTGCGTGGTTTTTTTTTTGCAATGTTATTTGGTAGGAGACAAAGGGTACTTGTTCCCGATGTATAAAAAAAAACCCGCATAATTAACTTTTTTTTCCTTCACTTAAGGCACAGTCAACCGTTCACAGACGCCTTGTCATTTCACCCCAATGCTCCATATGTTTGAGCTCAATTAACTCTGAAAAGCCATTTGAATTTCTCTAGAGACCTTTGTATAGCAGGTGTTACATGCAAATATTACTGTTATTGAATGCTAATGTTGAAAATCCCGTGTTTGCCCAATTAAAATTTCTTCAGCATACACGTTTGCCCAATTTTTTGGATTATAGCAAAATCTTCACCGTGCAAAAATTATTATAATCCATTTGCGCACGAGGCAGATGGAAAACCATACTTTGGTATCACATACCTGTCAAGCTCTTATCAGTGCCCACCTAATTACAGACCAACTCAGACCTTATTGGTCACGCCGTGCCCCTTATAATTCTCAACGTTCATCCTACAAAGTCCCATCACAAGGGGAGAAACACAAACAAATAGACTATTTGTGTTTGCCCGTATTGAAACGGCTGTATGCCGTATGGACCTTAAAACTCAGTTTCCCTGTACAAGAATACGGGGTAAACCGTATGGGTTGACAGGTGGGGTATCAGATACGTACAGCTTTTACGGAACTTAAAATGCAATCAATGTTTCACTGTAGGGAAGGCACCCGAGGAGGGGTGGAGATGGAGCGATGAGATGAGGAGGTCATCCACCTTGGAGATGGAGCGATGAGATGAGGAGGTCATCCACCTGGGAGATGGAGCGATGAGATGAGGAGGTCATCCACCTGGGAGATGGAGCGATGCGATGAGGAGGTCATCCACCTGGGAGATGGAGCGATGAGATGAGGAGGTCATCCACCTGGGAGATGGAGCGATGAGATGAGATCATCCACCTTGGAGATGGAACGATGAGATGAGGTCATCCACCTTGGAGATGGAGCGATGAGACGAGGAGGTCATCCACCTGGGAGATGGAGCGATGAGATGAGGAGGTCATCCACCTTGGAGATGGAGCGATGAGATGAGGAAGGCATCCACCTTGGAGATGGAGCGATGAGATGAGGAGGTCATCCACCTGGGAGATGGAGCGATGAGATGAGGTCATCCACCTGGGAGATGGAGCGATGAGATGAGGAGGTCATCCACCTTGGAGATGGAGCGATGAGATGAGGAGGTCATCCACCTGGGAGATGGAGCGATGAGATGAGGAGGTCATCCACTTGGGAGATGGAGCGATGAGATGAGGTCATCCACCTGGGAGATGGAGCGATGAGATGAGGAGGTCATCCACCTGGGAGATGGAGCGATGAGATGAGGAGGTCATCCACCTTGGAGATGGAGCGATGAGATGAGGAGGTCATCCACCTGGGAGATGGAGCGATGAGATGAGGTCATCCACCTGGGAGATGAAGCGATGAGATGAGGAGGTCATCCACCTTGGAGATGGAGCGATGAGATGAGGAGGTCATCCACCTTGGAGATGGAGCGATGAGATGAGGAGGTCATCCACCTGGGAGATGGAGCGATGAGATGAGGAGGTCATCCACCTGGGAGATGGAGCAATGAGATGAGGAGGTCATCCACCTGGGAGATGGAGCGATGAGATGAGGAGGTCATCCACCTGGGAGATGGAGCGATGAGATGAGGAGGTCATCCACCTGGGAGATGGAGTGATGAGATGAGGTCATCCACCTTGGAGATGGAGCGATGAAATAAGCTCGTGCGCATGAGCTCGATTGGCTTGGGAAGCACTTCATCCAGTCGCAGTGGCTAGATCGTAGCTGATGCTGATAATACTTATGAAGTCATCGATTTTGAACATATTCATGAATATTTTGTAAGCATAAAGCATCATATACTTTATATATATAAAGTGCAATGCTTTATAGAAATGGTGAATGAAGCAGTGATACAATGGTTAGCGTACAAATCGAACGACCTGAGTTTGATTTCCAGCCATAGCTAACATCAGTGGAAAGTGGTATCTGAACTGCACCACACGTTCACCAAACTACACTTGCATTCGTGTGCACGTATATATATGGTGAAGTATGGTGAAAAGATAACATTTTTTTGTTGAATGTCTGTCGCACCGTGGGTAGCCAACCGTACTAATCGGAGGTGCAAACATCAAATGACAAAACGCTGTTATTATTATATGTCAGATAATTAATGTGTACGAACTTAAATTTTTTTCTTTAGATGTGACAATCGGCAGAAAATATGACACACAATGTAAACTACTTGACCTATTACTTTATAATAAAAAATAATGTAGGATAACATATAAAGTTATACATGTCTACATTTGCTTTGCAGCTAATCAGATCGTGTGGCTATTAATAGTGGGCGTCTCGGTGGCTAGGAGATGTTAACTACCTCGCCTGGTATGCAGGATGTCGTGGGTTCGATCCCGCCATTTACGCCTGTATATTTCGAGTTTGCGTGTTCTCCCCGTTGTCACGTGGATTTTCTCCATGTCTTCCGGTTTCTCCCCTCCACATTTATAATCAACATGCGTTTAGAGCAGTGGTTCTTAACCTGGGTTCGATCGAACCCCAGGGGTTCGGTGAGTCGATCTCAGGGGTTCGGCAGAGCCCCCGCCACGGAGGTCCGGACACACTTGAATTATTGTGTAAATTTGTGATGACACACACGGCCCGCTTGGCCATCACTGGCTGCAGATGATCATGCTACACTGCTTGGCCAATCAGCGCTGCGGGGAATTTAGTGCGTACTCAGTAGTCAACGTGTGACTGTTGTTGTCGTACGTCGTGTGATTTCTTTAATATTTTATCCATACTAACTATGTCGGGCAAAAGAAGAAAGTGGTCGGACGAATATGTACAACATGGATTCTCATGTATCACGGAACGTGATGGGAGTGAGCGTCCTATCTGCATGATTTGCAACGCCAAGTTGAGCAACTCTAGTCTTGCACCGGCAAAACTAAAGGAACACTTCTTGAAGCTGCATGGAGACGGGGAATACAAGAACACAACACTTGCTGAATTCAGGGTGAAGAGAGCCAGATTCGATGAAAGGGCCACTCTGCCTGCTCTTGGATTTGTACCTGTTAACAAACCGATCCTGACAGCATCGTACGAAGTTGCTTACCTGATCGCAAAGCAGGGCAAGCCACACACCATTGGTGAAACACTTGTGAAACCAGCTGCATTAAAGATGGCGAATCTGATACTCGGAACAGCGGCCGAAGGTAAATTATCCCAAATTCCCCTTTCAAATGACACCGTCAGTGATAGAATAGAAGACATGAGTAAAGACATCTTGGCTCAAGTAGTCGCGGATCTGATTTCAAGCCCGGCAAAATTCAGCCTTCAACTCGACGAAACCACAGACGTTTCTGATCTAAGCCAGCTTGCTGTTTTTGTACGCTATGTGAAAGACGACATGATAAAAGAAGAGTTTTTATTTTGTAAGCCTCTTACAACAACAACGAAGGCAGCCGATGTGAAGAAGCTTGTGGATGACTTCTTCAGAGACAACAATCTTTCATGGGATATGGTTTCTGCAGTTTGTACGGACGGAGCTCCAGTCATGCTGGGAAGAAAGTCTGGTTTTGGTGCGCTAGTAAAGGCCGATGCACCACACATCATTGTGACGCATTGTATTCTGCACAGGCATGCGTTGGCAACAAAAACCTTACCTCCAAAAATGGCAGAAGTATTAAAAACTGTGGTGGAATGTGTGAACTATGTGCGAAAAAGTGCTCTGAGGCACCGCATCTTCAGTGAGCTGTGTAAAGAAATGGGCTCTGAATTTGAGGTACTTCTGCTCCATTCTAATATTCGGTGGTTATCCCGGGGACAGGTGCTGAATCGTGTTTTTGCCATGCGTGTGGAATTAGCCCTGTTTTTGCAAGAGCACCAACACTGCCATGCAGATTGCTTCAAAAATCCCGAGTTCATTCTCATTTTAGCGTACATGGCTGATATATTCGCAGCTCTCAATCATCTCAATCAGCAGATGCAGAGTGGTGGAGTCAATATCATGGAAGCGGAAGAACACCTGAAGGCTTTTCAAAAAAAGCTACCGTTATGGAAACGACGAACAGAGAACAATAACTTCGCAAACTTCCCGCTTCTGGACGACTGTGCAAGTAAGATCGAAAATGTGTCTGGAATCGGAGATATTTCTGTATCCACGGAACTGAAGCAAACAATTGCCACGCACTTAGATGAGCTTGCAAAGTCTCTCGACGGATATTTCCCTACAAGAGAGTCATATCCAGCATGGGTGAGACAGCCGTTCACGTTTGCTGTTGAAACAGCAGATGTCAATGATGAATTCCTCGACGAAATCATTGAAATTCAGCAGAGCCAGGTTCAACAGCAACTCTTCAGAACAACAACGCTCTCAACGTTTTGGTGTCGACAAATGAACAAGTATCCAGTTATTGCTAAGAAAGCCCTGGATTTTTTTATACCATTTGTTACAACATATCTTTGTGAGCAATCCTTTTCGAGGATGCTGGACATAAAAACGAAGAAAAGGAACAGACTTTGCTGTGAAAATGACATGAGAGTGGCACTTGCCAAGGTGAAGCCACGCATATCTGAACTGATCTCTCAAAGGCAACAGCAGAAGTCACATTGATTTCCAGGTATGTAATTTGTTGTGAGTTTATGCATTGTGTTGGTTTTATTCTTTGAACAAGGTAATGTTCATGCACGGCTCATTTTGTGTACCAGTAAAAAACATATCTATGTCTTGAATTTGAAAAAAATCACATTTTATTTTTCACTAAAGAGGGGTTCGGTGAATGCGCATATGAAACTGGTGGGGTTCGGTACCTCCAACAAGGTTAAGAACCACTGGTTTAGAGTATCTGACTGCTATACATATTACACGCGATAAGCCGTTTCATTGAGCTATCATTTGTGGCCATGTCGCTTCTGAAAAAAGAGCTATATAGCTCAAATGGGCATTACCTGGTAAAATTAAAAGTTTAGCGTTCAGTTTAGTAATACGAGGTAAAAGGTGCTTGCTTAAGTGCCTCCACTAGAGGGGACTCGAGAGCCCCTCTAGCGGATGTATTTGGCCTACTCTTCCATGCTGGTCAGATGCCTTGGAGGATGTAGAGTTGCCCACACTTTACTCCACAACACGTGAGTCCTATTGATCGACTCACTGTGATGTACCCATGTATGTCGCTGTGTGGTGAGAAAGGACCTATGAAACTTGGCCATTTCATAAAATTGCGGCATTGGGTGATTGCACATAATGTTAGCACACTGGAGGTATGCTAACATTATGTGGTTACATATACTGATAAAAAAAAGCAATAGTACCAATAGCTATATTTAAAGTAATGTACTAATTAACGTCTTCATATATATTCATCATCCAGCATGGTATTTGTTTGTGGCTGTGTCCACGGAGAATATGGAAACATATGAGTGCATAACGTATGATTTGAATGCAGGACTGTGTCTATTTATCTTAGTATTGACAGCAAAACGTTGATATGGACATTGGAATTGCCATCATGTATTCGCAAGCATGCTCGGCTTGGTACACAAAGAAAACATGCATATAAAAAAGTCCAATGTATCCATATGAACACGACAACCATCCATGTAACCCAACCGTAATAATGTAAATACAAACGATTTATTTAGAGAAAAAAACATTACATTGTTAGAGCTATAGGTTGAACGAATGGGGTATAGAATTATATTACACACTGTCGTAGTAAAATACAGTGGAGCAGTATAACTATGCTGCTGTATTTGTTACGTGCCAAGGTCTATTCGCAACTCGTACTGATTGTAAAAAAAAAGATTACTGAAGGTAGCCGGGTGACTCGGGCCGGCACTGAGCTAGAATCGCCGCCCGTGATTAAACCGGGGCAGACAGGTCCAGCAAGCTGATGGTCTCGGTACAGAATCATATCTAAATCAGCTCGAGCCGCTCATAAATCAGGCAGCTCCTGCATCCCTCCACTCTCCCTGACCCTTGTGGAAACAGACGCTGCTCAGTGCAGCTCACTTCTTCTTACTCCTGTGGCGTGCCACGGTTAATATTTTACCGCATACATTTGAGTTTTTCCGAGATCTGCAATAAAACAAAAATGTTGTTTGACATGCAACAATCATCTTTGCAGCGGACATAAAAGTTGCCGTGTTCATATGGATACATTGGACTTTTTTTGGATTAGATGCCCTACGGAAATAGCTTTGTAAGTAGTCCTCTGAAATCATCTTCTGGGTGGCACTCTGACACAATTGGAGAAAACATAAATCTATTTTAGTATCTTCAATAAACAGGAAGCAATAATTACTGTATCAAAAAGTTAATTTTCAAAAAACATATACCGTTGATGCTCTGCATGATCAACCAGTGTTGTGTTAACTTCATCGGGTTGTTGTCCTTATGGTCAAATGTTTGGAATCTGCCGAGGTGCTGTGCCCATAGCCTATGACCAAATAGCCCAGAATGGGCCCGACTTCATCAGACCTCGGTAGCTAACCAGGCGTCTTGCCTCCAGGGTGCCTGGATAGGTTACGGTCAGTAGAGGGCAGTGCAGCAACAATCATTGCTATTTTCTCGCCCTTCTTAACCCCCGCAACTGCACCAAGCCGTGCTGACAATTGTGGTGAAATATGGTCAAAAAATCCCCCCACGGCCTACACAGTGCGAAGAGGACCTCCTCCAGCAGTGGATTGACGAAACGGCCTGTACATGTACAGCGTGTCTATGGCAAAGTAATAAATGAACGCACTGCTGTAAAAGTTTAGTTTAGCTGGTGATCTTGAATTTCACCTGAAAAGCCCTCTGTCCCAACGATGAGTGTCAAACGCCCGTGTGCATTGCCAGGAATGTTGCTTTGGCAACCTCACTGCAGGCATGTTATGCTTCGTTTGATGAATTGAAGACGTAAAACGAGCCACGTTCTGCTGGACATCTCTATCCACACGATCGCACGCTTCAAATCAAATTTAACCGTCGATACAATTTGGTTACGTGGCGGTTCTGAGATAGATATATATATGCAATGAACGTGTAAATTAATTCATATTTTAAATAAAAGCAAACCTAGAAAAACAGAACCAGGACAGGACGCCGTTCCCGTCGTAGAATAACCACCGTAGTCGTGATCTGAGGCACGGAAGAGAAGGGAGAAAGAGACAGAAAATATACTGAAGAAAAAAAGAGAGAGATTTTTTTTAATCGTGCCAATTAGGGTGCAATTTATTTAAACCGTTGACTTTTCCTCACGAGGCATTTGCAGAAGATCTATTTGTGCACGTAAGGAAGTCATTAAGTGGTGAAATATTTCAATCTGTGGCCCTCGTACGACGTTTAATTTGCACCTAATCATCAGATGCGTGTAAAACTCAACTCTAGCTTATAACGTAATGAGATAGCAAGGAGATAATGAACCTTTAATAGTGACAGTATGAAACATGTAGTTGATACTGGTATGAAATTGTTCAGGAATGAGTCACGTTTAAATACTGTACTGTCCTTCAATGTGCTCGTTTCACCTACCATTTCATACCATTTACCCTCATTACTCCATCTCCTCGAATGCGATTAATTCCTTGATTGCCACACTCATTCACTTTTTTCTTGGCCATCATCCCTCCGAGCGACGTGTCCTCTGCAAGCCAACTTGTTTTTCTCAACAGCGGGCGTGTCTTCAGCCTGTGTGTGTTCTGTATTGCATGTGGTCCTCTGTGACTCTCATTGTAATTCAAAACATCCATCTCGCCATACTTCTTTGCGGACTTTTCAGTTATTTGTTCGAGTTTTTGTTGTTGCGTTAATGACAATGTCTCCGAACTATATGGCACAGCCGCTGATCGAAAATGTTACTTTTAGATTTTCTGATAATTTAAATTGCTGTATATGTCCATGTTTTAGGGCTCACAATAGATCGCTCAATGTCATGTCAACTGATGTAATGCCATAATAGTGCCGTCACGTCTCCTTTCAGAATACAAAAAAAACAATTTCCGGATCTTCCGAAATCTTCTTAATTTTGCAAATCATTTTGACACTAGCATAGCGGCCCCATGGATGTTAACCTTGAGCGTTTATAATTTTTGTTTAATGAAAATAAATAAATCAGGAGCTTCTCGTGACAAATGCATCGGTGTGAGTGCCAGCCCCTGGGAGCCCCTGGGAGCCCCTGGGAGCCCCCCCCCCCCTGGGAGCCCCCCCCCCCTGGGAGCCCCCCCCCCCCCCCCCCCCCATTCACTCGCCGCCGCAAATCGACGCGCGGCGTTGAAGGGAACTCGGCTACGAGTCGTTTGCACACATTTGCCGCGGGGCCGCTGTCGGCGCAGGTAAACACCTGGCCGGGAATGCTCTTCCAGGTCGCCGTGCATCCTGCGTGCCTGAGTGCTCGCGCCCGATGGTCGCACGGTGGTGGCCCCCGCTAATGCATCGCCTCGGGTGCTGGCGGTCTTAAGAAGGAAGTGAATGAGAAATGTCTCTTGGTTAGACCCTCCCCCCCCTCCTCCTCCGGGCATCAGCCTTCATCCTTTGTTTTGCTTGCCACCGCCAGCCCTCCGCCCCACCACCTTCCGTCTCGCACAGCTGCCTGGCAACCTGAAGTTTGCGAATGCACCTCCGCTGAGGACACCTCTACAGCTGCCGCGGCACATTAGGCGCGTTTTATTTATTCTTTTGCCACCGAACTGTGGCTGAACAGTTCCCCTCGACACCTTTTTTGGACTGCTTTTGTCAAATTCACAAAATATTTGCACACTCGGTGATTTATTCATGGGGGAGAGAAATGTGGTGCGTTTTTGCAAGACGGTCACGGGGACCGCTTCATGATTCGGCGGTGTTGTTATTTTCTTATTTCAATAACCCGCTGTCTCGCCTTCCGTATATTGCACGTGGCGTTTTCATAACGCGCAGGATTGGCAGTGTCTGCATTCGGAGAGACAATTTGAGCAATTTTCTAGCATGTAGGGGAATGCATTTTATAGGTTTTGAAAATGACGGAAAAGTAGAGTACTAATGTGAAAATGCAGTGCAAGATATATTGTAGAAATACGTATACATTTTATTTTAATGACGCATCTAAGTGGTCCCTAACTTATTCTGCCGAATATTAATAGAAAAAAAGTGTTAGTGCACTTAGTACAAGGGTATTGTTTTTGTTTACCGTGTCCAGTCTTTTGAAGGTTAAGATATTTGAAACAAAGTTTGTGTGGCTAAATATACTTTGGATGTTACACAAAATTGCGTGCGAGGCTTTCTACTTGTATAACGTTGTTTTAAATAACACAATACAGTTGCAAATGATAGGTTCGTCTGGCTTTTTTTGGTCAACATAAAGCTTTTACAAGATGATGCGATTGCGTGTAAAACTGGAAATCTATAAAAAAACGCGTTATAGCCCATCAGATCCTTCCAGCATAAAGATTCTGAAAACGATGTATGCACCGTACGCATTTATAAGACGTGGTAACACAAGGCATACGAAAAATAAACAACAAGCCAGATTTTAGAGTCAAATAAATGTGTGCACCAAATATCCACCGAGTACATGAAGATGTTATCTCACTGCACTCTCTCACTCAATATCTGTAGTGGTTGATTTCACTCGGATAACTTTTGTCTTTCTTCCAACACCACTTTATTGACAGTTCTCCACGTGTCCTCAATGCTCCACAGTTCCCTTGTTGCCACAGCTCGCTCGACGTGCCTCACTCGACTCGCCGCCTTTGTCTCTCCAATCTCCACTTCTCCGTCAGCTCCGATGTCTCTGTGCTTCCCCCACTGCTGGCTGCTTCGCTCTCCGCTATCACTGTGCTCTCTCCACTGCTAACTGCTTCGTCTCTGTTCTCTGCTCTCCGCTATCACTGTGCTCTCTCCACTGCTAACTGCTTCGTCTCTGTTCTCTGCTCTCCGCTATCACTGTGCTCTCTCCACTGCTAACTGCTTCGTCTCTGTTCTCTGCTCTCCGCTATCACTGTGCTCTCTCCACTGCTAACTGCTTCGTCTCTGTTCTCTGCTCTCCGCTATCACTGTGCTCTCTCCACTGCTAACTGCTTCGTCTCTGTTCTCTGCTCTCCGCTATCACTGTGCTCTCTCCACTGCTAACTGCTTCGTCTCTGCTCTCCGCTATCACTGTGCTCTCTCCACTGCTAACTGCTTCGTCTCTGTTCTCTGCTCTCCGCTATCACTGTGCTCTCTCCACTGCTAACTGCTTCGTCTCTGCTCTCCGCTATCACTGTGCTCTCTCCACTGCTAACTGCTTCGTCTCTGCTCTCCGCTATCACTGTGCTCTCTCCACTGCTAACTGCTTCGTCTCTGCTCTCCGCTATCACTGTGCTCTCTCCACTGCTAACTGCTTCGTCTCTGTTCTCTGCTCTCCGCTATCACTGTGCTCTCTCCACTGCTAACTGCTTCGTCTCTGCTCTCCGCTATCACTGTGCTCTCTCCACTGCTAACTGCTTCGTCTCTGCTCTCCGCTATCACTGTGCTCTCTCCACTGCTAACTGCTTCGTCTCTGTTCTCTGCTTTCCGCTATCACTGTGCTCTCTCCACTGCTAACTGCTTCGTCTCTGCTCTCCGCTATCACTGTGCTCTCTCCACTGCTAACTGCTTCGTCTCTGCTCTCCGCTATCACTGTGCTCTCTCCACTGCTAACTGCTTCGTCTCTGCTCTCCGCTATCACTGTGCTCTCTCCACTGCTAACTGCTTCGTCTCTGTTCTCTGCTCTCCGCTATCACTGTGCTCTCTCCACTGCTAACTGCTTCGTCTCTGCTCTCCGCTATCACCATGCTCTCTCTACTGACGGCTGCTTCGCCTCTGCTCTCCGCTATCACCACGCTCTCTCCACTGCTAACTGCTTCGTCTCTGCTCTCTGCTCTCCGCTATCACTATGCTCTCTCCACTGATGGCTACTTCTCTCTTCAGCTGCTCCACATCCTGCCTCGTCCAGCCCCCGACTCCAACTCCCCGTTTCTCCTCGTGTCTCCCCAATTTATCCCCGCTCTCATTACACTCCAATGAATTAACCCGCGTCCTAACAACGCTCCGCGTGCCCGTGCGCCTGTTACCTCGCCAGACTTCAAGACGCCACCTCAGCACTCACAACAACACCAGCCAATCACAGGCGTCCTTGGCTCCCCCAGCTTAATTGGCCCAATCGTTACCTCATCGTCCCAATATGACCCCTTACTATCCTGCTCCCGGGCAAACTCACCAATTACCCCCATGCGCCTATTTATTCCACTACATATCCATCTGCGATCTCAGCTCCATTACTTTTCGAAGCCCTCCCTTTTAGCATCTGTGCATCTTCATCTCTCGATTTTCATCTTCAATCACATCTCAATACATCTGGTGTCTACATCTCTTCTGTCATATGTTTATTATATATGCGTTTTCTGTAACCTTACTGTGCGTTTTTATACATTGAAGGGTTGGGAGAGGGGGGGGGGAATCCCCAAAAATGTTTTGCTGAAGATTCCCAATGGGCCTGCACCACCACCGTATCTAAGCAAGGACCGAAAGTTGATAAAAAAAAAATTTTACGAAATTTGTTCTGTAGATACATAGCATTTTTACAGAATCACGGAGTTTTGGACACTTACAGAACACATCAGTGGCTTTTGAAACTTTGCTGTTTTACTACTGAAAAGACATTGGTCATCTTTCCAGTTGAGAGAAATGACATTTTTTCACGATAACATTGAATGTATGTTTTTACAAGCCACCAACAGCACCGATCCTTTCGACAAGGGTTATTGTGATAATTATTCATGCTGTCGCTTGACACTCAGGAGTGGCTTTGATAACCCGCCCAGCCAGCTAGCCTGCGGACCATTATTTTATCCCGAAAAAAGTTATAGCTGCCTTTAATTATCATATTGTCTTCAACAGTGCTGCTTAGTAAATTGTGAGTTTTTTTTATATGGGGAAATTAATTCTAGAGGCTTCACTGCAGGTGTTGAAAGTGATACTTGGATCTCAGCCAGCAGAACTACCTTTTTAAATATTTCACAAATCCTCAGGTAACACTGTATTTAGATGCAGAAATTGTCCACAGTTTTCCAAATGTTGTCCTGAAATTCAATGTGTTATGCATGGACATGTAATAATTTAAAATTGGTGAAATAACCCTCCGAGATTTGGTTGCTCTGACTCATCCAACGTTTCCTTTGGCTTTTAGTCGGAGTGCGGGTTTCTTGTATCACCCGGGGAGAAGTGGAAACAATTGCTCCGATTGTATAAATAACTGAAGGTGAAGCATGCGGGGAGCCGATGTGTGGATGTCCCTCCAGGCAGTTCTGTAATGTACCGCATTGAACACGCCGTTCATGACAACACTGTGCAAAAGACCACACAAAACATATTATCATGATCTACACAACAGGACTCTCATGCCGAGTGTGCACCGTACATTCATGTGAGCGAGTCGATGGGCAAGGCCGCGTGTGATGGGATAACGTGTGTGTGTGTTACTGCCCACCGGCTTCCAAGACGTCTGACCAGCGTGGGACAGTAGGACAACACCCCCTCTAAGTCGAAGCCCTTCCGCAAGCAGCGGCATTGGCAAGCAATGGCAGGGTTGAACCTTCAACAAAATGCGAGTTTACTCTCAGTACTGCTGAAGCTGTGATGTAAATTTGTAACGAGAAATTGTTTAGTCTGTAAAATATGTACTCTCCATTTCCCCCGAGTGATTCAATACATTGTCACGATTCAGCATCGCTGTTCCATAAAAAAAAAATGTTGGACGTCTCTATTGGGTATTTATTTACCCTTTTGTTTTTAAAGTACAACTGTGCCCGTGCTCTTAGCCTATTTGTTAGCTTAGTCCGTATCTTCCATGTAATTTACAACAACCGTAAATAACACATTCTAACGCGCACAATTAATTGCAGATATCCCAGGACATAAGTGTTGATTTTAATCGACGTATCAATGTGCCATTACATGCCTAGTATTAACATTTATTTACCAACTCTCTCTTATAAAGAAGGGCCATTGCGCATGTTTTCCTTTATAGGACAATGTTATTGATAAATGTGTTAAGTTTTCTTTTCATTATTTGGGCTTTTGAGCCAAAGCAAATGCAGCAGCACACTATTGCATTTATTAACATTCAATTGTAATAGACTTTATGCCCTTATTCATGGTGGCTTCGGGATATTCATTCCAAGCCAAATCGGTTGCTGCTGCTAAAATCAGGTTGGTGGCATTGACTTGTCATGCCAGAGCTTATTAGGTATGCAAGAGTGCACGTTCCCCCTATATCCAGTATGCAAAGTAATACAGCCCATTGAAATTGTTACTAATTAGATGAAAATCACTCTTAAGCCCTCGTGGGCTATTTTGATGATTGAATTTTTGTTCTTTACACCTCAAGCGAATGCTTCAAAGACCTAATGCACTTTGATGAATTATCCCAAAGCCATGGCAGCATTATCCCCCCCCCCCCCCCCACTTTTGTGAAGCAAGAGAAACATGCTATATTTTGAATTTAATATAATGCATGTAAATTCACAATTGCGATTGTGCGTACTAAACTGTTAGCATTTTGTAGGAAAAATAGAAAAATAAAAATGTTCCTGCCGTTAATCTAAAATAAAAAAAAGGTGTTACTTATTCTGACTGCAAGCGCAATGGATAACGTTTCAGTCTCGCAAGTTGTGTCAAATGATCATGATCATCAATATCATGGTTACAAGGCTCCTGTGCATACCGTTCTACATAGCGGAATGAAACAATTGATCCTCACGGTGATACGTGCGAGTGGTGGAAATGACGAGAAACCACCGTTAAATTCGCCTGCATTGGAAAAGCACTCA
The DNA here is from genome assembly GCF_048934315.1 of Petromyzon marinus. Lineage (NCBI taxonomy): Eukaryota > Metazoa > Chordata > Hyperoartia > Petromyzontiformes > Petromyzontidae > Petromyzon > Petromyzon marinus. The sequence continues at coordinate 5,099,861 of NC_133677.1, forward strand.
AGTTTGGGGCCATCCAAGTGGCGGATTTAAAAGCCCCCGCAAACGGAAGGCAAAACAATGTATTGTTGAAAGTAATATTTCGACGTGCGCTATCACCCTTTGACGCTCACTTGACGTCGACCCGGTGCGTTGCGATGATGTGCACATTCGCCATGTACTCGAGTCGCACATAAACTATCCCGGTGACACAAAGTTCAACGGCTACCGGTGACCAAGCACGTCACACTACATGGGTCTCATTCAAAATGAAGGACGTTTCACCTTCAAATTGGAAGGTGCACTTTAAACCAAAAAAAATGGTTCTTCAATAGTTTATGACCGCTTACGTTTTCGCTGAATATATTCTGGGTCGAATGTGACTTGCAGCTATAACCTCGGTGAGATATATACTGGATGTTGCGTGCCAAAAGTGAGATATTTTCCGAGTCACTGACACAGATAGACCCACGTGGTATTCACGTTCAAGTTTATTTCGTTTAACCTGGTGAGAACTCAGGAGACCGCGATATCAAGGGTGACTTGGTTCATCAAAATGACAGTGACCTCATTACCTTTACCCATAATGATCTGAGTCACCAAAACAAATTAACCAAGGCCTGCTTCCACCTTTCACAGGAGCTGCTGGATGTCAATGTGGTACTGGACTGGATTGGCCAGCTTTCTGTCACATTCCGAGGCACGGCCAGCTGGTGGTGCTGTTTCCTATCATTGGGCCCAGAGACGTCCAATGTGAATTAGAGCTGGGACGATTGCTGTAAGGAATGTTGTCATAGACTCGTTTTTTTTTAAATGTGGCCGAATCACACGGGTCTCTTTGAAAATTGGTGGATGTGCCTACAGCCAGTCTTCCGAAGGCAGGAACCCCCCTACAAGCCACACCCGACTTGACGAGGCTGATAAGGGGGCATCCATTTAGTCGGTACGCATAAGAATCTGTCAAAACTTGACCCGCCCCTCCCTGTACGCACGCGTACTTTTTACCCCCCCCCTACCTGCGTACGTCCGCTAGACGCACCACCCCCCGAATCCTATAGAACGGCCGATATTTAATCCACGCAGAAGCGATCAAGGATTAATAATATTAACGTGTTTAAGCAAACAGATAGTCCACCGCTGGACTATCTTAACTCATTTGAAGGCCAATGTAGACAAATTATTATCGAGGCTTCACCACCACCCCCCCCCTCGTTTCCGATGCGTACATTGTCAGTAGACCCCCCAATACGCAAGCGTACGCATTTGGGTTAACCCCCCCTCCCTCCCTCCCCCCTCCATGCGTACGGACTCAATGGATGGCCCCTGACATCTACAACATCACCAACCCCCCCCCCCCCCTCTCGCCCATCACATCCTGTCCAGGGGCACACGTACGAACAAGAGGGTGAGTTTATTGTAAATGGTGTGGATGTACTTTCCAACACACTGGTGGGCTCAAGTCAACTCATTGGCGCGTTCTGTTTACGCCACAAGGCGTGTTGGCTGTGTCGGGTGGTGGAGGGTCACGGCACATTTATAATTAAGCGATCTAACCCAAAAACCTTTATTGTGAATGACTACTGTTCTGTATTTACGATCATCGTAAATGACCCTTTATTGTATTTCCCAGCTCCACTGTGCCCGTTGATGGTTTTGTGTAAACTCTACTGAAATATTCATTATAGCAGGCTAGAGAGGTACGTTTTTAGGCCGCTGATCGGAACACGTTTGTTATGCGGGCGACGCTCACAACAACGGGCGGAGCGCCGGGCGGATAAAACAATGGCAAGTTGGCACAGAAATGGGGGGGGGGGGGGGGGGCACAGGTGGCGCATCGGCCAGCCATCTCAAGTCAGGTATAGACCCAGCACCTGCCGGGTCTATACCGTGACCACCTGCCAGCGGGCGTGGCCTTAAAGTGCACTTAGCCTGGCACGAGAGCCGTGGTGACGTACCCGCCAACTTCGTGGCGAACGGCGGTTGTTGGTAGAAGTAAAATCATCTATATATGTTTAAAAAAGGGAAATTTGTGAATGTGTCTGTTCGAAATGTTTGGCATACTTCCCGACATGCAACAAACTTGAAATTTGGCATGTGGGTAGCTTCCAGACTGAACACAATGCTAAAAGTATAAAAACATAAAAGTATACTTTTATATTTGTATACTTTTATATTTGGGGGGGGGAGCAATAATGGATATATTGCACGGCAAGTGAGCGGTGACGTCACATCTGTGATGTCACCCGCATGCGGCAGCGTCACGTCGTGTGCCTGCTGACGTCACGCATCCCCCCCCCACCCGCCGCGTGGGGGGGGGAATCCGGGTAGTAAAGCTCGTCCAGTTATAAGCTACTCTAACAATCACACATTCACTCCCAGATATACATAACGTTGGAACGGTAATTTAACTAACACATGTTGCTCAGACAATTACGTCTGCAAGTGCGTTAGGACCAACACCTCGGCCGTGGCAGACCACTGTTATAATTCAGTAGGCTCACATTAGATTGACTTCTCCAAGACAGAGGTTCTTTGCAAGCCATCGGGCTACCATGAGAGATTCGTTCATGAGGCTATCCACATATACAAGCACAGAGACAATTTCAACCGAGAAGATGGATTCTGGCTTAGCAATCATTGGAAGGATTTGATAAACCATTTCGGATGTTAATTGATTGTTCACGCTTACGGTGGCTTTCAGACAGCATACATTAATTTTTCGTCTCCCCCCTCCTCTTTTTCCGAACATAGATGGACTCTTCATTCTAAACAAACTGTCAAATCGCTATCCGTGGTGCCAACGTCTTTAAATAAATAAATAAATACAAACCGTCACTTCTTTCAAATGTTTCTTGCCGTTGGTTTTCACACCTGATGATGACTGTTTGTGTTATAGTCGAAACGTCGTGAGAATTTTATTGTTTATATATTTAATCATTTTATTGTTTCCCTTCAGCGTGACTTTACCGAACGAACCAAGAATATAAGTGCAGTATAGTTACATTTCGGGTGTTGGTTCCAAAAAAATACAGAAATTACCGACTTGGAGATTTAAAAAAATATATATTAATTACTCGCTGTTTTTGTTTATTATTCTGTATACGATTATGATGTTGAAATAGCCAAGGAGCAACAAACGGTGACTCACACTCAGCGGTGGTTGGTCTCTGTGGACGTAATTACTGTACTTAAATTATAAAAATGAGAACACCACTGCAGTACCGTGGTGCAAGACCATCAAGCGCCCCTATGGCCTCCAGCAGAGGGCAACAGAGTACTGGTGATCATCATGCCAATGACTGATGATGTGGTGGACTGGTGGGTAATGTTTAAAGCTGCAGTTTTCAATGGTTTGTTATTTCAAATTGGTTCATGCATGCCTGTGCATTGTGTATTATTTTGTATGTTATTCTAGTCCGATGATATTTTATTCACCGTTACAATAGTCACTGTAAAAAAATAGTGTGTGCAGAATTAGCATAAAACTAATTGGTTTACTGGGAAACTGAAACGGTTCGAGAAGAGGTAAATGGAACACATTAGAGATGGATTTTGGATTTTAAAGTACAATCTCTTTTAAGATATTCGGATAATTTACATTAGGTAATCATCTATTGTTTCTTTGTGCCAACAAAGGTGATATCATGTGATACCACGTGACACCGTTTTGGCCCGGAAAATTACAAAAGTGATGCAATATACATGATGCAATTACCTGTAATGTTTTGCTTCCAGATGCAAAATAATCTCATATGTAGGACCATTTTTAAATTTTCAGGTTAATTCGGTAATCATACAATTCTGTATGAATCTGAAAATCGGGAACACGTCCTTCATACATTTGAATAAAAACAATTGGAATTGTATACCTTTCATTATAATGCCAAACTGACAAAAAATAAAATACACAATGCTGTGGTGGGTTTCTTCTTCATAAAAGACGCAACAACACATTTGTATAAAGTACATTTTAATGACCACATCTGCTTGCCATGAGGCTCGCTGTGGCAGGGAAAATTACCAGTTCAGGATGACCTTTTTGGTATTCTCAATCGGTTGTGTGTGTAAAACACGCTGCATTCTTTTTCAGCTGTTGTGTTCCCATGAATGTGAACGTCTGTTGTCGGTTACATGCGGGCAGTTGAGATCAAGGAACAATGCATTTTTTTCCCCACATTTTAATGATTGTACAATGATCTGAAGCTGCTGTTTTAGGAGTAGAAATTTAGTTGAAAACTGAATTCCCTGTCAGGAAAATATTTATAAGACTAGGTTGCTTAGTTTTTTTTTAAAGAACATTTCTGCACATTTGACGATTGATACTCGAATTTACGAATTAAATTTTCGTGCAGCCTAAATAGAAAAAAAACAATTCATACTGTCTTGCACTGCTGAGTGAATGCTGTTGGTTTGCATTTTTCAACGTGTACCTTTTAGGAATAATAATATTCCAGTTATATTCTTAGTTTTTTTTCGGTAAAGTCACGTTGAAGAGAAACAACAAAATAATAAAATATATATAATTTAAATCAAAATTTAATATTCCAGTTGTTAGGATTATAAATGCTGTTGTAAGAACAACAACTGCATTTTCTATTATGCCCAAAACCCAACAAACATCTCAGTAGACATGATTTGTTTTCAGCCTAGGGCACCCTGCAATGGCAGCTATACATGTTAAACTACAGCTCTTTGTCAATCCACAGCTGATGAAGGTCGTCCCACGCCTGGTCAGTCAAGGGAAGTTATGTAACCATACTTCACCATGCTGAACGAGAAGAGCATGAGCAGGGACTGGTTCAAATACCACTTGTACAATAGTACATTTTAATTATATTTCAAGTTAAAAGTTATTAAATAAAATATGTTCTGTGCTAATGTACAAGGGCAAACGCATTGCATAGCAATGTAGATTCTTTGTAACGATTATAACAAATAATATTTATGTTGATAACAGTGCTCACAACATTGCAAATAGTCGTGGTAAAATCGGGTGTTTTAATTGAGCTCGCGTAAGGTTGCAGGACTCGGGATTTATATCAACTCTTCCGCAGCACAAAGGCGGACATGGGTTGTTCAAAACAACAAATGTACATTCACGTTACGCTATTGCTACCATCGCTAACTCAAATGAAAAAAAATCACATTCTAGCCCCCTCCCCTTCCCCCATCTCCTCCCCCTACCCCTGCAAACACTGCTCCCAGTCGTTTTCCCCCTACTGCGGTAGGGCAGTAAGCTCAGATGCCCCTGGTGGCTCTCTAATTATAAGGGCGTATCGCTTCGGCTTTGTTACGCGTTCACGATCTGTTGTTTCCCCTCTTCGAAGTCTGCTTTGTATTCTGGGGGTCCTTGAAAAACAATGCAAATTTCAAAGAGAAGTCAATTTTCTAGACAATAAATAATATAAGCCAGTAATGCCACATTTGTACGATTAAGCATTAAAATGCTTTATTCGAACGATGTTTACTGCACGATACATCCGGCAAAGTGGCTCAGCAGCTCGTGGTGTGAAAGTTGCGAGTTCTAAAACTGGTTGGGGGTTGTCTCAGCCCAGTTTGTCGTCCTTCCCCCCCCCCTTGCACCTGCGATTAGCACGGTTAGCTACGTATGGTGCGAAAGAAGTTCAACGTACATCCCTCCAGGATCTAGAAAATAAGTACCAAATTGTGGGCAAATCGATGGTGGTTGTCCTTTGGATAGACTCAGTCCTGCCATAGGAATGTTTATTTTCCACCGCGAGCTCAAGGCTGCAAACAGGAGATGAGCGGCACCTCCACTCCCTTCCAAGCAGGAAACCACTTTGACTTGAAAAATGTATCGTTTAAAGTGAAAAGGTGCGATTTTTAAGTGACACGTCTTGACTCAATGCCCTGGTGTCCATACACCACTCCTGTTGTAAAGTGATTTTCCAAGGACAAATGGATGGGACGGACACAAGAATACATTTCAACGCTACTTCCCTGAAGCAGTTTGCACATGTGACGTACCTGTCATTGTGTATACTGACAACTCAGTTCCACCGTGATCCAAATCATATGTGTCCACAAAACACAGCATGGTTTGCATACTCCCAAGGTATCATGGTCCAGGCTTGATTAGACAGGTTCAATATTTATAAGGAGTGAGTCCGTGAAATTGCATTTATTTTTTGTTGGGCTGTCATTACTTTCTGCGTTATAGGTTGGCTTATTTTGCTTGTTGTTGAATATTTGTAAGTATAAATTATGAATAATGTACAGCCCGTTATAAATCCACTGCAAGATGAAGACGTGACCATGATGTCAGTTATGGGGATTGTTTGCCCATACCTCATTACTCTGGCTGGTGCAGGTTGGTGAATTGGGGGGAGGAGGGGGGGTTTGGTTTAGATACCACTCTCTGCTGATGTTAGTTATTGCCGAGAAGTGAACACGGGTCACTGGGTTCATAGCGCCATTTGCTCACCACTGCGCTGCCGCATCTAAATTTTATAACCCATTAGCTAGTGGAGTGTTGCCCATTTGTAAGTTGTCAGTGTTGCATGGAAGAGAATAGTTTGTACCTATATAAATAATGTTTTTCCCCCCTCTCCGTGTCAGCACCCATGATGTACCGCATTAAAATCTCCGCTGTTGGCAATGTCCCTCGGCAACACGTGTCGATCTGCAGAGTAAACAGATAAACCTGCAACCCCGCGATTTCTATGTTATGCCACTGCTAGCGGAAGAGCCTCTCTATTAAAGGGAGCTCTATAAAACCCTCTCTAGAGGGTCTCTTGATCGACTGTTCCACGCTTGCCAGATGTCTTGGAACTTTAAGAGGTGGGAGTAGCTACGCTTGACTCTATAAAACTCATACTGCCGATGAAATAACTGAAGTGTACCCACTATACTACTGGGTGGACAGGGGGAATTTAAGAAACTTACCCAATGTTTCAACTGCTTTGCCGGGAGATGGAACCGGCGACCTCTGGATTGAAGGTCCAGTGTCCTAGCCGTTATATGACGAACAAAAAAAACTCTTGAAACTCACAACCCTTTCTAAATTCCCCTTGCTAGATGAAAGCCTTGCCTTGGTGCATCGGTCGTGGGATTGAGCTGACCATATTTGGTCAGTGTGGATTGATGAAGCCGGTGGGGCAGGACCAGTTTCATTCGTCACTGATGTTAGCTGTGGCTGGAAATATAACTCAAGATATATTCAGAGCATAGTGCGCTAGCCACTTTGCCACTACTCCACCGACCATTAATTACACATGCTGTCATTAAGCACATAGTAACTGGAGCACAATATTTGTTCTACCACATGCATAACCCATCCTCACACTGTCCCGAGCGGGACCTGTCACCCTCACCTTTTCAATAACAAAGCCAGCAAGAGTCGACATGACTCAACTCCGTTTCTAATCATTTGCCTCGGAACCAACAAACGGCAACCATGCCAACATGCCCCTTTTGGATGCGAAGGAGAGAACAAACCACGTTAATGCACAACAACAAACTCTTCGCCGGCGACGCGGCAAATTGAGTTGCCACGCTCCCTGTCGTGTTGAATAAGTCTTCTTATGACATGAGGCTTGGTGTCCGTCAAGGGGAGGGTTAGGGATGGGTTCTGCACGGGCAGTGGCGTAGGTATCGAGTGTGCAGGCGGTGCAATTGCACCGGGGACCAATAGACCCTAAGGGGGTCCAGGCGAAAAGTGTGGGTGGGGGGGGGGTTAAATGGACCGCGGTGTGGGTGGGAGAAATTTTGCTCATGCCAACCACGCGACACCATCGTGCATGGGCAACAACAATGATAGGATAATAAAATAAAAAAAACGCAACATTTGCCTTTAGTTAAAAAAACTGTTTTTTTTCATGCTATCGGCGTCGGTGCCTGCACAGCATCACAAATCACAATTCTCCACCGTTGGCCAATTGGCACCGGAGCGCTGCACCCCGCGAGGAGGGTCAAACAAGAATTTCACTGCCTCTCACGACACTGCCTCGCCTTACGCCCTGTCCTCAAGAGGCCCATAATGTTGGAAAAAACGTGCTGGCAGAACGCCGCGTGTGGAAGGCCCTGGAGATTGCGTCCAGTGCAGGGGTGTGGGGTGGAGTCGTCCTCCTACCGAGTGCCAAACGGGACTTGCAACCACGCAATGACACATTGACACGCACCTTGGCGCACCTTAACGCTACCCGGTAAAATAAAAACACACGAGTTCGGCTCGCCTGTACCGAGCGTGCAAAAGGGTAGAAACACGGCGTTGTTGCCGGGGTTAACAATACCACCACCTAGTGTGCCCGATTGTGCACGGATACATTTTTGTTTGCGGTGATGGATACATTTAATCTGCGGTGTGAGCGGACGAGGTGGGCCCCGAGCAGCCGCGGGCCTGATGACGCGCCATCAACGGGCTCAGTACGGCCGCTCACGGGGCCCTGGGTTCCTCGCCCCCGGCTTCGTGAAACATCCCGCGAGCTGGCCTACGAAACTGACGAAAGCTTGAGTGTATTCGAGCTTGATTTGTCGGATGGAGAGTGGGGGGGGGGGCTGATGCGATTTGACCCGCTGAAGAGTAACGCTTGCAAACGTTGTTCCTTCAGCCATGCCACTATTGTAGAACTAGCTTGTTTGCCCGTACTAGGACGGAAGCTGTAATATTCTTGGTTCTTTCGGTAAAGTCACTTTACCGAAAGAACCAAGAATATGAATCCCTGCAGTCACGAAAGCTTTAAATCGGAAGCTGTAATTATTTACGAAAGAATTGAGCAGAGTAAAATTGTATCTTGCGTAAATGTAATGGCAGTGAATCTTGCACGAAAGAACGTCATCAAACATTTCACTGCATTTCACTATTAATGGCAGTGATTCTTGCTCAAAACTGTCATAAAAACCTCACTTCATGTCACTGTAGCACTGTATATAAGTGACCTTCAATTTGTTCAAATTCACTGCTCTGATACTTTATTCTCTTCTGCTTTCGGTCGCTGGGGTTGAAATAAATTGGAATTCGATACAATATCTGGAAAATCACCGATAAATGTCTATTTTACTTTAATGTCAAAGCATAAATTAGACTTACCTTTTGCCTCAAGTGCTGAAGAAATACATAAAGAGATCAAATCCATACTCTTTAGTTCTTTCGGTAAAGTCACGTCGATAGAATTTTATTATTTTTTATTTTCTACCTACGCGACTTTACCGAAAGAACCAAAGAGTATGAATTCATGCTGTCACGAAAGCCTCAAATCAACACCAAATCCACTTTGTTGCTGCGTATAATTATTTATTAGATTCACTTTCAATAAAGAAACGTCAAACTTAAAGCGAATTTGCGAAAAAAATATATTTCCACTCGACCTTCTGCATGAGTGTAAAAATGCACCCACTCATGAATATTAATGACGGGGGGGGGGGGGCATGTGGAGTGACGTCACACGCGTGACACACAAACAGACATTCTTGGCTCATTATAGCAGTAATTAGAAGCCGCACAGCTGATGAACTTTCCCCCGGCCGACCCGCGGTGCGTTTTGGTTTCACGTCCAGTAGCAACTTCTCCTGCGGGAGATGAAAATAAGTAGCTACGATGAAGGCAATGCATCGATGCAGAATGCAGGGTGATTGCGCACACTCACTCCAGCTCGCTGGTCATTAGGTTCGTCACTGAGGCACCGGTCTGTGATCGCCATCAAACAACGAAGATTTGCCAACGTTGCTTGTGGTGCCTTATTGGCGCAAGCGTTGCCACCACCTGGTTTATGGCGTTCTCAGGATCGTCCTCCGTTTCGGGTGAACCGTCCTGGGTAACCTTCACGTCTTCCTGGTACGTGAAACAAAGAGGTCCACGGTATTTTTTTCCATCGGTCGCAAAATTTTAACAACACCACTCAATACCGTTCAGCTCCTCTACTGGCATTGCGAGAGATTTTTTGTTTACTTTCTCGCGATATGCCTCGGTTTTGGTTGTTGTTGTTGTTGTTAGCGGCACGGTGCCTGCTGTTGCTCCGTGGACGCCTCTGCTGTGAACCCGCCGCTGCTGTCAACGGGATCCCGGACTGAGCTGACGCTGGCAGGTGAAATTACCCAAGTGGTGCGCGGTGCTGAACAGCGATCTTCCAGGCAACGAGGTGAGCCTCTCGGGGCCTTTCCCAATTTGACGGACTCTTCACGCGCCTTTTTTGTTTGTCTGCCCCGGGGAGATTTGACCACTTTCCTGGCAGAGCTGGCGTGCCCATGCGCTTCCCCCAGGCGAGAAAATCGCCGATCATGCGCAGTGCCCCAGTCGCCCGTTGCGGAGCTCCGCTCCGTGTTGACCGTTCGAGGAGCCGCAGTGACTTGGCATCCTCTCAATAAAATGACGAAGATCAATTGCTCCAGGATGCCCCACCACACTTGGAAATTAACTAATAAGCACAACTGATAAGCACAACTGATGCACAGCTTCTTTGGTTCTTTCGGTAAAGTCACGTAGAATGAGAATAAAATAATAAATTGATAAAATAAAATAACACAATAATATTCTCACGACGTTTCGGCCA